>NC_090921.1:1457226016-1458469967 GCF_040938575.1 Ambystoma mexicanum
TCCTTCATAAATTCCTTTACCAGGCGATGAGACCACAAGGACGCCCGTCCCGTAGTCCTCGTATATCGGGAGATGGCAGCCAGATTAATTTTTATGGAGGCGTGAGCCAGTCCAGCTTTGGCCAGCGACAGTAAGTACGGCAGCACTTGAGGGGCCGTAATCCGCAGAGGGTTAATCTTCTGTGCACGGCACCAGACAGAGAACCTCTTCCATTTATGACCGTAACACTTGAGTTGAGGACGCCCTGGCTTTTGCAAGAACCTCTCTGCAATCAGCCGGGATATCGTACCCTCCAAACTCTAGTGCTGCAGGAGCCAGGCCTGCAAGTTCAGCGACTGTGGGTCGTGGTGTAGAATGGTGCCTCCTTCTCTGGAGAGAAGATCTGCATCCGCCGGCAGCGTCACTGGCGGGGACATTGACAAGTCCAGAAGGTCCGGGAACCAGACCTGCCTCGGCCACGCCGGCGCGACGAGGATCATCCTGCACCTGGATTTCTTTTGCTGGCTGATGAGGCGGAGCAGCAATGGCAATGGAGGGAACGCATATAGAAACAGGCCGTCCCAGGGAAACGAGAAAGCATCGCCGATGCTCCTCAGCTGTGGGAACCTGCTGGCGAACCTCTGGCACTTGGAGTTTGTCGCCGTCGCGAACAGGTCGATCTGGGGTTTGCCCCATCGTTGGAAGAGTCGATCCCCTTGATCCTGGAGCAGTTCCCACTCGTGGCACGAGCGCAGCTCCCTGCTGAGTGAGTCGGCAATGGTGTTTTTTATTCCTGCCAGGTGGAAGGGAACCAGAAACATCCCCTGGGCGACGGCCCAGTGCCAGAGATCCTGGTGCCCCCCCTGCTTCCGTATGTAGAACATTGTGGTGGTGTTGTCAGTGAAGATCCTCACCACTTTGTCCTTGAGGGACGGGAGGAACGACTTGAGCGCCCAGAACACTGCACAGAGCTCCAAGATGTTGATGTGAAGAGACCTCTCCTCCGGGAGCCAAAGGCCTCTTGCAGGGAGATCTCCGGTGTGGGCCCCCCAACCCTCCAGAGAGGCGTCCGTAGTCACCGTCTACTGAAACGCCAGGGTTTGAAAGTCTGTGCCCGTCGTGAGGTGAGCCCGGGTGCCCCACCAGGGTGAGGTCCATCAAGTCCCTTCTCGGGATGATGTCCTCATGCATCTACCTTGTGCCCCTTTGCAGACTTCGGATGAGTCCGCTACAGGAGTTCCTCGACGCCCGCTGGTTTCAGACGGGGGGCTGCTTCGAGGACAGGATCCCCCTCGACTAGGAGTCCGTCGCCGTCGTCCTATAGAGTCCAACTTCTTACCCTTGCTGTCCGGCGGGGAAGTGGAAGTTGAGGCCGCCGCGCCCACTGCCTTCTTCTTAGCCGCTGCCGAGACGAGAGTCCGGCGTGGGCTGGGCCCTGAGGCACAAGGGGGCGGCATCGGGGACTCAGCACTTCTTCTCGTACCGGTCACTCTTGGCGGGTGTCGTGGCAGGGTTCTTGAGGACAGAAAGCCCCTCGTCCCAGATGTCATCGAGTAAAGGCACCGCGAGGACCGTCTTCCTCTTAGACTCTCGTTGTTGGTACAGAAACCCCTCCTTTTTCTGTTCTTCAGGGCAGAGCTGGAAGAGCTCAGATGCCCTGGTTATCATGGCGTGGAAAGAGCCAACCTCGTCGGCTGGGGACGCCCGCGGGGGAGATGACGACGGATGTCTACTGTGTCATCGCCGCCGTCATCGTCCGTCCCCGTCGCCGTATCCTCTCTCGGCGAGGGGGATGAGAGTTCCACCGGTCTCTCAGGCATGAAGGGCGGAGCGGGGTGGACTCTCCTCTGCTTGTTCGGAGGGCTTCCCGACGGGCCTGGTTCAGACTCCTCCGTCGGGGTGCGTGGTAATCTCGTCCTTATCTCGGTACATAAGAATTGGATTGCCAACAAAATGGCCGCCGAGCTAGCCTGGGGCTCGGGCAATGGCTGCGACGAATGGGATGGCTGCTCCAGTGGGCCTTGTTCGTCGTCCTCGTCGCTATCCTCGATCACGTCAGCAGGGACCGTCCCCTGGGATCGAACCTCTCATTGAGGTTTATGAACCTCTCGTTGAGGCCTATGGGCCTTTCGTTGAGGCCCCTCTCAGTTCCTCCTTGGAGGCAGATTCTGAGTCTGTAACGGCCACCCCCCCCCTCTTTTTCAGCTGGGGGCTTCACAGGGGTCTTAGCGATGGGCTGGAAAGAGGATTCCCTCCGCGGCGGCAGGGATACTCTGGTCCCAGAGGCCGTTTCCATTGGCATAGTCTCAGCCGGCTCCACCAGGGTCGCAGAGGCACTTCGGTAGAGGTCTTAGCCGGGTGGATCAAGGCCCTCACCACCTTAGGTGCGTCCTGGGCCTTCGCCTTGGGGGGAGGGTCAACGCCTCGCTCCCCCTTCGAGATCGACTGGGTCCGCTTCAGCGACCTACCCAGGTTCTCGGACTTCCTCTTCCCCGACCCAGAGCGCTGGCTCGTGGTTGAACGTGCCGGGGAAGTAGTGCCCTGCTTGGCAACCGAAGAGCCTGACCTTTCGGCGCTCCCGGAGCCCGCGGACTCGCGGTGCTTGGCCTTCCGTTGGGCCCCCGTCGCCTGGGCGCCCTCAAAGGACTTAGAAGCCCGCTCAGACTTCTTCTTCGCCTTCTCACTTGCTGTGCCCTTCTCCAGCCAGGTGGCAAGGCGGGAACAATGATCTGGTTTGGTCCATTCAGAAAGGTTCTTGCAGAACGCACAGTCCTTCTCCACGTGCGTCTTGTCCCCATGGAGGCAGTAGAGACATCGCGAATGCTCGTCCTCCTTGAAAACGTTATATAATCCGCATCCAGGGCAGTTCCTGAATAGCTTGGATCCGGGCTTCGAGCTCCCTTTGTCCTGGGCCATGTCCTTGAGGCAGGCCGCAGATGGAACAAGTTACTTACCTGTAACTGTTGTTCTCCAGCATGGGTCTGGCATGGATTCACATGCTCATGAATATTCCCCGTCGTCAGGCTGGGAATCCTCGGTAAAGAAAAAACCAGTATCAGTTTCGTTTCTGATCTGTCTTTCGTAGTAATAACCAATCACTGGTCTCTGCGTCATACTGACCACAGCCAATGACTGCCCTCTACCTAAGCACCGCCTCTGGCAGCCATCTTCAGATTTGGAAGCACGTGAAGTGGCAGTATGACCAAGTGAAGAGCCGCAGAGGGGTAGGCGGGAGGGTTCGCATGTGAATCCATGCCAGACCCATGCTGGAGAACAACAGTTACAGGTAAGTAACTTGGTTCCTTCTCCAGCATGGGGTCTGGCATGGATTCACATGCTCATGAATAAAGAATACATAGCAGTACACACATGCACAACCACGGGAGGTGGCAAAGGCTCAACATTAAGCATTACATCAAACTCAACATTAAGCATCTTACCTCCTCACCAGGCTCACCTCAGGCGAACAGGTTGCGCAGCACTGCTTGGCCGACCCTGGACTCCTCCCTGGAATCCCGATCGACGCAGTAGAATTTCGTGAAGGTGTGCGTCGACCTCCACGTAGCAGCCCTGCATATGTCCAGCAGGGGCACACCAGAAAGGAACGCCGTGGTAGCTGCGATCGCTCTGGTGGAATGGGCTCTCGGACGGCCAGGCAGCGGTCGGTTTGCCAACCGATGACAGTACATGATACAGCCGGAGAGCCATCTGGAAATGGAAGCCTTCGAGAGAGCCTTCCCCTGATTGACAGGTCCAAAGTTCACAAAGAGTTGTGACGTCTTCCGAAAACACTTCGTGCGGTCCACGTAGAACTTCAGCGGAGGTGATGGCCACAAGAAACGCTGTTTTCCACGACAGAAACTTCAACGGGGCCGAGTGCAGAGGCTCGAACGGAGGTCCCATGAGCTTGGTCAGCACCACGTTGAGCTCCCACGCCGGGGCCGGCGCCTTCACCGGCGGGAACGATCTGAACAGTCCCTTCATGAACTCTTTCACCAGACGATGAGACCACAGGGACGACCGGCCCGTGGTTCTGGTGTATCGGGAGATCGCAGCAAGATGAATCTTGATGGACGCGTGTGCCAGTCCAGCTTTGGCCAGAGTCAGCAGGTACGGCAGTACCTGGGGAGCCGTAATCCGTAGAGGGTTAATCTTCTGTGCGTGGCACCAGACAGAAAACCTCTTCCATTTGTGTCCGTAGCATTTAAGAGTCGAGGACGCCCTGGCCTTTGCAAGAACCTCTCTGCAGTCGGCCGGTATGTCGTATCCTCCAAACTCTAGCGCTGCAGGAGCCAGGCCTGCAAGTTCAGCGATTTCGGGTCGTGGTGGAGGATGGCGCCTCCTTCCCTGGAGAGCAGATCCGCGTCCATCGGCAGCTTGATTGGCGGGGACGCTGACAAGTCCAGAAGGTCCGGGAACCATATCTGCCTCTGCCACGCAGGTGCGACGAGGATCATCCTGCACCGTGACCTCTTGAGCTGGTTGACGAGCCGGATTAGCAGTGGCAAAGGAGGGAACGCGTAGAGGAACAGGCCCTCCCAGGGGAACAAGAAAGCATCGCCCATGCTCCTCGCCTGGGGAAACCTGCTGGCGAACCTCCGGCACTTGGAGTTCGTCGCCGCCGCGAACAGGTCGATCTGGGGTGTGCCCCACCGTCAGAAGAGGCGATCCACTAGATCCTGCCGTAGTTCCCACTCGTGGCACGAGCGCAGCTCCCTGCTGAGTGAGTCGGCGATGGTGTTTTTTATCCCTGCCAGATGAAACGGCACCAGAAACATCCCTTGGGCGACTGCCCAATGCCACAGGTCCTGCGCCTCCTTGGACAGTGCTGGGGACCTGGTTCCGCCCTGTTTCCTGATGTAAAACATGGTGGTGGTGTTGTCGGTGAAGATCCTCACCACCTTGCCCTTGAGGGACGGAAGGAAGGACCTGAGGGCTCAAAACACTGCACGGAGCTCCACGACGTTGATATGTAGGGATTTCTCCGTCGGGAGCCAAAGGCCTCTTGCGTGCAGATTTTCGGTGTGCGCTCCCCACCCTTCCAGGGAGGCATCCGTGGTCACTGTCTCCTGGTGGGCTGGGGTCTGGAAGTCCATGCCCGCCGTCAGATGCGCGCGGGTGCCCCACCACCGGATCGCTCGTCGGAAACTCTCGTCGAGTGTGATCCTTTCCTCGAAGCTGCCCGTCGTTTGGATCCAGCGCGCGTCCAGGAACTCCTGCAACGGGCGCATCCGGAGCCTGCACATGGGAATGAGGTAGATGCAGGAAGACATCATTCCGAGGAGGGACTTGATGGACCTCACCTTGGCCGCGTCGGCCACCAACATCCGCTGCACCTTGCCCAGGATGGTCCTGGTCCTCTCCTCCGACGGGGAGGCCAGAAGGGACACTGTGTTGAGCCTCGCTCCCAGAAACAGAGCATCTTGCGCGGGTACCAGGTGGGATTTGGCGTAGTTCACGGAGAATCCCAAGTCTGTGAGAAGTTGGACGGTCCTTGCCGTGTGAACCACGGCGAGCTCCCTCGTCTTGGCTCGGATGAGCCAGTCGTCCAGGTAGGGGTAGACGTGGATCCCTTCGCGGCGCAGCTGCGCCGCCACCGGTGCGAGGCACTTGGTGAACACCCTGGGTGCCGACCGTAGTCCGAAGGGGAGGGCTTTGAACTGGTAATGACGCCCTTGGACCACAAACCTGAGGAATTTTCGGTGCCCCTTTAGGATGGGAATATGGAAGTAGGCATCCTCCAAATCCAACGACGAGAAGTTCTTTCCTGGCCACGGGGGGGGACGCGCAGGCACCTTCTCTGGAACTCGAGCGCGTGGCCCCGGGCCAAGGCGTCCAGCACCCAACGGTCGGTGGAGATGGACTCCCACACGCTGACGAAGCTCGCCAGCCGGCCTCCCACCGGGGTGCTTCGGTGGGGGCACGACCCCACGGCCGGTTCAATCCTGCTTCGACGAGGCTTTGCTGCCTTGACCTCCTTGGCGACGACGGCGGGGTCCGCCAGACTTGCCTCGTCCTCTGTAGGCCTCCTGAGACGACGAGCGGGCCGCTTGACGGTAGGTGGAGAAACCGCCGCCGGAACCTTTGGAGGCGCCCTTGCCTCCGCTGCTCCGAAAGGGCGTCCGTCGTCGTTGCAGAACTCCCAGGGCCCGGGCCGTCTCAGTGTCCGCTTTAATGGCCTGAAGGGAATCGTCCACTGTTTTCCCAAACAGGTTGTTCCCATCGAAGGGCATGTCCAGGACTCTGGTCTGAACGTCTTGACGGAAGTCCGTAGCCTTGAGCCATCCACGCCGCCTAAGGCAAACGCCGTTGCCCAACTGGCGGAACCCAGTGTCGGCGATGTCCGTCGCAACGGTAATGGCGTGGTCCGAAGCCACCTCACCTTCCTGCAGGATCTCCAGGGCCTCTGTCCTCTTGTCGTCCGGCAGGAAGTCCAGCAGGGGAGCCAGTTTGTACCAGAGCTCCCTGTCGTAGCGGGCCACGATAGCCAAGGCGTTGGCCGCTTTAATCGTCGTCACTGCCGACGAGATGACTCTGCGTCCCATAGCGTCCAATTTCTTTCCCTCACCGTCCGGTGGGGAAGTCGATGTGGAGGCCGCACCTCCCCCCGCTTTCTTCCTGGCCGCCGCGGAGACGACGGAGTCCGGGGTAGGCTGCGCCCGGAGGCACAGGGGGGCCGTGTCCGGGACCCGGTACTTCTTCTCGTACCGGTCTCTTCTAGCTGGCGTCGTGGAAGGGTTCTTGAGGAGGGTGAGGCCCTCATCCCAAATGTCGTCCAATAGAGGCACTGAGAGGACCGTCTTCCTCTTGGCCTCGCGCCGCTGATAAAGGAAACCTTCCTTCTTCTTCTCCTCAGGGCAGAGTTGGAAAAGCTCGGATGCCCTGGTGATCATGGAGTGGAACGATCCAATCTTGCGGTGCTGGCAGAGGGGAATCCGACGGGCGATCCATCCCGACGGGCCGGTCTTCTTCCACGCCGAGGCCGTGGCTTAAGACCTCGACCAATTCCTCCTCCGAGGTTGAAGCCGAGTCTACGACGACGCCCTGCCCCCCCTTTCTCTTCTCCTCGGGGGATTTCACGGGGGTCCTATCGATGGGCACAAAAGAGGACTCCCTCCGAGGTGGCAGGGAGACTCTGAGCCCCGAGGTCGCCACCACTGGTGTAGCCTGCACAGGCTGAGCCAGGGCCGCCGCGACAGTTTCGATAGAGGGCTTGGCCGGATGGATTAAGGCCTTCACCACCTTAGGTGCGCTCACCGCCTTATCCTTGAGGGGGGGGGGGGACACCGCCTCGCTCCCCCTCCGCCTTTGAGCTCGACCGGGGCCTCTCCAGGAGCTTCGCCGTGTGCTCTGCCTTCCTCTTACCCGATCCAGAGCGTTGGCTCGTGGTTGATGGTGCCGGGGAGGGTGCGCCCTGCCTGGCGCCCGTAGAGCCCGACCGTTCGGCGCTCCCGGAGCCAGCGGACTCGCGGTGCTTGGCCTTATGTTGGACCCCCGTCGCCGGGGCGTCCTCAAAGGTCTTAGAAGACCGCTCGGATTTCTTCTTCTTCTTCTCGCCGGACGGGCTCTTCCCTTCTAGCCAGTTGGCGAGACGTTGATGGCGGTCCTTCATGGTCCGCTCCGACATGTTGCCGCAAAACGCACAGTCCTTCTCCACGTGCGTCTTGTGTAGGCAGTAGAGACAAAAAGAGTGTTCGTCCTCCTTGAAGACGTTCTGCAGCTGGCATCCAGGGCAGACCCTGAACAGCTTTCCGGGCGTCGAGCTTCCCTTCTCCTGGGCCATGACCGGGCCTGAGAAACTTCTGGAGTCCTCCAAAAGCGTAGCTCGACGAATCTTCACCCTTGACGGGTGCAGACGAATCCGACACGGGTCCCCGTTGATCGGATAGAGAGTCGGTGGAGCTTGAGGCTCTTTTGACCGAAAAAAAACGAAGTTTTTGAGAAAAAACGTGAAAAAATAGCACTAACGCTCGAGAGCAATAGCACGAGGATCCCAACACATGAACGTGCGGTAAAAATCTGAAGATGGCTGCCAGAGGAGGGGCTTAGGTAGAGGGCAGTCATTGGCTGTGGTCAGTATGACGCAGAGATCAGTGATTGGTTATTACTACGAAAGACAGATCAGAAACGAAACTGATACTGGTTTTTTCTTTACCGAGGATTCCCAGCCTGACGACGGGGAATATTCATGAGCATGTGAATCCATGCCAGACCCCATGCTGGAGAAGTCTCTTTACTCCTTCCATGAAGGCTTTAACTACTGGTACTTTCCACCTCGACACCTTGCTATGGGAAGTGGTGTAAGCCGAGAGGGCTGCCAGGTGTACTTTCAGTGAGTTAAAAACCAATCCTGCATCTAGCAGGTGGAGCATGTATGTAACAATGTTGGAAGGAGTGCAATCAACCGGGTTGATTTGTCTACTTTGGCACCAGACAACGAACCTCTTCCACTTGTCAAAGTAACAGTGCCTTGTGTTTGGTTTCCTAGATTCCTTTAGCATGTCCATACACCTCTGTGGCAAATTGAGATGTCCAAACTCTATGACCTCAGGAGCCATGCTGCCAGGTTCATTGAGTTGGGTTGCTGGTGCACTGTTTGACCTTTGTGCTGGGACAGTAGGTTGTACCAGGCTGGAAGTTTGATGGGCTCGCACACCGCCATCCTGCGTAGGTGTGGGAACCACGGTTGTCTTGCCCACATGGGAGCAACTAGGACGAGCGTCATCGATTCCTTGTTCATCTTGTTCACCACTTTCCTGATGAGGAGTTGGTGGAAAAGCATACGCAAACATCCCTGACCAGTTCATCCACAGGGCGTTCCCCTGGGAGTCTGGTTGGGGGAACCTGGATGCAAATCCTGGGCATTGTTTGTTTTCGCTTGTGGCGAATAAGTCTATAGTGGGGAAACCCCACTGAGAGAAGAGATCTTCTACGACCTCTCTGTGTAGAACCCATTCGTGTTCCTCTGGGAGGGAGTCTCTGCTCAGTGCATCCGCTAGGGAATTGAGCTCCCCTGGAACATGTTGCGATGACAGGAAGATGTTCCGTCTGAGTGCCCATATCCAGATTTTCTGGGCAAGCTTGGACAGATTTGGCGAGCGAGTCCCTCCTTGCTTGTTCAGGTAGAACATGGCTGTAGTGCTGTCCGTCCGGATTTGCACTGACAGGTTTAGTAGATGGGGCTCGAACGCCTGAAGCGCTCTGAATACTGCCAGAAGCTCTAGCAGGTTGATGTGGTTCTTGGCCACTGAGTGAGACCAGAGATCCTGTGCTGTGTGGTGGAGATGGTGAGCTCCCCACCCCGTCAGACATGCATCTGTAGTGACTACTGCCTGTACTTCGGGATCGTAAAAGGGTTTCCCCTTTGCGAGATTCTCTCTTGTCCACCAGTGGAGGCTTTGTACCAGTGTTGGCAAAACGACCACTAGATCATCCCACTGACCACTTGCCCGAGACCACTGTTTCGCCAACCATTCCTGCATGGGACGCATGCGCAGGCGCGCGTGGGGGACCAGGTAAATGCATGACGCCATCATGCCCAGTAACCGCATTGCTTTGCGTACCGTTATTTGTTGACCGGACTGATAATGCGGAATTTGCAGTAGTATATTCCGAATTCTTTCTTCTGAAGGAAAGGTCAACCCCTCCTGGGTATCCAGGATTGCTCCTAGGAATTGTTTTGAGGTACTTGGCAATAGGCTTGACTTCTTCTCGTTGATTGAGAAGCCTAATTCGTGGAGGAGGTCGATAGTCCTTTGAATGTTTGTCCTGCAAATTCCTGGGGTTTCCCCCGTTATGAGCCAGTCGTCCAGATAAGGGTACACTGGGTTTGCCTCCCTGCGTAGGTGTGCAGCTGCCACCGCCAGTACCTTGGTGAATACCCTAGGTGCTGAAGCTATCCCGAAGGGCAGTACCTTGAATTGGTAGTGGCGACTGTCCACCTTGAAGCGCAAGTACTTTCTGTGCGCTGGGAACATGGAAATATGAAAATAAGCATCTTTCATATCCAAGGTTGCCATGTAATCCCCCTTTTTTAGGAGGGGGATTACCTTTTGTAGCGTGGTCATACGAAATTTTTGGGGCTTGACATACTTGTTGGCAGGCCGTAAATCCAATAATGGGCGCATTGTCAAGTCTTTCTTTGGCACAAGGAAGTAAGTTGAATAAATACCCTTGTTTACCTGGTGTCCCGGGACGAGTTCTATCGCGTCCTTTTGTAGAAGAATGGCTATCTCCTCGAGGAGAATCTTCTGATGTTCTAGGGAGTGTACTTTTTGTCGTGGAGGATGGTTCCGGGGACGTTGCAGTAGTTCTATACAGTACCCTGTGGATACTGTTGACAGCACCCATCTGTATGATGTGATCCCTTCCCAAGCCTGGGTGAAGTTTGAAATGCGTCCCCCTACTGGGGTAGCGTGAGAAGGGACCCTGAACTGAGCGTCACTGCTTTGGTGGAGGCGTGCCGCCTCCCTTGCTGGGGCTGCCTCTGCCTTTACCACAACCTCTCCTATTACCTCTGCCGTAACCCTTGGTAGACTGTTGGTTGTTGTTCCACTGTGTACCCTGCCCCTGGGAATAGTTAGATCCTCTCTGGGAATTTTGGCCGCGTGGGCGACGAAAATTACTATTCCCTCTCTGGTTGGGGGGTTTATTGGTTAACTGGCCAAGGGATTTGAGTGTCTCGTATTCGTCCTTGGCATTTTTCAGTGCATCCTCGACCGCTTTCCCAAACAGATCGGCTTCCACCGGTTTGTCCAACAATGATGCCCGAGTTTCTGTCTTAAAACCAGACTGCCGTAACCACGCATGTCTCTTGATAACAGTACCTTCTGCTATCAATCTGCCTGCGTTGTCCGCGTCGTCGAAGGTTGCTTTCAAAATGCAACCAGACACGGCTCTACCCTCTGCGGAAATCCAAGCTAATTGGCCCTTTAACGGTTCAGAAGCAGAGGGTATGAGAGCCGCGACTTCTTCCCACTGATGGCAGTTGTAGCTGGCCAACAGGGTGGTGGAGTTAGCAATCCTTGCTTGATAGGCGGACGTTGAGGCTACCTTCCTGCCGAAACCGTATAGTTTTTTGCTCTCCTTGTCGGGAGGAGCTTCTGACGAAGACAAGGGTGTTCCAGCCCTCTTACGAGTGTTGGTAACAACTAGGGAGTCTGGCTTCAGATGTCCTCTTATATAGAGAGGGTCAGACTGAGCTGCCCTGAAAAGTTTTTCAACCCTGGGATTGACTGCTCTGGTGAGGTTTGGGTTCACCAGTGACGGATCTATTCTCCGCTGAATGGATTTAAGGATAGGGATGGTCTGTGCAACCGGCCTCCTTTCTCCCACTAACTCTTCTGCGAAGTCCCTTTCCTCCTGTACACCGTGGGTGTCAATGTGAAAATGTTCTGCTGCGTGAGCGAGAACCTCATTTAGGAGGGGCTGGTTATCGACCGGGGAGTCGGTAACCGGGGCTTCGTTCTCTACCGGGGAATCTACTCTGTATGTTTCCGGGTCACCCTCTTCTTTTTCCTGGTCCTCATCATCCCCATAGTATCCCGTCCCGGTTTGCTCTTCTATCATATCGAACTCTTGGTCTCCACCAAAGGAAGCCTCTCCTTGATACCGAGAGTATGGTGTTACGTAAGGTTGTACCTCGAAGGGTTCAGACCTCATCGGGCTTTCAAACCGGGCCTTCTTACTCGGGGGGGGATAGGATCAGTAGAGCCTGAGGGTGTGGCCCCTTGTGGATCATACGAGAGGAAATGTTCAGGATTTTTATCATAAAAATCAGCCAAGGAAGACATTCTTGACATGACCCTATCTATGTCTTCACTGGACCATTTTTTGGAACTGGGAATGACTTTCTCAGCAAGTCTATGGGATTTAACCTGAGTAGCCTTGCTGGTTGTGGACCTATCAGCAGACCTGGACTTGTCTGTCTGTTTAGGGGGGTAGGGTTGTCTCACAGGTGTGTAAGAAAGTACAGGTAGTTTCTTCCGCTGTTTTCCCCGCTCCCCGTGCGTAGAAAAATGTTTTCCCTGTCCCTTAGTGGCTCCTGAGTTCTTCGACGCCTGGCGTCGAGGATCGGGAGAGGTGTCCCTGTCCTTCGAGCGTGGGGCCTCGCTGGTTTTAATTGCGGGCTCTGCCTCCTGGAGCGCGGCCTGGGGGTGGAAGTCGTCTTCGTCTTCCGACGATCGAACTTCTGTTAGCCTAGGGAGCGAGGCACTCTTGGCAAGAGTGGATGATTACCTGGCGTCATGCGGCGATCTCGATCGAGAGCGCCCAGAGGACACCGAGTCGGACCGTTCTGTCTGTGCCTCAGGACTCGACGTTGTCGAGTCTCGGTTGGACTTAGTGTGTTTAGTGTGTGTAGTATGTGAAGCGCTTGCGTCGCCGGGGGTCTTCCCCATAGCCGCCCTGCCGGACGACCTTCCGAGGTCGGGGACCTGCGCTCGGCTGTCTTTCGACGCCGTAATGCCCTCGCCGTCCGAAAGTACGGCGTCGCTGCCATCGCTGAAGGCGCCCTCCGCTGCCATGGCCGCCTGCCTGGCGTGGTGGGCCCAACGCTTCGTCGAACGGTCCTTAAGTGTCTTAGGTTTAAACCTACTACACGCTCTGCAGTTCGCTTCGGGGTGGTCCCTCGGCAAGCAGAGATTGCACGTGGCGTGCCTGTCGACCCAAGGGTATTTGCGGTTGCACCTGGGGCAGAATTGAAAAGGGGTACCCTCCATACGCACCTTGAGGCAGCGGGCTGTTAAGTGTAGGAAATATAAAAGGTGTACCTACATACCAAGAGTGTAGAGTATGTACCACCCCCCACTCTCCCTACTTGCAGGGCCGAGGCCAGTCGCCTACCAGGCCCGGGCCGAGGCCAGCGGCCTTCCGAGGCCCAAATCCGTCGTGCAGCAGCCGACGGTCGATTTCTTCTCCAGCCGGCGTCGAGTGTCGAAGTTTGACGTTGGGGTGGGGAAGGATGTCAATAGATTAATAATATTTTATCATTTTAGCAAAAGTATGGCTAAGGCCAGGGGACTCCGCAAGATGCTTCCGACCAGTATGGCGGAAAAAAACAATCTGAGGATCCTAGACGCGCGAGGGATCTTGGGTACAGTGGACGTCACACTAGGGATAGTACTACTGGCATGCCTTGTGTCGACGCCCATTTTCGAGTTTCGAAAAACAAACTGTAATACTCCGCAGCTTCCACTAGATGTCGGCCTATGCACAGCATGTGATCTAAGCAGATTCCACAAGCCTCAGAAATATATTATGTCTTGCAATTTTTTTGTTCGCATGAGTATGGTGACCAATAAAAAGAACAGAGTCCAACTTGCATTACTCGCTCAAAAGAGTTTCTTGCTGAATCACTATTACAGCCATGTTTCAAATTTAAAACTGTGGGAATTCTCATCTTCAGAAAATCCTTTTTGCCTTTATGCAAATCGGCAGGTTAGGAATCCAGGTTAGGTTCCATGAGGAGATCCTGTATTGCGCACCCCACACTGCCAGAAGGAGGCATCAGGTAATATTATTCCCACCTAAAAATATCACCGTATATATGGTCGTCGGGAACGGCCATAGGCGATATTTTTAATGGGGAAAATATCAGGTGTTTTTTTTGGGAGCGGTGGTACCCCCCACTCTTTTTATAATACTGGGGTTTCCCCCCCGCAGGTTGTTTGTTGTCAAAATGAAGAGAACTTGCCTAATGCTAAAAAAGCAAAAGACCAAGTACACAACTAGGTCACTCAACTGCTCTCCAGAAAACCCAACCGGGTACAATGATAATGCAAATTCATCAAAAGTTTAATGTATTTCCGAAATTATATGTTCACATATAATAACCACGTTAGTCCATTGATTTTTCAAAAAAAGAGAGTTTTTATCAACAAATAGTTGCGTGAAGGCATAGTAATCTGCCTCGTGGTGTGAGGCGTTACCAATATTTCCTTAACGAGGAAGGAAAAGCCACTTAACATCTCATGTCAGACAAAAACATTTGCCAATGCATTTCGGATTCATATATCCTTCTTCAGGGCAAGTCTGCAAATTGTACATGTGTCATATCATAATATTCCAAAATTAATGTATCAACAATAATTAAATGAATAAAGTAAATAACATACCAATAATTGTTGTGGTGGAAAAGGTCAAAATTGATAGATGCGGATAACAGGAAACAGAAGGAGAAGAAGAAAACAGCAGTGAGAGGGCTGATGCATATAAAATTGGCAAGAAATAAAAATTCGAATAGCATTTACCTGACTGAGTAGTAAAGTGCTTGCATGCGTGGTGGCTTGGTGTGCGAAAACATGTGGACGGCAGTGAACTGCCCGGGAAAATGTCAGCGCCGTAGCGCAGCCTTCGGAATAGGCTGAAATGTAATGAAAGTACCATAAGCTATGGAAGCAGACAGGTACGATCAGTATAGATAAATCTTAAAGAAGGCTTACCGTGTGACCAGCGAGCGATAGAACTGTTCCTCTCGCTAGCTCACTTGAAACTGCGATGCACGCATCGGCGCGTTGTCAGGACAACGCCTCTTGAATCTACCACGTGACCGCGTTCCCGAAGGACTCGCGGGTAGGGATAACAGACTGTATGTGGATCTCCGGAAGGGAGTGCAAAGTCAAAAAATAATTTACATTCTACCAAAAGGTAATCACGGAATAATGGTGACTCAAAATTATCAATAATGAAAAACATGGAAATAGAAGAAATACTGCCAAAGTAAAGAAGAGTAAAGACAAGCAGTAGCCAAAGGTATGAAAGTGAGATGGCAATTAAAATGGTGTCCAACCCAGAGGCGGGCTGCTAAATATGTTAAGCACAGTATACATAATATTAGTAACACATGGTTGTGGAATTACATTCTGAAATTACAATCAACATACAAAATGCAGTGTCGAACAGTGGCGACACCAAAGGGAGTAACACTGATGGTGCAAGACTCCCCACTGCTACGTTTTCTTCAACATCACCAAGATTTAGACTACATTACTATGTCATATGAAGATATAGAAGGATTATCGAACAAATGCGCAGAAACCTTAGGGTTCTCACCTGAGGAAGCAAACGCCATTTTGAAACTAATTAGTGATACATCAATTGGCACACATGGGACTACACCTAAAGATCCTGCGAAACAGATCAGACAGCTAGAATACTTAATACGTAAAGAAATCAACAGAAAATTACATGCAATTACATTAGGACGTTACTTCAAGAACCAACGCATTCCTAGAGGCCTACGTATACAACTTCGGCCAACCTTGTGCAAGGAAAATAAGGAGTTTGTCCGTAAATGGGAAGCTATTTTAAACAAATGTTCATTGGATCTGATTCTGTTAACCATCCAAGAACTTTCCAAGAACTTGATGACATTAAAGACAGAGATTGAAGATATCGAGAAAGAACTAACCGCTTCATTAGGAAAAGAAGAATACGATACTATCTTGCTAGATGTCAACACTAAGCTTGAAGACTACAAAGCAGAACTAGAACAGAAAAAAGTCAAAAAATTTAAACGTGATACCTACGATTACATTAATGATGAGGTATATACATGGATGGAACGGTATAGTTCTGTAACACCTAAGAAACCATTTATATACACGTCAGATAATACCAGCAGCTCTGATTCGGAAGCTCAGAGAGAATCTGAAACTTCCACAGAACGAACCACGGAAGAGCTTAATACAGCTAGCGGCTCCACAACACAAGCACCTTCCTCTTTGCCTTTTTTAGGCGCCCGCCCAAAAGAACGCGCAGGGGGAGGAGGAAATCAAAAAAACAGACCACAAACCAGATTTCAACTAAGGAAAACTTAGTGATCAACATATCTAGCCGACCACTGACAGGAGCAGAGGAAGACATATTACAAAAAGGTTTGAGTTTTGTACCCACTTACGGTACTACTCTCTTCAATACAAAAATTGAGCTCTATAAATTCGTTAGAAAATTGAAATTGAAGGTCTTCTTCGAAGAACTTGAAGTCCAAGAAAAACCACCCATTGGTCCAGATTTTCAAGAATTTAGAGAAAAGAGTGGCTTTGTGCCACCCATTACTGTTCCTTCCATCGATATTTTTCAGAAACTAGTTACTCGTGACTTGGAGAGAATTAGCTATAAGAATCCTCCCCATAAGAATCTGAAACCTCACGAAATGAGACTCATTAGAGACCTGTATGGCGATAAGAAAATAACCATTCGCCCAGCGGACAAAGGTGGAGCGTTAGTTATCCAAAACACGGTGGACTATGATGCAGAATGTAACAGGCAACTTCAGGACAGGTCAATTTATGCCACCCTGGACTGTGATCCTACCGTTACGATTAAACAAAATCTCAAGACTCTACTAGATAAGGCCTTCGAACTAGAGTGGATTAACGAACACACCCAGAAGTTTTTGCTTAAAGATCATCCAAGGATACCAAACTTCTATACTTTACCCAAAATTCATAAGCATCCCACCAACCCTCCAGGAAGACCAATTGTGGCTGGCATGGAAAGTATTAATCAACCACTGGGCGTCTATGTCGATTTTTTTCTACAACCTTTAATTCAGAAAACATCCACATATACTCGCGACACCACCCACTTTTTACAGAAACTCAACTCCATTATTCCTGAACAAGGGGATTGGCTGTTTACTATAGATGTTAGAAGCCTCTACACATCTATACCACATGATCTAGGATTAGAAGCTGTGGAATGGCTACTGCTACAAGCACCTGACATACGAGCACAAAAGGAGTTTCTATTAGCCCTCTTACAATTCATATCAGAAAATTCCTACTTTCAGTACCGTAATCAGTTCTATTTACAAACCTCTGGAACATCTATGGGGGCAACAATGGCACCCTCATACGCCAACAGCTTCATGTATAAATTTGAAACTGATAATGTGCTGGGTAATCAACGTTGGAAAAATGACATTCGCCTATGGACTCGCTACATCGATGATATCTTTGGAGTGTGGAGGGGCACCAAGACGGCCTTTGACACCTTCTTTGAATATCTCAACAGTATTGATCAACGCATCCAATTCACTAGAGAGGTTTCACAGGATACGATTACCTTTTTGGATATCTGCATTAAGAGAGAGACTACATCTTACAGTACCTCAATCTTCCGGAAACCGACAGATCGTAACAATCTGTTACATCGCTTAAGTTTTCACCAACCCAGTTTACTCAAGAACCTTCCATACAGTCAACTGCTTAGGGTTAAGAAGATTGTTAGCGACCCCGAGGATTGTGCAGTCCAACAACAGATTATGAAAGAGAAATTTCTAGCCCGGGGCTACAAACAAACAGAACTCGACATAGCATCAAATAGGGTCAGTACCCTGACACGAGAAACTTTGTTATCTACCCAAAATCCCAGAAATAAGAAAGAATTAAAAACACCGGTATTTGTTTCTAAATTTTCAACTCAGAGTAACAGGATTAAGAAAATTATTAGTAAGCACTGGGGGATTTTGAAGAATGATGTCCGAGTACAAAGTTTATTCACTGAATTACCGGTATTTGCCTATCAACGTAGCAGGAACTTGAGGGATGAACTGGTATATACTAGACCCCCCTTGAAAGAATCTGCAACCCAACGCACTGGGACATACCCTTGCCTCCACTGTACCAATTGTAATTCAGTAATTAAAGGAGACTCTATCAACCATCCCAGAACAGGGAAAAAGATTCCGCTCAAGAACTATGGTACTTGTGATAGCACCAATATTATTTACGGCATCAAATGCCCGTGTGGAAAATTCTATGTGGGACAATCCACAAGAATGGCTAAAGTGAGGTGGAATGAGCATCGCTCATGCATCCGGACTGCTAACACCAACTCTGCTGTAGCCCGCCACTGGATGGAGAATGGTCATAATTTGACCCAAATCAGATTTGTGATCTTGGAGGTACTGACTAAGAATAATCCTCACGAAGATTTGAACCAGCAGTTGAACCGAAGAGAGACATTTTGGATCGACAAACTTGGGAGTTTGGTTCCCCATGGAATGAACGAGGAGATCAATTATCACTGTTTTTTATAATTTTACCTTTTCTTTGATTCTATGGACATGTTTCTAGCTATTATATACTGTGAATTGCTTTATAGACATGTTTCTAGCTATTATATACTGTGAATTTCCATATGACTGATCTATTTGTGTCCTCCCCGCTACGTCTCCTGGACAATTGTCTGGGACCCAAGGTGGCGTTGTTTTGCGCCACCATAGCAGTGGGGAGTCTTGCACCATCAGTGTTACTCCCTTTGGTGTCGCCACTGTTCGACACTGCATTTTGTATGTTGATTGTAATTTCAGAATGTAATTCCACAACCATGTGTTACTAATATTATGTATACTGTGCTTAACATATTTAGCAGCCCGCCTCTGGGTTGGACACCATTTTAATTGCCATCTCACTTTCATACCTTTGGCTACTGCTTGTCTTTACTCTTCTTTACTTTGGCAGTATTTCTTCTATTTCCATGTTTTTCATTATTGATAATTTTGAGTCACCATTATTCCGTGATTACCTTTTGGTAGAATGTAAATTATTTTTTGACTTTGCACTCCCTTCCGGAGATCCACATACAGTCTGTTATCCCTACCCGCGAGTCCTTCGGGAACGCGGTCACGTGGTAGATTCAAGAGGCGTTGTCCTGACAACGCGCCGATGCGTGCATCGCAGTTTCAAGTGAGCTAGCGAGAGGAACAGTTCTATCGCTCGCTGGTCACACGGTAAGCCTTCTTTAAGATTTATCTATACTGATCGTACCTGTCTGCTTCCATAGCTTATGGTACTTTCATTACATTTCAGCCTATTCCGAAGGCTGCGCTACGGCGCTGACATTTTCCCGGGCAGTTCACTGCCGTCCACATGTTTTCGCACACCAAGCCACCACGCATGCAAGCACTTTACTACTCAGTCAGGTAAATGCTATTCGAATTTTTATTTCTTGCCAATTTTATATGCATCAGCCCTCTCACTGCTGTTTTCTTCTTCTCCTTCTGTTTCCTGTTATCCGCATCTATCAATTTTGACCTTTTCCACCACAACAATTATTGGTATGTTATTTACTTTATTCATTTAATTATTGTTGATACATTAATTTTGGAATATTATGATATGACACATGTACAATTTGCAGACTTGCCCTGAAGAAGGATATATGAATCCGAAATGCATTGGCAAATGTTTTTGTCTGACATGAGATGTTAAGTGGCTTTTCCTTCCTCGTTAAGGAAATATTGGTAACGCCTCACACCACGAGGCAGATTACTATGCCTTCACGCAACTATTTGTTGATAAAAACTCTCTTTTTTTGAAAAATCAATGGACTAACGTGGTTATTATATGTGAACATATAATTTCGGAAATACATTAAACTTTTGATGAATTTGCATTATCATTGTACCCGGTTGGGTTTTCTGGAGAGCAGTTGAGTGACCTAGTTGTGTACTTGGTCTTTTGCTTTTTTAGTTGAGTTTAGATTTGGGTGTCTCCTCATTTATCTCAGCTGGCTCCCTCTTACAATTTTTGGACAAGAAATCACATAAGAAACTAATTTTCTAAAAAATCAGTATCCGGGTAAAGATTACAAAGTGGTGCCCACTTCTTTGCTGCTAACTTGCCTAATGCTGCCGCAAAAGATCTACTACTGCGCAATCTGTTTTTCCAACAATTTCACCCACATTTGAAAGTTTAGCAAGCGCCAAGGGCTCTCTTCAGTTGGTGACACAGCACTCAGAGGCAGCTCCAAATGCTACGGCAGAAGAATGGAAGATAGGTGTGAAATAAAGGTAAAGAGTTGAGTGGTGGCAAAAAATGAGATCGTGCCCAGCAGTGGCAGATTGAAGGCAAAGGGCCCCGTGGGCAGCACATGACAATGGGCCTATGATGGTTGGGTCCTAGAGCCGGAGCTTAGTGTGGTCGAAGTTAATTGTGATCACGAGTGCACAATGGCAAAATTTAGGGACAAAAGCTATTTTTTTTATAATGTTGCCTTTATTGGGGGAATGTGTTAATTTAGTCACGTCTAGCCCGTGATGTTTTCGGTCTCCTTCGAATAAACTGGGAGGTGAAATGGAAAAGCAGCAAATGGCCGTCATCTTAGGTGATGACTCTTGTTTAAAAGTTCCTTCTGGGCATGGAAGGGTTGTGTATTTGCCCTGCCACCCATTGACACCCAGAGTGGAAATTCGCACCGGGGGAAAGGCTTGGCTATGGGGAGCCAACTGCGCTCAGGTGGAGATAATGGGCCCTTGTAAATGGTGGGAGACCACCACAATTCACTAGAGGGCAAATCGCAAACCTGTTACTTATGCATTTCTTTGGCATCACTCAGCGCTCAACACCGCCCCCCCTCCGCATTCATTAAGAGCAGCTAAGGCACCTCTATGAATAGTAAACGTGGCAGCCCCTCCACCTTAATGGATGCATTGCTCAGTCAGTGTTCTCACAGAACATGCGGGGTGGGCGGGAGGGTGGGGGGGCTCCATGAGCGCTGGCTGCCTGTCTGTGAAAAAAAATGGGAAGGAAGGAAAGGGGATGGGGGGGGGGCACTCGCCGTTTGTCTGGTGACCGCTAAATCCGCCCCTGGTGCCCAGCTATATTAAGCAAGGTTGGAGTATAAAGAGTGCTTGAAACTTTGAAACTACCTTAAAGTGCTATAAGGGAAGATCAAAGAAGTAGGTTGACTATGAATTGAAGAAGCCATGTTGCAATATGATCTGTGTATATAGGCAAAACATAGCAATAACTGCCAAAGGGTGTGAGAGCATGAGCATTTAATGGGAAAACATGGTACATGGTGAGAGTACCAGAGTATAGCATTGCAATATCTAGAAAATGGCATGAAAACGTACCTATGTGATAGCAGTATATACTAGGAGGATGTTTTTACTCGCACTTGGCGGATACGATACACTTTTTCTGGCTTACATGCACTATTGCATGTACTTATTCTGCCTCTTACCAGTCTCTGATGTCCCCACTTACCAGAGTTCCTTGATCACCCTAGGTATGCCCCTCTAGGAAAAGGAATTGGTCAGTTAAGGCAATAGGTATAAGAACTCCCCAAACCCCCTAGGAAGAAAGACTAGGTCAGAATAAATATACAGCACAAGGACAGGAGGACGAAGTAATTCTGGTGAATATTTTTTAGTTATTGATTGGAACGCGTATAGCTCTGGACTTCAGCCAAAGTACAAAAAAAAGCAGTACAAAAAGTACAAAAAAGAAGGAAAAAAGGGGGTAAGCGGGTAGGGTGATACACTACTCACTAAGAACGGATTCCTTACAAGCTAAGAACACATGTTTAAAAGTCCTATATATATATATATATATATATATATATATATATATATATATATATATATATATATATATATATATATATATATATATATAATACATTACTCACCATAATCGTATTTCTGATGCTTGTATCTGCTTAGATTCACATGCTGTGCATAGGCCGACATCTAGTGGAAGTTGCGGAGTATTACAGTTTGTTTTTCGAAACTCGAAAATTGGGCGTCGACACAGGGCATGCCAGTAATACTATCCCTAGTGTGACGTCCACTGTACCCATGATCTCTCACACGTCTAGGACCCTCAGATGTACAAAATCCTTACTTCAGAAACTTCAAGGTCCACTGTGCTGCGGACAATCTTTAGGAGCTCCTGGATCATTCGATGGTGCAGGCCGCAATTTACCCGGCATGTGAATGCCAGAGGCATACCTGCATGCGAGCACCAGTGTGGGGACCCCAAGCAAGTCCTTTAACCCAGGATGTGCATGCCAGCTTCGGCCCGGGGATTTGGCGCTCGCGCTGTAGCAAGGAGCCAGCCCAAAAATAGTCGAGCAGTACTCCCCTTCCTTACTGGCGAGCACTGAATAGTTTATTCAGGAGGCCATGAAGATTGCCGCTCCATGCCCACCAGGGACCGCCGCCGGAGAGCGAGCTGGGCCACAGCAGTGATGGAGTGCACAGTGCCCCCTAATTATTATTTATTATAAAAGCGCAACTCGCCAGAGGCCTGATTGCGCTCAAAGTTATATATAACAAGAAAACAGAATAAGGAACAAAACAAAAATATAAGCTACAATATCACATCGCTGAGACAAAACAAGCTAAAGGGCACTGCATGAAAAGAATCCTGCGCTGCAGCAGTAATTGTTGATGCGCTGTCCCTTCTAGCAACTGGGCGCGGTGGATAAACTAATCCTGGGAGCGGTGCCCCTCCTGGCAATGGGGCACCGCTATCCAGGGCAGGATCAACCAGGTAATTTCGGTTAAATTTTGCAGAACAGAGCACCGTGCTCGACTATGTGAGGTTCATGCCCACTTCCAACTGTCTCAAACAGCTATCAGTCGCACCGTTCCACATTCTTTTTTTTACGTTTGAAGGGTCCCCCGTGCAGCACATGCGCAGGGAGACCCTTCACAAAAACGTGTGCCTTACCAGCCCCTTTTAAGGGGCAGAAGTCCACCAATATCTGCTTAACGTTGTGAGTTTCTGGTCATAAAAGTCAACTTTTGGCAAATAGTTGCACACCACATGGAGAGCTCATGTTCAAAGTGTTGGACTGGGAAAATGCAGGGTACAAATTTGAAACCCTTGTTGCACCGACTTGATTCTTCATTCTGAGAGCGATTAATCTAGTACAATCAGTGGGTAATAACGTTGTTTAATGCAGATTAAAAAAGGTGTCCATCTATGTAAAGCTCTATAAAAGGAAAATTACCAAATTATAAATAAAATGATTCAAGTACAATGCCAAAATATTGCAATGCCTAGTAAATTGCGCAAGTTGCTTTTGTGAGATGGCAAAAGCTAGCCATTTGTGTGGCATTGATGCGAGTTCATTACTGTATGATGACACTATTCATGGATGTGTTTTATAATGGTGCAATCCCATAGGAAAACGTTCCATGAATCAGGCCCTATATGTATTAGGTTTTTTGTTAACCTATCATGGCAAAACCTAGCAAATGATGCCAACTTAAACATGCAATTGTAACTAGGCAAATCGTGAACTTGCATTGGTATGTTATCTCAATACCTACAGTAGCAACAAAGAAAACCTTTTCATTACATGGGACAAAGCTGTTCACGCACGCACACATACACAGTCACGCCCCACCCCCTGCCCCTGCACCCCGCCCCCAACTCAGACTTCAAATTTCTATTTTTCCAATTCCGGCCTCCTTCGCTAAAACCTAAGAGGTCAACAACAAACATACTGGGTAACAGTATAGCTTTTTTCCATACTTACTTCTCTTTTCCTTCTAGTAAAGGGCATATTATCTGAGCACTTATTTCTAGTCCTGGCCTTTCATGTAACAGATCAATGCATTATCGGAGTTTTAGTCCTTTTTGTTTCAACGGGATTAACATACCAGAAAACAATGTTTTTCAAAGGAAACCTCAGTGGTGTTCAGATGGCATGGAGTCACTCGTTTGATTGACCTAGAAATCTTACAAACAAGAAAATGAGCCTACTCACCTGCTGAAAGACCATATACATGAAGGCCAAGTCCCCTCCTCATGCTACGCCTTGCTTTGCCCGTTTACTTTGGTCTCCCGCTGCTGCCCCCTCAACCACCTACTCTTACAGGCTACCTCTGGCCCTTTTGATTAAGCAAGCACACACACACAAAAATAAACCTTTTCAGAAGTCCACAATAAACGCCCAACCCTCCATTCTGGCGCAATAAAGAAATTATTAAACTGTTGCTTGCATGCAGAAATGATCAAACCGTTTAAGCATGATTAGTTCACAAATATGTTTAAAACACCACAAACAAAACTGCTTCCTGCACAAGCCGAGTTGACAATGGAAAGTGTTACGTACAGGTAATGCCGTGTTTTGACACCAGTCCTTTCGGTACAGTGCTTTGGGCGCAGGCCCCTTTTCGGTGCGCCCTGTCTTCCGGGGCCAGCATGGCGCAGGGAACTGTGCGCCGAGAGTTTTGTGTTCTGCTTAAATATATGGTCAACCAAAGCACGCACAAATATAAACATGCGGGAGACAGCGACCTATTTGTGCATGAAGCGTGCTCTCACATGGGAGCTGCATTTTTCCGTGCTTTGGTTGACCATATACTTGAGCAAAACATAAAAAACTAGGTGCGCAGTTCCCTGCGCCACGCTGGCCGCGGCCAGTGGGGCGGTTCTGTAAGGGAGCTCCACTAAAAGCGCAGCTCCGCGAGGTCCGTCTTCATTGCCAACAATATAAAATCAATAAAGCAAGGCACTGCTGCCACCTACAGGCCATCTCAAATGCAGCTCAGCACAGAGAAAACAAGCACCTACTGAGTAAACGTACTTGCAGGTCGACAACATAATGGAAGTCGACATTTGAGCAAGTTGATGAATCAGTAAGTTGACATTTTTATCGCAACCAACAGAGAACAGCATTACTAAGGCTGGTGAAACTACTAGAAACCGTCATTAACACCTACAAGCCACTTTATGTGGGTATTAAAGCAGACTTTGGAAGTTGAAGTAATGTAATGATGGCCTCTGCGTTTGGGAGTATGCGGCCTTTAAAATAAACCTTTCACCTAGTTGTATTTCTTCCATAAGCTACTAGTACATGTCCTACCTCATTTCCAGATAACTTTCAGAAGAAATTAAGGATATATACTCTAACATCAAAGCGGCACAGGGGTAACGTGCTGGTCTTGGAAGCAAGCCCATGCAGAGCAACAGGGGTGCGAAACCCAAGAATCCACGTTATAAAAAAAAGAAAAACAATTAAATAAATCAAATTAAAACATACTGGTAGCTCTAGATGCCGTGCATTATGTAAAAACACCCTAAAAACAGAGCATTTAGGCTTATGTCACTTCGCCAGAAGTAGATCCAAATGGATCCTACCTCGTTTAAAGCAGACAATGGGCCTCATTAAAAGAATGCCGGTAAGAAATGTGAGTTGCCGGTGCCACTTTGTCTGGCAACCCGTGATGCCGGAATTTCTGGATGATTACGTGTTGTCGTGCACGCACATTCCGGCATGCTGGAAACGGCGGTACCGTCATGCCAGAAACACCATCAAAACACCCCAAAAATGCCAACACCCTCGTCCTCTGTGCCGGTGACTCCAAATCCAGCAACACGGTCCCGGAGCCACCGGCAAAAGCGGTCCTACAAATACCGTGACCTGAAACAAAGTGATCGCTGGAACAGGAAATCGTACGGTGGCCATTAAAAAAAAAAAAACAATCCATTGCAATCCTGAATGCACAGGCGACATCCACCACTCATGAACCCAGAAACTCGACTTTGATAATGATATCAAGAGTCTGAGACCCGAAAGTGCCAATAGGCCTGCTACCCTGTGAGGAGACGTGCAGCAGTGTGCTGCACCTCGAGGCCATCAAAGGGGTCGGTGCTGTGGAGGACGGAGCCAGGACACCTGAAGAGGCTGGTGAGTACACGTAACCCCAATGTAAGGTCAACCCCCCTGTACATCACTACACCCACTACTGTACCAACATATGACATGAATGTCAAGTGCACCATCCACAACAGCAAGAAAAACGGCCAAGTCACATCAGTGCTAAGCCCCCTCTCCACCCATAAATGACCAGCGTCACACACAAAGGCAACATGTGACACCCTTGTCCCAGCCGCCTGACCCATGAGCCTAAATGCCCACCTATCCCTGTAAGCGCTACAGGCAGCAGGCACATGGCGACCCCATCCATGCCACACCCCTCCGCAACCCACCATCCCACAGCATGAAGGTCACACCCCTAACACCATACCCAGCAATTGTCAGTACATCACGACAGTATCTTCGGCACAACACTACCATGTATGAACATCACACATCCACCCGCACAGTACGCATGACCCAAGCATGTGTGCACCATGCCATATACCCCGCCATGTCCCCGACACAGCAAAGGCAAAACCAAGATAATGCATGCATCTATGCCTCATCAATCCACACTGTTCACTGACAACCTTTCTTTCTGACTCCCTCAGGCACATCATCTGACAGTGAAGCGGGCCAGTCAAGCACTGCAAGGGGCACCAGCTGTCGACGCTGGAGGACCACATCCACCCAGGACACCACAGCCCCAACAGGCACAACTGCCACTCCCACCCCAGCTGGACCCATCCAGACAGCACCTGTGGCCCCCAGCTGCACCCATCCAGACAGCACTGGATGCCCCAGCTGCTGCAGTACCACCACCACCGCAGCCACATGCACAGGTGTACAGTGCAGAGGACATAGCAGATGGCAGTGGAGTCGACACAGGGGAGGCCACCGACCACAGCACCGATGAGCCATTGCTATTCAGCCCCATTGACCCAATTAAGACACAACGCCCACCCTTCACCACTGTGAGGTAAATGGATGGCAGACTGCGGCGCATACAGGAATGCCAGGATCCCATGACTACGCTGGTGCAGCAGCACCTCCAGGAGGCGCAGCTGATGCATGAGAGCGCCCAGGCTAGTGGGCATTGAAATTCCTGTGCACTTGGCCGTTGTACGAGAGCCATAGTACAGATGTCCATGAGCGTACGGTAGGGCAAAAGTATGATGTAATCAATTGCTGAGACCATGGCTATGTTCCTCCAGGTATTCCTAGACAAACGGCCCATGGAAATGGCCCACACACCATCCACCAGTTCGACACCTGCTAGTACTGTGCGCAGCAGCGCAATGGCGGCGTTAAATGCGGCTGTCCAGCTCGTTACACAGCCGCATACCTGACACGAAAAGGGGATGTAAATAGGCCCACGGCACACATGTGCCCTGTCTGTGACTTGTGCAAGTACCCCTTGCAGAACATGACAGGAGTTGTGGGGAGGGGGAGTGGGGAAGGATAGTTGGTGAGGGAGAGTGGGGATGGATAGTTTTGTCAGTTATTGTTTTTCCACATGTGTAAATAATTTCATTATACATATTACAGTTGGTGTTGCATTGAAATCATGACTGGACATTGCTTTTTTTAGCGTGTGTTACTTATTTACTGTGCAGTGCCCAGTGATTAGCCGGCCTGTGCCACGTGCGTGAGTGAAGTGCTAAAAAATAGTGGTGAATCAGTTCATCGCTTGCAACACGGCCATCCATGGCATCCGTGCGATGTGCCAATGGCAGTTCAGCATCACTGTCATTCTCCTCTGCCTCTGGTGGGTGCATGTCCATGTCTGGGGGCAGTAGGATGTTGCGCCGGATACATATGTTGTACAACATGGCACAGGCCAGGACTATCTTGCCCACCTTCAAAAGGGCTGTACATAAGTGCGCCTCCCATCTGCTCAGGCAGCAGAACCTTGCCTTTAACAGGCCAAATGTCTGCTCTATTGTACAACGAATACGGATGTGAGCACAGTTGTGCTGGTTCTGTGGTTGCCTCATGGGGTCATCAGCCATGGCATCAGGGGATATTCAGCATCACTTGCACAGGAGTGATATAAAGGGTAGAAGGTCATTGTTGTGCCCGTTTCATGTTGGTACAGTCTGTATAGTGTTCACTAAGCAATTCAAAATGACAAATGCCAATTGCTGGTGACGTAGCATATGTCGTAATTGTGCACGTTAACAGGCGCATTGTCAATGTGAATGGATGTCCATGCATTCTATGGACCATTTTGTGTAGGATCAGGATGATATTAGGGATTTAGGTCTGCAGTCATCAATGTAATGGCACGTTCTAAATTCGATTGTGGCTTGTGCGGGTGTAAGCGTGCCGGTGCCATCACCAGGTGGCAATGTCTCTCGGCCTACAAAATACTATTTGGCCTGGCACAGCCGTTGTTGCCGGCACGGCAGAACCTGCTGGGGGCCGCAGATCTGGTAGGCAGGGCTGACACAGGAAAGGACGTTAGTCGGCGTTAAAATGAGAGTTAATATATTTTTGAGATTCAGTACATGCCTGAAGGCGTACTTGCATTCTGATGTACATGACGTGCTGCATGGTAGTGGTTGAACATCAAAGATTATGGCAAAATGATGCATGTAGATATATTCACAGAGAGATACCATAGGAGGAATAGAATGGATGGGGAAGGCGATGACAGATTAATGATTGCCAACAATCAATATGCATTGTCAACATGCGAGGTGGGTGTGTGGTTTGATGTCTCTTTTGCATGGCCGATTCACACCCACCTTGACCTCTGACCCTTTCACTTCAACACACAAATTAGACTGGTGTGTGTTCTTATTGTGTTCCAATTCTATAGTCCTATGATGAGCATATCACACATTCATAGATATGTCTGGCTACATTTGTGCGCCTCAGGTAACATGCATATGTGTATGTGCACTTGAAACAGGCAGGGGACCTGGCTACCTGGTGTGCGGGATGCTAATGGTATGTAGGTGGGGTATTGTGATGCATGGGAAAGATTTGTTTGTGCAGCAGGTGGTGTGGGTTGCGCGGAGTGCGTTTGTGCTGGGCTTTGGGACATTGGTGGGATGCATTCTGGTACACAGTGCTTTTGATGTTGCAGTACAGATTTGAGGTTGTTATGCATGCGCTTGATCGGTTTGGACAATTGACAAACACCAGTCAAGGCCTGGAACTCCGGCATGCTATTTCTGTGTTGGACATTGCACTGTACACATGCACCTCTGATAGGTGTTGTACATCCCACCATTCAACAGTGCACATGCTTAGATAGATACACTCACCAAACAGCCATGTACCCTGGCAGTGTTGAGTTTTGCAGCACCATGGAGTCATGGGTTGAACCAGGGAAGCTGTCACTGTTAAGGATTTCAATCAGGCGACACACCTTGGTCACAGCCTAGTTTGCAGCGCACGACTGAAATGCTCATCTTTTTATATTGATTCAATATTGAGATGGTACACCACTCATATCACTCCCCCCTTTCAAACACCTAGGGTCACAATGGACCATTAACCAGGCTGGTTGGTAAAATACAATATTTATTTTAAAATTCAAAAGAAATCACACTTTTTAATATGGGGCAGCTTTTAATATGGGGCAGCAATCACCAATGGGGTGATAATTACAATGAGAATGTGAGCAATGCACTGGGTTTAACCTGCTAGTGGAACATAGACACAACACAGCAGAATAGGAGCACTTTTTGATTTAGGAAAGATAGCACCCAAGTCAGAATTTCCCCCTGCAATGTTCCCTCCACCCACAAATAATCAATTCTGAGTGAATAAACAGAAGCTGCAGGTAATCAGGAATGAGAAATAGGAAACAGAATCCAAATCTGATTCCCTCCCCAAATAAGAGAAAAACAGATTTTAAACCCCTTGCAATGTTATGAAATGACACTCCGAAATGGACAAAAAAATAATAAATGTGTGTTGAAAACCTTGAAGCAAATATAATTCCTCACTAAAGCAACAATGCAACTACACTAACAATCACAAAGAATGGATTACCAAAATCACACAGTTCGAAAATGAGTGGCAAGTTTAAAACAGATTGCAGCAAAATGACATGTG
Source organism: Ambystoma mexicanum (assembly GCF_040938575.1). NCBI lineage: Eukaryota > Metazoa > Chordata > Amphibia > Caudata > Ambystomatidae > Ambystoma > Ambystoma mexicanum. Next base: position 1,457,255,456 of record NC_090921.1, read on the forward strand.
TGAAAGTTGAATTTTTTCCATTCCCGCCTAAAATTAATCAAAGTTTTTTAATAAAAACAGGTGATTTGGAGTGCGGGGATAGCTATAGATCACAGGTACACTATGGAAGTGAAAGTAAGTCTCTAGCTGGTAAATTGGACGAATTATGCAAGATCTAGAAAGGTGCACTTTGAGTCAAATGAAGGCGCGAAAATAGGAAAGGAAATCAGATGCGACAAGTTTTACTCGATACTAGAATATTCAGGCTAGGCCAGCAAATAGGGACACAGTAAGCTCCAGGGTTGATTCGCGAGTTCAACCCTCTCACCCCAGCGCCCAACCTTCACGGAACCAGTCCGATCCCTCGAAATAGGACTAATGGATTATGATTACACAAGGCAAAATTACTAAAGAGATGGCGCTAGCACTAGAAATCAAGGGCAGGGTTGCAAGAATGATTCTGACAGTTTGAACAAGTTAGAAGGATAGGATGACAGAGTGTGTGAGAAGGACAAAGACAAGATAGGCTATGGGTTTAGATGGGGTGGCGATGCTTACAGTCCACTTTTAGTTTGGAATTTTGGACCGTCAAGGGTTCTGGTCACTACACGGCAGGGCGCCTGGCAAACAGCTGGGCAGTTTTGGTCACCGGATGGCACTGGACCGGCAATTCTGGTCTCTGGATACTAAAGGTCAGCTGGATGGCAGTTATGCAGTTATGCAGTTAGTGGTATCAGGATGCTTCCCAAAAACACCACAGCTTTCCTCTTTGGTTATTTGGGAATTTTAGTGGGATTTCAGATTTGAGGCCTTGCTGGAGCAGGATCAGCAATGCTTGGGTTTAGCACTGGGCCCTGGAGTAGGGTCAGCAATGTTTTGGCCTTGCAGTTGGGATCTGGAATCTGGATGGATGGATAGATAGGAAAAGGACGCCGGCGCAGGAAATCAGGAAGTGTGTGTGTGTGTCTGCCAGGGACCCTTATTTATAATGCCTAGTGACATCAACGTATATGACTGGGGCAGGCTTAACTAAACACGCCTCTAACAAAGGGATTGGACAAGGGTGATAGTCTCCGCCTCGCTCTCAGCTGGTTGGATTTCAGGAAAATGATGTCAGATTCATGAGGTGAGTTTTACAATGTCCAAAAGCCTCCCACAGTTACTTAAACTAAAATCCGATTTATTTTGCCACAATCATACATCTATACAATTGCAATCTCTTAGCAAATTATATACACTGGTTACATATTTTGTGCAGCACATTGCAGTCCAATCCTCCAGTCCGTGAGACCTTGTTTCGCCTTTCTACCAGTTTTTCGTGCTTTTCAATGGGATTTATATTACTCAAAATTCTAGAACTGTGTACATGGGTGTGGATTATCATAAGGGATGTATGTACAAAAATGTGCTTTTGCAACATAAATGCTTTTCTTGTAATCTGTCATATTTTGCCATTTCTGTCCCCAAGGTGTCAATGAATTCTACCAAGTCTTAAAAGAAAGCCTAAAAAAATCACTTTTACAATGAAAATTCTACATTTTTACAAAGTCTTGCTGCAGAGATTAAAGTCTTTAAAGTTTATTAATGAAATAGTCTTTGGAAACAAATGGCAGTCCTTGTCACGTGATCATTTTTTTCCCCTTCCTTCAACTGCTACTATCTGTCATTTCCTTCAAAGCAACGTGTGGGTTTCTCAGCTTAATTGAAGGTTTTATTGCCCCTTCACTCTTTCTTGCTCTGGAAGTCCATTGTCAGTGGGTTAGCCTAGCCTAGATTCTTTCCAACCTAGCAATTATCATTTAGGTGTTCGTATCTGCTGAGAGTTTATGGTGCGTCTCCCTTCCATAAAATAACTCATTTTTGAGAGCTTGTGAAATAAAATAACCCATGTGTGTATTATCACCAACAACACAACTCCTTTAAAATTGCTAAATATGGCCAGCTTTCATTACAGTTTACTTTTTATATGGGCATTTTTCTCCTTTAGTTTTGCTAAAGCACATTTTTACACATGTGTTGAAAACTGCTAGCATTTGCTTTCAAATTCGCTTTTGCATCTTCATCAGGTTCCCACACTGTCTTGCAGCTATAGTTATTTTCTTGAATGCAGGAGTTTTGTCTGAAGCACAGATATCTTGAAACTGACCTGGCTCAGATAGCTAGAGACTCTTTTGAACTACTGAGCTTTGATACATTTGTAAAGATGTCAACGGGTTTTCCCGTGCGAGTAAAAGTGTAAGTTCCTTGTTGATTTCTTTCAGAGTTGATTTGACAGGGCCTGTCATTCAGAAATCATGCCTGGTTTTGCTGAGGCACAATGACATATCCTGGGCATGGCAGGGCTATTTTTAATCACAGTGGTTTAAGAGAGAACAGATGGAATTAGCGTCAAAGCAGCATTTTTAAAGGGTGAAAAAGTTTCATTTAGAAAAGGGAATTTTGGGTTTTCAGCAAAGCAGTGCTGCCTTTTCACTTTATTGCATTTATATGTTTCAGAACACACTGGCACGCTCCTTCCGTGTGTCCCCTTGTTCCATCCTGCCTGAAATGTGCTTGGCAGGAAAGTGCAGCCATCTTTTTGTTGCTGCAAACATGTAGTTTTGAGCTCCTGGTGCGCACAGGAGCCAGTGCAACCATATTGCTGTTTCTTGCGCAAATGCAGCTTGGTAATGTGGGGAAATGCTGTTGAGTGGGTCAATATATCCCACAGTAGTGGGTAATGAGCTGTAGGGCCTCACACACCATCTGCACATTCAGTTGAGTGGTAGAGTTTTCTGTTCCTGTACACTGCCTCAACGGCACACCTGGCCACCAGCTCCACATGTGTGCAGTCCAATTGACCTATCACATTGGGCATGCCTGCAAGGGCATAGTATGTCATTTTCGTGGCATTGACCTGGTCAGCCATTCTGGGAAGGCCCATGTGATCTGCCACGTGCCGCAGGAGTGCATCAATGACCTGAAACAGGACACGTAAGAAACATGGTTGCGATAGCCCATGCAGTTCACCCACAGTGTGTTGGTAGTACCCTGTGGCTAGGAAGTGTAGCACAGACACTACATTGAGCAAGGGAGGATGGCTGTACGGATCTGTATGAGGCTGACTAGGTCATCATAGATCATGTCCACTATGGATGAGATGGTCTCCCTGTCTAGTCGGTACAGGGTGTGGATCTGGGTTTGGCTCAGGTTGAAGGATGTGACCCTTATGCGTGGTATAGGTGGCTGCCTGCGGTCTGCAACCTGCGGGACATTGTTGTTTTGCAGGGCCAGGATGGCCATCCAGCGCCTGCGCTGCATCCTCTGCCTCCCTGCCTTTTTAAGTACTAGGCCTGCATTCAGGGCTTCTAGATCCAGTACTGCTACTTCTAGTATGGTAGTGTTGGAAGGGGTGTGGGAGTGGTCCTTTTGTGCTTTTGCAGTGCTCATTAGGCAACCTGGGCTGATTTTGGCCACCTGTGCGCTGTTTCTGCACACCTGATTCTAGGAATGTACAAGCACTAACGCCATGCCGGTGCCTCAGGCATGGCCGACGTGTTTTGCCACAGATTCCAGTCATGGTGTTGCCGGATACGGTAGGTCACTTGCTGTGACTGTTAGCGGCATCGAAACTCAGTATGCCAGACCTGCACTGCTATTTCCAGACCGGCATACTTGTAATGAGGCCCAATATTTCCTACATACAGACAAGGATATATATATTTTTTAACAGTTGGCACACCCCATTTGCCATTTAACGCTGCACAATTTTTAGACTGTGGTTGGTGCCTCGGTTGTAGATACATGAATATGACGACTATTTAATTTGAACAATTTTATCTAACGCATTTTAATTTAACATGATTGTTTTAGATGTGTTATGCAGTAAAGGATGATGCATTTTATTTATATGTGTTTAGCATGTTATGCAAATGTAACATTTCCCAATAAAGAATTGAATAGGGCAAGGTGGAAAATCGGGAACTCTGAAATCCTTACTGTGGATACCAAATCAAGCGGGTATAAATATACCTAGTATAAAGAAATATTCTTCTGCAGGACAATTTAGGGACGTAAGAGGTGTGTGTGCAAGTCAGACTCAGGAGGCATACAAGAGAGCATTGTTCAACCGCAAGTTTGATTTCAATCAAAATAGGTCTACTCTTTCCCGAACTCTAAGGTGTGTGTTGCCCGTAACTAAAGAAAGAAAGGAAGAATAACAGGTGCTTGTCAGTAACTCTTATAAACCTAACGGTTCTCTGTCCGAAAAAGCTTAATCTGACCCAATGGCTGACCCTACCACTAATATAAAAACACCCACATACAATGGACCAGAACCAGTCCTTCCTCAGCGTTTGCTTCCTCAATGGTTGAAATGGTGGTTGGCCTCTGACCCCTAACCAATTGGCCATCTATAAATTTCCAGGCCTTGCGCCTGGCTGGATAAATTCTAAGTCGTTAACTCTGCAATATGGTTTCTTTCCCAGTCTGGGGACGAAGGGGGTGGGGGGAGTCACTTGGTTTCCACTCTGCCAAGGGTCCTTTGGTGTCTCACCCCACCGTGGGGTTTTGTATCTCTCACCCTTTCTCTGTGTTGTTTGGCTTTCTCCCTGCCAAGGCTTTCACGTTTTGTAGCCTACCGTAGTGTTCCGTATCCCTCACCCTGTCTAAGGGTCATTTCGCTGTCAGCTTGCCAAGGGCTTTCAAGTTTCTCTCCCCACAGTGGGGCTTTGCCAAGTCTTCCCGCTCACCTTGCTGAAACAGCTGTGTACCTTCTATGTCGTGGCAGCGTCCGGTAGAGGAGGTGGTCTCTTGGGCTAATGAGGGTCAGCCTCACCCTGTGTTCCCCGCATTGGTGTCCACTTCGGCTCAAGGTTCACAGGTTTGTCAGGGCCATGGACTATGTGCGTCAGATATCAGTCTCTCGCTCAAGCTGTACTTTTCAGCCTGTTGGGGCGAGCCCGACTGGCTCCAGACCAATCGGGCATTAGCCACTGCTAATTCATGGGCTCATTTGCTGCACTGCACTGGACACCTTTCACGTCCGTCTGCTTAGTTCTGCACCCAGGAGGCTGTCCCCTCTTGCGGTTGCTACACAGGACTTTATCTTCCCATTCCTGTCTCTTCGATATTATTCTATCGACTTTATAATTCAAGCTGAAACAAGACTGGTTCTTCCATTGATTCTGTGTTTCTCATACCCACAGTGTTCAATACAAGGGTCAGAAGCCACGCCGGCCATCTCTAAAGGTACTCAAGTACAATTATACTGCTCAATCCACATATAGCCAAACACACACATGGGAGCTTTCACCTAAAGGAGGATTAATAAAGTCCCTTTCTGGGGATTCCTTTTCCACTAAGAGGGGAGTCATCCCCAGTGGGATCCTGCTTCCCCTGTTCCATAGGGGACATTTAGCTGGGCGGGCTCATCTCCCTGGTCCCAAAAGGTACGAATTCCATGGATTCATCACAGGGAGCAATTTAATTAGTCCAGTACGAGGCGGCACATGGAGTCACCAATAGCATGAATCCCACCAAGACATTATCCTTGGCTCCCAAAAGCATAAAAGCCTCAGACTACAGCAGTTATGTAGCAAAGAAACATCAATATGGGGCAACATGCGAACAAACAATTTAACCTCATTCCCATGGGCTCTTATTCCTCTGCATTATAATCCAGACTTCACACAAGCCTTTGAAACAATCTCATGTGGGGAAAGGGTGTGCGGGCATCGTGATCAATCATTTCCACAAGTGTTTATGCACATTTGCCAGCGATAACACTACATTTAGTTCAGGCAGTTAACAGCTCTGTTAACATTGAAATGTTAAAGGTATATAGCACACAGTCAACAACGGAGTTGGTGTCCAGGCGCTCAGGCAGATCTGTAAACAAAAAGGTGGGGGCTGGGTTAGTGGGTGAAGACGGCATAGGAAAGTGAGAGGTGTTGTAATGTTGGCAGCTTCAGTTCGGCTTTCACTGTGCGCTGAGCTTGGGTGTGCATACAGGATCGAAGCAAGTCCACGCGTGATGTTGTTGCGATCTATGTGTTGATGGTTTGTTGTTGCGGTGTGGTGAAGTCTGTGCGGTTTGCTGTGAGAGATGTGGTTGTGTGGGTCTTTGTGCAAATTAGGTATGCAGAAATTTGAAGTTTTGGTTAGTGGGTTGTATGTCTCATAATCCTTGCAGTTGTTTAACGTATCCGATTGTCATACTGGGTAGGTATATTCTTTCTCTTGGTCTACTGACTGTCTAGTTTCTGGGCGATACCGAGGCTGGTTTCTAGCAGATTAATTGGGCTTAGTACCCCCGGTTGAGCGATCATTATCCCCTAGTTAGTGGTGTTATATTATCATTCACCAGCTCCTTTCTATCGATTTACTATCGGTAGTCCTTTGGGTAGGTATTTTCTTCTCTTCTCTTCTCTTCCCTGACTGTCTATTTTGAGAAGCAGTGGTGAGGCTGGCCTCAGTTACTGAGCTTAGTACACCCAGGAGGGCGAGCATTATCCCTGCTTAGGTAGTGGTGTTATATTATCATTCCCTGCTCCTTCCTATCCATTTATTGTCAGTGGTCCATAGCTGCACGTGGGCCAGGTGCTATTGCTGGGTCATACCTTGCTCTCGCTTTCCGATTCATCTATGGATGTTCTTAGGTATGATTCAATGTGGTTTGTCTTTTAATTGATAAGTGGATATGTTGCAGATCCGTATATCCTTACTTTATAAGAGTTGATGATTTTGGGAATCAGGATAGGTTCCTCTCTCAGCCTGGTTCTGCGGTGTATGTTCATATGGGCATTCTTTCTGGTTTTAGGGTGAAGAGCCATGATTTGAGGAGTTTCCTGAATTGTAGGTGATCTCGTGTGTTCTGTATGTTCTTTGGTAGTTCGATCCAGGTTTTTGGGGCGAGATGAGAAAAAGAGGATCCTCTGAGTTCTCTTGTATCATTTGGGTTCCAAACGGATGTCACAGCTGGATCTGAGTGGCCATGTAGTGTGATGTACGTTTAGTTTTCTTCGGAGGAACTCTGCACCTTGGTCGTGGATCCCTCTGTGCGTTATGAATTTGAATCCGCTGTTTGATGGGTAGCCAGTGTAGCGTTTTCAGCGCATGTGTGATGTGTTCTCTTCGAGGTAGTTTAATGTATATATCTCTTACCATGTAGGATGTCTTGGCCAGCCGGCATCATTGAATAAACTCCTTCATACAATACGCTGCCAAGACAGACAGAAACCTAGCGCACCTATTCCCCACTTAACCTTAACGATTCCTTCACATTCTTCTTTTACACAGCCTACTCTGGACTCTGCTACACTTGACAGCCAGGCTGGCCAGTCCCGCCTCACTGGATATTCCAGACTTTGTTTCAGATCACTAATTGCAAGCTCAAAGAAAAAAAAGACGGCAGGCTACAAAGAGTCCACTTGAGCACATACCGACACCCTCACACAAGATTCCCTCACTGGTCCAGACACAATATCACTCACACTCCTAATTCTGCCCTTTATCTTAAATCTACCTGTTAGATCAAACTGCATTGAAAAAAGTCCACAAGCATTACACTTTCATTTTTAACTCCAAAACTCTGTCTTAGCATAATCACTTTATACTACATCACTTTCTCTTTTTCTTTTTCTTTTCTCCAGGGACCATGAAGTGCCTTGTCTGACATTGCTGGTGAAAGGTGGCATCTCGAAGGGGCCTGGGAGTCACAACAAGCCAAGTAATACTGTACCTGGAGGCAGAAAGAAATAGATCCATTGGCTGCTCCCACCATGCTGTGCATGAGAGGCAGTGGTTTGTCACATTTAAACCATAAATGCTCTTGGCCTTTTAACTAATTGAGTAGTGGTGGTTTTGTAGAGCTGGCACCACCTGCACACACGGTTTCATTTGTGCAGGTGCAGAAACCAGACCTTTAACTGGTGTTTTATGTAGCACTTCTTGACAAACTCTTCCAACTTCTAAGCTCTTTAACAGGGAGTGTACCATGTTGCACAGCATCGCCCTGTTTCCAATGCAAGCATGTTGCTCCTGAGATAGGCTCCTCACAGCTAAATCTACAGAGGGATTGATCTTGGCAAAGAAATTAGAATTAGCCAGGACTTGCACAAGGCTCCTTTCTGTTCTAAGAATAGATCAGGCAAAGAGAGTTCAACCGAGGCCATAGACATTTTGTGACAACTAGAGAGAAGTTCGCCGACGGGGAGGCAATAGCAGGCCCTAAGTATCAGAACTAGAATCCATGCTCGGGGGCAGGGCCCACCGACCAGACAACCTTAAAAGATTAGCAAACTCCAAAAGGATGGACAAACCTCTCGAAGGAGAGGTCTAACAGACCCCCAGAGACGCACCATGGCATAGAACTACAAATCCCCCCTACCAAACCTGCACACTGAAATCTAGAAGGAAGAGCTCATTTAGGCCAGACCGGAGAGGTGAACAAAAGGTGGTGGAGCAATAACTGGAGGCAGGAGACCGGACACGGGTAGAGAGATCAAGGAGGCTCGGTTAAGGAGGAGACAGAAGGCTGCAATGGAAGTCAAGGAAACTGGAGAAAAACAGATGCTGAAGATAGGGAAATTGGAGACAGTGGCTATGGAGAGAAAGGTCCTGGTCAGTGGGAGAATGGTCCAGAGGGCCGGGGAAGAGACGAGAGGGTAGAAGGCATTGTGCGGGAGTAAGTCTTAAAGAGTGGGTCCGAACTAAGGGGGAGGTGGAGGAAAGCACGGAGGAGGGGTGTGTGGAACTAGAGAATATCGGAAAGGTTAAATGTATCAAGAAGTGGGCAGAAGGAAGTCATGAGAAGGGGATCATCATGAGTAAGGAGAAGCGAGGTGCCCAAAGGGAGTGGAAAAACGTAGGCAAGATAACAGGACTGGAGTAGGTAGATAAGAAAAGAAGGCAATAGAGGAAAGGGATAGGGAGTTAGTAGAAGGGTTACTTTAAGAGATATAGGAGTAAATAAATATCAGAAAGGAGGTGGTAGAAGAGTGGTGTGAGAAACACTCCTCCCCTGGGATCCTCTACGCAGGTGGCCAGGTAAAGGCCATCGCTTTTAGATCCTAACCCTGGGGGTGGACAAGCGAGGGAGGATCACCTGTGTGCAAGGTCCTTGGGGATTGAGAATGGGATGCCTTCAGGCAAGACATAGTATCCCCCTTATCCTAATTTCAACCAACCTAGCCCTCCCCCGACCTTTATGGGTTATTGTTGGTCAACTCCCCTGCTTTCCTCTCTTGGGACACCTGACAGTATTGAGACGAAGAAGAGACAGCTGAAAGTAATGAACACCACACACTTTCACTACTCTAGTACCGAGACGAGGAAGACGCAACTAAGAATAATGAACACCAGTCACTTTTACCACTTAGTTACAGGGACAAAGAAGATGCAGGAAACGTATGAAGGTCAGACATGGCTCCTTAATCAGAGTCAAGCAGCATTGAATGATGGAATACACCTGCAGTCCATTGATGGACCACAGGTGTATAAAAGGCAAAGCCATAAGGGAGGAAGAGGGAGAGGGAGAGACCTGGGGCGCTGCAGGCAGGCTACGAAGGTTGAAAACAGTGCTGAGGCAGTACATCTTTCAGTTATGAATGGAACTATGAGTCAGATGAATGAAAGACAAGTGGCGTGAAAACCAGTAAAACTGCTAATATTGAATACCGAACTGAATGGAAACAGCTAAACTTTAATATTGACGTTTGCTAAGATTTTCATAGTAATGATACATCTTCCTGACCTGTGTCAACCCCAGAACCTTTTGCTTTTACTGGGGGATTATTTTTCCTTATACCTCTGTGAGTGAGGAGCTTTTTCCACAGGCACAGAATTTTTTACTCTTTTTATGGGTGTCATTTTTAAGACTCTCATAGTGTCTTTTAAAGGTTATCCTCTTTGGCAATAAGTGCCTATGGTTGCTCTAGGGGCTCCCCTTTTAACTTTCTCTGGCTAACCGTGTGAGAACTACAGTTCCCATGGGTATATGATATGATATGATTGGTTATTTAAAACGCGCTTAATACCCAGAGGTTTCTAAGCGCGGACCTGGGGATCGAACCTGTGTTGCTTTGTGTTGTCTTGCTTCCAAGGCGAGCACGTTGCCCTTGAGCTATCCTTCCGAGGGTAGAAAGGATCTTTGGATCCCTTTTACATTTTATTAGGAGAGACCAGCACCCCCACCTTATGTGGAGTGCTGGGGAGATACTGAGTATCCACTTTCTCATTTTAAATGTAACATTTATGTTACGTTACAAGGACAAACTTACCTTTAATGTCTGGTAGCAGTGAACCTTTTTATTAATTTGGTGCACCTTTACCGCAAGCTGTGTGCACAGCCCCGGTAAAGGCACCCATGGGTGCTAATTTTACCAAAATGGCTCCAGTCTTGTTTTTTGCCATTCTAGTGTTCCTTGTCCTTTCTTGTTCCTTCCCCTGACATCCAGGGTGGGAAATTCCTTAGTGTGATGTTTATCTTCGGCGGGAGTCCTGTGGACTACACGCCCAGGCTCCAAGGCAGGAAGTGAGGGAGGAGTCCAAAACTCTCCAGCCCTTTGTCTTTCAGCCTGAGTGCGAGATTCCAGTTCAAACTGGGAGGCTGGATGTCCTGCAAGGATTGCCAAACCCCCAAGTTTTAATGTTGCAAGGCTGTTTGATTGGCTGGGTGCCTGCATAAAAGTCTGAACCTGGAAGCTGAGGGGCTAGTTGACCACTGGAACCAAAACCGAAGAGGAAGATGGAGAATTTGCGGCTGAAACGATTTCCAGCGACAAGAACAAGCCTGCTGTGTAACCGGAGCCTGCTGCAGCCCTTCCTTCCAATCAACCTGGGGACTCTGAAAACAACTACCCAGAGCCTGGTGAGACCCACTAGACTCAATATGACCTGTATTTTGAGCCATCCCACGCCATGCTGCGCCCATGCAGGGTGCAATACCACAATACCCCAGAACAACTTGGTCTCCGCTTACCTTTCTACCCGCTTCCGGCAACACACTGCTACCAGACCCCTGAGGGCTGCAGATGTGCACACATTGTCCATACCTCACTACAAGCTTCAGACAGCCGGAGGAGCCAGTTTCGCGACTGAACTATGGAACTCCCTACCGAACACTCTCAGAACTGCACCCTCCGGTCACGCCTTTAAAATCAAAGCCAAACTTTGGCTTCACGAACTTGATGCATCCTCCTCCTCGCCTTAACCACCTGGACCACACATGGGTAGATGTAATATGCACAACCCAGCCTGACCTCACTAACTCTACCCTAAGTCACTTAGTGCTGGACTCTTGCTGCAGTATACCTATATATTAGCAGTATCTTCTTTGTAACAACCTTCTTTATTTTTACATTACTCTGTACTCTTAACTTGCACTTTAGTATGTTTTATTGTTCTGTATTACTATGTTCATTCTCTTCATATGGAAAGTCGCTTTTTGAATGCCTGTAACCTTGTGTAACCAATCGCTTCAAAGCATGCGCCCAGATGCCCCAGGGCAAGGTGCACATTTATTACAAATAAACAAAATACATAATACAAATACAATACCTTGGGGACCTCAAGCCATTGTGCGGTGCAGTCTTCCGAATTTGGAATCTCGCTGAAACTTCGTGGGCATCCTGCTGGATCTGCAGAGGCCCGATTCCAGTCCGAATAGTCCCCTCTTCGGTCTTCTTCTGTGCTCCTGAAAAAGGCGCCAAATCCACAGAAACGCATCCAGCCGCAAGGAAACCCTTGCCTAGAGCCTAACCTGTGATCCTTGCTGCAATAATCCTTCCAGTGTCTTCCGTCTTCTTAATGAAGGAATTCAACAACCAGGTTTTTGGCTGAAGATCCTGAAGTCCTTGTGCCGCAAAATCATCTTCTGTGCTGGCTTGGGTATTTACCTACCTTAAGCCTTTGTGATTTCTGTATAGCTTTGGGGTGTTTTCTGTGATTGGGAGGCCACTCATCCAGTTCACCCAGGCCCCTGCTGGAATCCTCCTAGGGTGTCTTCTGTGAAGCCCCTGGACCCTCAACTAACTCTAAAGTAAAATACTCACCTGTTTGAACAGTCTTCCTTAGAAACTTTGACGTTTGCTACTTAAGAACCTATCCTGACACTGCCTGTTGGACACTAGACCCTAGAGATCCCACTACCCCCTGTCACTGAGAACACTCATGCTCCAAGAATAAGGGAAATACTTTTAAAGCATTGGGCCTTTTGCCTAGAAAAGAGAATAGGTGTTTAAAAAGTTAAATGCTTGAAAAAGAGTTGGTTGGTAACTGAGTGTGAACAGTTACAAAAGTTATTACTAGCCTTAGAAATGTTCTGCCATTCTGAAAAGTAGATAAGGTTATTTTTCTCACGTGTGATTTGGTTGTGCCTCTTTGCACAAAGTAATGCTGTTGGCTTCACTTAACTATTTCTTTCAGAACATTAGTGTGTAAATTTCCCAACAGGGTCTTGCTTCCCCTGACTTTGCGGTTAGCCTGTTCAGAATAAGTCTGCATTAAGTTTTACCTACCTAGAATAACTGAGTCAGTCAAAAGTGTAACATGGGTTTTGTTTTCCGTAGTCTGTTTTAGACACAAACAAAAACAGTCTTATGTTTATAACTGCCTTCAGGTTGCTGATGGCTCCTGTAAATAGTTTATAGGTTTTACTTACCTTGAGTATACCTGTTTTATCCTAAATAAATTAGAGTTATTGCTTCCCTTAGTCTGTGAACTGAAAAACAACTAATTAAATATTACACCCCAAGGTCCAACTCCCCTAGAATAACTTATCCTGAATCAGAGTTACAGGTTTATACTGTTCCTAGAATCCGTACTTCACTAGATCAGAAAAGTATATTGTGCAGTTGATATTACTATGATTTTCTGCTGAGTGTCACGTTACAACTGATAGGGTCTACAACTCCTGTTAGGTGTTCCAAATAAGGTTATATGCTTTGGTCTGTGCACCTTCAAGCATAGTATTGTGTTTTTAGAATTGTGGTTATATATAATGTGATAGTACGTAACCCCTTCGGCCCCCCAAGATGCATCTGGGCCTACTTGTATTTTTTAAAAAAAACATTTTTTACAATACATAGTGTTTCAGACGTTTCTTTGGACCATCTTTACTACAATTTAATTTGTACTGATTCTACAGCCCTCTCTCTCTCTGCTAAAATAAGCCTGGCTGCTCAGTCTACACTACCATGAACTCAGGTGGATCAGCATTAAACTAAGAGTGGAGTCTTGTACTGCCTCAGTCGAATGGTTTTACTAAGTCCTTAGGACTTCAGAAAAACTGTTCTAACAATTGAATACTGAACTGAATGAACAAACCAAATCTGTTAATCTTCAATAACAAACAATGAAATAGCAAACCTGGTAATATTAAGCGGATGTTTAATCATGTACTGAAATAAAATAGGAAACAAAAGCGAATGGAGAACCCTAGATTTGAAGTTAAAGTCTGAGAAACGCTTTGGCTTTGAATCTGCCTTTGAGAAACCACTTGTGTGTTGAATATATAACTACTCATAGGGAACTCAAGATTCCTGGTTGTGTGACCTGTAAAGGGTGGACCGTGTGGTCTGACAACGGTGCCAAGACCAGAGAACCCTTATATGCCAACAAGGAAACCTACTATTGCATCAAGAGGAAAACTACTATTGATGCATATAAGGCTTGGGGAAAGGAACACTCAGCTGTGAAGAATTGCTGGAACTTCGCTCAAAGACAAAGCTTCAAGATACTTTCTTCTGTAACATCTTTTGATATTGAATATGGGGAAGGGAACCATAAGACTTCCTGTCATGTAACTATATTGAAATTGGGGAAGGGAATCCTGACATTTAGAAAGGCGTGGAACTATATTACCTTAAACCCAAGAGAAGGTAATTTGAACACTATAATGAAAGTGTTAACATTTGGGAAGGAGAAGCTGAAGAATAAGCATGAGCAGGAAATCGCTCAGAACTTTATTTTGGAACACTTTAATTTATGGTTGACATCCCATCACATTGTTTTGATGTTAGTTGTGCGGGCAAGCATAGGTTTTGGACACAGATTTTTAAGTTGAACTTACTGACACAGACTATCCGTAGTTTCTTTAGGTAGGGAAATCACATCTTAGCATAGGGCAAGTTAGGCCTTACACCATCCTGACATTTAAGTTAATAAAGATATTTGTATTACATTGAATCTGCTGTCTGTCTCTTTCCATGATGCCAAACTCGCAGTGAGTGGTTAAACATCAAGGTGAATGTAGAAAGTATATAGAGAAGTGTGGCGGAAACATAACATTGTAAAGGAGGAGGAGGGAGACAATCCAGTAATCTAAACACCGCTAATAAGGGGAACAAGGTGGTGGACACAAAGACACATGGAGGTAAGCATAGGTGGGGTGGAGGAAGAAAACTTGGAGATGTGCAAAGATCAAGATCGATGCAGATCCAGATAGTTAGAGAACGGGAAGTCCTGTCACTCATGGCCCCACAGTGTGAAACCACAGGGTCAAAATTTGGAGCGGAGAAGCGCGAGAAAACTCTGCAATGTAGAGCTAGAAGACTGCAGGAACTCCTTAAACCTGGTACTGAAACAAGGGAAGAGACCCCAGAAAGCAACAAAGGAAACACATGGTAACCTAATGCTACAGGTTTACTGTGGATTGTGCCATCATGTTGTGAGAGGCACAGCCTCAGCACTATCGAGAATTGGAAGAACTTTTTGTTGGACTAGACACTTTCTTTTTTAAGTCTTTTCCTGAAGCATTCCTCACACATCTTGGACAATTACCACCGGTTAAACCTAGTTCAGTTCAGACAACCAATTTAATGTATGCATGGTCTTTAATAAACGTTTTTGTTACGCACACTCCGTTTTCTCATCTTTGTGCATCATTGTCCACCACACGAAGCAACCTATGACCATCCTGGGTTTGGCAAAAGTGCTTGAATGCCAAAAATAGCTTTTGTGCCGCTTGTCAAGTTCTTGTGAGAAAAATAAATAAATAAAATCACATCAGGGACTATTATCTCGGGGGGATAGCTCGGGGGCAATGCGCCAATTTCGGCCCAACAAACAACCGGCATAAAAGCCACTTTTACTCCTTAAAACAGTCAAGTGCGACCAACAAAAAAGGTGAAATGAAAATACTCCCAATTAATAAAAGGAAACTAGACTCACAGAAGGCTGTCCGTGCTTCCGCCGACAGATATGTTCAAACCAGTTTTAACAGTAGAGCAATGTTATAGGAAGGAGCTCCAATCTTATTGTTGCCTAATCCAAAGAGCAATTTTAAGATGAAACTGCACCTTTGAATTTTTGCATGAACTGCATAAAGAGAACAGTTCCACTTTGAAACATATTTTCACCTACAAAGTCTCATTGGTGGGAATGCAAATTACTTTTTTTACTCTGTATAATAAAATTGTAATCAACTTAAAAAAAAATAGGGTTTAAAATACTCCCAAACTTTAATTTAGAGCAATGGATCATAGTATACAAAGGGGAGCTTGCAGAGTTATTATAAAAATTAAATAACGTGGGGTTAGGACACACCCATTCCTTAAATCCATATTGATTGCAAATTGTTCAATGAGTTATTCATTCTGTGCAAAGCTATCCTGCCTTGGAGCAGGAGCTTGAGAAGCTGTACCAAATGTTATATACATACATATAAAGATTATAGGGAGCTTCTTTCATCACAAGTACTTGTATATGTGCATTTGCAATAGTCGCAAGTACGGATATCTGATCAAGCATTAGCTGAACCCTAGATAGAATATTTGCTTTACAAAGTCCACTATATTGCAGTTGGTGCCCATTAGTGATATGAGGGCTTGGAGGGGGTCATTTTATGGTTTCCCTATGTGACCCTTATTTCTAGTAATTATATACACCTTCACACACACTGCAGGAAATGCCCTGTTCATGTGGTTTTTTTTTTTTTGTTTTTTTTTAAACAGACCGTTTGGCAATGTACTCCGAAATCGGCAAAACATGTAGCAATAATAATAATTTGTTTTTTTTCAATCTAAAGCGCCTTACATAGGTTATTTTTTTTTTTTTAAAAGACCACAAAAGACAAGCACAATACTTTAAAAATAAAGATTTAATTAGAGTAATGTAAGTGTGATATCTACAGTACTTGAATGAACCTGGAATCTTAAGCAAGTGATGCCTTCATGGAACAATGCGTGACCTAAAGAAATCCAAGTACAAGAAAAATAATAGGTCTAACAATGTATGATGAACATACAGTGAAAACTAAAAACAGAGCAATGTCGGTAAATCTATCTGAATTACACATTGGTTCCTAGATACTTCGCATGATAACCATTAATTCCTCTGAAGAAAAAAATGAGTCAACAAGTGTGTGGTTAGACTTAAGAGATCTGTGCTTTATATCTAAAAGTAGTACGGAATGCAGAAGCTATATTAAGTAAAGCTGTGCCGAACAGTACATTTAGTATTTTTCTGAATATCGAATGAATGTTAAGCCAAATTGTTTTATTTGACAAATCCGGTTCTAAGCCCAAAAAATACACTTAGAAAAACAAGCATCATTTTAAATACCCACAAAAGCCATAAAATAATAGATTAACAAACAAGCAGGTTCCATACGGAAGGATGTTGAATAGGCAAAATCTGCGTTACTCATAATAGGATGAGCTGAACAAAATGGATACTGTAATTTGCAACTGCCATTGCAAATCACACAAATTGCACCCTCTTGTGAGCTGCAAGGTAGTTTTGCTAAAAAGTGAATTTCAAACCTGCCTTCCAGCTCACACAAATATATAAATGGTTTGTCTGCTCGTGCAGGACACAAGTCGAGGGTACATGTGAGGTGATTGTACTCCAGCTCCCTACTAATTTTAAAAGGGTGCTCCCCATCTCTGTGTCACTGAAAAGTGTTCACACCTATCCGGTTGGGACAGACTGGCCCTTCACGGTATTAAAGAGATTTCCCAGTAAGCAAGTTCTCCCAAGTGGCCAATATGGGTGGAAAATGTCAACTGCATCAGCCTGAGATGTAACAGACTCGACCCCAGCCCTATTGGCCCATAGAGTTAACGCGCATGTTGGCAATTCTACTGACTTCCAAACCAAAAGGGCAGAGCTCTTTGACTTTGTACCATACAGAGTCCTCTCACCTATCTCTCTGTAGTCCTTCTGGCAAACTGGCCTCCAGAAGAACCGATGAGATTTCCCCAACATGCCCAGGTGGGGGCATGGGTCTCTACCCGACATATTGCTAACTTCTTCAGCCCTATTGTTCTTCACTGTATATTCTGAATTAACGTTTCTCCATAGGAACAAACCATGCTCACTTCTCGCTCATCCTCACCATTCCCTCTATCCAATTAAACATAGGCGTTGTAGTCTGATATTTCATCAGGAATGGTTTCAGGCGATGTTTAATTCCATTCTGCACTTTATATTTCCTTCTCCGACTTGTTACATTGCATTAAAACGATAAAGTAGAGTATTTGGCTGGAGCCGAATGAAAATAAATTATTCGACTGGCGTCACATAGCTATAATTCAGCTGGAATTCAGCAGAATGCTTACTTAAGGCACAAGTTCGGTACAACCCTACAATTAAGATGTCATTTTAGAACGTAAGCGTGCATCGGACAGTACGAGTGGCTAAAAAACAAATGCTTAATCTTTCAACTTCAACAAACCTAGGGGTGAGCTAACTGGTTTGGACAAAGCTCGAAACACCAACATTTTGAGGTGTTTCGAGTGCCATTAAAAATGTGAACTTTTTGCAATATTCTAAAAACTGAGGTCTGACAATTTGTAGAACGACATATCATTAAAACCCATGTGAACATTTTAAGAATCGTATACATTATTTCAAAAATAGAAATGTAAACAGAACAGCACTTTTATTATAAAGAAAATACAGCTTTCTAAAGTTTAAAATTATCAACATTCTTTAAAATGTGATGAAAATGTGTGGGCATTTTTTTATTTAATGAGACTTTACTCAAATATTTAACTTATTTACAAATTATATACATATTTTATAAAAGTTAAGCTTCTGAAACATCTTAATATCACTTTTATAAATGACATTTTCCAAAATAATGTTCACATTTCTAACAAAATATTTGTACACAATAAATCTTGTGGAATCTTGCTGAGATTTTGCTCAGTGAAATGGTCATGGTTTTAATTTTTCATTTGTCTTTATTTTAATATGTTTGTCATTGTTCTCACTTTCATTGTTTTACCTTGCCTTTTAGCATCCCGAATCACCTACAATTTGTTGAGTTTTGAGGATTTCAAAGTTTTGCGGTGATTTAAGTGCATTGTGAATGGCCTGTAGGACACTACAAACATTCAGAATTTAACAAAAAAGATTGAGTCCGGCGGAACAATTTCTGGACACTTAGTTCACCGCTAATAACACTGATGTGACGCTACGATCAGGAAATGTAAACCATCAGACATTATTTGCTGGTATAGCATGCCAGCAACACAACAACAAATAAGACCTCATTAAAAACTGTTCACTAAACTATTGCACATAACGTGTGGTATTGTGAATGGGACAGGAGCTCTAACAGTAACTGGATGCGTCACAGACCCGTTGGTCTCCTATTCCAATCGGTGGTATAAAAGGTACTGTCCAGTTTGCTTCTGTTTCGTGTGAAACAAACCACCGTTCCTCACATTACACACATCCTGCAAGCACTAAAGCAAGATATCTAATTACAGGGCCCCATAATGAACACACAATGTTTGGAAAACGTGTTCCATCAGAAGAGTCAGTCAGTCAGTCTTCTAGGACCCCGCAGATGCAGTTTAAGCATTTTATTCATGCTGGTTGTTCACATGTTTAAGTTTTATATTATGAAACACACCGCAGTGCCACTTCACCTGATCGGGCTACAAACCATAGACCTGGCCATGTTTGAGCATTGGTTCGCTTTCCATTGGATCAATGCACGCAAAAAACGGCTGCAGTTAATCAATGGGACAAAACACAGACAGCCAGCAGTATACCTTGCGGCAGAGTCCTGCTTTCTGGTGGAATAGAAACAGACAGGATCATTTTGCTTAGTGAAGTTTCTCCACCCTCATTTGTAAGAGTTTCTCGTTTAGCACACAGCCACTCTGTTTACAGCACATCCCACACATTTTTCTTAAATCTGCTCTGCACTTGCTTGAGGGGTGATTTTTCTCCTCACTGTTTTACAGAAGATCACTTTGCTTCACACGTATTCAGAGGAGAAAAACTCAATGTCTGTCAGTATAAAAGTTGCAGCAGCATTAGCAGTTTTGAGTTCTCTGGGCCTCACGCTTGCTGTTCAGACGAGAAACTCAATGTCCATAAAGTTTTATAAGTTAGCGTGGCATTAGCAGCTTCGTCGGCTGTTATTTTCCAGATATTTCAGGTTTTTCAGAGGAAAAATCATGTTCAATGTATAATGGTTTCCTATGACATCTGGTGTTGATTGTAGCGCATGACAGATCTCCATAGCCAGGGTGTCCTCCCTCCTCCTCAAGGTATTCGTTCATGCCAATTTGTCGCCAATGTAATAAACAAAGTGCTGTTGTAAATGATAATGCAGTGCACCGCTGTATTAACAATGGCACATCTTAATTCCTCTTAGTTGGTAGCTCCAGTTAATGAAGCTGAGAACATCTACCAGCTGTATGGTTCCTTAATCGTTATCCTCGAAGTAACACTATTGGAACCTCAGGTTACATTGGAACATGGTTTAAAGTTACCTGCATAATCTTCTGCCATGGGGAGCCCTGAGGTCACGTATTAGGAATTACCCACAAACCCAGAGGTAAGTCCTCACAGCGTTGGTTCCTTTACTGTGAAGCAAGCCGGTAATTTTGTTCTACAGGGAAAGAGCTAAGCATCTTGTCACGCAGGGACTAAACCAACAACGAATCAGACGGCCCAAAAGAAGAACCATCCTAGGAGTCGGACCCACCATCCACATGCAAATGCAGCGACTGAGATGGCTCCAGAAGGACAGAAGTAGAAAGTAGGTTATGTCGCCTCGGCGGGAAAACGAGGGCAGAACTCAAGGAGGAATGGTCCCAGCATTGAGATGGAAGTGGAGGAGAGCCAGGATGGTACAGAGGAGAAGATGAGATGAGGTGAGGTGTTGGTGTTGGTGTTCCAACACCCTTCCACAATGCAGCACTTTTAGCATGAATGCAGGAGCCCCCAACAGTAAACTGTGGGTAGAGGCAGTAACACAGCTTGGACAGTCCCAAGAGGGAAGGCCCAAGCCAAGCAGATACGGAGGACCAGAGGGAAGATAAGGAAGGTCTAAGAAAGGCACCACGCAGCCCAAACCCAGGACCAGTGCTCTTTGTTCAGGGTGCAGGCTCCAGCCAGTCTGGCAAGAACTGACGCTAACAATTCATTAGTAGCACATACAGTGAAAATCTGTGCCGAAAGCAAGTAAACTTGCTCACCTTTTGAAAATCAGACTGAGTAAAACAAACGTAACCACACTCACAGGGGCTGTGCTATGGACCGCACAATTCCACCCGAATATGCTTAGACCAATTCGGTTAGGGCATTCATGCCCCTCCATTTTGAGAATTTTCCAGCCCACAATGGGCTCATCATTTGGGAGTGGGGCCTGTTAAACAAAGGTCTGTGTTTTTGCATACTGACAGATTTGCCTCATGTCTGCGAACTGGAGGGTAGGTAGCAAGCTTTGGGTTGTGATTTTTTTTTAAACAAGGGACACATTTATTTTTGTCTGTTCTTTTAAAATGTGTGCAATGCCGTCCCTCCATCATCATCATCCCAGGTGGTACATTGCAGTGAGTCAAATCGCTGGGATTGCCGGAATGTGGGCCACTTTTATTCTGTTGTCAAAGTCTGACCCTGTCCTCTCTCCCAGAAGAGTGATGGCCTGTCCAGGGCCAGGAACTCATCTAGGCCAGTTCAAACCACTACTGACAGTGCTCTAAATAGGTATGAGGGCGGAGCATTAGGAGTAAAATGCTCTTTAATGGAGTAAATTAATTAAGTCCCATTTCCAATGGGAGTATTTCATAAGTCTGTAAAAATGTGTTTCAACTGTATTTATTCTTCCTGTGACATGCCGTGTACTAATGGTCCAAACATATCTATCGAGCTGTGCCGGTGAAAGGAAACGGACAAGCTCCATGCGTGTTTCATTTTTTCTTTTTGTTGTACATTTCTTGTGAATATTTATCTATTTTGGATCAGCTCTTTCCCGGCAAACAGATCCATGAGGGTGTTCTCGCCTCTTGCCGCCGATGACCCAGCTCACGTTCCCTGCGGAGTCCCACAAGGATCGTGCGTATCACCCACGCTTTACAATGTATTTACTAAACCACTCGTTGATATTCTTGACCATCTGGGTGTCACCTACACAAATTATGCGGACGACACCTAGATACTCATCCCTATCTCTGGTGATTATGTAACCGACGTCAAAGCACTCAATGCAGTTTACACTGTCATCCAGGTGTGGATGGCCCACCACGGGCTCTGCCTGAACGACGAGAAAACAACTACTTATCCTGGGTTCTCAGTCCAAACTCAAAACTTTACAGTAAATACGAGGCCTTCAACATTGATGTCAACATCATCAAGGTCACCAATGTCACAAAAACACTTGGAATTTACCTAGATTACACCCTCTCTCTCAAAAGACAAACCAATTCTGTAGTCTCAGCATCTGCGTATACATGTAAACTTATCACAGCTTGCCGCCCCTTCTTAACAACGGACAATTGTCTGATCCTCGCCAGAACCCTCATTTTGTCAAAAATGGACTATTGCAACGCTCTTTACCTCGGAACGAGCCAAAGAAACATCGATAAACTTCAGGTCACCCAGAATAACGCCATTAGGGCTGCTCTTAACATACCCAGGCACGCACACATCTCATCCACCAGACGCAACTTACACTGGCTCCCCATTTCACGGGGTATCGCCCTCAAAGCACTGGTCCTAAGCCATAAGGCACAGAATAATGCTGCTCCTGCCTACTTGTCAGCACGCTTCACTCAACACACAGCACCCAGACCTTTGAGATCTGCACAAGTGCACACCCTCATCATTACCAGCTTCAAGCTTCAGACAGCCAGAAGCTCGAGTTTCCCAGTCCTGACGGCGAAGCTCTGGAACTCCCTATCCAATGATTTTAGGAATGTCCCCTCCCTCCCAACCTTCAAAAACAGAACAAAACAATGGTTACACGATCAAGACGGCCTGCTGGCCACCACTCTGTAACGCTTGCTTCCTGCTGCTCCCTTTACTTACTTCTGTATATATTGTAGCTGATTGACACCCTCATTGTAAAATATATATATATAATCTGCCTTGTAACACTTTCTTGTAATCACCTTTCTAAACATGCACCCTGATGCCCTTGGGAAGGCTGCGCAATATAAATAAAGAAATACACATTTTGAAGGAGTAAAAAGTGGCTGATTCATCCCTTATCTTTAGGGCGGACTATAATGAACACAGATGTGCAAAAGGCCCATTTTAGACTTGCCACTTGGTTCCCTGGAATAAACCCCCAAAACACAAAATGACTTAGAAAGAAAATACCTTGGAACCACAAAAGCTACCACCATAAAGATTAACTGGTGTAAATTTGCTTGCACCCCTTGTGAAGCCATAGCCAAATTACAGCTGCAACAAGCCTACTCTTCAGAACAAATGTATGGTGTGTGGTACATCAGGAGAAGGACAAGGTGGCATTGTGGTTGAACTTTTCTTTATTGTAGCTTTATCCTAGATCAACAAAAAAAGACCTGTACTGTCCTTTGAGATCCTTGGTCCTGTTCTATAAAAATATATATATATTAGGGGGCACGTCAGGTTACAAATAAGAAAGTGCTCCATCCAGAACCCTATGCTTACCAGAGTTCTGTCCCTACCACTATTACATAACATCACAGGACCTCGACTTTATAGCAATTACAGAGACATGGCTCCATGCCGGAGCAGGACCTTCTCTTGCCCCTGCTGTCCCTGACAAATACTCCCTCATCCGACATGACTGAGATTTCAACCTTTCGAAAGGTGGGGGTGTCTCCTTTATCCATAAAACCTCACTTGGTTTAAGAGTCATCGCCAATCAAACTATGCCCTCTGCACAATTATTATCCATTAAATTACCTTCCTCACCATCCAGCACCATACACCTCATTTACCGTTCGCCCCAGGCCCTACCACCTCATTTGAAGACAATATCTCGCTCCTCTTATCGACTAACTGTAAACTTAAATCGCACATCATCCTTCTGGGGGACCTTAACCTGGGCTATCAGGACCCCAAAGACCTAAAAGCCTCGGTCATAGCCGACACTATTACCGAATTAGGATTCCTAAACCGAATAACTGAACCAAAGCACAACAAAGGCAGAACCCTTGATTGGTTAGCCGAACTCAATTGAGACAAACATCCTGTCCAATACACCTTGTGCATGGTCAGACCATCTCCTTCACTATAAAAGAAGGTATCCATTCAAACCAACAGACCTTGGCCCCTCCTGTGAATACCAGTAACAAACTCAATATTAAAAAGCAGAAATTGTTACCCTTACTCCAGCCAATTATCAACCTCCCCTCTACACTTACGGATCCCACTGCCTTAGTTGACCTCTATAACAGCACTATACTCAACGCCATTAATCTGATAGCACCATTAAAATTGCACAAATCTAAACCACAGGAGCACCTTAATACATGGTACAAATCTCACCTCAGATCCCTACGGAAATTGAAAAGAAAAGCTTCCCTCAATTACAAAGAAGCCATTGTCGAAGCCAAAAAAGACAATTAGAACGACTGTATCACCAAGGCAAAATCAAGCACTAAGGAACTTTTCAACATTTTGAAAGAGCATGAAACTCCCGCCCCACCACCCGATACCTGTACCAAAGATATTTTGTGGTGTACCAACATTCAGGACGCACTGTAAGATAAAATCACAATGCTTCAAAGTAAAATTGAATTGAAAAAACTCCACATTTCCAACACTTAATTTACGCCAATTTCCAATACTCTAGGCAGGAACACGCATAACCAGTTCAATTTCTCCCCCTCTCCATCAAAGAGGTGGAGAACATCATTATGAAATTAAAACAGTCTAATTGCCAGGGAGACACTTGTCCCGCTCCCATCATTAGAGGCCGTGAAGGAGCTTACCCCCCCCCTTTCATCACTGCCTTCATGAATGCTTCATTTAAATCTAGCACTGTCCCTAATAAATTAAAATATGTCTGGGTACTTACCTTCTGAAAAAGCCATCCCTCGACCCTAATAATCCCTCTAATTATAGACCAACATGGTACTGAAACGGCGCCGATTGATCTCAAAACCCAGATCGATGAGCTGAAAGACAAAGAAAAAATAGCCCTGCTGCTCCTCCTTGATCTTTCAGCTGCCTTTGATCTGGTGGACCATAAAGTACTTTGTAATCATCTCGAATCAGCCACTGACTTTCCAGTCCTTTTTGAACAGGACCATGAGAGTCTTCTCGCCATCAGCGGCAGCCGACCCAATCCCGATTACATGTGACGTGCCTCAGGGCTCCTGTGTCTCAGCAACAATGTATAACATATTTACAAAGCCATTGTTTGATGATCTTGATCATCTCGGTGTCCCCTACACTAATTATGCAGATGACACCCAGATCCTCATACCCCTCACCGGGGACTATGACGAGGACACTGCCCTTGTAAATAAAATGCATCTAATCATTCAAGCATGGATGGCCGCCCATATCCTATGCTTGAACGACAATAAAACTGAGATCCTTTTACTTGGCACCACAGTCAACCTGAACAAACGTAACCCCAAATACACCTAATTTAATATAGATGGTAACCACATCAGAGTGGTAAAAGAGGTAAAACAAATTAGGCTTTTACCTCAACTCTCACACTTGGCAAACAGGTCAATGCTACGGCATCAGCCACAGCATACACCTGGAAGTTGATCAGAGCCTGCAAACCGTTGCTATCCAAGATCAGCTGCACAATATTAGCCAGAGCCCTCATTCTCTCCAAGTTGGACTATTTTAATGCCTTGTACTTGGGTGCAAGCAAGTACATCATCAATAAGATCCAAATCCTCCAAAATAATGAACTCAGAACGGCACGGGGCATTCCGAGGAGAGAGCTTATATCAGAGCTGAGGAGACAGAACAAATGGTTATCCATAAAAGACAAAATCTTGCTCAAAACTGTTTCACTAACCCATAAATGCCTTAATAAAGCTGCCCCACTTTACCTCTCTGAGAGAATCATCAGAAAAGTCTCTTAACGCCCTACCAGGACAGCTCATTCCTGCTGCCTGGTAGTTCCCAGATTTAAACTAAAAAAAGCTGGTGGAAGGAGCTTCCCTGTTTTGGCGGCTCAACAATGGAATGCCCTCCCCCGACCATTAGGAGCGGACCAAACCTTCCAAAAATGTAGGTACAACACCCTTAATTGGCTCATAGCCAATGATCATTGACCCTTCTTCTTGCCTGACCCTCCTATACCTTGCTGTACTACCATCATGCTGTACAGAACTGCACATATAACTACTGTTTATGCCTGCACATTATGAATCCTTTGTATGTATATAAATATGTTTATCTGTGTCATGTTGTGTATACCTTGATGCAACCTGGAACTGATGCCTAAAATATGCTTGTAACTGCTCCACCCAGATACCTTCGGGTGCGGTGTGCCTTACAAATAAACAAACCCATCACCAGGATACCCATTCTGTAAAAAAATTCTGGACCCGATCGGCCACCATGTGAGCTCCTGAATCCACGGTCCTCTGAGAGGGATTGAGCCCCCACTTTTGGACCTTCCCCCACATGTACTGAGCGATTGATGCGAAGCATGATCACTAGCCGCTAAAGTTGATCCAAAAAACGGACCAAATACGTAATTGAAAACCGAAGATACGGCTCCCAAAGTGGGAGTTGAAACCGAAAGCGAATCCAGTCACCAGCAGAGCCCCTTGCATGAGGCGGCGGAGCGGGCGACCCCGCTGGGGAAACGGGATACAGAGGCCTGTGGTGTTGAGTAAAACTCAACCACTATTTCTGTGGCCCCCCCCTATTTTGCAAACCTGCTCAGGGTGAACGTACCTCAGACACTCCCTAGAAGCACGACCGCGCCGCTTCCTTATCTTCTCTCAATTGACTCGTCACCCGAGTCAATTGGGAGAAGATAAGGAAGCGGCGCGGTGAGCGTAGTGAGGCCCTTGGGGAGAAGTGTTTGAATAACACCTGCTTAGCCGACTAAACATGGAGCACGACGCGAGGACATCCATCGTTACGTGTGGTGGATTGGACCTCCCTCGCCCGCGCCTGGACCGGGGTCTCGACGGGGGTGCAGAGCCTGCCCTGTAAAACGAAAACGCACAAGCTTGATAGGCTGGAACTCACCCATGCAGGGGACCCGGGCTCATCCATCCATTCGTGAAGAACCGGCTCCACGCTACTGGACCCCATGGGACAGACTCGTCTGACCGTATACTTGGAAGTAAGGGACTGTTGTGTATAGCCCTGAGATCCTCTCTCTCTCTCTCTGACCCCCTGGGGTCAGAACATCAAACACTGACTGCTGGACCACCTTAATCACCCGGTAGAGGCGCAACAGCTATCCCTCACATTGGCTGAGCTCCGCGTGGCACACGCTGGGAAGCAGTGAGACACTTTGGAAAGCAGGAGGCCCATACCGCCCGGTGCCACTAATGTGCAGTCACCACCGGACCCACACAACCTGAAGGGGACCACGAGTGGTGTGGTGACGACATTCAGGGCAGCATGCTGTGAAAGGCTGTGCGGTTTTATTTTTTGACAAGTGTCATAATGCAGGTACAAAAATAGTGATATATCTTTGGTGACTGAGGTGTTGTCCAGGTCATGGAATAAGGTCATGATCCGGACAATCTGGCTACTGGCCATGATCACGAGGGACAACATATGGGGTTAAAGTGGCCATGTCCACCTGGGACTGCCCTTGTGGTGAAGTTATTCGAAATTGGGATAGATTTTTAAGGGAAGAAAAATGTGCTTGTGGTAATAAGGTCATAGGGTTCTCTTTTCACCTTCTACAGGCTTCCATGGAAAGCGAAGAGGGGCCCTGTGTAGAACCCTGCCATCCCTTTCCATGGTGGCCAACTTGGAAAAAGGCTTCCATGGAAAGCGAAGAGGGGTCCTGTATGGAACCCCGCCTTCCCTTTTGATGGTGGCCATCTTGGAAAAGGATTTTACTTCCTACATCGGGACGCCACAGGCGTCCCGGTGTAGGAAGAAAAATCATTTTTTTCAGCACCCCAGGTTCCCGCTTTGGGAACCTAGAGTGCTAATGGCCTTCATCCCCCATTACAGGGGCTGGAATGGGGGGGATAATGGTCCAGAGACCTCATTATCCACCCTTGCTTCGCTTGGGCTGATGACTTGGGCTGCCGGGCCGGTATCCACCGTTCCAGACCTGGAACGGAGAATGAACGCCACAATATTACCATAACAAAATGCAAATGGAAATATTGGAAAATCTTATTGAGTCTATGTAATTTACTGAGAAATATAAAGTAGAGTTTATAATTTTTTTTTTTTTAGTTCTATTTTTTAACTGTGAAAGTTGGTTCCGAAAGGAACATTTCTTTTGTTATTTTTGGATGCATTTTATTTTTGGCAGGAGAGCCAAGAACAAAATGTGGGGAGGGACACCAAACACTAATATGGAGGGGTAGGTGGACAGAGGAAAATGTTGAGCGTGTGTTATTTCTAAGGTAGGGGGCAGCATTTCTCATGCTCCTCGATTAAAGCAGTGGTGGTGGCTCTTGGGGAGGAGGGATGGCAACAGCTGATGCCATTGTAAGATAAATAGCAGTTTTGCTAAAAGTATGTACTGTGTACTAGATTGTTAATGGATAATGAGTAGGAATAGGTGTTGGACCTGTGCAAGGGAAATTTTGAAGTTGAAAGTTCCTAGATCAGTAGAAAATGCAGTTCCGAACAGTCCACATAGCACGGATCTTATCGTGAAGTGCGGACGGGTTCTCGGGCATGTCATCATGCCGCGCGCCAGCGCATGGTCATGTGGCACTGTCCGGAAGGTCCGCAATGAAGTCAGATGTTCGTAGACGTTCGCGGATGCAAAACTAGTTGAAATAGTTGCAAAAAGTGTATAGAAGTGTTAAAAATGATTCTAGAAGGTGGGAAATGTCAGAGTTTTAAGGTGACACTTTGTAAATTGGACACAAATATTGCTATATGAGTAAGTATGATATTAGTAAGTTGTAGAAAAATAGCACGCACTGGTAAAAACCCATGAAATTGAATGAAAAAACTTTGTTAAAAAGGGATGTTATGGTTAAGTTGCACTAATAAAAACCCATGAAATTCGCAAGTTATGGTAAGCTAAGCAACCATAACTTGCGCCACCACTGTGCACTGCTAAGACTAGCTAATGCCGGACAACTCCACAACACATGTAACATATCGTGCCCAAGTTGTTACATCTAGGGCATCTCCCCCTCTAATCGAGGAAACAGCTAGTCTTGCAGGTGTATAGTACGTTCTGTTAAGGACTTTAAAATGAATTAATCTGTACCTGGAGAGTTCAGGGACACCCGTTTCGACAGTCTACATATCTGTGTCCAGTCTGTGTCTGTGATGGGAGTGCCGAGATCCCTTTACCACTTGCCCCCAATATCAACAGACTGCGATACTCGAGATATTTGTGCGACTTTATATAGCAACGATGTAGATTTCTTCCCCGTGTTTTGTAACATTATGTAATTAAGGCATGGGTGTGATTTGGGTAATGAGGGCCATGCCGCTGCAATAGCAGATCAGATCTGGTAATAGTGGAACTGTTGAAGGGATGCATCACCTATACATGTCTTGATTATGTCCCATGTAAAAGAGTTACCTTCTTTAAACAGATCGCCCAGTATATTAATTCCTGCTTCACCCCAATGTGTTGCCAGTAACTTATCTTGTGCAGGGTTCAGGGCTGATGATCCCCAGAGAGGCATTGCTTTATCATATTGCACTGCATTTTTCGGGCGATGTGTTAGCTTCGTCCATGCCTCATGTGTAGCACCTACTGGGTCGAGCTAGTGTGTTCCTTGATATCTATTGCCTACGATCAGGTGCCTCATTGGGCCAGGGTGAGCATTACACCTGTCTAATCTCACGTGTGGAGGACCTGTGTCTCGCTCCAACCAGTATGAAGCACAATGTGCTTGTGCTGACAGGTAATATAATTCAAAGTCAGGGACTGAAAGGCCACCAGTTTCATACGGCTGAGCGAGACGTTGCCATTTCGCTCTAACCTGTCCGTTCCACTCAGAGGAGCATAGCTTGGTTATTTCATTAAAGAAATATCTCCCTGGCCATGGGGAATGTTGCTGAAAAGGTACAGGAACTTGATATGGGGAGGTGCTTCCACCTTTCAAATATTCTAACTATTTTGGTTACTAGGGTGTCGTAGTTGAGTTCTGGTCAGGTCAGAGGTATACGTGCTATATCAATCCCTAGGTATTTAATACTCAAGGGCGACCATCTCAAACCAAAGATATTTCTAGCTTCCTGGGTACCTTCCTTTAATGGAAATATTTCAGACTTATTGCTACTTAGGTGTAAACCGGAGTATCTACCAAACACCCACACCATCGCTTGTATTTTCTGCAGATAGCATTCTGGGTCCCCTATATATAACATTATGTCATCTGCATATAGTGTGATGAGTCTGCCAGTGGCTCTATGACCAAAGCAAACAACAACAGTGACAGTGGGCACCCCTGTCTAGTACCTACCTCCATCATTAATGCGGTGGAGAGCACGCCATTAGTGTATACTCTTAGCATAAGGTTGGCAGTACAGTATTTTTACACATTTTATAAAGTTAGGTCCAAATCCATAGTTGTCCAATATCCTAAATAGGAAGGGCCAGTACACAGTGTCAAATGCTTTCTGTAGGTCTAATGAAATCGCAATCCCCCGACTGACTTGTGGTATTTGTGAGATGATATTGTACATCCGGCGTAGATTCAATGCTGTTGACCTCCCTGGTATGAAGCCAGCCTGATCCTCATGCACCATATGTGGCATCAGTGGTGTCAGTCGTGAAGCAAGGATTTCCGTTAATATTTTGGCATCAGTGTTTACTAATGACAGTGGCCTGTATGACCCGCACTCGTTTGGAGCTTTGCCTGGCTTAAGTAGTAAGATAATTATGGCTTGGCGCATTGACTCCGGGAAAGTCCCAGTATCCTGGGCTTTCTACCAGACTAGCATAAAATGGGGAGCTAACTCGTCTACAAACTTTTTATAGAATTCTGTACCCAGCCCGCCTGACCCCGGTGCTTTCCCTTTCGCGAGATCTTTTATGACCTTTTTAACCTCTGTTACACTCATAGGCTCTTCCAGCGTATTACGCGCTTCAGACGATAAAAGGGTCATAGGAATCTCTGCCAAATACTCATCAATTTCCGTTACAGAGGCTTCCCCTTTCGGGGTTTATAGTGCAGCATAAAAATCATAAAATACCCCATTTACGTCGGTGTCAAGATTAGCCACAGAACCATCAGGCCGAACTATACAAGGGATAGTGGAGCTACCCTTATCAGAACGGACTGCGCATTCTAGTAACTTTCCCGGTCTGTCCACTTCACCATAGCGCTGTGCCGCTGCCGGTCTATCAAAATAACACAATTCCCTATTTTCTATATCGTGGTACTTATCCAGGGCAGTTTTAATAATCAAAGTCTTGTCACCAGGGATGCAATTGTTTCAATGTGACCTCACATCACTTTAATTCTTCTCCAATATCCTGCAAAACCCCATGTTCTGTAGAAATGGCTATGCCTCTTATTTAAGTTTTAAATGCCTGCCAAAGCATAGCCTGTGTGGTGACAGAACCTTTGTTGTTTTCAAAATAGCTGGCAATAGCTATAGTCCTTTATATTTAACCTAAATACCAAATCCGCCGGTTTAAACCGCCATTGCGTTCTAATTTCAGCATGCCCAGGAATATTTAGATAGATACTACGATCAGGGAATGGTTGATAACGTTCTTGGAAGTATCGGACTATCCAATACCCAGTTCAGAACCCTGTCAGTAAGTAGCCATAAATCAATGCATGAGTGCATGTCATGTACAGATGAGTAAAATGTGTACTTACCTTGAGTACTATTCAATGCTCGCCATACATCATTAAGTCCCAAATCTTCAGTTTGTGCTAAAATAATGCAAACTGCATTGGTCTATTGGTCTAAGACCTGGCCGATGTAAAGGTACGGTCAAGTTGCAGGTCAAGTACGGTTTTCCAATCCCCCCACCTCGCCTCACAGATAACCAGTGCCGTAGGGTATTTTGAACATTCCTGAAACATCTCTGTAAAAATCAGGGACATCAATATTAGGGCCATATACATTAAGAAACAGAACCTCATGATTCCCCAAATTGCCATGCACAATAACATACCTTTCCGCGTCCATCACTTACAGTCTTATGGTGTATAAATGAGAGAACGATTTATTAATATCATAACCCTGCATGCTCTAGTGCACCTGATGGTCTAACATAGGTTTCTTGGAGATATACAATCTTAACAAGCAGTCTATTAGCATATGAAATGACTTTCCATGTCTTTATTGCTGACCCCAAGCCCCGCACATTCCTATTTAGCATCTTTACAATGGTGGCCCCTTTCCCTGTTGTCATCCTGTGTCCAAGGTTGTGATTATTCGTGACATTGTGTCCTTCCATGCGATCAACGATTCTAATCTATTCACCATGTGCATTTTTATAACATTTACTCCACAACACTTATCCCCCCCCAACCCCTCCCTAATAGCAGCCTGAACATGGACTATGTATCTCCTCACCCCCACGCTCCCCCACTACCCCACCTAATCTAACAACTGTATGAACTTTCATTGGGGGGGCAACAGTCACCGCTATGAGTGGAGGACTGTATAGATGTCCAAGAACGGACCTTACATTTATAGTATGTGGAAGTTGCTGGAACGTAGCCATTAACACATCTTTACTAAATCAAGGCAGGTGGATGTTATAAAACAAAATGTTAGGACTCTGCAGGGCCATGTGTCAATGATGATGGGATGTGAGTTTCTATGAACGCTGTGGCCTCTTCTGGGAACGGGAAAGAATAGCTCTTATTTTTATACTGTATGTGCAACCTAGCTGGGTAAAGCATAGTATAAACAATCTCGCGTTCCCAGAGAACCTTTTTAACTCCAGCAAAGGTGCACCTCTCCTGTTGCACAGCTATAGTGAAGTCCGGAAAAATATGCACAATGTTAGAGCCTAGCTTTAGTTCCTGTTTCTCGCAAGCAGCCCGTGATGCCAGACCACGGTCGCAATAGTTAATCAAGTGGGCTATTATTGGTCTCGAGTACCCTCCAGGCCTGGGTTTCGTTGCTAGTGCCCGATGTGCACGCTCTACTACGTGCGACCACCTAGGATCACCAAGAATTTCTTTCAGCAGACCTTCCACTGCTGTCTCCATGGTGCCTGTGAGTGCATCCTAAAGCACCCCAATGATTCATATGTTATTCCACTGTGACCTTGATTCTAGGTCCTCACACCTGCTGGCCTTCACAACACTCATATCTTTAGCTAAGGTCGTTACATTGCCCTGTTATGCGTTGGGTCACTTTTTCAAGTTGATTGCGGATTGACGTGACATTTGCCGTAATTCCGTCCAGTTTGTCATTTATCGCTGCAAATCCTTGCTGCATTGAGTCCGTAACACCCAGCAGATTGGGCCTTCTCCTGACATTTCTGTAGGTTTAGAAGTGAGCTTTGTGAATTTGTCGATCGTGCCACTTCTCCTTTGCCCAGCTCCTTTTGTCATAGCGCCTACAGTACGTTTTGTGATGGTTATAATACAAACATACAGGTAGTGGCACCCTAGTAGGTTCTGCTTGTGATTGGAGGAGGTTCTGCTACTCTGGCTCATTGAGGATCCTAATCCGGTCAAATGGGCTGGCTATTTTGTTATTGTAGGAGGTAGGATGACCTTGCTGTGTTGGGTCAATATCACAGTAGAACTCTTAAGATGACAAACCAATCAATAGGCTATGCCCCGGGTGCACCACTGCGTTCTAGGACTGTGTTTTAACACCCAAGCCTGGTAAGGTGAGGTTGCGTGATGAAACCCAAGCGGGGTAACTGCACCTCCCGTGTGGGCCAAGCTAATACTTCAATTCCTATTAGTGTATCGCGTTGCCAGCGCGACCAAAGCCGCCAGGAGAGTGTTCATGCACAGAGGAGAAGGACCAGCATTCAGGCAGAGTCAGGCGCCCGTGCACATGTGTGCGTTTATACTTTACACTTACTTCCATCTTCATCTCAATCGCCAAAGATCATAAGTCGTGTGGGGGCACATCTGTCCGCGCTAGGTCAGCTGTGCCACGCTAAGTGCTTGCTCTGCGGTATTCTGATGTTGGAATGTAACTGCACTTTACGGTGGCGTATGAGTAAAACTGGGCAGGGCTTCAGCAAGGCCCAGCTCCCCGGCCCGTATAAACAAGCAGCACTGTTCGACAGCGTAGATCACAGCTCCGGGGGGTGGGGGCATTCCCTTCAGGACTTACACTGAGTGTGCACCCACCATTTGTTTCGAGTCCTAATTTTTCAGCTCCTTTTGTCCACGCTCACAGCTTAAGAATGAGCACAAGTCCTCCGCTTGATGCGGAGCTCAGACACGCCCCGCCATCTTGGCAAGCCACGCAACAACATCCTGCCCAATATGCACATGTTAACGTAGTTGAGGCATAAGGAGTATACAATCAATGGTCCGAATCATGCCTTTCAAAATTACCCCATGGCCCAACAACATGCCTTCAGTTGGGTTAATGGCCCTCTCTTAACCAATAACTGGCGACCCCTGTCCTAGGTTAGTAGCGTTGTCCTGGTAGCCATGACAATCATGAGGGCCATTAGCGTTTATATATTGCATTCTGTTAGTCATTGTGTTAGGCCTGAAATGAACAAACAAGGAGGGCCCTATTCTGCGTTAGGCTTAAACGGGTGCCATGTTGGGAATTATGCTGGTGAAGTATGTGTAGTTCTAACTGAATTCATATTCGAGTGTTACTACGGCTAATGTATTATCCCATTGTCGCTCATGTATACATTTGTGTATACAAATATGAATGAAATATGAAAAGAACATCTGATACCCTCTAGGAGTGGGTACCTGAATCAGTCTGTTAATCTGACAACTATGTGGGTTAAGGATAGGGGAGTGATGATTCCAGAGAAATGAGTCCATGATTTTAATCCAGACTTCTCATTCCAGTCAATGATTTTGCAGTAAACCACAACTGATAAAACCAGTCTTTTGGATGTCATATTGCACTGCATAATGGCCATGATCTACTCTTCTATTCCTAACGGTCAGATTATGAGGGCTCCCTACAGGGTCAGTGTCATTGCCTTCTCCAAGGGAGGGTGGGGGCACATGGATCCCTTCCAACCTACCAGGGTGTATATCAGAGGCGGACTGAAGGAGTTTAGGGGTCAGTGACTGCCCACCTGGAGTGTTCATTGTGTATGACTGCTGGTAGCAGTGTCTCTTCCACAATGCTACTTAACCTCTCTTTTTGGCTAGAGTTCTCTTGTCTTTCAGAACCACAACTCACACTTACTTGGGCAAAATCAAGAAAACGCAGGCTGGAACCAAGGGAATGGAATAGAGGCCAGACATGGAAAACGCAACAGAAATCCTCCCCAGACACAGTTGGGAACAAACAATTAAAAAAAACAAAACAACTCACCAGCACAGGAAGAACGCCACTAGAAAAACAAGCAGCCTGATCCCATGGAGATACACACACACACACACACACACCCCCCCCCCCCCCCCCAAGCATGTGGCCGGGAGACCAATGGGAGCCAGGAGGAGGATTGTGGCTGGGTTATACTAGCTGGAATGTGTGCAGCTGAGTTAAGGTGGAGCGACTGTGGACCAAGATGCTAGACAAAGTGTAGACAGGGGAGTGCTGGTTCTAAAAGAGGTATTGTGTGTAGGAGTGTTGTAACCGTTGAGTGCAGAGTGCTGAGGAGGAGGGTGGGTACATGTGGTGAATTGCCATTTGGCAAGTGTGTGAACGCCCTGGCGTTTTTGATTTTTATTAAATAAAGGATACAGGCAATTCCATCTCTGAAAGGGGCATGTGTTGATCAGATTCGCCTTTCATAGGCTCCATGTCAAAAGCTTAGTGTGTACTTGTGCCCTGCTACATCCATATCCCGATTTGCAGTGCCTCCTCTAGCAGTGGTGTAGAGGGGAGCCTCTCCTCTGGTCCCCACCGTCTTATTGAAGTAGCAGACTAAGAGCTAAAATTGGGAACTCATGGTGAGTTTATGCGACGTGTCCATACTGCATTGATTGTATGAAAGACGATATGCATTCAGACAACCATTCACTACCAAGATGTCAGGATGCAATTATGAGTAATATGGATGAACTCAAAACAAAGTCTGAAGATGACAGCATGATGTCATAAAGGAGATATATGAACCTATGCTGAAACAATATGAAAATACTATAAACTGACAATGTAACTGCAGCACAAAGAGAAATATGCACCTACAGACAAAGTAATTGTGAATATAAGAAGATGAAATAACGTGCTGACCAGTAACTATAAATACGCTGTAACACAAGGTAGCAAAGATCCAAGAGGTATACATACAACTTTTAGAAATGGCCATTGGAAGAAAATGGACGACAGCCTGTGTTAAGAATCAAACCTGTTACCTAAAATGACTAGCCTAGGATTGCAAATTAAAGAACTTGTGAAGAAGCTGTTTTCGTGTGTAGAACAAGGGAGTACCTTGGCCAACTGTCAAGAAGGCTATTTCAACAGATGGGTGCCAGGCACAAAGGGAGTCAAAGGAACGGACCACATGCTTAAGACCTATTTTTTTGTAGAGGATAAAAAAGGATTAGTAGAGACAAGGGCATTTGCAAGTGTTAAGTACTGAACAATCACAAGGGCAAAAGCTTAAGTGAGGTGGAGTGAGCAAGTCTCTAAAGGCCAGAGAGGGTAATGGCACCCCATTTAATAGAAATCAAATAGTCTTAAATAAGAGGCTGAAATTAACAAAATCGTGGTCTCCTAACACGCGACTCAGAAGTTGCTAACAAGGGCTATTCATTAAAACCCAGATGGAGATAGTGGTCTGTTCATACCCCCTCAATGTTCCAGAACAGTGAGCAGACTACAAGGTCAACTACAAACAGAAATCCTTGGCTAAGGATCAGGTCGATGACATATGATGGACTCATTGGGAAAACAAGAAACTTCTCGAGCACCTCTATTTCGTTTCTACACACGTGCTACTAAACAAGCTGAAAGTCCAAGGTTGGATGGGGTTGCCAACCAATCATAAGGCCTGCCACAAACTTTCACATATAAAATGTTGCAGTTACCAATCCACTGCCATTTTCCTTGCTACAATCCATATACTATGTATGTAGAAGTAGCTCAGGGTGTGTCCTACAGACAAGGGGCCGCCAATGAGATTACAATTCTATAAGTAGACATGTTTCCCCTTATCCAATCCTTCCCGTTAATAGGTTTTGCAAAATGCCTCATAGGATGACGTCATAGATGACGTATGAAAAAGTATATAAACTCTGAATACACAAGAGGAAATGTGATTATGCATGCATCTATTTTGATAGCTGTACAACTCCCTGCTTTCTTTCATTGAGATTAAAGCTGTAGTATTTTACCATCTTGGGTCTGTTAGGTTATTTGGTCTAAGAGGTTTATTGGTAATTCCATCCCGCGCCTAAGCCGCTTCAAAGTGCTACAGCACAGTAGCACAGAGCAGGTCGAGAGATCCCAGGTGCCCTCTCGACAGGTGTAGTGACAGCAAAGTCTCTTCAGTGCAGTGGTTGCATTTATAATATGCACCGAGTTTACAAAAACTGCATAATTGAGGATTCTGTACTGATGGCCCGTTAAACTGTAAGAAATAAGCCATACCTCAGTTAGGGTATGGTCGTCAGCATCTTTCATAGTTATCCCAGCCATATTAAATTAATATCACACGTGCCAGCTCTGTGGGCCCAGTCCAGCTGTGCAGAGGTCAAGTGCATTCTTTCCAGACAAGGCTCCCCTTGCCCACTGGCAGGAGAGTATCCTTGGGGAATTGCCTCTCTTTGTTCCTTTGTAAGGGTAAGTAACACCCTTTCCCCCCATGGACAGCCACTCCACAGGAATCAACAACGCTCACACAGGGCTAGAATTTCTAAAGGTTATTGACTCTATTGAGAAGGGGCAGGGCGGGATTAGTGTAGCCAGGGAGACCTCTGTACAGGTGGGGGAAGATTCTGCCATCTCGTTTCTCTCAGTCTTCCTCTCTTCTTCTTGAACCTTCCAGTTCCTGTAGTACAAAGCACTTTGGGTGTGATGTCAGAAGGGAAAGGTCCACTCATTTCAAGATCAAGGATTGGACTACCTAAAGCAGAATAGCTTTAGTCCAGTCACCCGTTAACTTTTACCTTTAAAAAAAGATGGGGCGCTGCACCACCTTTGACTCAACTCTGGAATCCAACCCTTGAAAAAAGTTTGTGGGGGTAAATATATATATGGGACAGCAATCACCAAGGGGTGACGATACACTTCAGAAAATAAGCAAAGCAATTGAATTCCCTTATAATGATGAAAAATAGAAAACACAGGAAATAGAACTGTTTTGTGAACAGATAGCGTTTAAGTTAATATTCCCCCTGCAAAGTTTTGTTTAAATACAAATGAGCAATCCTACACAAATGTGAGTAACCAGCAGGTATTCAGGAATGAAAGATAGGTTCTAGAGTTTATAGGCAATCTTCCCTCCCCAAACAAGAGAGAAAACCGTTTTGGAAATTAACTCTTAAAATGATAGGTGAGAAATGGCTTGGGGAAATACTGCAAAATGGTCAAAAATGCTTAAATGAAGAAAAATTCTGAGGAAAGCAACTCTAAACAAGTCCTAACACACATGAGCTATCATATATTGATAGCTATATATATATATATATATATATATATATATATATATATATATATATATATTATATAAACAACAATACACACTTCAGATCAGGATGGGATGGAAAAAGCACTTTGAAACGGCCAAAAGACACATGTAACTTTGGCTAAATTGCAAATTCGCAGCAAACTTTTACTATCGATATTGGAGAAAAATGGGTCAAATACATATTTTAGTTGTGGATGTAGCTAAGGGTCTTGGGTATCAGTGAGAGTTAAAATTTCGTTTCTATCTTTAAAACTGAAGAAGTTATAGGGGTTTTAGTGAGAGGCGTTTCTGCAAAATAGGCGCGAAAATGGAAACAGGAATTCAGTTTTAAAAATGACAGATGGGTTTTCTTATACTATATTAAGGACTATGAAAAAGAAGAGAACACACATGAACCTTCACGGCTACGTGGCCAGCGCAACCATTCACGTGATGGGTCCTCAATTTCTTCTGGGATTTACTTTAGTTACTTGAAATCACTAAGGAGTTATGGTTTTGTAACACAGATGAGAAAATCAGCGCAAGAAGGATTCCAACAATACTAGGGTTCTGAATTAAAGATGGGATGGGTTGAGATAGGGATAATACAATGCAAATATATTATGGGTCACTGTTCTTCCTATTATACTTACAGTCCTTTATAATTAAATTGGACCGTCCGGTTCTGGTCACAGGGTCGGATCAGGTCTACCGGCAGCAAGGCACCTCGGGAGGGATCGGATCAGTGGCACGGTTCTGGTCAATTTTGGACTGCGTCTCAGACTGAATTTGGTAGGGCCCCTTCTGGTTACTGGACACGGTAGATAGCAGGATGCAAGTTTCAGCGGGCAAGGCTTAATGGTAGCAAGCCAAGCTGAATCGGAATTATTCTTTTAAGTTCTGTATGTTTGCAATTGGGTCAAGCTGGACAGAGTTCAGCAATGCTAAGTCTGGATTCTGCAAAGAAATCTGGATCTTCAAAGAATTCTGGAGTCAAATACAAGATGAAGAGTTTTGGAATAAGGCGCTGCACGGACATCTGGATGGGTTCTGGAAGCAGAGTATGTGTAGTGAAACTCCTATATTTATCCATTACAAAGTTTATGGCGTGGGCAGAACTTCAAAACACACCCCGAGTCTGAACAGAGCTGTCGTCTTATGACAGGATTTAGGCACTCCCACATTGATTTTTACCAAAACATAACTTTTGCACACATTACATACCCTAATAAAATTGGACACATTTTATATTCAATTGTCTGCATTCACATTCACTCCCCATCCTTGTGCGAGCGGTCTTTCTTATTCTTCGGATTTTTATAAAATTTTACCCATAACAGTTAGGATTAATCATTTCTAATTCAGTACACCTCTGGGCACTGATCAGTGGATAAAGTACATACAATGTTAAGCTTGCAACATTAATATTTTTGCCACAATCAGTGTTTTGGTGCATCTTTGGTTCCTTATGTAGTAAGAACTCCTACCAAATCTTCAACTATCTAACGTAAGTTCAGATTTATACGTTTGTATTTTTCACTTGTCTACTTATTATGGCTGCCATGTTAAATGTAATAAAGTTCTGAGGCAAAAATAAGTAATTTCCTTTCAAAATCCAGGCCAGGTTTTTTTTTTCTTACTTCCTAAGTGAGCAAATGGCCAGTCCTTTGAAGTTCACTGAGAAACCTCCTCCACATCCTGCCCCTCCTTTAGGAGGATGGGTGTCCAAGCCTTCCTTTGTCCTTGGGTCAGCCAGGAGACGAATGTCTGAGGCTTTCTTTGTTTTCATTATGCGGGAACCATTATGCGGGAGCCATTAAGCCTTCCTGTAGCAACTGAGTGTCAAGATGAAATGTGAATCTTCCCAGGCTGGGCTGCCAGATCAGAATTAAATAGTTGATTAGCTCCAGACTGGGTTCCTATACATTAAAGTCTTTTCAGTTCACATATAAAATACAAGCACAGTTGATAAGGGATTAGGACATTTTAAAAGAATTAGCCCTTCACACATGCTTTAAATAGGTGAATTTTGCCATTTTTATCAGGAAACAGAAACACTTTAAATTGGGTTTGCCAGCTAATTTTCTGAAGCAGTGGTCAGTGAGTGAGGCCTGGATTCTTCTGACTGCATGGAGAATCCATGATTTCGGCACATTTTCCTTTCAATAATTCACTGGGAAAAATGACTGAATTTAGCGCCAATACAGCACTTTGAAGGTTGCCATTTATTAGGAAGCTAT
This sequence comes from Ambystoma mexicanum, assembly GCF_040938575.1. Lineage (NCBI taxonomy): Eukaryota > Metazoa > Chordata > Amphibia > Caudata > Ambystomatidae > Ambystoma > Ambystoma mexicanum. The sequence goes on from NC_090921.1 coordinate 1,457,295,689, forward strand.
AATTAAAAGGCATTTTCGGATTTTAGCCCACCTCTGTGGCATTGATTCATTTGACAGGTGACATCAGTGATTCCTGTTTTTACACCAATTTTGCCTGTGTGTGTGGCAGGGTGTGCAGCTCTTTTGTGGTTTGTGAACCATGCGCAGTTTTGGCACGCAATGGGTTATCACCTCAATTTTTGCCAGTTTTCTTTCCCCATTGGCAAAGGGGTGCAGTGTGGCGCATTGGTGTGGATAAAAATATTACACACTTTCACACACTATCTTTTGTTCTGTCCAAGTCTTTCAAGTACATTTTCAGAACCAAGATGACATTTTTAGTCTCGCATTAATTTGAATTTTGGTACTTGCAGTTTTACAATCAAGACTACAAGCATACTCTTCTTTCAACATGTTTTTCTCTAAGCATTTATACATTGGTCAGGTTGGTTTATCACTTGTTTAGTTTTTCCAAGTAGCTCTATAAAAATGGCTATTCCTGAAAGCCCAACACCTGATATATTCGGGGTTAATTCACATTCAACACTGTGTAACTTCTGTTCAACGTTCATCAAGAGTCAGCAAAGCACTCTAGAGAATACGATATAAGTGAGCTTGAGAGGAATACTAAAACAGCATATATTGATACAATACTATCCACAACTAAAGCTGTCAGGCACAGCGTGCTGGCAATGCGCTTTCTTCAGTGGGCGGTTTGTAGGGATAGGAACTCAGGAAAAACAAATACAGTGCACTTGTGCACTACGAGTCTCAATGCGTAGATGATGATCTGTGAAAAAGTGTAACGGAGAATTAACCCGGATCGAGGTTAAAAAAGTACTTAAACTAGAAATCTCAATGGGATAGACAACGCCCACTGAAGAAAGCGCATTGCCAGCACGCTGTGCCTGACAGTTCGCATACCATAACTGCTAAGCGTATATCACAAGGTATTTTTTTCATCAGCTAACTCTTTAGTTGTGGATAGTATTGTATCAATATATGCTGTTTTAGTATTCCTCTCAAGCTCACACTTATATTGTATTCTCTAGAGTGCTTTGCTGACTCTTGATGAACGTTGAACAGAAGTTAGTGTTTAACGTGAATTAACCCCGAATATATCAGGCTTCCACGCCGTTCGAATATTTTCTCCAGCACTTGCCACTCCTCTTGTACACTCCACAGGTACTACATTTCTTCTAGTGCCTAGGGTTGAACTTAGCTTTCATCATAGTTTGATTTCTACTCACTTGCTCCTCATTTTTGTTGCAGCTGTGTCTTCTTCTTGACTACAGCAAACTAGATTTCCCGTGGAGGATCTACACATCGCTTGATTCACCACCAAGGATCTCTATCTGCACCCGATGCCCTTGAACACTTTGCTTACTGGTAATTATACTTTCTTATATCTTGTCCTATATGGCTCTTGCACTGGACTAGAAACGTCTCTCTGAACCTCTTCTCCTCCCCTCACCCTGAATTTAACTGGGAATGAATGTGCCCTTGTGGTACTAGATTAATTACAATTTCTCTGACAATCTAGTCTGTTCTGGCTCACATATGAGACTGAAATGTACAGCATGAGTTTAATGAATTACCTCAAGGTATAAAAAAGGAACAAGTTACTTACCTGTAACTGTTGTTCTCCAGCATGGGTCTGGCATGGATTCACATGCTCATGAATATTCCCCGTCGTCAGGCTGGGAATCCTTGGTAAAGAAAAAACCAGTATCAGTTTCGTTTCTGATCTGTCTTTCGTAGTAATAACCAATCACTGGTCTCTGCGTCATACTGACCACAGCCAATGACTGCCCTCTACCTAAGCACCGCCTCTGGCAGCCATCTTCAGATTTGGAAGCACGTGAAGTGGCAGTATGACCAAGTGAAGAGCCGCAGAGGGGTAGGCGGGAGGGTTCGCATGTGAATCCATGCCAGACCCATGCTGGAGAACAACAGTTACAGGTAAGTAACTTGTTCCTTCTCCAGCATGGGGTCTGGCATGGATTCACATGCTCATGAATAAAGAATACATAGCAGTACACACATGCACAACCACGGGAGGTGGCAAAGGCTCAACATTAAGCATTACATCAAACTCAACATTAAGCATCTTACCTCCTCACCAGGCTCACCTCAGGCGAACAGGTTGCACAGCACTGCTTGGCCGACCCTGGACTCCTCCCTGGAATCCCGATCGATGCAGTAGAATTTCGTGAAGGTGTGCGTCGACCTCCACGTAGCAGCCCTGCATATGTCCAGCAGGGGCACACCAGAAAGGAACGCCGTGGTAGCTGCGATCGCTCTGGTGGAATGGGCTCTCGGACGGCCAGGCAGCGGTCGGTTTGCCAACCGATGACAGTACATGATACAGCCGGAGAGCCATCTGGAAATGGAAGCCTTCAAGAGAGCCTTCCCCTGATTGACAGGTCCAAAGTTCACAAAGAGTTGTGACGTCTTCCGAAAACACTTCGTGCGGTCCACGTAGAACTTCAGCGCTCTAGCCACATCCAGCGAGTGCAAAGTCCTCTCAGCCGGCGACGAAGGCGACGGGAAGAACACAGGCAACACCAAGGGTTCGTTGAGATGGAAGTCCGACGGTACCTTGGGCATGAAGGAGGGGTGCGTTCTGAGCACTACCCTCGTGTCGTGAAAAGTCAAGTACGGGGCCTTGCAGGAAAGGGCCTGGATCTATCCCACCCGTCGAGCGGAGGTGATGGCCACAAGAAACGCTGTTTCCCACGAAAGAAATTTCAACGGAGCCGAATGCAGAGGCTTGAACGGAGGTCCCATGAGCTTGGTCAGCACCACGTTGAGCTCCCACGCCGGCGCCGGAGCCTTCACCGGCGGGAACGATCTGAACAGTCCCTTCATGAACTCTTTCACCAGACGATGAGACCACAAGGACGTCCGCCCCGTGGTTCTGGTGTATCGGGAGATCGCAGCAAGATGAATCTTGATGGACGCGTGTGCCAGTCCAGCTTTGGCCAGCGTCAGCAGGTACGGCAGTACTTGGGGAGCCGTAATCCGTAGAGGGTTAATCTTCTGTGCGTGGCACCAGACAGAGAACCTCTTCCATTTGTGTCCGTAGCATTTAAGAGTCGAGGACGCCCTGGCCTTTGCAAGAACCTCTCTGCAGTCGGCCGGTATGTCGTATCCTCCAAACTCTAGCGCTGCAGGAGCCAGGCCTGCAAGTTCAGCGATTTCGGGTCGTGGTGGAGGATGGCGCCTCCTTCCCTGGAGAGTAGATCCGCGTCCACCGGCAGCTTGATTGGCGGGGACGCTGACAAGTCCAGAAGGTCCGGGAACCATATCTGCCTCGGCCACGCAGGTGCGAGGAGGATCATCCTGCACCGTGACCTCTTGAGCTGGTTGACGAGCCGGATTAGCAGTGGCAAAGGAGGGAACGCGTAGAGGAACAGGCCCTCCCAGGGGAACGAGAAAGCATCGCCCATGCTCCTCGCATGGGGAAACCTGCTGGCGAACCTCCGGCACTTGGAGTTCGTCGCCGTCGCGAACAGGTCGATCTGGGGTGTGCCCCACCGTCGGAAGAGGCGATCCACTAGATCCTGCCGTAGTTCCCACTCGTGGCACGAGCGCAGCTCCCTGCTGAGTGAGTCGGCGATGGTGTTTTTTATCCCTGCCAGATGAAACGGCACCAGAAACATCCTTTGGGCGACTGCCCAATGCCACAGGTCCTGCGCCTCCTTGGACAGTGCTGGGGACCTGGTTCCGCCCTGTTTCCTGATGTAAAACATGGTGGTGGTGTTGTCGGTGAAGATCCTCACCACCTTGCCCTTGAGGGACGGAAGGAAGGATCTGAGGGCCCAGAACACTGCACGGAGCTCCAGGACGTTGATATGGAGGGACTTCTCCGTCGGGAGCCAGAGGCCTCTCGCGTGCAGATTTTCGGTGTGCGCTCCCCACCCTTCCAGGGAGGCATCCGTGGTCACTGTCTCCTGGTGGTCTGGGGTCTGGAAGTCCATGCCTGCCGTCAGATGCGCGCGGGTGCCCCACCACCGGACCGCTCGGCGGAAACTCTCGTCGAGTGTGATCCTCTCCTCGAAGCCGCCCGTCGTTTGGATCCAGCACGCGTCCAGGAACTCCTGCAACGGGCGCATCCGGAGCCTGCACATGGGAATGAGGTAGATGCAAGAAGACATCATTCCGAGGAGGGACTTGATGGACCTCACCTTGGCCGCGTCGGAAACCAACATCCGCTGTACCTTGCCCAGGATGGACCTGGTCCTTTCCTCCGACGGGGAGGCCAGAAGGGACACTGTCGAGCTTCGCTCCCAGAAACAGTGCGTTTTGCGCGGGTATCAGGTGGGACTTGGCGTAGTTCACAGAGAATCCCAGGTCCGTGAGAAGTTGGACGGTCCTTGCCGTGTGCTCCACGGCGAGCTCCCTCATCTTGGCTCGGATGAGCCAGTCGTCCAGGTAGGGGTAGACGTGGATCCCCTCGCGGCGCAGTTGCGCCGCCACCGGTGCAAGGCACTTGGTAAATACCCTGGGTGCTGACCGTAGTCCGAAGGGGAGGGCTTTGAACTGGTAGTGACGCCCTTGGACCACAAACCTGAGGAATTTTCGGTGCCCCTTTAGGATGGGAATGTGGAAGTAGGCATCCTCCAAATCCAACGACGACAGGAAGTCTCCTTCCTCCAGCTGCCCCAGGACGTGCTGGAGGGTGACCATCCGGAACCTCTGCGCCTTGATGAACTTGTTCAGACGTCGCAGGTCTAGGATGGGGCGCCATCGTCCCGTCTTCTTCTTCACGAGGAAGTATCTCGAGTAAACTCCGGAGCCCCGAAGCCTCTTTGGGACGAGTTCGATGACGCCCTTCCTGAGCATCGCCTTTACCTCCAGGAGAAGCTGAGGGACGTGAAGCTCTTTCCTGGCCACGGGGGGGACGCGCGGGCACCTTCTTTGAAACTTGAGCGCGTGGCCCCGGGCTAAGGCGTCCAGCACCCAACGGTCGGTGGAGATGGACTCCCACACGCTGACGAAGCTCGCCAGCCGGCCTCCCACCGGGGTGCTTCGGTGGGGGCCCGACCCCACGGCCGGTTCAATCCTGTTTCGACGAGGCTTTGTCGCCTTGACCTCCTTGGCGACGACGGCGGGGTCCGCCAGACTTGCCTTGTCCTCTGTAGGCCTCCTGAGACGACGAGCGGGCCGATTGACGGTAGGTGGAGAAACCGCCGCCGGAACCTTTGGAGGCGCCCTTGCCTCCGCCGCTCCGAAAGGGCGTCCGTCGTTGCTGCAGAACCCCAAGGGCCCGGGCCGTTTCAGTGTCCGCTTTAATGGCCTGAAGGGAATCGTCCACTGTTTTCCCAAACAGGTTGTTCCCATCGAACGGCATGTCCAGGACTCTGGTCTGAACGTCTTGACGGAAGTCCGTAGCCTTGAGCCATCCACGCCGCCTAAGGCACACGCCGTTGCCCAACTGGCGAAACCCAGTGTCGGCGATGTCCGTCGCAATAGTGATGGCGTGGTCCGACGCCACCTCGCCTTCCTGTAGGATCTCCAGGGCATCCGCCCTCTTGTCGTCCGGTAGGAAGTCCAGCAGGGGAGCCAGTTTGTACCATAGCTCCCTGTCGTAGCGGGCCACGATAGCCAAGGCGTTGGCCGCTTTAATCGTCGTCGCTGCAGACGAGATGACCCTGCGTCCCATAGCGTCCAATTTCTTTCCCTCGCCGTCCGGTGGGGAAGTCGATGTGGAGGCCGCACCCCCCCCGCTTTCTTCCTGGCCGCCGCGGAGACGACGGAGTCCGGGGTAGGCTGCGCCCGGAGGCACAGGGGGGCCGCGTCCGGGACCCGGTACTTCTTCTCGTACCGGTCTCTTCTAGCTGGCGTCGTGGAAGGGTTCTTGAGGAGGGCGAGGCCCTCATCCCAAATGTCGTTCAGTAGAGGCACCGCGAGGACCGTCTTCCTCTTGGCCTCGCGCCGTTGATAAAGGAATCCTTCCTTTTTCTTCTCCTCAGGGCAGAGTTGGAAAAGCTCGGATGCCCTGGCGATCATGCAGTGGAACGATCCAATCTCGTCGGGCGGAGAAACCCTGGTGGGAGGTGATGACGGTAGATCCTCGTCGTATACCTCGTCGTCCGTACCCGTCGCTGCCGTGTCAGTCCCCGTATCATCCCCTCGGGTGGACGGGGAGGACTGGACGGGGCGCGACGGCTGAAAAGGAGGTGGAGGGTGAATCCTTCTTTTCTTGGGTGGGGGAGCACCAGAAGGTCCCGGCTCAGGATCCCCCGACGGGAGAGGTTCCTCCGTCGGCAACGGTAGTCTCGTCCTTATCTCTGAACATAAGGACTGTATAGCCAACAAAATGGCCGCCGAGTTGTCTTGCGGCACTGGCAGAGGGGAATCCGACGGGCGATCAGGAGCCCCGTCGGCACCCTCGACGATGTCGTCGTCACCTGCGTCGGGATCCATCCCGACGGGCCGGTCTTCTTCCACGCCAAGGCCGTGGCTTAAGACCTCAATCAGCTCTTCCTCTGAGGTTGAGGCCGAATCTACGACGACGCCCTGCCCCCCCTTTTTCTTCCCCGCCGGGGGTTTCACGGGGGTCCTATCGATGGGCACAAAAGAGGACTCCCTCCAAGGTGGCAGGGAGACTGAGCCCCGAGGTCGCCACCACTGGTGTAGCCTCCACAGGCTGAGCCAGGGCCGCTGCGACAGTATCGATAGAGGGCTTGGCCGGATGGATTAAGGCCTTCATCACCTTAGGTGCGCTCACCGCCTTATCCTTGAGGGGGGGGGACACTGCCTCGCTCCCCCTCCGATGGGGCCTTCGAGCTCGACCGGGGCCTCTCCAGGAGCTTCGCCGGGTGCTCGCCCTTCCTCTTACCCGACCCAGAGCGTTGGCTCGTGGCTGAAGGTGCCGGGGAGGGTGCGCCCTGCCTGGCGCCCGTAGAGCCCGACCGTTCGGCGCTCCCGGTGCCAGCGGACTCGCGGTGCTTGGCCTTGTGTTGGACCCCCGTCGCCGGGGCGTCCTCAAAGGTCTTAGATGACCGCTCGGATTTCTTCCTCTTCTTCTCGCCTGACGGGCTCTTCCCTTCCAGCCAGTTGGCGAGACGTTGGTGGCGGTCCTTCATGGTCCGCTCCGACATATTGCCGCAAAACACACAGTCCTTCTCCACGTGCGTCTTGTCCTCATGTAGGCAGTAGAGACAAAAGGAGTGTTCGTCCTCCTTAAAGACGTTCTGCAGCTGGCATCCAGGGCAGATCCTGAACAGCTTTCCGGGCGTCGAGCTTCCCTTCTCCTGGGCCATGTCCGGGCCTGAGAAACTTCTGGATTCCTCCAAAAGCATAGCTCGACGAGATCTTCACCCTTGAGGGGCGCAGACGAATCCGACACGGGTCCCCGTTGATCGGATGGAGAGTTGGTGGAGCATGAGGCTCTTTTGACCGAAAAAACAAAGTTTTTTGAGAAAAAATGTGAAAAAATAGCACTAACGCTCGAGAGCAATAGCACGAGGATCCCAACACATGAACGTGCGGTAAAAATCTGAAGATGGCTGCCAGAGGCGGTGCTTAGGTAGAGGGCAGTCATTGGCTGTGGTCAGTATGACGCAGAGACCAGTGATTGGTTATTACTACGAAAGACAGATCAGAAACGAAACTGATACTGGTTTTTTCTTTACCGAGGATTCCCAGCCTGACGACGGGGAATATTCATGAGCATGTGAATCCATGCCAGACCCCATGCTGGAGAACTTGTACAAACGTTCTCCCCTTTATTTTTTTCCTTTTGTATGAAGAATTCAATTTTGGCCATATGAAGAAGAGGAAAGTATCCACGAAATGCGTCGCCACATGAATTGGATTCCACCATTGTTTCAAATTTATTGTGACCTACCATTGCACTGCTTTGCTTCTTGAATTTGTAAATGTTTCTCCTTTTGAAATATTGTGTATTTGACACTTTAAATATAAACTTTTGCTATAAAAACACACAACTGAACTCTTTGGTTTATATGTTTTTTGTATTAATATGAGAAAACAGTAGTGGACTTAGTCCAAACATCATAAAGTGTGCAGGGGACGGGAGGGTTCCCTTGTTGAATCCTCATTCCAATTGTCTCTTGTTTGTAGGGGTCTTGTGCCATGGCCTCAGTTCCTCCCCCGCACCTAAAATTAATCTACAGCATCTCTTAAATGTATGTTTCATTGCCATTTAATTTGAGGTGTGCATCAATAATCAACCTTTTTCTGTGGGAAGCCATGAGCCACAAAAACCTTTTCTACGGCCACCACCACATGCTCGAAAGCCACCGACTCCACGAACTCCACTTCAGGGTACCTGGAGTATTTGTCTACAATCACCAGAAAATGGGTGCCCATTGTGGTGGATCCGAATGCCGCATGGACCACCTCCCAGGGATGGGTCCCCCGAGGCATCGCCTCAATGACCGGCTCCCGCTGCAGAGGGGACGCCGCCTGACACCAGACGCAGGCCTCCATGAAGTCGTCCACCTTTCGCTCCAGTTCCAGTAACCATACTTTCAGTCTCAACCTGGCCTTTGTCTTGGCGGCGCCTTGGTGTCCATGATGGTCAAGGTTGATGACGTCCTTCACCTTGGATTGAGGCACAACGATGCGTTCACCTTGGATTGAGGCACAACGATGCGATCGCCTCGGAGTAGCAGGCCAGACGCTGAGAATGACAGTTCCTCCCGGACCTTCCACAGCTGCTCTCCCCCGGTCTTTGCCTCCTGGGTGCACCCCGCCAGGGCCTCTAGCACCGACTTCCAGGAGCCCTGCTGCATGGATTGCCTCAAGATTTTGAAACGCTCATCTCCCGCTGTGGCTGCCTCGGCTCCTCCAGGGGCATTGCGTTTGGCGTGGCCGCCTCCACCACCATGCGGACATGTTCATCAGCCTCTTCAGCACATGTGTCCAGGTCTTCTCCTCCAGGCACCCCCGGGTTTCGAGAGAGATAGTCCGCTGCACTGTTCGCCCCCGGCCGATACACCAGGGTGACCCCGTATTCCAGGAAAGCGAGCCTCCACTGCTCAATCCTTGCCGGCGGCTTGGAAGATGACCCAGCCAGGATGGGAAGCAATGGCTTATGGTCCGTCACGACCGTCACCGGGCGCCCCAAGACATATAGCCTGAAGTGTCGGCAGCCCCAGAGCACCGCCAGCGTCTCGCGCTCAATCTGCGAATACCGCTGTTCAGTTTCCGACAGCGCCTTGCTGGCGTAGGCCACCGGGCGGACACCCCCATCACGATCAATCTGGGTCAGCACGGCGCCCAGGCCAAACGGGCTGGCGTCCACAATGATCTCCGACTGCAACCCAGGGTCAAACAACGCGATGGTGTCATCCGCTGCCAGCGCACCCTTGATGTCTTCGAACGCCGCCTGCTCCAACGGGCCCCAGTGCCAGGTGGTCTGTCTTCGTCAGAGATCTGAGCGGTTCCGACCTGGAGGCAAGATTCTGAATGAACTGTCTACAGTATGTGACCATACCTAGGAAGCTCCTCACATCGGACACCGATTCTGGCGGCTGTGCCTTTTTTATGTCCTGGACTTTCTTTGGGTCTGGTGACACCCCACCCTCTTTAAACACAAAGCCGAAGAATTCGATCGATGGTCGCAGGAACTCACATTTTTCCTTGTGGAGGGTGAGGCCCAGTGACTGCAGCCTCTGAAAAGTCTTCGCCAGCCGACGCAGGTGGTCCACCTCGGTCCTGGCAAACACCAGGATATCATCGCTGATATTCAGGACGCCCTCCAGATCTGCTAGGGCACCTCGGATGATATTTTGAAAAACTTCCGCCGCCGAGGACTCACCAAAGCTGAGTCTTTTGTAGCGATACAGCCCTCGGTGAGTGGTGAACGTGGTGATATACCTCGATTCGGGATGAAGGACCACCTGATGGTAGCCCGCCCGGAGGTCCAGCTTTGAGAAAAAGTGGGCGCCCTGCACCTCGACAATGATGTCAGTCGTCGGGGTGAGGTGCCTCTCCCTCTTAATGGCTTTGTTCGGCAGCCTCATGTTACAGATTCGGACGGCGTCTGGCTGCTTGGGTTTCCGTGCCACCACAATCAGGGACACCGAGGGAGTCGAACCCTCCACCTTCTCAATTATGTCCAGATTCACTAGTTTGTCCAGCTCTTTGTCCACATGCTCACGAAGGTGGAAGGGTACCCTGCGATGTTTCAGGGCGATGGGCTGCACAGATTCATCAATTTGCAACCTTACTGGGTCACCGGCCATCTGTCCAATCCCCTTGAATAAGGCGGCATACTTATCAAGCAGATCATTAATGTCCTCCAGGTAGACTGAGTATGCGAAGCCGACGATGCCGAGGGCCTCTGCCGCCGCACAGTTTAACAAGGTGTTTGTGCTTACCGGTGTCACATAAAATCGTGCAGCGATTTTGGAGCCCTCATGCTCCACCTTTGCCACAAACACACCGTCCAGTGGCATGGGTTCCAGACCCCCGAAGGCAAAGATGCAGGCTTTAGGTGTGCCCAGTTTGGGAGGCATGTCTATGGCGTCGTAATGTGCACAGGCCATCACGTTGACTGATGCTCCCGTGTCCACCAGGACCGGGACTGGTGAGCAATTGACCACCACACACCTTGGCTGTCTCCTGTTCTTGCCTTTCAGAACCCCCACACTGGAGACAAAGAAAATGCTCTCTTCCTCCTCTTCGTCTGCCTCCTCCACCTGGGCGTCCGCCTCACTCTGGTCCACCTGGGCAACATTCGACGGGCGACCCTGGCGAAGGAACCCGGACCGGGCCAGGCCTCTAGGCACCATCACAGGCATGGCCGCCTTACACACCCTCAAGAAGTGATCCGGCAACCCACACCTTCCACATGTCCTTCCAGCTGCCAGACATTCCGTTGGGTGGGGCAGATCATACCCACACTTTTGGCAGGACTCCCCCGATCTTCCAGCTCTATCCTGGGGCCCACCACCAGGTCTCCTGAAGCCTCTGCCACCACGCCACATGGCACACACCCTCGGTCTTGGAGCGCGACCCAGCCTCCATTTTAGCTGCCCGAGGCTCGGACACCTCATGGCACCGCCCCAGTTCCTGGATGCGCTAAAGCGTGATGCCTGGCTCCCTCAAGACCCGTCTTCTGAGCTTACCTGAGGAGCACGCCTGGATAAACATGGTTCTAATCATGTCGTCCGCATCGCTCCGCGCACAGGCCAGAGACAGGCGCCTTAGGCGTCCGTAGAAGGTGTCCAAAGTCTCATCCTCCTTTTGTTTTGCAGACATCACAAAGCGTTCGTAGTCCGTGTTGGCAAGGGGCAGAAAGTGTGCCTGAAGTGCGGTCTTGGCTTGATCATAGGATCCATCCCCTGGTGGAAGCGACTCAAAGACCTCCTGGACTGAAGGCCCTGCGGAGTACAGCATGGTCGCCAGCCTGCTGTCATCTGTCACTTGTGTGGCCCGAAAGTACATGTCCAGGTGGTCGACCCACCTCTTCCATCTGGGCCCCAAGCTGGAAGGCAGGCCCGAGATATCACACTCCGGGATGGGCTGCAGAGCCACATGGGCATGTACCTGGGCCATGGCAGGAGGTCCTGGTTGAGCAATCAGTACCACCACCGGCTGTACTGGGGGCAATGGGGCCTGGGATCCTGGTTGAGCAATCGGTACCACCACCAGCTGTGCAGAAGGTAGTGGGGCCTGGGCTCCTGCTTGAGCTGGGAGAGGTTGTTGCACCGCTGCTGGTTGTCCACCTCCCTGATCCTCGGAGTCACTCATGGGCTTGAGCGCGCAGGCATCCCCAGCGTGGAAGTTGGGGGCCGCAACTCAAACCTCCACCACCACAACACAGTCTCCCCACCTGCAGCGAAGCCACGGCCACCACGCCTGGTGATGATGAAGAGGATGATGAAGACACCAGACAGTATAGATGCCGCACTCCTCCCTGATGATGATGAGGATGAAGAAGAGCAGGATCAGCAGCCTGATGATGAAGAGGATGAAGAAGGCCCCAGCCTTCAGCTGTTCCAAAAATTGAAAGAAGGAACTGTGTGCTATGCAGGCCCAGCCATTGTAGCCCTCCTCCTTGCTTACACTCGACGTAGGAGACCCAAAATTTGAAAAACAAAAATCAAAAATTGGTCAAGGGCATGCAGGTATAACTGCCTGCTAGCAGTGTGTCCAAAAATTAGGCCTGGATGCCACTCACCGCCCAAACCGGAGCTCAGTGAAGTTCCACGACCTGAAGAACAAAATGGCCGCCAGCCACGTGGGTAATGCACAGCCTACGGCTCGAAGCGAAATGTCAGCACAATTCCGTTTCATGGAGAAAAATTATCGATTTTATCACCGCCGGGCCCAGGCATCATCTCCCCCACTCGTCGCCACTGTTGGGGGTGTGTCCCGACCCGCAGCGATACCCGTAAGCCCCTGAAACACGAAGAACACACACCACAGACGTCCTTCTAGCCCGGGCTTCCCGGTCGCACTGACGTGGCCGGGAACGCCCGGTTTATTTGTACTGCACGCGGCTGCGTGCAACGTCACGCTGCCGCGTGCGTGCCCCGTCATCAGGCAGCACCACAGTTGTAGTCCAAGTGCCTTTAATTAAATGCTCGCCCCGGTTTAGTAGAAAGAAAGCGCAGGGCTGGAAAAGCCGATTGCCGGGGACGGTGAATGCCGGCTTACCTTCTGCTGAGGCTGTGACAGAGGCTTCCCCTGCGAGGCTAAACATAGCAGCACCGCCAGCAAGAGTCCCAAAGCCACAAAGTGTGAGGCGTGCATCCTGGTCAGCAGCTACTGGGTACTGCCAAGAGCAGCAGGCAGGCAGCCAAAAACAATATAGCTTCACTTCTCCAACGCCTATTGGCAGGGTCTAAAGCAGAGGCCACATGCTGTGAAGCCAACGGGACACAGCCTACGGCGTTCGTTTATAGTATGAACTGGCGGAAGCACAGCACAGCCCCCACCCCCCCAAAAGAAATCAAGGACCTGCCTTTGCTTTGGCCATTTCCTCCCATTAGCATTGGCCAGTTGCCATGCCAACTTGAGAGACTGCTTTCGAACTCCCCTTTCTCTATAGTACTTACAGTACCACTGTTTTGGCATTAGGCAGCATTAGCGAGCCACCAAATACACAAAAACCAGAGGAGGAGCACCACTCCCAACTGCTTCGACCACTGTTCTGGGTGCTATTATTGACACCTTTTAATTCCATCTTAATACAACTTGTAATAATGAATCTAACCTTCAGAAACTGCATCAAAGCCTCTCCTAAATCATATCATACACACACTCTCCCTTCTGGATTGTTCAACCAAAACAGTTGCAAGAGTTCTATACAAAACGTTAAAAGACTGGCTTGTGAGGGGTACGAAATGTGAGGCGGACAACTGTGTGAAGATTTCTCAACAAATGACATTTTATTATAATATAATGTTGGATAAACTCCTCACTATCCCTACCCTGTTGAGGATTTCCCTGCCAAAAATAAACTAAAGGAAACACTCATAGAAAGGATATCTGTCACTCACACTTATACATATAACAAATAAACAAGGAAATGCATGGCTATTCCAAACAAACAATGATTGGATTTGTAACATCAACACTGTCTCTGTTTGTAACCTGGGCAATTTCCCTTGCCCAGGTTCAAACTTGATTCGGTTTCACAGTTCAAGAAAAGAACAAGGAAATCCTAATTTCAAATAATGTTCAACCACAGTGGGCTTCCACTTCAACTTGTCAATATTAAGTTCCAATTCAGTTTGATACAGCTTCAACTGATCAATAACATTTCCAACTCAGAAAATAGATGGCTCTTTCCCTTCCTTGAACAAATGCTCAGTTCATCAATAGCAACAATAATTGTCTTGGTCATGATTATTCGCCACAAATCTCTTTAGCACCACAGTCAACATAATTGCCTTCGTCAATACCTGCTTTAAGGACTTCAACTTCCACCTGGTTTACTCCCATGCCAGGCCCACTCCTCCAACAGTTGCCATCCAGTTATACTCCACTGCCCGAACAGCGTTTCACTAACAAATGCTTTTGGGGTTAATGTCACTTGACAAAAGTTTCACAACCACTTCAGAATATTCAACAATTTGCAGCTTCAAAACTCCCAACAACTCTTCAAGAAAAAAAAGATTAACATTGCCACTCTTTGATACTCTTCTGAAAATAATGCTCCTCTCCTTCTGGATCTCTTTTCCCAAAAGGGCAGCCTTTTTGCCACTCTTGATTCCCCACTACACGAGTAACCAATGACTGATAGGGAAAGGGTCTTATACTTCTATTCCATTGACTTAGACAATGTGAGTTTACACAAGCTTTCACCGCTCACGAATCGTCAAATAGCCCCTGTGTCGTTAGCAATGTATACTAAATTGTAACTGCCTTTGTTTTACTCACTCTTGGCTTGGGCAATGCTTCCAGGTGTTCACGTGTAACAATGCTGCCCTTTTAGATTGTTGGCGTTTACAGACTACAATTACAGTCTTTTGGCTTTCTGAAATGGAATTTTTTCTGCTTTTCATTACTTCAGTATTCAAGTTTACTTTGGGAATCCCTCTCGCTCGCGAGTGCTGCTTCTGCTCAGTTTCAGTAGCGCAGGATTCAAAAATGCTTTTTGAGCACTTTCATTCACAAGCGAGTGTTCCTCACTCGCCGGACTCCTGCCTTGCATATGCGAGTGGGAAGGTGTACTCCATGGTCACAAACAAGTGTTCTCTTCCTCTCGCTGATTGCAGGATTTCTCTTGCGACTTCTCACTACTCGGGGAAACCTCTTCTTGCAGTCTGCCGCCACCCGTGCCACCTGCAAATGGAGCCCTTGTTGCTCCAGAGGTTCTCTGGTGCATGCTAGCCACCAGAGACCTCAAGGTCTTCGGGCGCAGGCCAGCCACATCAGACAGCCTCTGCAATGGAAAGCTTCCTTTGGCTTCGCTTCATGCTGCCCGACCTCTGCACTTCAGGATTTGAGAGGCACAGACCCTCTCAGGCTCAGCAGTTTCTCTCTGCCATGCTATAGTCCCAATATCTTCCCTCACCTCCAGCTTCTGCTGCCAACCAAGCTGCTTCTGCTTCTTGCTGCTCTCCTTTCCTCTCACTCATAGCCTGCACCCGAGGGGGCTGTTTAAGCCTCTCAGTCTCCCTCAATGACAAAGTTGGGTTTTCTGATTTGTTTTACAATAAGCCATCAGAAGAGCGGGGCTTTGAGGAAAGATGAACAAGGGGGTTTCTTCCTATTCTTCCTATTATATCTATCCTATTATATCCTATTCTTCCTGACCTGCTCCCCCCATGTGATCTTCCTGCAGAACAACCCCAGATCAGTATCAGAAAGCGCCCGCTTTTCCCTGGTCACACGAGAAGGGTCCCGGGCCAGGTTTTCTTGGGTAATCATTGCTGATACATCATAGGCTACCACACAGTGGAATAAATGATGTACAACGCTGCTTTACAGAAATGTTGGGGGCTGAGATGCAGGGATTAAATAAACACTTATCTGCAAAGTAGGTCCATGGTTTCAATCATACCCTACATTTGAGCTATAAGGATTCATCATCTGCGTTCAATTTTATGGACAGGCACAAATCGTCGAGGCTGATGAAGAAAAGACATACCAAATATTTTAATTAACCCAGCCATTGATAATGTAGTGCAGGTAAGTTATGGCCAGCTGGGGGAACGAGCACTTACATTTAGCATAAAGCAGAGGGTTCGGTAAGGCTGTATCCTTGCAGTGCAGTGTTTGGCTGTGTGTCGCCTGCCTATGTTAATACATGCCATGATGCAGCACTTCTAGCTAAAACTCAGGTTGCACTTCATTTATTATGAATGAGTAGTAATACCAACAATTATGCAATTTGACTAATTGGGGATGAGGTATCAGTCTATTTATAACTTCACACATTAAACATCAGTGATGATTCATGACCCAAGTAACCGTAGCAATTTTTGGATTTGCCCTGGCGACGCTTGTTCAACCTATTGTGCCATTCTACAAATCTACAGGGCTACTGTGGCTGTGGACATTGTCCTGTGTGGGGCAGGTGGAAGGAGCAGAAAAACTAAAATTAGTTGAGAATGATTTTCTACAAAGCCTCCTTCCCTAGTGTGTCCACATATATATGATCTGGGCCTGCCCTAAATATATGCTTTGATTATGCTAAACCCATTTGCTCTGATTAGAGAGATAGCGAGGAGTAATATTATACAAAGTATTTCATGGTAGATGACTGAACAATTGCCCTGTTCTCTTTTCCTTATGCATCTGAAGAGAACTAAAGTGCCATGGGCAAAAAGATAAAAGAGGCAATACGATATTAATGTAATGAGTCTCTAGAAGGACATGAACTCATGGTGAAGGCATATGACATGCATTACTTACTGTAATAGCATTTCTGAGGATTGTATCTGCTTAGATTCACATGCTGTGCATATAGTCCGACATCTAGTGGTAATCGCAGAGTATTGCCTCTCTTTCGAGGATCGAAAGGGGACGTCGACATGAGTGTGACTAACATTATCCCTAGCGTGAACCCAAAATCCCTCACGCGTCGAGGTGCCTCTGATTGTGTTTTTTCTGCCATGAGGGAGTCTTATAGTCAGCGTGAGTGAGTACAGAAGAGAGGTGTAAGATGTCTATGTTCCTTCTACCCCATGCAGGAAGGAAGGGTGGGCGCATGTGAATCTAAGCAGATACAATCATCAGAAATGCTATTGTGTTAAGTAATGCATGTCTTCTGATGCTTGTTAATCTGCTTAGAGTCACATGCTGTGCATAGACCGGCGAGCACTACCCAGTGATGGTGGTGGGATGTGTGAAGGAACAGTAGCAAAGAGATGTTTTAGCACCGCTTGTCACACCTGAGAGTCACACCTAGAGTTTATAACTAGGCAGTAGTGTTGTGTATAGGTGTGTACAGAACTCCAGGTTGCTGCTTTGCAAATGGACTCAAGAGGAACATTTGCAATGAATGCTATGGAAACCCCTGTGCCCAGAGTAGAGTGCGCTCTAGGATTGAATGGCAGATCTCTCTTGGCAAGTGCATAGCACTGTGTGATGCAGTTTACGATACACTTTGAAATTGCTCATTTAGAGACAGGGTCCCCTTCTCTACCAGCTGCCACTGAAACAAAAAACTGGTTGGTCTTCCATAGTGGTCTTGTCTTTTTCAGGCAATAGATCACTGCTCTCCTCACATCAAGCATGTGGAGGCTTCTTTCCGCCACGTTAGTGGGGTTCTGGAAAAAGGTGGGTAGTTTTATTGATTGGTTCACATGGAACTTGGGCGAGTACGCAGGTCCACCTTATCCTTGTGAATCATGAAAAATGGGTCTTGAACTGAGAGGGCTTGCAGTTCACTAACTCTTATGTGATAGCCATCAAGAAAATAAGTGAGCGCTTTAAGGCTAACCTTTTGCATAGGTTCAAAGGGAGGCCCCGTTAGTCTATTAAGTACCACGTTCAGGTCCCACCGGTGAGCTCGGTTGGCAATAGGGGGATGAAGTCTTAACCCCTTCCATAAATGCTTTGATTACAGGAATCTTCCACCTTGACACATTTTCCTAACCATGTTATCCAGAGACCGTTCCTCCTGGAGCAGTTCTGCGGGTACCTGGAGGCGTAATCTGGGCATTGTGCGTTCTCCAGAGTTGCGGAAAAGTCGGTCTCTGGGAACCCCCAATCTGCGAAGACGTTGAGAACAATGTCTTTGTGTAGTCGCCACTCGTACTCTACGGGTACTGGGAAGTCTCTGCTGAGAACATCCGCCAGAAGATTGAGTTCCCCTGGAACGTGTTGTGACAGGAGGAACATCTTGTGTTTGGGAGCCCATTTCCATATGTTCTTGGACAGTTTGGATAGCCCTGGAGAGCAAATGCCCCCTTGCTTGTTCAGGTAATACATGGCCGTGGTACTGTCCGTGAGGACTAGCATTGTCTTCACCTGGAGGTCTGTTTGGAATGCCTTCAGGGCCTTGAACACTGCTAGAAGTTCCAACAGGTTTATGTGGTTGCTTGCGTCTGATGAAGGAGGTGAGCTCGCCACCCCATCAGAGAAGAGTCTGGTGAGAGTGGCTTCTACTGCAGGGGTGAAGAAGGCCTTCCCCTGCAAGAGGTTTTCCCTTGATCAACACTGCAGAGACTGAACGAGGGCTGCCAAGACGACCACTCGAGAGGATAGCACATGGGCAACATGCTCGCCTTGGAAGCAAGACACAGCAACATAGGTTTGAACCCCGGGTCCGTGCTTAGAAACCTCTGGGTATTAAGCACATTATAAATAACCTATCATATCACTAGATCGTCCCATTGTCCACTGGCCTGACACCATTGGCTCGGGAGCCACTCCTGCATGGGGCGCAGACAGGCATGAGGAACTAGGTGGATACAGGAAGCCATCATCCCTAACAGTCGCATGGCCTTGCGTACGGTCGCCTCGTGACTGGCTACATAGTGAGGGATCTGGAACAGCACGTTTTGAACCCTCTTGTTGGTGGGAAAGACAAGGCCACCTCTGGTTCGAATTAGAGCCCCCAGAAACTGTTTGACGTGGCTGGGGTCTAAACTGGATTTCTTCTCGTTGATCGAGAAGCCTGGACTGAATAGTAGATCTATCGTCTTCTGGGTGTTTGTAAGGCATGTCCAGTACGAATCCCCCGTTATGAGCCAGTCGTCGAGGTAAGGGCAGTCTGGGATGGGCTGCCTGCGTAGGTGAGCAGCTACTACCGCCAGTACCTTCGTGAACACTCCGGGAGCCGAGGCAATGCCGAAGGGAAAACTCTTGAAATGATAGGGTGTCTCCTCCATCATGTTCAAGGTACTTGAAATATGAATGTATGCATCTTTTATATCCAGTGTTGCCATGTAATCCCCCTGCACCAGCAGCGGGATTACTTCCAGCAGTATTGTCATTCTGAACTTTTGTGGTTTGACATATTTGTTCACTGGGAACAGGTCTAAAACAGAGCGCATGGTGAGACCCTTTTTGGGTACAAGGAAGTACACGGAATAAATACCCTTGTTTACCTGATGACTAGGGACGGCTTCTAGGGCGCCCTTTTCCTGAAGGATCTGCACCTCTCCCAGCAAAATTTGCAGGTGTGCGGAGGATAGTCTTCTGCTCTTTGGATGATGGTATCGAGGTGGCCAGTGGAAGTCAATACAATAACTGCGGGTGACGGTCTTGAGCACCCACTGGTCTGAAGTGATCCCCCTCCCATGCTTGAAGGAATGATGACAGCCGACCCCCGACTGGGGAGGGATGGGAGGGGACCCAGACTGTCGAGTCACTTTGGTGCGGTGGCCGGGGAGCCTCTTGTGGTGGAGTTTCTGTCCCTACCCTTGCCTCTGTGCTGTACCCTTTGTTGATACTGACTGGTACCAGTTGAACCCTGTCCGGAGGACCATGCTATACCCCATGAGCTGTATTGTCCGTATGGAGCTCTGAAGACTGACTGCCCCCGAAAGGAACAGCGAGAGTTTGACCCTCCCCGCTGTTGAAAAGGCTTGGCTGTTATTTGGTTGAGTGACTAACATCTCATGCTCTTCTTAGCTGTTTCCAAGGCGTCATGCACCACCTTACCAAACAAATTAGACTCCTCTACTCAAGGAGGCCTGGGTCTCTGGCTTAAAACCTCAATTTTTAAGCCAAGTGTGCCTCTTGAGAAGAGTATCATGTGCAAGAGTGCATCCCACCGTCTCTGGAGCATCTAGCTTAAGTATATTGTGCGTCACCTGCTTACACTCTCGCACTGGTTCAGGGACCTCTTGGAGGCCTTTTTGAAGCAGGTTCCACTGCACATCACTATAACTCACGAGAAGAGTAGTATTGTTCAGTATTCTGGTGGTGTATGCTGCTGACGTGGTGACACGCTTGCCAAGGGCGTAGAACTTTTTGCAATCCTTGTCGGGGAGGGCGGGGGGGGGGCTCTGCAGTAGATCGCCGCACCCCAGCACTCTTACTGGTGGTGGTGGTGACAACCAGGGAGTCTGGCGTGGCATGCCCCCGAATATACAATGTGTCTGATGGAGAGGGGCGAAACTGTTTCTCAACCCGAGGGTTGTGGAAGGTGGAAAGTGCTTCTTGATGGACTTAAGCAGGGGAATAGCCTGACTTGTGAGAAGTTTCTCCTTTAGGATGTCCTATACAAAATCAGATTCCTGAACAGCCTTCTGATTGGCTATCTGCAAGTGGTCCGCGGCCCTTTTCAGGGTGGCATTGAAAGCCATCTGTTCGTCAATAGGCAACGGCTGTCCCTGTTGAGGAGAGGAGGGAGGGTCCAGGAAAATGACGTCTGGGTCAGGAGTTGGAGTGGGCGAGAGACAAGGTGCTTCACCTGCTGGCTGATCTGGTCAGCATTCTGGGCACTGGTCCGTTTCATCCTGCCCAAAAGGATTGTCCCCATGACTATAGGGATCCTCATATGTCTCCTCTGGGTCTGAAAACTCAAATACTTCCTCCTGGTGAGTTGGAGTTTGGGTTGTAAGCTTCTGCAGCTTTGGCAAAATGGGGCACGAATCCTCCTCCCTAGGTCATTTAGGCGTAATTAACCTTTCAGAAAAGTCTATAAACAGTGACATCTTGTCCATATCATTTTCGACTCTCTCTCTGGTCCACAGATATGAGGCAGAAATGTCTGCAAAGGCTCTCTGGGGGGGGGGGGTTTATCAGATAAAGCGCTAGAGAGGGGCTGGGGCCCTACTGTGTACTCCTCTTGACGAGAGGGGAAGCCTTTAAGTCGTTCTGCCGCCAAAACTATAGCCGCGAGACTCTCTTCGGCAGCTGTACGAGGGATTTCGACATGCCTACAGGCGTCGTTGCGGTTATCTCCAATGCCAAAACCTTTGGAGCCGACACGCTCTTAGGCAGAGTGTCAGTACTCATGTGTGCTTTAGAGGGGATGCCCTTGTGTGAAGAATGCCCGGACGCATGCCGAGAAGATGGATGCGGGAAGGGCCGTGATGTATGGTAGGCACGGAGGAAGATTTCGATGTGCCTGTTGGTGTCTGATGCTTCCTCAAGGTATCCGTTGAGAAAGATTGGGCAGTTGTGTGTTTATCCTTTGGTGGTGCATGTATTCCCCTGTCGCCGAGGTGTGATATCCCCATAGCAATACCGGCGGCCTGCCCGTCGGGGCTGGGCACCTGGGAACTGGACGATTCTGTCGAAAGGTCTACGGCCCCACATCGGATCTGTGGCTACCGCTTGAGTCCTCGTCACTCGAAGCAACGGCGCCAACAGGAGAAGAGACTTCCTGCTTCGGCCTGCATAGCGTAGGCCACCCACTGGTTTGTCTGTCGATCTTTTAACATCTTAGGACGAAAAAGTTTACAGGACTTAAAGGATTGCTCGTCGTTGTCACGAGGTAAGCACCTATTGCACTTGCAATTGGTGTCCTTCCAGGGGTATTTTCCGTTGCAAGACAGAAAAAACTTAAATGGAGTCCTCTCCTTAGCAGAGGGGAAAAGGCGGTAGCCAGACCAGAAAAGGAAAGAAGCGGAAGAGGAAATGCATTCTCAGTTAAAATAATCAACCCAAGGCCTCACTCTCCCTACTGTAAGGGCCTGGACAGAGGGCCGAGGCCACGCGTTCGACAGACGTCGATCGCTGCACCAGTCGCTGGAACAGCAGTTGGATGTCGTCGGCGTAGAGATCCACAAAATGGTCAAAGAGAAGTCAAAGACTAAACGACCATCGGTCGTGGGACAACGAATAATTATTTGCAATATAAACTCTGATGAGCTCTGCATAAGGCGACCAACTAGTTGGGTGGAAATAAACAATCTGAGGGACCTCGACGCGTGAAGGATTTTGGGCACACTATACGTCACGTTAGGGATAGTGTAACAGTCACGCCCATGTGGACGTCCCTTTTCGATCCTCGAAAGAAAGATGCAATACTCCACGACTACCACTAGATGTCAGACTATATGCACAGCATGTGATTCTAAGCAGATTAACAAGCATCAGAATCCCTTTTTTCACCATTGGCTTTCCAAAATGAATATTTATTATGCATTAACAATTAAAGCAGACCCCTAGGTCTACAGTGCCTTTGCAGACAATGGATAAATATTGATTAACATGGTCTGTGCCTTGATTCAAATACTTAACTGGGAGGAGGGGGGGTCCAAAAGTGTAAACCCACATTGTTCTTTTTGTCATTGTTATTATGACCCGATCAGCTGACCTTCACCATTGCTCATGTGTATATGGTGCCTTCAGAACAACGAGAGGTCTTACAGAGGATCTATTTTTATGTCACTATAGTGCTATAAGAAATGGTTTGTTTATGGGTTTCATTTGAGGATTCTTAAACTGCATATTTTTGATAGTCTGCCCTTTATTTTGTATGCAGTCTGCATGAGCAATAACTGCTTTAGATGTAAATGCACCGTTTATGGTTTTAGGTATCAGAAATAAAATGAGTACCGATGGAATAAAGGTAAAGCTCAAGTTTCCTCTCTACAGATTTTGTGTTCCTCCGAATGCTGCCTGCGAAATAATAAACACTTCTCTCATTTGTGCTTGTTGTTGCACTGTGATCACACAATCTCAGTCACCACTATTCTTTTCCAAATTGGATAGATTAGACAACAAAAAACATCAAGTTTCCACTTTTAGCTTTGGCTTTGGGCATCCAGCTGGTGCTGCATGGCACTTAAACTAAAAAAAAGGGCAAAAACACTTTAAAAATACGCTGTCGTATGTGACTAGGTCAATTCCTCAATCTTGTCATCGGGGGTAAACACCCCTTTTCATATCCATGGGAGGTGAACAGGGGATTGCGTACCCAGCCCCAAGGCTAGGGGAAAATCAAATAAAGCAGGGTCAATCCCGGCACCCCCTCACCCACCGTTCCAGCAAGCTTTTGTGCAGAACCAGGTCTCCAACCTTGTCTATGAATGCATATACTCGCCACTGTTCTTTTGCCTTTCCAGACGTGGCCCCCAAAAGAAAAGAGAACCCAACAATAACAGAGCAGCAGGGAAAATAAGCAGAAAAGGTCCTTGCAGTCTTATTTTCCAGCTAGGAAAATAAGGGAAGATACCTGCACGAACCAAGCTCCAGTACTGCAGGGACCTAATAATTGTCACGGATCGCTGAGTGAGAGTCATAGACTGCAGCCGCACAGCGAATTGAACCGGCAGAGCCCGCCGGTAGGCCCTCAACAAAGAACAATCCATGAGACCACCATGAACTTGAAAGGGGAAGGTTCCCCGGATTTACCCAAAGTCTTTTTGCACAAACATGTGCCCAGAGAGGTAAAGAAAGGTGATTGGATAGGTTGAGGAAAAGTGGCCCTCCCTCCCCAGGGAAGGGATATATAAACAGGGTACAGGAAGCAGGCAGTGTGGGCTTATCGGGTGAGGTTAGAGGAGGGGGTTGATGGCAACCAAGAGACCAGCAGGAAGAAGGCAGATGAGCCAGATTGTGAAGAAGAGTTTTGGAGCAGATGAGGCATTGGCTTAGGAGTGATAGGTGTTCTGCAGTGCAAGCAGGTGTTTGTGAGACATGTGTAGAGTGGACAGTGTAAGGAGTGACTGCGAGAAGACTGATAAGTGTCAGGAGGTGATGTAGTAATGTGGGAGGAGCAGCAGTGTGGGAGTAGTAGTGTGGAAGGAGTGGTAGTGTGGAACGAGGAATAGTAGTAGTGTGGAACGAGGAGTAGTGCGGGAGAAGTAGTGGTGTGTGTTAGGGGAGTTTCCCTAAAGTCCACCTGGAGGCAAGTCTCTATATAACTATCCCTTGGTGTACATGTTCCCAACTGAGTCTGTACTATCCAGAGGATTGGTAGAATGGCAGAGCAGCCAGGCACATCTTAGGAGGAGGATGTGAGCTTTAGGTAAGAACACTGAAGTCAGTCAATACATTAGCCCAAAGAAATTTATTGAAGTTATAGTAAAATATACATTTATTTTATATACACAAGGCAAGGTAAGTAAATACTATTTTAGACTAACCAACACATAATAGAAAACAATAGCAACACTTTTTCAGGTGACTACTTAAATAGTAGTGGCTCGCGCCCACAATTGTTATAGAAATGACAGCAATGACAGCTCCACTGTTTAAATAGTAATGGCTTGCACCAACAAGTTATAATAACATTTAGTTATGAAGTCACTCAGACAAGTGTCTGTTGGAAGGAAAAAGGGTTATTCAACTCGAATACCAGCAATGTATACTTTATTAAGGCTTTAAGGATTCTAGCACTTCAGCAGTACATTCCCGAACTAGGCTCCGAGTTCTCCAAAGTCAGTTTAGGAGGGATGCAAAGTCATACAACTGTAGAAAAGGCAAAGATTCCTCAGGATGCTTAGATACTTTTAAGAGAAATGCTGTAGTGGAATAAAGAGTTAGTAGGGACCTTGTAAAGGAGACTATCACTGCACAAGCTGTCAGGCTTGGGCAAAGGATATGGGTAAACACCCAGACACCTCGGATCGCACTCCAGTTGCATTGCAGCGATCATTCGGCTTGAGGCAAGTACTACCTTTAGGCCCACAGTACCTTGAGTGATTTGAGGAAAATGCAGCAGCCTTCTTTCCTGTACAGCAGTGCCGGATCCGGTCTCCAGATTCCTTGGACTGGTGACGAAAGGTGGGACTCTAGAAGGTATGTTACTGCAGCAGTCATGTGAAAGGACCCTCAGCAAGGCCTTCTTCAATCTCCAACATCGATCTGTGGTCTAGGCAACTTTTTATCAGCTCCAACAGTGAACGGTTACCACCCGGTCGATCTAACTCGATTCAGCAGTCCTACACTTGGGTGAAAGGACTTGGAGGAGTGGGCTTATTTCTCTGGAGGTCCAACTGGTTCTGGGAGGATTCATCCACACAAAGACATTGCACTGCAAATGGGTCAGAGGCCCACGGTTTGCAGCCCTGGAAGGTCACAGCACCACGGGGGATGGCTCGATCTGCTGTTCGTTCGTCTTAGGGCTGTTTGGTCCCATGGGCCAAAGAGAAGGAGGAGTCCTCTTTGAAGCTCCTCTGTCGATGAGAAAACAGGGTAAGCACAACAGTGGTCGCTTCATGGTTACTGGAAGTGTCTTGCAGGTGTCTCTGGTCGTCTTCAACTTCGGATCTTCGGTTGCAGTGTTCGGCTTGCCTTCTGCCTCAGGAACCTCATCTTTTATTTGGATTTCCCACTCACTCCTCTGCAAAGTCTCACTGCAGTTCACAGAATGGGAGGGTGGCTGTCCAGTGGGAACTGGTTCCATTCAGGCACTCTGGCAGACAAAGGACAGGGGATTGGTAAACTACTCCCCTGCTAACCGCATTCACAGGTTCACTGGAGCTTAGGCGGGGTCGCAAAGGGTTCCTGCCAAAAGCAAAACTCTTACTCAGACCTACCCCTCCCAGAATGGTAGAATAAGGGCTAACAAAGAACACCACACAAGAAATGTCAAAAAAAGAAAGGAGCCACCATTTTAGAACATATTTATTTATTATTTACTTGAATTTGTAAAACGCCCACTGCCCTCAGGCATCGTGGCGCTGTTAAGAATGCTTTCTTAGTTACATAAGTGCAGTTAGAAGGCATACATACATACATAGATGATAGCTTCTGACAATTACAGTAAGAGCATAACAGAGATTACGTAGATTGGTGGGCAAGTATATGGTGCCAGCCACATCTTACATGGCGGCAGCTACATAAAGTTGCAAGGTCAGCTTCGGTGGGCAAGAGCATGGTGGAAGCCACATGTTGCATGGCGGCAGCTACAAACAGTTGCAGTGTCAAGAATAGTATGCATACATTAGTGCTCCATAAGGGTTGAATGGCGGCAGCATCTCATGAATGCGTGGTCATGTTCAATGGGCAAGAGCATGGTGACCAGCACAGATACATAAGCTACAGATAGGTGTGTGGTTGGTTTCATAAATAGAATAGCATGGGGCCAGTCCCTCATTGGACATTGGCAAGTGCATACTATTACATAGGTTTAAATCAACGGGCACTCGCCTAGAGCAAATCTCATGGAATGGCGGGCACTACATACACTAACTGGGGTGGGAGGTGAAGGGAGGAACGAACGACTAGGGGTAGGTGAAGGGGGTGGGGACAAACATGGGCAGGCGGGGGGTGGAGTGGGGACAGGAAGGGGGGAGAGGAGGGGTGGGGTGGGGGGCTAAGACATATAGGGGGCAGCAGGGGGAGATTGAGACGTACGTGGGCAACGGAGGGGGTGGGGGGCATTTATTCACACTGGCGACCAAAGGGTGGGGGGGGCATAGACTCACATTGGCGACCGAGGGGGTGGGGGGCATTCACTCACGCTGTGACCAGGGGGAGGGGGGCATTCACTCATGCTATGACCAGGGGGAGGGGGTGGGTGGCATTCATACGTGCTGTGACCAGGGGGAGGGGGAAAGGGGCATACAATGACAGTGGCGACCAAAGGGAGGGGGTGGGGGCATAGACTCACACTGGCGACTAAGGGGAGGGGGTGGGGGGCGTACACTCACACTGGCGACCAAGGGGAGGGGGTGGGGGGCATTCACTCACGCTGTGACTAGGGGGATGGGGTGGGGGGCATTTATTCGTGCTGTGACCAGGGGGGAGGGGGTTGGGGGCAGACACTCACACTGGCGACCAATGGGGGACAGGGGGGCGTACACTCACGCTGTGACCAAGGGAAAGGGATGGGGGGCATGCACTCACACTGTGACCAAGGGGAGGGGGTGGAGGGCATTGTCTTTGTGTTAGTGGAAGGCTGTTGTGCTCAGTCGATAGGGGGAATCACAGTTTTTGGTGTTGTCTCTCGAGATAGTTGTGCTTGGGTGTCTCCAGATGGTTCCAGGACTTTAGATCTTTGGGCACAAGGTAGCCTCATTGTGGCGCGGTAGTCGTGTGGTCCAAACAGGGAAGACCAGCCGTTACACTTCGAGGTTAGAATCTGTTCGAGTAATGCCCCGGTAGATGTTGGTGAGCTGTGGGAGCTTTCCGGGCTCTTACGTGCTGTGGTCTTTCGGGGGGACGGGCGCAGTGCGATCCAAACATTTGAACTTCTCAATTCCTACATGGATTGCGCATGGGTGCGGTAGGGCAACGGAAGCAGAGCACCTACATGTGAAACATAGGTGACCCTTTGGGCATAACCGAGGCTGTGAATAAAGTCTGCGGTAATAAATAGCACCAAAGTTGATAGAACACGTCCACTGAAAACAGCCATAATTTAAGGGGTGTCACTGTGACCAAAAAGTCACAGGAGCAGAGAGAAGGGGGTTATTAGTTATCCTCCTAGCACTCCACATAAGGTGGTGTGTGCTAATCCCTCACAAATTAAAGTTTTAGGAGGATCCAAAGTATCACTCTTTCTTTAAGAACAGTACTTCTTAGTGTAAATGAAAGAATATAAAAAGGGGAACCCAAAAGGGTTCCCAGCTAAGTGTAACACAGATGCCTTTAAGAGATTTGGAGGAAAGCAGACTCCATAAAATGAGGTAAAACAAAGACGCAAGCCCCCATGGTTAGAGCAGTAAGAATGAATGAGGGGATTAAGGCTCCCCTCATTCAAGAGAACAAGAAAAAGGTCCAGAAGTCCAGTAAAAAGTGCTGGGGGGGGGGGGGTCTCACTACGATAGGGGATTAAGCATAAAACTGATAAATCTCCTTAACAGTGTTGAAGGAGTAGTAGTGGTGTGGGAGGAGGAGTAGTAGTGGTGGTGTGGGAGGAGGAGTAGTAGTGTGGGAAGAGGAGGAGTAATATGTGAGGAGGCGGAGTAATATGTGAGGAGGAGGAGGAGGCATAGTAGTAGTGGCGTGGGAGGAGTAGCAGCAGTAGGGGACAGTGGGAATAGTGGTAAACGTTAACATCAAAAGAAAGGTGGAAGTAGAAGAGAGGAGGAGTGAAATATTGCAGGGACAGGAAGTTGGTCAGGAGGCGAGAGGAGGCGCAGTTACAGTAGAATGGAGAGGAAAAGGTGGGAGAGAGTGGAACCAAGTAAATCCTACAATAACTGCAAGGCACTCTCCTATTTTCCAATTAGAACATTAACTGGTGGTAGGGAAAATTAGTAAATCCCTGAGGAAGTTATTGGGTCGATTTTAAGAAAGAACAACACCAGCCTAAGACAGCAATTGGACAGGAGGGGTCAACAATATAGCACTAAACAGGGTTACGGATGCCTTGGTTAGGGAGGAGGTTCGTACAGAGTTGAGAGAGAGCAGGAGGGATGGCCTATAGGCCCCACAGAATGTAATAAGGACCCTTGAACCCTTGAACCTTCCTTATGGCCGTGCATTTTCTGTACCAACTGTGACAGGTACTTCATGTGCTCTTAAAATCCATAAACTTCTTTACAGTCTAACAAAAATGTAAGGTTGAAGAGTGGCACTTATGATTTTAAGAAACTGGGTACTCTGTGCATGCAAAAATGACCTAGAATCATCTCCCCTTTAAATGAAAAACTGATCTTAGAACATAGCTACGATTTCTGAAGATAAACTGACCGGTTTAACAACTGGATTAAAAATCAATATAAATTAGGATGACTCAGATGGAGGGTATGAATTGGGATTATGGAAAAAGAGTTCTTAAATTACGATGAGGAGTATATTTTTTTTTGTTAGCACCTGCACTTTCTTTTAACTAATTGAAACAATTTAGCATAGAAAAGGATTTAAACTGTTGAACCAAAGGCCAAGCTTTGTGCAGAAATGGTCAGAACCCCAGGACTAAATAAGCTATCAACACTGCATGTAGCATGGCTAACCCAAAGCATGCATAATTTCCAAAGAATCACTAATATCTTTTCAAGCCTGTCTCAGTTCAGATGATGTGTGAAAAAAGGACAGTGGGCTTCATTACGAGTCCAGCGGTAACGTGGCGGAAATTCCGGCAGGTTACCGCCGGACTCTTATTACCATTCCACCTCCGTGATTGCTGGAATCACCGCGGCATTACAACCCCGGTGACCTTTTCAAGGCTGTCTCAGTTTAGATGATGTGTGAAAAAAGGACAGTGGGCTTCATTACGAGTCCAGCGGTAACGTGCCGGAAATTCCGGCAGGTTACCGCCGGACTCGTATTACCATTCCACCTCCGTGATTGCTGGAATCACTGGGGCATTACAACCCCGGTGACCCGGTAATTCCAGAGGCGGAATTCTGTTAACCCCCATGGAAGTGGAAACCCCGGCACCATGCTGTAATGGTGCCGATGTTTCCATGTCCGCCTGCAGGCGGGTGGTGTTAAATCCGCCAGGTCAGACCTGGCGGGAGTGACACCTCCCGCCTGCAGGACTCTCAATCAGCCGGTCCGGAAAGAAAGGTGGTGGCGGATTTACCACCACCGTTCTTTCCGGACCGGCTGACTAGTAATGAGGCCCAATGTCTCAGCTGTAGTGTAATTTGCTCTGAATCCTTTAAGAAAAGGGTTTGTAAGGTAGAACTTTCATAAAACAAGAGTAGGTAGAATAGGCCAGTTCAGTTAAACCATGCATGCCACAGTACCACCTAGTAATCTGCACTGAAGTTCACCTTCAGTTCGGAGCAAAGCATTATGCATAGGCAGCCAATAGCTTTCAAATGTATGAGGTTTCTGGCATATGTCTTGAAACATAAAATATTTATTCACTACATCAAAATGGCCTTCTTACAAATGGACAATCTGAATTTAAAGATACAATGGATTTATATTACATGTACAGGGTTAGATTTCATAAAACAGAGGACATAAATTCGTTCAGCTGTGCTTCCTGCAGATGACCAACAAACTCAACATGTCATACTCAGTGATGCTAGAAGAATTTGAAAGAGTTAAGTTTTCAGGTTCTTTCTGACAGCACCAAAAAGCATAAACAGCTGAATAGATATTTGAAATCAATTCCGCAAGCATCTAAACTTGTAAATAGCATGAACCCCAACACTCTTCCCATCAAAGAGCCTGTCCCCAGACCTTCCAAGAGATGCAGGTTAGCCAAATTCACTCAAAATGTCATGTCGCAGGGTCTGAAAAGAAACGTTTTTTTTTCTTCCAAGTATATAGTTTAATGCATTGAGGAGGCAAGTATTTTCCATGGCATTGATTTCACAAACTGAAGTACTGTAACTTTGCTGGGGAAACCTTAGCGGTTAACCAGGCAGAACAGACAAAGACATTCCAGTAACAAGTGTAAGGGGAAAGGCAGGAGTGGTTTGAGGAGATGTCAAATATGACAGAAGAGTGAATGGCCAAGAAGGAAATCTCAGCAGAACTGTTAGAAAGCCTCAATGGGGATGGCACAGACAAGCAGTCAGAAGAAGCAAAGAAAGTGGAACATTGTGATTTCGGATGGTGGTGCCCATTCAATCAAGTGACATGATCCAGATACAGCAAACCTCATCAGACCATCAAGCATATTAGGCCATTGGGCCTTTGACAAAGGTTATCTGTGTAAACTGGAGTTTACAATATTACCAAAAGATTAGCTGTTCGGAAAGAGTGGGAAATGGACTTTAAATGTTCTATCTTTAAATGTTTTAAAGTGCAGGTCTAGAATTACTTAACCCTGTTGTAAACCATCTAAATTCTAACGAAAATAATAAGAGTCATGTGGATTCCCAATGTCAAAACAACCCATTACCGAATTGTCATGAAATTTGGTCCATTGCATTGAGATGCTAAACTTAGAAACCATCCACTAGACCGATGTGGGTACCTTATAGGACCTGTTTAACTATATCAAAACTCCCCCACAGCATCTTGAAAGACCAAAAGGCAACGTGTGATAATGAACGTTATTGTAAAAAGAAAGTTGCCAATGGCCACATTGCATTCTAAAACATTACTATGGTTCTCCACATTACATCTGTTTTACTCACCTTCTCTCCTTGAGAGGGCAGATTGCTGTCCACTGCTGAATCTTGGGATCATAGCATTCAACAGATTCAAACAGTTTCCCATACGAGCCTCCTCCCATTGCGTAGATTTTCTTCCTCATAGCTGCATAGCAGCCAATCTAGGAAACATCGAAAACATTATGTAATCTATTAAGAGCACTGAGAATAGTAACTGACAGTCATGCTGTATGCATAAAACTAATAACGACTGATTGTAGATTTAAAAAACTGGACAAGTGCACATTTTTAAAAAGCCAGAGGAAAACCAGGGATGAGTTGTTCAGAGACCGACAGAAGGAACAAGTTACTTACCTGTAACTGTTGTTCTCCAGCATGGGTCTGGCATGGATTCACATGCTCATGAATATTCCCCGTCGTCAGGCTGGGAATCCTCGGTAAAGAAAAAACCAGTATCAGTTTCGTTTCTGATCCGTCTTTCGTAGTAGTAACCAATCACTGGTCTCTGCGTCATACTGACCACAGCCAATGACTGCCCTCTACCTAAGCACCGCCTCTGGCAGCCATCTTCAGATTTGGAAGCACGTGAAGTGGCAGTATGACCAAGTGAAGAGCCGCAGAGGGGTAGGCGGGAGGGTTCGCATGTGAATCCATGCCAGACCCATGCTGGAGAACAACAGTTACAGGTAAGTAACTTGTTCCTTCTCCAGCATGGGGTCTGGCATGGATTCACATGCTCATGAATAAAGAATACATAGCAGTACACACATGCACAACCACGGGAGGTGGCAAAGGCTCAACATTAAGCATTACATGAAACTCAACATTAAGCATCTTACCTCCTCACCAGGCTCACCTCAGGCGAACAGGTTGCGCAGCACTGCTTGGCCGACCCTGGACTCCTCCCTGGAATCCCGATCGACGCAGTAGAATTTCGTGAAGGTGTGCGTCGACCTCCACGTAGCAGCCCTGCATATGTCCAGCAGGGGCACACCAGAAAGGAACGCCGTGGTAGCTGCGATCGCTCTGGTGGAATGGGCTCTCGGACGGCCAGGCAGCGGTCGGTTTGCCAACCGATGACAGTACATGATACAGCCGGAGAGCCATCTGGAAATGGAAGCCTTCGAGAGAGCCTTCCCCTGATTGACAGGTCCAAAGTTCACAAAGAGTTGTGACGTCTTCCGAAAACACTTTGTGCGGTCCACGTAGAACTTCAGCGCTCTAGCCACATCCAGCGAGTGCAAAGTCCTCTCAGCCGGCGACGAAGGCGACGGGAAGAACACAGGCAACACCAAGAGTTCGTTGAGATGGAAGTCCGACGGTACCTTGGGCATGAAGGAGGGGTGCGTCCTGAGCACTACCCTCGTGTTGTGAAAAGTCAAGTACGGGGCCTTGCAGGAAAGGGCCTGGATCTCTCCCACCCGTCGTGCGGAGGTGATGGCCACAAGAAACGCTGTTTTCCACGACAGAAACTTCAACGGGGCCGAGTGCAGAGGCTCGAACGGAGGTCCCATGAGCTTGGTCAGCACCACGTTGAGCTCCCACGCCGGGGCCGGAGCCTTTACCGGCGGGAACGATCTGAACAGTCCCTTCATAAACTCTTTCACCAGACGATGAGACCACAAGGACGTCCGCCCTGTGGTTCTGGTGTATCGGGAGATCGCAGCAAGATGAATCTTGATGGACGCGTGTGCCAGTCCAGCTTTGGCCAGCGTCAGCAGGTACGGCAGTACCTGGGGAGCCGTAATCCGTAGAGGGTTAGTCTTCTGTGCGTGGCACAGACAGAGAACCTCTTCCATTTGTGTCCGTAGCATTTAAGAGTCGAGGACGCCCTGGCCTTTGCATGAACCTCTCTGCAGTCGGCCGGTATGTCGTATCCTCCAAACTCTAGCGCTGCAGGAGCCAGGCCTGCAAGTTCAGCGATTTCGGATCGTGGTGGAGGATGGCGCCTCCTTCCCTGGAGAGTAGATCCGCGTCCACCGGCAGCTTGATTGGCGGGGACGTTGACAAGTCCAGAAGGTCCGGGAACCATATCTGCCTCGGCCACGCAGGTGCGACGAGGATCATCCTGCACCGTGACCTCTTGAGCTGGTTGACGAGCCGGATTAGCAGTGGCAACGGAGGGAACGCGTAGAGGAACAGGCCCTCCCAGGGGAACGAGAAAGCATCGCCCATGCTCCTCGCCTGGGGGAACCTGCTGGCGAACCTCCGGCACTTGGAGTTCGTCGCCGTCGCGAACAGGTCGATCTGGGGTGTGCCCCACCGTCGGAAGAGGCGATCCACTAGATCCTGCCGTAGTTCCCACTCGTGGCACAAGCGCAGCTCCCTGCTGAGTGAGTCGGCGATGGTGTTTTTTATCCCTGCCAGATGAAACGGCACCAGAAACATCCTTTGGGCGACGGCCCAATGCCACAGGTCCTGCGCCTCCTTGGACAGTGCTGGGGACCTGGTTCCGCCCTGTTTCCTGATGTAAAACATGGTGGTGGTATTGTCGGTGAAGATCCTCACCACCTTGCCCTTGAGGGACGGAAGGAAGGACCTGAGGGCCCAGAACACTGCACGGAGCTCCAGGACGTTGATATGGAGGGACTTCTCCGTCGGGAGCCAGAGGCCTCTCGCGTGCAGATTCTCGGTGTGCGCTCCCCACCCTTCCAGGGAGGCATCCGTGGTCACTGTCTCCTGGTGGTCTGGGGTCTGGAAGTCCATGCCCGCCGTCAGATGCGCGCGGGTGCCCCACCACCGGACCGCTAGGCGGAAACTCTCGTCGAGTGTGATCCTCTCCTCGAAGCCGCCCGTCGTTTGGATCCAGCGCGCGTCCAGGAACTCCTGCAACGGGCGCATCCGGAGCCTGCACATGGGAATGAGGTAGATGCAAGAAGACATCATTCCGAGGAGGGACTTGATGGACCTCACCTTGGCCGCTTCGGAAGCCAACATCCGCTGTACCTTGCCTAGGATGGACCTGGTCCTTTCCTCCGACGGGGAGGCCAGAAGGGACACTGTGTCGAGCTTCGCTCCCAGAAACAGTGCGTTTTGCGCGGGTGCCAGGTGGGACTTGGCGTAGTTCATGGAGAATCCCAGGTCCGTGAGAAGTTGGACGGTCCTTGCCGTGTGCTCCACGGCGAGCTCCCTCGTCTTGGCTCGGATGAGCCAGTCGTCCAGGTAGGGGTAGACGTGGATCCCCTCGCGGCGCAGCTGCGCCGCCACCGGTGCAAGGCACTTGGTGAATACCATGGGTGCCGACCGTAGTCCGAAGGGGAGGGCTTTGAACTGGTAGGGACGCCCTTGGACCACAAACCTGAGGAATTTTCGGTGCCCCTTTAGGATGGGAATATGGAAGTAGGCATCCTTCAAATCCAACGACGACAGGAAGTCTCCTTCCTCCAGCTGACCCAGGACGTGCTGGAGGGTGACCATCCGGAACTTCTGTGCCTTGATGAACTTGTTCAGACGTCGCAGGTCTAGGATGGGGCGCCAACCTCCCGTCTTATTCTTCACGAGGAAGTATCTCGAGTAAACTCCGGAGCCCCGAAGCCTCTTTGGGACGAGTTCGATGGCGCCCTTCCTGAGCAACGCCTTTACCTCCAGGAGAAGCTGAGGGACGTGAAGCTCTCTCCTGGCCACGGGGGGGACGCGCGGGCACCTTCTTTGAAACTCGAGCGCGTGGCCCCGGGCCAAGGCGTCCAGCACCCAACGGTCGGTGGAGATGGACTCCCACACGCTGACGAAGCTCGCCAGCCGGCCTCCCACCGGGGGTGCTTCGGTGGGGGCCCGACCCCACGGCCGGTTCAATCCTGTTTCGACGAGGCTTTGCCGCCTTGACCTCCTTAGCGACGACGGCGGGGTCCTCCAGACTTGCCTCGTCCTCTGTAGGCCTCTTGAGACGACGAGCGGCCCGCTTGACGGTAGGTAGAGAAACCGCCGCCGGAACCTTTGGAGGCGCCCTTGCCTCCGCTGCTCCGAAAGGGCGTCCGTAGTTGCTGTAGAACACCAAGGGCCCGGGCCGTCTCAGTGTCCGCTTTAATGGCCTGAAGGGAATCGTCCACTGTTTTCCCAAACAGGTTGTTCCCATCGAACGGCATGTCCAGGACTCTGGTCTGTACGTCTTGACGGAAGTCCGTAGCCTTGAGCCATCCACGCCGCCTAAGGCACACGCCGTTGCCCAACTGGCGAAACCCAGTGTCGGCGATGTCCGTCGCAATAGTGATGGCGTGGTCCGATGCCACCTCACCTTCCTGTAGGATCTCCAGGGCATCCGCCCTCTTGTCGTCCGGTAGGAAGTCCAGCAGGGGAGCCAGTTTGTACCATAGCTCCCTGTCGTAGCGGGCCACGATAGCCAAGGCGTTGGCCGCTTTAATCGTCGTCGCTGCAGACGAGATGACCCTGCGTCCCATAGCGTCCAATTTCTTTCCCTCGCCGTCCGGTGGGGAAGTCGAAGTGGAGGCCGCACCCCCCCCCCGCTTTCTTCCTGGCCGCCGCGGAGACGACGGAGTCCGGGGTAGGCTGCGCCCGGAGGCACAGGGGGGCCGCGTCTGGGACCCGGTACTTCTTTTCGTACCGGTCTCTTCTAGCTGGCGTCGTGGAAGGGTTCTTGAGGAGGGCGAGGCCCTCATCCCAAATGTCGTCCAGTAGAGGCACCGCAAGGACCGTCTTCCTCTTGGCCTCGCGCCGTTGATAAAGGAATCCTTCCTTTTTCTTCTCCTCAGGGCAGAGTTGGAAAAGCTCGGATGCCCTGGCGATCATGGAGTGGAACGATCCAATCTCGTCGGGCGGAGAGGCCCTGGTGGGAGGTGACGACGGGAGATCCTCGTCGTATACCTCGTCGTCCGTACCCGTCGCTGCCGTGTCAGTCCCCGTATCATCCCCTCGGGTGGACGGGGAGGAGGGCTGGGCGGGTCGCGACGGCTGAAAAGGAGGTGGAGGGTGAATCCTTCTTTTCTTGGGAGGGGGAACACCCGAAGGTCCCGGTTCAGGACCCCCCGACGGGAGAGGCTCCTCCGTCGGCAACGGTAGTCTCGTCCTTATCTCTGAGCATAAGAACTGTATAGCCAACAAAATGGCCGCCGAGTTGTCTTGCGGCGCTGGCAGAGGGGAATCCGACGGGCGATCAGGGGCCCCGTCGGCACCCTCGACGCTGTTGTCGTCACCTGCGTCGGGCTCCATCCCGACGGGCCGGTCTTCTTCCACGCCAAGGCCGTGGCTTAAGACCTCGATCAGCTCTTCCTCTGCAGCCGAATCTACGACGCCCTGCCCCCCCTTTTTCTTCCCCGCCGGGGATTTCACGGGGGTCCTATCGATGGGCACAAAAGAGGACTCCCTCCGAGGTGGCAGGGAGACTCTGAGCCCCGAGGTCGCCACCACTGGTGTAGCCTCCACAGGCTGAGCCAGGGCCGCCGCGACAGTATCGATAGAGGGCTTGGCCGGATGGATTAAGGCCTTCACCACCTTAGGTGCGCTCACCGCCTTATCCTTGAGGGGGGGGGACACTGCCTCGCTCCCCCTCCGATGGGGCCTTCGAGCTCGACCGGGGCCTCTCCAGGAGCTTCGCCGGGTGCTCGCCCTTCCTCTTACCCGACCCAGAGCGTTGGCTCGTGGCTGAAGGTGCCGGGGAGGGTGCGCCCTGCCTGGCGCCCGTAGAGCCCGACCGTTCGGCGCTCCCGGTGCCAGCGGACTCGCGGTGCTTGGCCTTGTGTTGGACCCCCGTCGCCGGGGCGTCCTCAAAGGTCTTAGATGACCGCTCGGATTTCTTCCTCTTCTTCTCGCCTGACGGGCTCTTCCCTTCCAGCCAGTTGGCGAGGCGTTGGTGGCGGTCCTTCATGGTCCGCTCCGACATATTGCTGCAAAACGCACAGTCCTTCTCCACGTGCGTCTTGTCCTCATGTAAGCAGTAGAGACAAAAGGAGTGCTCGTCCTCCTTAAAGACGTTCTGCAGCTGGCATCCAGGGCAGACCCTGAACAGCTTTCCGGGCGTCGAGCTTCCCTTCTCCTGGGCCATGTCCGGGCCTGAGAAGCTTCTGGAGTCCTCCAAAACGTAGCTCGACGAAATCTTCACCCTTGAGGGGCGCAGACGAATCCGACACGGGTCCCCGTTGATCGGATGGAGAGTCGGTGGAGCTTGAGGCTCTTTTGACCGAAAAAACGAAGTTTTTGAGCAAAAAACGTGAAAAAATAGCACTAACGCTCGAGAGCAATAGCACGAGGATCCCAACACATGAACGTGCGGTAAAAATCTGAAGATGGCTGCCAGAGGCGGTGCTTAGGTAGAGGGCAGTCATTGGCTGTGGTCAGTATGACGCAGAGACCAGTGATTGGTTACTACTACGAAAGACAGATCAGAAACGAAACTGATACTGGTTTTTTCTTTACCGAGGATTCCCAGCCTGACGACGGGGAATATTCATGAGCATGTGAATCCATGCGAGACCCCATGCTGGAGAAACAGAGCTAATCAACATGCAGTGACAGAGACTTTGAGGGGGATCTATGGAC
Source organism: Ambystoma mexicanum (assembly GCF_040938575.1). Classification (NCBI taxonomy): domain Eukaryota; kingdom Metazoa; phylum Chordata; class Amphibia; order Caudata; family Ambystomatidae; genus Ambystoma; species Ambystoma mexicanum. Next base: position 1,457,332,912 of record NC_090921.1, read on the forward strand.
AGGTACACAGACAGAAGAACATTTGAGAAATAGGGAGAGGGTTAAGACACGTGGCACTACACATACACACACAGAGTAGGAGTAGCAGGGGAAGATAAAGGGAGTAAGCGAGGGAGAGTTTGGGAGAGATATTACCTTGAGACGCTAATGTACTCACATGATAGGACAGGGCTTACCATCATTAAAACAGTCTTGCCATCAGAGGACAAGGTACTTGCATTATTACAGTGAATTACTGTTAGATTGAGCCTGGTGCTCACATCGTTTTGTATGGTTCTCCCATAGGTACCCAACTACTCACCCCATTTGCTAGGTTTTGCAATCAGTTGTTTGGGTAACAGCATCATGCTAAAACAGTGCCAATTATTTTGCAGATTTTGACATTATCTGGCCAGGGACTCCAACCAATTACCATCTAATGTTTTCACCAGCTGATCCATTTGCAGGAGTATCATACAATAAACTAACCAAACCTTTTACAATCTACTAACATCAAATACCCGGGTACTAACATCATTTTAGATTACTGAAATCTTTTTATGAGGTAGTTCGACAATTTGCCAGGTATTTATATCTTCTCAAGCACTCACAACAAATGCCATATTCTGCCATCATATGGTGATCTTATACAGTTTGCCAGGTATTTTGATCATTTACTCAGTTACTCAAATCAGATGCCAGAAATTGGATGTCTGCATTTGTTCTTTAACTTGTGTATCATTGGCCAGCAGCATGTGGCTATATTGAATTAAAAATGTCAAACCTTTCATTTATTTTACAGTCGCCCTCCTTTCTCATTTTAGATATATTGAGATATTGGTAGAAGGCCAGGACTCTAGACGCTTGCCAGATATTGCTATCATATGCACCAGTCCTCCCAGTGCTATAAACAAGCAGTTATGAAGTACTTGGCACTGTAATTGGTGGCCATCCTTCCCTGTTGTACTCCTTTCAGGTAAACCAACATAATGCTTGCAATGTTCAGTTTGAAGGGTTGATGTAGGCTCTTTGTATATCAACTACTTAACCATTCTTTCAATTCTCCTAAGGTCAGGTGTGTGTGCAGTGGGAAATGCAGTTTCAAGCAACCTTCAGCTTTTAGCTGACCAGAATGTGGCAAAGGGATAATATAGATGTAAAGACAAGGCAGTGTCTTGTTTGATAATGAATAGCAAAGGTATTAAGGGTGAGCCAACTTGTGACAGATGTACAGAGTATAACTGAGTATGCCTGTAAAAGTGCAAAACATAACAGAGCATGGTGGAAAATGTGCACGCGAATGCTCAGGGTGTGCAGTGTGTGCGTGTGTGTGTGTGCGTCCCTGTTTGCAGAACATAACAGGTTGTGAAGCATGAAAGGAGCATAGGCTGTGTGTTGAAAAGCAGTGGCAGAACACTCTCCTTTCTGAGTACTAAGATATTGAGGAATCCTGGATACTGTTATGGGCACCTACAAATGAATGTGTGCAAGAAACCCACTTGTCTAGAAGGACAAATCTCCATTTCTAAAAAAAAAAGAGAAATGAAGGAGGTGCCCATATAGTATACAGGTAGGTAGAGGCATTTGAGAAAGGACAGGAACCAAGACCCAAACAGTTCCAACCATCGTCCACTCGGGAGAGAGTGATGAGACTTGGACGAGTGACAAGGTTTAAGGGAATTTTAGAAACAGTACAAGCAAAACTTTTCTTTGGTTTAGATGTCTTGAATAGCCTGACTGAGGTTCATTGGCGAGTTGCAGGGAAGACAAAGGTGTGCTAGATTTGTGTGTCCTGCACCCCATTATGTGCAATGAATGGAAACATCAGAACACTAGTTTGTATTACAACAAATCCATAAGTGTCCATCAAACTCAAATCACCAAAATAAAAATGTTCAACAAAATCTATATGAAAACATATAGAACTACAATTATTCAAACAAGAACATTTTCAGAGCATTATACGATTATTCCATCTGTTGTGGGGTCCCCCAGGTCTCAGTCTTCTCCTGCTTTTTTTACATCTATATCCAGCCTTTGGCCCATTGTTTCCATTTCTATTTATATGCTGATGATACTCAGCTGCTGCTTAGGCTCTACAAGGCCACAGAGATGCATCGCAGGTCTTGCCTTGAAGTCTTGGGGGAATTGGAGGAGTCAAAATTGGTGTAAGCATAACAGGGAGAAGACAGAAATCCTTCTTGTGGCCCATGCGTCCGCTTCCTCTCTCTTGACCCCTGATGTTTGGCCGGCTACCCTAGGTCCTTTGTCTACTCCAGTCAAGTCAGTGAAAAGTCTTGGTATTAAGATCTCAGCTTCTTTCTGTCGATGATCAGATCAGAGCTATTTGTATTGTGGCCTTTTTTTTAAAAAATGAAACGGCTAAAGAAAATAATTCCCTTCATTCCTGAAAGGTTTCATGCCCCACCCACCCCCCATCATTACTGCCTCTATCAATGCCAGACTTGACTATTGCAATGTCCTTTTTTGGCCCAACCGGCTTATCTTCTTCATTGTCTGCAAGTATTGCAGAATGCCACTGTCCGGGTAGCTAAATGCATACCTTATGAGCAGCCTATTTCCCTGCTCGCAGTCCCAGTTTATCGCCTCGAACGCTGTAGCGGCTGTGCTTTTTCAGTTGCTGGCCCTAAGCTCTGGAATTCGCTTCCTCTATTTCTACGGACTACTCAGGATTTTTCATACATTTTTTTTTTAAGACCCGCTTGAAAACGTATTTGTTTGTATACATTTTAGCCTGCCTTTGTGCAGTATCTTATGGCCAAGATGCCTTTTGGTGATAGTTGCGCAATAAAAGTTCAGAGATAAATTCTTCCAAGGCATTCTGCGATTCATATTTCCCCCCTCGTCTGCTGTTAAAATGGTTTTATATATTTCCTTCGAGCAGAAAAGACATTCCCCGTTGAATATATGCAGTGATTTCCTCTTCCGAGTGGAATTTTTGCCAAATATTCCATGATTTCATCCGCTGAAGCAATGAGTGAATATGCCTTTGCTTCAGCTTTGTTAAGCATTGTCAATTCTCTCCATTCTTCCTTTTATTTCAGATAGCATGAACAGATGTAGTGACCCCATTTCTCTAATAGGTTTGGCATAGTATTGGAGATTCAAAATTATCTCCATATTGAAATGAATACAAGTCAGTGAGATTTTTGCCTGTATTCAGCTGTCAATCAGTCCTCCAGTATTGAGTATCTAAGTGTTGCTTTAGTATTTGTCCTGAAAGATGCCCAAAATACCAGCAGCTGAGTCGCCAGTAAGTCACGAAAATATGGCAACCCCACTTTCAGGTATGTGATGTATGTGCATGAAGAGATGGGAACACCCAATAATCTGCAGAGGGACCCATTTTGTACCTGCAGTGGCGAGTTCGCCTCCTTGTACTGTAAGGAAGGCAGCGTATCAAAGTAAGACATACACACGTAATCACAGTTCAAGGGCGTTTATTAAACTGTAAACTGGGTGAGCTAAACACCTAATCTAAACATAAACCTAAGATGGGAGCTAGCTACAACCATCAAATAATAATAATAATAATAATAATAATACAGTCCTAGTAGAGTCTAGTCAAATAAAAAGGGCCTATACTAAAATTAAACTATTGCCAATCCTTACCACTATACTACAAAATAGTGTGGGATAATGTTTCACAAGAAAAGAAAGAAGTTTTCACAAAATGATAGGTCAGGATGTTATGGCCGGGGTCTCCCTTCCCCACATTTTAGCACGGGACAAGGTGGAACTCTTGCACAGCACACTCCTGGGCTCGTCTGGCATGAGGTTGCAGTTCCTTTTCTGTACATCAAGACCTTCTGCCCATGTCTCTTCTCATGCAAAGTCTCTTGCTTCAGAGGGCCTGCCAAAAACAACAAAACAAAAGTTCCTTCTGCTAATCTTCACATCAGGTGATTACTCTTCAACCTTGGTAACCCCTCAGCTGAGCTCCGATCCTTCTCAGTTGTCAGCCTCCCTCAGTGGGGCTCAGACCAACCAATGTAGTTCACTTTAGCTTCTTCACAATGTGGGATTCACTTGTCTTAGCTTTTCTCTTGGCGTCCCTTAGTCAGGTTCACTACCGCCTTTCTATCACATTATCCTCATTTGTAATATTCAAAAGTCTCAATGTCTTTTTAAACAACTACCTAGGTTTCGATAGGTCCCCTCATCCAGTCTCAGACATTCCACAGCACTTGCCAATTTTAAACAAAGACTTCCGAAGGGCGATAACGTCTTGCTGGGCCACTCTTTGACTATGGCAAGTGCGTGTTTATTCACAAAATCACAGTTCGCACAGCATTCCCCTCTGCCGGGCGCAAATGCCTGTTTCACAATTCCCTCAATCGGGTTCACAATTTCTCAATCATCAAAACCTCTGCAACGTGTCAAGGACTTTCGATTGCACAAGCGATTTCGCTTGACCCTTGTTTGACCACCTTGACACCGCACGTCGGCCTTACATATGGCCTCTTGGTACTTGTATTTTCAATACTCTTAGTTCAACGCAGTCTCTTTGTTCAGGAGAGGGGTACCAGCCAGAGACCTATGAACGAGCGCACACGTGTCGCAGGACCATTGTCTCTGGTAGCAAGTTCGTTCACAAAAGTGCTCTATCTTAATCTTCTTAATGTTGCCACTGCAAACTTGAACCTAACACAGTCCAGCCCTCTATCAGGTTCTTCCGACTCACCGGCTGTGCTGAACTAGTTTTCTTTTGCCGCTGGAGTCAACAACGGTACCACAATGGCAACCACGTCTTCCCGCCCTATCAGTGCGGGAGGGTGCCATGTACCACCGACATCCGTCACACCATTCGCCAGATGCAATTCCAGTCTTAAGTTTCCTTTGTCGGAGGCTTCATGGGACTGGGTTAAAAAAGGCAAGGGCGACTCCCTCCTCGACGTCCTTTCAGGTCTCGCCGTCTTTCTCCTCTGTTTGAAATACCGTCCTGGAAAAGCTGCTTCCTCGTACGTTCTTCCTTGCTCAGAGTGTGCTCTTGTGCTTCGCCTTATATCCCTGTTGTTGGCAATTGCTTGACTCTGCCTGGCTTTTGTGTTGGGACACGTCAGGTAAACGGCTCTGGTATTAGCTCATTGTCGCTCACAGTGTGAGAAAGTGTTTGTGTTGGAAAAGGGGGTGGGCGGATTAGAGTTTCTAAATATCCTACTGGGCAGGATGGGAAAAAGGTATAAGGAAGAGAATACCGCATCTCACCTTTTTGGTGTCCCACTTCCACTCCCCAAAGACCCCTCATCCAGGTGATCTTCCCGCTCTGGTCTACCGCCAGGAACTGGATCCAATAGCGATGGCTGTGTTCTGTCCACCTGGATGACAGATCCCCCGGGGACTAGTGAGCGAGACACCTTCAATTTCTAACAGTACCCAGATACTCCAGCCCCATACCTTGCAACTCACACTGGTTTTTAATTACAAAGTATTTATTTTATTGGGTGTTGGTAAAGGCACTGAGCAAACCAAAAATATTCCTGTTACTACACATTTCATTTTCTCTGCAAACTTACCACAATGATTGTTCCATGACCATGAGTGGTTATACTTCAAGCCCATGTAATCAAAAGTCGTACACTTTTCTAATTTAAGCTCTTTTGCAAATAGAACTCTATGTGTAATTTTGAAACCATCATGGTGTGCAATTTCTAGACACTAACTGGCAGGTTGTGGTCTGACATAATTTTTACACGCAGTTACTAGCTTTTGCAGGGCCAAGGGGTTACGTGCTATCCAAAACAGCATCATCTATGTACACAAGGGCTGCTAGGAGTCTTTGTTTTACCCTCTGAAGATCTGGGGTGGTGCGGTCAAGAGCTTTTGGGAAGGAGTTGGTATACAAATTAAATAAGATGGTGGTCGGGGGGTGGGGAGGGAAACACCCATATCCTGCAATGTTGAGCACAACTTTGAATGATTGACTAAGCCGAATGCTGATGTAAGGTCCATAGATGCGGAGTATAAATGCTCCTCTTTGCCTTACTTATTTGAATACCAAGAACTGTAAATTCAAGCACAGTGATGTTGTAGCCACCTTCTTGTTGAAACCCAATTGGATGTCCGACAGTATATCATCGTCCGCCCACTCCATGAGCCTAGCACAAATTATTTGCAAAGCTTATCTCAAGCATACAGTATGAATACTGGGTGGTTAGAAAGGGGTGAAGATTTAGGCCCTTTTAATACATTCTTCCAGGATTCAGGTAGTGTATCGAAAACCAATGAGAGGAGCGAGCACCATAGATAGACGTCCATCTTAAAAATATCAATATCTATAGGAGCACAATCCTGGCCACATTTTATGGCAACTTGCAGAGGCCACAACCCTGTCTTACTTTTTCCAAGTCATCGCCCAAATCTCTGTAGTTCTGTGCATGCAGCAGGGCTGCACTGGGCCATAAAACTGTCTTGTGCACCAATGAAAAAGTGGCAATTCATTTATTTTGTGACAGACAGAGTACCCAAGAAGGAGGTTTTTGATAAAATGTGATGCAAATTGTGCATTTTAAAGAATATTTACTCAGTATCACTGATTAAAACTTCTAACCGCACGGTGAAGTAACTTCTCAAACTGGGCCACGTGGGCCAAAAATGTCGCCCACTTTGACCAAAAAAACAAGCCCACACTAGCATTTATCATTTTTTGGTTTGGGCATTGCCCTTCAGGCCAGTCTGAGCCTGGCATACAGCCCTGTATAATGACCTACCCATGTTGTCACTGTGATAAATATTGGAATGTTATTAGGCTCTCCCCAGGGGGAATATAGTTTTACCACAATTTCCCAGACGAGTATTGCATCTTTTGCTGTTACAGGCGCCTTTAGGTCCAACCAAGCCTCTTCCTTTAATGTTGTTTTCATTGAGGCAAGAACCAGATTATAGTTCACCCTAGCATTTGTAATTGTATAGCGCAATATGTCGGATCACGCTTCTAATTAATAGAACTTTGAAGCCCACTCTTAATTTAACAGGGAACCACGAGTGAGACTTTCCGGTCAGTGTAACAGGGTAACCTTCATTTAGGCATCTGAGCAAACCGGTTCTAGATGAACTGAAATTGGTTTATGGAACTCATGGGTAGGCTCATAAATGGATGCTGTAGTCCATGTGCGAGCATCAGCGCTTCCATCACCTCAATCGTTTGTTGTAAGTAGTTTTGGGGTGCACTGTTTTCTTTATATGCAGAGATAGGCGTCTCTGGTTTCAATGGTTAGAAGGGTACGTTTGCCTCAAATAGGTAACATAGGTCCCAGCGGTCTCAAACTGGTAAATGGTGCAACATTCTTAGGAGCTGGTATTTAACTAGTATTACACAGGATTGTTTCTTTTTCTGTCACTACTAACTTTTCAGATGGAGGCACATTGTGTTGCAATTGTTTGGGTTTAGGATCGTACCAGCTTTGCTGTAGACATCTAAGATACAGTCCTGTGTACCCCTTGCCCCTTTCTGGACCACATTGTGATCAAATAGACTCAAAGATTAAGCACATGTACGAATAGATTTCCAAGAGTATGGGCTTAAATGAATCGATGTCAATTGCAATGCCAGAAAACAATTATAGGAAATACTAAGCCATTATTGAATATGCCCAACCAAGTCTTTTCCAGATTTTTGCATCAAGGAATATCCCACTATCATTCTGGTGCTGCCATAAATGGCCAATGCCTGTGTATATGGACCGGTTCTACGTAGTGACATCGACCTCCGGTGACCAAATTTACATAGACTACTTTTTATGTTACCATAGTAGACGTCCCCCTTTATTTTTCTTTTATGGGGACCCCAAAACACTGCCCTCTCCCCACCTGTAAAAACCCCTTAATGCAAGTATATCTAACTGTTTGACACAACCAAAAGGTGGCGATCAAATTCACATCGACCAAAGACAGGTTGATGAAACCATGGCCTATTGTATAGAACCACAACTAACGAGCGATGCAAGTTATTTTTGCTGAAAAGTGTGTTAATTGATAGGACAACCTTTGAAAGTAGGACGGGGAATGTATGACCGGTCAAATCCACTGTGGGCACCTTTGCTGGGGAGATGTTAGCATTTATGATGTGCTGAAGAAAGAATTGGCAGAGCCTTTTGCGCACACCATCAGTGTAAGGCAGAGTGTGTTGGCACCTCTGCTGCATAATCTCTATATTTTATTTTGTATTGTGTAAAGTGCAGACCTAGCTCGAGAGCAGTGGAGTGCTGTATGAAGTGTGGGTAGCCAGCATTGGGGCTGGCATCTTCTAACAGTAACGCAGTACTGTGGCTTGGGGTCTGTGAATTGGTAAGTGCATCCATTGGAATTAGTCCTTGATAAGGTGTTGAAAAAGCCATGTTTTGAGAGATTTGCGAAATTGGAGAATTGTGGAGGCATTCTGAGCCGACACTGTGATAGTTTTGGATGGTGGGTGCATGACAAGAGAAGGATTGTTTGCAGGTTCTCCCTTTGCGGATGAGTTGTGATTCAAGTCAGTTAGTCAATTTGCTCCGTGAATAGCATCATACACATATATATGGGATACATTACTCAACGTCATCTTATTTCTGATGCTTGTATCTGCTTAGATTGACATGCTGTGTATAGGACGACATCTAGTGGAAGCCGCAGGGTATTACAGTTGTTGTTTTCGAAACTCGAAAAGGGACGTCGAAAGGGCGTGCCAGTAATACTATCCCTAGTGTGCTGTCCACTGTACCCATGGTCCTTCACGCGTCGAGGTCCCTCAGATTGTTACTTTTCTGACATGAGGTAGCACTAAGTGTAGCGTGAGTACAGTTGTATCCAAGCAGATGTGTATCAGACAAGCTCATAAGCATCCATGCGCCTTCTCTCCGCAGGGAGGAAGGGTGGGCGCATGTGAATCTAAGCAGATACAAGCATCATAAATACGATTACGGTGAGTAATGTATCCCTTCTGAGGCTTGTGGAATCTGCTTAGATCACATGCTGTGCAAAGATTAGCGAGCAGTGCTAGGAGAAGGTGGTGGGATGTGAGAAGGTTCATGGGCGAAGAGATGTCTTAGAGCCTCTTGTCCCACCTGTGTATCTGTCTTGGAGTGAGTGTCAATGCAGTAATGCTGAGAGGAAGTGTGTATTGAGCTCCATGTAGCTGCTTTGCAAATGCGGTCTAGAGGAACATTTGCAATGAAGGCCAGAGTGGCTCCTGTGCGCCTTGTGGATTGAGCTCTAGGTGTGAAAGGCAGTGTCTTGTTTGATAATGAATAGCACAATTATATACATCGGACTATCCATCTGGAGATGCCATTTTTGTAAATGCGGTCTCCTTCTCTGCCTGCTGCTATGGAAACAAACAGTTGGTCTGTTTTCCTTAGTGGTCTGGTTTTGTTTACATAGTAAAGGACCGCCCTCCTCACATCCAGTGTGTGGAGTTTTACCTCAGCTGAGCTGGTGGTGTTCTGAAAGAAAGCTGGTAGCTCAAAATAGACTGGTTTACGTGAAATTTAGAGATGAATTTAGGGGAGAACTTAGGGGGAATACGTAAAACCAGCTTATCCTTGTGTATAACAAAGACAGGATCCTGTACTAACAATGCTGTATTTCACCAACTCTTCTTATGGAAGTACTAGCCACTAAGAAGGCAGTTTTGTAAGTTAGGTGTTTAAGACTACACTTATGCATCGGCTCGAAAAGAGGTCCCATGAGCTTAGCAAGTACAACATTGAGATCCCATCATGGCGGCGTATTAGAAATTGGAGGGTGAAGCCTCTGTACCCCCTCCATGAATGCCTTGATGACAGGCACATTCCACCACGAGACCTTATTGTGGGAGGTGGTGTAGGCTAACAAGGCCGCCTTGGTGGACCTTTAAAGAGTTGAATACTAACCCCGAATCTAGCAAGTCTAATATAGAAGTTAGAATGTGGGATGGAGTACATTCTATGGGGTTAATTTGTTTAGACTGGCACCAAATAACAAATCTCCTCCACTTGTCGAAATAACAGTGCCTATTGTTAGGTTTTCTTGCTGCCTTCAAGATATTCACTCACCTTTGTGGTAGGTTAAGATGTCTGAACTCTAGGACTTCAGGAGCCATCCTGCCAAGTTCATTGAGTGAGTTTGAGGGTACACTGTTAGCCCCACCGTACTGAGTGAGTAGATTGGTCCGGCACGGGAGCTTAATGGGATCGCACATCGCCAGTTTGCTCAGATGTGGATACCAAGGTTGTCTTGCCTACATAGGAGCTACTAGGATGAACGTCATCTGTTCCTTGTGGATCTTGTTCACCACCTTCTTCACGAGAGGTGTTGGGGGAAAAGCGTAAATACATTTCCCTGACCAGTTCATCCATAGGGCGTTGCCCTCGGAGCCTGGCTGGGGGAATCTGGACACACAGTCTGGGCATTGACTGTTCTCGCTTGAAACAAAGAAGTCTATTGTAGGGTAACCACATAGAGAGAATAGGTGCTCTACGACCCCCGAGTTTAGTCGCCATTCGTGTTCCTCTGGTAGGGGATCTCTGCTCAGTGAGCCTGCCAGAGAGTAAGTTCCCCTTACGATAGGAATATCTTCTGTTTGAGTGCTCATCTCAAAATTTGTTGCGCAAGCCTGGACAGATTTCGAGAACGCCCCCCCCCCCCATTTGTTGATGTAGAACATTGCTTTAGTGCTGTCTGTCAAGACTTGCAGATTGGTTCGTTAAGTGAAACTCTAATGTCTCAAGGGCTTTGAATACTGCCAGTAGGTCCGGCAGATTGATGTGCTTCTGAGCTGCCGCCCAAGACCACAGACCCTGAGGTGTGTGGTGTAGGTAATGAGCCCCTCACCCGGCGAGTGAGGCGTCTGTCGTGACAATCGCTTGTACTTCCGGATCGTGGAAGGGTTTCCACTTCAGCATATTTTCCCTTATCCACCAGCAAAGATTTTGTACTAGTGTTGGCGAAACGACTACTAGATCGTCCCACTGACCACTTGCCTGAGATCAGTTTCACCAACCACTCCTGCATGGGTTGCATGCGTAGGCACGTGTATGGTACCAGGTAAATGCAAGATGCCATCATGCCTAGCAAACGCAAAGCTTTGCACACCCTTATCTGTCGGCCGGGCAGCTAATGTGGTATTTGCAGCAACATATTTTGGACTCTTTCCTCCGACGGAAAGACCAACCCCTCTTCTGTGTTTAAGATAGCTCCTAGGAACTGTTTGGTTGTGCTTCGCACTAGGCTTGATTTTCTCTCGATGGAGAAGCCCAATTGAAAAAGAAGTTTGATAGTTCTTTGAATATTTTGCCTGCAAATTAGGGGAGACTCCCCTGTAATCAGCCAGTTGTCCAGCTAAGAGTACACTGGGATTGCCTCCCTGAGCAGGAGGGCTGCCACCACCGCCAGTACCTTCGTGAATACCCTTGGAGCAGATGCTATTCCGAAGGGCAGCACTTTGAATTCGTAGTGGTGGTTCGCTATCTTGAAACACAAGAATCTTCTGTGCGCTGGGAACATTGAAATATGAATATAGGCATCTTTCATATCCAGTGTTGCCATGTAATCCCCCTTTTTTAGTAGAGGGATTACCTCTTGGAGCGTAGTCATGTGGAACTTTTGTGGCTTGACATATTTGTTTGCAGCACGCAAATCTAATACTGGGCGTATTGTTAGATTTGTCTTTGGCACAAGGAAGTAAGTTGAATAAATACCCTTGTTTACTAGCTTGGCCAGGACGATTTCTATGGCGTCCTTTTGGAGCAGCGTGACGATCACCTTGAGGAGGATGCGTTGGTCTTATTTGGAGTTGGATTTCTGGTGTGGGTGGTGATTCCGGAGTTGCACGAGAAGCTCTATACAATATCCGCCCGCTACGGTGGACAGCACGCATCTGTGAGGCGATTCCCTCCCATGCTTGGGTGAAGTTGGAAGTGCGCCCTCCTACTGGAGAGGCATGGGAGGGCACCTGAAGCGGGATGTCACTGCTTCTGAGGTGGGGTATCACCTCTGGAGGAGGAGCCCCTTCCCCGACCGCGAGATCTGCGTTGTCCTCTCTGGTAATTTTGAGAGGCTTAGCCTCAATTGTTCCCCCAGGCCGTACCCTGATTTTGATTATAGAAACTCCTCTGGGAAAATTGTCCTTGTGTTCGACGAAAATTGCCGTTTCCCCTTTGGCCAAGAGGTTTATTGGTCAATTGGGCCAATGATTTCAATGGATCATATTCTTCCTTGGCTGTCTTCAAGGCGTCCTGGACGGCCTTGCCAAAGAGTACATTGGGCTTGACGGGCATGTTAATAAGAGTACAAAAAAGGTAGCAGGCGCCCCTCTCTCGAAAGAACAAGGCATGATAACCTGTTCAGTGGTTATTAACCACATTGAGAGTTCGCAGCCATTGCTTTTTGCTCACTGTACCTTCACAGATGGGAAATATCCATTTGCATATCAGTCTTTGTCCCGCCCACAAGGGCAGTCCAGCACCGAAATGCTATGGCAATTCCTCTCTGAACAAGAGTACCATCAGCAACCCCATACACGTGTTTCAGCCTTGTTGGGCATCATCAGTGAGGTGAAGCTGAGCCTCTCTAAGCACAGTGAGCAGGGAGTCCACGTCTGGTTGCCCCCAGGTAACCTAGGGTGACCAACCCCAAGTTCCTTTCATAAATACAAAAAAGGTAGCAGGCGCCCCTCTCTCGAAAGAACAAGGCCTGATAACCTGTTCAGTGGTTATTAACCACATTGAGAGTTCGCAGCCATTGCTTTTTGCTCACTGTACCTTCACAGATGGGAAATATCCATTTGCATATCAGTCTTTGTCCCGCCCACAAGGGCAGTCCAGCACCGAAATGCTATGGCAATTCCTCTCTGAACAAGAGTACCATCAGCAACCCCATACACGTGTTTCAGCCTTGTTGGGCATCATCAGTGAGGTGAAGCTGAGCCTCTCTAAGCACAGTGAGCAGGGAGTCCACGTCTGGTTGCCCCCAGGTAACCTAGGGTGACCAACCCCAAGTTCCTTTCATAAATACAAAAAAGGTAGCAGGCGCCCCTCTCTCGAAAGAACAAGGCATGATAACCTGTTCAGTGGTTATTAACCACATTGAGAGTTCGCAGCCATTGCTTTTTGCTCACTGTACCTTCACAGATGGGAAATATCCATTTGCATATCAGTCTTTGTCCCGCCCACAAGGGCAGTCCAGCACCGAAATGCTATGGCAATTCCTCTCTGAACAAGAGTACCATCAGCAACCCCATACACGTGTTTCAGCCTTGTTGGGCATCATCAGTGAGGTGAAGCTGAGCCTCTCTAAGCACAGTGAGCAGGGAGTCCACGTCTGGTTGCCCCCAGGTAACCTAGGGTGACCAACCCCAAGTTCCTTTCATAAATACAAAAAAGGTAGCAGGCGCCCCTCTCTCGAAAGAACAAGGCATGATAACCTGTTCAGTGGTTATTAACCACATTGAGAGTTCGCAGCCATTGCTTTTTGCTCACTGTACCTTCACAGATGGGAAATATCCATTTGCATATCAGTCTTTGTCCCGCCCACAAGGGCAGTCCAGCACCGAAATGCTATGGCAATTCCTCTCTGAACAAGAGTACCATCAGCAACCCCATACACGTGTTTCAGCCTTGTTGGGCATCATCAGTGAGGTGAAGCTGAGCCTCTCTAAGCACAGTGAGCAGGGAGTCCACGTCTGGTTGCCCCCAGGTAACCTAGGGTGACCAACCCCAAGTTCCTTTCATAAATACAAAAAAGGTAGCAGGCGCCCCTCTCTCGAAAGAACAAGGCATGATAACCTGTTCAGTGGTTATTAACCACATTGAGAGTTCGCAGCCATTGCTTTTTGCTCACTGTACCTTCACAGATGGGAAATATCCATTTGCATATCAGTCTTTGTCCCGCCCACAAGGGCAGTCCAGCACCGAAATGCTATGGCAATTCCTCTCTGAACAAGAGTACCATCAGCAACCCCATACACGTGTTTCAGCCTTGTTGGGCATCATCAGTGAGGTGAAGCTGAGCCTCTCTAAGCACAGTGAGCAGGGAGTCCACGTCTGGTTGCCCCCAGGTAACCTAGGGTGACCAACCCCAAGTTCCTTTCATAAATACAAAAAAGGTAGCAGGCGCCCCTCTCTCGAAAGAACAAGGCATGATAACCTGTTCAGTGGTTATTAACCACATTGAGAGTTCGCAGCCATTGCTTTTTGCTCACTGTACCTTCACAGATGGGAAATATCCATTTGCATATCAGTCTTTGTCCCGCCCACAAGGGCAGTCCAGCACCGAAATGCTATGGCAATTCCTCTCTGAACAAGAGTACCATCAGCAACCCCATACACGTGTTTCAGCCTTGTTGGGCATCATCAGTGAGGTGAAGCTGAGCCTCTCTAAGCACAGTGAGCAGGGAGTCCACGTCTGGTTGCCCCCAGGTAACCTAGGGTGACCAACCCCAAGTTCCTTTCATAAATACAAAAAAGGTAGCAGGCGCCCCTCTCTCGAAAGAACAAGGCATGATAACCTGTTCAGTGGTTATTAACCACATTGAGAGTTCGCAGCCATTGCTTTTTGCTCACTGTACCTTCACAGATGGGAAATATCCATTTGCATATCAGTCTTTGTCCCGCCCACAAGGGCAGTCCAGCACCGAAATGCTATGGCAATTCCTCTCTGAACAAGAGTACCATCAGCAACCCCATACACGTGTTTCAGCCTTGTTGGGCATCATCAGTGAGGTGAAGCTGAGCCTCTCGATTTCTATGGCGTCCTTTTGGAGCAGCGTGACGATCACCTTGAGGAGGATGCGTTGGTCTTATTTGGAGTTGGATTTCTGGTGTGGGTGGTGATTCCGGAGTTGCACGAGAAGCTCTATACAATATCCGCCCGCTACGGTGGACAGCACGCATCTGTGAGGCGATTCCCTCCCATGCTTGGGTGAAGTTGGAAGTGCGCCCTCCTACTGGAGAGGCATGGGAGGGCACCTGAAGCGGGATGTCACTGCTTCTGAGGTGGGGTATCACCTCTGGAGGAGGAGCCCCTTCCCCGACCGCGAGATCTGCGTTGTCCTCTCTGGTAATTTTGAGAGGCTTAGCCTCAATTGTTCCCCCAGGCCGTACCCTGATTTTGATTATAGAAACTCCTCTGGGAAAATTGTCCTTGTGTTCGACGAAAATTGCCGTTTCCCCTTTGGCCAAGAGGTTTATTGGTCAATTGGGCCAATGATTTCAATGGATCATATTCTTCCTTGGCTGTCTTCAAGGCGTCCTGGACGGCCTTGCCAAAGAGTACATTGGGCTTGACGGGCATGTTAATAAGAGTAGCCTGCGTCTCTGGCTTAATCCCAGATTGGCGTAGCCAAGCGTGACGCTTAATAATGGTTCCCTCGGCTATGATTCTGCTGGCGTTGTCTGCAGAGTCAAGACCGCTCTTTAGCAGGCAGCTTGACACTGCCCGCCCTTCTGCAGCCACCAGTGCTAATTGAGTATTGAGGGTTTCGGGGCTGATGAGAGTTACGCTGAGACTTCGTCCCATTTATGGCAGTTATAACTAGCTAATAAGGTAGAGTTATTAGCACTTCTGGTCTGGAATGCAGCAGAAGAAGCCACCTTCCTGTCCGTTGTGTACAGCCTCTTGCTTTCTTTGTCTGGGGGAGCCTCTGGGGGAGCCTCACAGGAGGCTAGGGGAGTACCTGCTCTTTTTCTTGTAGTAACAGCTAGAAAGTCAGGCTTTAGCTGCCCACCAATGTATAGCAGGTCTGATGGTGCAGGTCTGAAAAGTTTTTCAATGCGCAAGTTCACTGCCCTCGTCTGATCGGGTGGCTCTGGCGAGGGTTGTACCTTTCGCTGGACTGACTTTAGTAGTGGAATAAACTGAGAAACAGCCTTTTTATCTCCCACAATGCCGTCAACAAAATCCTGGTCCTGTGGATCCTCTTGGGTAGATATTTGAAAATGCTCAGCCGCTTTGAGAAGTACATCGTTCAGAAGACATTGATTATCTATGGGCGATTCTACAATAGGGGGGTCTTGATCAACTGGTGAGTCACTGAATACATGTCTGTATCAGGGTCACCCTCATCCTCCTCATTATCCCTATAATAAGGGCCGGCAGCTTCTTGGTCATAGAAGTCTTCATGATCATTGTTTGGGTCATATAAGTCAATTATCGTTGGATCTTGCGCTGGTTCACCGGGGCGGGACCTTTTTGCAGGGGATTCAACAGGATTCTGCGACCCAGGGGCCGCTGTTGTGGGAGGGGTGGAGTGAAACTTGTGAAATAGTTAGGGTCTTTTTCATACAAATTCGTCATGAAAGACATTCTTCTCATGACCGTATGAATATCTTCTGCTGACCATTGGGCAGAACTAGGAATGACCATAGATTGACGTGAGAGACCTAAACCTTCTGGAGTGGGTGGGATTACATTAGAAGGTGTAGCCTTTTTCTTCAAGGCTGAAGACAGGTGTTTTATCCCTATGAGGGGTCTTTAGAGAAGCTCTTCTTAGACTCCCTTGACTTTACAAGGCTTTTTGGCACATGCTTTTTAACTAACTGAGCAAGTCCGGCCTCTATGGGCTTTTTTACCGCCATTGACACAGAACGTCGAATCTGGCTACGGTCAGCTCCGAAGCCTCGTCAGCCGACTCACGATCTTCAGGAATATTTTTATCCGCAACGTCTGTTCTGTCTTTCGACAGTCGGGCCTGTCATGTTGCGATCTCAATCTGGAGTGCCCAGAGGACAGCGATTCAACTGACCTCTTCCTAGACGTTGCACGTTGCTGTATGCTCGACCCATGTGTGGAGTCTCAGTGGTGGGTCGTCTGTTTGGTGGGGGGGTAGCGAGAGTGCTATCGCCACCGGGTGTTGTCTCCATAACATGGCCACCGGCCTGTCTGTTGGGGTCGGGGAGCCTGCGCCTGGGAAACCGGAGTAACCCTGTCACCTTCGCCGTCTGATACCGCAGCGTTACTGCCATCGCTGAATGCACCCTCCACTTCCATGGCCTTGAGTTGCCTGGCGTGATGGGCCCATCGTTTAGTTAAGCGGTCCTTCAATGTCTTGCGTTTGAAGAGTCTACACGCTCGACAGTTACCCTCGACGTGGTCCCGAGGGAGACACAGGTTACACACAAGGTGTTTGTCGACCCACAGGAACTTTTTGTTGCACTTTACAGGGGGGTCCTTTACATAACAAAATGACATAGCAGTTAGGCGAATGTAGTGTATGAAAAGGGGTATATACATTCTAATATGGCCTCCCCCTCCTCTCCCTACTGTGTGGGCCAAAGCCCGGAGCGGCCTTCCAAGGCAGGAACGGATCCGTTGACACGAGTCTTCACCGGTCGTTTCTTTTCCCCACCGCTGTCGGATGATCTCGATAGCCAGTGGATTTAAAGGATTATAAAGGATAGTAAGAAAAACGATTGTTAAATTGTATAATAAATGGCTATAAGCCGAAAGGGACTGCTGGAAAAAAGCATCCGTCTATGATGGCGGAAAATAAAATCTGAGGGACCTCAACGCGTGAAGAACCATGGGTACAGTGGACGTCACACTAGGGATAGTATTACTGGCACGCCTCATCGACGTCCCTTTTCGAGTTTCGAAATCAACAACCCTAATACTCTGCAGCTGCCACTAGATGCCACATGATCTAAGCAGATTCCACAAGCCTCAGAAATGTGTATATATGATACATTACTCACCGTAATCGTATTTCTGATGCGTGTATCTGCTTAGATTCACGTGCTATGCATAGGCCGACATCTAGTGGAAGCTGCAGAGTATGACAGTTGTTTTTGAAATTCGAAAAGGGACGTCAACAGGGCGTGCCAGTAATACTATCCCTAGTGTGACGTCCACTGTACCCATGGTCCTTCACGCATCGAGGTCCCTAAGATGGTTTTGTTTCTGACATGAGGTAGCATGAAGTGTAGCGCGAGTACAGGTGTATTAAAGCAGATATTTATCAGATATGTATCATATAAACATCCATGCACCTTCTCTACAAGGAGAGGAAGGGGGGCACATGGGAATCTAAGCAGATTCAAGCATCATAAATACGATTACGGTGAGTAATGTATCCCTTCTGATGTGGAATCTGTTTAGATCAAATGCTATGCATAGATTAGCAATGTTAGGAGAAGGTGGTGGGTTGTGAGACGGTCCAGCAGCAAATAGATGTTTTAGAACCGCTTGTCCCACCTGTGTATCTGATTTAGAATTAGTGTCAGTGCAGTAGTGCTGAGTGAAAGTATTGACTAAGCTCCATGTAGCTGCTTTGCAAATGGTGTGCAGCGGGACATTTGCGATAAAAGCCAAAGTAGCTCCTGTACCCTTTGTGGAGTGAGCTCTTAGTGTGAAAGGAAGTGTCTTGCTTGATAGAGTAACAGAGCTGTATGCATCAGACTATCCATCTGAAGATGGCATTCTTGGAAATGCGATCTCGCCCCCCCTTCTCTGCCTGTTGCTACAGAGAAAAACAGTTGGTCTGTTTTTCTAAGCAGTCTGGTCTTGTTTACATAGTAAACGACCGCCATCCTTAGATCTAGTGTATGGAGTTGTTTGAGCTGGTTGGGTTCTGGAAGAAGGCTGGTAGCTCAATGGATTGGTTTACATGAAATTTGGAGATGATCTTAGGTGAAAACCTAGGGTGTGTGCATAAAACCAATTTGTCCTTGTGGATGACAAAGAAAGGGCCCTGCACTGACAATGCTTGAAGTTCACCAACTCTTCTTTTGGAAGTAATAGCCACTAAGAAGGCAGTTTTATAGGTAAGGTGTTTAAGACTTGCCTTGTGCATAGGTTCAAAGGGAGGTCCCAGGAGCTTTGCAAGAACTACATTGAGATCCCAGCCTGGCAGTGGGTTTGAAATCGGAGGGTGGAGTCTCTTTACTCCCTCCATGAATGCCTTGATAACGGGGACTTTCCACCACGATACTTTACTCTGAGAGGATGTGCAAGCTGATAAAGACGTCAGGTGAACCTTTATAGAGCTGAATACTAACTCAGAGTCTAACAAGCAGAGCCTGTAATGGAGAAAGCGGGATGGAGTATATTCTACAGGGTTTATTTGTTTGGACTGGCACAAAATTACAAATCTTCTCCACTTGTCGAAATAACAGTGCCTGGTGTTTGGTTTGCAAGCCTCCTTGAGGATATCCATACACCTCTGTGGCAGGTTTAGGTGTCCAAACTATGACCTCAGGAGCAATGCTGGCAAGTTCACTAAGTGAGGTTGAGGGTGCACTGTTAATCCCCCATGCGGAGACAGTAAGTTGGTCTGGCACGAGAGTTTGATGGGAATCGCACATCGCCAGTTAGCGCAGATGTGGATACCATGGTTGTCTCGCCGACATAGTAGCAACTAGGATGAGCGTGATCTGTTCCTTGTGAATCTTTTTTTCCAATACGTTTTTATTCACAATATTGAAATATAACAATTTCCAACATTGGGTTTTACCCCCCTCTTTACCTCCCAATATCTTGATAAATTGGGGATCTGCCCCCAGAGTTTTGCCCATTCAGTTTCCTCTATCGAGCACCCGGTATCTGCTTCCCACTTCCCCATATATGGTCCGCTCGGGCGGGCCTCTCCGTCTTTAATGAGTTTGTATATATTTGCCACAATTTCTTTTCCGCAGGCTCTGAGTTTAGGTACTTTTCGAAAGGGGTCAGTTGTCGGGACCCCTGCAGTAGGGTGCAACAGCCAGTGCCTCAGCTGGACATAGCTGAACCTTTGAATTTCCCTCAACCCAAAGTCTGTTTTACATTGCTCAACGGTTTTAATCTGTTCTCCATCCAGCATGTCTCCAATTCTGTGGCATCCCCTTGCTGCCACAGGCGGAATGTGAGCCTTGTGTCCCGGGGTGAATTGCAGATTATCGAGTGGTGTGCACGGGGAGGGGAAGGAGCTGATATGTGATGTATTCACTGCGTGGTCCCATACCTTGCCCACTTCAATTAGGAGCTGTACATTTGTACTGTCCTGTCAGCCATTGGTTTCCACAGTATCCCCGTCATGATGCCTACCCCCGGGCATCCGGATCGAATCCATCAGCCCCGGGAGCAGGCATCCAGATACTCATTAAAACCTGAACAGCCCCGGCTGGGGGCTGTTTGGATTCAGTCCTGGCGCCTTACTTACCTTATGCAGACCATGCTGCAAATGAGTCCAAGCCAACGTGAGGCCTGGATGGGACTATTTTATTACAGGGACTATTTTTTACTCAGGTGTGGTTCTGGGGAACTTCTTACCTGGGACTACTTTGCAGGCTATTTACACCATGCCTGAACAGCAGCTCATGCTTCGTGTTATTCTCCATCCAGCAGCGTAACGCTCACCGTGTCTGCAAGTCAGCATCCAGTCTTCTGCCTCGCCCGCCTCGAATCCGGAGCTCCTAGACAAAAGGAAAAGAAAGGAGAAGAGGTTAGATCACAGACATTATTTGATTCCTTACCCGATTCCGGACCCAGCACATCTCCGAGCCTGGAAAGAACATTATTTCAGCACGCATCGCTTCGCCAGCAGCAGCGCCACGTTATACTCACCAGTCCACCGCATCTTTCAACTCAGCGCTGCCTCCATCATTTTCTTTGTCGAAACCCAGCACCTGGGGGGAAAACAAAAGGAATAACAAGGGGAGCTGAGAAAACCGACAAAGAATCTCTTTTCCACCAATAGCTTACCTGCTTTACCACCGGAGGTATTATCCTTTAATTCACCGCATCTTTCTATGCCGCACCAATAGGGAGAGAAAACAGCAAGTTAAACTCATGCAACTTTTACCGGACAGTGTTTGGTAATACAGACTCTTACCTGAACGCCATCAGCTGCCTCCAGGCAATATTCTTTTGGACCCAGCTGCAACCTAACAAGGGAATGGAACAAGAGTGAACATCGGACATATTGAACTCTTTGAACTTTAGACACTGGAGTCAATATTCCTCCGGAACTCCTCCAGTACCTTCAAACCAGTGAAGTAACTGGTATCTACGCGCCCCTGCATGCCATGCAGGATGGAGAGCTCATCATTTGAAAACAAGGTTTTTTAAGAGGGGATATCGGAGGTGATTAATGGGGAGAACGAGAACAGTTGGGGGGGCCATCACTAAAGTCCACGGTTGGCTAAATCCCTTTCTCCACTTGCAGGAGAATACTTCTACGAGTCCAGCAGACAAGATTAGGCAGGCCAGTCCAGACTGTCATCTCTTCACTACGCATTACGTTGGTGGGGACCGCAGCTGTCCGGGTCCGATCGACGCAACTGTGGGAACCAGGTGAGCGTAACAATCCCTTCTAAATCGCCCACGCGACCACACAGTCCATGGACCTCCATATTTTCCCCACTATCGCCCGTTTGCCAATCTCTAATGACCCTCGTTTGCGCTGCTGTGTAGTAAGCCCTGAAGTCCGGTATCCCCAAACCTCCCTTGGGCGACGGGGATTCTCATTGGTTTCACCGCTATGCTCAGTGGTTTATTGTTCCAGAGAAATTGGTTTGTTGATATGTGGAGGGCTTTAAAGAAATAGGGCGGGATGTGGATCGGGAGAGTCGTAAAATAATAAAGAAGTTGCGGCAACACTACCATTTTCAGGACGTTGATGCGCCCAAGCCATGATATGGAAAGTGGACCCCAGTCTATCATTTTTGTTTTCAGTTTCTCCAGTAGGGGGGGATAGTTGGCCTAATGCAACCCTCCCACCAATTTGGTCCGTTTTATCCCTAGGTACGTTATGGAGTTGTCGACCCATCTATACTGCAAGGACTTTTTAAGATTACATTTGGCTTTGGTCGTGAGGGTGAGGCTGAGCATTTCGGATTTGTTTGTATTCATTTTCAGTCCTGCTATTGCCCCAAATTGGGCAAGTTCTAATTGCACTGCTCTCAAGGATGTCTCTGGTCATGACACTGTCAAGAGCATGTTGTCCGCGAAGGCAGCGGCTTGGTGAGAGTTTCCTTTGAAAGGCATTCCTGCTAGGTTTTTGTTTGCTCTTATGGCTGCTAGGAAGGGTTCTAAATGCAAGGCGTATGGGGGACAGTGGGCAGCTGTGTTTCGTTCCTCTCCCGACAGTTACATGGTCGGTAATGTGCCCATTTATGGCTAGCCGGAGGGGAGGGTGCTGTTAGTTAGCTTTGATTCGCCCCAGGAATTTTGGTCCAAAGCCCATCCTGGCCATGGTAGCGAAGAGGAATCTGTCATGATGCCTATCCCCGGGGACCCAAACAAAGTCCAGCAACCCCGGAAGCAGGCATCAAGTTACCCCAAGCAAGCCCAACAACCCCCTCTAGGGGCTATTTGGGTGCAGTCCTGGCGCCTATGGCACCAGGCTCATATGGAGAGTCAGTCCTGGCGCCATAGGCACCAGGCTCTTAGATTAAAACTTACCTGATGCAGACCATGCTGCAAACCTATCTGATGCAGACCATGCTGCAAGAGCTCCAAGCCAAACAAGGCTTGGAAGGGACTATTTTACCTAGGGACTATTTTTTTACTCGGTTGGGGCTGGGGAGGAATACTTACCTGGGCCTACTTTGGAGGCTATTTAAACCACGGCCGAAGAGCAGCACACGCTTGGCGTTAATTCTGCTTCCAGCAGCGTAACGCTCACCATGCCTGCAAATCTGCATCCAGTCTTCTGCCACGCCCGCCTCGAGTTTGGAGCTCCTAGAAAAAGTGAGAAAGAAGGAGAAAGGGTTAGAACAAGGGCAATACTTTTGATCCTTACCTGAATTCCCGATCCATCGCGCCTTCGAGCTGGAAGAAAGAAGTTATTTTATGCGCGTCGCCTCGCCTGCTGAAGCGCCGCACTGAACTCGCCGGCCTTCGCCGCATCTTCACATTTCACCGCATCCTCCTGCATGTTCCCGCCGCACTCCGGCACCTAAGGAGAAGACAAGAACAGCAAGGTGAGCCAAGGGAATACACAGAGGAATACCCCCCATAGACTTACCTGATTTTACCACCGGGGGTACTATTCTTCTTCACGGGTCGGCGCAGCTTCCACTGCATGCTAGCCGAAACCCGGCCCCTATGGGGAAACAAAAGGACAACAATTTGAAGCAAGGGACTAACAAGGGGAACCCTCCTCACCACAAAAGACTTACCCGATTTTACCGCCGGAGGCATTATTCGCCGAGACTTCATACTTTCTCTCAGCGCCTGAATAAGGGAGAAAGCAACAGGTTACATATGGACATTATTTTTTCAAGCTGTGTTGGATAATACAAATCCTTACCAGAACATTACCGGTTGCCACGAGGAACTCTTCAGTAGGGTCAAGCTGCAACCTACAAGGAATTGGACAAGAGTGAAAGTCAGGCATTTGAACTCTTACGAACTACATACTTACGGCGTCTTGCCGGGAATATCGGAGTCAATATTGTCCTGGAACTCACCAATTCCTTCGAGCCAGTGAAGCAACTGGTTATCTACGCGCCCCTGCGCTCAATGCAGGATGGAGAGCTCATCTTTTCAAATCATCAGGTGAGACTATAAGAGGGGACATCCAAGGTGATCAGTGGGGAGAACAGTGGGGTGGGGAGATTTACACTCAACTCCACGGGTGGTTAATTCCCTTTCTCCATTTGCAGAAGAATATTCCTACGGGCCAAACAAACGAAGCTAGGTGGGCCAGTCCAGTCCGTCATCTCGGCCCTACGCGTCACATTGGTGGAGGCCGCAGCAGTCCAGTCCAGATCAACGCCTCTGTGGGAGCTAGGATTTTCGTGTGAATTTACGCATCAACATTTATTAACACTATGGGGCGGTAGGACCCGCACTCCATTGGGTCTTTGCCTTTTTTGGGAATTAGGATCTCTTTGGCCCCTTCCATTGAATTGGGTAGTGCTCTGGACGTTCCTATGTGGTTGAATAGGTTTGTGAGGTGGGGTATTAGAATTTCTTTGTGAGTTTTATAGAATTCTGCGGCGTATCCGTCTGGACCCGGGGATTTATTAATTGGAAGTGAGTTTATGGCTGCCCGAACCTCGTCTCTAGTGCTTCACTCTCCTCCCGCGTTATTTGTAGCAGCTCCATTTTATGTAAGTAGGCTTCCTGGCGGCCAGGTGATGGGTTGTCTGAGCTGTATATGTTGGAATAGAATTTCACAAACTCCTTCTCTATGTCTTCGTTTTTAGTGCTAGTCCGGCCTCCCTTTAGTTTTATTTTTAGGATTGTTTTGTCCTTTTCTTCCTTTCTCAGCATCTTGGCTAGGAGGCGGTCTGATTTATTAGCTTTAATATAATACTTTTGCCCAAGACGTAGGAGGTTGTGCTCTGCGGCCCTGGTTTATATCTAATTGCCCCAGTATGACTCTGTATTCTTTTTTTGTAGCCGCAGTTTGCTTCGTGCCCATTTTGGCCATAATATCTTTTAATCTCTTCTCTAACCGATCCTCTTCCATCCGCAGTTCCCTTGTTCGTCTTGCTTTTATGGCTATGATCCTGCCTCTTATTGTTGCTTTCAGAGCATCCCACCAGGTCTGCCGCATGGTGTCCCCTGCCTTATTGTTTTCCAAGAAGGTTTCCACTTCCACAGGCCGGGTGGACCCTGGTTTCTTTTTAGGGCTAGGGTCATTGGCGCGTGATCTGAAAGTGTGATCGCGCCCAACTCTAAGTCGCTAGTCTTACCTAGCAGTGTTCTAGACAGCCATATGTAGTCGATCCTGGAGTGTGATCTATGTGCGTGGGAGTAAAAGGTGTATCCCTCCCTGTCCCCCTGCATTTCCCTCCATGTATCAAGGCAAGGTCCCAGAGTTTCTGCTTAAGATCCCCTGAGGCTCGCACCGGCGGTCCATGGGGCGTTGTGCTCCTGTCTTTAGAGGGGTGTCAGGCTAAGTTGAAATCCCACGTTAAGACAACTGGGGATCTTGAGAACGTCTATAGTCGGGTGAGGGCTTTTGTATGTAGGCGTCTTGGCCTGTGTTTGGGGCGTAGATAGTCGCTACCGTGTAGGCCTCTCCCCTCCCCTCCAGTGCTAGTGCGAGGTATCCCCCCCTGTGCGTCTTTTTCCTGCCTATTTATGGTCAAGTCACACCCGCCCTTCAGTGCCACGAGGACGCCCCCTTTTTTTGCTGGATTGTGTGGCCTGGAAGATTCTCCTATAGCCCAAGAATCTTGTCCCGGGTTTGGATGTGGGTCTCTTGCAGAGTAACTATATGCAGTTGTTCCCTCTACCAGAATCTTTTCACTTTTTTCCTTTTGGTCAGGGAGTTGAGGGCGTTGACATTTAGTGATAAAACTCTGATCGTATTTGACCTTAATCTTTCGCTCGGTTTACTGTTGTCCATCCCGGTGCCCACTTTAATTGCTCGGGCGCCCCTTTGAGACTCCTCTCTTGCCAGACATGGCCCCCATCCACTCCCTTCTACAACCTCTGGATCTCCTGTACCCTCCCCCTTCCTCCATCCTCCATCCCCCCCCTCCTCCTACTGGGTGGGTTCAGCTGGCTGTTGCGCACCCCCCCCCCCATTTTTGTGATCACGAAAGCTGATCCCTAGAAGATGCTCAGAGTTCCCCCACGCAGGATCAGCCAATCCCATTCCAGAGTGCCAGGCCACCGCCTGCCCCCCACCCCCGCTAGGAAATAGCTTCGATCTTCTGCTTGATTCTCAAGCACGGAACTTAGCTTATTGTACGCCCTCCCCAGGCATGTAGGCGTTGTGGAGTCTGTGCCTCTGTTTTCATTCATTTCTCACTCGCGTTAGGGTTCCCCATTTTGTCCGCGTCCTTGTTGGTCGCCGGACTTCTGTGGAATGGTTGGTTGTCTCTCTTCTTGGATTTGATCGTAGACCATTCCCATGGCCTGCGGGCGTTACATTGGCTAGTGGACGAAGGGATTGTAGGTTGGCCTTCTTCGATGCCCAGAAGGGATGCCCCCTGCTCACATGACGTAATTTTGTGTTGTTTACCTTGCACTGGAAGCTCAGTCCGAATGGGTGCAGCCATCTGTATCGAATCCGTTGATCTCTTAGGTGTGCCAGAACTGGGGCCATGCGCCTTCTTCTGTTGAGGGCTGTCTGCGATAAGTCTTGGTATAGGAAAATTTCCACCCTGTTGTAGGAGATCTGATTTGGCTTTCTGGCCTTGGCCAGGATTTGTTCCTTGGTCGTGTAGCTGTGGAAGGCCACCAATACATCTCTTGGCCACGCCTCCGGTTCTTGGTGTCGCAGTCCCCGCCCTGTGGATTCTGTCAAATTGGAGCTCAGCACCTGGGTCTGATTCCAGCAGGTCCATTAAGATACTCCTCAGGACCCGAGTCAGGTCCTGGTCTTGGATTTCTTCCGGCAAGCACTTTACCCGTATGTTGGATCTCCTCAACCTGTTTTCCAGGTTTTCTGCCTGTAGCTCAAGGTTGTTGGTGGCAACCGCCAGGGTCTCCAGCAGGGTTTCAGCTTTCCTCACGTCGTCTTACAGTTCCTTAATTACTCTCTCGTTGGTATCCACTCTCACCTCAATTTTGTTGATGTCTCTCCTTATTTCTTGTATACCTTCTGCCATATCTTCTCTCAGCATGTCCATTTGTTTTTGCCCCGCGTTGGTAATTTTGTCCATTATTTCTCCCAATAGGCGCTTCAGTGAAGCGTGCGTCACTGGTCTCTCCTGGCCCTCCTGCAGGTCGCTCGTCTCTGCTTCCGCTCCCCAGTTACTCGTGGAGTGGTCTCACGGTGGCTCGGTTTCTCTGGCCCATATCTGTGCTAGGGGATATCAGGTAATATCTCCACCAATACTACCGCCATATATATGGTCATGGGTTAAGGCCATAGGCGATATTATTGGTGGGGATAATTTATGGGGTAAATGGGACTGGGGTTGCGGGGGTGTCCATCGCAGGTTCCATGGCTTAATATCTCCGCAAAAATATGGCAATATTTGTGTATGATGATATTGTTGCGGGGATCTTAACACAAGGAACCTGCTAGGGTTCCTTCCTGCAGTTTTTTAGCGTTTAAGGGCTGCTGGTGTCTCCATGTTCCCGATTCTAGACATCGCGGGACGTGCTTATTGGGGGAGTGGGAGCGTGAAGAATTATGCCCGCTCATTATGTTTCGTGGACTGCATCTGCCCATGTTCTGGAGGGCTGAGTGGTGTTCCTGTTTTGCAGGCCTCCCCCCCCCCTTGATGCCTCTTGTGAGCCCCCTCTTGGCCTCCTCAGTATTGTATGTAAGGGCCCAGTTTTGGAAACTGCTTGTGGTCACTTCTGCAATTCTTCTCTGCAATCCTTCCTGGGGCGAAATGTGCCGTTGTTGGCTTGTTAGTCCCCCTGTGTTTGGGTTTGGTTGCAGTGACTGTCTTGCGTTACTGTCTTGGTATGCTCTTTCACAGTCCCATTTGCTTTGGTAGCCGGTTCGTATCTCTGCCACCTTGGCTGCAGGCCTCTATGCGTGGGGTGATTTAAGTGCCCCTGGTGGAAGGCAGGTCATTCGTTGGGATTGGGGGGCCATCGCGGGTGCGTTGCAGGGTGGCTGGAGCACGAGGAGGGCCCCTGGAGCTTGGTCAGGATGGGGTTTGTCTCGTAGTTCTGATATGAGCGAGATTCTGTGGTCTTTGCTTCTGCCTGCAGTGGAGATTCTCAGCCTGTGGCTACGGGTCCAGTCTTCCCGGGGTGCAAGGCTGTTGGCAGGGTCTCGGCCACACCTCTGGGGTAGCCGGGCGTACGGCCTTATGCAGGGTTAACTTTTCAGACTTGACTCACCACGCTTCTCTGGCAGGCTTGAAATGGGACAGTTCCCAGGGCTTCATCTGGTGCACCCCCCCGCCACCCTCCTGGACACTTACTTGTGGTTGCAGAGGTGTTACGGTTCCCTGTGGGTCTGGAGGCTGCGAGATTTTCCAGATGCGTGGGCTCCCTTCTGAGGGCCCGCTCCGAAGACTCCTTGCTTAGGCTGTCCCATGTTCTTTACCGTTGGATGGTGGCAGAGGGAAGAGGGGGCTCTCTCCCAGGGTCTGATTGTTAGGGTCCTGTGATTCGTGGTACTTTGCTCGAGCCCCGATGCTGGTCAGCGTGGGTTATCGGTGTAATGCTGGCCGGTGTAGTTGCGGCACTACCGCCCTCGCGGTGGCGGGTCCCGGCGGGGGGTCCACCAACGGATGGTGGCTCTATGCATGTTCTTTCATGCTCAAAAAGCACTTTGTATGCCGGCGGGTCCTCTTTATTCGTTCTTCAGGTGGATTTACAAGATATCTGGGGCATAGGTTGCCTTGCTGCCACGTTCTGGAGAGTGCCCCGCCGGCTCGCTGCAGTCCTAATAGTGGCGGCCTCGGTGACCCGTGTATCCTTGTTACCACGGTGCTCGAGGGCCCCGATGCTGTGGCCGCAGACGTCGCTCCTTGTCTGTTGTAGTGAGCACTATGCAGAGGGTCCTGGGGAGGGCTTGCTCAGCTGTTTTCCGTGCTTTGTTGCTGCTTCGATACAAGAGCTCGGGGGACGCGCTGCTCACCCAGTAGCGGCCATCTTGGAATCCCCTGTTCCTTGTGAATCCTGTTCACCACCTTGTTCATAAGAAGTGTTGGGGAAAAAGCATAAGCAAATATTCCTGACCAGCATAATCGATAGGGCGTTCCCCTTGGAGTCTGGTAGGGTAAACCTGGATGCGAAGTCTGGCCATTGCTTGTTTTCTCTTGTAGTGAACAAGTCTAGCGTGGGGTAAACCCACTGAGAGAAGACTTGGTCTAAGACATCTGTGTCTAGTTGCCACTCATGTTCCCCTGGTAGGGGATCTCTGCTCAGCGAGTCGGCTAGAGTGTTGAGTTACCCTGGAATGTGTTGGGAGGATAGGAACATCTTCCATCTGAGTGCCCATTTTCAAATTATTTGTGCCAGCTTGGACAGATTTGGAGAATGTGTGCCCCCCGTTTGTTGATGTAAAACATTGCAGTTGTGCTGTTGGTGAGGATCTGTACCGACTGATTTGTTAGCTGTTCTTCGAATGCTTGGAGTGCTTTGAATACAGCTAGAAGTTCCAGCAGATTTATGTGGTTCTGTGCTGCGAGCTCACAGACCATGTGCTGTGTGATTAAGGTGGTGAGCCCCCCACCCGGAGAGTGACATGTCTGTCGTAACTATCTCCTGCACCGGCAGATCATGGAAGGGTTTCCCCCTTCAACAGATTCTCACTTGTGCACCAGCGAAGGTTTTGTACTAGTGTTGGCGAAACGACCATTAGGACGTCCCACTGACCGCTTGCCAAAGACCACTGTTTCGCCAACATCTCCTGCATGGGGAGCATGCGCAGATGTGCATGTGGGACCAGGTAAATGCAAGATGCCATCATGCCCAGCAAACGCATAGCTTTGCGTATGCTTATCTGGAGGCCGGCTTGATATTGAGGTATTTGCCGTAGCATGTTTTGAACTCTTTCCTTGGAGGGAAAGACTAATCCTTCTTTGGTTGTGCTTGACACAAGACTTGATTTTTTTCTTGTTTATTGAGAAGCCCAATTGCAAGAGAAGGTTGATGGTTCTTTGAGTGTTTTGCCTGCAAATTTGGAGAGACTCCCCTGTAATCAGCCAGTCGTCCAGTACCTTTGTGAATACCCTTGGAGCAGATGCTATTCCGAAGGGCAGCACTTTGAATTTGTAGTGCTGGTTTGCTATCTTGAAACGCAAGAATCTTCTGTGCGCTGGGACATTGACATTTGAAAATAAGCATCTTTCATATCCAATGTTGCCATGTAGTCCACCCGCTTTAGCAGAGGGATTACTTCTTGTAGTGTCACATGGAACATTTGTGGCTTGACATAGGTGTTTGTAGGGCGTAGGTTTAATACTGGGCGCATAGTTAATTTTATTTTGGCACAACGTAGTAGGTTGAATAAATACCCTTGTTTACCAGGTCCACCCGGACGATTTCTATGGCGTCCTTGAGAAGCAGCGTTGCGATCTCCTCGAGAAGGATGCGTTCTTCCTTCCAGTGTGTCTTGACGCAGGGGATGGTTGTGGGGGTTGCTGAAGAAGCTCCACGCAATAACCGCCCGCCACTGTTGATAGCACCCACTTGTCTGAGGTGATTCCCTTCCATGCGTGGGTGAAGTGTGTAAAACGCCCTCCTACGGGAGAGGCATGGGAGGGCACCTGAAGCGGGTGGCATTGCTTGGGAGGTCTGGCTCCACCGTTAGAAATGGAGAAACTCCCCCGGCCACGAGATCGACGCTGGTCCCTCTGGAAACACTGAGGCTTGACCCTGGTTGTTTCCCCAGGATGATCCCCGACTTTGTCTGTAACCGGATCCCCTTTGTGAATTTTGGCCACGAAATCTATGAGAATTGCTATTGCCCCTTTGCCCTGGTGGCTTATTCGTTAGATGTCCCGGTGATTTTAAAGTGTTGTACTCCTCCTTAACGGATTTTAATGCATCCTCTATGGCTTTCCCCAATAGGAAACTGCTTTAAACCATTGGGGTGTTGAGATATCAACAAAGTTGCCCTGCGCCTATGGTGGTGTCGTCTGCCTGTGAAGGTACGGAGACTATCCCTTGCTCCATGCTAATAGTTGAGTAACAGGAGGCAAAACCTTCACATGTGTGGCAGCGCCACAATGAATACTCAAAAAGATATAAGTTTGACTTGATACATATTAATGGCCCTTTGTGAGACACGTGTTTAGGCAGCTTCTATGCTTTTTTCAATCAAGGCGAATAGCTGTTTAGGTTTCTGACAAATTATTGTCTGTGATGGTTGCACAAATAATAACGGGTTGAATCCCACCTCAAAAGTCTATGTTCGATCTTCAAGATGGTTTTGCCTATAGAGCATTCGCCCCCGTCCTCGCCCCGCTACTGTTGCAAGTCTTTGAGGAGGCTCTTGCGTCTGGCTCCTTGCCCCCGACCCTTTGCGAAGCTAATGTGATCCTTCTGCATAAAACCAACAAACTCCCAGAGGAATGCAGCTCATATATACCAATCTCATTAATCAATCTTGACAATAAGATACTGGCCAAAATCCTTGCCACCAGGCTCATTCCACTGATGCCCGCACTGGTGCTCGCAGACCAGGCAGGGTTTGTTCCAGGCCACAATACTACATTTGGCAACAGACGTATGTTTGGTGTCATGGAAGCACTAGACCCCACGCAGCAGGCGGTAGCAGCCCTTTTAGACGAAGAAAAGGCCTTTGATTCCATCGAGTGGCCTTTCCTTTTTAAGGTCCTTGAACGTATGGGCCTCGGCAAACTTTCTCAGGTTGACAGCCCTCCTATGCAACCAGCCTCGGTCACATTTAAATCTGGGTAAAACTAGATCGTCGGAGATTGACCTCCAGCGGGGGACCAGGCAGGGATGTCGCTATCCGCTCTACTATTTGCACTTGTGATGGAGCCCATCGCCTCAGACCTCCGAGCAAAACACATACACAGGGGCCTATCCTTCAGCCCGCACAAACTAATAATATTCCCTATACGCATATTACAACGCCCTTACATTTGTGACCCGGTCGAGAATCTAAACCCGATAATACGAGGTATTAAAATTTGGTAACCTCTCCGGCCTAAGAATTAACCACAGTAAGTCAATCATATTCCCACTAACCCCCGTAACCCAGGAGTTCCCAGACGACTATGGCTTCAAATGGGAACACACAAATCTAAGATACTTGGCCATCCAAATGGCCAGAGATCACCTAAACCTCTTCCAAGATAATTATGGTAAAGTAACTGATCTCTTAAGAGGGAAAATTAACAGATGGAAGACACTACCACTCACACTCTGGGGGCGGGTATCGCTAGTCAAAATGGTGATACTTCTAAACTCCTTTATCTTTTTGCAAATCTCCCCCTGCTGGTGCCCCAGAGCCATCTGCGAAACCTGAGGAGCCTGGTCTTAGAACTACTGTGGGTGGGTAAACCAGCTAGAATAGCTTACAAGTCACTGATTCAGCCAGTAACGAAGGGAGGTATGGTGCTTCCAGATTTACAACGTTATTATTGGGTGGCACAGGCCCAATTCTTGGGCCACTGGTACGCCACGCATTTTGTTCGACCCATGTCCAACTTGAGCGCGCTCTCGCGTTCCCAAACCTGCTCAGGGCTGTTATTTTTGGTCAAACCCACACTTCACACACCACTCTAAATACAGTGCTCTCTATCATCGCAATTCGGAAAAAAAATAGCGCAGCGGTGTGACATCAAGACCAGGTTTTCCCCGCTCCTCCAGATAAGATTAATTCCCGGGATTCCCTTGACCACAGAGAAAGTTTATCTAAATTGACCGACAAGCTAAAATTAAAAACCATGGGCGCCCTTTTCACAGAGGGGATCTTCCTCACGCCCCAACAGGCTAAAACCTGCAGGGTCACCACCGCCCACGACACATTTGTTTACTTCCGTCTCAGACGTTCTCTGCAAGTTATATTACCCTCTTTCCTGCAACAACCCCCAACATGGCTGTTACTCCACAGGGTGATCCAGTCAAAGGGGGAAGAGAGATTGGTATCGATGATATATAAAACACTGCTGACTGACATCCCCGATTCCGTCAACACCCAAAACTAGATGGGAAAAATCCCTCCGGACGAGGAATGGGGATATATTCTTGCACAAACCCAGAAGGTATCGCTAAACACTAGATCTAAACAGATCCACCTAAAATTCATACATCAGGCATACCACACTCCAGCGAGAATACACTCCTACCACCCTTCGACCCCCCCGACCTGCGGCCGGTGTGGTGTCCCAATGGCAGACTTCGTCCACCTCGCACGGTCCTGCCCGGCCATATATCAATTCTGGGAGACGGTATTAAAAAAGACAGCAGCAATCGTAAACTCTCCCTTAGAGCCCGACCCCAAAGGTCACACTCCTCGGCTTCACCAAACACATCCATCCATCAACCCGCAAGTTGGGTGGATTGTTAACTGCTAATGGCGCGCAGGAGGATTGCAATGTCGTGGGGGAAGGGACGCGCACCGACTGTTCAACAATGGCTAAGAGATATCTCCTACTGTCAGGACACAGAATCGAACTTCATCAAAACTCTACCCTTACATGCCCGTCCCGCTGACATTTGGGGTCCCTACATCATCTACCTGATGAACACCGAGAACAGCATCTCCTCAAGGGAGACGTCACCTGTGCCTCAGCAAAATCATAATAGCACACAGCCCAGCCTATGAGGGCCGATGAGCCTGCCGACGATGGTCATCTCCTGCACAAGCGCTTCTTCGGGGAGGGGAAGGGGGTACGCGGACAGTGTGGCACATGTTTCCTCCATGTTTACGGTTTGTTTTTCCTTGATTTTTTGTTGGGTGTCTAACCTGTTGAAAATACCAAAAATGAAGTTAAAAAAAAAAAAAAATGAAGGTTTTGAAGGGATTGTGTCCTCTGACGTATTCCTTACCTTGATAGATTACATCCCAGCTTTCTGGCTTCGGACATTTTTTCAGTAGAGGGCGCTGCGCGTCGACGTCCCTCGAGCTGGTGTCCCTCAACAGCCACTGTCTCGGCGCCAATGTCATCGTGCGTATAAATGGACTCGCGCAGCGACCGTTCAGTTCTGTTTTTCCGTGCTTCGTGGGCCTCGGAATCGTGTTGCTCAGTTCTTTCTTCAAGTAGATTCTACTTATTCCTCGAAGATATCATCTTTATTCGATGGCTTCCTCATCCGAACCATCGACCCCACGGTCCGGCTTCAAAAAGTGTTGCGATTGTGGGAAGAAAATGTCTTTGATGGATCCTCACAGGATCTGTTTTTGGTGCCTGGGATCGGAGCATCACTGTTCGGAATGCGAGGACTGTATGTCCATGACAGCGAAAGCCATGAAGGAGCATAAGGGGAAGCTAGAAAGAGGTAAGACTCTTAAAACTTCTACTCCTTCGAAAGTTTCCTCGGCATAGTCGAGACAATTGTCTCCTCTCAGTCACAGGAAACATTCCCGTTCAAGGTCTCAAAGCGGTTCCCATCAGTCTTCGAGATCAAAACACTCAAAAAAGAGGCGGCGTAGATCTCCCTCTTCTTCGTCTTCTTCTATTTCCCCGGAAAGGGTCACCTGCCCCATGAAATACAGCTCTCCAGCTAAGTGGGAGGAATTCCGTAAGAAAATGCTTAGCATCTTCGAGAAAGCGGCCTCAACCCCCTCGGAGACGGCTAAAGGCGATACCTTGGGTGAAAGACCCGAAAAATCAAAACGCTGCGAGTCGTTGCACCCGGCGAAAGAAACTGCCCGAGAGCATCATGAACCCTCGAGTAAAGGCAGTAAGACCGCTTCATCGACGCCGAAGGTTTCTTCGACTCAAATCTGCATCATCGACGCCTTTATCGAAGGGTCCGTCGACGCATACATCGGTTGCATTGACACAGTCTTCGACGCCACTGTCGACTCCGATAAAAGACAGACCTACTACGGTCACTACATCTCAGTCAGTAGAGTTGCCGAGGACTTCGACCATGACCTCGAGGATGCCGTCGACAACTTCGATGACTCCGAGTAGGATTCAGATCCTCTCGAGTACTTTGAGGTCTCTTCAAACTTTTTCGACGCCCTTTTCGGGTGTGTCGAAGGCTTTGACTTCCACGTCGACAACTTCGACATTTTCTCAACTGGTGACAACAAATCTGGCCCCTTCTGCTCTATAAATGGGTTTTAAACCATAACCTAGGTCTGATTAGTTTAGAGCATTGCCCTCTATATGTGACGAAGGGGAGGTTTCCGACCATGAGAGACCCTTTGGGTTACAAAGGACCACAACACCCATACCAGAGGAATTTATCTCTGAAGAGAACAGGTTAAAGGATCTTCAAGACTCTTTACATGAGGCAAGTGGTTTAGATACTTCTCCAGAAGTAGAATTTGCTAAACCAGACCCTGGGGGGCATGCCGAGACCCCTTATAGGGTTAGATGGCCAGAATAATAGTGTTAATGGGGTGGTCTACACCTTCACCTTCTTTTCAGCAGGATGACCTTACTGACATTTTAGTTAAAGGTCCACAGAAAGATCTTGTTCCTTTTCATACTGCACTGCAAAGAAAAATCTCTGCTAATTGGGAAACTCCTGAAGTTATCCCAGCAGTTAACAAGAAACTATCTGCCAAATACAGGGTATCTGCTTCAGACCCTGAATATTTGAGCAAACATCCAACTCCAGAGAGTTTGGTTGTACAAGCAGCAACTTCATCGAACAGTAGATCTGCATACCCTACTATTCCACAAGACAGATGATAAAAGGTTTGACGCCATGTCCAAAAAAGTTTTTTCAGCATGTAGCATGGCGCTTAAATCTATTAACGCTACTTACACGCTTGCAAGATTCAGCCATACACTTTGGGAGTGTGCTTCATCTGCGGCTGACTGTCTCCCGGAAGGAGAGGAAAGGGAAGCATTTTTAAACATCATTAAAGATGGGAAAGATGCAATGTGCGAGTCCCTTCAAACTGGCACTGATTCTGCTGACAGTATCCGCAGAGCCATGGCGGCAAGTACTACAATCCGCAGATTTGCGTGGTTGTGAAAGTCTGGTTTTGCTCCACGCTAGACTTTTGAAAATGCCCTTTGACGACACTTCTTTATTTGGTAAGAAGGCGGATGACAGCCTGTAGAAGTTACAAACATCTAAGGCAGCAGCGAAACCCCTTGGAGCTGCAATCCGTCAGACTCTGAATCGCTCCTCAGGAACCTCCTGGAGGGGTTGGTCCTTTTGCTTTTACTCCGCATTCGGAAAAGGCAGAGGGCCAAAAACGATTCACCCGTGGTGGACGGGTTAAAGGTACAAAAGCTGCAGCAGCAGGTGCCTCTTTACCCTCGGCATCTGCGTCAGCTGCTTCTAAACCCCTCTGAGGTCTCTCCTCACAAGACACCAGTAGGGGGCAGGTGTCGGGCAGAACTGGACAGCCACGGTCTCCACCAACGTGATGCGTAGTGCAGGGATGACTGACTGGACTGGCCCACCTAGCTTCGTCTGCTTGACCCGTAGAAGTAGTCTCCTAACGACGGGGAAAGGGAATTAGCCACCCATGGATTTGAGTATTAACACCTCACTGCGTCCCCACTTATCACTTCTGACATTCCCTTTCACAAAGCTCACCTTATAGTTTTGTATGATGAGCTCTCCATCCTGCGAAGAATGCAGGGGTGCGTTGATGGCCAGTTACTTCACTGGCTTGAGGATATTGGAAGAGTTCTGGACAAATCTTGGCTCCAAACCTCCGGGCGAAAGGCCGTAAGTATATAGTTCTAATGAGTTCAAAATGTCCGATTAATCACTCTTGTCCAATTCCTTGTTTCTTTTGCAGCTTAAACCCAAAAGATGATCGTCTTGTGGCAGCTGAAAGCGTTCAGGTAAGAGTCTGTGTTTTGTAACACTGTCCGGTAAACGATGCCAAGGTTTAACTCGCTGCTTTCTCTTTTCTTGGAGGTGCAAGGTATGAAGATTTGGCGTGCTGGTGGATAATACCTCCTGCGGTAAAATCAGGTAAACATATAGTGGCAAGAGATTGTCCTTGTTTGTTCCCTTGGCTCACCTTGTCCCCCTTAGGCACTGGAATGCGGCAACCAGGTGATGGAGACCGCACCGGATCGTAGAGATGCTGCGAGGAACGGCGGGTATGGCGCGGTGCTGCTGCTGGTGATGCAACACGTTTAAAATGAAGTCAGTTTCTGGTTCAAAGATGCACTGAATCCGAAATCAGGTAAGAAATCCAGTAAAGTTCTTGTTCTAACCTTTCTTCTTCTTTCCCTTCTTCCTAGGCGCTCTGGACTCGAGGCGGGCGTGGCAGCATGCTGGATGCTGACTGCAGACACGGTGAGCATTACGCTGCTGGATGCAGAATAACGTGAAGAATGTGCTGCTCTTCGGGCGTGGTTTAAATAGCCTTCAAAGTAGTCCCAGGTAAGTATTCCTCCACAGCCACACCCGAGTAACAAAATAGTCCCTAAGATAAAATAGTCCCTAAGATAAAATAGTCCCTTCAAGCCTCACATGGGCTTGGATGCTTGGATCCCTTGCAGCATGGTCTGCATCAGGTAAGTTTTAACATATGAGCCTGGCGCCTATGGTGCCAGGACTGATGTCCCATATGAGCCTGGCGCCATCTGCGCCAGGACTGTACCCAGATATCCCCTAACAGGGGTTGCTGGGTTTGCTCCAGGTAACATGATGCCTGCTTCCGGGGTTGATGGACTTGGTCTGGATGCCCGGTGGTAGGCATCAGTACAGCAGGTTAACCCAACATCTGGCGGAATCGCAGGCTATTACGTCAGATGTTTGGGCATTGGAGACAGTTGCCCATGGTTACTGCCTGCCTTTTCTACACACCCCTCAGTCATCCACCAGGGAACAACTCTTTGAAGTTTCCAGATCCGCTCCTTCTGCAGGAGATTCTAGACCTGCTAAAGAAAGGTGCCATAGAACCGGTACATGCAGCGGAGAGGAACAAGGGTTGGTATTCCCCCTACTTCCTAGTACCGAAGAAGGACGGAGGACTGAGACCCATCTTGGACTTACGAGAATTGAACAAATTCCTCAGGAAGGACAAGTTCAAGATGGTAACTCTCCCTCAGATCCGTCAGGCCCTCCAGCATCAGGGACTGGCTGGTATCTCTAGACCTTCAGGATGCCTATTTCCATGTGCCAATCCATCTCAAACACAGGAAATACCTGAGGTTCGCAATTGGCAACTCTCACTATCAATTTCGAGTTCTGCCATTTGGGCTGACCTCCGCCCCGAGGGTCTTCACCAAGCTAATGTCGGCTGCAAGTCTAAGGAGGGAAGGGATCCACATCTACCCCTACCTGGACGATTGGTTGATCAGAGCAGTATCTTCGGAACAAGCTCAGATCCAGCTAGATTATGCCTGACACTTCCTTCACAAACTGGGCTTCTCCCTCAATTTAAAGAAGTCACAGATAATACCATCACAGAGACTCCAGTTCATTGGAGCGGTCCTGGACACTTCCCTGGGGAGAGCCTCGCCACCAGAGGTAAGGGCTCAAGATATTCTGCAGATGGTCACCAAGTTTCAAAATGCCCAACGTCTTCCAGCCTTCGACTTTTTGAGGTTGCTAGGCCTCATGGCATCCTGCATCTTCCTAGTGCCAGAGGCTCGCCTGAGAATAAGATACCTTCAGTGGGCACTAAGAACCCAATGGTCGCAATTCTCAGGAAGAATGACAGATCTCCTTCAGGTCCCGGACAGAGTGGCTCCAGACCTTCGGTGGTGGGCCTGTCGGGAGAACATTTTGAAAAGAGAACAGTTTTGGCAACCATGGCCGTAGATAACAGTAGTCACGGATGCCTCACTCACGGGATGGGGAGCCCATGCCAACGATTTGACCATCAGCGGTTGATGGTCTCCATCGGAGTCCAGACTACATATCAACCTGTTGGAGCTGCGAGCTATCAAACTAGCGCTGAAGGCTTTTCTGCCATCTGTACAAGGGAAAAATGTCCTAATAATGATGGACAACACAGTGGCCATGCACTACCTCAACAAAAAAGGAGGCGTAGGATCACTACCACTGTGCAGAGAGGCGATGCAGCTCTGGTTTTGGGCAATTCAAGAAGGAATCTCTCTATCGGCAGTTCACTTAGCCGGAGAGAAGAACTTGACAGCGGATGCTCTGAGCAGGCAGAGCACAGTCTCCCACGAGTGGGAGCTAGCTCAGGAAGTCCTTCAAGAGATCTTTGCCCTTTGGGGAACCCCTCAAGTGGATCTGTTTGCCACCAGTATCAACAGGAAGTGCGATCAGTTTTGCTCAAGGGAATTTCCCCCGAGAGGAGCTCTAGGGGACGCGTTTGTAGTGTACTGGGAGTTTCCACTTCTGTACGCGTTTCCTCCAGTCCCCGTCATTCCTCAGATGATCAGGAGGTTGAGAAGATTCCGGAAGGCTATGATCCTAATTGCCCCAGACTGGGCCAGGAGAACGTGGTACCCGGACCTTCTGGACATGTCCATCTGCCCTCCGATTCGTCTTCCGCACAGAGAGGATCTTCTCTCGCAGAAGGGAGGTCAGGTTCTCCATCCAGACATCAGAACCCTCAACTTTCACGCTTGGTTTCTGAAAGGTTGAGGTACAAGGATTGGGACCTCCCAGATGACGACATGGAGGTGTTTCTATCAGCTAGATGGCCAGCAACAAAGACTTTATACAGCTGCCTTTGGAGCAGGTTTTGCAGCTGGTGTAGAGAAAAGAATATCAAACCCTTTTCATGCGGTACACCAATGGTGTTCTCTTTTTTGCTCTATTTGGCGAATTCAGGTCTTCAAGTTGGTATGATCAAAGGCTACCTCGCAGCGCTGTCAATCTTCAAGCGCACTGCGGAGGAGCCAGCATATTTCAAATTACCCCAGTAATACGATTTCTGAAGGTGTTAACGAATGTCTATCCCCCAAAGCCATTCCAAGTTCCCTTGTGGGACTTAAATCTAGTCTTAAATTTCCTTATGGGTACTCCCTTTGAACCACTCCATTCTTGTTCATTAAGATTTCTCACCCTTAAAACAGTCTTACTAGTGGCTCTAACATCTGCCAGAAGAGTGAGCGAATTACTATCTTGCAAACCTCCTCATACAATTTTTCACAAAGACAAAGTTGTCTTACAAGTGAAGATTAATTTCCTCCCAAAGTTAGTCTCTGAATTCCATATCACTCAGAAGATAACCTTACCTTCATTCTATCCTCCTCCGCATCCAGGGAAAGAGGAAGAGAGGCTACGTAGGCTGGATCCAAGGCGTGCCTTGAGTTTTTATATCATCAGCCTTGCTAGGATAAGGCAAGCAGACCAACTGTTTATAGGTTATGCAGGACACAAATTAGGATTGCCAATCACAAAACAGACCATTTCAAGAAGGATTATTTTAGCCATTCTAGAATGCTACAAATTGGCAGGGAAAGAGCCCCCTCAACACCTTAGGGCTCATTCAACCAGGTGTATCGCAGCCTCTTCGGCTCTCCAAAGACGGGTTCCGATTCGGGACATTTGTGCAGCTGCCACATGGTCATCCGCACATACCTTTACAAAATTCTACAATCTGGATTCCTCCGCTAGCCAGGAGACAAGATTTGGCAAAGCTGCGTTACACTCTGTTCATTCGTAATGGGAAATATTCTAATTTTACTCCCACCTCCATTTGCACACCACTGCTATGGGAATCTATCAAGATAAGGAATACGTCTGAGGACACAATCCCTTTGAAGAACAAGTTACTTCTTACCTTGTAACATTCTTTCGATGGGATGTTCCTCTGACATATTCCTTATCGCCCCTCCCATCCATCCCCGCAGTAAAACTTCCCCTGTAGTTGCAGCTTACGGTCCTTCAAGGTCAATAAACAATTCATGCACAGCTAAATTTCAAGCTTTAAAACGGAACTGAGCAACAGTCGCTGCGCAAGTCCATTTATACGCACAATGACATTGGCGCCGAGACGGTGGCTGTCAAGGGACACCAGCTCGAGGGACGTCGACGCGCTGCGCCCTCCACTGAAAAAATTTCCGAGGCCAGTAAGCTGGGATGTAATCTATCAAGATAAGGAATACGTCTGAGGAACATCCCATCGAAAGAATGTTGCAAGGTAAGTAGTAACTTGTTCTTTGCCTCCCGTTACTCAATCTTTCCCCAGTAGGACGTTGGGTTCCACCGGCATATTAAGTAGTGTTGCCTGGGTTTCCTGCTCGAAACCAGAGTGGCGTAGCCATGCGTGGAGTTAATTATGGTACCCTCGGCGATAATCCTGCCTGCATTGTCTGCGGCATGTAAATAGTTTTTTTAAATGCAGCTGGATATCGCCTTACCATCTGCTGCTAGTAGTTCCAGTTGTGACTTGAGGGATTCAGGAGCTGAAGCTAGTAGTGTCGACGCCTCATCCCACTTATGGCAATTGTAGCTTGCCAGTTGTGTAGTGTTATTCACAATCATTGTCTGAATGGCTGCTGAAGTGGCCACTTTCCTTCCCAGGGTGTATAGCTGTTTGCTCTCTTTTTCTGGAGGTGCCTCCAAAGAGGCTAAAGGTGTTCCAGCCCTCTTTCTAGTTTTGGTTACCACGTCCGGTTTGAGCTGTCCCCTGATGTAGAGAAGGTCTGTGGGAGATGGGCAGAAGAGCTTTTCGATACACGGGTTAACTGCCTGTGTCTGGTTCGGGGCCTCCAGAGAAGGTTGTATCCTTCTTTGGATAGATTAAAGGATAGGAATGAATTGGGTGACGGTTTTCCGGCCTCCCAGTATATCCTCCACAAAGTCCTTATCCAGCAGAGTCTCTTGGGTCTGTATCTGAAAGTGCTCAACTGCCTTAATGAGCATATCGTTCTGTAGTGGCTGATTGTCTACTGGCAAATCTGCCACTGGGGGGTCTAGGTTGACGGCAGAGGGTACGTTATACACATCTTCCTCATCATCATCATCATAGTACTGCTCTCTTCCCTCCTGTATTGTGTCATTATCTTCAGTGTCTGTATGTGTGTCGTACAGATCAATAAGGACTGAGTCCTGCTGAGGTGAGATAGGAACGGTATCAGGACATGACCTGGAGCTGAGAGGAAGAGGCGGCAGTAGTGGGTGGCGTGGCCTGTAAACTTTAGACTGCTTCTGGGTTCTTCTCAAAGAAGTCTGCCATAAATGACATCCTCCTCATGACTCTATCAATGTCCTCGCAGGCCCATTGAGTTGAGCTTGATATTGACCTTGGATCTTGGGGAGATGCTTGACCCTGAGGTGTGACTGACCTGAGGTGTAGGTTGTCCCTTGTTCTTTAAGGCTGCTGCCAAGGAGCTCCTCCTCCAACCCCTTCGGGAATCATAATAGTTTTCCCTGTGTGATGTCGAAGAATTTTCCCTATGAGGGAGATGGGTCTTAGAAGAATGTTTTTTGGAATCTTTCTCTTTAAGGAGGCTTCCAGGGACATGTTTTTTCACCAAGTGGGCTAATCCCGAACCTTGAGTGCCCTTAGCTGTTTTCGACGACGGCCGTTGAGTTTCGGCGGTGGAGTGCACCGAAGTCTAGTCTTCAGACGTCCGATGTTCGGCAGTGGGTTTGGACACAGCGTCTGTATTGTCTTTCGGGGCGTGTCATGCATCGATCGGGTCCTCAAGTGCCCAGAGGACAGGGATTCTGTGGACCTCCCCCTTGACGCCTTGTGTGGGCGTTTGGTCGACGGTCGCGTTGAATCTTGGCCCTTGGCTATGTGCTTAGTACTGGGAGCAGTGCGAGTTCTACCGCCGCCTGGTGTAGTACCCATAACAGAGTCGCCGGCCTGTCTATTGGGGTCGGGGACTTGCACTTGGGAATCCAACTGTTCCCCGTCGCCTTCGTCGTCCAAAGAGACTGCGATGCTGCCATCGCCGTAGGTACCCTCCACGTCCATGGCGGCTTTCGCCTGCATGGTGTGATGGGCCCAGAGTTTAGTATTTCGAAACTTGAGCATTTTAGGCTTGAAGAGCTTGCAGGCTATTACAACTAGGACAGAGTTTGAATGGGGTTCTATCCATAGTGAAACGAAATGGCAGCCAGGCGAGAAAAGTGAGTGTAAAGGAGACAATATATTCTCCAATGTCCACCCCCCCCACTCTCCCTACTGTTTGGGCCGAGGACCAGTGCGGCCTTCCAAGGCCGAAGGGGTCCGTCGATGGGAGTCTGTTCGACGGTCGTCCTCTTCACCGCTGTCGAAGATATTAACGAGAGTCAGTGATCGAGAGATAGAAAGGATAGGAAGAGTAAACTAACTCTAATTTTCAACAATCAATGGCGTTATGCTGAAATCAGAACTCTGCAATTTAGCGTCCGTCTACGAGGGCAGAAAAAAAACAATCTGAGGGACCTTGACGCGTGAAGTACCAGGAGTACAGT
The DNA here is from genome assembly GCF_040938575.1 of Ambystoma mexicanum. NCBI lineage: Eukaryota > Metazoa > Chordata > Amphibia > Caudata > Ambystomatidae > Ambystoma > Ambystoma mexicanum. The sequence continues at coordinate 1,457,375,620 of NC_090921.1, forward strand.
GGATGTCGCACTAGGGATAGTATTACTGGCACGCCCTGTCGACGTCCCTTTTCGAATTTCGAAAACAACAACTGTAATACTCTGCAGCTTTCACTAGATGTCGGCCTATGCATAGCATGTGATCTAAGCAGATTCCACAAGCCTCAGAAATATATATAATATCCATTTTTTTTTCTCCAGAGGCTTGTGGATCTACTTCAACTCACATGCTTTGCATAGGCTTCCATGAAGTGGTTGGTGCAGAGTATTAAATTACTTTTATTCCGCCATTAATGTTGGTTGGTTTTCGCAGAGTTCCTCGCTATAGTGACCATCTTTATCATTGTTAAAATGTCCTACCTATTTCATGTTACCGCTGATTCAATGCTCGAAGTACCAGCTGTCCAGACCTACCAACCTCTCAATGGCCTTTCTTCAGGCTTCATCCTACACAGTAGGGTGGTGGGGAAAATTGCATAGTAGATTCATATTTAGAGTATGTCTCCATTCAGTTTTCCCCTTCACCTCCCAGTCTCGCTGTCTTTTGTTATTTACCATGTCGAAAGCTCCATTTAAGATCTGCCCTTCCTTGAACAAACGGTTTCCCTGGAAGGATACACACGATGTGTGTAAAGATTGTCTCCCTCGGGACCACCAGGAAAATGGGTGTAAAGCGTGTACGCTTTTTCGAACCAAGAACCTGAAGGACGTACGGTTGAAACTTTGGGCGGCTTACACCATCCAAACAGAAGCATCTTCAGATTACAACACTGGCACAGAGGAATCTAAGGAAAAGCAAGACTGCATTGGTGCTAGTAGTGATGAAGAAGACCTGATACGGGAACCTGGAGACTCTGGTGGGCTCATCCCCAGCTCCAAAACCACAAACATACTAAACACATTACAACTGCCAACCACAGTTTGGAGAACCTGCCGAAAAGAGGCAAGACGTTAACTGAGCCTAGCCGTTCACCAGGTGGCCCCCTGTGCCTGTTATTTAGCCTTCAACCATGTCCCAAAAACTAAAGTAACGCCAATGATTACCAGTACCATGCAAAATGTTTTGACGCATACGTCTATTCAGACGCCAGCACATAAACGAGCACTGAAGCAGGTCACTACAACAGGTATAGTTTCTGAAGGTGCACAATGCAGTGGGGCTACATCCCCATTATCACAAGCATTACATAGTAAATCATACTCCTCGCAACAAGAAATAGTCTTTCCACTTAAAGACATCTGAGTTACTGGGTCATGGAACAGGCAGAGGTTTGAAAGTATTATGGGCAAGATGGCATCTTGTTTACTTCTTAGGGAAATGCCCAATTGAATACAAACATATTTCACAGGGCGAGGGGGAACCTCCAGCTAAAAGCCCTAGGGTACACCTCCCTTATCCATATAAAGAGTCAGTCATAGCTCTAAAGGAAGATGGGGAGGACGTCTTCTTAGAAGATGATCCAGGGACAGACCTCGATAACCCAGATTAATTTCTTGTTCAGTCTCCAGATACTCCTGATGAGCCAGTAGCTAACTCCCCCATTCATGACCAGCTACTCTACAATGACCTCCTGAAGAGAGTTGCAGACCACTTTAAAATAGATACATACGAGTCAGAGGAAGACAGCGACTTGGTCGACAACATACTAAGTAAATAGGAAATCGTTGGGCGAGTATATGACATGCATTACTTACCGTAAAAGCATTTCTGATGATTCCATCTGGTTAGATTCACATGCTGTGCATATAGTCCCGACATCCAGTGGTCACTCCGGAGTATTGCATCTTGTCTTTTGAGAATCGAAAGGGGATGTAGACATGGGCGGGTCTGTAACACTATCCCTAACGTGACATGTAGTGTACCCAAAATCCCTCAAGCGTCAATGTCCCTCTGATTGTATTTTGGCTGCCGTGAGGGAGCCTATGACTATCGTGAGTGAGTACAGAAAAAAGAAAGTAGTAAGACGTCTATGTTTCTTCCATCTGAGCGGGGAGGAAGGGTGGGCGCATGTGAATCTAAGCAGATACAATCATCAGAAATGCTTTTACGGTAAGTAATGCACGTCTTCTGATGCTTGTTAATCTGCTTAGAATCACATGCTGTGCATAGACTAGCGAGCAGTAACCGGAGTTGGAGGTGGGTTATGAGAAGGAACACTAGATAAAAGATGTCTTAGTACTGCTTGTCCCACGTGAGAATCAGACCTAGAATGAGTGTCTAGGCAATAGTGTTTTGTAAAGGTGTGTACAGAACTCCAGGTTGCCACTTTGCAAATGGACTCTAGGGGAACATTTGCAAAGAATGCTATGGAAGCCCCAGTGCCTCGAGTAGAACGTGCTCTAGGCTTGAAGGGCAGTTCTCTCTTAGCAAGAGAAACAGAGTGTGATGCATTTGACAATCCATTTAGAGATAGTAGATTGGGAGACCGCATCTCCCTCTCTACCTGCTGCCACTGAAACGAAAAACTGATTTGTCTTTCTTAGTGGTCTAGTTCTTTCCATGTAAAACATGACTGCCCTGCGTACATCCAGTGTGTGCAAGCTTCTTTCCCCCATGTTTGAGGGGTTCTGAAAGAACATTGGTAGTTCTATGGATTGGTTCACATGGAACTTTGAAATTAATTTAGGCGCAAACCTAGGGTGAGTGCGTAGAACTACCTCATCTTTGTGAACTGTTACAAAGGTGTCTAGGACAGAGAGCGCTTGTAGTTCACTGACTTCTAATGGAAGTAATGGCTATTAAAAAGGCAGTTTTGTAAGTGAGATCTTAAGACTTGATTTATGCATGGGCTCAAAAGGAGACCCCATAATCTTGTTAACATCACAGTTAGGTCCCATCCGGGAGCTTGGTTAGAAATCAGAGGGTGAATTCTCTCTACTCCCTCCATGAAAGCCTTAATTACTGGTATCTTAAACCACAACACCTTTTGTCGTGATGTAGTGCAGGTTGAAAGAGCAGCTAAGTGAACTTTTAGCGAGTTAAAGACTAGGCCCGAGTCAAGTAAATTAATCAGGTACAAAACGGTATGAGTGAGAGAGCAGTCAATGGGATTGATGCTCTTAGAGTTACACCAGATAACAAAATGTTTCCACTTGCTAGAATAGCAATATCATGCGTTAGGTTTTCTTACCTCCCTGAGTATGTCCATACACCTTTGAGGGAGTTGTTGGTGCCCGAACTCTATGACCTCAGGAGCCAGGCTGCCAAGTTCATGTTTGCGGGCATGGGTGAAGTGTTTTCCCTTTGTCTTGCGACAACATGTTGTACGGGCAAAGCAGTTTGATTGGGGAAGATAGGGAAATCTCCATCAGATGAGCAAACCAGGGTTGGCGGGCCCACATGGGGGGCCACCAATATCATTGTGACTGGTTCCTGGGGCATCTTGTGCACTATCTTGTTGAGTAGGGGAGTCAGGGGGAAAAGCGTAAACAAATTTCCCTGACCATGTGATCCAGAGTCAGTTAGCGGTTTTGGGGGTACCTGGAGGCGTAATCTTGGCATTGGGCGTTCTCCAGAGTTACAAACAAGTCGAACTCTGGGAAGCCCCATTCTGCTAAAACATTGGAGACTATGTCTTTGTGTAATCGCCATTTGTACTCCATGGGTAGTGGGAAATCTCTGCTGAGTACGTCTGCCAGAAGATGGAGCTCCCATGGAACATGTTGTGACAGCAGGAACATGTGTTTGAGAGCCCCCCCCCCCCTCCAAAAGCTTTGGGACAGTTTGGACAGCCCTAGAGAGTGAATACCTCCCTGTTTGTTCAGATAATACATGGCCGTGGTGCAGTCTTTGAGGATCAGGACCGTCTTTCCTTGCAATTGTGTCTGAAAGGTCTTTAGCACTTTGAAAACGGCTAACAGCTCCAACATGTTTAGTTGGTTGGATGCTACGTCTGACGATCAAACTCTGCGCTGTCTGTTGAAGCAGGTGAGCTCCCCACCCTGTGAGAGATGCGTCTGTAGTCAGAGTTGCTTCCACTGCGGGGGTGGTGAAGGATTTCCCTTTTAGGCGGTTTTCCCACAACCACCACCACAGCGAGAGAACGACAGCCGGCGAGACAACCACTAAATCATCCCATTGTCCGCTGCCCTGACACCACTGGCTGTTGAGCCACTCTTGCATTGGACGCAAGCGCACTTGAGGAACCAAATAAATGCATGACGCCATCATTCCTAACAGTCACGTAGCTTTGCGTACCATCACCTCTCGACTGGCTACATATTGAGGGATTTGAAGCAACATGTTTTGGACCCTCTCGTTGGAGGGGAAGATGATGCCGTCCTTTGTTCGAATTAGAGCCCCTAGGAATTGTTTGACCTGACTGGGGTCTAAGCTGGATTTCTTCTCGTTGATGGAGAATCCCAGGCTGAATAAAAGGTCTATAGTGTCTTGGGTATTTGACAAGACATTTCGTAGGAGTACCCTGTTATGAGCCAGTCGTCGAGGTAATGATAAACCGGGATGGATTGCCTGCGCAGGTGTGCTGCTGCCACTGCTAGTACTTTGTAAATACCCTTGGTGCGGAGGCTATGCCGAAGGGTAGTACCTTGAATTGATAATGTTTGTTTTGTATCATGAATCTGAGGTATTTTCTGTGCGGCAGCAACATTGAAATATGAAAGTATGCAACTTTCATGTCCAGTGTTGCCATGTAATCTCCCTCGAGAGCAGGGGAATTCCTTCCTGCAGAGTGACCATGCAGAACTTTGTGGCCTTACAAATTTGTTTGCTGGGCGCAGATCTAATACAGGGCACATGGCGAGATCATTTTTGGGTACAAAGAAGTACACTGAATAAATACCTTCGTTTACCTGGGAAAGAGGTACGACCTCTATGGCTCCCTTTACCTTTAGTGTTTTGACTTCCTGAAGAAGGATACGCAGATGGTCTAGCGTCAGGCGTCTTGCGCGTGGAGGTCTGAAGTTTGGGGACCGGCAGAACTCTACAGTACCCGTGGGCCACGGTCTTCAGCACCCACTGGTCTGTAGTTATCCCCTCCCATGCCTGAAGGAACGATATAAGCCGGCCCCCGACCAGGGAGGCATGGGAGGAGACCTGGATCTTCAGCTTATTTTGAACCTGAGGCCGGGGAGCCTCTGGGGGTAGAGTTCCGACCCCTTCCTTTCCCACAACACGGACCTCTTTGGAGATACGGAGTGTTGTATCCGCTGGTTCCTTGTGCAGAGGACCATTTATTTCCCGAGGGGTACTGGTTTTGAGGGAAGCGTTGGCCATGAAAAAGGTATCTGGACCCAGTTCCTTGCCTTGTGGAGGGCTTTTGTATGATTTGATTTAGCATTTTAAGGGTGTGGTGCTCCTCCTTTGCAGTCTAGAGAGCTTCGTCGACTGCTCTCCCAAATAGGTTGGATTCTTCCAACGGTTTATTAATAAGTGACGCTTGAGTTTCTGGCTTGAACCCAGAGTTTCTTAGGCAGGCGTGACTCTTTAGGAGGGTGCCCTGAGCCAAAGATCGACCCGCTGTCTCAGTGGAATCCAAAGTGTTTGAGTATACTTTGGTTTACTTGTCTGCCCTCGGTTATCGTGGACAGAAGACAAGTTTATAGCGGTCCAGGAACCTCCTGCCGGCCTTCCTGAAACATGGCCTATTGAGCATCCGCATAGTTGGCTAACAAAGTAGTATTGTTAGCGATGCGCGTAGAAAAAGCCACTGCAGCCGTGACCCTCTTTCATAGGGTGTAGAGTTTTTTTTACACTCCTTGTCAAGGGGTGCCTCCCCGGTTGACAGGGGTGCCTCCCCGGTTGACAGGGGAACCCCTGCCCTTTTCCTGGTAGTGGTCACCACCAGTGAGTCTGGGGTGGAGTGACCTCTGATGTAAAGGGGATTAGAGGGGGAAGGCCGAAATAGCTTTTCTATCTTTGGATTAACTGCTCTTTGAGGGCAGGTCTTAATAGTGAGGGAGCCAGTCGCTTTCGAATTGAGTTTAGTAAAGGAATAGCCTGGATGGCTGGCAGTTTCTTTTTACGAATGTCCTCTCAATGTCAGCCTCAGGAACAGCTTCATCAGTGGCGATCTTGAAGTGTTCTGCTGCTTTGCGCAACATGGCGTTGAACGTCATTTGATCATCCACTGGAAAGGGCCGTCTAGTCGGAGTGGTCTGGGGGGAATCTAAACACAGGGCATCAGGATCTGGTGAAGTATTAGGAGACTGGAAAGGCTCAGGGTCACCCATATCAGGGTCCCCCCCACCCCTGTATGGGGTCATGCATATGCTCAATGAAGGGGTCATCATCCTGAGTGTTTTCTGCAGGGACCTCCTCCTCAGTGAGGTCATAAGTGTACACATCCTCCTCCTGAGCGGGATCAAAGAGTCTTTGAATTTTAGCCACAGGGGGAAAAAGGCCCTCTTCCTGTGGTCTCTTGGGGGTGGATTGCTCTGAGAGGGTTACAAAACGGTCAAGCCTCTCCATACAACCCTCACATGTTTCCCTAGTCCAAATAGAAGACCCAGAGGGGTCTAGAGGTGGAAAGGGCTCTTGTATACGATCCTCTGACGCCAAACGTCGAGATTTGTGTTTCAACACTGAAGAAATACCTTCTTCGCCGTGCGAAAACTCTTTTCAGGGGACCGACAGAGGTTGCGTGTCCCTGTGCTTCTCCTTAGGCTTGGCAGAGGGTTCCGGTATTTACTCTAGCCTATCTTTGGATCTCGACAATTCTTGGGCTTTCACGTGGGCGTCGGCGAATCCCTTGACTGACGCTTCTGAGCGTCCGCCGAAACAAATCTTGCAATGCTTTCGGTAATGTCCTCTGCAGTAGGGAGACGTGTAGCCTGGGCCTGCAGTTGTATAGTCTTCAGCAGAACCGGGGCCTTGTCGTCGGATGATGATACATCTCAACGGTTCTTGGAATATTTTGGGTAGCGCCCTTCAATTTAGAGTGCCCGGTCGCTAGGCGCATCTGCGAGGAGGGCTGCCGATCCTAACAGTCGGTGGGCATGGGCAAAACATCCGGTGTGCCCGTTGGCGCTGTGGTCCTCTTCGACTTTGCCGAAGACTGGCCGGGGGTTGTGTGTTTAGTGAGTTGAGAGTGTTCGTCTTTGTTGCCGGAGTGTACAGTCCCCATAGCAGTGCCTGAGCCGTGCCTGGCGGGGCCGGGGACAGATGACGTGGAGCAGGAGCGCTCTGCCGAAAGGTCAATGACCTCAGAGTCAGAGGCCTGCTCGTCACGGAGGCCCTTGTCGCAATCGGCGGTTGCTCGATATCCCGCAGGCAGCCCACTGCTTGACACGGCGCTCCTTCAATGTCTTCGGATGGAGGAGCGTGCAAGCTGCACAACCTTTCTCGTCGTGATCGAGGGGCAAGTAACGGTTACACCGTAGATGCTTATCTCTCCAAGGAAAGTTGCCCTTGCAAATGGGGCAAAACCGAAATGAGTCCTCTCCATAGCTGAGGATAGAGAAAGTGACGATGACCAGAGAGAAAAGAGGGAGGAAAGGGAAAGGCATTTTCAGATTTTACAGAAATGTCCACCTGACCCCACTCTCCCTACTGTGTCGGCCGGCTGGAAGGCATGTTCACGTTGTCGGCAACGCCGATTGAATCACCGTCCGTCGAAGGTCTGTGGAGGCTTCGGTGGATATCAGGAACAGTCGTCGATATGAAGGACCGTCAGGGTGATATTGAATAACAATATAATATATTCGACCAAAGGTTGATGGAACAATTAGCAAGGTCACTGGACGAGCTCTGCATAAGGCAACCAATATGCTGGGCGGAAATAACAATCCGAGGGACCTCGACGCTTGAGGGATTTTGGGTACACTACACGTCACGTTAGGGATAGTGTTACAGACACGCCCATCTCAACGCCCCCTTTCGATTCTCAAAAGACAAGATACAATACTCTGCGGTGACCACTGGATGTCTGACTATATGTACAGCATGTGATTCTAAGCAGATTAACAAGCATCAGAGACCCTTGTTACAATCTGTTAGAATACACCTCCTACCATCTTTATATATACCTAACCTTACCAAAAACGAACCCCAACAGATCTGTGCTTCAACAGAGTTCACCATAAAAAAAGTTACACTCTAGAGAAGAAAGTGGCTACTTCAGCGACTTTCCAAATGGGAATAGCAAACAACACTACCCGTATGTTTTAACAGGGCACAGTGCGACCAGGTGGAAGAAAAAGTGAATGGGGTACCGGATCCCTTAAGGTCACAGATCCTTAAAACTCTGATTGAGGGTAATCAAGGAGCCAATGCTATTATCAAGACTTCCCTTGATGCAGCAGACAGCAGGTAGGATAGCAGCAGAGAGTAATCTCATTAAAAGCCAATCAGGGCTGAGGAATTAAGGCCTTAAGCCTGAGACACATGCTACCCTTATAAATATGCCATTTGAAAATGCTGTGCTTTTTGGGAAAGTTGTAGATGATGCTCTGGAAATGGCAATGAAGGAGCATGAGCCCCTCAACTCTCCAAGACAAATTTCCAATAACCCATGTATGCAAGGAGGCACCTTTAACACCCGTCACTTTTTGTGGACAAGGGTACTGGAGGCCATCACAATCCACTTTTTCCCCAGGCACTACCTCCACATCATGGTATACCAGCCAGGGACAGCCCCCATCCTCTCAGTCCCCTTTCCAAAGAATGTTTAGAAGGGGACAGAGCATAGGCCAAGCCACTAAGGGCTCAGCCGCCCCCGCAAAACAATGACTCACACATACAGATCCCCACCCAGGTTTCACCAGTAGGGGGTCACATTTCACTTTTCACCCACGCATGGGAGGGAATTGCTACAGACAAGTGGGTACTTTCAATAGTTGCAGACTTGATATTTCATAGGGTTGTTGGAAACACAGCACAATTCTCCACCCACATCCAGGAGGATGTCCTTGGAACATCAACTAATCTTCGTTCATTCGCTGCTAGAAAAAGGAGCAATAGAACTTTTACGCCCATCACAGGTAAACAGTATTTATTCTGTGTACTTTCTTATTCCAAAGAAAGACAAATCCAAAATGCCCAGTATTAGATCCAAGACCTGCAATTATTTATGTGAAGCCTCAAAAGTTCAGGATGATAACCTTACAAGTTATTCCTCTACTGAAAAGAGGCAGAATGCATGGCAACACTAGACATGAAAGATGCATACTTTTATATTTCAATGTTACCAGCTCACCGGAAATACCCAAGGATCAAAGTAGGGTCTGCATACTCACAGTTCAAAGTACTACCCTTCGGCATTGCCTTAGCCTATCAGGTTTTCACAAAAGTACTGGCGGTAATGGCCACTCACTTGCACACGCAATCAATTCCCACTGTACCCTTATCTAGATGACTGGCTCCTAGCAGGGGACAATCCCAAAATGTGACAACAGCATCTCCAAGACACGATCAACATTCTGTTCCAACAAGGTTTCCATCAACAAGAACAAAAAAAACAAAAAAATCCAGCCTAGTCCCCAGCCACATAAAACTATTTCTGGGTGCGGTTATCCAGATAGAGAACGCCCTAGTCTTGCCCTCCAAAGAAAGGGTCCAAAACATACTGCCTCAAGTCCTTTCTTACACAGCCGATCGTCAAATAACTGTGCAGAGGGTTATGCGCCTTCTTGGTACGATTGCTTCTTGCATCTTTCTAGTGCCACACGCAAGGTTGCATATGCGTCCAATACAAGAATGGCTAGCAAAACAAGGGTCTCAAGCAAACGGTCAATGAGACGATCTAGTGGTAGTTTTGGAGACAGTGGTGGACTGAAGACAATCTGTTGATAGGCAAGCCCTTTCTCACCCTTGCAACAGAAGCCACAAGCATATCAACATCCTAGAGCTGCTAACAGTGTTCAAAGAATTGTAAGCTTTTCAATACCAGTTGACAGGCTAGAAGGTACAGTTTTTAGACAGCACAACTGCCATGTTTTACAACAAACAGGGCAGCACACTTTCACTGAATCTATCCAGACTAGCACAGAAGATATGGAATTGGTTTCTATTATGGAACATTTACCTCATGTCACAACATGTTGCAGTGAGACACAACTGCCTAGCAGACGTACTAAGCAGAAACACAGTGTCCCTCATAACACAAGAGGTAGATACACACAGCCATTGTAGAAAACATTTTTGCAAAAAGGAGGCGTCCAGACATAGATCCGTTGGCCCAAAAGAAACCTAGTAGTCCGACCACAGCCAAAGGCTGCGGCCACTAGCCATGGCCAAAGACCAGGGCTATTGGGCCAGTTTGGAAACCTATTAAACAACCTAGAGTGGCCATGGCCGAAGGCTATGGCTAGTGACCCATAAAATAACCTTGTTATAACAATCCCTTAAAATCCACTTAGAAAACTTTAAAGTGTAGTGAAGTTGAGCAGATGTCACAAAACCCTTGAAATTCAGAGGATGTAGAAGTCATGACCAGCTTAACTCCGCACGTTCCAGTTGATGTCCCCCCATAATGCCATTTTGTATGTCATTGTGACTTCTGTCTCTTATATGTAAGTGCTCATGGGCTTTGCAATAGGAACGCACAGAGTTCAGCTGGCCATACCTTCCCACATCCATGAATTTCTACTGTTTTGTTGCGCAACTACACTTAAATGTTCAGTGAATACACACACACACACACACACACACACACACACACACACAAGAGCTAGATACGGCTGCCTAGGATTCTTCTCATATTGGGAATCACAAGGCTCATATTATCATTAGCAGATGCTTTAAGCTCTATTGGTTTATCCTAAAATATGTGGCTACTAATGGGATTTTATGCCTTTACTGTGAAGACCTCAGAGGTGCTTTTGATTCAGTTAGGTTAAATCTTTGGATGAAAATAGATATAGGAATTAGTGAAGAAATAAAATACTCAATGAGACACAGATCATCCCATGATAACAAGTGCCTATGCCCAGTACTGCATTACACAGATAATGTTAAGACACTGTTGAACCAGTTACCTGTGCTTGATAACGTTATAAAGATAGGGATCTCGTCATTATGGCTTTCACCCCCGCTGTTGGGACGGACATGACTAACGGCCTGCCAGCCCAAGCCCAGGTAGGGCTCAGGCTGGTGGGCTGTTAAAGGCCATGACCGTGCCTCACAGCAGTGGTAAAAGCCATTTGCACCCCAGGGTTTATCCGGGCTGTGGGAATGTCCTGTCGCCGTCCCCCACCCCACTCAGGATATTGGAGTAGCTTGCACACCAAATCTCCGGAGAGGAAAAGAAAAAATATATAATAAAAACGAAGGCAGCGGCCAGGTGGCTCGCCGGAACCAGAGTACAACGCTCCAGTCCAGCAGCTAAGTGGGGAGGGAGGGAGCGGGGAAGGGAATCGTTTTTGTGGGGTTTTGGGGGCAACAGGGAGAGGCTGGCTCCTGTGAGGGGTTAGGAATGCAAGGTGGATAAGTAGATAGAGATTTTTCACAAGTAGCCATTTAATTAAATAATAAGGGTGTGGTATTCGCCTCGCTTTCACTAACCTAACGAGGATTTCCTTACCTGTCAAATTAAGACTAAAGGAAAACTCTAATATCAAAAGGGTATCGGTCCCTCACACTTATACATACAGCAAACTCATACAGGTATCATATGGTCGTTCAAAGTCAACAAAATCACAAACAAACATTGTAACTATGTATACCAGGGTTGGATCCCCTTCTTCAGGATTAATGCAGAATTTCCCAAACCAAATTATCAGTAGCCACATTCTATTCCAAACACAAAGTTCCTTCACTCCATGAGTCTTTCACTTGGCACTTGGATTATGTCATTGTTAAACAAGTTTTGTCACTCTTACAAGTAATTAACATTTCCTGCCAGGATAAAACTCCTACCACTACAAGTAATGTGGTGAGGCTTGCTTCAGACTTTCCACACTTAGATCCTCAATGTGGAAAGTAAATCAAAGAAAACTGCTTCTTAGAAAAATCTTTAACTTTTAACAGCAACATTCGGGTTAACAACTTCTTTCATAAGGGTACAATACAAATTGATGCGGTTTGTTCCACCGATTTGTTTGCCACATGCAATGCAGGTCATGGCCTCTCCCCCTCGATTCCCACAAGGAGGGACCCTCTACTGCCACTTTTGGGTTCCATCTTCATAAGTTAGGTTTCACTCCTTCGGAAAACTGTATCCCCTTTTAAGATTGCCTTACTTTGGCTTAGGCAATGCTGGTTGCTATTATATTCATCTGCTTCAAATATTGCTCCCTCTTTACTTTGGTAATTCTGCTTACAATATTTCTCCACTTGCTTTCTCGCAATAGGAGTATCACGCCAAAAAGTGATTCAATTCATTTGTTCGATATTCAAAGGATTGCTGGCAGCCATCGGTCTATTGCGAACGCCTCAGGGTTACCTCTTGAAGGCCAACTCACTGGTCTTTCCCTGCGCCTTCATTCAACATGTTGCTGCTTCAACTTCTTCTCTTGTCTGGTCCTGGGCATCTGACAGCTCTGGTCATTCTCCTGAGGCCCCTGCTTTCCGAAAAGGGAGCCTGTCTTGCATACTTAGGTGAACGCCTACCACGGGAGTAGGATGCCAGACCAGGAGAGCTTCTTTCTCCCACGAGACAGCCAGTAACAGCACCGCTTCCGGCTGCACGTCCTCTGCACTTCAGGGTTCCAACTTCTACGACTCTCTCGGCACTGCGTTCCGCTGCAAACAAAGCAGCGGTTCCGGCGTCCGCTTTCTTCTGCTCCTATTGCTGCGGTCTTCTGCTTCTCATGGCCTACAACTGAAGGGGGGTTTAATATTTCGAAAGTCCTGGCAGTTTTGCACCTCTGAGCCCCCCTTCCTCGTTCCAGTAACTAGAGCATTATGGGACTTGAAGTCCCTAATGTTCTGGTTTCTTTTTACATCAAAGACTTTAATTGCAACCGTATTTAATTCACTCGGTTTATAGAATCCACCTTTGGGCAAGGGCTTGAAAGAAAATGGTTGGTTCTTCGTTTTACATCTCAAACCTAAAGGGGAATCATAACGATCAGAAGTAAAATTTCTCTGATCCTTACATATATCATTCCCATACTGACTGTTCATTACTGATCATTTGGGTAATTTTGGGAAGAGAAGCCTTAATATGACAAGCCATTAGGTATTCTGGTATCAGAGAAACCTCACCCTCCTCAGAAGATAAATACTGCGTCCCTCTTAAGGGAGTATTCTTATTCCTTTGGTGACCTTCTCCTCCCAGGTGATACACCTGGATAATACCACCCGAGGGGTTAGGATCAGGTAGCGGCTGCCTTTCCCTGGCCACCTGGGAGGAAACATTAGGCTGGGATTCTGCGAGGACTCTGCAGGATTCATCACACTCCCCACACAACCAAAAAACCAACAAAAGAAAACAAAAAGAACAAGCGGTGTCACCTGAAGAAGGGCCTCAGGTGGCTGGAAACAGCAGACCAAGAACATGCTGTCTCACCCGCTGTTCCAGCCACCTGATTGGCTAAGCGCCCTCCCCCGGGTGTGAATAAAACATCCCTTACCCATGTCTCCAGCCACGTGTTATGATTGAACGCCAAGTTGGGCAAACAAATAATTTTGGTATGCTTTTTGGCAAATGGTTGAATGGGTGACCTTCGATAAGATGTTCAAGGCCAGGTTGACATTTTAAATATTAAGAGTACTTCCAGATTTGGGCAACGTTTTCACTGTATGCAACAAATCAGTTTATACATGCTTACCTAAAATTTCAGCTGCAAATTCTGCTGGTTTAATCTATGGCGTGCCAAGTAAACAAAGCCTTCAGTTAGTATGCACATGTGACTTGCACCAAAGTCATTCATTGGGGGGTGCACCAAAGATAGAGTGACCAGGCATGACTGTCTGCTCCTGTTCCCAGAGCTCCTTTACATTTTACAATTCAAACTATTAATTATGCATTAGATGCACAATCTAATTTACTGGGAGGCTCCTACCTTACCATTTCAGTTCCCCAAAAACTAGATTGCAGGCAACAGGGACGAACCGTGCAAACAAGATATCAACCTAAATGGGCTGGCACCCTGTCTGGCAAGTTTGTGGTGGTCTGTGAGGCTGCGGAAGCTGGAGTGCCACCTGAAGGGCGAGCCTGCGCCGTGAGCTGTGATGATGGTGGTCAAAGGAGTTTATGTTGCTAGAAGTTGGGGCTAGAGGGAGCACATAAATCGCAAATTAGACAGTTGAGATACAAAGCAGAAACAAGACTGGGCTTAAGCAATGTAGCCAATACTGCCCTTGAGATAAGGCAGCTGCACTGACACTTCATTTACAAACTGAATAATAAGAGTCCAGGAGGAATACCAGGGGTCATGGGGAGGGGGGTGGATTGCTTCATGTGTCTGGAAGTGCTGCATTTAAACATGTAATAAAAGCAAAAACAATCTCCATCTTGTTGCCCTTTACTCCTGTGTGCTTTTATCCTAACGCCCCAAAAAGTGTTTTTTTCTTTCTATCCGTCAGTGTGCTTTTAATTATTTTTTCTTTTTATTGTGCAATGGTGAAAATATTAGACTTTTCACAAACAAATATAAACAGTATTAAGAGCAATATCTGCATATACATATAAAAAAGCACTTTCAATTAAAAAGAATGACGAAGAAGAAAGAAAGTAGAAGAAAGTAACAACGAGAAAGAAAAAAAACATGCCCACAAAATTGGCTACTGTAGTTCCAATTATCAGTCCGTTATTCCCACCAGATTTAAATCTTAATGACTATGACTGAGGGTTTGCATCTAAACCAAACAATAATGATGGAATTACCTTTCCAATATAATATTTTATAACTGGAAGGAGGGAAAATGTGCAGAATTTATTGAATAATTTCTTCATTTGGGCACCTAATTGGAAAATGTTCCCTTCCAAAATAGTTAGCAGATGCAATTTTGTAGGATACGATCGAACAACAGATCCTAAATATTGTACTTTAGCGATCAGAATCACTTGGTCATCCAAACGCCAGAAGAATTGCTTGGTCACTTTAAGCGGTCTCTTGAAGTATTTTTAACTTGAGAGGGTTGATTCTCAAGTCATTTAATCTGGCATAACCTTCAAGCGTGTTCAACAGGCGTTGGAGACCAATCTGCGTGAAATCATGCAAAACAATATCATTGGCGTAGGCAATTCAATTTATTCTAGCTTTCCCAATCTTTGGACTTGCCAATGCCGACTCCTGCAACCACTTCGCTAAATCCACTAGATAAAAGTTAAAGAGAAAAGGGGCGACAATACTCCCCTGTCGCACCCCCCTCTCTATCCTAATTGTTCCAGACAGATTCCGTGTTTTGTCCAGTCTTATTTGGATTTCAGAGCCCTTATGCATTTCCACTATTCTTGCTAGTAGATTTTCCGATGGACCCAAACTCCTCAATTTGCCGCATATGTGGTTTCTATTCACAAGATCAAAAGCTTGGGATAGGTCAATCCCGGCGCCATACAGCAGGGGGGCTACCTTTTTGAAAAGTCTTACTGCAAACTGAGCTTAACACCAAGCCATTTAATGAGGTTGAAAGACCCAGATGAAAATCTGATGTTTTGATAGGATACCCTTTACTAATGCCCAATTCTCCACCTCCTTTAAAACCAAACCGGCAAAGATTTAATAGAGAAATTGGGTGATTTTCCATCGGGTCTAAACAATCCCCCTTTTTATAAATGGGTATAATAATAGCCCTCCTCCATGTCTCTGAAAAATGCCCACTGGTCACTATCTGTTCAAAGAGGGCGGCCGGTAAATGAGACCAGAGGCCGGGGTCAGATTTTAGGATCGGATTACTCAGTTCATTAGGGTCGGCGGCCCGGGAAGCGGATTATTTTTTTAAATTAAGTCTTGCATCTCATCTTGCGAGACATTAAGCTACCAAGCTTCAGTTTCTAGGGAAAATACTGTCAAGGTCTCCATTGCCCCATAAAGTTTTGTGAAATGGTCTATCCAAAATGTTTCCTGTATCACACCACTCAGGATAGCACTTTGACCAATCTACACCGAGCCGATCGTTGACCAAAAAAAATTACATTCATTCTTCTGGACCATTGCCTTTAGCATCAATTCCCCATCTTGTTGCAACCGTAAGTACCAATTTCAAAGGGATTGTGTCCTCTGACGTATTCCTCATCTTAGATATCTCCTTCCAGCTCTGCTGGCCTCGGAAATGTTTTCTCTTTCGAGGGCGCTGCGCGTCGACGTCCTTCGAGTCGATGTCCCTCGACAGCCGCCGTATCGATGCCGACGTCATCCTGGCTATAAAGGCAGCGCGCAGCGCCCGTTGCTCAGTTCCGTTTTTCCGCGCTTACTCAGTGCCTCGGAATACCGTTGCTCAGTTTTGTTAGGTTAAACCTATTTACCTCGAGTTATTCGATCCGTACTCAATGGCTTCTTCGTCGGAACCGACAACTCCTCGATCCGGCTTCAAAAAATGCCGAGATTGTGGGAAAAAGATGTCGCTGACTGACCCTCACAGAATTTGTCTGTGGTGTTTGGGAGCTGAACACCATTGTTCGGAGTGCGAGGACTGTATGTCCATGACAGCTAAGGCCCTGAAGGAGCGTAGGGGGAAGCTGGAGAAAGGTAAGACTTTTAAAGCTTCTTCTTCGTCGACGAAGTCGAGACATTCGTATCCTCGTCACCATTCGCGCTCCAGATCTCGGAGTGGGTCTCATCACTCCTCGAGATCGAAGCACTCGAAGAGGAGACGTCGAAGATCCCCTTCTCCGTCTTCCTCTGTTTCACCAAAGAGAATCCCGTGCCCCACGAAACATAGTTCCCGGGCTGAATGGGAGGAATTCCGCAAAAATATGATGAACGTCTTCGAGAAAGCGGCCTCGACCCCCTCGAAGACTGCCGAGAGCGATGCTCTGGTCGAAAGACCCGAAGGTCAAAAACGCCGCGAGTCGCAGTACCCGGCGAAGGAAACCTCTCGAGCGCGTCACGAACCCTCGAGCAGGACTATGACCTCCAAACCTTCCTCGAAGGTTCCGTCAACACCGTCGACGAGGGTTCCGTCGACGTCGAGGTCGATGTCTTCGACGCCGTTGTCGAAGGGACCTTCGACACATGAGTCTGTCGACTCGACGCCGGTGTCGACGCCAAGAAAAGTCACGGTTACGACACACCCAGTGTCTATCCCCAGGTCCTCGACGTCGATGGCTTCGAGATTGTCGAGTAGAATCTTCGAGGCCTCCGCCTTTGTTTTCGACGCCACGCTCGAAGCCTTCGACATCGACGTTTGAGGCCGATTATGACAAGTTCGGCACCCTCTGCCTTGGAAATGGGGTTTACACCCTTTATGAGTTCAGAACAATTGAGAACTATGTCCTTAATATTGGAAGAGGGTGAATTGTCTGAACAGGAAGACACATTTGAGTTGCAGGGACCTGTAACCCCAATTAGAGAAGAATTTTCCTCTGAAGAACGCAGGTTAAAGGATCTTCATGATTCCTTACATGAGGCAAGTGGGTTAGACACCTCCCCTGAGGTGGAGTTTGCTAGGCCAGACCCGGGGGAACATGCTGAAACCCCCTATAGAGCCTTAATGGCCAGGATCACAGAGTTTATGGGGTGGTCTGCACCTTCACAATCTTTCCAACAAGATGACCTCACGGATATTCTTGACAAAGGCCCACAGGAGGATCCTGTGGTGCCTTTTCATAAAGCTCTTCAGAGGAAGATCATGACAAACTGGGAAACCCCAGATGTCGTACCAGCAGTAAATAAAAAACTGTCTACAAAGTACAGGGTATCCTCTACAGACCCGGAGTTTTTGTCTAAACACCCATCCCCAGAAAGTCTGGTGGTACAGGCAGCATCCTCTACCGATGTCAAGACGGCTTATCCTACCGTCCCACAGGACAGGGACGATAAAAAATATGATGCTTTGGCAAAGAAAGTCTTTTCGGCATGGAGCATGGCTTCAAAATCTGTCAATGCTACTTGCACCCTTGCTAGATTCAGCCATACACTTTGTGAGTGTGCTTCTACAGCGGCTGACTGCATCCCGGAGGGAGAAGAAAGGGATGCGTTCCTGAATATTATACAGGACGGTAAAGACGCTATGTGCGAATCCCTCCAGACGGGCATTGATTCGGCTGACAGTATCAGCAGAGCAATGGCGGCAAGTACAACAACCAGGAGATTCGCTTGGTTGAGAAAGTCCGGTTTTGCCACAGATGTGCAAGCCAGGCTCTTGAACATGCCATTCGATGGCTCTTCTTTGTTCGGGAAAAAGGCGGATGACAGTTTAGAGAAACTGCAAACTTCAAAAGCAGCAGCAAAATCCCTAGGAGCTGCAATCCGTCAGACACCTTTTCGTCCCACAGGAACCTCTGCGAGGGGCAAGTCCTTTCGCTTCTACTCCGCGTTCGGAAGAGGTAGAGGACGACCGGCTCAAAGGGGACAAAGAAGAACTACCCGAGGTGGACGAGGTAGATATTCAAAAGCCACAGCAACAGCAGGTGCCTCTTTACCATCGGCATCTGCATCAGCCGCCCCAAAACCACTCTGAGGACTTCCCTCACAGGACACCTGTAGGAGGCAGGTTGACTCAACATCTGGCGGTATGGCAGGCTATCACGTCAGATGCTTGGGCATTAGAAACAGTTGCCCAAGGTTACTGCCTACCTTTCCTACGTATACCTCAGAGTCATCCACCGGGGATCAGCTCTCAGAAAGCTCAAGATCTGCTCCTCTTGCAGGAAATTTTAGACCTGCTAGAGAAAGGTGCCATAGAACCGGTACCTGTAGCGGAGAGGAACAAGGGCTGGTACTCCCCTTACTTTCTCATTCCAAAGAAAGACTGAGGACTGAGACCCATCTTGGACTTGCGAGAATTGAACAAATTCCTCAGGAAAGACAAATTCAAGATGGTCACTCTTTCTCAGATCCTCCAGGCCCTTCAGTTCCAGGACTGGTTGGTATCTCTGGACCTTCAGGACGCTTATTTCCATGTGCCTATCCATCTCAAACACAGGAAATACCTGAGGTTCGCAATTGGCAACTCTCACTATCAATTTCGAGTGCTGCCATTTGGGCTGACCTCCGCCCCGAGGGTCTTCATCAAGTTAATGTCGGTAGTGGCGGCAAGTCTAAGGAGGGAAGGGATTCACGTCTACCCCTACCTGGACGATTGGTTGATCAGGGCTGTTTCTTCGGAACAAGCTCAGATCCAGCTAAATCACGTGTGCCACTCCCTTCACAGACTGGGCTTCTCCCTCAATTTAAAGAAGTCACAAATGATACCATCGCAGAGACTCCAGTTCATAGGAGTGATCCTGGACACTTCCCTGGGAAAAGCCTCGCCACCAGAGGTGAGGGCTCAAGATATTCTACAGATGGTTACCAAGTTCCAACATGCCCAACGTCTCCCAGCCTTCGACTTTTTGAGGTTGCTAGGCCTCATGGCATCCTGCATTTTCCTAGTGCCAGAGGCTCGCCTGAGAATGAGATTCCTCCAGTGGGCACTGAGGACTCAGTGGTCACAATTCTCAGGGAGAATGACAGATTTTCTTCAGGTTCCCGACAGAGTAGCTCGAGACCTTCAGTGGTGGGCCTGTCAGGGGAACATTCTGAAAGGAGAACAGTTTTGGCAACCCTGGCCGGAGATAACAGTAGTCACGGATGCCTCACTCAAGGGGTGGGGAGCCCACGCCAACGACTTGACCATCAGCGGTCGTTGGTCTCCATCGGAGTCCAGACTACATATCAACCTGTTAGAGCTGAGAGCCATCAGACTTGCGCTGAAGGCGTTCCTGTCAGCTGTACAAGGGAAAAACGTCCTGATAATGACAGACAACACGGTGGCCATGCATTACCTCAACAAAAGAGGAGGCGTAGGATCACTACCCCTGTGCAGAGAGGCGATGCAGCTCTGGTTTTGGGCAATCCAAGAAGGAATCTCTCTATCGGCAGTTCACCTAGCCGGAGAGAAGAACTTGACAGCGGACGCTCTGAGCAGGCAGAGCACAGTCTCCCACGAGTGGGAGCTAGCTCAGGAAGTCCTTCAAGAGATCTTCGCCCTTTGGGGAACCCCTCAGGTAGACCTGTTCGCCACCAGCCTCAACAGGAAATGCGATCTGTTCTGCTCAAGGGAATTTCCCCCGAGAGGAGCTCTGGGAGACGCGTTCATAGTGGACTGGGAGTTTCCGCTTCTGTACGCGTTCCCACCGGTCCCTGTCATTCCTCAAATGATCAGGAGGAGGTTGAGAAGATTCCGGAGAACCATGATCCTAATTGCCCCGGATTGGGCCAGGAGAACGTGGTACCCGGACCTTCTAGACTTGTCCATCTGCCCTCCAATTCGACTTCCACTCAGAGAACCTACTCTCACAGAAGGGAGGTCAGGTTCTCCATCCAGACATCAAAACCCTCAACCTTCACGCTTGGCTTCTGAAAGGCTGAGGTACAAGGATTGGGACCTCCCTGATGATGTTATGGAGGTGTTGCTTTCGGCAAGGAGGCCAGCAACAAAGTCTTTATACCGCTGCCGTTGGAACAGATTTTGCAGCTGGTGTAGAGAACAGAATATCGACCCTTTTTCATGGGGTACACCAATGGTTTTGTCCTTCCTACTATATTTGGCAAATTCAGGCCTTCAAGTTGGCACCATTAAGGGCTATCTCGCAGCGCTATCCATCTTTAAGCGCACTGCGGAAGAACCATCCTATTTCAAGTTACCCTTGGTAATACAATTTCTTAAGGGGTTAACCAATGTTTATCCCCCAAGACCATTCCAAGTTCCCCTATGGGATTTAAACTTAGTCCTAACTTTCCTGATGGGCACACCTTTCGACCACTCCATTCTTGTTCATTAAGATTCCTTATCCTTAAAACTGTTTTATTAATAGCACTTACATCTGCTAGAAGGGTGAGCGAATTACCAGCTCTTTCTTGTAAACCCCCTCACACTATCTTTCACAAAGACAAAGTTGTCCTGCAACTGAAGCCTAATTTCCTCCCAAAGGTGGTTTCTGAATTCCATATCACTCAGAAGATTACCCTACCATCTTTCTATCCTCCTTCTCACCCGGGGAAAGGGGAAGAGAGGTTACACAGGCTAGACCCTAGAAGGGCTTTAAGTTTTTACATCAGTAGAGTAGCCAGGATAAGAGAGGCAGACCAGCTGTTTGTAGGTTACACAGGTCACAAGCTGGGGTTACCAATAACTAAGCAGACCATTTCCAGATGGATCATTCTAGCCATTCTGGAATGTTATAAATTGGCAGGAAAAGAGCCCCCTCAAAACCTTAGGGCTCATTCAACCAGAGGTATTGCAGCTTCATCGGCCCTCAAAAGAGGTGTGCCGGTTAAAGACATCTGTGCGGCCGCTACATGGTCGTCTGTCCATACCTTTACACGATTTTACAACTTGGATTCCTCCTCCAGTCAAGAGACTAGGTTTGGAAGGGCTGTACTGCATTCTATTCATCAATAGAAGACAGCATGAAGTCAGTACTCCCTCCTCCAATAATAGAATACTGCTATGGGAGCATATCTAAGATGAGGAATACGTCGGAGGACACAATCCCTTCGAAGAACAAGTTACTTCTTACCTTGTAACGTTCTTTCGACGGGATGTTCCTCCGACGTATTCCTCATCGACCCTCCCATCCATCCCCGCAGTTCTACTTCCCTTGTTGTTGCAGCTTACACTCCTTCAGGGTGATTAGTTTAGTCCAGAAAGCATTATTGTGGGCTACAAAACGGAACTGAGCAACGGGCGCTGCGCGCGGCCTTTATAGCCAGGATGACGTCGGCGTCGATACGGCGGCTGTCGAGGGACATCGACTCGAAGGACGTCGACGCGCAGCGCCCTCTAGAGAGAAAACATTTCTGAGGCCAGCAGAGCTGGAAGGAGATATCTAAGATGAGGAATACGTCGGAGGAACATCCCGTCGAAAGAACGTTACAAGGTAAGAAGTAACTTGTTCTTCTGTAGTTATTTCTTTGATTTTTTACGTCCCTCCAATAGTCATCCTCATCCATTTTATTAGCCTTCAGCCTCCTCAGAGCTTTCCCTTTTTTTCCATCAAACCGATGATTATGTATTGATATAACTTGCTTTCCCACCCGACATGAGGGATTTGTATCCCACAGAAACTAACATTTCTTGGATTGCACATTTTTTTGTAAATCAAACTCATTCATTGGACTGGTGATGTTATTAAGGGACTTGATCAGATCCTTTCCCCCCCTCCCTGGAACTTCACCAGTCTGTTCTTCCCACTATTTACAGACACATTGGGCCTCATTACGACCCAGGCGGTAAGTTACCGCCTGGGCCGTGACTTTACCACCATGGCGTAAACTACGTTTACGCCATGGTGGTTGGCGGACTTACCGCCCCATTCCGACCTTGGCGGGGCGGTAAGTCCCCAATCCCCATTTACCCTTCCCCATTTTTGCCCCATAGGGCATAATGGGAGTGGGGAAGGCGTTAAGTACGCCACCGTAAATTACGGTGGCGTAATTAACTCCATGGTCCCTTAGCGCCATGGATTTTAACACCCGCCAAAAGCGGGTGTTAAAACCTCCATGGCGCTAAGGGACCTCGTAATTGGCGGTAAGGGGTCGGCGCAGCTAACGCTGGCGTAAACCCCTTACCGCCAGGGTCGTAATGAGGCCCATTATATGGATATAACTCTTCCCCAATCTCAAGGGGTACTGCATGGTCACTTGGATTACCGCTATTCACAGAGAAACACACACATTGTTCGGACACATCCTTAGAGAAAAAGAGATAGTCTATTATAGAGTGACAATCGCCTCTTTTCCACGTTGGGTGTGGAGGAACACCACCCTAAATGTTCCCATTCACCATGAATAAATTCCACTCTGAGGAAATTATACCAAAACTTCCCATTAGGTGACGGTTCCCTGCTCGGTACTGCCCCTAAACCTGCTAACTGAATTTCCTGAGTGCTTAGGGCCCCCATCAGAATAAGGCTATAGGAGGAGAAACAAACACAAATATTCACAAATAAATCAGACAGTGACTGCTGGAAATCAATTTGCGTGGAACAGGAGGGATTCCAATAGATGTAGATGTACACCACTATCCAGATTCAGTGCGTAGAACCAGTCCCCAATTCTACTCACCACAAGAATACCTTTTGTAGAGTTAGATAGCAACTCTGTGGACCCGAAAATTGAATTTCTACAGTAGCCCTCCTGACAGTTTCCCCGCCCCCTCACCAGTTGCCAATTGATGAACGGAAAAGTCATCCACCCGTTACGCTCACCTGGTATCCACAGGGACGCCACCCAGCCGGGTTACTTGCTGGTATGCTTCTCAGCTTTGCCCTGATGTGGTCTGCGGGGAAGGTTCTGCCTGAAATTACAGAAGGACGGTGTTCAAGACTGACCGACTGGGGTAAGTATCCTCCCTCCACCCACGTATGATTTCAGTCCCTCTGGCGCCCTCTCCTCTCCTTGTGGTAGAATTAGGCGTGCTCTCCGTCCTGCCTTCTTTGCAGGGGCGTGTTGTCTTTCAAGGGCGAGTGCGGTCCAGTTACTTCACTGACGCCGGGCCGTTTGATATTGTTCAGGTAAGTCTTATTGTTGTTCTTTAGTTTTGTTGCTATCCTACATGCCTTTCTTTGTTTAGTATGCGGAGCTTCAGCGCGGCAAACTGGCTTGGTTGAGCCCCGCTGGTAAATGATGGCGCATTAAGAGCGCTATGATGCGGTAAGAAAGCGCTATGCGCAGCGCTGCGAAGTCTTGCCTTTGCTAACCTGTGTTTTCCTTCCTTGTAGGTCGCTGTGTTCTTCAGCGCGAGTGGAATGTCTGGAGTTGTGCCAGCCGAGAGGCGACCAGCCAGGTAAGCCTTTTGAGCAGTTCGTAATTTGTAAATGTCTCTACTGCTTTCTTTAATGTTGCCTCTATCTTCCACTTTCAGGTCGTTCTGTCCGGGAGGCGTGCAGATTCGAGGAAGCTGTTCTCAGTAGCTGCAAGTGTTTAAAGATGAAGACTGCAGGTAAGATGCTGCTGCTAATGATGTTCCTTTTGTCTCCTTGCAGGTTCTGCTTCTCCGAGGTTCGAGGGAATAGCTGGACGTGGTGAGCGTCAAGTTGCAAGCTGCAAAATAACGCGAAGCGTGTTGTCTTGCTCGGGTGTGGTTTAAATAGCCCCAACAAAATAGTCCAGGTAAAGTAGTCCCTAGCTACCACATCCAAAACACTAGACTGCATAGCTTGGTTCTTAGAAACCAAGCTATGTGGATGCCTCCATGTTGGCTGACAATACAATAAAGTAGTTCCGAAGCACATTGTTTTTCATGGTGTATGAGCCTGGCGCCATAAGCGCCAGGACTGGCCCCATGAGGGCTTTTGAAGAGGATGCCAGGCTCTAGAGGCCGGAGTCCTGACTCCACCTGGCCAATGAGTTTGCCAGAGGGGGTTTTGGGCGAGGGTCGTGACACCGCCTCAAAACTTGTTTACAGCCAGGTTGCCTGAAAAATTACCAAATCAAACTTATTATAAAAATCTGGTCCCTCCTTAGTTTATTCTGAAAGAATTGGGACCCCTCCTGTTCCACCCCAATAATTTAACATATTGCCTGGCTAGAGAGATTTCTCTAACAGCCCCAGTTTTTTAAAGACCCGAGCTATAATTTCTGGCATTAAAGCCAGTACATTAATGTTTGCATCAAGTTTGGATGGCTTGGACTCTTAATGGTTTATCTCTAAAGAAGGAATCTTTAGTAATGTAATCCTCTGTAGATTCCACTGTTCCATTCATTCTATTAATGGGTTTGGAATCACTTTTAGAAGGCAATTCGGAAAGGACTTTATAACTTAAGTCCATTAACTCCTTACTTGATTAAAAAAATAGCACTAACACCCAACCTTGATTTAACCCCAATTTCAACAATGTCTGTACATTGGTCATATGGAAAGTCGGATGTACTCCAGGTCAACCGTGGACAGATAGTTCAAATCAAGTACCCACCCCTTTAAATATCGATAGGATCATACTAGTATTCAAAGGCTTCCATCTTGTTCTTGACTCTGCCACCCCGTTGCATGTACAGCTTGAGCACCAATCTTTGCTGGGAACCACGTAGCCTTCTTTCTTGATTTGTGGGATATTGAACAGTATGATGGGTTGAACAATTACAGTGGACAAGACTTTGCTTTGATGTTGTCATAACACCCCGCGAGGTATCGCTAGTCTTAATTTTGTCTTGCAGAAGAGAAGATGGGATAATTAAACAGTCCTCCTGTTGTTAAGTTCCACAATGTTTATTTTTACCCTTCTCTAATTGAAATTATTTCCACCAAGGATATTTTCAGATGATTCCTTAGAAACTTGGGCCTGATTTCTAATGGTTAGTTATTCATTCTTCAAAGTGTTAATCCAAAGTTTTCCTTTCAGGAAGATTGGTGCAATCTTCCTTGGATCACACTGTACTTCCATTTGAACACCCACAGTTATTGCAGAAGTCTCTGGTTCCTGCCCAATCTGTTTGGGACAGATTTGCTTCTCCCCACCACCACCCCCCGCACCTCCCTTTTGTCTGAATTTTCGAAAGCTTCGCCTTCTTCACTTCCATTAGCCTTGAGGGTTAAGCCTTTTTCACTGGACTGAGCTGATTTTATTTTTCAAATAAAATGTGTGGCTTCAGATTTCCTGGTCTTGTTACTTTTATGGTTATTTTTCCCCTTTGTCTGTGAGCTGACCAGCTCACCCACCAAGACCTACTGCTGTCTTTTTTGCTTTTTCTTCATTTACCAGTTAGGTTTGGGGGTCTTCACCGAATCTTGTTCTCTGGGCGGCACCGAACATGCTTTTGAATTCAGTTTATAGCCTTCTTCTGTAATCTGTGCCATACACACAGATTCCTCCATTGTTGATACTGACAAGGGTGTGTTGTCCAAAAGATTTGCTGAGGCTTCAAGGAGGTACATTACATTATCAGTACTTTCTGTCGATTTAATGTGATGTGGACATTGGCCTTCCAGGTGTAAATCTCAGAGTATCTTGCATAACTAGTTCAGTTCAAGATGTACACCCTCCCAGTGCCCCTGCAAAGAGGTAAGCTTCTCAGATTGTTGTTTGTTCTCAATTCTGATCTTTGTCAAGGACTCCCCGATTGTTGAGTTTATTGCTGACTTTAAACCCACCAATGTGCTTTCATTCTCGTCCATATCTTTGGTCAATTCATGCAGAATTCCTTTGTGTTGTTGTACTTGGCCTCTTAGCGACTCAAAGACCTTTACCAGCGAGGTCAATGCAAAGTTCAATGCAGATAGTGTCGGAATAGATTCAGCGATTAAACTGGACCCAAATGTGTCCTTAATATAGTTAATTTTATGGTTCTCTTTCTCCCGAACTTTATTTAAATTTGGGTTCCCCTTTATTACCAGTCTACTGCCTGGAATGGTATTTAATTCAAAAGAAGAGTGCAGTGAAATATGAGAGTCCATACTACCTTATCTTTTTTTGTCCCATGTCTTAGGGGCAGGTTGATTTACAGTGTTCGTATTATTACCTTCTCTCCAGATTTGGAAACAATTGCTCAACCTGTAAAACGTCATTCAAGCTACGAGTCCCGAATCGGATATGGTGTTTTTTTAAAGGTAATGGCTGTGACGGTATATTCAATATTTTTTAATAAGGCATCAGTTATGGATGAGTGATTATGTGTTGAAACCGTTGTAACTGCCATTAGATTCACCAGCATTTCCTTCATCCCCGACACTGAGAATGTGATCATCCGCCACAGAATTACTATCAGATCGATTGAATCTATAGCGATCCAGAAGCTGCGGTTTAAATATTGATTTTGACAAGTTTGGCAATTGTCTTCTTCTTTTTGGGCCATGTAGCATCATCCAGTTCCGGGGCCCTTAGGTCATTCCCTAGGGCCCCACTTCTCAAGTTGTATATTTGTGTCATTTTAGGAAGTCACCAATGGCACACACAGAGTATGACTCAGGATTACAGTGGTTTGCCATCGATGAAAACATAACGTAGCAAACCCACAAACACTGACAAAGAGAGTCAAAATAAAAACAAGGCGCTGGTTGTATCCGGTTTAGCAGCTCAAAGGCCAAACTAGCCTGCAGTCACTGCTTCTGATACTAAAGAAAGAAAAAAGGAGGACCGGATAGAAAATTCTCACCTCAGCAACTCAGAAGTCAAAACGAGCCAAGACCAAGCGGCAAGCCAGCAGTAGTGTAAGCCCAAACTGAGTCACTTAGAATCCCACCTTGCCAACAATCGCACCTCCATGCTGTACAGCTAAATAGTGGATGAAAGAAATGAAGTTGCAAATACGGTATCCATTGTTCAGTCGCTTTCACTCCTTGATTCCGAGACTCTTGCGGCGAACCATGGCAAACCACACTCAGTTGCTGCACTCCGTGCTGTGCTATCGCTCCTGGGTTAGTTTCTGAAGCAACAGCAGGTAAGAAGAAAGGAAGTCTGCCTCCAAGAATGATGGCCAGCAAGGTAAGACTCCACATCAAGTCACACTCAGTTGCCGCACTGTGCACTACTTTTAATTCTAACCTCATACGTTTTTTTTTCTCCAAACCGGTCTGTACCTTTCTCCCATGTGCTCCTCTCACTGTTCCTTGTCTTTCCCTCCTCTCCCTTCAATGCTACTTCAAAGTAGGCTTCCTTAGCTCTTCCCGCATCTCCCAGTACAAAATCTGGCCCTTGCAGGACAGAGCCTTCTATGTACATTTTCATGAATTAGTATTTGCAGCTCTAAAACCTTTCCTCCATTAGACAAAGAATATTATGTTTTGAGCTAATTTAGTTTATTACATTGATCGAGGGGAACTTTACTCCCCTCAACTCAACACACCCTGGAAACAGCCAGTTTCATGCTCTCAAGAAGGCACTGTAGTAAAAGAAGTGTTTGATTACAGAACTGAACAACAGAGTCAAGCAAGGGCACCAACATGTGTGCCTTGGTTTTTTCATGCTTTGGGATGCTGCCATGAAACTGCCCAGCTTTATGGAATTCATTTTTTAACATGAGAAAACAAGCCTAACGGAAAGACTAAAAAGGTCCCACTGCTATTCCCGGCATACATCGCCTCCACAACACACCTTTGCATCCAAAAAGACAGACTGATTTTAATTTCTTTGGATGCTGATGGGACACTCCACAATTTGGGCAGAGAGTTTAAAGGATGTACTTGAATGTCATGAATGCTGTTGGTGGTCCCCTCTGTTAATAGTGGTCTGTTTCCAGGTTTGGATAGGTCTTGGTTTTAACCATTTCCTGATGATCTGTATTACTGAACTATTCCAGAAGTAGAGGGGGCCACATGTTGGTAGTAGCAAAGGGTTAATTATGAAATGCTCCATCAGAAGTTGTAAATGGGGTAGAGGACCATGTGAGATATTGAAAATTACTGAAGACTCCATTATTCAGTTGGAGAGATGATTAAGGAGTTGTCCTTTTGTGTCTCCAGCCTTATTTTTATGTGACAGATTTGCTAATCTAGAAGCCCAAAAGCCTGGCATCAATGAATACCCTTCAAGGGATAAAAGGCAGGGCAGTTTTCTGGAAAGGTCCATTCCAGGTTACACTATCAACTTCTACAACACGCAGCTCCCAACTTCCTTATATACCCTCAACTATTTATAGAGACTCGATCAAAGGACATTGTTAATGTGGAGCCGAAAGATCTTTTTTTTAAATAAAAAAAAAAAAATTAGCTTATTATCTGGACAAAAATGCATCTCCACAAAAGAACGCCCTTGTGACTCTGAAGAAGTGAGCAAATCAACACGAGTACCAATTATATATAACATTTCATTTGGTAGATCATTCACATATCCTTCATACATCACAGTACAGATACTAACACTTTCACAACCACTATATACAGTTCTGGGGGGCATATTTTAGGCTTCCTGCTTGTAACATCCAACATGTTTCAGTCCTCCAACATTTTGAGTGTTCTTCGGCATTTGAGGTCTTCAGTGTTTGAACCCTGTCATACCAGGTTAATGGTTAAAAACACGAAAAAACACATAAAGATGAGGTCACTGTCAAGGGTATAAACCTGCTCATTTATAAAAATCTAAGCTACCTTCATATGCCTCAGATTACCTTGTACTGGTTTCAGTGCGTCACACTTTGTTTTATGCGAGACAACTATTTATACTTCCCATTTCTCAAAGTTGACCTATGGAAGCAAAACAGAAGTAAAATCTTGTTCTCAAGTCACCTCCTTACTTTACATTAACTTGTATAAGGAACGTCTGAATGGCCCTTGCAAACTCACCCATGTGGTGTTATTAATTTCCTGAGTATCTAAGCTTCTTTCTATTTTCAAAGCTACCTTTGAACATTATCTTATGACCATTTCTATAGAATTTTCTGACTTGCACCTATACATTAATGTGGGGATTTGGTATGAATATGATATATTACACAAGTCATTATATGAGTACTTTGTTCTTAGAGATCCCCATCCCCATCCCCTGTTTCGTTAGTGTTCTTGCGTGAGTCTAAAAAGGTTTGCTCTGCCCTGCATACAGGATCTTGCATCCACTGCTGAGCATTTCTCAGCTGTGCTATGCATATAAATCTAGTCCTTTTTGTCTTTCACTACATAGAATGGAGGAATAGTTATGGCCATCGTGTACTGGCACCTTGTCTCCCAAAGCACCTGGCCCTCACAGGCAACGTGACCCGAGGACTTCTCCATCACTGGCCCATCGGCTGCCACTCATTCACCCAAGTTGCACCTGGGAGATGCAGCCCGGGACTAGTAATCCCCCAGAGGCTCCATGCAGCTGCTTCCTTCTTCAGGGCCACGAGAAATGTGGCATGTGGGATCCACTTGCTGCTCTCATCCACTCAGCCTCCTAGGCAACAAGCCAAACTGCCATGACCTAGCTGGCGCCCGAAAGCCCTAGGGGCCTGCCCACTAGTACCACTACCTCTGCTGTGCTTAGTGTGTATGACAGCTCTACACCAGAGGGAGGAGGCACCAAACTGATAGGTTCCCCCCTATGGCTGAGCCTTCAAGGCTGTGCTTCAGGATTCTCTACACCATCTGAGCATGGACCATGCATCCACTTAAGACCCTTCTCTGGGAAGAAGCCTAATTGAGAGGTAAAGAGAAAATCAGATTTGAGTGAACCATACTAACTAGATGCTGCATGACTGGAGAGTTGGTCTTCAGGGTCCTATGCTACGTGTCATCTAGGCACTCTGCCACGCAGCTAAACTCCAGCATGGACTGCATCATGTATATGCTGGATGGAGTCTTCGGAGCCACCCAGTTTGGCGCAGAGCTCATAATGAAGTAATACGCCACCCGCCTCTAAACAGGATGAGAGGTTATCAGAGTAAGTAGCTAGGACCGAACCCATCCTCCAGCTGGCCTTTCAGCTGAAGGGTATTGCACCAAAATTATTTTATTGAATTGCTTAAATCGTAAACCTAGCTCGAGAGCAGCGGCAGAGTGCTGTACAGAGTGTGGGTAACCAGCACTTGGGTTGGCATCTTTTAACAGGAGCGCAGTACTGTGAGTGGAGGTCTGTGCGTCTGTATGCGTGTCCATTGGAGTTAGTCCTTGGTCAGGTGTTGTTGGAAAAGCCATGTTTGGGGGGATTCATGAAATTGGAGAATTGTAGGAACATTCCAAGCCAACACCGGGATAGAATTCCAGAGGGTGAGCTTGTGACAAGAGAAGAATTGCTTGCAGGTCCTCTCTTTGTGGATGAGTTGTGATTCAAGCCAGTTGGTCTAATTTTCTGCGTGAAGAGCATGTGCCACCCAATATGTGGAGCTTAGCTGCCAGGTACGCTGGTGTGCTACTCATGACTGCTTTGTAGAGGGTGCATGCAGTCTTGAACAGTATCCTGGCTTGGAGAGGAAGCCAATCCAATACAGAGGTCAAGGGTGATTCAGTCAAATTTCTGTGCACCCTTAATTACAGATGCTGCAGCGTGGTGGACTGCTTTTAGGGGAGCCTACTGACCAGCTGGAAGCCTCGTTGGGAGGGCCATTACCACATCAATGTGCAAGACCACAGGGGCCTGGGTATTAGCCTATGTGACCATGGCGAACTGACCGAATTACCAATTTGACGGAATACAATATCGTTTTTTTGGCCTTTGGGCCGATGTGACCGCATATATTGCTGCATACCAACCCTGGAGAGCGGGGGTTGCAGGGGTGTCCCCTTCTATTCAGGGTTGGTATTTAGCAATTTTGGGGGTGCAGGGGTGTCACCTTAAAATTCCTTAAAAAAACAAAAAAAAAAAACATCTGCGTTTAAATTGGGCACCAACCGAATAGATTTACGGTCAGTTTGCCACAGTCAGTTTGAACAGATTGAATTCGGTCAAACATACCCAAACTAGGGCCTGCGCTACTGTCCGGAAGTCTTATGGCGGGATGAAGGGCTTGATTTAGCAAAGGATGGAGATTCTGAGCCAAGCTGTTTGGACCTTCATGGCTATGTGTTTCTGTAAAGACAGGCTTGCTGTGGTTATAAGTCAAATGTTCGAAAACAAAAGGTTTTTTTTATGGGGGGGGTTCGGGGTTCCCCCTCAAACTCCCTGTTTTCCTTTTCTAAAAAAGTTTTTTATACATGCTAAATTAAAAAAAATATATAAATAAAAAAAAAAAGAAAAAAAAAGGATCCTTTTTTCCGGTCCTTTTACTGTCGATCAAAAGATCATTTGATCCTTTTGATTCGAACATTTGCCCGGACACCGCTTAGCTGTCAATGGTGAAGCCTACGGATTTTGCAGAGTCCAAGGGTTGTGGATCAAATCCTTCTATGCTCACATCATTAAGCCATTGTTGGACAAGTTGTTTAGCGGGCAGACCAATGTATACAAATTCATTCTTGGATGGTTTTAGTTGGAGGTAAGCGACCTACATCTAGGACTGGATGATGGCTATGTAATCAAAGAGACAATTGATGTCCTGCACACTATTTACTCTCATGGACAACAGAACATCGTCCGCTTATTGGTGGATGGCTACATTGGGATCTTTGAAGAGTTTAGTGATGAAGCGAGGGAATGCATCCCTTCTCTCCAAGGCAGGAGCCCCCTCACCCCACGCACCTCTGAGGCTAGGGAGCCGAGCCCGCTCCACAATACCCTCCATTGGGTTAGAGGCCAGTGGCACCTCACCGGGAAAGCCTCACCCTTAGGGGACAAGCGCTCACATTCCTTTGAGAATCTCTGTAAACTATTTCACACGATGGCATAGATGGGACTAGCCAATACCCTAAGTAGTGTCAAATCCCGAGACTTGGCTGAAGAGAGATATTTTATGCCATCACCAGGAAGAAAACGAAAATGCCTCTTTAAATATAAATCTCCAATCAACTGGGACGAGGAGGCTGAAGAGAGTACAGGCCGAACGAAGCAGAAAGAGAAAGAATACGCAGGAAGGGGAGGCCCCCAGGGAGCATAAGAACTGAAGGAGGCAGAACTGTAGCGCCATGGAGCCAGCGACATTCTGTGCTCTGAACATGGGAAACAAACGCTGGAAGATCAGCGTGTGCAGATAGTGAGAAGCAGAGGCAAGTGGAGCCCAAAGTGCGACAGTGGTGTGACCACGAGGATGTCATGGTGGGCAAGCTGCCCATCTAACAACGCAGATACAGTACCGATCAGGAACTGGCAAACGCTCCGGTCCCTGTCGAGAGACCAAGACTCCAACAGAGCGAAAGAACTGCATGGAATAGACACCGGCAGAAGAGAGCAGACAGAAGCTGAGTGAAAAAGGTCCCATGCTAGTACAGACCCCAGGGAAGTTTCCCCGGCAGAGCAAAGGTAACAGGGCGAACGGGAGGACGAGCAGGGCTCGTTACAGAAACTCAGTTCAAATGACAAAGTCGTAAAACTAAATATGATGAACTTGAGCGTTAATGTAAGAAGAATGATGAGAAATAATCCTGAGAGAGGGATCAATGGGCCGTGGGACACACTATCCTACGCAGAGGTGAACACACCCAGTTACACAAGTAACATAAAGGGGAACGTAACAGAGAAAGATTATTATAAAGTGAAGGGCAGAGAATTCTCATGAATAAGTGACAAGACAGACTAAATCAAGAAATGTTGCAGCCTAATTGCAAACACCACATAGGAAAAAACACTTTCCGCAAAAACCAAGCACATACTAGCCCGAACCAAAGAATTTGACAAAGGACAAAGAAAGTAATCCTTAAAGAGGAGAGGAAAGCCAAAAGTCTGCAAAGAGAACTACATGAACTGATATAGAAAGTAAAAAGATAACATTTTAATATTAACAATAAATATGAAAGATTAAAGAAGAA
The DNA here is from genome assembly GCF_040938575.1 of Ambystoma mexicanum. Taxonomy (NCBI): domain Eukaryota; kingdom Metazoa; phylum Chordata; class Amphibia; order Caudata; family Ambystomatidae; genus Ambystoma; species Ambystoma mexicanum. The sequence continues at coordinate 1,457,408,834 of NC_090921.1, forward strand.
AAGTGTGAGAAACATCCATCAGGAGAAGGGAGTCATTCCCCCGACCTTAGTTTGTTAGAATACTGGTAGGGTCAGTTCGCATAAGTTTTGGACAGCAGACTTATTCCTTTGGACATTAACTGAGGACTGACAAGCACCTTAGTTAGTCAGATAGGTAGGGAAGATCCCATTGCAATAGGGAAAGTAAGCCCTTATTCTTCGATAAATACATGTTGGGAATGTCCTTTGAGTGTCTGGGTCCTTCTTCAGACCTACCACAGTGCCCAGAGGCTCCATGTAAATGTTAAAAAGGATTGGTGAGAGGATGGAGCCTTGGGGACTATACAGGAGGCTTGGAATCGGTTACGTAACAAGCCTAAAAATAGTCAGGCTGCAAGTCATGCGCGGAGCAAGATCCATGCCGCTGATGCCCACCAAGTTGCAACTCTGGTAACAAACCCTGAAGCCACTGTTCTTCCAGAAACCTGTCTGTGAGCTATACTACCTGGAGCGAGAGATGGTGAATTCAATATAAAGTCTAACCAGTCAACTTGTGACCCCCTTCTACAACTGCAGAGTATGAGCACAGACATCAGGTGCAAGAGTTGAGGCAGGCAATGCAGCTGCATAGGGCTCCTACTGTGACACCACCTGCATGACATCTATACTACAAGCATGTGGACGAGGCACTGCACCATCATCTCAGGAGAGGGGAACACCAGCTCTTCAGAAGAACTGCAGAACCGAAGCACCCCATAAGATCCCACGGCATACCACACCACTTAAGCCTGGGCAGTTTGCCAGGGGTATGGGCAGGTGGGCACAACTTCCATATGTGCACAAGCCCACTGGACTACCCCAAGTCACAGTGATTTCATGCATTGATGGCTAGCATGCGTAATGGGGGAAAGTGCAAGAAAGGTCCAGGAAGTGAAGCAGTTAGAACCTGAACAGTATTATGCCCTCACAGAGTAAAGAGAAGGGACGCTACGTCTGCACCACCAGGCAGCCCCATGGTTACAGTAAGAATTGTTGGATAAGACATCTGGCAAACAGCATCCACTAAAACCAATTAATGCATGCCAAATGCAGATCACTGGGAATACCTGAAGGGTTTGTAGGGCCGACAGCCACTGTGACCGTTAACATCACTTGCCAGCAGGCTCAAGTGCTAATGGATAGTTGCTCACAGATCACCATTGTGCATGAGCCATACTACAGAAAAGACCTGGCACACGTCCACTATTGTCTGGGCTGAAACATCTCAGCATAGGAGACAACTCATGTAACCGTCCATGGCTTAGCCAGGTCAGACTGCAGTTTCTACGCGATGTAGCTAGAGTAAGCAGTTCCATCAACAACCTGCCTCTGGTCTGCAGCAGTTGCAGAGAAGAACCTGCAACACCAATGGTGATCAGAACCAACTCTTCCGTGTTTGACACACTAGCTGCACTCTGTCAAAAGAAATATGCCAGCATGTTGTCCATGACCACATGTACCAGCAAGAATACCTACAGAGGGAAAAAGTCCCCAGGACCACCTGATGGACTGGTTTGAGATGTTTGCACTACCCAGTTCAGGCAGATCACTATCACGGCACACACCACCATGATAGTTTCAGGCAGACCGTCAAGCAAAACCCAAGATATGTGGTGTTAGAGGCACCAGAACATGGGGAGCTTCTGGTGGGGGCAGGATGCTAGTGGTATCTAGGCCCCTGGCGACGGCAGGAGGCGAGAACCTAAAGACCATCAGATACCGATTCTCAATGTGACCAACCAGGCCATGCACTTACTGGTATGCTATCACCATAGTTTCACTGTGGCTACAGAAGTGGTCAAGTGGGGGTCACCACCAGCCCATGCAGGACAAAGTGTGACCAGAGGAGCCATGCCCTTGGCGATTTGTCCCTCCTAGAGAGGGGCAAGGACTCTCTGAGGGAACAGCTAGCCCTGTGTGCCAATGCCTTCTCCATCAGCCCATAGGATATTGGACCTTAGGAGCAGCTATTATCTGATCCCGATCCATCCAGCGGACCACAATAAGACTGCTTTCAATTCACCATTTGGCTTGTACATGTTAGTTAGGATGCTGCAGGGGATTTCCAGCATCCAGTGACATTCCAACGCCTAATGGAGACCACGTGTGACATGAACCTCCGAGAGCTGTTGATCTACCTCCTGTGCACTGTTGTGTTCGGCAGGATCCTAGTAAAAAACAACAGGAGGCTCATTAAGGTATCAGATCGCCTATGGGATCAAGAGCTTATGGTCAGTATGGGTAAATGCCAGTTTTGCCAAGTGTCAAAAACAATGGACAAATCATCACTGTGGATGGCATCGCTGGGGACCAGGCATAGAGTGTCACCTTTCACAATTGGCCTTGACCTCAAGCCCTGAAGGAGCTGCAGAGTTTCCTGGGATTTTTCAACTACTACTAGAGGTTTGTTAAAGGATTTGCCAACATCGCCCAAGCACTTGTGGACCTCACAGAAACACAGTGGCTCACCCTAAAGAGAGCCCCGGGCCTATGGCCCTAGTCTGCAACAACCTCTTCAGCAGGGCGATGGATCCGTGAGGACTGAAGATCCTGCTAGTGGTGATAGACAACTTCTTTCAGTACAAGCAGGTTTCCTCATGCAGGATCAGAATGCCACCACTGTTACCCTTGTACTGTTGGATACGTATTTTGGGTAATATGGTTGGCCTGCCCAAATACATTGATCAAGGTCCAGATTTTGAGCCAACACACACAGGTGCTGCAGCTTGTTGCAATCAAGAAGACCTGTACAACTCCATACCACCCCCAAGAAGATGCCTAAATAGAGAAGTTCAATCGCACTCTCTTGGAGATGCTGGGAAACTTGGATCCGAGCAGTAGACAGGTCGAGTCAGCATGGTGCTTCCCTCACCCACGTCTACACATGTATATGATGCCACTGGGTCTGTGCAGTGCTACTTGATCTTTGTAAGCGAGGACAGGCTGCCATTAGGCCTGCGATTTGGAATGTTCACTGATTGACCAGTCAACAAGAATTGAGCCATCTATGTGAAGCAACCCCAAAGACAACTAGAACAAGTCTACAAGCTTGCCAGGGCTATAGTGGAGAACACAGCAGCGAAAACACCTCTATGATGTCAATGCTAGATTTCATGCTCTCCAACGTGGCAATGAGTGTTGATCCACAGCCTGGAGGGATGGGGAAGAAACAAGCTGTTGAACAAGAGGGAGTCTCAAATGTTCACCGTAGAGCATTAGCAGGGAGTGCTTCCAGTAACGATTGAAGGAGGAAGGACGGACAAGGAACATCAAGCCCTTACACCATAAATACCTGCTCACAGACAGGGACGCTTCTGAGCCATCATAAGAAGAGGCTGAGGAGCCCTCACCCAATTGGCCTGTGGCTAAACAGTGACCTCTGCTGAAGAACAGATGGATCTCACTGATACAGTGCATGGAAGCTCCTCAAGCTCCTGCAACACCCAGATCAGCGGAAGGAAATCCGTAATCAGCCAGTGCACCCATGTGGCAAGCTGTCAGTTTGGCATCTGAAGGGAACACTACCCTGACCTGTGTCAAGTGTGGGTTCTTACACCCACATATCCAGACCCCACTCCGCAGGAGCCTGAACTTCAACCTATTGCTGTTCCTCCAGAGACTGCTCCTGATGCTTGTCCAGAACCTGATCCAATCATCCCTGCCGACTTTGACATGGCAGAGGATACCATACCCATGACCCCACTAGAAAATATGGATCATAACCTGTTAGAAGGCAACTATTTATTTCAGGAAGAGATCTTGGATTATGCCATGCGGTTCCATGCCATTCCAAAGTAGAGCAGACCAGTGAACTTAACTTAACATTTTCCTAGGGTACTCTGCACAGTTCCCATTAGTGTCCCTCCAACTTTAGAGCAAGTGCCTGGGATTTCAGGGGTACTGTGGGAGATGCCAGAGATTCCAGGGAAGTGGGTGGCAACCGGTGGCTTGAAAACAAATTATGGTTGGACATCTTCATAAATTAGGCAAAAGGTAGTTTGGGGCAGAGGATAGTTCAAGGGAGGGGGCCCGGGGAGAGAGGGAGCATGTAAGCAGACTACACTTAAGATGCCCAAAAAACGAATTCCTTTTTTGAGCACAAGAAGTTTCTCCAAGAACTGAATATCAAATACATAAAACAAAGCATGAGCTGTGGGGAGTAACAGATCTGAGGTGCGCTCAGTCCTGAGTAATAATAGGTGGTCTGGCTGCAGCAGAAGCAACATACGAGGTACCCCTAGTCCTCTAAACACAAATGGGTTAGAAATTGAGTGTATGCTGCAAAAGAGCACAGTGGACCCCTGAGTTAAATGTTCTGCACTGGAAAATCAGCAGGATTCCCAAATCCACAAAGAGTCAAATGTCTTTTCTAAATGGTTCAATAGTATTTAATTGTTGTTCACAGCCGACACGTGTTTCGACCAATCACGATCAGGACACACAGGATCAAGCCCTTTTCAATCTACACTCATGGGTATTTGGACCTGCTATTTTCGAATTCGAGTAACTTGCAGCAAAACGCTGCTCATTCAAGAAACTATCCACATTCATTGTCCATTATGGAACGTATTGCAACATTTAGTATTTAGAACCGCCGTGAGGATGGAACCTCACCCCAATGGGTCTCCTCCAAGTTTCTACTTTACACAAGTGGACATTTAACAATTTCAGGAGCAATCTCTCTGAATATCAAATACATGCTGCTCTACCCTGCCAAATCTAAGATGATCTATTGTGACAGCAGTAATTTCTTGGAGATACCGAGGCAAGGTTGGCTGGTGTCCCAGAATCTGCACACCCCGATGGCAATTTAATTCTCCCTGAGCAGGCGCAAGTAAAGCCAACGACAACTCTCACCCAGTAGAGGGGATACATCAGCATTTTCTGAGTCGGAGCCCTTCAGCAACATACTCCCAATTCCCCAAGACACTGCACAGAATTGCGAGTGGACATGGAGGAAGTGGTGAGGGTGCGGTGAGCAACAGAACGACTAGCAGTGAAAATTGGCCTAGCAATGCATTTAACAATGGAAGACATGACTGACTAAATGGAACACAGTTTGCTACCCGAAACCCATTAGGCCTCCCCTCCATATAGGACAGATATGGCACAAGAATTCACACAGTCCCCAAGAAATGTCAAGGGGTTTTAATGGGTAATACCAGACATTATGCAGATATGAGCCGACTGGTTTGATGCCAATACAAGTTGATTTCAATAATAGGACAGTCGGATGGATTAATGAACAGCACTGTGCTGGAGAAGTGGGTTTAAATGACCATGCTAAAGCCATCCCTCCCCGCTTCAGTCTCCTTTGGCACAACCTTCCTAATCCAGGCATCCCTGGCCCAGATTAGTCTCTAGAGACCGGTACCCCTGTCGTCTAATAACTGGTCTGTTCTAATGTGATGTCCTACATGGCATGTCCTAAAGGCAAACACCTTATCGATCTACTCTCCCTCAAGGAATTGCTAAACTGGCTGTGCACTGCAAATAAGGCTACTACTACTGTGCTGTCTGATCCTCAAGTCCCACTCTTCTTGTCACTACTCTCCTCTACACAACTCCACCCACCTTCTCTAATGCTTAAATCTCTCTCCCGTCGGTCCAATGTTTCCCCTGTTGTGAGTCTCCTTCACACTGCTTGTTTATCTGCATGACTACTATTCACCACACCAGTACTACTCTCTGCCCTCCATCCGCCCCTCACCCATTCCCTTCTGGAAATATGGTCCCCTGCTCACTCTCTCAATGCATTCACAGACTATTCTCGCACCCCCGACTGGTCTACTGCACATTTCTCATCACCGCCTACTCTTACACCCTTCTTTGCTATCCCTACTTTCTCTCAACACCCACTTCCTCCAACTGCTACGCCACTCCACAACTCAGATCTCCGACACTATCTCTACCTTTCCCTTACCTTCTGTGCAGCTCTTTCCCCACTTTCCCTACTCTACACACAACTGGTAACGTTCTCTCACAAATACCTCACCTGCATGTTGCTAAAATTCTGCCACCAGCTTTCTAGCACTCCGTCCTCACTCCTCACTCCTCAGTCTGTCCTTGACCTGGTCTCTTGGTCCACTTTCACCTCATCGGACCTCACCCGAACAACACACACCGCCTTCTCCTGTCCACTTGTATAATATGATGCATGTGGTTCTGTTTCCGCCTTTCACTCGCATTGGCTGCAGTGTTCATCTGACTCTCTGTCTGAACCAATACCTGCCTGCCTAGTCCCCAGGTGCTGCGTTACCCAGGTGAGAGGCTTGAAAAACCCCTCCTCCTTTTGCAGCATGGTGTTGCTGGCAGGCTCTGATGATTTCCATGCTGTTTCTGTGCTGTTGTGGGTCTGAAAGTTTGTTTTTCTACAGTTTGTTTTTCTACTGTTGTGGTAAGTACTGCTATTTTCTGAGGTGGTGGTCTCTGTTGGAATGTGTTAAAGGCTCATGCTGTGTATTGATTGCAGTGTTTCTGGTTTCTCCTTCGTGCAAATGTGGTTCAGGTTTTCCTATTTGTCCTGGGGTGTTCTGGGAGTTATGGTTCGGAAATTAAAAGAACGGGGCCCAGAAAAAGTAGCAAGAAGCATTGTTCAACAAAGAATGCACATCCCAGGAACATGGAGGGTTTTGGGGGACTGTGCCCCCACACCTCAGCTCTCACTTTCTTTATCTGGTACAGGGCTGGCTCTAGCTTTTGTCTTGGTGCCCCTCCTGCCACAGTGCAGGAATGGTGCCCATCCCCTCCCTCTTGAAAGGATCATGCCCCTGACCATGTCACAGCTATGTCGGTATGTCCAATTCCAATCTTACTTAATGACTTAGTAAATAAGCGGTTCTCGAGAAAGGTCACTTGGTGTTTCTATTTATACACACACAACAGAAGCCCCCATTCTGTGGTGTGAGGAGGTGGAGAAGCGTGCGTTTCTGGGTAGGTTAAGAGATGCATAGGTTATGGCCACCCATATGGGGGACTGGTCACATTTGGTTTATTAAAGTGTCCCTCGACGACAGAATAAACCAGATGACATTTTTCTTCAGCAATCTAGATCCCCCCCCCCATTCATTTTTTGTAATAACCTGATTTTCCAAGTTGTAGATATGTACAATCATTCCTAGGACGATCAAGCGGGTTCAGCCTTAAACTTAAATCAGGCATGAAAAATGCACTAGCTACCCAGGTTGAAACTTCCCCTTGTTTTATTGTAGGGGGAGATTTCAATTTAGAGATCAGCAATGTCCTCTCTGACAAGGTCTTGGATTCAACAAAGGATTTGTTGTATGATATCCCTTCACTGAGAATTATAGATTCCTGCACTTGCGCAACTGGCATAAAATACTACTGGCTGACGAATGGGGTATTTACTCAATTAAAGGGAGGCACAAGAATGATACACCAGGTAACTATACTTTTATTAATCACAGAGGTTAATATAGGCTAGAGTCGTTCTGTTAACATGTGGAAGAGCATCCAAGAGCTGTCCGACCTCTATAGCGATCATTTTGTCCTGTCACTTAAGAGTGGCAAGTCATATCTTACTCGATCTAATGTTCATCCAATGACAATTATATGACAACCCCTAATAGAAAAAGAATCAGATGGGATGCAACTATAACTGAAAACACAAAATCGTATTATTGGGGAGAATACATTATGGCTGCTTTTTATTAATTTATTTCAGTTTCTTTCATCATTTCCTTTTAAGGCAACATGTTTTCGCTGTGCCCTACGCGGTTGACTGGACACCAGTTTTATGCTTGCATGCACATTTGAATGTTATTTCATTTCTTTCCATTTTGCTTTTAATATTTATGGTAATTTTTTTTACCTTAGTTCTTGGTAGGCAATTTGGTTTGACTGGACGGTGCCTGGCCTCCATTGAGGCGCTGGTATTTCATGCCTTGTGCCTTCCGTGGTCATCTTTTTTCAGACCCGCACTCCTAGCGTGCAGTCTTTTCTCTGTGCCCATTCACCAGCAGCCTTCGGATTGCCTCCTGGTGATGCGTTTACATAAATTTGAGAATCCCAGGAAGCGCAGCGGACGAGGGCAGCAGGGAGGTGCCTTGCATGCTGAAGTCATGCTTAAGTTATGCACGTCTGTGCCCTTCCGTGGCATGGACGGGCCTCGGACGGGGCCTTCTACAATTTCTCTGTGTCACCCTTGGAGAGTCTGTTTATCGCGCAATATGCTGCTGCGGCTCGCACCTTCCACCACAGTTTTCCTGTGGGCTTCAAAGCCACTCTCCCGGTAAGTGTTGAAGTTGGTGCTCTGTCGGCTCAGTGTCTAAAATGCTTCTGCTTTAATGCTTGATCACTAGTTGTGCATGCCGTTTAATGTTATGACCACTCCTAAAAAATCTATGTTGGACACCAATCTTACAGCTAAGTTCTGACCTATTTCTTTTAAACCTTTTCAATCTGGTTTCCACCCTGGTCGGGGGTCAGAAACAGTGCTTGTGTCAGTAGTGGATGACTTCACCCCCCTTTGTGATCAGGGTGGTGTGGGAACATGGATTCCACTTGATTGGTCAGTTGCGCTAGACGCCATCGAGTATTCTACCTTGCTTGACCCCCTTCCTAAGGCAGGCATTACCGGCTCAGTGTTATGGTTTTGATCTTTTCTTGCAGATCGGTCCCAATCGCTTTCTCTTGTGTCGTATTGTATTGTACACTGATTCATAAAGGGCAGCAAAGACCTGAGGGCATCAAGGAGCTGGAGGCAGTGAACAGCCAGAGAGGGAGGAGTGAAAAACATGCTCAGAACAGAAAAGTCTTTAGCTGCCTACAGAAGGCGGATAGTAGGTCAATTCTCCCGACATGTAGCAGAAGCGCATTCCACAACGTAGGTGCTAGCACTGAAAAAGATCTGCCACCCATCCGGGAGCGCCAAAAGCGGGGAACAGTCAGCCGAGCAAAGGTTTCCCTCAGGTTGATCTTAGGTTGCTACAGAGCAAGTCTCGACTGAAGGAATATAGCTCCTGAAGCATGGATGGCCTGGTGAACCATACAGCCAATTTTAAACTCAACCCGAGACTTAACCGGAAGCCACTAAGGGCCAGCCTAGCTGCCGCATTTTGGAGAGTTTGGAATTGGTGGAGTAAAGGCAACAGTTGACCCAGGTAGATGCCATTGCAATAGTCAATAGCACCCATAATGGCGGCAGTAACAATTTTACTCATTGCATTGCTTTGGAGAAATGGAAGCACCTTCAATACCCAAAGTTTTACAAAAACGCTACAGCATACCGTGGAGATCTGTGCCTCTCTGGAGCCATATGACAATCTGAACGCCCAGACTTTTCACTATGCTGGTAGGTTGAGGGCAAAGACCAAGGCAAGTCGGAAAGTAATTAGGAGTCCAGCCAATGGCTGACTGTCCCATAACAAGTAGCTGAGGGGCTGTTAGTCGGGGCATTACGACGAAAGAAGATTTGTGTATCTTAAATGTAAATGTACACCAAAACAGGCAATAAATCGAGCTAGGGCAGCCATAAAGCAAAGGGGAGAGTGCCAATCCCTGGGGGACTCCATAGTAAACCACTGTGCAAGAAGAAGTAAATGGAGGGAGGGACACGATCTGAGTGCGCCCCGATAAGGAAGAGAACCATTTCAAAGGCCTTCCTGAATCACCAGCATCCAGGAGACATTGCAGCAGCCTCGAATGGTCAACAGTGTCGAAAGCTGCGGAGAGATCGAGTAAGAGGAGAGCACTCGCCTCTCCGCGGTGTGATGCCAGTGCAATGTCATCATGGAGAGCCACCATTACAGATTCAGTACCCATCCCAGGATGGAAACCCGCCCTGAGGGGGTGAAGGATGTCATTGACTTCAAGATAAGTAGAGAGCTGAGGAGTGACAAGAGCTTCCAACAGTTTAGTCCAACAGGAAGAAGCTATATAGGACGGTAGTTTTCTGCCATCTCAGGATCTAGATGGGGCTTCTTAAACAGTGGGGAGACAACTGAAGGCTTCAGAGAGGGGGTGATGAATCCAGTACTACAGGAGTATTGAAGCACCTCAGTAATGGAAGGGACCAAGTTCAACGCCGGATCCTGCAGGATATGCAAGGGAATAGGGTCCATAGGTGAAGCCGAATTGAGTTTGAAGAACGCCTCTGCAACCAGGCTATCTGAGATGGTGGAGAAGTTAAACATGCTAGAGCATTTAGAAGCCGGACAGTTCAAAGGTTCAGCGATTTTAGGAGTGATGCTTCTCTCGGCACGAATATTTGCTCTAATCGTGCAGATTATATTTTGAAATAAAGAGGCTATGAGATTGCACCGGAATTGAGAGCGAGAGGCCACAGCGGGGGATTGAACAGGGGTAGCGAATTCCTTGGCAATTACAAAAAGCTCCTAATAAGAGCATTGAGAATTCGATCAGCGTAATGCTGAGATTTAGCAGTTTTAACCGTCTTTTGATAGTGGTTCCTTGCGTGTGCGTATGCCAATTTGGTTTCAAGATTTGGTAATAGTTGCCATTTTTGTTTCATGCGGCGGCATTTCTGTTTCAGTGACCGCAGTGCTAAAGAGTACCAAGGAGCAGAAGGGGTGCCGCGCGTAGGGCGAAGCTGAAGTAGGGCTAAAGCCTCTGCTGAATCTGTGAGAGCTGCAACCAGAGCATTACAAGCATTCAAGCCATTAGTTCTGTGACGTTGGATAGAGTCAGTGACGGCACAGGATATCTTATCAATAGGAACATGAGACCAACGTCGTTGAATTTTCAGAAGGGGAAGGGGCTTGACTTTAGGGTAGGAGTAAAGCAGAGAAAACGGAATGAGAAAATGGTCAGACCAAAGCATAGGCAATGGCTCAAAGACCTGCAGACTGGGAATATTCAAAAGGATTAGATCCAGTTGATTGTCCCCAGTGTGAGTGGGCCCATGATTAAGAAGGGGGAACCCAGAGTCGGTCAAGGAGGCAACAAGACCTTGCGCATGGGGATCAGGGGGCACCTGTAGGTGGAGATTAAAATCGTCATGTAACACTAAATTGGAATAGGTCAATTTCACCCTATCGACACAAGCTCAGCATAGCTGAGCTGTGGGGTCTCTCAGGGCTCTGCTCCCCCCTCTCCCCTATTTTGTTCCCCTCCCTCCTATTTTGTTCAACATTTACATCCAGTCTCCTGCGGAACTCATCCAGCTCCATGGCTTCCTTTGCTATTCTTACGCTAGCAACACTCAACATTGTTGTACGTTTAGATCTTACTCAGCTTGACTCCACCCCTCGGCATAGGCAGTGTCTGAAATCCATTGGGAACTGGATAAGCAACAATTATCTGAAGTTGAACGGGGACAAAATGGAGGTCTTGGTTGTCGTTCCTTTCTTAGCTACATCTCTCTGGACACACTCCTTCTGGCCTCTGCTGCTGGGACATTTTCCAAGTCCCGTTTCTATGGTTAAGGATCTCGGCTACAAGATCTCAGACTCCTTGTCGGCGGAACCTCAAATTAGCTCTGTCTGCCAATCTGGTCACAGTCCTTCGTAAGGTCCTTCCTCTCCTACTAGCTCCTATGTGGGCTCTGGTGGTAGCCTTGTTGCTTTTCGCAACCATGGACTACTGGAACTCCCTTTACTTAGCACAGCCTGTGTACTTAATCCAGCGGCTACAGGTTTTGCTAAATTTAGTCGCTACTCAATCATCTTAGCAAGTCCATGTTCCTCCTATCTTACGTTCGCTGAACTGGCTTCCGGTGCAATGCCGGATTCAGCTTAAATCCATATGTATGGTCTACTGCGCATTCTATGGCATTGGGGCTGAATATCGTCAATTCAAATTCCATCCCTATCTCCCTTCTCCAGCTTTGTGCTTGAAAAGATGCCCTTCTGCAGGTTCCCAGTTTCTGCTGTTCCCGATTAGGAGGCTGTACTTTTTCTGTCGTTGCATCGGTTTTGTGCAACCAGCTTCCTCATACACTTCGTGCCTCTGATGATCATCTACAATTTCGCCGTTCTTTAAAGACACATCTGTTTTAGGGTGAAGGTTGTCATGTTGCAGCAGTTCTGTTGGATTTTTCAGTGCCATGATGCCTTTGTTGGTGTAAGCTGCGCTTTACTAGTACTCGAACATAACTATGATGCATTAGTAAGTACTCTTGACCTTGGGGCAACCGGCCAGAGGGTTTAGCATAGTTGATGAGTGCCCTAAAAGTCTCCACATCTTGCCAAAATGCTACTCTTTAAAGCCAGGGTGTCCTACAAAAAAAACAATACATACAAGGAAACTTGAATTAGAAGTTACAGCCTTGGAAGAGCTTGAACTGAATGCGAAGGATCCCAGACATGGGCACAAGCATTAATAGTACCAGTGTTCAAGAATGGTAATAGAGAGGATCCCAAGGCATATAGACCAATTTCCCTTCTCAACGCTCAATTCAAGAACTTCAGTAAAGCTGCAAGTCTTCAAGAATGGGTGGACCAAGAGGAAAGGCTAGTAAACAATTAGCTTGGGTTTACGGAAGGCTTGGAAACCAACAAACCAGGGTTTAATCTCCATCGGATCATCTCAAATGCTATCCATGTTCAGAAAGAAACGATCGGGGGGGGGGGGGGGGGGTGATGTTGCTGGGATGGAAAATGGCTGCCTGACTGTGCCGCTCCATACTGAGCGACATCCTTAAGCTTTGAAGATCCTCTCCGGTGCCGAGTTTTGGTCTTTGGCGCAGCAGTCCTGATGTCCGACACCACTTCGCTGTGACTGCTACATTTCTGTGTCTCACCCGGGAGCCGCAACAGAGATATCTGCATTTGTCAGACCCCCGACAGACACTGGAGCCACAGCCCGCGCCACGTCTCCATGGGCTCTGGGGCTCCACAGACCTGAGAGGTGCTGCTTCCTGGGGCGCGTCTGGGGGGGAGGGGCCTCACCCACTCCCTCGCTTCGAACTGCTCAATTTACTTTTGAACCCCTATGATCAACCCAAATGCTCCCTCCTGCGTAGCTGGCTGTCGGTGAAGATGGATTGCACCCGCAGCACTGACCCACTTGCCACACACGCGGATCTCCATGTGGCCCTACAACCTGGTCCCCGCCATCCTGCCTCAACAGTGACTTACCTGCTCTCTGGAGCGGAACCGTGCCTGTGCATGCTGCAAGACTACGGAAGGATCGCCATATACCACGCCTGTACTGCCACGGAGAATATGACACCTGCTCACACCGGTGCCTGAGAGCACGACCCGCTGGACGCCCTCCTGTAGGGCACGATCCCACCGACCCAGGTGACGCATCCTGGAAGCCTTACTGGGAAAGCATACCTCTGACGTCCTCTGCCTTGTAAGGAACATCCCGGCGACCCAAAGAACGACCTACTGGTCGTTGATACCTGGACCCATGAGTGGGGGGACTGCACCCTCCCTGCCTTTCATTCTAGGGCCCCCTGGGAGGCCTACGACCAGACTTTGCAAATCTCCTGAACCGTGGTTGGTTGATCCTCCTCCGTGGCGCCCACTCTGCTGCCTGTGTGGCCGTGACTGCAGCGCCGCTGTTCCACCTCACATATCCTCTCCACTGTTGCACTGAGGGCCCCCGAGCCTACGGCGCTTCGACAGGCGAGGGCGGATTCGCCAGTGCAGGCCTACCTGTGCATCTGGCCCGTGGGCCCCAACCCCAGGCTTCACAGCCCGGCAGTGAAGAAACTGGACTGCTGCCTGGTGATCGTGGACTGCGTTGCCAGGCTCTACAACTCAAATTACTGCCACTTGGGTGATCCAGCCTCCACATGACCAAACTTGTCCATTACCCATGAACAGCAACTGCAAATAGGTGCTGGCTGGTATCCTAAGACACTCCTGGTATCTATACCTGGGCCTTCATAGCAAACCGGACAATACATGGGACGCCGCAGTCCACCCTGACTATTACTAGCCGCGGCCAGTCAGACTCCTACATTAGCTGATACAGGATACTCCAGACTTCACCTATGAGGCCGGTACTGGCATGGCATTCTGGGGAGCCAACCGTGAGGACCGCACAACCTCCTCCGGGGCCCTATAGTCAGAGTTCATATGTGACAGGTCTGCGAGACTCTGCCTTCCATGGCTACTCCTCGGGGATCCTGGGCTCCACACTCCTTCCATCTGACACCGTCTGACACCCTCACTCCTCCTCTAGCCCTCGGACTGACGCTGTGGTCGTCTTGTGTCCCCGAGTCCTCCATCTCATTGTCCAGCTTAAGTGTACCACTGGGGGACCTCCTTCCTGTCATGGGTGTCGGGGGAAATTATCTTGAAGCCTTCCAGCCTACCTTACAGACTCCCTTGGAGCTACCATGACAAAAGGATCCAACAAGAAGCAGAGCTCTATCAACATGTTCACAAAGGGAACACGAAAACCGAGCAAAATCCTCACTGATGCTCAATCTCATCTGCTGCGACCCTCAGAACCCACAGAACCTCAAAAAATGATGTACTACATGCGGGAGGGATTCACTGCCCTCCACTCGAAGCTCGATGACATGAGCAAGACAATTAGTTCAATTAAAGCCCGGGAGGAGAGGATGGACTCCAGGGTGGCGGAGGTGGAGGTCAGGGTTAGGGTGGCGGAGGATGAAATTGACAGGCTCTGCTCTGAAGTGGCCACACTCTCCATGCAGGTCCAAATGATCTGCCAAAAGAACGATGACTTAGAATTGAGATCCAGGTGTAATAATCTACGCATCATTGGGGTTCCGGAAGGAAGACAAAATAGACGGTCCTGTGGAAGAATATGTGGAGTGCCTCGTCCTCAACATACTGAATTCCCCGAAACTCTTGCTTCAGTCCACAATCTAGTAGGCCCATCGCTCCCTGGCAGCGAAGCCCAAGCCTGGCGCTCCCCCTCCCCCCATTATTGCAAGACTACTAAACTACCGGGACAGAGCCACCCTACTGCGAGCTGCGAGAATCAAGGGGGACCTGCTGCTGGGCTCAGCCAGGATTCATCTATATACAGACTTTTCTGTAGCTATCCAACAAGAATGCAAGGCTTTCCTTGACCTTGCCATTAAGAAAAAGCTACATGAGCTAGGGGTCAAATACTCCATGCTGTATCCGCTAAACTGAGAATTGAACATTCGGAACAAGTCTTCTTTACCATCCCAGAGGAGGCTTCCAAATTCATGGATGACCATTTCACAGGCTGAAGGCCGGCTCGCGTAACCCCGGCGAGCCCATCTTATTTTTCTTTTTTCCATACAGAAGGCTTGTATCACTATCCGGGTGACTGGCACTTGGCCCATCTGCCCGACTACCCCCTTTACCACATTAGTTCTACTGGGTCAACCTGAGACCAATACAGATTTCATCCATGGTCACCATTCTCCTTGCTAAATTCTGAATTGTGCACCACATTAGGTTATGTTATGCTCATAGTTGGAGTAACGGCCGTCACCAGCTCACGTGCATGCCCCCAGGCAAAGTTGCTACAATTGCAGTTGGTTGATGGGTGTCTGGGGCATCACCCCTCTGGTTGGGAGAAGGGTGGAGGTGAGAGGGGGGAAGTGGATGGGGGAAAAAAGTTGAAAATCTGATTGGCACGCAACCGAGGACATGGGATCCGGACTACTCCCAAGACAACATCAACACTACCTTTTCCAGTCTGGTGGACAACTCATTGGACCTGTCCTTATATAGGCATGCTTCCACGAACATGTGCTTACCGACTAGATGGCAGATAATCATATTGTTTGCATGAGGTGGAACATCAGGGGACTAGGTAATCCGACCAAAATGCGTAAACTTCAACTAGATGTGGAACGCCACAAGGTGAAAGTACTTTTTTACAAGAAACCCACGCATTGGCCGGAGGGTGTGAGGGGTTCGCCAGGTCATGGGATCCCCAACGGTATTACACTACCTATTCCACCCAGAATCGGGGATCATGATACTAATTCATAAATCTCTTAAGTGTATTCATAAGGTAACATACACCGATCCCCTGGCGCGTTATGTACTGTTGTTCGGCTCACTCCTGGATAGTTAAGTGGTTCTACTTCATATCTACGGCCCCAACGTAGACGATCCTGAATTTTTCTCACATCTCTCCTCTCTACTAGTGGGATTTCCTCTCATTCCTATATTCTGGGGTGGAGACTTTAATACCATCATTGAAGTTGATTTAGATTGGTCCGGCACCAGGCCGCGCCAGCTTACTAAAACCGCTAAAACCATAATTGAAATTCAATCACAACTAGGCGTGGTTGTTGCGTGGAGGCTGATGTACCCCAATTTTCGTCTCTTTCCGTTTCATTCCAGAGTTCACGACTCGCACTCACGCATAGACAGATGGCAAGTCTCTAATATCCTTGTGCAAACTATTGCTCCAATGACCATCCTACCCAGAACCTTCTCAGACCAATCTCGGTCACTATAGCATTAAGTTGGGGCGAAGGCTTCACTTGTGGAGAATGAAACCTCACGCCTTACTAGATACACCATTTGTGTCGGAACTCTGGTCCAGTAAAGATGACTTCTTCACGCTGAAGGCTGGGTCCGTGGGTTCTCGGGCCATATTATGGGAGTCATTCCAAGCCTACATTAGGGGTATTGCACTATCCAAGGAATCAGTATCCTTAAAGTAATTCGGAGGACCATCGGGGAGAGCAAATCTCTCCTTTTGGGACTTCCAGTATGCTGCATCCCAGTCTACTGCCACAGTAGGCGAAATAGGCACAGCCCTGGACACCTTCCGTGAGCGGGCCAAACGCAAGCGCAAGTTCCTTGATGATCCCCGGGGCGTTCAGAGATATGGGGAGGGGGGCGGAACGTCCCAGACGCCTTTTAGCTAGACTAATCTCTCAGGAAAGAGGGGCATCCCATATCCCTGCCATTAAAAAGATGGACGGATCCTTAGCACTCTCGTCTCAGGATATTAACAACAAATTTCGCTCCTTTTACAAACCCTCTATTTTAACACGGACACTGCCACCTTCGCTGACCTTCTTGGATAGCCTACCACTATCGACATTGTCAGTAGGAACTAGAGATTACCTTGATCTTTCCGGTTACGGCAGAGGAACTCTCTAAGACGACAGACTCTCTCCTCCGGTAAGGCACCAGGTGCAGATGTGCTTACCACTGAATTCTACAAGGGCTATAAAACCTGCTTGGTCCCCCCCCCCCCCCATCTACTCGCTGTTTGGGTAGAGGCGTGCGGGATCGGTATATACCCCCCCCACCCCTCCCTTAGGGAGGCGATCATCTCGGTTCTGCTTAAACCTGTCAAACCGGCAGCAGAATGTGGATCCTACCGACCGCTGTCACTCATCAACTGCGACGGTAAAATATTAGCCAAGTACTTGCTCTCCAGCTGGCCCCGTACATGTCATTTATAGTCCACCCGGACCAGTCTGGCTTCATACCAGGTCGTTCCACCGCTCTTAATCTGCGCCGCTATTTA
Source organism: Ambystoma mexicanum (assembly GCF_040938575.1). NCBI lineage: Eukaryota > Metazoa > Chordata > Amphibia > Caudata > Ambystomatidae > Ambystoma > Ambystoma mexicanum. The sequence continues at coordinate 1,457,426,231 of NC_090921.1, forward strand.
ACATTCTTGCCCGCATTGACCCAAATACACAAGCTGTGGCAGCCACCTTGGATATGCAAAAAGCATTTGACTCCGACTCCTGGCGATACTTGTGGCTAGTGCTCGAGAAATGCAACTTCAACCCCAGTTTTATTTCACGGGTAAAACTTCTTTACGCTTCCGCTATGGCCAAGGTCTGTACAGAAGAACGATGCTCACCCCTCTTCGAGATAGCTAGGGGCACCAGACAGGGCTGTCTGTTCTCACCCTTAATCTTCGCCTTAGCCATCGAACCGCTCGCGGACCAAATCCGTCAACGACATGCGCACAGGGAGATCAGACTCGCTGGGGTTCTCAAAATCATTTCCCTCCATGCAGACGATGTGTTACTTTACATTCCATCCCCTGAGGACAATCTGGCCCCTATCATAGAAGACGTCATCCATTTTGGGGTACTGTCGAGCTTGAAGGTCAACTGTACCAAATCCATACCATTTCCATTGACCAACGCCACTATTGCCCCTGGAGATCTTCGCGGGTTCGCCTGGTCTCAGGCCGAGATCACCCATCTTGGGGTCTTGGTCACACGTCACCGGGTCCCTCTGTATGATCTTTACTTCGGTGACTATCTCAGTTCTCTTGCCCGGAAGATGGCCGATTGGGTCAAGTTACTGATTACACTAGCTGGGAGGGTGGCGATTCCCAGGTGGTCCTACCACAACTCCTCTACAGATTTCTAAACATGCCGCTCTGATCAGGTTGCAAATTCTTCAAGTCGCTCACCCGGACCGTTAACACCTTCCTTTGGCATGTCTGGGGCTGTTCGTCTGAAACTAGACACAGTTTCCCCTACTAGCCTGGGCGGATTTGGTGCCCCTGATTTCGAGGGCTACTGATCGATGCTCAAGCACACTTCGCAGCCTTCTGGTTTGAGACTGACAAATTCCCCCCTCATGTTAAACTCGAACACCTGGCAGCAGGCGACCTGGATGTTCGCTCCCTAGTTCTCCCCTACCTGGGCCTCAAGTTAGAGCCAATGGATCCCACTTGATCCACTACAGAGGCATGGAACAAACTATGGAGAAAGACCAGCACCCTGTGCCCTTTTCATGGTAACTTTCCCCAATTAAACCATCTGGCCTGGCTCCCCTCGGTGGATGCCGTGATGGTCCGCCGCTGGACTGATGGATGTTTTGCCACTGTCCGGGACGTATTCACCCTGGGGACTTTCACCGAGTGGCCGGTCCTGCCCGATCCCTTACGGGGTAGACCCTCTTGCTAGCTCCAATACGCTGGTCTCCGACAAACTCAAGAACAGATGGCCAGTATTCCCTTTGATCCCCCCAGATGACTCGCTCCTGTCTGAGGTTATGATGGGAAGCGGCACCAGAGGGCGGGTCTCCAGACTTTACAGCCTCGTACAGGGCAGAATGGTCTGTTCCTAGGGGGGACTTAGGGAGACATGGAACAGGGATCTCGGTGTCTATATAACAGACCAGCGATGGGAGTTTAGGCGTGCCCGTACCCGGGACGTCTCAGTAAACTCCAAATTCAGGCTCATCCAGTTTAAAATTCTTCACAGATTCCACTACACCCCAGCCAGGCTTCACCACATGTCAGCAGATCGCCCGTCCGAATGCCCAAGATGTAGAGCACACAATGCCAACTACATACAATGCTGTGGTCCTGCCCTAACCTTTCCTTATTGTGGTCAGAAGTGTGTACAACCGTTTCCCAAATTCTTGAATGCACGATCGCCCCATCCCCCTTGACCTGCCTCTTTCACGAATTCCCCCCCCCCCTCGGATTGGGTCGCGACTCTAGGAAACTAGCTGGTCTGTGTATGCTGCTTGCGACCCGGTGTATCCTACTCCTCTGGTTGCGCCCCAGACTCCCTACACTCAATCAATGGCTTCAAGCGCTCACCTGGGCCTCAGATACCGAAAAGCAGAGGGCAGACTTGCAGCCGACATTAAGTAGACCCCGCGACATCTGGGGCCCCTCCCGCTCAGATTTACTCTCCTCTCCGAGTGATAAAGTTGACACTGATGATTCCCAATCCCCTACTCATCCCCCTACACTGATTAACCTGGTGGCCTCTTGAGTATTGTTCATATTGTTGTTAAACTCAATATTTCGAATGGATTGTGTCCTCCCACGTATTCCTCATCTTCAGACATTCAAAATTCCTTTAAGGCTTAGGTCAAAAGAGGCATGCCGTTACCTACAATCCATTGGCTACAAGATACGAAAAAACAGAACTGAGGCCAACGGGCGCGGCTCGAGGCATTTATTCAGCGGATGACATCGGCGCTCGACGGATGCCGCAGAGGGACATCGAAACCGCAGCCTCGAGTAGAGCGCCCTCTGGTGGAGAGAGAATTTTTTTTTCCGAAGCAGCAAAGCTGAAGGTAAGGATATATCTAAGATGAGGAATATGTGGGAGGAATATCCAATTGAAAGAATGTTACAGTTGGTAAGTAACTTGTTCTTCTCGGACGTGGTCCTGCGAGCCCACCATGCTGGATTTTATGATCATGTGTACGTCTCATAAAATGCCAATTGTCAATGTACAGTACCCGTTCTTCTCTGTTGCAATGCCAAGCAATATATAAATAAAGGTTTTAAAAAAAAATAATTATCCATCTGGTCTTCATGGACCAGAGCACTGCCTTCAACAAGGTCAATCGAACGAGATCCGACAGTGTCGGTAAAATAAACTGTCCAGAACTTCTTATACACATCCAGATGTCTTCACACAGATAACATGGGGTGTGTATGTTCTGGCAGTGATGGACATTGTACCCCTTGGTTCTCGATTTAGTCAGACGTGAGACAGGGATGTTTGTTGCACCTTTACTTTTCTCCCTACACATTAATGGGCTTAATGACCACTTCAAAACTACACACATCCCTGTCCTGGCTTACACCAATGATACAGGTTTTATTGGCAAGAAATACCCCCCCGCCCCGACTCACTCACTCACTCACTCACTAGGCTCGGAGGCCTACACACAATTCATAGGTGACCTAGATTAACGGGCAAGCTTTTCTAAGTTTGCCATCAGTGTTACAAATTAGAGTAGCAAAGGCAAAAATTACCATCTTTCTGGACAACAATAGTGGATGCCTACGAGTACCTGGGAATTTCTATTTCTACCGGGCACAATGGGAACCAACATTTACAAAAAACAAGCTCTTAGGATCGTCAGGGCATAGGGGCAATCAAGAGTTTTAAGAAAGTTTACAAAGCTCAACCCATCCCTACAAGGCTATGGGTGTAGAAAACCAAGCGGGTGGTGGTTGCACTCTATGGAGATGCATTTGGGGATATTGTAATATTTCGTCCTCGATTACCAATGAAAATGTTTTTCTGAAGTCTATTCTAGGACTATCTGCACTGAATGATGCAGTCCACAATTAACTGAACATTCCACCCTTGGAGGATTATTTAGGGTTTGCACCAACTCGGCTCTGGTTCAGAGTGTGGAATAACGACAAGGCAATCCGGACCACACTAATTCTCACCAACATTTTGAATGCAGAAACAAATGTCTTGAAAATTCCATGGTTGGCCTACATAAAACAATCTCTAGAGACGGCCAATTTAGCTTGTTATTTTAAAAACCCAACAAGCATTACAAGAGTGGTGGCCAAAATGGTTAATTCTAGTTACTACTCAAGCATATCATGGATAGAAAGCAATGAGAATTGATGAAACCTACAAACAGATTGCATATCATCTTGCTTGATGGTCACCTTCCCGATTACTTATGGCCAAACAAGTTACATGACGGGGCACGGATCACCAGACCATGCTTTAATGTTATTAATCCAAACAGGGTTACTGCAAATTGAACGGGTATCCCGCAGGGCAATTAATCATGTGCAATTTAAGACAATGAAAAAAGACCTATTGCGTGTATTATTCTTCTGCCTGGCCTATGTGGAACCCCGTCAGCACTTTTTAACCCCTATTTTAAGACCTATGAATTTTAGATCGCATAAACCAGCTTTTTACTATTGGTTGCGGGCAGAGACTACCATGGTGGCCTGGAGCCTAACGATTTTCCCAAATATTGCACTGAGATGAAGATAACGATTGTTAAAGGAAACAAATAAAGATCCTACATGTTTTATTTCTTAACATTCATGGTACAACTGTTGGACGTTGAATGAAATACGAGAATATTTTGGATTTTTAAGATTTTAGGGGGTTTTAATTGACTATGTTATAATCTGACTGACGTATTGATACATGGAATGTTTGTTAAGTATGTACATTTTGATTGATGGAGACATACACCTATTTAAACATTATCTTTGTCAGAAGGTGGGGCTTAACAACTGACTTTACAGCACTCTCCCTTTGGACAAACCAGAATATAGATGGGAACCCATGGGGACTGGTGGGTTAGCCCTGGGTTAGCCCTGGTGAATTCCAAGGGTAGCTCTCCACATGGAAGGTATTACACAGTGAAGAGGCTGGCATTACAACACATTAGGGTCGTGGAGGCAGACTGCTTAATGCTTAGTAAAGAACTGCAATTACCTTGGTGTGATAGTCAAGCATGAACTGCCCCAGGCCTGGCTCACCCTACGTTTCTCGCATTGTTAGGGTAGATGTATCCCGTGGAGATTGAAAACTAATTACTCATGCTAAAAGCGGTATTTGTAGGGTGGGGTAAATTGATGGCTGTGGTCTTTCCAAGGGTGGTAGGTGATCATTTTGTTGATCGTTGTTCAGAGTTCTGTCTCTCTCCGTTTTCTCTCTACTGGGCAGGACATGTGCTTGTGGGGGACTTCAAAGCCTAATAGAACTGTATGAAACGATAGAGAAGAAGGTCACATATATGCAGATATGATCTGCAAATGTGAACACTTCTATAAACTCACCTAACGCCCAGAAGAGCTTGTGACGTTAGGTAGGAAAAGAAGACATTGGATCTTCAGCTTAGATTATTGAATTCCTGCCTGGAGAGTTTGAATTTGGGTGATGAGTGAATTACTATGTGAGGTGTGTAAGGTTAACACCAATTGATGGTAGAAATGTGGCGGTGCAAGGACGTCTCAATAGCACATGTGCTTTCTCAAGGTTTTTGTACCAAATGTGGCCAACTTTATTTTTCCCCAAAGATGGTTTCTAATTGTTCCACATGTTTAGGATGATAGGTTGATTTTCGGAGGCACTTTTGAATGTACTAATAACTCCCAAGAAGATTGCATCAACAGCCCTTGAAAGGGTGATGCAGCAGCTCACATTAGTGGATGTGCAGTGCCAGTAACCCCCTATGATTAAGATACAAACCATTTCAACTGGTGCACATGCATACAACATACATACTTGAGTGGACTATATTTGTACTCTGGGATCTCACTTTCACAAATTAGACACCCTACAATACTATGCCAGGGTGAATTTCTATCATTTCCCCCGAGGTTGTAGACGATGGCTATACCAACAGCACCCTTGGCAAAGACCGCCTTAGGGAGCACTGTTGAACAAGGCTTTGTGGGGCATAGAGGGGGAATTCATGAAATAACTATTTTTTTTAATTTAGTGTCAGTGGATAGTGCAGCCTCTCTGTGGGAGGCCTCTAAAGTGCCAATGATGTGTTGGTGCATCTCCGTAAATCAAGGTGTCCGTAACACTGTGCCAGCTAAACATACTGAAGACTTGATCAGGTCCAGCCAATCCTCCACAAATCAATCCTATTCAAATAATGAGGGAGGCTACATTAGATCATGTTGAGGCTTTTGAATCACTACAAGAACATGGAGCTTGTTAATGGAAAGTAGGATATCTTCAATATGAAGATAAACATGGGTGGATGTCAGCCTGGCTGAATAAGGAAGATGGTAGTATGCTGCCAATAATGGCATTGTATAGATCTAATGGAACCCTCATTCTCAAACAAAAATGAATCAATGCCACATTCTTCGAAGGTAATAGGAATTTATACGGTAAGCCTGCTATAGCAGACAAGAACAAATGCAAAAAGCATTACATAGTGATGATGCAATCAAACTAACAGTGTGAGGGAATCAGTAAAATGACTTGTCGCTGTGAAGGAGATCAGGGCCACAAGATGGGCTATTGGGAGAGGAAAGGTGCCAGGGAGCGACGGACTAACCATCAAATTTTATTCTGAATAGGCCAATCTAGCCCAAAAAGTAGAAGTGGGATTTAACGAGGCAATAGAAATTAAAATTCTACAGAGGTCAATGTGCAAAGACCCAATGGTTTGCTCCTGCTCTTACCCAATATGCCTCCTTGATGGATTCCAAAATGTTCAGTACCTTCTTGGTGTTTAGGACCAAGAGGTTACTGCCCTCAATGATTCATGCTGGCAAAACAGTGTATATAGTACAAGGACACAATGCTATATTGAATCTGTACAATGTGGTACAAGCCATTCAAAAGATTGAGCATTCACATGAAATTCCAACTAAAGAATCCTTGAATGCCGACAAGGAATAGGATTTGGAACAGATGGGTCCGTTCGAATCATAGATAATTTAAATTCATATTTGCTTCTTTGATTCTATATTTGTATAAAAGTGTTTAATAAATCATACATACAAATAATTTTTAAAAAAATGAATTTTGGTCTGGAGATACAGAAAATGATCTCTGCTCTAAACGTTGCGATTAGTGAGAGTCAAAATGACAGAAGCTATCTCAGTAGGGCGGGGAGTGGAACACATACCCAGGCGGGGCTGCCTATTGACGCCATCATCTTTTCCCTAGTGTTGTAGCCCCTGGACAACCAGTTGTGCAAGGAAGGACTTGAAGGGTAAGGATATTGAGATTGCAAGCAAAGAGAATTGTGGCAAAGTACAGCAATGACTTCTTGTTTTTCCGAGAACACCACAGAATGCATTTATTGGTATAATGTATTTATTTGTTATTTATATAGCACCTTACGCCACAGCGCTGTACAAAACAAATGTTACAGAGCAATCAAAATGAGCAGGTGGCTACGATAAAATATAGATTACACTAAAACTCAGAGTATAATTAAGGCAGAAGTAAGGTCTTTAGGGCAGAACGGATGGTGGAGTAAGAATTAATAGACCGGAAGGAGAGATGGAGAGCATTCCAGTAAAGAGGAGCCAGAAGAGAGAGGAAGCACAAGGGGGACGAGGAACAGTTGAAGAAAAGTGGGTTTGGGAACAGAGAGTACGGGAGTGGACAGAGAAGGAAAAGAGAGGCAGGGTAGATAGGAGCAAGTCCATAAAAAGATTTAAATATGATGCAGAGAAAATGGAATTTAAGCTGAGAGTGAAAAGGTAGCCATCGGAGAAAGGCCAAGGAAGGGGAAATGGAGTCACAAATAGGTAGGGAATACAAGAGACGGATAGAGGAATTGAAACTAGACAGAGCTAGACGGGAGGCAGGAAGACCAAAAAGAAGAACAGAACAGTAGAACAATCAAGAGAAAATGAAGGAAGAAAGGAACAAGTTACCTACCTGTAACTGTTCTCCAGTATGGGTCTGGCATGGATTCATATGCTCATTCCCCGCCATCAGGCTGGGAATCCTCGGTAAAGAAAAAATCAGTTTCGTTTCTGAACTGTCTTTCGACTAGTAACCAATCACTGGTCTCTGGGTCATACTGCCCCCAGCAAATTACTGCCCTCTACCAAAGCCCCTCCTCTGGCAGCCATCTTCAGATTTGGTAGCACATAAAGTGGCAGTATGACCAAGTGAAGAGCTGCAGAGGGGTAGGAGGGAGGGTTCGCATGTGAATCCATGCCAGACCCATGCTGGAGAAAAACAGTTACAGGTAAGTAACTTGTTCCTTCTCCAGCATGGGGTCTGGCATGGATTCACTTGCTCATGAATATAAGAATACGTAGCAGTACACACATGCACAACCATGGGAGGTGGCAAGGCTCAACATTAAGCTGCTAACTCTTACCTCCTCACCAGGCCCACCTTCAGGCGAACAGGTTGCGCAGCACTGCCTGGCCGACTCTGGACTCCTCCCTGGAATCCCGGTCGACGCAGTAGAATCTCGTGAAGGTGTGCATCGACCTCCACGTAGCAGCCGTGGTAGCAGCGATCACTCTGGTCGAGTGGGCTCTCGGACGGCTTGGCAACGGTCGGTTTGCCAATCGGTGACAGTGCATGATGCAGCCGGAGAGCCATCTGGAAATGGAAGCCTTCGAGAGGGCCTTCCCTTGGTTCACAGTTCCAAAGTTCACAAACAGTTGTGATGTCTTCCAAAAGCTCTTCGTGCGGTCCACGTAGAACTTCAGCGATCTAGCTACATCCAGCGAGTGCAAAGTCCTCTCAGCCGGCGACTAAGGCGATGGGAAGAAAACAGGTAACACCAACGGCTCGTTGAGATGGAAGTCCGACGGCACCTTGGGCATGAAGGAGGGGTGCGTCCTTCTCTGGCGAGGAGATCCGCGTCCATCGGCAGTTTGACTGGGGGGGGACGCCGCTTGCATCCAAAGGGTGTCGAGGAACTCTTGCAGTGGCCGCATCTGCAGTCTGCACAGGCGCACTAGGAAGATGCACGAGGACATCATGCCGAGAAGGGACTTGATGGACCGCACCCTGGCCAAGTCCACGGTCAACAGCCGCTGCACCTTTCCCATGATGGCCTTTGTCCTTTTCTCCGACGGGGAAGCCAGTCGCGCTACTGTGTCGAGCTTGGCTCCCAGAAACAGTGCGACCTGCGACGGAACCAGGTGGGATTTGGCGAAGTTGATGGAGAATCCCAGATCCCGTGAGCAGATGGACGGTCTTCGCTGTGTGCCCGACAGCGAGGTCTTTTGTCTTTGCTCGGATGAGCCAATCGTCCAGTTAGGGGTAGATGTGGATCCCCTGCAGGCGCAGCCGCGCCGCCACTGGTGCTAGGCACTTGGTGAATACCCTGGGCGCCGACTTCAATCCGAAAGGAAGGGCCTTGAATTGGTAGTGCCGTCCTTGGACTACGAATCTGAGAAACTTTTGATGTCCTCTCAGAATGGGGATGTGAAAGTAGGTATCCTCCAAGTCCAGCGACAATAGGAAGTCGCCTTCCTCCAGCTGCCCCAGCACGTGCTGGAGGGTGACCATCCGGAACTTCTGGGCCTTGATGTACTTGTTTAAATACGAAGGTCCAGGATGGGTCGCCAACCGCCAGTTTTCTTTCTTACGAGGAAGTATCTAGAGTACACTCGGGAGCCCCGGAGCCTCTTTGGGACGAGCTCGATGGCTCCTTTCTTCAGCATCGCCCTTACTTCCAGCAGCAGTTGAGGGACGCGGTTTTCCTTCCTGGCCACGGGTGGAATGCGGGGGAACTTCTTTAAAAACTCGAGTGTGCCCGCAGGCCAGGGCATCCAGCACCCATCGGTCGGTGGAGATTGACTCCCACACGCTGATGAACTTTGCCAGCCGGCCTGCCACTGGGGTGCTCAGGTGGGGGCCCGCCGCTACGGCCGGTTCAGTCCTGCTTGACAGCGGCCTTGCTGCCTTGGCCTCCTTGGCGACGACGAGATCCTCTCGACTTGCAGCGTCCTCTGTAGGCCTCCTGCTACGAGTAGCGGGCCGCTGAATCCTTTGGAGGCACCTTGCTTGCCACCGGAGTTCCGAAAGGGCAGCCGTTGTTTCTGCAAAACCCCCAAAGCCCTGTGTCGGCCTTGATGGCCTGCAGTGATTAGTCCACTGTCTTGCCAAACCGGTTATTCCCGTCGAAGGGCATGTCCAAAAAACTGGTTTGCACATCCTGGCGGAAATCGGTTGCCTTGAGCCAATCACGCCGTCGAAGACAAACACTGTTACCAAACTGGCGGAAACCGGTGTCAGCAATGTCTGTGGCCACCCTTGTGGCGTGGTCTGACGCCACCTCGCCTTCCTGCAGCATCTCCAGGGCCTCCGCCCTCTTGTCATCCGGGAGGAAGTCCAGCAGAGGAGCTATCTTAAACCAAAGCTCCCTGTCGTAGCATGTCAAAATCGCTAGGGCGATGACCGTTTTAATCGTCGTCGCCTCCGACGAGATGATCCGTTGCCCCATGGCGTCCAGTTTCTTCCCCTCGACGTCCTGGGGGGAGGTTGAAGTCAAAGCCGTAGCCCCTGCCGCCTACTTCTTGGCCGTCACCGAGACGACTGAATCCGGGGTCGGCTGCACCCCAAGGCACAGAGGGGCGGAATCCGGGACCCGGTACTTCTTCTCGTACCGGTCTCTCTTGGCAGGGGTCGTGGATGGGTTCTTCAGGAGCAACATCCCCTCGTCCCAGATGTCGTCAAGTAATGGGACCGAGAGGACCGTCTTCCTTTTGGCCTCACGCCGTTGATAGAGGAAACCTTCCTTCTTCTGGTCTTCGTGGTAGAGCTCGAAGAGCTCAGATGCCCTGGCAATCATGGTGTGAAAGGAGCCAATTTCGTCGGGCGGGGAGGCCCTAGGGGGTGGTGAAGGAAGGCCCATCCTGTCGTCACCACCGTCGTCATCCGTCCCCGTGGCCGTCTCTGTTCCCGTGTCCTCCCTAGGATCAGGGGAAGGGGAAGGGGATGAAGGCTGCGAGGGACATGAAGGCTGGAAGGGCTGGGGGGGTTGGAGGGGTGAACTCTACTCCGCTTGCTTGAAGGGCTCCCCCGCGGGCCAGGCTCCGCTGGATCGTCCGTTGGGGGTAAGGGCAACCTCGTCCTTATCTCCGTACATGAGGCCTGGATTGCCATCAAGATGGCTCCCGAGTTGTCCCGTGGCTCGGGTACCGGCTGCGATGGTTGGGGAGTGGAATCCTCCGCCTCCACAGAAACCTCGTCGGTACCGCCGTCGCTCTCTCCATCCGCCTCGTCGGGATCCCTCCCGCGGGACCGGACCCCCTCGAATTTCTTGTTGAGGATTTTCACGACTCCATCCAGCTCCTCTTCAGAGGCTGTATCCGTGTCCATGATGGCCACCACCCCCCCTCTTATTCCACCGGGGTTCTCATGGGGGTCTATCGATGGGCTGAAAAGAGGATTCCCTCCATAGTGGCAGGGAAACTCTGGGCCCCGAGGTCGCCTCCACTGGGGGAGCGTCCACAGGCTTCGCCAGGGCCACCACGACTCCCTCGATAGAGGCCTTAGCCGGGTGAATCAAGGCCTTCACGACTTTAGGCGCGCTTGAGGCCTTCACCTTGGGGGGAGGGTCACCGCCTCACTCCCCCTCGGCTGCTTCCGTCGGGATCGACCGGGGCTTCTCCAGAAGCTTACCCGGGTTCTCCGATTTTCTCTTCCCCGAGCCAGAGCGCTGGCTCGTGGTTGATGCCGTCGGTCTAAGCGCGCCCTGCCTGGCAGTCGAGGAGCCCGACTGTTTGGCGCTCCTGGTGCGCTTAGGACTTAGAAGACCGCTCGGACCTCTTCTCACCTACTGCTGGGCTCTTCCCTTCCAGCCAGTTGGTGAGTCGGATCCGCCGATCCTTCATGGTCCGCTCCGACATATTCTTGCAAAACGCACAGTCCTTCTCCACGTGCGTTTTGTCTTCGTGAAGGCAGTAGAGGCATCTAGAATGCTCGTCCTTGAACACATTCTGCAATCTGCATCCAGGGCAGTTCCTGAACAGCTTGGATTCGGGCGTCGAGCTTCCTTTGTCCTGGGCCATGTCCATGGGGTAGGCCTCAAGGTCTTCTGGAATCCTCAGAGAAACGTAACTCGACAAAAAACTTGCCCTTGAGGGTCATAGAAAATTCCGAAACGGGTCCCCGTTGATCGGAAGTAGAAACGGTGGAGCTTGAGGCTCGATTGACCGAGAAAATGAGATTAAACTCCTTGAAAAATCGCAAAACGCAGTAAAAGCTTGAGAGCTATAGCACGAGGACTCCCAACACTTGAACGTGCGGTAAAAATCTGAAGATGGCTGCCAGAGGAGGGGCTTAGCTAGAGGGTAGTCATTGGCTGGCACGGTTTGGTATTAGAAGCATTGAGATATCACATCTCATGCTATAGGAAGGGTCTCAGGTTTGGAATGGGAAGGAGTTGGATATTACATCTCGTATGACCCAGAGACCAGTGATTGGTTAATAGTAGAAAGACCATTCAGAAACGAAACTGAAACTGATTTTTTCTTTACCGAGGATTCCCAGCCTGACGATGGGGAAAGAGCATGTGAATCCATGCCAGACCCCATGCTGGAGAATTAGAAGCTTCATAGCACTGAAGGTAATAAGAGGTCTAACTTTCTGGATGTTAAAAAGATGAAAGCGGCAGGAACGAGATGTAATGGATATATGATGAGCAAAGTAATGATTAGTATCAAGATGAAGACCAAGGTTGCGGGCAGTCAGAGAAAAGGGCAGATGCGAAGGGTAAAAAAAGAACAAATGGAGGCGAAACAGGAGGGGTGATAGCATTGGCAGTAAAAAATTTTAAAAAAGAGAACTTCAGTGTTAGATGGATTAAGGACGAGAAAAGGGTCCCACAACCAAATTCTGATCGGGGAAAGACAAGCAGAAAGATTGAAATGTATATCAGATGTGAAAGAAGAATGAAAGGATAGAAAAAGTTGGGTGTCATCGGCCTAAAAGTGATGAGACAACCCAAAAGAAGAGACAATCTTAGCTAAAGGAGAAGTATACAAAGAGAAGAGAAATGGACCAAGGACAGACCCTTGTGGGAGACTGTGTAGAAGAGGAAAGGAATCCTAATTAACACCAGCCCAGGATACTGAGTAGGTACAATTAGCAAGATAGGACTGAAACTATGAAATTACAGAGCCAGAAAAGCCAATGTCGTTAGTCTTGGAAATAATTGAGGATTACGGGCCGTTCTGGGTTAAGGATGAACTGGAATAAATGCTGCCCATTTCCACCTGGGAATGTGTGGTATGGAGTAGTAGCTTCTAAATTCACTTCAACTATTTTGGAATTAGTATGTACCATAAGTATTCCGATATGGTGCAACATAACATTCTTATAGTGCTGAAGGAGATAAAGCCTCAGTGGAATTTTGGCTGTGATGGGCAGGATTGCAATATGGTCACCTTGACTAGGCTGCTTTATAGGTTAGCAGCACATCTATGGTCTACATGCCTCCCCCCCAGAGATATTCAAAGAAACATAATTCTCTGAAGACTAGTCTGGGGCCATACACATGTTTAATAAATACATAAATTAACAATGAGGGTTTTTAAAAGTCCAGTAGAGAGTGGAAGATGGGTGAGAGGTGTTGGACTTTGAGCTATCCTTCTTAGATTTGCAGTTCCAGTACATTTTATAATGGTTCTCCATGTAATACTAGGTAATCCATTCTATTTGGAAGAATATTGGAACTCCATACTTGATAGGTATTGCCCACATAAAGCAAAACCAACAAAATAGTTTGAAAAAAGTGTAGCAAATAAACAGGATTTAATCTTTCAATATGTGTGAAAATAAAAACAAATACATCGTAGTTATTGAAAAGCAGAATATAATGTGGTAAAGAATAATACAAGGTGAAAGTAGAAGCGTCCAATTCTGATTAAGCGAATGGTGAAGTTGTAACTTTGACACCTTAAACCTGGCGCCTTCGTGCTGCACGTCAAGCATGACACTTTCAATCACAACCTCACAATGCAAAGCATGCATTCAAGCTATATCCTCTAAAATAGCAAACCCTAATCGCCCCTTCCTCAAATAATTTCATGGGGAAAAGACAATCCCACTAAAGGTGCCAAATATTTCCATTAATTAATCCTTTTTTTCTATTGCCTGGTTTTGTCTCAAATTAAACTTGACAATTTGCTAATACGTTATCGACAGTAACGTATAGTCCACTAATGAGTCATTGTTCTAGTAGTAATTGAAGAATAAATATGCCAGTTATTCTGAGTAACCTGTCATTTATTATTTTGGGTCATTGTTATCGTGCTATGTCTTCAACCGGTGGGAACATCAGAAGGAAAAATGAGGACCAATACGAACCGCTAACTTCACACAGGAATTAATATGCAGTAAGCATGCATCCAAACAAATTGATGTCTGTCCGTTAATGGGAACAGTTTGCAGGTATACAGTATGGACGGCAATACATTAATGCCAGAATTGCCCTGTAAGAGCACCTGTATTGGCAAAGCCCCCACCTGCCTGCATATGCTCTTTAATAACACACCTACAATGGCTTTGCTCTGAAATGTCAGCGTTTTCCCCTGTAAGAACACCTGTGATTTCATCACACGCTACACTATGCAACATTTCACCCCTCATATACACACGCATCCCAGACACTTCACCCCACCATCCTGCACATACTCTATGTACACACTACACAGACACACACATACAGACATACCTACTAAGCAGACACACACACACAGCCCCCTGCCCCCATCTCCTGGGTGCACACCGTATATAAATAAACACACATTCACCAAATACTCACCTCAACCAAGCACACTATTTTTATTCAAACTCACCACCTGGTCCCCTTGGCTAAACCGTTCTTCCTGGTTTAGATCGCAGCAAGAAGCGGGGATGGAAGTCGATTGATACTTCCATCGGAGTCCAGTCTCCTGCAAGGCTGTACACTACTTCTGCCCATAGGATTCAATGGTAGGTGCGATTTTACCATTTAATCCCATGGAACATAAGTTGGACATCCACAGGAAGCACAACGTCCAGAGGAGAACATCAAGCACCAATGTTGGTGCCTGAAAATGGAGTGAGACTTGGTGGGGATTGGATATCTAAAACTTGCCATGAGTTCAACCTACAAATTAGATTGGTGACCTCACAGGAGATGCAAAAGTTACAAGCTGACTGTCGTTCCAGGCGATTAATTTGGCAGGGATGTAATACAGCACAAACATGATTTGTAATGTTATAAGAGTGTCTTAATATCTTCAAATTATTTCCAACAGTATGTTTCATTAGAGCAAGTTGAATTGATATGTGCAAACACTGACTAGTGTTAAAAAAAAGTCACCATTGTCTGACAGTTATTAAAAATTGTAGATCTCATTTAGATTATCAATCTTAATGCCCCCACTAGTGTGATGAATAATAAAGTCTTCTTTGTGCATATTTAAATAGGCAACCTTTCAGTAACTAGAGTGCTACTCTTCCCCTACGTTCCCACTATTTGGTACAAACAGTTTAAGAAAATTAAGCATTTACCTTTCTAACCATGGTCAGGTCGGGTTGGGCAGACCAGGTTTTGGTACAAATGTCATAGGACTCCATAGAGATCAACTCCCTTTCATCATCCTCACCTCCCAGAACGTAAATGACGCCATCAATTTCCACCATTCCAAAGTTATGTCGTGCCTGGAAGAAACCATACACTCATTTAATAGCTTTTATATGAGTCATTCAGCCTTTAAATGCCCTTGATCGGCCCACCTATATTTTCAAGAATGCACACTGCAATATCCCCTCAAAAAGAGTACACCTATGTTTGCCAGTATTAAAAGTTTAACAATAGTTTGTAAAACTGCTGTGATGAATCCAAAAAACACATAGCACAAAAATAGGATAATCACATTATTTCTGGTCAGGATAGGTTTTAAACAAGGGTGTTAACCAACTAAAATGCATGTTCTGGTCCTGGTATGAACTAGCAAAAGGTGCCTCTATGTGGCAAATGATGATGTTAGGGGTTGTTGGTCTGTTAATATGCAGATCCAGCGTTCTAAGCGCGTGCGCCGATACAAGCTGAGAAAGACCCTACCAGCTAGAGATTAGGCCTTTACTGCAAGTTGCCTCAGTATAAATAAAGCTTTAGGATGATAGTTAAATATACAAGCAGCAACGTGCAATCAGCAAAAATATACATGCAGCAAGGCAATGGAAAACACATGTAGCAAAAACTTTAAAATATATTAGGGCGCAGTTCTTTTTGAAATTAAAGTGCTTTTTAAACTCATGTGGATTTGATAAAATTGTTTTCAAAAGACACATGAGATTTTTGTTCAAACTGTATGAAAACTCTATTTACATGTTGATATCTTAACGTAATAAGTAATGTTCATTGCAGACGTTAGTCAAGGAAAATTGGCTACAAAACCAAGTTACATTGATGTGCGTCCAGAAACTTTTTTGTGTTGTAATTACAGACAATGAGAGTCACAAAAATTAAATGTACTTATTTGGCATCTGCAACCTACAAAAAAACTATACCTACAAAAACTATTTGATTACTTAAACTACATTAGTGGTTCTCCCTTCAGGTGCTCACTCTGGAACAGGCCACATAAAACTGCCCATGCGAGAAGCAGTCTTCCCTGCTACTTTTAAAGTCTGCCCCTGAGATTTGTTGATGGTCATGGCAAAACAAACCTTTAAGGGGAACCGAAAGTCTTAAAGGCATGACAATTCTGCTTTCAAATATGGGATACTCTCCATTACCAATTTTAAGAAGCAGTTCGGAAACTTTACTTTATAATGAAGGTTTAAAACGTGAATTTACTTTATGAACATCTTTGGTTTGTGAGATACTGGTATACTCAAAAAAAAGATTGACCCCCTTTTCCACCTCACTGAACTAGATTTTCAGAAAACGGTAAAACACGTGTTTCTCTAGTTTTTGAAGGAGAATCTAAATACCAATTGTCACGTCTGTAACATCATTGGTTTTTGAGATATAGGTATCCTCAAACAAATTGACCTGTCCCCTTTATGCCCCCTTGGGGATGGAATTTCCAGAAATCCTTCCTTAGTTGGGGCCTACGTCAAGAAAGCAATGTACCATCCAAACTTCACGTTCCTAGGTTAAACGGTTTGAGCTGGGCATTGATGAGCGAGTAGGGACTTGTATATCTCAAAATGAGCAAACATGCAGTGCTCCAGCACCACAAAAGCACTCCACTGCAGATCCCCCCACCCCACAAAATGAAGAAAAAATACTGCAAAATCAAGGTACTTTATTATGTCCCCTAAGGCCAGGGTGAAAAGAATAGAAGCACAGGTAATACACGCTTTGCTACTCATACGTAGTTTGCTCACATACAAATTTCACAGCAAATTGGCAGCCGCTTTATGCCATCTCTATGGTTCCTACCTAAGGTTGCCTCATATAAAGTTTCCCTTCATAAAGCATAGTGTTCGATTAAGTCGTAGAATTCAGACATGCCGCATTAGCGAGTTTGTGTCTGGACAGTGCAAGTTTCCGTTGTGAGCAAGAGAACGGCCATGTTATTATAACACCAGAGTTACAGGCCACACATTTCACCAAGTTAACCTCCTAAATTGCATTCCAGAACTGGGGCCCCTTTTGATTGAATTTTATTTTGTGGCGAGTGCAAGCGTCTCAAGGTCAGGATGTTTTGGTAGGAAAATCAGGCATTGATTAATTGTTGCAAAGGAAGCAGCCCCTATAACTTGAAACTCAATTCCAGACGAAGGTGGAAGACAAATGAATACACAAAGGACATGGCATTGTAAATTGGCACCGATACCAAGTTGGAGCGTGGACACAGAGCCCCAAGTGGCACAAAAGACCATTTTGTGGGGTTTGACGAGTCAGGAATGAAACTTGGACACTAGTGAGTCATGTTTTTAGTGAAAGACGTTTATTAAAATAAAAAGCTGTTAGGAAAATGCCTCTCTGACACTGCTCTAAGAGGCCTTTCCCTACCTAAACCAAAAACAAATGATCCATCTGCCAAAATGTCCAAAGCAAAATTGTCCAGTGTCCAAAGTTCTATTCCGACCCTCACACTCTAATAAACTAAATTCTAAGGGGAAAATGGAATGTCTTTGGCCTTGGGTGGTTTAGAAAGTGTGAAAAAAGGAAAAATCAATAACTTAATGTTCCTCAAGGATTGATATCCTTGCTCCACAGGGCGATTTCCCTTACCATGGGTTTTCTCCACCACTTCTATATTAATTTCAACACAGAAATGCATAGAGGCTAGGAATCTTTTTTCCAAGAGGGTGGTTTCCTTCCCCTAGAATTCTCTCCAACTTCTAGTGTTTTCACAAGTAGCAGTTCCCTGTGCTCCTCTTATACACCCAAAAAACATACTCAAAACTGTTTGGGTTTCTATTTTTGTCTTGTCGGGATGCCTAGTGGGCTCTTCTGTGAAGTTACTTCTTCTCTCCTGGTTATTGCAATCCTTTTCTTAGTCCTGATATATCCGTCTCTGGACCTCTTTAGCTTCTGTACAAGTTTCAGCTTATCCTTGCCTGGTGCACTTTACTCCCCGGACTCGCACACACTTGCAACTACCCAGTATATATTTCCTGACAGGACTTCTCAGAGATCACACACTTGTAGCTGCCTGGTATTCTCACCTGCCAGGGCTTCTTCACAAGTGGGCTCTGTGCCCTCTTCCACACTTGCATGTTACCTTTGTCTGACAATGCATCTGCCGGATAGATTATCCTGTCCAGTTTTCACACATACCCGTATGGCAAACACTGACAAACTTGAAATGTTTTCACTTGCGAATCTTTTCCCTTTTTGTCAAAAAGCTTTCTCACACTCCCTTTCTCAGCTTCTTTATTAACAATTACTTGCACTCGATGTGGCCACCCCAGTGTCCCAGTTGTTCTTGGGTGGACTAACTGGTTCTCGCTGGCCATACTTGTTTCTCCCGCAGCAAGCCGGTGACAGTCTGTGATTTCTTTCTCGCGACCGTTTCCTTTCGGCTTTCCTGCCTCTTGCGGCTTCTGCTGAGCTTGTCTGCTACGTTCCAGACTCTGGTAAGTTGGATGCTGACTTTCAACACCTGCAAGCACCCAGGAGACTTATCGTCGGCTCTTGGTGTTCCCACAGTGTGTCCTCTTCCTGTGGCAACTTCCTTCTTCTTGGCTCTCGAGCAGGTCAGCTCCACCACACTAGTTCCAGCCCTTCAGTCTCTCGGTCCGCATTGAGAGGAGCAGCTCTCTCCCGCCAGCAGCACACCTATGCTCTCGCTTCGGCTCTTTACATTTCCCAACCACAGGTGTGTGAGCCCAACACCACCTCCTTCTCGCTACATTACTCGATTTCTCTTCCTCGTCCCAGTATTTTGGTAGTTATGGGTAGTTATGGGAAAGGAAGTCCATTCTTTAAAATGTGCACCAGAAACCTGGGTAAGTATTCTTGATGGTTTCCAGGGGGCAAGTCAGTCCTGGATAATTTGTGGAATCTGAAAAGGTGTTTTCATAAGTTTCACAAGGCAGATCAAAGTTTGAAGGTTAGCCTATGGGCCTGAGGAAAAGGTTTTCAATACCCTTCATAGGTGGATAAGGAGACATGACAATATGCCATGAGGGTATCAGGTATGGGAGGGTTATCCTCAGGAAAAATGGAGAATACCAGGTCTCATCCGATCAAGTCAGGATATCTCTGCGGAGGTTGTCTCCCTCCATGTGACTCTCCATCATATAGCACCCCCCAGGGTTAGGATCAAATGGTGGCTGCTGTCCCCTGGCCACATGGGAGGAGGTCACCATCTGGAAAATAGGGACGACGCCATCTGATCCATCAAAGAGGTAACTGCCTTGATAATTTGAAGAATTTTTAAAAAAATAGCGGTTCATTAAAAAAAGACAGCAGGAAAGTCATGGTGTACCGGTCTGTGGCTTGTGTCGAGATGGGAGTCGCATGGCGTGCTAGTGCAGGGCGTGGCGAACGGAGAAACCCAATTAGAATATTCAGGGGTTTCGCAAAATATCTGTCCTCCCTATTGTTTCCCACATCCCATTGGTCGAATTTCAGTGAGATGTGAAGGCTCAAAGTTAACTAAAATATTTTATAATTCAATTAGTACAGAGTTTCTTTTTCAGGAAAGCTTCCTAAAGACGAGCCAATATGAACACAGTCCGAACATAAACAAGGTCATGGTTTGAGGGTGGGGATTTCTTGGGGAGGCAAGGGTTGATCTGCCAATGAGCGAGCAGAATTTATTTGTGACGGGTTTCTTAAATTTTTAATTATTGTAACACATACATGCAGAGCTTGTGGTTTGCAGCTTTAAATGGTCTGGCTCCAAATGGGTGTGAGAGACGGTGTCCAGTTATGCTGTGCGCTCTCTCCCCGCTGTTTTGGAAATAAAGCTGCGTTCTTTCTGCAGTTTGTGTACTCTGTTTTTTAGCAGGTTTTGTCTCCTAATTTTGGGACATCTCCACTTACTTTTACATTTGGAGGCCCCAGCGAGATCCTCCAATTGGCCCCGAGGGGTGGGGCTAGCCCACCATAGAGACCAGCTTCCAGTGCACACATCCTGAAGAGGAGTTCAGGTGCCCCTTTTATCAAAAAAGCCTGCCTGATCCCATGGGATGAAAAGCCTACACAGGCAGTGCAGGAAGTTGAGAGGCGAGTCTTAGCATCGAAGGCGCTCAGAGGTTTCAGAACACCACAAGTATACTCCTTCATTAAGAAGCGATAATGTATATTTTTCAGATTATTTGGGTATTTTATAGTATATTGGGAAAAGGGATATCTCTTTTAGAAAAGGGAAAGGGGACGGTGCGCATTAGCAGTATTATATATGTAAAAACAGGTGTTGAGGTGACCCTTCCCCCACTGTGGGAGATATAATGGAGTAGAAATGTGCATTACTTTGGGAGATCTCCTCTTAGAGGAAGACAGCGGCGCTGTGTAGAAGTAGAGCCAGTATTATTATGTCCCAGTAAGGGGGGGGGGGTAGAGTGTATTGATTATTTTTTTTGTCTTTTGTATGTAAGGAATGGCGTTTTTGGTTTGTCCCGGTGGGGGGTGTAATGGAGTGTTTATAATTATGAAGTGCTTTTGCAGTTGGTAAAACAGTGTTCAGAGGTTTATGTTTTGAGATTGGGTGTTTTATGTTTTGTTGCTGTGAGGCAAGTATTTTTTGTGGTGAAGAGTGTGTGAATGAAAAGAATGTAGGATGGTGTGTGATTTTAACGTGTTTGAAAAACAGAACTGGTTATTCATTGAAAACTGTTTAAATTGAGGTGGCAATTGAACATGTGTAAATTGGGGTGGTCTTTGAATATGTGCAAAATTAGGTTTTGGGGCGAGGTAGAGATTTGAATAGAAGATCTTGTTGGAACGATATTGAAGGCACCATGGTGTCCCACTGGAGCATGTGTGACACTTGCCAAGTATATGGCAAACATATCAAAATATCATGCAGAGTCCGTGAGACCACAGGCAGCATGTTTACAGCCTGGCCAAGAGAAGGCCCGCATGACAGGGCCATCCTTGAAAACATGTGCAGGCACTTAGTGGTGAAATACAAAGGAAAAAATTACAAAAAAAAGACTCAGTATTTTAGAACTCTGGAAGATGTTCGATGAAGAGGTAAATCCCCATGATAACAAGAAAGGGTAAGTTAAAGAGAATGCCAATGCCCCCACCTGTGAAGAAGATTAAGTGAGGGAGGAAAAAAGGGCCCAGGCGCGGCCTTTTGCCCTATTGACACAAGCACAGCTTTCTGCCCCGCCGGCACAAGCACCTGATCCTCCACCCGTGAGCAAGGAGAAAACACCATTGC
The DNA here is from genome assembly GCF_040938575.1 of Ambystoma mexicanum. NCBI lineage: Eukaryota > Metazoa > Chordata > Amphibia > Caudata > Ambystomatidae > Ambystoma > Ambystoma mexicanum. The sequence goes on from NC_090921.1 coordinate 1,457,447,567, forward strand.
TGTCCCTTGCTTCTCTTACATTGGCCCCACCCCCTTACGGGAGAGATCTCCTGCAGCCCACAGCAGGCTATACCAACCCTCGATATATACCCACGGCAGAAGGAAGGAAGAAAGGGCAAACAAGTTGGTAACATCTCTCAGTAAGCCACCGACAAGTGCCCTTAGTAACACATTATCGGATAGAGGGAAGTACACTCAAAGGCAAATTGAGCATGTCCTCTGAGGCAGAGGAGAAGCTCAGACTCGCACGAGAGAGGAACATCATGGCGCGACGATACCAACCGATCAGTGGACAGCAAGACGGATATTGTTTAAGATTGATAGCAAACCAATTGATGAACCAGTACTACTGCTCCTAGAGACAGTGGAGGAGGAGGAACAGGTAGCAGACAAGGATTCAGTATGTTGTGAGGAAAAAGATGACTAGGACGAAGGTGATGGGCGATCTTCTATGCATACAGGTGTGACGCCATATGAGAAGGCTTAGAATATTGTTTGGCAGAATAGCAATAGCGACGAGCAAAGAAGGCAAAATGGAGCACCCCAAAAGCAGTGGATGCAGTTTCCATAGCTACAAAAAGGCAGAGGAGGAGCTCAGTATGTTCCCTGGCCAAAGATGGAAATGAGAATTTTATGAATAGCTTGCCATCACTCACTGCAGGAGCTGGTAAGTGGATGTATGCTCTGGAGAAAGGACTACAGTGACGACTCTAGCTGTAGGAGACACGAAGATCTTGTTCGTCTCTTTATAACAGGTGAATGCCCTTTGGCAAAAGGCAGGATATGCTGGGGTGAACACTGAGCAGCAATGTTGATATAGAGCACCATTCAATAACTGTCGAGCACAGGAAGTTATACCCAGATATGTGTCACAATTCATTCCCCCAAACATCAGGTGCAGACCAACCTGCCCAGGGCATCGGCATCCATGGGGACCTTTAAGGCCGCAAAGGATCCCTTTGGGGCTTCCTGGACTTGGTCCTGGCGCCGTTGGTGCCAGGCTCATGCTGCCATCACCAATATGGCAAGTTTCAAACAAAGTGACCCATGTGTAGACCAGTCTTAGGCAGGCTGAAGGGACTACTTGCCTGGGGAACTATTTGCTAGGGTGTGGTTGATGGGACTACTTTACCTGGGGACTACTTTCTGAAGACTATATAAACCACAACCTCAGTACAGAACACACTTTGAGTTATTCTGCACTCCTGCAGCGCAACGCTCATCGTGTCTGTTACATTTAGGCGAGTCTTCAGCTACGCTCGTCCAGTTTTCTCGAGCTACCTTCAAAGGAAGGAAGGGAAAGGTGAAGAAACAGAACTAAACTCTTGCCTGAAACTCTGTGCCTTCGCCTGCTGAGCTGACAAGGAAAAGACATCAGGTTAGCCGCACAGACCAAGAAATCCACATCGCTACCCTGCGCACTGTTAATATTTACCCGAGAGCTGCTCATTCCGGCGATCCAGCGAAGCTCCATCACTCGACCACCACCATCATTCGCCCGCTGCTCCGGAGTCGCCGCACCTGTTGAACATAAGAAAACACCAGGTTAGCTGCGCATTGGGAAAAGCATGTGTTGTACATTTAATTCTTTTGCAGCGCCACTACTCACCTGAAGGCTGCTTTTCTTAGCAGTCCCGCAAGGCTTCATCAAGCGATCCATCCCGGGGATACAGCGCCTACAAAATACAAAGAACAGCAGGTCAGTCGCGCAGAAGGACATTAGCGCCTATAGAGACTTCACAGAACGTCAGCGTGAACTTACCTTGGAAAACAACTCCACGTTCTTCATATTTTCGCACCAAAGGGAAGCCTTTAGGGAAAAGGCACAGAAGTGAACTTGGGCAACTTGAACTCTACGGCGAACCATATCATTGTTGTCTGGAACGCCACAGGATCAGTGAAGTAACTAGATCCTTGAACTCTATGCGCCCCTGCCTACTGTTGCAGGACGGAGAGCCTGCCATTCATAAAACAAAGGTGAGGCATAGCAGTGCAGTGGGAGTATTAGAAGGCCACGGGAGGCGGGAATAGGCCTTCTACCTTACAGTCGGTAACATTACATTTAAACTCCTAGGCGCACCTTGTGACGGAAGCGGAATTCAGAGGGGGGGCACGTGGAACCACTGCAGTTCGGACCAGCCAGTCCCGTTCGGTGCCCCTGTGGAGACCAGGTGAGCGTAACAATATGTCTGACAAGCAATCTATTTTAGCTCGTTCCATGAGACCGGAAGAGGACCCTGTACAGTATATTCAACAAATACAGAAGATGTGGCGATTGCAAACAGGACAACCGTTGGAAAGGAATATCCCCATTTTTTAAAATCACATTTTGTTTAGGTGTCTCCTAACAGACGTACAGAAAGAACTGGGAAAGGTGGTGCGAATGGAGATGAAGGCATGGGCAGAGATACAGGCACACATAGTAAATCATTGCAGACTAAAACTAGACATGGAAAAGAACAAGATAGATGATGCTCAGAAGGTAGAGGCCAAGTCAGTGCAGAAGAAGCTGGCTAGATAGCTTGGAGGGTGCAATAACAAGTGTGACTAATGGACAACACACTACCAACACCTAACAGGTCGGGGCAGTTCCACCATTACCACAGGCAGGGTGTTCCCTACAGATGGCACAAGGAAGGTTTATCCCACAGATACCACAGGGAGGGTTTACACCACAGGTTCAACAAGGAGGGTATTTCAATATTTCAAAACTGGGAGGATATTTTCAGCAGGGTAGACAAGGTTACCAAAGGGGAAAGGGTTTGGATTTGGGTATGGGGGGGTCACGGAGGGGGGATGAGACTTGGGGGACCATGTTGGGCTTATGGTAAGATAGGACACTTTGCAAAAGAAAGCAGGAATTAAGTAGTAATTAAAGTTACCCACCGTAGTGACTAGAGTACTCTTAGTCCCACTTCCTTGATCCTTGTGAGCGTCCCCGAACATGGAGATGGTAACGGAACCTTTGGCAGTGAAAAATGGAGCTTCCCCTTTATAAGTTTAGTATAGCGCGCACGCGGGCCCGCAGCCTCAGGCATCGGAACGGTGGCTCACTTCAGTCCCTTTGAACACATCGGACGCTTAAATACCTAGCTACTCTTAGCACATATTAGGCCTTAGCATACTAGCGTGGGGTGATGTGGGGGGGGTGCAGATGGGACGTATGGAGGAAAGGTGACCGAGTATTCTAGTCACTCCGGTCAGTAACTTTAATTACTCATACATCCTGTACCCATTCCTCCATCCTTGTGGGTTATTCCACCCAACAAGAACATAGGGTGGAGCTGTGGTAACTTGCCACACATCTAGGAAGAAGTGAAAAGGTTCTTCAGAACAGCCTGACCAAACTCTACATCACGCCTGGAGCTGGTGTCTAGTGATTAGTGTGACCCAAGTAGCCCCCTTGCTGATGACATCCCAAGAAGCATGTCTCTGAAACGCGACGGCCTTGGCCTAGGCTCTGACCGCAAGGGCATGAATCCCCTCAGGAACAGGTCTACCCATGTCTGTATACACCTCTGAGATGGCCTGAACCATACAACGGATGATGTAAGCCTGAGAGCTGGGGGAGGAGCACCCAAAGGTCACAAACAATACCTCAGACTTCCTGAAGGATTTTGTCTGAGTGAGTTAAAACTTGTGGACCGTCTTGAGGTCCAAGGAATGCAGGGCCCTCTCTGCCTCAACTTGAGTTTCGGGAAGAACAGCGCCAGGCAGATCTCTTGATTCAGATGAAATGGAGAGACCACTTTGGGCAAGAGGTTTGGGTGAGAGCGCAAAATGACCTGGTCGTTGTGAAACGCAGCGAAGGGCTTGCACGAGGACAGCGCCTGCAGCTCACCAATGCTGCGCGCAGAGGTTAGAACCACCAGTAAAACTCTCTTTAGTGTCACCAAACTGATGTCCACAGAAGCCATCAGCTCGAAAGGCTTGCGCTGCAAAGCTGCAAGAACCACATTGAGGTCCCAGAACGGGTGCAGCCTATACACTACCGGAAAAAACTAGACAACCCATTAAGGTGGGCCTTAACCACCGGGTTGCCCACAGGAAACACATGTTCAAGGGAATTCATGCAAGTCCCAATGGCTGCCAAATCAGTGCAGCTCGTATCCACCTGAACTCTAGAAAGCCAGGTGAGCTGAAAAAGCCAGAACGTCACCCAGAGAACAAATAACGTCCAGACCCTAGTCACGGGCCCAATGGCATAACCTAGTCCATCCTCGTTTGCTGAATGATGTCCCAGTAGTAATCCGAAAAGTCTGCATGCTGAAGCCTCAGCTGTCAGGAAACCAGGCCGCCAGTGCTAGCTTGGCCGGGTCCGGATGTTCCACTGCCCTGCCCTGCTGCGCCAGGAATCCCCTGCTGAAGATCGGGAGGTGGACGGAACCCTGGGAGCACAACTGCAGCATATCCGGAAACCATGGTCTCGAAGGCCGGCGGGGGGCAATCAGGATGAGGCTGCAACTTACCGAAACTTGCAGAGGGTCCATTGGAACAGACGGGTGGGCGGTAACGCATAACACCTGCGGCCATGGCAACATATCTGGAAGGCATGGTGCCACCCTGCTTGTTCAGGTAAGACGTCATAGTAGAATTGTCCGTCCTGAGCAGAACCGATGGGTCCCTGAAGAGGGGCAAAAACACCCTGAGAGCCAGGCCCACAGCCCTGAGCTCGAGCAGATTGATCTGCAGGAGGGCTTCTGTTCTGGACCATTCTAAGTAAATGGCATAGCCCTCCAGAGCAGCCCCCCAGCACGAAAGAGGAGTCCGTCATCACCACCAGGCTAGGCTCTGGTCGGGTGCAGTGGGCTCCCCACTGAAACATTTCCATCCATCAGCCACCAGCGAAGATCGGCAGTAGGAGCAGTGGTATTGGGATCCTGTCCGAAAGACCACCATCTACTGATCCCAATTGGCTGCCAGGTGGAGCTGGAGCTGCCTCATCTTGAGGCAAGCGTGCTGTACATTGAGCACGCAGGAGGCCATCAGGCCCAGAATGTGCTGGAACCACCATGCTGAGTCGGTTGTGTTGGCCAGAAAGTGCCCCATTGCCTTGCAGAGGGATAGAAGCCTCTCAGGCGTAGGAAACACCAGCTGAACGGTAGTGTTCCAACTCACAGCTAGGAAGACCAGTTCCTGAGACCGGGACAACTGACTTCCTCTGGTTGAGGGGAAACCCCAGCTGATGAAGGATATCCTCCAATCTCTGGCAGGAGTGCACCACCCCTTCGGATGACTCCGCCCTCACCAGCCAGTCATTCAAATACATGTACAGATGATGGCCTTCCAAGCGGAGAAGGCCCGCCACTGCGTTCATCAACTTTGTGAAGATACAAGGAGCCAAGTTCAGGCCAAAGGGCAGCACCTTGTACTAAAAGTGGTATGACAATCGTGAACCGCAGAAACTTCCATTGCGGTTGGTAGATGGGAATATGCAGGTTTGCATCCTTGAGGTCCAGGGAGCACATCCAGTCTCCTGCACACAGGGACACGGATATGTGAATGGGAGCAATCATCTTGAAGTGTTCCAGTTGTAAGGACACATTTAGAAATGACAAGTTCAGGGCAACCCACAGGCCATCCTGGTTGTTCTTGGGTACTGCAAAGATCCTGGAATAGTACCCGGAGCCCCTGTCTACAAGAGGAACCGGTTATATCGCCTGCCTTTCCAAGAGTGAAAGGACCTTCCATAAAAGAGCCAGCAACCCGACCTGACAAAGAGGAGGAGAGGATAGTAGAGGCAAAAGTAGAGGAAGACTGAAGCCCGTCAAGACTACAGATAGGAGCCACGGGTTGCTGAAAAGACGCTTACAGGTGTCCTGGAACAGAGCCAAACGGCCCCCCCCCCACAGGCAAGCTGGGTTCCCCGACCTTGATGTCAGGAGGCAGGGGTAGAGGAGGGGGGGGGGAGCGGAAAATTGTTTGCAGCGTCCTCTGCAGCTTCCTCCTGTGGTCACTGGGTGACCCGTCAGGCCTCTGTGTACCGCAGTCTCAGAACCCCTTGAAGCCGGAGAAGGCACAGGGCTTGAACTTGGTCCTGCCCTGAGAACGAGGGAAGGATTTTTGACCCGATTTTGTTAGGATGGCCAAGGACTTGACGGTTTGAGTGCAGGTTTTCTACTTGGTCAACACGTCATTGGTTGAAGAATTAAAAAAGGTATATGCCCTTGAAGGGCAGATCCAGGATCTGCTCTTGCACATCAGATGAAAACTTAGTGGTGTGAACCACACCGTCCTCATTTCGGCACCAAAGCACAGCCATCTGCTGGCTGAGTCGATGATGGAGACCGAACACTCCATGAGGCCCTGCGTAATGGCCGGGGCATCTGCCAGCCCCGACCTGAAGGACGCTTGCTTGTCTGAAGGAAGGTCCACCAGAAATTCCCCTAACTCCTGCCACAGCTTCTGGTTAGCCGTAGCCAAGAGGGTGTCTGCGTTGCCTTGCTGCAGATGCAGTCCAGAGATGGAATAACAGCGCTTGCCCAAATACTCAAGGGCTTTGTCCTCCTTGGAGAGGCAACTGGAGGTGGCTCCCGTGGAGGAAGACGGCAAAGCCCACCACTGAGGAATGCGGGTGTGAGGAGAGGAGGATTGGCTCCACGTCCATCAGTCTAAACCTGCTGTCCAACTTCTTGTTCATCTGGGCATTGGCCCTGGGCTTCTCCCACACCTTACGTGCCACCTGCAGAACTTCCTTCTGGAGAGGAATGCCAGAACGGAAAGTGGTGCGCTTCCTCCAAGACCTCTGCTAGCATTTATGACTCACGGAGGACTTCTCTGCCAGGCTCTGAAAGCAGTCATGAAAGGCCTTACAGGTGCCGAGGGTTCATCGTCTTAGGCGTCATCACCCCCCCCTTTCACGGAATCCGGGCCCTGGGACACCAGTGACAGCGGGGTCCCCACCTAGGTCCGCAGCTGCAGACAGTTCCAATGGCTGTTGAGGGGGAGGTGTTGGTGGTATAGGAGGAAGTGTGGGATCAGACCAACTGGTAGGGCCTGGACCGGGGAAGGGACCGGCACTGAAACTGGCAGCGCTGGAGGAACAGATGCGGCCAGGGGAAAAAAAAAAATAATAATAATAAAAAAAAAAAATTAAAAAACAAAAAAAAGAGTCACCAAAGAAGGGGGCCAGGGCAGCGCCAGATGACCTCCTTCACAATGTCCTTTAAGAGCCCCTTCATCTGAGGGGAATGCATGAGGAAGAGGAAGTGCTCGAACAAGCGGTCCTCGCATGCCACCAGGTCCCAGCCCTCCGAGGCACTGGGCCTCTGCTCTTGGTCAAAGCGCCAAGGTGCCTGGTGCGTGCAGCCGTAAGGCTGTGATGGGTAGATGGATCTCCGAGGAGACCAGAAGCCTGCACTGTAGGATCTGCTGCCGCATCCAGAGGGAAGGGGGCTGGGATCATCTTGCAAAAGCCCATTTGATGGGCGAAAGCACTGGCGTGCACTGAGCTGGATCCAAGATGGCCAACGGCCTGGCAGGCTCGGCCACGTGCCTCTCCACCAATTTCAAGCTTTGCGCCATGCCCTGGACTGTTGCTATTACAGAAGACCTACCCCTTTGGTATTGGTCAGCACAAAGTTGTAGCTGTCTTATTATTTTCAAAAGAGACACCAAAATACATATTGGGTAGAGATATAATGAGCAAATTAAACATGACCATATCAGTCTCTGACAAGGGCATAGTGCGTTGCATCCCAGGTGCATACTCCATGTGAGTTTGTGCATTTATACAAGCGTTTTGCACTCAGTGTTTTGCCAACAGCACCTCTCAACCCAGAGTTATTAATCTATGGGGTGCAGGTTCTGTTAGGATGGGTAGCAAGAATAAAGAATCACATGTTTCGATTATCCACAGAACTTTTATTTAGACCAGCGGTGCAAAAGGAAGTACCACATGGCACTACCATGATCATACACTTAGAAGCTTTACTGCACAAAAGGACAAGGTTATTTTACATGGTGTAGATGAGGACCCGTTTTGTGGTGCACGGTTTACTGCATAGATGCCAACACTGCGTTTGACAGATTGGACAGAAACAGCTTTTTGCAGATATTGATGACAAAGGGGAATGTGTGTTCCAGGTAAGCATACCTTGGTCAAGTAACTATAGAATAGAGAGGTTCCCCAGAAAGTGTTTCTTTCAAAGACAATACCTTGATATTTACAGAAAGATTTGGATGTGGTGTCCTAAGTGTTATGGACGACTTGCCCCCACAATGTGGGTCTTTCGAAGGGGTTTGGAAGGGACTGCATGAAGCTGAAACCAGGGGCCATGTTGCCCTGGGTAAAGCAGTACCCCCCCGTCGAGGGAAGTGGACCAGGGAATACGTGACAAGTTTGCCGTAATGGCTTCAGGGCTTTATTCGGACATCTGAATCCCCATGCAATACGGCTGTGTACCCTGTGAAAAAAGCTAAAGGGGGTTCTTGGAGGATAGTGCAGGATGTCTGCCCCATGGACAATATTGTAAAGGCAGAGTTTGCGGTGGTACTGAATCCAGCCACAGTTTTGTGCAACATACCTACAGAAGCAACATATTTTACAGTAGTGGAAATTAAGATCATATTTTTCTCTATTCCTTTGCACCCAGACTCTTGATACCCATCTGTGTTTATTTATCGAGGGACGAGGTTCGAGCACACTTGTTTAACACAGGAGTATTGTGAATCCCCAATTATTTTTAATACTGTTGAAGACGGATTTAGGAGATCTACAAACACTAAGCACAGTGATACAGTATGCCAGTCTTTTGGTGTATAGCAATGTAGAGATGATTCAATAACGCTTTTGACACTACTAGCTGAAAAGGTTGATAAAGTAGATCAGGTGTAATTACAATGGTGTATCTGGGTCAGAGAGATAGAGAGATAGAGAGAGAGATAGAGAGAAAGAGAGAGATGGAGGGAAGCAGCAGTGCAGAACACACCAAAGCCAGAGACAGTGAAACAGATACAAGTTTTTGGCTTTGTGAAATTATTGCCGACCCTGGATCTTCGATTTTTCTAGCTACATGAATCCCCTTCTACAATGGCTCAAAGAAGAGCAAAATGTTAATGGCCCCCATAAAATCGGCCGATGAAATGTATACTTCATTCAAGGAATTGAAATGACCAATGAGCAATTATTAGCTACCCCAAATTACAAGTAGTTTTTCTTGTTTTCTGACTGTAATGGACAAGTTAGGTCAGCAGTACTTATACAAATTCGTCACATGGACACAAGCCTTTTGCTTATTACAGTGGTCTTTTAGACCCAGTAATCCAGGCTAATTTTTCATGTGAGCAGGCCCTCGCAGCAGCAGAGTTTGCCATTTGGAAATCCTCAGTCATCATGATTGGCTGTCCAATGATGCTTTACGTGGAACATGCAGTGTTCGCCACATTGGAAAAAAAAAATCTAAATCTACCCTCACCACCCAACGTTCATCAGTGTTTGAGGTTATATTAGCGAATTCTGCAATTTCTAAAGCTTGAAGTAGTTTCCAAGATCAGATTGCCACCTCATTGCTCTGCGCAGGCTGCAGAACTGGTGGCATTACTAACTGTAGAGATGTCGAAAGGGTGTTGAGCCACCATTTATTCGGTTTTTGCATATTTCACATCTACAGTGTATTCTGGATTAACAAGATGGAAAAGGAGATGCTTTGGGAAGTCGGACGGTTCACCGGCCCAACATGCAGAACTACTTTCTAGATTGATTGATGTATTGCCACTTGGCTTCTGCATTAGCAGTTGTGAAGTGTGCCGTCCATACCAACAGTACAGACTTAATTCACCCAGAGAAATGACGTAGCAGATACAGCAGCCGAAGAAGCAGCATATTTACCATGTAGTACTGAACAGGTTTCCACATTTACCAATATCCCAAGCCACAGGTACAACTCACTGACCCATACAATGCTCTCTGCCTGTGGTCCAGATAATACAACTGCAAGGGCATGCTCCCCAGCAAGAAAAGGATTTATTGACAAAAAGGGAATGCTGCTCGTCTCCCACAGATCTAATATGGAGACAATACGTTCAAGGAAAGCCAAAATAATTACTTCCAATTGCTCTTGAACAACTCTATCCCCTTGCACACGATACCAAAGAAAGTATTGCATTGCTGCAGAAATACAGGCTGATTGGTTTGTGCTAAATTTGCATGGGCATGTGGCAGCATTTGTATGACATGCTAACAATACACAGCGGAACATACTTTGAAAATAATTAAGGCGACCTTGCCTTGCCCTTCAGGTCCGTTCAGGCATCTCCATATTGATTATTTGATATGGCTGAAAGGTGTAATTCATTTTGTTATTTGATTGTTGTGGTGTGTCACTTCTACCTTTCGATTGATGCTGCCCCATGCACCCATCCTGTTGCTAAATCAGAGGCAAGATTCCTCGTCAGAAAGGTGTTCCCATGACGCAACTTTTCTAGTGGGCCCAAAACATACATTTTGCTCAGCTTATCGTCCTCAAGATGGTGTGGTGGAACAACTCAACGGTCTGCTTAAAGAACGCATTGCAAAGCTTTGTTGCATGCTTGATGAAAATTGGCTTTATTGCTTGCCATTGGCACTTTTTGCTTTGCGAAACCAGCCTGGATCGGACCATAACCTTAGTCTAAACGCTGCTTGTTGCTGCTCGCACTAACACTGATGCGCATAGTTTAGCCGAGGTACTCCTGAATACATTTCAAGGGTATCTCAAGAAGCTTACCAACTCTTTAGTTCATATCTATGCAGACGGGGCCCTGTCTAATACAACCAACATCCTCCTCCACTGGTCAACCAACAGCGCAAAAGGAAGAGACTTTGTTGCAGCCACTACAGCTGTATCCAGGGGATAAGATATATATGGGATACATTACTCACCGTAATCGTATTTCTGATGCTTGTATCTGCTTAGATTCACATGCTGTGCATAGGCCGACATCTAGTGGAAGCTGCGGAGTATTACAGTTTGTTTTTCGAAATTCGAAAATGGGCGTCAACACAGGCGTGCCAGTAATACTATCCCTAGTGTGACGTCCACTGTACCCAAGATCCCTCACGCATCTAGGATCCTCAGATTGTATTTTTTCTGACATGAGGAAGCATGAGGAGTAGCGTGAGTACTGATAATCCAAGCAGATAGACAGAAAGGTAAGACTACCAGCAATCATGCGCCTTCTCTCGGAGGGGAGGAAGGGTGGGTTGCATGTGAATCTAAGCAGATACAAGCATCAGAAATACGATTATGGTGAGTAATGTATCCCTTCTGAGGCTTGTGGAATCTGCTTAGATCACATGCTGTGCATAGATTAGCGAGCAGTACCAGAAGAAGGAGGTGGGGTGTGAGAAGAGTCATGAGCAAACAGGTGTCTCAGAACCGCTTGTCCCACTTGTGTATCTGTCTTGGAATGAGTGTCAATGCAGTAATGCTGAGTAAAAGTGTGAATAGAGCTCCAAGTAGCTGCTTTGCAAATGGTGTCGAGGGGAACATTTGCAATGAAAGCCAGAGTGGCCCCAATGCCTCTAGTAGAGTGGGCTCTTGGCGTAAAAGGCAGAGTTTTTTCAGAAAGAGAGTAACACAGCTGTATACAGTTGATAATCCACTTCGAGATAGCGCCTTTAGAGACGCGATCTCCCTCTCTGCCTGTAGCTACGGAGACAAACAGTTGATCTGTTTTCCTTAGCGGTCTGGTTTTGTTTACATAGTAGAGGACCGCCCTACGCACATCTAGGGTGTGTAGTTTCACCTCAGCCGAGCTTTGCGGGTTCTGGAAGAAAGCCGGAAGCTCGATGGACTGGTTTACATGGAATTTAGATATAAATTTAGGTGAGAACCTAGGGTGTGTGCGTAAAACCAGTTTGTCCTTGTGGATAGTAAAGAAAGGATCCTGCACTGACAGAGCCTGAATTTCACTGACCCTTCTTATAGAGGTAATGGCTACTAAGAAGGCCGTTTTATAAGTCAGGTGTTTGAGACTACTTTTATGCATGGGTTCGAAAGGGGGGCCCATGAGCTTAGCTAGCACCACATTGAGGTCCCATCCTGGCGGTGGGTTCGAAATAGGAGGGTGAAGTCTCTTTACTCCTTCCATGAAGGCTTTAACTACTGGTACTTTCCACCACGATACCTTGTTATGGGATGTGGTGTAAGCCGAGAGGGCTGCCAGGTGTACTTTCAGAGAGTTAAAAACCAAACCTGCGTCCAGCAGGTGGAGCATGTATGTTACAACGTTGGAAGGAGTGCAATCAACTGGGTTGATTTGTTTATTCTGGCACCAAATAACGAATCTCTTCCACTTGTCAAAGTAACAGTGCCTTGCGTTTGGTTTCCTGGCTTCTTTTAGGATGTCCATACACCTCTGTGGTAAATTGAGATGCCCAAACTCTATGACCTCAGGAGCCATGCTGCCAGGTTCATTGAGTTGGGTTTCTGGTGCACTGTTTGACCTTGTTGCTGGGACAGTAGGTTGTACCAGGTCGGGAGTTTGATGGGCTCGCACACCGCCATCCTGCGTAGGTGTGGAAACCATGGTTGTCTCGCCCACATGGGAGCAACTAGGATGAGCGCCATCGATTCCTTGTTCATCTTGTACACCACCTTCCTGATGAGAGGAGTTGGTGGAAAAGCGTACGCAAACATCCCTGACCAGTTCATCCACAGGGCGTTCCCTTGGGAGTCTGGCTGGGGGAACCTGGATGCAAATCCTGGGCATTGTTTGTTTTCGCTTGTGGCGAATAGGTCTATAGTGGGGAAACCCCACTGAGAGAAGAGATCTTCTACGATATCTCTGTGAAGGACCCATTCGTGTTCTTCTGGGAGGGAGTCTCTGCTTAGGGCATCCGCTAGGGAATTGAGCTCCCCTGGAACATGTTGTGATGACAGGAAGATGTTCCGTCTGAGTGCCCATATCCAGATTTTCTGGGCAAGCTTGGACAGATTTGGCGAACGAGTCCCTCCTTGTTTGTTCAGATAGAACATGGCTGTCGTGCTGTCCGTCCGGATCTGCACCGACAAGTTTAGCAGATGGGGCTCGAACGCCCGAAGCGCTCGGAATACTGCCAGAAGCTCCAGCAGGTTGATGTGGTTCTTGGCTACTGAGTGAGACCAGAGACCCTGAGCTGTGTGGTGGAGGTGGTGAGCTCCCCACCCAGTCAGGCATGCATCTGTAGTCACCACTGCCTGTACTTCAGGATCGTAAAAGGGTTTTCCCCTTGCGAGATTCTCTCTTGTCCACCAGTGTAAGCTCTGTACGAGTGTTGGCGAAACGACCACTAGATCGTCCCACTGACCACTTGCCTGAGACCACTGTTTCACCAACCATTCCTGCATGGGACGCATGCGCAGACGCGCGTGGGGGACCAGGTAAATGCATGACGCCATCATGCCCAGTAACCGCATTGCTTTGCGTACCGTTATTTGTTGACCTGACTGATAATGTGGAATCTGCAGTAGTATATTCCGAATTCTCTCTTCCGAAGGGAAGGTCAACCCTTTCTGAGTATCTAGGATTGCTCCTAGGAACTGTTTTGAGGTGCTTGGCACCAGACTTGATTTCTTCTCGTTGATAGAGAAGCCTAATTCGTGGAGGAGGTCGATAGTCCTCTGAATGTTTGACCTGCAAATTCCTGGGGTTTCCCCCGTTATGAGCCAGTCGTCCAGATAAGGGTACACTGGGATTGCCTCCCTGCGTAGGTGTGCAGCTGCCACTGCCAGTACCTTTGTGAATAACCTTGGTGCTGAAGCTATCCCGAAGGGCAGTACCTTGAATTGGTAGTGGCGACTGTCTACCTTGAAGCGCAAGTATTTTCTGTGGACTGGAAGCATGGAAATATGAAAATAAGCATCTTTCATATCCAAGGTTGCCATGTAATCCCCCTTTTTTAGGAGGGGGATTACCTCTTGTAGCGTGGTCATACGGAATTTTTGGGGCTTGACATACTTGTTGGCAGGCCGTAAATCCAATACTGGGCGCATTGTCAAATCTTTCTTTGGCACAAGGAAGTAAGTTGAATAGATACCCTTGTTTACCTGGTGTCCTGGGACGAGTTCTATCGCGTCCTTTTCTAGCAGAATGGCGATCTCCTCGAGAAGGATCTTCTGATGTTCTAAGGAGTGTATTCTTTGTCGTGGAGGGTGGTTCCGGGGGCGCTGCAGTAATTCTATACAATATCCTGTGGACACTGTTGACAGCACCCATCTGTCTGAGGTGATCCCTTCCCAAGCCTGGGTGAAGTTGGAAATGCGTCCCCCTACTGGGGTTGCGTGAGAAGGGACCCTGAACTGAGCGTCACTGCTTTGGTGGAGGCGTGCCACCTCCCTTGTTGGGGCTGCCTCTGCCTCTTCCACGACCTCTCTTGTTACCCCTGCCGTAACTTTGGGTAGACTGCTGGTTGTTGTTCCATTGTGTACCCTGTCCTTGGGCATAGTTGCCTCTTTGTGAATTTTGGCCGCGTGGGCGACGAAAATTACTGTTCCCCCTCTGGTTAGGGGGTTTGTTGGGAAGCTGGCCAAGGGATTTGAGAGTCTCGTACTCGTCCTTGGCATTCTTAAGTGCGTCTTCGACCGCTTTCCCAAACAATAGATCGGGTTCCACCGGCTTGTCTATTAATGAAGCCTGGGTTTCTGTTTTGAACCCCGACTGCCGTAACCACGCATGTCTCTTGATAACAGTACCTTCTGCTATCAATCTTCCTGCGTTGTCCGCGGCGTCGAAAGTTGCTTTTAATATGCAACCAGACACGGCTCTCCCTTCTGCCGAGATCCGAGCCAACTGGCCCTTTAACGGTTCAGGAGCAGAGGCTATGAGCGCCGCAACCTCTTCCCATTGATGGCAGTTGTAACTTGCCAACAGGGTGGTGGAGTTTGCGATCCTTGCTTGGTAGGCGGACGTTGAGGCTACCTTCCTGCCAAACCCGTACAGTCTTTTGCTCTCCTTGTCGGGAGGAGCTTCTGACGACGATAAGGGTGTCCCAGCCCTCTTCCGAGTGTTGGTAACCACTAGGGAGTCTGGTTTAAGATGTCCTCTTATATAAAGAGCGTCAGACTGGGCTGCCCGAAAAAGTTTTTCGACTCTGGGGTTGACGGCTCTGGTGAGGTTAGGATTCACCAGGGATGGATCTATTCTACGTTGGATGGATTTAAGGATAGGGATGGTCTGAGCGACCGGCCTCCTCTCTCCCACCAACTCTTCTGCAAAGTCCCTTTCCTCCTGTACACCGTGGGTGTCGATGTGAAAATGTTCTGCTGCGCGAGCGAGAACTTCATTAAGGAGGGGCTGGTTATCAACTGGCGAGTCGGTAACTGGGGCTTCGCTCTCTACCGGGGAATCTACTCTGTAAATTTCCTGCTCATCTTCTACCTCCTCCAGGTCCTCATCATCCGCATAGTATTCAGTCCCGGTTTGTTCCTCCATAATTGTAAACTCCTGGTCCCCTTCAGGGAAAGTCTGTCCTTGGTATCTGGGGTGTGGAGTAGAGTATGGAGTAGAGTAAGGCTGCACCTCGAAGGGTTCAGGTCTTTCGAACCGGGCCTTTTTACTTAGGGGGATAGGATCAGAGGAGCCTGAGGGTGTGGCCCCTTGAGGGTCATACGAAAGGAAATGTTCTGGGTTTTTGTCATAAAAATCAGCTAAGGAAGACATCCTTGACATGACCCTGTCTATGTCTTCACTGGACCATTCTTTGGAACAGGGTATGACTTTAGTAGGCAACTTAGAGGACTTATCAAGGGTACCCTTGCTGGATGTTGATGTCCCAGTAGATTTATGTGTGTCTGTCTGCTTAGGGTGGAAGGATGGTCTTACAGGAGTGGAAGGCTGTGCTTTCCGCTGTTTCCCCCCCTCCCCGTGCGTAGAAAAATGTTTTCCCTGCCCCTTGGAGGCCCCAGAGACTTTCGACGCCTGGCGTCGAGGGTCGGGAGAGGTATCTTGTTTCGAGCGTGGGGCCTCGCTGGTGTTAACTGCGGCCTCGGTCTCCTGGCGCGCGGCCTGGGGGTGGGAGTCGTCTACGTCTTCCGACGATCGAACTTCCGTTAATCTAGGGAGCGAGGCACTCTTGGCAAGAGTGGATGATTGCCTTGCGTCATGAGGCGATCTCGATCGAGAGCGCCCAGAGGACACCGAGTCGGACCGTTCTATCTGTGCCTCTTTCCGAGAAGTCGACGTCGTCGAGGTTCGGTTGGGTTTAGTGTGCTTAGTGTGTGTAGGGTGTGTAGCGCTTGCGTCGCCGGGGGTCTTCCCCATAGCCGCCCTGCCGGACAACCTTCCGAGGTCGGGGACCTGCGCTCGGCAGTCTTTTGACGCCGTAATGCCCTCGCCGTCCGAAAGTACGGCGTCGCTGCCATCGCTGAAGGCGCCCTCCGCTGCCATGGCCGCCTGCCTGGCGTGGTGGGCCCAACGCTTTGTCGAACCGTCCTTAAGTGTCTTAGGCTTAAACCTACTACACGCTCTGCAGTTCGCTTCGGGGTGGTCCCTCGGCAAGCAGAGATTGCACGTGGCGTGCCTGTCGACCCAAGGGTATTTGCGGTTGCACTTGGGGCAGAATTGGAAGGGGTACCCTCCATACGCACCTTGAGGCAGCGGGCTGGTAAGTGTAGGAAATATATACGGTGTACCTATACGGCGTACCTATATACCAAGAGTGAAGAGTATGTACCACCCCCCACTCTCCCTACTTGCAGGGCCGAGGCCAGCGGCCTACTAGGCCCGGGCCGAGGCCAGCGGCCTTCCGAGGCCCAGATCCGTCGTGCAGCAGCCGACGGTCGATGTCTTCTCCAGCCGTCGTCGAGTGTCGAGGGTCGACGTTGGGGTGGGGAAGGATGTCAATAAATAATTTTAAACTTCAATAATTAGCAAAAGTATGGCTAAGGCCAGGGGACTCCGCAAGATGCTTCCGACCAGTATGGCGGAAAAAAACAATCTGAGGATCCTAGACGCGTGAGGGATCTTGGGTACAGTGGACGTCACACTAGTGATAGTATTACTGGCACGCCTGTGTCGACACCCATTTTCGAATTTCGAAAAACAAACTAATACTCCGCAGCTTCCACTAGATGTCGGCCTATGCACAGCATGTGATCTAAGCAGATTCCACAAGCCTCAGAAATATATATACACACACAACTTCACCTGGAAATGGCGAGTTCCGATGTTCGTCTGCCCTTTTACGGTGGCGTATGCTACTCCAACGGCAGTGAAGGTGATTGATAAAGTCCTGGATACACCTTATGGATGTCTGAGTGGCCAAAAGCACAAGCCCCCCCCCCCCCCGACATGAGGGAAGTAATGTTGTTTTCATAATAACTTCACCTCACTGCATTTCTTTCGACAAAAAACTGTTTAATAGGGTTATTTGTATTCCAGTAATAGTAGTATATGGCTTCAGAAAATTTTAGCATGCCCAGGATCAGAAACAAGAGGGATTCCTGACTCAGAATGATCTCCAAAAGCATTAGGGCTGAGCCTCGCTATGTGTGCTCGTTAATACTGCACACTGCTGGCCCGGCCAAGCCTTTTGTCCCTCAAGAGATGCCACTATACAGGACACAATGCATGATTAATTTGGCCTTATGCCAAGTTAGGGGGGGGGGATGTTTCAGAGGCATACAGCATGGATACAATGGGTACAGGAGGGT
Source organism: Ambystoma mexicanum (assembly GCF_040938575.1). NCBI lineage: Eukaryota > Metazoa > Chordata > Amphibia > Caudata > Ambystomatidae > Ambystoma > Ambystoma mexicanum. The sequence continues at coordinate 1,457,465,179 of NC_090921.1, forward strand.
GAAGTGGTTCAGAATGATGATTATATTTGAATAAAGGAGATAGCTGAACAGGAAGAAACAGACAATTGTCGTCTACTATGATACTGAGCGGAACAGGAAGAGAGAAAAGCCTTTCAACACCACACTACATTTATTGTATAGATAAGGATACATGTTGGGTCAAACCTTGGTGTATGAAAAGGTCAAACATGGAAAGAAGTGGTTCAATATACTACTAACATGAGTGGGTCGAAGGGTTGATCGGGTGTAGGGCAATGGGATTAGGAAGGAAAGGAAGAGGTGATTTGAGTTAACAAAAAAAGGTTATGAAACATGAAACGATAATGTTCATTTACTGACATGGCTCGATGAGAAGAAATAACTAGTAGCAATACATTGGCTTAGCAAGCCTTCTTTATGTTTCAAAGTGAGGGGCTCCCATGTCGTAGGGGAGAACCCAAACTGTGAGGCAACGCTTTACCTTCCAGGCCTATGTGTTACGCTCACCTGGTATCCACGGGGACGCCACTCAGCCCTGGTTGGATGATATGCGCCTGGAACCCTCTCCCTGATCCCGGGTGGTGTCTTCTATGGAAGTCAAGCCTGAAATTACAGAAGGGCTTGGTTCAAGGCTGGCCATCTCTGGTAAGGTCTCCCACCTCCCTTGGATTCAACCCTCAGGCCCTCTCCTCACCTTGTTTTGGTATAAGGCGTGCTCTCCATCCTGCCCTCTTTGGCAGGGGCGCATTGGTTCCAGTGAGCGCGGGCGACCGAGTTACTTCACTGGTGCGAGTCCGTTCAAGTGTCTTTAAAGTAGGTCTTTAAGGAAGGTCTTGATGCCTAGCAGTCTTTGTATACACTACAGTTCCTGGCTTTCTTTCCTTTTGTGGTCAATGTATTTTTCTTTCTCCCTAGGAGCGCAGGAGATTCGGCGTTTTGTGCTGGTTGAATTGAGCACCTGACGGTAATGGATGGCGCCAGATGCGCACTGCAATCTGGTAAGTAATGCGCTATGCGCGGCATCGCCTTATCGCCTTGTAGAAGCTAACTTGCGTTTTCCTTTTGCTTTGCAGGTCACAGTTTCTTCTCCGGCGTGATGTTCCGGAACGATGCCGGCCATGAAGCGACTAGCCAGGTGAGGTTCTCGTGATGTCCGTTGCTTATGAAAAGCCGTGGGTATGCGTTTTCTAATGTTGTCTCTCTCTCCTTTTCAGGTTGCTTCATTCCGGTAAGCATGCAGTGCCTTGAAGATGTAGTTCGCAGGGAAAGCGGCCCACAAAGAAGCAGATTCAGGAATGAACACCGGGCGGATGACATTATGGAGTTTGCAGGTAAGATTCCATTAATGATGTTCTTCTTTTCCCTCTGCAGGCTCGTTGCTCCAAGGATAGCTGGACATGGTGAGCGCTACGCTGCAAGCTGCAGAATAACGCAAAGCGTGTTCTGTTGCTTGGGTGTGGTTTAAATAGCCTCCCAGTAAAGTAGTCCAGGTAAAGTAGTCCAAGGCCACCACACCCAAAACACTATCGCATAGCTCAGTTCTTGGGAACTGAGCTACGGGAGTGCCTCCATGTTGACTGCAGGCCCAAAGAAAAGTAGTCCCCACTCAAAGTTGTTCTTCATTCTGAATATGAACCGGACGCCACAGGCACCATGACTGACTCCAAGAGAGTGTTGGAAGAGGATGTAAGGCCTCTGAGGCCCCAATGGAACCCCGAACATTGGCCTCACCTGGCAGGTTGACTTGTCAGTGGGGGTCTGGGATAAGGGTCGTGACATTCGAGTTGGGACTGCCAAATTTATAGACCATTGTTGGGCCTGCGAGGCCCATGCCTATGCTCATCTACTACCATATTGGCACATCATATGTACTTTTGTCACTTTACATTCCCAGACTCTCATGGTACCGCAGTCACATCTTATCCAGTTTAATGAACATCCAGCAATCAAGGAAATGAACCGCACACGTACTATGTCATCGCTGAAAATGTACAGCAATACCGCAAACGTGACCTTCTCAAGGAGAAAAAAAACTTTCAATCTGTGAAGGAATAAGAGGGATAACTATTTGTGAAAGAGGTCGTCAGAAAAGATCAAGGAAATACCGCAGAAATTCCACCTTCTCTCCAAGACTGCAGTATTTTTCACGTTTACTGTAAGGGTGCAGGCTGCGGCCAATGCAAAATGGCTCCAGATCTCCCGCTGGGAGCTGATGCGGTTGGTAAATGGCACCGAAAGAGGTTGGAATGCCATCAAACAGGAGCTTTGGCATTGCACTTGAACACCCTGCAAAATCGATATGTTTTGGTCATAACAGACATGGAGGGTGGAGTTTGTGTAAAAATAGGGATAAGTTGATGCACTATGATCCAGCAAACAACGGAACCTTGACTGACGTCATTACTGGCTTGTACACCCTCCATGTGGGCATGGAGGAAGAGACGAGCAGGGTGGTAGACGATGGTACAGCACACTTTTTACCCTGGATGCCTAAATGGTTGAGCAACATTTAAAAAATGTGATTCCCATCATCATAGTGCGTATAGTTGCCTTTTGCGGGTGTCAGATAGTGCTAGGGTACTTTAGCGGGGTTGGGATTAAGGGGATCAACATTATGTCTTTAAAACTGAGAAGTACTGATGTTGCCACTCGCATCTCGAGATACATGCACAAACCAATACGGCAGAAGAATGGCCATATAGAACATTGTATAGTTAAGTTGGAGCGTCAGATTGGTCCCCCCATGTACACCTTTTTCCCCCACCTCCAGACCCCACTGTGTACATTGAGACGGGGGTAGATTGTGATGCAGATTGAGATTGTAACTTTAGGTCATGCACCCCAAAGGAATACGAAGCAAGTGGGGAAAGTATGTGGATTTGTAAAGTTTGGGTCGCAAAAGATAATTATGATAGGGTCACAGATGAGGTCACAGTTGGCAGTTAATAAATTAACAAAAGGGGCAAATGTTAAAATGCAGATCCAGCGTTGTAAGCACGGGCGTAGATACAAGTAGAGAAAGCCCCCACCAGCTAGATATTAGGCCTTTAGTGGTAACGTGGCTGTCGCAGAGACACGTGTAAGGTGCCTCATTACAATAACGCTTTAAGATGATAGTTAAACCTACATGCAGCAATAAGCTCTCAGAATAAATATACATGCAGCAAAGTATGCAACAAAGTATTGGAACACATATGTAGCAAAAGCTTTTAAACATATTAGGGGAGTGCGTTCATCTTTTTGAAGTAAAAGTGCAATTCTTTTTGCATGTATTTTATATATATAGTTTCCCTTCATAATGCATAGTGTTATATTAGGTCGTACAGTTCAGACATGCTCCATTATCGAGTTTGTGTTTGGACATCATGAGCTGCCATTGGCTATTGTGAGCAAGTTAACAGTCATGTTAGTATAACATCAGAGTTACAGGACGCAAGTTTCACCACATTATCCTGCCAAATTGCTTTCCAGAACTACGGACCCTTTTAATTGAATTTTATTTTGAGGCGAGTGCAAGCGCCTCATGGTCAGGATGTTTTGGTAGGAAAAGCAGACGATTAATTGTTGAAAAGGAAGCAGGCCCCATACGTTGAAACTCAATTCCAGACAAGCACACAACATGGCATCAGATACAATTTACAAAGTTAGAGCATGAACACAGCGCCCCCATTGCCACGAAAGGCCCGGTTTTGAGAGGCAACTGCATTGATAATTTAAAGAAAATAGCTGAAATTAAAATTCGGACAGTGATACCTCAGCTTGGCAGTTCATAAAAAGATATCGAGATGGTCACAGTGTACTTGTTTGTGGATTGTGACGAGATGGGGGACACAGGGCATGCATGTGCAGGGCATTGAGAACAAAGAAACCCAATTGTAATGTTCAGGGGCTTTGCAACATATCTGTCCTCCCTATTGTTTCCCACATTCGCATTAGTCAGATCTCGGTGAGATGCGAAGGCTCAAAGTTATCTAAAAAGTTTTATAATACAATTAGTACAGAGTTTCTTTGTCAGGAATGCCTCCTACTGCTCAGCCAATAAGAACACAGTCCGAACATAAAATGAAGTCATGGTTTGAGAGTTGGATTTCTTGAGGAGTCCAGGGTGGATCTGCCAATGAGCAAGCAGAATATATAGTGTCCTATAGGGGTTTTGTGATGCATAGTGAATGATATGAAGTTTTGAATTATTCTAACAAATATGCAAAACCTGTGGTTTGCTGCTTTAAATTGTTTGGCCCCAAAACAGTGTGAGAGGTGGTGTCCAGTTTTTATGCTCTGTGCTCTCTCTCAACTGTTCTGAAAATAAGGCGGTGTTCCTTTTGTGTACTCTATTTTTGAGAATGTGTGTCTCCTCATTTTGGGTCGTTTTGGGACATCTACACCTTTACAGGTCTACTAGGGTTAGTATTCTTCCACTGGACTCTGGTTCTCGCTCTCCTGCCCAAAGAATTAGAGAAGGCTTTGGATCACTAAGGGGCCGATTCACAGAACGTTTCCCTATGGGATTGAACCATTATAAAACAAGTCTGTGAATCAGGCCCCAATTATTTGTAGGAGGGTGTTTCTGATTAATCTAAGGTTATCCCCAAGAAGAACAAGTTACTCTCTTACCTGGTAACATTCTTTCGATGGGATGGTCCGACGACGTATTCCAGATCTATGACAGTAACCACCACAGCTGTGCTGCTTCGGAAAATCTTTCGGGTTCTGCGTCATGCGTCGATGACGTCGATACTCTGTCCTCGAGGACCTCCTCCGACGGCCGAAGTCACCAGATGTTTTAAGTAGGACACACGACGCCCGTAGCCTCAGTTGTAGTTTTTTCCCCAGAACGTGTGGAACCAATCTTCTGCCAGTATGATTGCGGAAACGTAAGCTGCAATCGCATAAGAAATTCTGTAGCGGGGAAGGCAGGGAGGGAGCGATATGGAATACGTCGTCGGACCATCCCATCGAAAGAACGTTACCAGGTAAGAGAGTAACTTGTTCTTCGAGGGAATTGGGTCCTCCAACGTATTCCATATCTATGACAGACTCCCAAAGCAGTACCAACGTAGGGAGGTGGGAAAAGAATTTAGAATATACAAATTTAGAATGCCCAATCAAATTGCAGAGTAAAGGACCGCCTTGCCAACGGCCAGATCCTGCCCCCAGATAGAATCGAGGGAGTAGTGGCGTACAAACGTAAGGACCGAAGCCCAGGTGGCTGCATCACAGATGTTACCAATAGGAACACCCCTCTGCAGGGCAGTAGAGGCAGCCATACCCCTGGTAGAATGGGCCCGTAAGCCTACCGGAGGGTCCTTACCCGCCAAGCGGTAACATTCGGAAATTTTGCAAGATGATCCATCGAGACAGTCTGCTTAGTAACAGCTTGTCCCAAACCCCTTCCAGCGTAACCAATAAAGAGTGGATTGTCCACTCTGACCCGGGACATGCGTGAAATGTAGAAGCTTAAAGCTCTCCTACGATCCAGCCTAGGGAGCCTCTCCTCTTCTTTACCAGGATGTGGAGGAGGATAAAATGCCGGAAGAACAACCTTCTGGCTTAAATGAAATTACGACACCACCTTCGGAAAAAGGAAGGACAAACTCCAAGGACAACCCTGTCCTTATGAAACACAGTGAAGGGTGGCTTAACTGAAAGTGCCTGTAACTCACTCAGCGAGCCGAAGTGACCGCAACTAAAAACACAGTTTTAAGTGTTAACAGTCTCAAAGAACAAGAATGCAAAGGCTCAAAGGGAGCGGCCATTAGAAACCTGAGAACAAGGTTCAGATCCCAACCGGGCACCTGGAAAGGTGACGGAGGGAACACATTAGTGGGCCCTTTCACAAACTGAGAAAGCCAAGGGATTTTAAAATAAGAACACTCCTCAGACGAGCGCTTAAATATAGACAGCGCCGCCAGGTAACCTTTAATGGTACCCACTTGCAGGCCCTTGTGGGCAAAACAAAGCAAAAAAAGACAGAACGACAGGAATGTCACATGAAAAAGGATCCACATTCTGAACCCTGCACCAGTCGCAGAACTTCCTCCAACGGCAACGGTACAGGGACTTTGTTGCCAGCCGTCTGGCCGAAAGCAACACCTCCATCACGTCTTCAGGGAGGTCTCAATCCTTATACCTCAACCTTTCAGAAGCCAAGCGTGAAGGTTGAGGGATCTGACCTCTGGACGGAGAACCTGACCCCCCTCCCGTGAGAGCAGATGGTCTCGGTAGGGAAGACGACGCGGAGGGCAGATGGCCAAGTCCAGAAGGTCCGGGTACCACGTCCTCCGGGCCCATGCCGGAGCAATGAGGATCATCCGGGAACCGAACCTCTAACTTCCGCAGCAATTGCGGAATGACGGGGACTGGAGGAAACGCGTACAGCAGCGGGAAGGACCACTCCACCACAAACGCGTCCCCTAAGGCTCCATTTGGAGGAAATTCCCGCGAGCAGAACCTTTCGCACTTCCGGTTGACACTGGAGGCAAAGAGATCCACTTGAGGGGTCCTCCAAAGGGCGAAGATCTCCAGGAGAATCTCCTGAGCCAGCTCCCACTCATGAGAGATCGTGCTCTGCCTGCTCAGAGCGTCCGCCGTCTCGTTTTCGTCTCCATCCAGATGAACTGCCGAGATCAGAATTTCCTGCTGGATGGCCCAGAACCAGAGCTGCAATGCCTCCCTGCACAGAGGAATTGACCCTGACCCCCGTTTTTGATGAGGTAGTGCATGGCCACTGTGTTGTCCGTCGGAATCAGGACATTCTTTCCTCGCACAGTCGGCAGAAAAGCCCTCAGGGCAAGCCTGACGGCCCTCAGTTCCTCCAACAGATTGATATGGAGTCTGGACTCCGACGGAGACCAACGACCGCTGACTGTCAACTCGTTGGCATGAGCTCCCCATCCCGTTAGGGATGCGTCCGTCACGATCGTCGCCTCCGGTCAGGGTAGCCAAAATGGAGCCCCCCTTCATCAGATTGTCTTCGACGGCCCACCACAGAAGGTCCTGGGCGACCGAGGACGGCACCCGAACAGGGTCCGACAACCTGCCGGAGGACTGAGACCACTGGAGCTTGAGTGCCCATTGCAAAGTTCTCATCCGCAACCTGGCCTCTGGCACCAGAAGAATGCAGGATGCCATGAGACCGAGCAATCTCAAGAACTCGAACGCCGGGAGACTTTGGGCAAGCTGAAACTTGTGCATCAACTGCTGAATGTGATGAGCCCTCACCTGGGGAGGAAAACACTGCCCCAGGGACGTGTCAAGCACACCTCTGATGTACTGGAGCCTCTGAGTTGGTGTCAAATGGGACTTATTTAAGTTGAGGGAGAAGCCCAGCTTGTGGAGGGAGTGGCAGGTGACCGACAGATGATCCAGGACTTGCTCTCATCAACCAATCGTCCAGGTAGGGGTAGACGTGAATCCCTCCTTTCTTGAGGTGCGCTGCCACCACTACCATGAGCTTGGTGAAGACCCTAGGGGCGGAGGTCAATCCGAACGGCAGGACTCGAAACTGAAAGTGTGAGTCGCCAACCGCGAACCTCGGGTACTTCTTGTGCTTTGGATGTATTGGCACATGAAAATAAGCGTCCTTGAGGTCGAGAGACACCAACCAGTCCTGAAATTGAAGGGCCTGGAGGACTTGAGAGAGAGTAACCATCTTGAACTTGTCCTTCCTGAAGAGTTTGATCAAACTGCGCAAGTCCATGATGGGTCTCATTTCCCCCCGTCTTTCTTCGAAATCAAAAAATAAGGGGAATACCATCCCTTGTTCCTCTCCGCTACAGGCACCAGTTCTATGGCGCCTTTCTCCAGCAGGGATTGAATTTCCTGCGCAAGGAGCAGATCCGGACTCTTCAAAAAGATTCCCAGGTGGATTGTCGCGAGGCCTCTGCCGGAAAGGAAGACAGTAGCCGTGGGCTATCATCTCCAGAACCCACACATCTGAAGTAATGGCACGCCATTCTACAAGATGCTGCACCAGCCTTCCCTCAACCGGCGAAGCACAGGCCTCATGACCGAGCAGAAGCGGCTGCGGCGTTGCCTGAGGGCAAAGAGGCAACTGCTTGCACGGCCTTGGCACCTCGAGTACCTTTTTTTCCACCTCTCGCACTCCTACGGTTGCCCCTTTGACTTGCAGCTCCTCTTGCTTTACTAATGGATGAGTAATAACGAAAGGAACCTCCCCTCCACTGCTGTCCCCTAGGACGAAAAGGCAGAGGTTGGCAGACTGCAGCGCCCAACGACTTTGCTGCAGCTTTGGAGGTCTGCAACCTCTCAAGACTCTTGTCAGCCTTGCTGCCAAAAAGATGCTCACCATCAAAGGGCATGTTGAGGAGCCTGGCTTGCACATCAGGAGCAAACCCCGAAATCCTCAACCACGCAAACCTGCGTATCACGGTGCTCGCCGCCATGGACCGGCACACAGTCTGCCATGTCCAAACCCGACTGAACGGACTCACACATGGCATCCTTGCCATCCTGAATAATAGCATCCAGTTCGTCCCCTTCGGGAATATGTACAGCCGCTAATGAAATACAGTTCCACAGAGTGTGCGTGAAACGTGACAAGGCACATACGGAGTTGGCCGCCTGAAGAGCCATACCCCCTGAAGAAAACACTTTCCTCGCCCAGGCATCAAAACGCTTGTCGTCCCTATCAGGAGGGATGGTAGGATACGACACCTGCTTTGCTGCGGCCGTAGCCGCCTGCACCACCAAACTCTCCGGAGTGGGGTGCGTGGTTAAGTAGCAGGGGTCACTACTGACGGGGCAGTATTTTCGCAGCAAAGACTTGCCCACTGCCTGGAGACTCTCCGGAACAGTCCAAGCCGCTGCCACCCTTCTTTGCAGAGCCATATGTAATGGCAGTACCGGGTCAGTGGGTGGACCTTGGTCGAGGATATCCGTCAGGTCATCCTGCACAAAATCAACTGGGGGCATCGACCACCCCAAGTAGTCCGAGACCCTCGACATAAGGCGCTGGTACGGTGACTCAGCACAGGTGCCAGGCTCGAGCCTACAGAACTCCACCTCCGGAGAGGTGTCCTGACCACTGGCGTCATAAAGTCCTCAATCTGGCTATGACCAGAAAGAATCTCATCTAGTACCGTGTCCGGAACCAACCCATCTTCAGAACCCTCTTCCACCTTGGAAAACTACTCCATAGGCTGGAAAGTGGGCAAAGAATACGGGAGGAAGACATGTTTTGCCTTGGCCAGAGCCTTTCTAGGGGGTTCCCCCGTGCCACGGGGTACCTCCGACACCACAGCCTCGTAAGGAGTCGAGGGCGGCGAGTGAAACAGCATCGACGTCTAATGAATCTGCGTCGAGCGCCGCGCCGACAGCATCAACGGCTTCGACACCGGCCTCGAGGGCGGAGCCCCGAGCGTGTCCTTCAACAGCCTGGAGCCTCAAGAGAGTCCGTCGACGACCGCGGCGCCACCGGCGTCGACGTCTTCTTCGAAGACTTCACAGGTGCACACGGGCTCAAGCGCGTCGACGACCGGGACCTGGAACGGGCATGACTGGAACAATTCCCCTTGTCCGAGCGGGACCTCTCCCGCGAATCGTGCCGACCACCCGAGCCCAAAGGCGTACGAGCAGTGTCTCCAGTACGGTCACGACCGACCCCTCTCGGAGGCGCGGACAGACAGGAGCCCTGCAATTCAAGATCGCCAACATTTTCTTCCCGAAGGAACCCATTCCTCCGGAGAGGAACGCTTGGTGGGCTAAGAAACCCGCCGACGGGCGGAGTCCTCGGATGAGGGCGGGGAAGGCGATCGATGACGGCGCTTCCGGGAGTGCCGGGACCAGCTCAGGACCGAGACCCCCTAGACTTACGACTACGATGCGAAGAGTCGCCCATCGAATCGTTCGTCGAAAAGCCCAGTGGACCTCGCCTTCCGGGGCTTGGACACCTTACCGACTGACAGCTTCTTCTTACGTTCCCACAAGGCCTTGGACGTAAGCGACTGGCAGTCGACACAATCATCCGTGTTGTGGGCCTCCCCGAGGCACCAGAGGCAGGCGCTGTGCGAGTCCGTCACCGACATCTTGGACCCGCAGACCCCACACTTCTTGAAGCCCGGACGCAGAGTGGAAGAAGAGGAAGACATCCCGAGAATACTTCACAAAACGAACAGGTTCGAAGAACCGAAAGAACAGAAACTCCAAAAAGTCGAGGCGCGCCGAGATCTCCGAAGCGAACACGTTCGCGGAAAAACGGAACTGAGGCTACAGGTGTTGTGCGTCATACTTATAACATCTGGTGAAGTCGGCCGTCGGAGGAGGTCCTCGAGGACGGCGTATCAACGTCATCGACGCAGAAAGATTTTCTGAAGTAGCATAGCTGTGGTGATTACTGTCATAGATATGGAATACGTCGGAGGACCCAATCCCCTCGAAACAGGGATTGAATAAAGTGCATTCAGATAACCCCACCTAATAGGAATACAATTCTGCCTCTGGATAGTTGCTCCCTAGACAGTTTGAAGTACATAGGGTCCAACATGCATCTTTGCTTCCAAATAAATCTCAGGGATATTAGCACCCAGCTCGCCATTTGTGTTCCATCAAGTTACATGAGGCCCAGGTCATCTTTCATGGATACAGTCCCCAGCTCACTCAGGTAAGCAGTTCCAGACATGGCAGTGCTCTCAGGCTCCGGGCTCCTTTGCTCTCCAAGGACTAATCTTTATCAGTCCTTGCAATCTCCCCCGTTTGTCAGTTCTCTTGTTTTAGTCAGCGTTCTGGCCAGCTCTGCCCTGCTCTGCGCAGTAGTTGAGGTCTTACACTCAGGTCCAGACTATCCTTTCAGCTCACTGGTTATGGCTTAGTGCTCCATTCTGCCTTGTAATTTCCATCACAGGTCTCTCTATAGTGCCTTTGCATTGGTTCCTCTGTCTTCTTCCCCTCTGATCTAGGCAGAAGACCCACATTTGTCAGGCTTTGTTTCAGCATCCCACAGCATCTTGGCAGCTCCACTGTGGCATCCCCAGAGCTGGGCATCTTTTCATGGTGCAAGTGTTTGCCAAGATCCATCTGGCATACTGGGCACCGTCCCAGCCTGACAAAGGGAATATTCAAACAGCATGTGAATCTATGAGTGATTCAATGCCGGAGAATACATATGTCACTGCATGAATGGTTGGTAGTAGTGTTTAAGTCTGAATAGCATATTCCTACAAAAGGTATCTTCTGGCTTATAGGATCTCACAGTGTTGCAAGGGTTGTCACTGTATTTCTGCTCCGTTACTCTGTGTTTTGGAGACCAAGTCCACCTGAAGGGCCCTGGGATAGATGTATCGAGGAAGGAGTGGGATTCTCTTATTTTAACAAAATGCCCTTTAGAACTAGGATTGTTGACTTTGTACAAGTTTGACGTGTCCCTCACCTCCGGTCTAAAAGAGGAACAAGACATGGAAGGGGGGACCACGGGGTTGGGAGGGGGTAAATAGAGAGAATGTTTTACAGACTGTCTTTGGGCAAGTCTATCTCCAGGTAGACAGATCTGCCACCTAGTCTCTCGGTAGGCTGCCTTTCCTGGGTTGCAGGAACCCCTCCAGACGCCTTGGGACAGAGTCAGGACACAACCTGACTTCATGACATTGTGCAGCAGTAATAAGATTGATTAAAAGACTATTCGATCATCACATGAAACAGTTGAATTAAGAAAAAAAACATTTAAGTGAAAAGCCTTTCAAACTATTTTCACCTCAGCCATTGGAGGCAATGGACTCCAAGAATTTGAATCCGGGTCATACTTCTCTCCGGAGCTCAGGCTCTCCTTGTTTTTATCTTGTCCCCCCAGCACAAATAAGAAGCCTTCTGAAAAAGGAAAAAAAAAAACATCCTTTGAGAAAAGCAAGCGATTGTAGCAGTAGAACAAATGTCTGTCATGTGTTCTAATGTATTTATAAAGCACCTGTTCACAAAAGCCCCTGTACACAATTGGGAGTGTTGGCCCTTATGGTTCCAATGTCTTGACTGTCGCATTGAAGAAACTGACCCTAACAGCACTTTGTTTTTTTTGACAAATGGCTCTTTTTTAAAATAAATAAATGGGGCGGTCCCCTCAATATAACCCTGTGCCCTTCTCTTCCCTCCTGTATTTTTACTGTATCATAATGTTGGCCGTTTCCCTGACCCCATCCTACTCCTATGCTAGTCAAGCAATTGGTCACAAAAATAAATCAGTTTGATAGAGATTTTTTCATTTGTCCGACAGAACACATGTCATTTACCAGGATTGTATGCTCACTTGACCTACCAATAAGGACAGGGATGCTGCGCTGCCCCCCACCCCACACTTCACCCAAGATTGTAGTTCCTTTGGATATTTTTCCCCCATTGATAATCCAATCTGGCTTAATTATTTCACATTCAATTGTGTAAAATTATTAAGTCAGGCAGCCAATGCATTTCTAATAGTGGTGATACCAATGAGGAAACCTCCCTCTACACCAGAAAATATATCCCATATTGGTAATTTCAATTCCGAAAGGTCCAAAAGAGAGCAGTTAGGTACCAGGGTATGAAAGCCATAACAAGGGTTCAGATACAGAGAAGTGTCATTAGGACAGGTGGGTCCACCATTACATGAGGGAGTAAATGTAATATTGTGAACAAACCTATTATAGCTTTCACACCCTGGCTGGGAGTGGGGTGGGGGGGGGGGGGGGGCTTTAACGGCCCGCCACCCCGAGCGTTGGTAGCCCCAAGCGAAGCGAGGGACACAGCACGGGCTGCAGGCCGTTAAACCACATGTTCCCCCCTGCGCCTCCAACCAGGGCGTGAAAGCTATTCGCACTCCGGGATTTACCAGGGTGCATTTTTTTTCATAAAAAAAATAAAAAAAAAATCCGCTCTGCGGGAGCCCATCTCCTGTCAGAAGGAAAAAAAATGGCCACTGCCAATGATATAGAAAAGTGACTAGCTGGAAAACATGTTTCAAAATGGCCACCGTCATCCAAAAAGGGACCTATTTCGATGGCGACCAGACAGGAGGAGTATCAGCGACCGGAGCCTTGCGTTCCGGTCCCGGATGTAAATTGGGGTGGGGAAAGGGAAATTGGAGTTTTCTAATGTGAGGAGGCAACAGGGACAGCCTCCCTGTTGCCTCCCCATGTTACAAAAAAAAAAAGAAAAAAAAGAAAGAAAAGAGGGGAAAAAGCACCACCCGGGGAAGGGCCTTGGGTATCTGAAACAGCAGGAGTGGGGGGTGAATGTTTATTCTCCCCTGCTGTTCCAGCCACCTGATTAGCTGAACACCCTTCCGCGGTTGCAAATACTGCATTGATCATACATCGAAAAACTATAGAAGCATACATCATTATGAATGGGAACACTTTGTAATAGGTTGACTAATGGAAAGCATTACTTTGAGAAGTAATACATTTTCTGGGTTCTTATTACCCTATTTAAGAATCTTAGGGATTGTCACAGATGGCACAAGAATTACTTCAAGTCTGAGAGACGGTTCAAAGGTTTTTATTGAGTGATGCTTTATTTTGGTTATTAAAGAACCATGAAAGCAATATTACAAAAATCCACACAAAGACAACAAATTCATCTGACATAGGTGAAAACAGTTGATTGAAAACAGATCACACTATTTTAAATGTACCTACTAAGTTCTAAAAGAAAACTTTATCATCTTTAAAAACCTATAAAGTTACCACTAGTGACAAAAATACAACATTAGGACCGGCTAATAAGATTATTGCATCTACAATACTTGATCTGGCAATTCCAAGCTTGAATTAAAAAGCTAGCAACTGCATAAACTCTTGAAACACAAGTTGGTGCTTTACAAAACTCAAAAGCAGCAAGTAAAGTGTTATTTGCTTTTAAAATCGGTAAAAGCCATCTTCTTCTAAGAGATATCAATAACAGACAGTTATGTGAGTGATCCAAGTGAGATACTGTTCCATTCATATATTTAATTTGATACTTAAGTAGTTATGGAATGTACTCTTGCTCGCATTACTATACATGAGGTCTGTTAATATCCAATCCCCAAAAAATTACTTTTAGTAATATCTAAAGACATTAGGGATTCTGGGTTATGCCGGAAAGAATCTAAACCGATTTTAAGCAGTGCATTCTTGACATGAAGAATCCTTGCCCATGGCTATGTATGATTATTTCCCAGAACATCCACCATTAAATATGTTTAGCTAATTTTTAGTTCATAGGCCAGGATATGAGAGTTTTATACTGCAAGTGGTAGTCTATTCCACTTTGTTCAAGTTCCATTTTACCTGCTGAACTCAAGAGTGCCATTACCCTGATGCGTGGCCTGGAACGCCAGCGATGTGGCTGCTCCTCTGAAGGCCTCCGTAGGGAACCCGCAGTCCTTGCGTGTCACAAAATGTACCAGTCAGCTGTCCCTAATAAATGCATCACACGGCTGTCGGAACTTCTGGGCAACAAATTGGTGTGAAACAAATTGGTGTGAAAATGAGCCCCTACCGCCCGCTATAAGCCTGGAACGGGGGTGTTGAAGTCTGCAAACCCACCGCTGGAGGAAAACAAGATGGTGGACAGACCGGAGCGGGGTTGCAGCGGTGAGGAGTGAGACCTGGAGGCGGACACTGAAAAGGGGGTGCTTGGGCCCCCGACTATCCCATTGCCTGTCTGAATTGCCTCCGGTGCGGCCCTCCGTCACCTACGAACCCCCGCGCCTGAGGGCAGAGCCAGCCTCCCCTGCGCCGGCCTCGAGCCCGGATTACCCCAGTCCCCGGGCGGTGCTGTGAAACACAGTGGGCGGCGCCTGCCTCCGCGGGTGAGCTCCGGCGGCTCAGCTTGGGTGGCTGGACCGTAGTGTGAGCCGACCTCTGCATCTGGGTGGGCCCCCCCCAGCCTTCGACTCCTGGCGGAGGACACCAGCCTCAATACACGGCAGCGGTGCAGGCCCCCTGGAGCTGGTTGAGGGGTGCGCCCACTGGAGGATCCACTGTGCCAGGTAACCAGAGCCCCAACAGCACTCCCTCATCTTTGGAGCCTACCTGGGGTGGCGGGGTCCGCCTGGTGGGTGGGGGTGCAGATCGCTCCACACCCCGCCCTGAGCTCTCTTCTGCTACCTGGGGCGCCCCAGCTTATGATCGCTTGCCTGCCTGGATCCTGCCAACACTACTTGAGCCTTCTCCCCTCCACCTACAAAAACAGGTGCCTAATACTGTTTTAGACTTTTTTGCCTACAAAAGACGTGTGCCTAACACTGCTTGAGACTTCGCCTCTACCTACAAAACCATGTGTGCCTAATTCTGCTTTAACTTCCTCTGCCACCTACAAAGATCATGTGTGCGTAACACTGCTTTGACTTCTCCCGGCATACAAAATATACACCTGCCTCACACTGTTCTACTCTTCACCTCTGCCTGCAAAATACAGGTATATGAAGCACTGCTTTGGGATCCTCCCACCGCACTACTCACACTTTTTCCGCTTATTGGGGGCCAGCTCGCCTACAAGACCGGAAGTGGCATCAATTCCCAAGCCAATTACCTAGAGGACGACGCAGTGGTGCAGGCACGGCAAGCTCCACTCTGCAGAGCTGGGGCTCCCCTCTTGGCGAACCCCGATTTGATGGACCACGCAGTGCTTCCTCTTTCGCTGGAGGCTTTCGGCGATCCCTGTCTGACCCATTGCTTCCTGGGGTGCCCTAGCCCACTCCCTTGTCCTCTGCCAGGCGGCTCAGGCCCTACTGTGGACCACTGGAGGGGACCCGGTCCCTCACATCCCTGCGTAGCGAGTGCTGCAAGGTGGCCTCTTCTGAATGCCTGCAGCGCATGGGTGCTCATTTCTAGCGCCTAAAACCACAGAACCACTACAGTCCATAACTACAAGAAACGGCCATGGCCAAACAGCTCAAACCTCCTAAGTCCGCGGACATTTGCACCATGCTCCACCCAGCGGACAGAAGCAAGAAAGCGGACCCCCCTCCGAAACATACCCTGCAAAAAGCCCCAGAAGAGAGAGGGACCCTCGCAACTAAAGACCTCCAAGCCTTCATGTCGGACATCAAGTCTGAATTTAGGTCTTGCATGACAGAGCTCACATCGAAACTGGAGCAAACAGACCAGACGGTCTGGGATGTTGATCATAGGTTGGGGGAGGCAGAGGATCTGGCTCAGGAACATTCTACTACCCTCGTGGAGGTGCAGCGCACGATTCAGGCTTTGAGCGACAAAACTGAGGGCTTCGAATTCAAACAAGAGGATCTCGAAAACAGAGCCTGCCGCAATAACATCGGTCCCCGATAAGGATCTGGCAGAGTATGTGGGTGACTTCTTTCAGTCATTATTGCCGCACTTTGACAAATCTCAACTCCTACTAGACCGCACTCAGACTGCCCCCACAAGAGGAGTGAGCTTGGATCTCCCCCCGGACGTAATCACAAGAGTCCACTTCTTTACCACGAAGGAAGCCATCGCTGCAATAGGCCGTACACGCGATGAACTATCGTTCCAGGGCTACCCTCTTCAAATCTTCCAGGATCTCTCCCTCCTGACACTGCAGAAGTGCAGAGCCCTTCGACCGATTACGCTTTTCCTTCAAGACCAGCGGATTCGCCATCGGTGGCTATTCCCAACAGCTCTCAAATTCTCTCACAAGGGCACCCCTGAACAATCAGCCACCTTGACGATGCAACTACAATCCTTCACCCCGCCTCTCCTGGGACCGACAAGTCTCCCCCCCCCCGACCCTGCAGAGACCGGATCAGGCAGATCCTCCCCCAAACCAAGGCGGGAACCCTGTCAAGGGTCCAAAGAAATCGGAAACCCAAGTAACGCCCGGGAGCGTCCCTGAGAAACATACAGCTCTGGTACATGAAGTATGAATTGCTGCTGCGGGCCCCAAGAGGCCCATGCCCGACTCCAAGGAGCATGTCACCGTATTTCCCTTGGAGCGAAATCCAACCCTCCTGGTTGGTTATAGCCCTGTTGGCTTTGGGGAACCCTGATGAGACGAGCTAGGTCCCCAAGGTTCAGGTTTTGCCCCCCCGTTTGAGGTCAATGTTGGAAGACCCTTCCTCCCGTTGGAGGTTAGTTAAAAAATCCCAGCCTCAGGATGATCCTGTGAAGCACGTACCTCCCGATTATGGCCGACTTTGGCTCCCCCGAACCCCAGCCCCTACCCCCGGGACCTAGACCAACTCCAGAGGCTCTGCCCCTGCATCAGAAACAAAAATTCGTCACCTTGAACGTCAGGGGCTTGAATTCCCCCCCCAAAAAGGAAATCCACCCTTCAGCGGCTGCAATATGGGGAGGCTTCGGTGGCCTTGTTGCAAATTCTGGATTCACTACACTGCCCAGAGGCCGCTTCATCGCAGTTAAATGCCTCATCTTCGGCCAACTTTACTCCCTCATCTCCGCTTATGCCCCCAACGATAATCAGGAAGGGTTTTACTGAGACTTGGAGGAGGCCCTCCTCCCCTTTATAGAGAGGCAAGTCATCATTGGAGGAGACTTTAATGGGGCACTGGACCCGCATGTGGATATACAATTTACTGCAGGATGACCCCCTCGTCTCCAAGCCCTCATATATGTTTCAACGGAAGGTAGACCTCGGGCACCCCATAGAGGACCAGACTTGGGTAGACATTTGGTTGAGAACCCGGACGTCCTCCTTCTGCATCACCAACCGGGAGTGTGCACACACACTGCTTCTTCAGTGGTACTACCCCCCCACTCCGTCTACACCACTTTCATCAGGCCCTACATCCCCAATGTTGGCGTCTTTGCGGTTCTCCAGGGTCTTACTTTCATATGTGGTGGGCCTGTCCTAAGGTTAGTGAATTTTGGTCCCGATGCCTCGCCGCAATAAAAGATATTACCCAGGATAACCATCCCTCTGGCTCCCGAGAACGTCCTTTTGGGGGTCCCGGTCCCAGGCTCATACCCAAGAACGTGTAGAACAGCGGCCCTTATAACTCAACTCTTGCTGGCAGCAAAAATCACTATAGCCCGCACTTGGAAATCAGCAGAAGGCCCCCTAATGGCGCTCTGGTGGATCAAGCTTTGGGACATTCTGATAGCCGAGAAAGTCACTGCAGTTAGGGCGGGCACCCTCCACCGCTTTTCGAACATTTGGGCGCCACTGTTGGAATATGATCAAAACTACCCGGCACGGACATATAAACTGCACCTAATCGTGAGGGCCCTACATTTGAACAATGATCCACTGGCACATAGTCCGGGCCAGAAGTACTGGGAGTCAAGCGAACACGTGGGGTACCTGGGGAAGGAGGGGGGAAAATGTTTTCTCATGCCAAGGTTTGATGTTATATGATCTGGCATTTATAACGCACCTATACACAAGTGTTTCGAGGTGCGACGAGGCAAGGGAGGGGGAACAGAGGGAAGGCAGACAACGATCTTACTAGGCCAGGTGTCATTCAGATCGCGCAAGGGGGAAAGGAAAAAGTGCGAGGGGCAAGGGAGAGGGGAAAGTGCAGTACATGGGATAGTAGAATAAATAGGATAAATAAACGGCAGGATGGCGGCGTGCAAGGTAAGAGCAGAAATAAGTGCTGGTGGGGGACTGTAGGGATACAGAATACAGTCCCCAGGTGCAGGGGTTGCCAGGGAGGCAGTGCAGGTGTGCAAATGGCGGTGACTGGGCCCAAGGTCTCAAAGGGTGGCCATGTAGCCAGTGCAGTTATAGCCAAGAATTCAGCAGGGTAGGGGGGAGAGAAAGCAGAAGCAAAGAGGAAGGTTTTGAGGTGCTTCCGGAACCAGAGATGGTTCTCCTCAAGTTTCAGGGAGGCAGGAAGGCTGTTCCAGAGGTAGGCCCCAGCCGAGGCGAGAGATCTACCACCAACTCACTGCTTGGAGAAGCGACTGACCCCGAGGGAGTTGGAGGCGGATGAGCGAAGAGCTCGAGGAGGAAGATATTTGGGAAGAGAGAGTTGAAGATATTGCGGCCCCAGGCCCCAGAAGGCCTTGTGGACAATGCAGAGGGTTTTGAACTTAATCCTTGCAGCCAGTGGGAGCCAGTGCAGAGATTTCAGTCCTGGAGAGATACGATCCCTGGGCTTGAGGCCAAGGACAAGTCTCGCAGTCCTGTTCTGGATAAATTGCAGAGGGCTGAGAATGGAGGCAGGCAGATTTAGATAGAAGCTATTGCAATAGTCCAGCCTAGAGAGAACCAGGGCTCTGGAGACGGTGAGCTTCTGGGGGAAGAGAGGAAAGGAAGAATACCTCCGAGGAGGTGCAGCTGGTAGTGTGACTTCTTAGAGACATCAGAGATGTGAGGAGAGAAGGAGAGTGTGGAGTCGAAGATAACCCTGAGGTTTTTAGCCTTGCAGGTGGGCGCTCGAAGAGGGCCAAGGGAGGCCGGCCAGAGAGCTGCAGGGAAGGAGGGAGTGGGTGTGCCAATGAGTAAAATCTCAGTCTTACTGGCATTAAGGAAGAGGTCATTGGCGGCACACCACTCCTGGATAGCAGACAGACAGTCAGAGATGAGGGAAGGAGAGGAGGCAGCCGAGGGTAGCCTGAAAATGAGCTGGGTATCAACCACATAGCACTGAAAGTTGGGACAGAGCGGCGATGACGGTGGGCAAGGAGTGCCAGGTATTGTTTGAACAGCCAGGGAGAGAGGTTGGATCCCTGGGTGACACCACAGGTAGAGAAAAAGATATCGGAGAGGAAGGACCCAAGTTGGACCTGGGAGGGTCGGTGGGAGAGGAAAGACGTCAGCCATGCCAGAGCCGGACCAGTGATACCCAGGTTATCACGGAGACGATTGAGCAGGATGGCATAGTTGACAGTGTCAAAGGCAGAAGAGAGATCAAGCAAGATGAGGACACACGGGGTGTTGGAGTCGAGGTTGGAGAGAAGGTCTTCACGGATGTTCAGGAGAGCATTTCCGTGCTTCTGGCAGTTCTGAAGCCAGACTGATGGTCATGAAGACAACCAACAGATTCGGTGTGGAGATTAAGCTGGGGGATGATCAGTTTCTCCAGGAGCCTGCCCAGGAAGGGGGTGATGGAGATTGGGTGATAGTTAGCTGGGCAGGAGGGGGCGGCAGAGGGTTTCGTAAGAGGAGGGTGCACAAGGGAGTGCTTCAGGGGGGATGGGAAGACTCCAGTGGCGAAGGAGTGATTGCAGAAATCAGCCAGGGCAGGAGCTAGGGCGTCAATGTGGTCCTTGATAGTTTTGGAGGAACAGGGGTGAACCTATTTCGACGAGACTTCCATAGATCGGACTCGTCTAGAAGCCGCATCTGCAGAGAAAAGGGGAAAGGCAGGGAAGGAGGGAGGTGGGGTGGCTGCAGAAGGGCCAGAGGAGGAGCAGGAAATGGAGGTAGGGAGGCGATCGGAGGAGAGTGAGAACAGGATGTCCTGAGTTTTAGCGATTAAGTGAGAAGCCAGTGCCGTGCAGAGGGCCTGGGAAGGTACAGGAGAGGTAGAGACTGCGCCAGGAGTGGCCAGTTCCTTGCAGATTTTAAAGAGTTCAGCTGAGTTATTAGGGCTTGGATATGAGCTCTGTTCTTGGTGAGGAGGGAGAGCCGGTATTGCCTTTGCAGCAGGCGACAGGCCAGTTTGTCAGAGGATGAACATGAAGCACACCATTTCCTCTCTACCACCCTGCATTTTAGGGTGACGAGATCTGAGTCATACCAGGAGTTACCCTTGGCTTTGGTCTTCATGCGGATTCTTATGACAGGGGCAAGGATATCAAGAGTATCAGATATAGAAGAGTGGAGCATGGAGAGGGCTGTGTCAGGGTGAGAGTCAGCCAAAAGAGATGAGGGGGTGAGAAGGTGGTAGCGAAAGCCTCAACTGATACGCGCTTCATGGGTCGGATGATCGAGAAGGTGGGTGGCAGTGATGGAGGTGGCTTAGCCTGAGGGTTAGGGAGGGTGAGGTGGAAAGATAGGAGAAAGTAATCACTCCACGAGAGGGGGACAGAGACGGGAAGGTCAGAGGAGATAAGAACATCCAGAGTGTGCCCTGCAGAGTGAGTCGGGCCAGAGGGGAGACTAGTGAGCGAGAGAGAGTCGCAGAGGTCACGAAAGAGTCCAGAGGGAGGACAGGAGGAATCCAGGTGGATGTTGTGCAACACTACCCCGGAGTGATCGCAATCTTTATTCACTCCTGGTTTTTTCACACTGTTTATTATTTGGTATCTGTTGTGATGATTTCATATTTGTTCTGTTTATTCTGCTATTCTACCTCCAATTGTGAAATGGTACATGCTATTTGCACTTTATACCAGTTGTCTGGTTATTGAAGCTTTTAATATTGACTGTGAACAAACTCAAAGTTTTTTAATAATGATGAAAACTAATAAATGATATATATTTTTTGTAAACTTGTTTGGAATCTGAACAGTAACTGGTGATTAATGCTGCATGCATTGGGACACTAATTGAAAAGGGAACATATCAAGCCCCTTGGCACCGTTTCATTTGTTGTTGTAGGCTTTGCCTAAATAAAATATAGAGTATGTGCCAAGGAGAGGGCTCATAATCCTCTTACCTCCCATAGGTGTTTGTCTGTGGATGTTGAAGTCTCCAAGAAGGAGGAGTTGAGTAGTCTAGGCCAGGAGTGAGGAGGAGAGGTCCGCCCACTCAGAGAGGAAGGAGGAGATCTGACCAGGTGGCCGATGGATAGTAGCCACAGTAAGGGAATGGCTAGGGGAGATAGAGAGCCTGCAGACGAGAAATTAAAAAGAGGAGTAGGCCTGTGTAGGAGGGACAGAGGCAGGAACCCACTCTGGGAAGATCAGAGTTACATCCCCTCCAGAGCGGTTGGAGCAGGACGCTGAGAGGATCTTGTAGCCGAAGGTGGGAGCGTGTCAAAGCGAGTGACAGACCTGGCTGTGAACCATGTCTCAGCGAGACCGAGGACATCAAGGTCAAGTTCTTCCTGAAGGCGGCAGATGTCAGAGGAGTGTTTGACAGCAGAGCGAGAGTTAAGAGTGGCAACATGGAGAAGGTTGCCATCCTTGAAGGACTTCCGGGGAGGGGTACAGATCAGAGGTACGCCCTTCTGAGGTGTAGAGGGAGCCCGAGAGGGGGCAGAGAGGGAAGGAGAAGGTAAGGTAACTCCGGAGGAGGCAGAAGGTGGGGGGGCGAGGTAGCAGAGGAAGGGGGAGAGGGGACAGCAGGAGAAGAAAGGAAATTGATGAGGCGCGGGAAGCGTCTATCAAAGAGGTGAAGGTTGGCCTGAGGGCCGTGGACCAAGACGGTCCCATTCGAGTAAGCATTAATGATGACCTTGGAGGAGTGGAAGGAGGATAGGAGGGTGTCCCAACGGGTGCCACCATTAATGGGAGAAGAGGAGAAAGGAGAGAGCACAGAGACCATATGAGGGGTCCATAGGTCTGGCGATGGAACGACAGAGGATGTTGGTGAGAATTTCCTTGGCAGAGGCACTGGTGTAGGTATCAGCGATAGGGAGGCCTGGGTTGGAGACGTGGATGTTCTTTTTAAACTTCTTCCTGCCAGATTTAGTGAGGAGAGCACGATAGTCAATAGAGAAGCAGTTAGAAAAGATTGGGGAGACAGAGCACCATAGAGTAGGTGGAAGGGAGAGGAGGAGACACTAGAGAAGGACACTAGAGTAGGCAGACAAGACAGCGAGAGGCAAGCAGGTTGAGCAATAGGACAAGACGACGACACTCAGGATTATAGAACTCACAAAATGCACATTTTTTAAGACAGGAGAGAAAAACACATCTAGTTTGAGAATCCTGAGTGGAGGGAGAAAAGGCCTAGGTTTCACAATGCAATTTTAAATACTGATACAGTGCATATTATAAAAACAGCGGGAAAGAACACACCTAAGTTTGAGAATCCTGAATGGAGGGAGAAAAGGCCTAGGTTTCACAATGCAATTTTAAATACTGATACAGTGCATATTATACAAATAGGGGGACATTTCCCAGGGAGATCAGTAAGATAAGGCACTGGCCAATCACGCTGGGGGGAGTGCGGAGAGAACAGCAAGGATCGGGGAGGGAAAGAGACAAGCGGGGCCTAGGGGCACCTACAACAGGCAATCAGCCCAAAAAAGCACAAAAACCACAAGAGGTACTCACCAGCACAGGAGGAGCAGCTGCAGCAGCGGTGTCCCACTCAGCCAGGTGGAAATGGCGAGTGTGGAGCACCGCTAGCTGCTACAGGCAGCAGGGCCACAGCACTGGCCAATTATGGTGGAGGGCGGGCGGGGAACAGGAGAGGATCGGGGAGGGATGAGACAAGCGTGGCATAGGGGCACCTACAACAGGCAATCAGCCCAAAAAAGCACAAAAACCACAAGGGGGACTCACCAGCACAGGAGGGGCAGCTACAGCAGCTGTGTCCCGCTCAGCCAGGTGGAAATGTTGCACTTAACTGTTAATTTTTTGCGATCGCCTGTGTACTGGCTTATAAATAAAGTAAAAAAAATAAAAATTATAAAATAAAAGAGTGCCATACCCCCCGAATTTTCCAGAGAAGCTCAGGAGAGCCCTGGTTCTTCCATTCATAGTTGTATTACTATTCTGAATATGAGAGTTCCAAACTCCTTTCTTGTTAAATCACATCAACATTGTCCATTTTGTCTTCATTCTTGAGCAAATGGGAGAATGTTGAGACGTTCGCTCATTAAATTAATCAGTGGTGCGTCAGTTTACTGCGCAAGTAAGGATTTGGCAAAAATCATTAATAAATATAGTAAATAACTGTCTCGGTCAATTCATCTTTTTGCCCCACCTAACTGCTGCAGTGTTATCGGTGTCAAGTGCCCTTTTGCAAATAATCAGCTGAGGCAGAATCCTGTGTTCAAACAATGCTGCCCATAACAGGATTCAATCAACATTATAGAAGGCTGCCTTTAGGTCAATGAAAACCAAAAACAAGGGCAGTGCCTTCTGGGCTATATATCTTTGTACAATCAAGAGTCTAAACGCATATCATGTAGTACCCACGCCCTTTCTAAATCCAGCCTGGGTGTGGTGGAGCAGATTATGTTCTTTAATGCGGGCAAGTAAACGATTAGCCGGTACCTTAGCGTAGACCTTGCCCAGGCTGTCCAACAAGGAAATTGGTCTAAAAGTCGAGGGATCAATGCAGTCTCCTTTTTTATAAAATCAGGACAATGACTGCAGATCACATCACCAGTAAAGAGGAGGTTCATGTGTTATGTTTATCATATTAAAACATTTCAGTGAAATGGGTGCCCATAGGGCTAGAGCAATCTTAAAAAGATCAATAGGGATACCATTCGGCCTGGTGCTTTTTTGTTGTTTTGGCTGTTTTTGTAATGGGCCTCATGGCCATTCCCCCTCTCTGTCTTAAATGCACCTTCTGCCCAACCCAGGCATTCCTACATTCCTAGCCCAGATTAGTAGACTGTTAGACCCTTATAGTCCAACGAGCTAAAAAAAAAAAAAAACAATGGATGATGACCTGAAGGCACACGCCCTTATCAAACTAGACTCCCTCAGGGACTTTAGTTTTATTCTAAGAGTGTTGGCCTTGCAGCCACCCTAATTCGGTCTTTCTTCTGTCACGCTCACTTTTTCCTCTCCCTCTCACTACATTCCCTCTTCAAGTTCACCTGCCTCTACTCTTTTCACTCTTCAGTCCCTCCAATGTCCTTATTTACATTCTTAGCCTCGCCTCCAACCTTTGATGGTACTCCTCCACACCACTATAACTTCACCCACACCTTACTCAGTCACCCTCCTTTCACTCACTCACATCCACTCCTTACACTTACTGGCCAAGTTAGCCCAAATGTGTACACGAAAGTTAGTTTCTGATCGAGGTGTTCGAAAAGTTTCTCCAACTACCCTTTAAAGTGGCCCCATAGGCAGTACTACAGTAGAATTCTTTAAAAAGCAAAATGCATGCATCTTACCAATTTGAGTACCTTGAAACTGGAGAGTAGGACATCTGATAATATTTTTATTACAAATGCCATTAAAAAAAATCCCACTAGCTCAAACTGGATTCTATTCATTCAGGGAAGCCTTTGCAAGTTCCAGTCAGAACTAACAGACACATTACCAAAGATGGCCATTCCAGTCATGACAAACGAGAACCACCACAAAGACAATGGCCAGGTCAAAGGACAAATAGAAGAAAAAAAAAACAAACACCATGAAGACGTTTTGCAACTGTTCAGAAAGCAAATGGCTACCGATGCAGTGAAATGGCTATTACGTGGTACAGCCTCCAAAATGTCAAAGCACTGCCATCAGCCTGTAAGTGACACTGGCCGGGTGTGAAAACCAGAGACCAAACCATGCAGTTCTACTGTATTGGGCCATTTAAATGGAGTGGCACTCTTCAGGGACCCTTTTTCCAAACAGTCTACAAAAATAGATCAGGACACCAGAAAACCAGCAGAAGGACAAAGGAGGGCTACCAAAGTAAGCTGGAAAAGATTTTGTGGCCTAACACCCACCCTGATTGATAGGTTACGTTAACTTCTCTGTCAGTTGTACACCATCTCATGTGTTGATATTGGTGGTTTACAGATCCTTCCTCTTATACACCATGTTTAAAGGTCTCAAATAAAAAATAAATGCTGTCACATGATGAGGAGTAGGTGGACTATTTGATTTGTTTTGTGCTGGGGGGTGGGAGGGTGTATCAAACAAGTTTAGTTTGCTCACTTGGTGTAAAGACTCGGGTGACCAAAATATTATTATATTGTCAGCATCAATTATGTAGCGCCATTTCCCTATTTTTATGGGCTCAATGCGCTTTGTGGTTGGAACGCCCCCGGGTACCGAAGGCCAGGTATGGGAAAATTCTAAGAGTTTACTTTAAGATGCATGTGTGCATTCTGCTGGGATTTAGGACTTAAGAGGGCTTGTTAGGCTCCAGTAAGCAGCCCAGAGGTCAGGTACGTGGGCGGGTGCGGTCAGTGGTTAAGAGTGCTAGTGCAGGAGGCTATGTGCGCCCAGCTAGACAGAATTTGTTGCAGGTTGTTGCTGTATATCAATGGCAGAGGTGTTGAGGCACGTCAAGGGTTTCAGTGTGGTCGGCTATGCGAGCAGCAAGACCGAATTTGACATAGCCATCGCTGCGGCATGTGTCCAGAGACATAGTGCGATTTATACAGAATTGCAACTCGGACGGAGTTAATCCTTGATGCTGTTTTCCTAGGTCTCCCAAGGAGATAGGCTGGTCGTTCGAGAGCATCTTCTAGTGGGGTTAGCATACTACCATTGGGAGGGACCTGGTTTGTGGAATTCTTTGAATGGAATAGGCAAATAAATTCAAGACATTGCCACCTATGCTCTAAATTCAATAGTTTTGTTTCCCGTCCACACAAGAAATAACCATCGAAGTGTGTCATGTTTGTGCCTCCCCCCACCCCACCCTCCGGGGCCTCTTGGTGCATCGCTATTCGTACCCCTGAAACCTTATGTGCGTACTGTGCCCTATAGCCCAAGTTGAACTGGCGCATTTCCTCTCTATCTCCAGTGAAACCTATGTGTTGAGCGTTCTGACTGCTTGGGTAAGCCCATTGATAATTATGTCAGGCTGTCCAATTGAGTGAGTCACATGACCTGTCCCCAATTCGAATTGGGCGTGCTACAGTTGCCATCCGGTGTTATGGATGGCACGATGACACAGAGGAGGTGCTCTGGCACCAGCATTAGCGGTTCATAAAGTACAGGCGAAATTTGCCGCCCTCTATGGGGCAGAGTTATGGGGGCACTGTAAAGTGCAGGAACTTGACAAGATCAGGAACTCTTTTTTTAAGAAACTATTGTCTTTCCTGCTAAGTACCCCGAATATCTTGGTTCACATGGAAATAGATCTTGCCCTAATAAAAGAGGATATTGCCCTCAGACCAGTGCTATTTTGTATCCGCTTGTGGGGGACTCCTGGCCTTGAGGCACTGGATATAATGTCCCTAGAAGGTAGTTCTTCAACGCCATGGATGCAATTTATTCAGAGCTTTCTGTTTGCACTAGGCCTTAGCGAATTGTGGAATAAGTCCACTCGACCATGGAATGATACTGGCAGTAGTATATGTGCAGTATGTGGCCAGGGAGAGGGATTGGTTAGTCACTATGTTTTTATGCAGGGGCTATAGGATTTTGTGAACAAGGTATTTAAAGCCATTGTTTGCACTGCTTAATTTATACATATTGGAGGATGCATTCAAAATGTGTAAAAACACAGAAAACTTGAATACTGTCAATTTTGTTGCGAAATACCCCCACCGAACGTGGATGAGAAGACATTAAATAGGACCGTTGGAAATTAGGCTGCTTTTACACATGTATATGAAGGGGATAGAGGTTGTGTATATATTTGTCTGTGTGCTACTTTATCTGGATTATGTGCATTGTAATTTATTTCAATTACCAATTTTTAAAACAATTTTCCATTTGGGTTTTTAAAATGTTTGTTTTTAATGATTCTTATAATTTATGCAACTGTTATGGTATAATGCCAAAATAAAGTATAAGAACTGAATTAAAGAGTCCTGTGCAATTGTTAGAGACAATATTGCTGCCGTACCCTGATCTTAATGACAAACTATTATATTACTGAAGTTACCTTTCCATATTCTAGCTTGATAGATGGACCTTTAGCTATAAATTTCCATTAGTATCCTCCCACAGCTTCTCACGTTGTTATGCGCAAATTTCTTCTGTGTAAGCCTACTCAAATGCTTGGTTCTTGAGAGGACAGAGTGCAGTTCCCCAAAGTGGCATGACCTAATTCTAATACAAGAGTTAAGCAAACAAGGGCAAATTGATGATCAATATCCCCACCAGACAGGAGTGACTTTGGGTAACAGTTTTCAAGGATCCCGAAATTAGTTTGTCCATAGTCTCCCCAAAAATTTCAGGTTTATCTACTAAAATCAAAGATCAAGATTGGATGGATTGTTTACAAGGTTTTGACATTATTTGCTGTCAGGATAATTGGGCTATAGATTCACATCAATTGCTGGCTACCAACATTTTTTTTGTGCTACCTCTAAAAGGTCCTTATGGTCAGCCAAGTGGGAGCGGAGGGTTGGGGGGGGTTGTCAAATTGGTGCCATGTTATTTGCGATATGTGATTTCAGTGGAACATACCAATAATCCAGACACCTTTTGCCAGAGATTTAGTCTGGATAGGGGTCTTGCAGTTTATTCTGTACAATATTTAAAAGGTAGAATTGACCTTAGACCTGAATAGGTTTTTAGTCAGTTAATGGAGTGCTCATTTCCCATTCGAGTGTCTAGGTTTGTAGTTGTAGATTTTAATGTTCAATTTGAATCTCTGTTTTTGTTGGAAGAAAGAACAATCAAAGAGGATGTGGCTTGGAACATTTCAGATTTGGCTGCATTTACCCCCAAAAGGTTTCCTCCTATGTGGAAAACGAGTGACCTTGATGGTGGAATTGTTAAGAGGTATTTGTACCGCGCAACGTCACCACTGCTGTGGTCCCTTGGTGCTCTGAAAAGGAGGGTGTCAATCAGGGGGGGGGAGCGGTAATGGGGGTTTACGACGGTGTAGTGGGAATATGAAAGTGAGAGTTGTGATGTCCTGTTGCTTGCTTCAGTTAGGTTTGCACTTTTCACTGAGCAAAAGTCCAGTTTTCGATCGGTGCCAGAATACCCATGTGCTGTTGTGGCAGATTATGTGTGGAGTCTGTTTTGCATTGTGGTGAAGTGCGTGCGGGTTGCTGTGCAGGAACGTGGTTGTGCGAGTTTCTGTATGTTGAGTATGCGGAAAGTTGAAATTTGAAAAAGGTACAGTTATAATGGGTTTCAAGTATTTGTTGATTTCTTACCACTTTGTCTTCGCGTTTCTGCGCTCAACCTCTAAGGTTATCCTGTGTGTTTGTTACTCTACGTTGACCGCCTAGTTGGCAGGCATGCTACGTAGTGTTAAGGATTTCAATAAGGCGATACACTCTGCTCCCAGCCTAGTGTACAGCGCAATGGAAAAACTTATTTGATATATAGATTCAGTTATTTGAAAGATGTACCACTCTTATCACACCTTACTTTAAAAATACCCCGGGTCACGCTGGACCAGGAATCAGGCTGGTTTGTAAAAGGTATTATTTATTTAAGATCAAAATCACAATATATATATTTTAATAGATAAACAATCACCAATGGGCTGACAGAACACAGAATAATATTTTTAATGCACTAGGGATAAGTAATGAGCAAAACAAATGCAGCACATAAAAGAATACTTTTGTGTTGGTTTCAGATCAGATAGCACAATGGTTAGTAATTCCCCCTGCAACACCCCTCAACCCCCAATAGGCAATGCAAAGAGATGGAAGGAGAGAGCAGGTATTCTGGAATAGTACAGATCAAACAGTGATTCACTTCCCCCTTCCCCAGAAAGGGAAAAACAAAGTATGCTTTTCAACTGTCAGCATGACTTTTAAAGTGGCTGAGCAAGAACTCTAAATGTGTGAAAAATGCTTAAATTGTTGTAAATTCCTATGGGAGCCGCTTTGCATAAAGCATAAGCAATGATTTAGTCAGCAGAAAACATTTGCAATCTTAAAATCCAAGTCGGATGCAGTTTAAATCTATTTTACACATGTAAAAATTTCTCAAAATGAAAATTCACTGCAAACTTTTCCGTGCGCGATATTCTCGAGAACGGGAGAACCGCACTGTTTTGGAATGGAGTCCGAGGATCAATGTGGATGTTAGCTACAAGTAGAAGTTGGAATTTCGTTTCTAGCACAAACACAGAGGGAGTTCTAGTGGTTTTAGTAAAGGTCGTTTTTGCGAGATAGGCGCGAGAATGGAAAGAGGCTTTAGTTTTAAAATCAGAAAAATATTGACTATGGACTAGAGCATCCAAGCTAAGCCATCAGGATGGCACAGGTAAGAGTCAGGAGTGATTCGCGACTCAGTCCTGGTTCCTCGCTGTCCTCTTTGGAGCGCTAGGCTGGTCACTCGAATGAAATTAATAGATCAAAGTTGACAAATGACTAGGAAAATGATGCTTTTACAGATGGACAGAATAAGATCTCAATGCAGATTTAAACAATATTATGGATTATGAAAGTACCGATAGTTCAGAGGGTAGGAGGGGACAAGAATGCAAGGGAATCAACAGTTTTTAGTTTCTTGTGAATACTCACAAAACAAAATGGATTTAAGATTTTGGACAGTCAGGATTGGACCATGGACTCTGGACCAGTGGATCGGATCCATCAGGGACTGGCAGCTGGGCACATCGGACTGGACATGGTCAGCAAGGCACTCTGGTCACAGCACGGCACAGCACAGCACAGCACAGGATCTGCCCTTCTTGGTTCTGAGGATATTTCAATTCAGCAGGCAAGCAGTAACAGCACAGCCGGCTGTATTATGGCTTTCGGGGTTCTGTTCAAGAATTTGAGGACTAGCAGAGAATGGTTCAGCTATGCAATAGGCCTTTGCTTTGCCAAGTTTCTGGAGTCTGGAGCAAGGAAGATGTAGATTTCAGCAGCAGGGCGCATGGATCTCTGTGTCTCCATCTGCTCTCAGCAGTCTCAATTTATGCCTTAAAAATAACATCACAAAGGGGTGTGTGGGCCGGCTTAGCTAAACTTGCCCCTGTGAAGGGTGATTGGGTTAGAGTCTATTCTCTGCCTTGATAGGAGGAGAGAAACAGAGGGTCATCTTTATGGTTTAATTATATGATGCTGAGAATCCACCCCTAGCCACTGGAACACAGTCTAATTTTGGCAAAATACATATTTACACATGTGCAATCTCTATAAAGATCACATATACAGATTGCATATTTTACATAGCAGCTATTCCTCAAAACCCTGTAGCTGTGGGATCTTGTCTCCGCCTTCTACAGAATTGTGCCCTTTCCACTATGAACACAATATCCAATTTTTATGCAAATTTCCACAAATGTGCGTGTTTAACATAGGGATATGCGTGTAAATTTTCACAATTCTAACAGCAATACATTTTACGTAAAATCCCATATCTTGCCATTGCTGTCCAGAACATGTCACACAGTTCTGGCACCTCTTCACCCGTGCAGCCAGAAATTCAATGAACTCTTGTCATTTTTGTATTTTTCACCATTTTGACTAGCAAGTTATAAGTCTTTTAAAAAGTGTTCTTTGTTCATGTTCAGCAACAGGTGGTTGCTTGGGTTCGCCTCTTTTTGTCTCCCTACAGTCCAGGAGCATGCCCCTCCTGGCTTCTTCCTTCTGGAGGCCATTTACGACCCCTTTCTCACTTCCAGTTTCCTGTGTTAGAGGATGTTCATTGTTTAGTCCTGGGCTAAACAGCAATTAGCACTTCCT
The DNA here is from genome assembly GCF_040938575.1 of Ambystoma mexicanum. Classification (NCBI taxonomy): domain Eukaryota; kingdom Metazoa; phylum Chordata; class Amphibia; order Caudata; family Ambystomatidae; genus Ambystoma; species Ambystoma mexicanum. The sequence continues at coordinate 1,457,496,398 of NC_090921.1, forward strand.
GCGAGTTTCAGCTGAGAGGAAGGCCCTCCTTCCAGGAGGAAATCTGCTTTTCCAGTTCTTTCAGCTGAGCCAGGTTTAATTTAATAGTTAAATTCTTTTGGCTTTTCTTTAGCACAAAACAAACTTGTATCAAATAACAGATAGAATTCTCATTCAAGATTTTAAACCTATGGGATCGAAAACAACTACAATATGGGTTACTATCAGCAACAGGCCTCTTATATTGCAAAAATGTGACTTTCAGTTTATAACATGTTAAAGTTTAAATCAGGAAAGCCCCTGACAGCTGTCATCACAGGTAGCCCTCTGCTGCACAGAGATTTTTTTTTACTGATCCACAGACAGGCCACTTTTGCTGTGGAGATCTCTTTATGCTCTTAGCCTTTCACGACCTTGTAAGTTCACAGTGATTCCTTAAACTAAGTGAATTGTAGCACCCAGCGAGAATTTTGAATATTTGGAAGGTGTTTTGTACCGGCATTCTGAAGTTTCAGCAGAAAAGAAAAGGTGATTTTAAGCAATATTTGGAGTTTCATTTAGCAAAGCACTGCTTTTTCATTCTGCATTCCACTTTCAATTGTTGTGGAGCCCGGTGACACATTTCAGTAGTGAGAGCTCTGTTCCACCACCGACGACCTGTGTGGCAGATTGGGCAGCCATCTTTTTGTGCGTTGACAAGCGTGGTTTTCAGGGGTTTTGGTGCGCACAAGGGTTGTGCGGCTATTTTGCTGTTCCTGGCACCACCATAACAGTGATGCAGCACAGCAGAGCAAAAGTGGGTCAATACATTCCACAGTAGTGGGAGCTCTCTTCGTGTGGCCCCAGTGGTTTGTGTATCAGCTCATATCCGCTACTTCCTCTGCCCTGTGGCAGGTGTAGTTTTGGTCACAGCACTGGGTTTGAGAGCTGGCAATGGGTGCCTCTTAGAGGATATTCCAGCTAAGCCTACTTCTTATTCACATATGTATTGCACCATAATTTGCTTGGACTGTTGGCACCTGATTTACAGAAAGCGATCATGATCCTGTCATTCTTAGCACTCAACCAAATGAGTGGTATTCATTTCCTAAGAACGTGTTTAACAACATCAGAGATGGCCTCAATAATACACTAGCTTGCAGCGAAAATACAAGAGTTTATATTTTTCTTAGCAGTGGGCCTAATGTCTGTTCCCCTCCCTCTCAGCTAGGAAAAGGGGACCACACCCTAACCTAGGAGTCCCTCGACCCTAGGCTGGTACTCTAGGTCGGTAATCCATACTGCGTAAAGAGCTATCCGACTGCTGATGATGGCCTAAAGGCTAAAGCCTTTTCTATCTGAACTTCCTCATGGAACAATCTAGGTGTTCCTAACCAATGGTTTTTCCCACAGGAATGTTTTGTGTCTTTCGGAAACCCTGCGTTTCCCCTCTCTGCCCTGTTGCTCTCCCTGCTTCCCCGCCTACTCTCCCCGAATTTCCCCACACCGTCTCGTCGATGGCCCTCTTCTCTCACTCATCCAGACGTTCCTCCCAATAAGTTCTACCTCCAACCTCCAATTTTACACTCTCCTGCTACCTCTCCCTCGCCATGCAACTACTCTCTCCCCACCACTACTTGTCCCCCACTCCACACTACTACTCCAATGCCACGGTCCTTTCCCAGTTACCCTCCTTTCACTTCACCAGACACCATCTCATTCACACTGTACTCCTTTGTACCACTCCACTCATACATATGAACATTCACATCCAGTACCACTTCTTCTGACTAACCAATACCTCACCTTCCACAAAGCTCCTCCGAACCATCCTTCCTCCACCTGGCCTCTTGCTCCACTCCTGCTTCCTCTGACCTCACTTAAGTAACACACAGCTTCCCGTCTCCCAGCTCTCCCTTTATACTTCCCTCTTTGTCCCAATGGGCCATCCCTCCCAACTGGTTCCACGGGCCACCCCTATTCTCCCTGCCCAGTAAGCGTTACAAACCGTGGATACAAATGGGGGTCTAAGCCTTTCCTTTTACTCATGCGCGGGTGCGCCAGGGTTCAGCAACGCTGGCCTGCCTTAGTGAGGTATGGTATTCATGGGCAAATACGTGTGAGGAACGGGTCAGCCTGTCAGTCTGCTGGGGAACCTTTCCACAGCTCTCTCCCATGTAAGTGCATGACGTGTAAGTCCCAGTTCTTTTGTGGGCCTGATCAACCTGTTAAATCACTTGGTGGACTAGGGGAGTTGTTCTGTGGCTCTCTCCCAGACCAGCGCAATGTTCATAGAGCGCTTGATGTGCATGCAGTGCTCTGCCGCTTCTAGTTCAAGAGGCATTTCTCCTCTCCTGTGCCGCAGATTGCATTTTCTTTTATCACTGAGCGTTTTCTTCACCCCATAATGCTGGTACGTGCATCTGGGTTCTTGGTAATCTGTTCAGCTGGTAAAGAGGCTTCTCATTGCAGTGGATGCTGTCCGATTACGTTTTTCTACACCAATAGAAAAAGGCTGGCCACCATTATTCGAGGAAGGTATGGTGTTATTGTCAGTGGTACTATGGGCAAAGAAGCTGGCACTATGAGAAGGGATATTGATTGGGGCCATTGCAATGGTCGTCTTCCCCCTCTCGGGTAGGACTGGCCCTAGTTTCGACCCTGGTAGGCCTCCCACCCAGGATGAGGAGGGGTGCCCATTACCAGTTGACAAGGTCACCTTTCTGGACTTCTCACAAGTGATGTAATTATTAGTAACAAACAAGGACGCTCCCCTTTATTTACTCATAACTTCTACCTGTTCTGGAGATGTTAAGAGACTTTATTGGTACAGAACGTTGTAGACGGGTTAGTAACACCTACAATGATAGCTCAAGCATGATTATACCATATTTGACTTGCAATAATATGGTTCCAAGACCCTTCTACAGAACTCAAAATACAAAAACTGATGTGGAATTAAAAGTAGCAAAATCGGGCTTCAAAGATAAATGACCCGTTGATGAGCGTACAAGTGGTATAAAGTTACCCAGACCTAAAAAAGGAGTACAAATTACTGTTAATAGTGAAGAAGATGGCCGTCAATAATGTATGGCTTTCCCTCAAGAATGTGACACATAGGGCCTCATTACGAGTTTGGCGGCAGCCATGGAGCTAATAGTTCCATGGCTGCCGCCAAACTGGGCTCCTTTACCGGGTTCCCTGAATGGGGAATTACCAGGCCATTCCGAGTTCGGAGGGCCCGATAATTCCTCCCTCAGGGAACCCGGGCCCGGACCTTCCCCATTCCCATTTGAGCCCCTATAGGGCTCAATCGGAATGGGAGAGGGAGCCAACAACGGGCCGATTACGACTGGCCCGTTTTTAGCTCCCTGGTCCCCTTGCGGGACCCGCTAACGACGCCTGGTTTTGCCAAGCGTCCTTACAGGGTCTGGCGGGGGGGACCTCGTAATCGTGCGGAATGTTGCAGCTAGGAGTTCTGATAACTCACAGCGAAATGTATTTTCCCATTACAGCGGAAGCTTTGGGTGATTATTTTCAAGGCTTCTATACAGAAGATGGGGTTTTGGACAATGTGAATTATGTGGTGGACGGAGTAGAGACAGGCATATTTAGTTCTTACTAATGCCGAAATAAAAACAGTGTTGTCCCAGAGAGCAGGAAAGGCACCCAGGGAATGATACCATTTTATTTTTTATTTTTAATAAACCTTTTATTTAGATTACTTTACTTTTACTTTATTACATTTGTAAAGCACAACCATAAACCCATATGTGTGAGGGCGCAGACAAAACAAAAAAAGAGACGGCCGGGAAATCTAAGGAAAGGAACCACAGACAGGGGGCGACTATTTGAAGAGGAAAGTTTTAAGGCCATTCTTAAAGGTGCTCAGGGCTGCTGAGTTTCTCAGTTGATCTGGCAGAGTGTTCCAGAGCGCCGGTGCCACAGAGGCAAAGGCACCACATTGTGCTTTTTTACTTTTAACTTTGGGCTCGTGGAGAAAGTTCTGGTTGTTGGACCGAAGATTTCTAACCCAAGATTTTATTCCAATATACCTTTGAAGATAGGAGGGCATCTTGCTCTTAAGGCATTTGAAAGTGAGGACCATGAGTCTAAAGGAGATTCTTGAGTCCACAGGCAGCCAGTGTAGTGCTCTCCGTGCCTCTGACACATGTGCCCTGTGTGTAAGACCAGATACCACTCTGACTGCTCCGTTTTGGACCACCTGAAGACGGTTTATGTTTTTTTTTACTGGAGCCTGGTAATAAACTACAACAGTAATCCAGTTTAGAGCCAATAATGGCTCGGGCGATGGTCTCTGCGTTGGATTGAGAAATGAAAGGTCGCAGGTGGGACAGAAGTTTAATATAATAGGTGGCGGAAGATACAGTAATGGCCACATAAGATTTCATATTGAGTGAGTGATCCAAAACCACACCCAGGATTTTAACCTTAGGAAGAGTAGGGATTAGAGCGTCTCCCAGCTGGAAATCTTTATAAGATGGGTCTAATTTGGCAACAATGCTGTCAGATCCCACGACCATGAGTTCCGACTTGCTGCGATTAAGTACTGGTTTTTAACATAATACATAAAAGGTAGCAGCATCCCTAAGAGCTGGCTTTCAGCAGATATTACTCAAATCTTTAGGAAAGGTGACAGAAACCAGCCAGAGCTAAACAGGCCCAGTTCTTTAATTAGTATTGTCAAAATGTACTGTACGATCTTGCTAACCGTTTTGAAGAATGGGTTAGGGAACATTAGCTAATGTCAGATCTCCAGGGTGGTTTTAGAGAAAACAAAATAATGCTTTCTTATTTGTGCACAGTTGCAAGTATTGTGTACAGAATATATTTTTAGTCTTTGTCGATTTTTAGACCTACTTTGATAGAGTTGATAGGACCATTTGTGGACAGTTTTGGAGTTATTGAATATACCAAACCTTTGCAGCGATAAGGGCTCATGTACAACAGCAATCTGACCATGGCTAGATTTGGACAAGAGAATTAACGGATGCCTTTGATGTCACCATTGGATTTCGACAGGGAGGTGTTCTCTCCTCTCTATTGTTTTCTTTGTATTAGTTCAGCAAGAGAAGTAATATGCAAAGCATGGATTGTGATGCCCCAAATTGGAGAGCAAGAAAGTTGGCATTCTTATATATTCTGATGTTGTACTGATCTCTCAGAACCCAGTAGGAATACAGAAACAAGACGGTTTGGAACTTTTTGTGGCGATCCGGCCGGGGAGTTTACTCTCTCCAAGACAGTGGTAATGGTGTGCAATAAATATTATTTTTTTAAAACTCTATTTATTTTCAACAACGACAAAGAAGAAAGCAAGTTCCAACTCCCCCTCACCCCCGCAAGCAGCGTTAACCAGTCCTTGAGCCATTAAGCCCTGAGTCAGTCAAGTAAGTTCATAATGTTGAGGCAACCCTGGACATGACCCCCCCCCGACCCCTCCACCTCCTCCCCCCCTCTTTTGCCCTTGACCCAGTACATCCGAGGGTAACGCGCAAAAATCTACTGCAGGTCCAGGATCCGCAAACGCTGAGGGCGCCACCCAATTCGAAAAATCGTCATTGAGAAACACCATCATTTACTCCCAATCCGTTGCAAAGGAAGGAAGTTTATCGTTCATTGCGTACGTTGCCCACTCAAGGGCTACAATTTCCCAGAGCTTCCGCAGCAAGTCCCTCAAGAGGGGAACCTCAGCACTCCTCCATCGTTGCGCTATTACTGTCATAGCTGCAATTACGAGGATCACCCTCGCCTTCTCCCTAGATCTTGGCTCCCCCGGGACAGTTCCCCCTCCAAGCCCCAAGAGAGATAGCTCTGGTGGTTTGCTGCTCCCTACCCCAAACGCCTGCTTCTGAGCCTCCCCAACTTCCTGCCAAAAAGGCCTGATTACAGGGCAGTCCCACCAAATGTGTTGTGCCGTGCCCTCCAATCCACAACCCCTCCAGCACATCCCCAAAGTGTTAGGATAGATCTCCCGAAGACGTGCTGGAGTATAATGCCACCCGAACAGAATCTTGTACCATGTTTCCTGAAGTTGTGACGCCTTCACCAATTTGGGGATTCCCCTCCACAGCCTCTCCCACTCCTCTCGCTCAATTTCCCTTCCTATGATCTGCTCCCACCTCCACATGTATCGCCATTGGCCTCTGATGGTGGCATCGTCCAGGATTTTGTATAAATTGGATATCAGCCCCCTGGACCCGTCATTAGACAGAAGGAATCTCTCGAAGCTCGTCTTTTCTCTTGTTGCTGCCTGCCTGTTCGCTGGGTTCAGTGCCCAGTGCCGCAGTTGCGCGTACCTGAGCCTGTCCTTTTATCCCGTATTCCCTCTTGCACTCATCAAAAGAAAGAATTCTTCCCCCAAAGAATAACTTGCCTAGCCACTTACACCCCCCCTCCTGCCACTGCGTGAACGCGCCCACCTCCAGCCCTGGCGTGAAGTCCCCATTACCAAACAGGGGTGTGATGGGAAGGTTGTGATCCCCTTTGTTCTCATCAGCTTGTCCCAATTCTCTGCCATTAATTTTGTTATGGAGCTCTCGTAAAGGTGCCTAGGCCTTAGCTGCTTTGAAAGCCACAATACCTCTGCAAGATTATGGTGCGCCACCGCTCTATCCATTTTCACCCACTGTTTGTCCTGTGTAGCCTCCCCTTCCCGAAGCCACTCTCTAATTAGCCGCAGTTGCGCAGCTTCAGAATACTGTTGAATATTCGGTAGTGCAAGGGCCCCCTCCCATCTGGGTGCCATCATCAGCTGCCTGCTAACTCGTGCTTTCCTTCCTGGCCACAAAAATTCACTGGTCAGGGTTCCCAACTCCTTAAAGAAGCCCGCCAGGACTGCTTGCAGTATTGCCTGAAAAAGGTACAGAAGGCGCGGCAAAGTTACCATTTTAACCGCTGCCACCCTGCCCAGCCACGACACGCGGAGGTCACGCCACCGACGATAATCCCACTTAATGGGCCACCCTCCTGATGTTGTCTGCGGTTTGCCGGCCCTTAATAAACCCTGCTTGATCCGGATGGATCAGCCCTGGGAGAAAACCCTCCATCCTATTGGCCAAGATTTTCGTAAATATTTTGGCATCGATGTTAATTAACGCTGTAAGATGCCCTCTCTTCAGGGTCTTTATGTGGTTTCAAAATGAGGGTCAGTCTTGCCTCCTCCATGGACTGAGTTATTCTCCCCGTTGATCTAAACGCATTAAAAAGGGTGGTCAGGTGCGGGACAAGTATGGGTGCAAAGGTTTTATAGAAAGCTGCAGTATAACCATCCGGGCCCAGCGCCTTGTTCGGTGGTAGGGCACAAATCAACTTTCTCACTTCCTCCTCTGAGATCTCGCTATTAAGCAGGTCAAGCCCCTCCTTTCCGATCTTTCCCAGCTCCATTCTCTCCAAAAACTCTACCTGTGAATCGGCCCGGGGCTCCTGCGACGCGTAAAGGGACTCGTAGAATTGTACCAGTGTTTCCTGCATCTCCCCCACCGGCGTTCCCCACTCCCCTGAGCTCGTCTTCAAGGCTGTGAATTCGTTTCTAGAGTGGGCTCCTCTCAACAGACGTGCAAGGAGTGCATCCGCCTTGTTCGCTTTAGCGTAGAATTTCTGGCAGATGCGAAGCAGCGCCCCTTCGGCCTTTTTAGTGTGGAGAAGTTCCAGCTGCCCCAATGCTCTGCGATATACCCCCATGGCCACCCTGGTCGGGGTAGCTCCCGCCTGTTGCCTAGCTTTCTCCTCTTCCCCCTCTAACTGTGCTTCGAGCGCTGTCAACTGCCTCTTCCTCTGCACCACAGCTGCTATGAGCTTGTTAGGGAGAATTCTCTGTAAGGCTAATTTCCCAAACCTAGTGAGTCCCCCAGCAGCTTTGCTGGATTTTTTGGGGTTTATTTTTTTCTCTCCTGCTAAGAGTGAGATTCTTTTGCTCCCACTCTTAGACATGATTTGAGGTGTTCCTTTAACTTTCCATGTTTTTAATGGGCTATGGGGTCTTTTACTCCATAGGGTCTCATGTGTTTTTTTGATGTGGGTTACACAGCACCCTCCGTGCCGTAACCCAGGGGTGTCGTAGCGACCCCCCCAACATAGACTCCATACCCTGGGACTGACTACTGTCTCCCAGGGCATGTAAAGTCACCATTGGCTTTGCTAGTCCCAAATTATGAACAGAAACCAGTACAAACCATCATATTGTGGACGTACTGGTCGGGGCAATTCGATTGCCCCGGGGTCTGTTGGTCGAGGGGGCATGTCTCCGTCCCTCCTGATCGAGTTTTGGCTGGTGGCAGTGGATACTACTTTTTATATTCGACCGCGAATATATCTCTATGGGATTTTCCCATTGTTCGAAGCTACCAACTTTAATTAATTCTTATAGCCTCGAACATACCACCGGTTTATTTATTTAATATTAATTCGCCGGTTGGTATTTTTTGCCAGAACTCGATTCTAAAATGGCGTTTGTGTTCTCTTCTGTGACTCCAACCCAAGTCGAGCCCTTTGTTCCACTTTTTGGCGGGCTTCTCCACAGAAACCTCCAAAAGTGGTGCCACTCTGTCTGGGTACCACAGGGGGTGTGGGCGGGGGTTTAGGCACCCTGGACTGAGTTACCTTGGTAACTCAAGTCGCACTCGTGTGATTGGCCCAAGTGGTGAGCCGGCCGGCTCACCACTTAGCATGTTTGATTGACAGCTAGGCTGAGTGAATGGGGGTATGCTGCATAAAAGCAAGGCTTTGGGGGCTGGAACTTCAGAAGTCGCCACAGGACCTAAGAATCCGAAGAAGGAGAAGCTGAGCCGGCCTGCAACGACGACACCACCGGTGGAGCCCTGCTGAACCGTCTCACCACTTTTCCCAACGACAGAGGAGATCTCCAGCCCGGAGAGTCTTCTTCCTTCGACTGGTGGGGATAACCAGTCTACCTTCTTTTCGCCTTCCTGGAGCATCTCGTGGCCGCCTTGCCTGTGCCAAGCACCCCGGCAACAGGGATACCACTTTTTCACCACTACCGCGAACCGAAAGGGTAGTACCTTTGTACCGGAGAACTCCGCGGCTGGTTTCCTCCCTGGCAGTGCAACGACCTTCATCCTTCCTCCACGACGAGATCTTCTCCTCTGGACGACGCTGCGACTTGCACCCGCTGCCAGGAACAACTGCCCCCGCTGGAGGATCCTCTCCATTTAAGGTACCGTGTTCTGCCTGGCTTCCCTTGCAACCGTTTGAACGGGGTGTATTAAATCCTCGTCTCTCGAACCTGGGTTAGCCTGGGATACCTTAGCTAACTTTCCTGCACTGAACTAAACCTTTTTCGAACTACCGCCAAAAACTTTGAAGACTCTGTGTAACTGTCTGATCTTGGGCATCTTCCGCCTGGCTCCCTTGAAAGTGGGCCTGGCACCTAAACTTCCTTGCTCACCAATAGACTGCCTTCCTAACTTGCTGTGGTTCTTTAAAAAGTGTTTAGTGTGTATGCTTCCATAATTCTGCTTTTCCATCCCTTTTTATTTAACTTGTTGGAGTGCCATCGAACGTTAAGCGCTCACCTCTGTCTGGAAATAAGTGGTGTTAACTAAGACTTGTCCAACAAGTAATCAGGGATGTACATATGATAATAGGGGTTGTGTTTTGAACTTATCCTACCAATTTAGTGCTAGTGTGTTTTAGAAGTATGTGTTAAATAAATAATTATATACTTTTACACCCAAGCTCTGGTCAGTGTTTGCTTGTGCTACTGTATTTCTGTACCTATTTTGTATGCTTTGTATGCTGCCTAACTCTTCTTGAGGGAAGTCTGACTGCTCAGCCACAGCTACCAGTGAATCTGTGTGGTACAGACTGCTACCAAGTGGGTTTACTGCCAAACACCTATAGTCTTGAATCTTTTGCAGTTGTCCCTAAGGGAACTGCACAGGTTTCTTCCTAACAGCGCTCCCCCCTCAACGTGGCCTTAAAGGCGTCCCATCTCGTCCGTTCCCTAGTGTGCCCCCTTTTATTAAGCTCAAAAAAAGGTCTTGATCTTTCATTCCATTTCCTGCCGGATGATGGGATCTCTAAGGCGATATTGTGGATACTTCCAGGACCACACCCCGCTTCTCTGTGCCCTAGCGGCATCCTCATCGAGACCACCTTGTGGTCTGCTATGCCAATAGGACCCGTTACTAATCCTGCCCACCAAACTGGACGTGAACGATATGTAGTCGATCCTAGATTGAGACCCATGGACCCCAGAAAGAAAAGCATAGCCTTCCTCATCCCCCTTCAGCTCCCGCCACACATCCCTCAGACCTACTCCGCCTATTCTCTCTTTGAGTCCTGTCAACATCACCGCCCCCCCCCCCTCCTCTAGTGGGGACCCCGACCTGTCCCTCTCCCAAGCTATGTTGATGTCTCCCAGCAGAATTATTTGCCCCCAGGCCTGGTCTTCCAGTACCCCCAACACCAGTTTCAAAAACTGCTCCTGGCCTGAATTCGGGGCATATACCACTGCTAACGTATATGGGTCATCCTGGTGAGTCCCCTTAACTATAATATATCTTCCCTCCTTGTCCCTTATAGTTTCAGTGACCCTAAAGTCCACCGAGTCTTTGATGGCTAAGGCGACCCCCCCCCCCTCCCCCCCGACTTCTCCCCGAGGCACGTAGGACCTGGCCAAACCCCCTCAGTTTTAGTCGCCCCTGGTCTTTTTGTCTGAGGTGCGTCTCCTGTAGGCCTAGAACATCTGGCCCCTCCTTTCTCGTAAACTGCTCCAATTTCTTCCTGTTGAGAGGGGTGTTCAGTCCCCTCACATTATGTGTCAGCCACTTGAATGCTACTCATACCGTCCCAGCCCACAGATCCGCTTCCATCCCCCCTTTCCCCCTAACGCCCTGCCCACCAGACATAGAACTTCTCGTGAACCCGCACGAGCCCTCCTGCAGTGATGTAACTGACCGCCTCCCAAGGCCTGAGGCCTAAACCGAGCTGCTGCTGCCTGCCCCCTCCCTCTTCCCCTTGCCCCCACCCCCTTCCCCCAGCACACCCCCCCACCCATCCAACTGTCCCTCCCTACCCTCCCCAGAAGGGCTTGCCCTTCCTGCCCCCTCCTCCCCTCCTTCTCGGGTATAGGGTATACCCACCCTTCTCGATTCACAGATGATCGTCCCCCCGCCCCCCTTGCCACTTACTCCTTTAGAGGCCCACCACCCTAGTATCTCCCTTGGGCTTATATTTCTTCCTGAACGCTCCTTCCCTCTTCACCCGGGCTGCCTTTATTCCTCTCCTTGGATGGTTTTCCACTCAGCATCGCCCCCTTCTCTTTTCCCCCACTGTCGACCACAGCCAGGGCTTTAGCTCTGTCCCAATGCGCGCGGGTCGCCTCTCCGCACTAGTAGAAGCCTCCTCAAGATCCAGGCAGAGAATATCCGCACCTTCTTGCAGCGTAGTTATTCGCTTTTGGGTCCCCTCCCACTCAAGTCCGAAGAGGAAGGTCCATTTGTATTTGACCCCCTTGCCGTTGAGTTCCTCAAGGACCGGGCCCATTTGGCGTCTCTTTAGCAGGGTGCTGCTCGCCAAGTCCAGGAACAAGGCGATATGGTGCTCATTATACTGTATTGGCTCTTGCTTTCTTGCCTCATGAAGGACTGCTTCCTTTTGGGCGTACCTGGCGAAAGCCGCTAGGACAGCTCTAGCCCTCTGCACCGCTCCTCTGCCCCCTCTGGCCACCCTGTGCACCCGGTCTAATTCCACTGCATCTGGGGGCGACAAGCCTTGAACCCTAGCGAAGATGGCTTGGACCACTCCCTTTAGTTCCTTGTCCTGAAACGTTTCTGGTAGCATTTTGATCCGTATATTGACCCTGCGGGACCTATTTTCCATGTCCTCCATCTGAATCTCTAGATTCTGCGTGGCCACATCAAGCCTTTCGATTGTCTCACTATGCGACGTCACTTCCTTATCCATCTCCTGTAACCCCCTCTCCAGGAGGTCTGTTCGCTCGCCCTGCTGCCGCAGTTCCTGCTTAATCTCCCCCAAGGCCGAGTTGAGATCTGAACGGAGGAGTTGGAATTGTTCCTGGAACGCTTTCGTCAAACTGGTTTGCAGGGCGAGCATCTCTCCCCTTATGTCTTGCCTTGATAACGCGACTGCTGTCTCCCCTTCAGGTGGCATGTCTGTATCCAATGTGCATTCCCGCACACTTTTGGCCGTCTCTCTCCTCTCCTGCAACGGCCAAATAGTAGGGAGGGTGACCGAAACATCCCCCGTGGTCTGCAGTACTCTCCCGCTCTTTCCTTTATGTTTAGTGGCCATCCCGGTATGAGTTTTATGCACAAGGATCTCACCCCCGCTCACTACTGGTCCCCTCTTTGAAACGCTGTGCAATCGCCCCAGAGGATTTAACGTCTTGTCTCCTGCTGGCCCACTTTCTCCACTACCTTTTCCTGGGCGCTTAATCCACTGCCTGTTGCGCCCTCCTCAGAGTCCCTTGGCCTCTCGAACTGCCCCGCCGGACAGCACATACTTTGGCCCTGCTCCTCCTAGATGGGGACACCTCCCGGTGCACCTCACAAACCGCAGAAGGGGTGCTCCTCTCCCCTCCGCGTGCCACCTGATGCCCCGCTTGTCTCTTTCCCCACAGGGGGCGGGCAACACACAGAGCGCAACACAGAGTCCTCACACAGGTGGGCGCCACACTGCTTCCCAGACCTTGTCTTTAGGTCGTCGGGCGCCCCCTCAGCACTGCACTGCCCTCCAGCCACCGCCTGCAGGCCCCGGGGGGCCAACCTTCATTCTTCACCAGGCCGGCTCCCCTAGGGACCTCCTCACCCGGTCCTTACGAGCCATGTTCCTGGCCCTGTAGCCTTCCGTGCCGCTCCTGATGGAGTGCCTGCTCCTCCCAAACAGGCAGCGGGCGCTTCCCATGTGGGGCGCAGGCCCCCCTCTGCGGCCGTCTGCTGCCAAGCCAGACGATCCCCGCACCGCCTTCTTCACCTCCAGGTGCGGGCGCTCCCGCAGCAGTCCCTCCTCACCTCGGCCGGCTACCCGGCACTCCCAGGCAGCCAGATGCTGTGCCAAGCGCTGCCGCCGCTGCTCCTCCTTCTCCAGCGGGGACGAGTTAAAGATCCGCCCGCCCGCGCCGCTGCTGCCTTCCACCCATACAGGACCTCGCGCCCTCCGATGTCGGGGTGGCCACTGTGAAGCCGCTCAGCCACGGCAGCCCCCAGGTCAGCCCAGGGCGTGAAACCCCCAGACCAACCATGGACCGCCCGACCGCCGCAATCTCCCCGCGGTCAGATACCAAGCCGCCCCCACCGCGGGGCATCCTCTACTGTGGGCTAGCTCGACTGCACTCGCCAGGCTGCGGCCACCCCTCCCGCCCTCAGGCTCGTTCTGAGCCAACTCAGCGGTCCCTGCAAACAGCAATGCACGGCCCTCCTCACTGTCCTGCTCAGTGCGCCAGTGCACCAGAGCCCCTCTAAGTCACTTGTCTCCGCAGATCTCGGCTCACAGACCGGGTGGTGGGCACTTTCCCAGGTCCAGGGTACGGGAGCTCCGTCGGCGCATCTAGTCCCTGCAGGCGGCCATCTTTCACAAATATTTTAAGATGAATTATTCTGCAAAATAAAATGGTGACGAAAACTGCCAAGTTCACCATTTTAATTACTTGGGTGATAGATTGGCTGCAAATGGCTCTTGAAGTTATCAGATTGGCTGTAATGGTTGTGTCTTGCAAAAACAAAGAGGTGATAGCTGGAAGGTTTAGAATGAATCTTAACCTGTGTCAGAGAGGGTATGCCCAGCTGTGGGCCCCTTGCTCGCTGCGCCATAGAGAACCAAGCTGCACCTCACTGAGGAGGCCCAACAAGGCCGAAACATGTCTGGGGTTGCTTGTGTTTCTGTGCAGAGGGGACCTGGCCTAGCAGTTCGGGCAGGGCTGCTACTATTGGTGGCAGTACCAGTCGGATATATGACTGGACCCCTTTCGCAATGGTGCAGACTGGCTAAACAGTGCTGTGGAATGTTGCCCAGAGCAATGCCAGTGGTCCAGATAAATTCAAAACCTTCCACCCATCACTTTTGCGGTTATGGTTGCGTCTTGCGACAACGTTTTGGTGCCACTTTATCTTTATCAAGGAGATTTGGTGAGAATCACTATTAAAACCCTTTAGATTTATAGAGCTCAGGCACACCCAGCTCCCATATATGGAACAGAGTTATTATTTTCTGTAATTAATCTATATTGTTTCCATGAATTGATCATGATATTGTTTAATCTTTTACAATAGGCATTTATCCCAATAAAGCAATTTTTTTTCAGATGAAAGCTTGAAACTGCCTTTGGGTGAAAATTAAAGGTAGGATGAATTATGACCGTCTTGGGAAAATGGGTGCATGTTTAAAGATCCCAGCTGCCTTACCCGGTACCCAAAGGGATAACCACCTGCAATCTAATAATGATTTGCTATTTATATAGTGCTTTTGCCAAAACGCTGTATATAGAACATATATACATAATGTATCAACCAACCGAAGTTAGTACTGATTTATCAACCTCTGAGTTGGCCTTGCTGCAATTTGAACCGGCGACCTGCAAATCTCACACAGACTGCAGCAGCGAGTGTTCAATCTGCTGAACTATCTTGCCGGCAATAGGACTTCAGATGAGAAAAGACAAGATGGAAGTTCAGAAAGTGGCTCAAAGGGTCGAACCTGAAAATACCACAGAACTAGGGGTATATTCCAAGAGGGAAACAAGAACAAACAATGGCACATTGAATGTCAACGCCTTAAAATCCCTTTTAGTCAATGGCTTCACTGGTTATAATCCACAGAAGGGCTTCAAATGCCACCCAATGACCCTTTAGGGATGACACAGAATCAAGAAAAAACTACATTGCAAAAAAGCAACAACCGTAAAAAGGAGGAATCAACTAGGGAGTGTCTTGTCCTGGCACCAAGGGGACAAATTCTGCCAAGGTTGTTGACACAATGAAAACACGCCTACCCTAGCTTCAGCCTGAATCCGGGACCTAGGATAATAGCACCTACCCTAACCCTGTGGATACCTACGCCAGATGTAGGCAGCCTTCACATTCCTTGTCTGTGGGGAAACCGATCCCTTTTGTGTTTGTGATGGAACAGTCTGTGGTATGGTTCATTCAGTACCTTGGCCAGTGCTTTCCAATGAGATCGATTCTAAATAAGGGGGCAGAGATATAGTGCATTTGTGATTGCAGGGTTTGATTTCCCATTCTACCCCATTTCCAAACCCATTTCTCATCTCCTACCTGCAGCCACAGCACCTTTGTTAGTCTATGGAAAGGTTCACCCTGCTTCGTGGGGCACTTCAAGGAAGCCACATCACCACCATTTAGCCTTCCTGTTAATCTCATCAACTTCCCCTGTGAAGAATGCCATGTGCGTTTTCAGCAACATTTTAAAACCAAACTTCCGTAGCTGTCGCAACATCAGTTGAGAGGGACTGATTGGGGGTGGGGGTGAATAGGTCAGGAATTTGTTTTGGATCTGTGGTTGTGGGTGCTGCACCAGAGGGGTTCGAGGCCTGTTGAACACAAGGGTAAACTTCTTGTAGAAACAACTGGGGAGTCTAGTCTCTACTCACATTGCCCAGTGAATACATGTAACATTGTTGGTTGCCTGAAAGGCAAACGTTACAGCAGGCCCCACTGAGAACAGCACTGTGGCAAGTTACAATGCATTTTACGCCTAGCTTTAGACTGACAAACATATGAAGGAAGCTGAAACAAGCCCCTGGCATGTCCCCATCTTGGTACCTCGTTCTCTTAAACAAAAGGTTCATGCCTTCATAACCATTAGTATTTCTCTTAGTGGATTTGTCAGTCAGAACCCTGCCCTCATTTGCCAACTCCTCAATCCTTGTTGCACACAGCATACCATGCATTTATATGAATGTATTATAGGGCAACAACTGTAGTGAAACCTATGAATCACTGACTGTTGTGAACATTCTGTTGCTAAAAACATTTTACTTTACTTTAATAGATTTACAATGTGCAGCAATGAACACATAGGCATGAAGGCGTGGACAAGACATAACAACAGAAAACAAGAAGAGGAAGAAGACAGTCCATGGAAGTCAAAGACTAAAGCAGAAGGGGACCTTAATCAAACAGCCAAGTTTTATGCTTTCTTTTAAAAAGCTCAAGTTTGGTTTCCAGCCTGAGGACGAAAGGCAAACAATTTCAGGCTGCTGGAGCTGCAATGGCAAAGGCTCCTTTTTCAGCTTTCCTGGATTTGCTTCTCGGGATCATGAGCATTTTGGTCTCCTGCGACCTTAAAGATCGAGAGGTGGACTTATGCAAGATAAAGTCATTCAAATAGCGGGGCATAATACCCAAAAGACTCTTGAAGGTAATGAGTAATAGGCGATATTGGATTCTGGTCGGATCGTGGAGCCAGTGTAAGGTCTTCTGGCTGGTGTAACGTGGTCACGTCTGGTCAGACCTGCAACCACTCTCACTGCTCCATTCTGGATAACTTGCAGTCTATTTATTTCAGTTTTGCTAATGCCAGTCAGCAGACTGCAACAGTAATCCATTTTGGCTCCCACTATGGCTCTGGCCAGAGTTTCTGCATTTGCCTGGGAGATCATGGGACGAAGGTGTGCGAAAAGTTTAAGATAGTACGCTGCACCCGATACCACACGAGCTTTCACGGAGAGATGTTGGTCAAGAATCACCCCTAAAGACTTGACTTTCTTGAGGGTGTCGAATTTGACTTCCCCAAGCTGGGAATCTGTGATCTAACTTAGAGATCCGGCTGGGAGTGGCTACAATCATAAGCTCTGTTTTAGCACCGTTTAGTGCAAGACCTTATTGCACCATCCAATTTTCGAAACACATGTAGGCATTATTTATACACTCTTCATCTTGAGTATGGTTTCCGGTCAGGGCGATGATACCTTGCGTAGCATCCGCAAAGTTGGTAAACCAAATGTTTTCTTGCACCAGCATACAGAAGAAGGGACCAGTAAAGATGTTATAAAAACCAGGGCGAAAGGCTTGCTGCCTGCGGGACTCCATATTCGATCAGAATTGTATCTGCCTCAGCAATGTCCGAGCAGACGCAACTAACACGATTTTTAAGAAAGGAAGCTACCCACCGCGAAGCTTCCGGAAAAAATGCTGCCACTTGTTCGAGCCACAGCAACAGTTGAATTTGAACCAATTTAGGCTAAATATTAAGCTTTTATTCAGAATGCACGATCTATGTCTACTACTTAACAGAAATGACAAAAAGTAGTCTTGAATTCAGGGGAGACGTATCTACAAGGCCTAATCATATACATATTTTTCCTTCTTTTTTTTCTTTTCATTTGTGTTTTTTTCTCCCCGTTTTCCATGTATTATTTTATTGTGTCCATTTGTATGCGTACATGATGATTTAATATGTTTGTTTCGTACTACAATGATGACTGCAATCACATTCTTTCTTTTCCTTCAAATGCCTGGTCTAATTTATGTTAATTATTTTACATGCATTAATTTGTGGAATTATTGAAGAAAGTACATATAAGGATATAAATTGCCCACGAATAAGTTATTGTTTTGAAAAAGGCCCTTGAGAGGCTGAAACACGCGTCAACAACAAACGGGCAATAGGAGTCAATAAATAATAAATTGGTCTGACACTACCAAATCAAGTGTGACTCAAACTTAATTTAATTACGGAGGTGGCGCAGTCTTAGTGTGTACCAATCTGCCATAGTTTTGAACCAAGGAAAGGAGTGGACTGGTCCTTACCTAAACCAACACACTAACGCGACACCAGACCAACCGGAGGCATACTAAGGTCGCGGGCACAAGTAGCTGCACCCAGAGTCAATCCCCAAATAAAACACCAGACTTTTGTTTTAGGTGAGCCATTCCCACAATAAATCCATGGCAATTGAAAAAAAGAAAGGCACTCAAAATGGTATTTGGAAGAGGGAAAGGGAAGGTCTGACATCAGGGAGGGTGAAAGAAGAACACACAGTGAGTTTAGCACTTACCACAGGAATCTCTAAGGATTCCCATGAACAAAGAGCAACATTACTGCGCAATTGAAGCACACCACAAGAAGAAACAGGGGTTTGGGGCCTTTTTTCGGTAGGTGTACAGGTTGGGAGACCAAAGAAGAAAGAGTGGATAGATAATTACCCTTTTACTTTACATGCTTAGAGATTTAAAGTCCTAATGAAATAGTAGTGTTGCTCGAGTTATTGAAGTGCTCTATGTTGAGTTAAGTGTACTATTACTCCATCCCCATAGCTCCTGAAATCAACCTTACTGCTCATTCCACCTACCTTGTTAGTGTATGGCTAGGCCCACGTGTCCAATACCCCTATCAACTACTGTGGTATCACAGAACCCTCCACCTGGGCTAGTTCTGAAAATCCAGCTGAACATCCGTGGACCAGTTATGAGGGTAAAATGGCCACTGGCCCAGGAAGTGTGGCCATTGGTCAAAGCCACAGGTAATGGAATGAGGCCTGCGAGTCCTTTATGGAAGTAAAGTGGCCAGGAT
Source organism: Ambystoma mexicanum (assembly GCF_040938575.1). Classification (NCBI taxonomy): domain Eukaryota; kingdom Metazoa; phylum Chordata; class Amphibia; order Caudata; family Ambystomatidae; genus Ambystoma; species Ambystoma mexicanum. Next base: position 1,457,514,890 of record NC_090921.1, read on the forward strand.
GCCTGGGCAAGGCCTGGGGCAGGTAGCCACTTTGGGTGGCTTGGCAAAACAGGGGTAAAACCTTGGATACCCCACCACAGCAGAATCTACAACATGCACATGTCCTGCAATCCTTAACAGAGAAACACAATTAATACCAAATACAGCAATTAAGATTTTCACTGTTCCGTAGTTCATTTATCAGGGTTTGAAGCACTCTGGAGTAGGTGGAGAAAACCTGCACTTAGGCTTGCTGTGTTATTAAACAAATGAGTCCCTCCATTGCCAAAGGCTGGTTTTGAATCTAGTGTAGTTAAATGGCACATGAACTGTGACCTTCAAGTCTGAACTCCAAATTTGATTTTACTTTGAAGGGTGTATTTAATAGAACATCTACTCGCAAAGCAGGTTCCATAGTGGCTATCTTGGAACATCAATAAATGTTACTTTGTTATTTGCAATGTTTGTAAAATCACACACATGTTCTCCAAATGATGCAAACATGTGCTTTCAGTACATACCTGCTGACAAAACCCCATGATTAATTCTCGGAATGCTCATAGGTGCCAGCTCAATCCAGAGCTGTCGGATTCGTTCATAAAGTGGACACATGCAACGCACTGAAGCTGTTAGGTTGCGGGACCTGAAAGAAGAAAATGCCATAGTACATATTTAGTCTGCAGACATCATACATTGGATACTGCCAATGTGTTATCTATTAAGCATGTTTTATTAATTTTCTTTAATTTATTTGGAATATTTGTGAAGCATTAAAGTTATATTAAAGCCACAAGGCACCTGAAAAGGTGATCATTAAGTGATTAGTTGACTCCCTGGGAAAAATAAGAACCACCGTTTCACAAGTCCGAGTACAGGTTTTTTTGTGTTCGATAGAAACCAGAGGATAGAGTTCCAAATGGAGGAAATGGAGGATTTCAGACTCTCATGTGCAGCAATTCTAATCTCGATTAGACGTTCTCTCGTAGAATCAATATGCATCTAAAAATCAGCAGCTACTACATTTTAAAACAGATGGGGGAGGGGACAGAGGACTTCTAAGAGATGAGACTTGTAACAGACTCAACCAAATAAACACAGGACCACAGAACTAGAAAGTTAAACATTTATTCATGTTGTAAGGTAAAGCAGTGGAGATTGAAGAACAAGACAGTCAATTCTATGCAGCATTAGTGTGCCTTTCTCAAGATGCTTTAGAAGAACTGCCTGCCATATACAGCCTAAAATTCGGAATCCCTGACCCACACATGCATCATGCCTTGGCAAAGGTGTTTTCTCGAAGTTACAGCATGCACAGGGCCTTGGCAGTGTATCTTTCTTAACACGCTTTTGGAATGGGCAATCTTAAACATGAAGACATTTTGTAAAGGCAAGTTAGACAATGCGGATGGAATTCACATTATGGGTTGCAACATGCAGCAGTACTTTTCAATTAGTCTTTCTTAATATGCTTTAGATCATAACCTAAGCTCCAATGGCCATGGTTGGTTATCCTCTCCAGATGGATTTTCACTTCGTCCTCCCATTTTGCCAATGCACACATCTCGTACCCCATTTTGTTTCAAATCTGTAGTCTCCACATCAAGACTAGTGCCAATAGCTTCACACAACCCAGTATTTCACGTCTCAACAGTGCTTCCTGCTCTCACCCTTCCTCAGGCCTTTGGTCTCGATCTTCCTGCTACTACTACTGAAAGGCTTGGTGTCAGCCCCACACAGCATGGCCCTGTTTGGGCCTCGCAACGTCCTCTGCGAATCTTCTCACACCACCAACAGACCCCACGCTAGCCAAAGACTAATCTCCAGTTACGGACTCCTTACTCACATCACAGGCTTTTCTTTGCAGCTGCAGCACTATAAGAGGTCAGCTCACTACCTCCATGAACAAATAAAAAGGCATGCTTTTTCCATAATACATTGAAGGCACCATTGTTCCGTCTGAAAGCCTCTGCAGGCTATTCCCCAGCAGTATTTGCATCAGAATGTTAGCAACACTACTTTTTATAAAGGCAGTCCAGTTCTCTCCCCCAACCATCTACTTCACTGTAAAGTGAGGTCCCGCCAAACCCTTGCGCCTTGCTCCCCCAGCCCTTCCTCATCTAATGTTTGCCTAAATAAGGCATTCTGTTATGCCCGCTCCCTCAGACACTTGCAGTCACGTTACTCATGTCTGTACTAGTCAATCTTCGTTGTCGCAGTTTCCAGATTCAGGCTCCCACCTCTCTCACCCCCCCAACCAACACTCATGTTTGCGTTTCTTATGGAAGCAGCCTGGTTGCTTCTTCCTATGTCCTACAAAGAAGCAGAACAGATATGCCAATCATTTCCTGCTGGATCTTTCCTGATGCGCCTCCACTCTTTTTAGAGCCCTTGGTACAGCTTCCTGCCCAAGTGCTACATTACATGTTAAGTAATGTGTGCAGTCACTTTTGCATTTCCAGCAATGGTATCATGTTCCAGCATGTTCTTTCAAGTCTAAAAGTAGTTTGCATGTTCTTTCAAGTCTAAAAGTAGTTGAGGTGGTTCATAGGCTCCTTAGAAGAACCAACAGAATTACCATTCCGTTAAAGTAAGTTCTACAGTTGGTCTGGTCTTGGTAGGCACGGAGTGCTGACAGCAGAGGTTCCGGGTGAGAAAGGTCCAATCAGGCAGGAAACTAGGTTGTATACAGAATATAGGCATCCCACATCCCACATCCCACATCCCACATCCCACATCCCACATCCCACATCCCACATCCCCAGAGCCGAGCCCTTCTCAAAGTCTGGGATGAGATCCTCAGGGAGTGTGGGGGGCACAACCTTATTGGCCATGTTCTACTTGTCAGCAGTCTGACACAGTAAATCACAAAAACCTCATCTATCGACTGGAACAATGTATGCATTGCTTGGATCACACCATAAAATGGCTCAGATCTCTGCAGGAAAGAACTCAAGTGAGGTTAGGTCCATTCCTATCGTCAGTATAGTCAAAAAAGTGTAGTGTGTCCCATGGTTCGCCCCCCCTTCTACTTTTGTTTTTAATTTATATGTAGAAAATCTATACATCTTCTCCGAACCCAACCTATTCTTCCACGCTTATGCGTACAATACCCAGTCTATCTGAAAGTAGACTTTTCCAGGACAAACATGGATACGTTGACCACTGTCTCAACGAGGTAGAAAACTGGATGTTAGAAAACTTTTTTCAGTTAAATCCTAACAAAACAGATAACACTTATTGGTCCAAAACAGAGGTTCATGGAGTTGTAATTGGGCTCATCATTTAAATAGCACCTTTTATCATTACTATAGTCTCAACGTGCTTGTGGAGGGATCGCACTCGGAGACCACAGTCCAGAGTATGGACATTTTCAGAGGTATGGAATGAGTGCGCATTTTTGGCAAAGATATGGAATTCGGTGGGTTGGCTGAGCTCCTAAAAGCAACCTTAGAGATCAGGGTGGGTGCAGAGGGAGGTCAGGAGAGTGTGCAAGTGCAAAAGACTTATGCCCAGCCCGACAGAATTATGTCGTAGGTCACCAGTGTATTTTAATGGCAGAGATGTTGAAGCATAGTCTGGTGTAAGTCAGCAAAACATTATGTGCCCAATAGACTGAATTTGTCGGCAGTCGTGGCTGCATTCTGGTGCACGAGTGTGGGTAGCCATGCCTGTGGCTGATGTCCACCCAAGTGGTGCACTTATACGTATCTGGAGGCTCGGATTGGAGCTTTGTGGTTGGCGACGTTGGCCATGAGAGAGAGTCTTCTAGGCTCACTAGCCGGACCGCCATAAAAGGTCTTCCAACTCTAGGAGTTTAGTAATGAAGCAGGTGTTGGAGATAACTCTGTAGTTTGAAGGAGGGAGGGGGCCGAGAGCATTTTTTTTTTTTTTTAGATGGGGCTCGACATACGAGGCAGTGTCTCTCCATAGCGATGTTGTGAAACTGGCCAGATAGTGTGTCACAGAAAGCTTAGTAGAATGGCGAGTGAGAAGTTGAGCAGCTTGTGGTCTTTAATTCAGTGATGATTTTGTGGAGTTCCCTACTCAGATTATTGGAGTTGGAAAACCAGTGTCCACAGCAGTTTTGTTTGGCTTTTCTTATTTCGGTCAGGTAGGCCCTATTTAATCTTGCAGAAGCCATTTTTTTTTTTTTAGGTGTGGTTTTTGTACTTCATCAAGCATCACCTAGAGTGAACATGGTTTTAAGGAATTTGAGGGAGGGTGTGTACCACTTCGGGATGGGGCCTGATCTCAGAGGTGCATCTAGTCTGCATGAGGGGGGTTAGGGCAGGGAGAAGAATATAACAGTTATCCATCCTGGTTAATGGACGAGACAGAATGATGGAGAATAGGTTCAATGTGCTGAAAAGGGCTTCAACGTTGTGAGAGTTGGGAGGGAGATCATCTAAGTCAAGCTGAGAGCTTCCAAGTTATCAGTTAGCTAAAGGGTCATCAGGTTGGTGGGGACGTCAAACCAGATGTTGAAGTCTCCCAATATAGTGAGGGACGGATGCCGGATTTGGGTGGCTGATAGGGAGTCAGGGAAAGTTCCTGTGATAGCCTCCATGCCTATATACGAGTAGAAAGTGGTGGGTGAGGGAGGGAAGGAGGCAGATCTTTACTAGCAATGATTTGCAATCAGAGTTACAGGGTAGATTTTCAGTGGATATGACTGAGAGGTATTTGTGGAGGATGGCTAGTCGTCCTGCCTGCTGTGCCCATTTTGTACAATCAGGGAGTATTCTGGGGGGGAAGCCTCGTGCGAGATGGGTCCGTAGACGCTGAACCATGTTTCAGTGATGAATAGGCCATCAGGATTTTCATTGGAAATAAGGTCTAAAATGTATTTATTTTTGGAGACAGATCTGGCGTTAATGAGTATGCTGGAAAGCTGGAGTGGTTTCTGGTGTAGAGTCTGATTGGGGATGGCAGGGGAGGTTGGTGTGGGGGGTAGCGGAGAAGGGTGACCGGGCGGGATGATGGTCTGAGGAAGATCGAAGTGGTGATCAATTGTGGTGCTGGAGGTGGGGAGGGGGAATTGGTGGGTGGCACATCGGTGTTTCCTGGGGCAGGGGTGTATGTGGGTTGCTGGTAGGGGATGGGGGCTTTAGGGAGGAGGTGAAGAGAGCCAGGACAGGGTTGGGAGGAGTAAATATGAGGTGTTAGGTGGGATCGTGGGTGAAGCTGAGGAGAGGACAGAGTAGTTTGGGTGGAATAAAGGTGTGAGTGAGAGTTGGAGCGGATGTTGAGCGAGAAGTGATAGCCAGGGCGGACTGTGCTGCACTCAGGGAGGTGAAGCGCAAGATGGGGGTACTGGGAGTTGGTAAAATAGGAGAGGGTTGGTGGGTTAAAACAGGAGGCTAGGAGATCGGGGCGTGGTGGTTGGTAGAGGGCGGCGGTGTCTGGGTGTGTGAGGGTTTGTGGAAGCAGGGACTGTCGGGCAGTAGCTGGTGTTCTGGACAGCAGAGCACCAGCATGCAGCTCTGTTGCTGGAGGTGTGGTGATTGCAGGAGGATTGGGGTTTAGTGATGTGAGGGCTGGTGGGGACGCAGGATGGGAGAGGCGGCCAGTTTGGTTGGTGGGGGAGTGGAGAAGGGAGAGGGACCGGTGGGCCATGGACTGGTGCCGATATTCTTTGCAGTAGAGAGCCAGCATGCCGCTATGTTCCGAGAGGTGTGGGGGACACAGATGGAGTGGGTTTTAGAGGATGCGTTATGGAGGTAGGCCGGAGACGCAGGATAGGAGTGGGGGTAAAGTTGGCGGGTTAGGGAGTGGGTGAAGGAGAGGGTGGGTGTTGGCATTGGACTGTGGAGAGGCGCAGACAGTGGAGGGGCGTGTCACTGGGCAGGTTTTTGGAGTACGGCTCTGATCTGGGAGAGTGGGGCATGGTGAGGCACTTCGATATAACAGACACTGTGGGAAAGCAGAGTCTAGATTTAGAACATGCAGTGTGATATGATATGGTATTTATAACACGCCTACACACAAGTGTTTCAAGGCGCGACGAGGCAAGGGAGGGGGAACAAAGGGAAGACCGACAACAATCCTACTAGGCCAGGTATCATTCAGGTAGCGCAAGTGCATGGGAAGGAGGAAAGGGAAAAGTGCAAGGGGGAAAGTGCAGTACAAAGGATAGTATAATAAATAAGATAAATAAAAACTGCCAGCAAGTGGCAAGTGTATGGTAAGTGCAGAACATAAGTGCTGGTAGGGGGACTGTAAGGATAAGAAAAAACAGTCCCTAGGTGCAGGGGTTACCACGGAGGCAGTGCAGGTGGGCAACTAGCGGGCCTGGGCTCGAGATCAGAAGGGAGGCCAGGTAACCAGTGCAGTTTCTGTCAGGAAATTCAACAGGGGAGAGGGGGAGTGAAAGCAGAAGCAAAGAGGAAGGGTTTGAGGTGCTTCCGGAACCGGAGATGGTTCTCCTCAAGTTTCAGGGAGGCAGGAAGGCTGTTCCAGAGGGAGGCCCCTGCCGAAGAGAGAGATCTACCACCAACTCGTTGCTTGGAGAAGCGACTGACCCTGAGGGAGTTGGAGCCGGATGAGCGAAGAGGTCAAGAAGGAAGATATTTAGGAAGAGAGAGTTGAAGGTATTTCGGCCCCAGCCCCAGAAGGCCTTGTGGACAATGCAGAGGGTTTTGAACTTAATCCTCGCAGCCACTGGGAGCCAGTGCAGAGATTTCAGTCCTGGAGAGATACGATCTCTGGGCTTGAGGCCAAGGACAAGTCTCGCAGTCCTTTTCTGGATAAGTTGAAGAGGGCGGAGTGTAGAGGCAGGCAGATTTAGATAGAGGCTGTTAAAATAGTCCAGGCTAGAGAGAACCAGGGCTCTAGAGAGAGTGATCTTCTGGGGGAAGGAGAGGAAAGGAAGAATACCTCTGAGGAGGTGCATCTGGTAGTGTGACTTCTTAGAGACATCAGAGATGTGAGGAGAGAAGGATAGTGTGGAGTCGAAGATGACCCCGAGATTTTTAGCCTTGCAGGTGGCAGCGTGAAGAGGGTCAAGAGAGGCCGGCCAGAGAGCTGCAGGGAAGGAGGGAGTGGATGTGCCGATGAGTAGAATCTCAGTCTTACTGGCATTAAGGCAGAGGTCATTGGCGGCACACCACTCCTGGATGGCAGACAGACAGTCAGAGATGAGGGAAGGAGAGGAGGAGGCCGAGGGTAGCCTGAAAATGAGCAGAGTATCGTCCGCATAGCACTGAGAGTTGGGGCACAGAGTGGCAATGCGGTGGGCAAGGAATGCCAGGTATTGGTTGAACAGCCAGGGAGAGAGGTTAGATTCCTGGGGGACCCACAGGTAGAGACAAACATATCGGAGTGGAAAGACCCAAGTTGGACCTGGGAGGGTCGGTCGGAGAGGAAAGAAGTCAGCCACGCCACAGCCCGACCAATGATACCCAGGTTATCACAGAGAAGGTGGAGCAGGATGGCATGGTTGACAGTGTCAAAGGCAGAGGAGAGATCAAGTAAGATGAGAACACACGGGGTGTTAGAGTCAAGGTTGGAGAGGTCTTCACGGATGTTCAGGAGAGCAGTTTCCGTGCTTCTGGCAGCTCTGAAGCCAGACTGATGGTCATGAAGACAACCAACAGATTCAGTGTGGAGATTGAGCTGGGAGATGGCCAGTTCCTCCAGGAGCTTGCCCATGAAGGGGGTGATGGAGATTGGGCGATAGTCAGCCAGGCAGGAGGGTTCGGCAGAGGGTTTCTTAAGAAGAAGGTACACAAGGGAGTGCTTCAAGGGGGATGGGAAGACTCCAGTGGCGAAGGAGTGATTGCAGAAATCAGCCAGGGCAGGAGCCAGGGAGTCGATGTGGTCCTTGATCGTTTGAGGAACAGGGGTGAACCTGTTTTGACGAGACTTTCATAGATCAGACTTGTCTAGAAACCATGTCTGCGGAGAACAGGGGAAAGGCAGAGAAGGAGGGAGGTGAGGTGGCTGCAGAGAGGCCAGAGGAGGAGCAGGGAGTGGGGGGAGGTGGGGGATAGGAGGAGAGCGAGGACAGGATGTCCTGAGTTTTAGAGATGAAGTGAGAAGCCAGTGCCGTACAGAGGGCCTGGGAGAGGGTAGGGGAGGTAGACTGCGACAGGATTGGCCAGTTCCTTGCAGATTTTAAAGAGTTCAGCCGAGTTGTTTGATGCCGCAGAGACACAGGCTTGGATATGGTCTCTCTTCTTGGTTAGGACAGAGAGCCGGTATGGTCTTGTGTGTGAGACAAGCACCCAGCCTCAAAGCACACTGTGTGTGAAAAAGGAACAAGTTACTTACCTGTAACTGTTGTTCTCCAGCATGGGTCTGGCATGGATTCACATGCTCATGAATATTCCCCGTCGTCAGGCTGGGAATCCTCGGTAAAGAAAAAACCAGTATCAGTTTCGTTTCTGATCTGTCTTTCGTAGTAATAACCAATCACTGGTCTCTGCGTCATACTGACCACAGCCAATGACTGCCCTCTACCTAAGCACCGCCTCTGGCAGCCCTCTTCAGATTTGGAAGCACGTGAAGTGGCAGTATGACCAAGTGAAGAGCCGCAGAGGGGTAGGCGGGAGGGTTCGCATGTGAATCCATGCCAGACCCATGCTGGAGAACAACAGTTACAGGTAAGTAACTTGTTCCTTCTCCAGCATGGGGTCTGGCATGGATTCACATGCTCATGAATAAAGAATACATAGCAGTACACACATGCACAACCACGGGAGGTGGCAAAGGCTCAACATTAAGCATCACAACAACTCAACATTAAGCATCTTACCTCCTCACCAGGCTCACCTCAGGCGAACAGGTTGCGCAGCACTGCTTGGCCGACCCTGGACTCCTCCCTGGAATCCCGGTCGACGCAGTAGAATTTCGTGAAGGTGTGCGTCGACCTCCACGTAGCAGCCCTGCATATGTCCAGCAGGGGCACACCAGATAGGAACGCCGTGGTAGCTGCGATCGCTCTGGTGGAATGGGCTCTCGGACGGCCAGGCAGCGGTCGGTTTGCCAACCGGTGACAGCACATGATACAGCCGGAGAGCCATCTGGAGATGGAAGCCTTCGAGAGAGCCTTCCCCTGATTGACAGGTCCAAAGTTCACAAAGAGTTGTGACGTCTTCCGAAAACCCTTTGTGCGGTCCACGTAGAACTTCAGCGCTCTAGCTACATCCAGCGAGTGCAAAGTCCTCTCAGCCGGCGACGAAGGCGACGGGAAGAACACAGGTAACACCAAGGGTTCGTTGAGATGAAAGTCCGACGGTACCTTGGGCATGAAGGAGGGGTGCGTCCTGAGCACTACCCTCGTGTCGTGGAAAGTCAAGTACGGGGCCTTGCAGGAAAGGGCCTGGATCTCTCCCACTCGTCGTGCGGAGGTGATGGCCACAAGAAAAGCTGTTTTCCACGATAGAAACTTCAACGGGGCCGAGTGCAGAGGCTCGAACGGAGGTCCCATGAGCTTGGTCAGCACCACGTTGAGCTCCCACGCCGGGGCCGGAGCCTTCACCGGCGGGAACGATCTGAACAGTCCCTTCATGAACTCCTTCACCAGACGATGAGACCACAAGGACGTCCGCCCCGTGGTTCTGGTGTATCGGGAGATCGCAGCAAGATGAATCTTGATGGACGCGTGTGCCAGACCAGCTTTGGCCAGCGTCAGCAGGTACGGCAGTACTTGGGGAGCCGTAATCCGTAGAGGGTTAATCTTCTGTGCGTGGCACCAGACAGAGAACCTCTTCCATTTGTGTCCGTAGCATTTAAGAGTCGAGGACGCCCTGGCCTTTGCAAGAACCTCTCTGCAATCGGCCGGTATGTCGTATCCTCCAAACTCTAGCGCTGCAGGAGCCAGGCCTGCAAGTTCAGCGACTTCGGGTCGTGGTGGAGGATGGCGCCTCCTTCCCTGGAGAGTAGATCCGCGTCCGCCGGCAGCTTGATCGGCGGGGACGCTGACAAGTCCAGCAAGTCCGGGAACCATATCTGCCTCGGCCACGCAGGTGCGACGAGGATCATCCTGCACCGTGACCTCTTGAGCTGGTTGACGAGCCGGATTAGCAGAGGCAAGGGAGGGAACGCGTAGAGGAACAGGCCCTCCCAGGGGAACGAGAAAGCATCGCCCATGCTCCTCGTCTGGGGAAACCTGCTGGCGAACCTCCGGCACTTGGTGTTCGTCGCCGTCGCGAACAGGTCGATCTGGGGTGTGCCCCACCGTCGGAAGAGGCGATCCACCAGATCCTGCCGTAGTTCCCACTCGTGGCACGAGCGCAGCTCCCTGCTGAGTGAGTCGGCGATGGTGTTTTTTATCCCTGCCAGATGAAACGGCACCAGAAAAATCCCTTGGGCGACGGCCCAATGCCACAGGTCCTGCGCCTCCTTGGACAGCGCTGGGGACCTGGTTCCGCCCTGTTTCCTGATGTAAAACATGGTGGTGGTGTTGTCGGTGAAGATCCTCACCACCTTGCCCTTGAGGGACGGAAGGAAGGACCTGAGGGCCCAAAACACTGCACGGAGCTCCAGGACGTTGATATGCAGGGACTTCTCCGTCGGGAGCCAGAGTCCCCTTGCGTGCAGATTTTCGGTGTGCGCTCCCCACCCTTCCAGGGAGGCATCCGTGGTCACAGTCTCCTGGTGGGCTGGGGTCTGGAAGTCCATGCCCGCCGTCAGATGCGCGCGGGTGCCCCACCACCGTATCGCTCGTCGGAAGCTCTCGTCGAGCTTGATCCTTTCCTCGAAGCTGCCCGTCGTCTGGATCCAGCGCGCATCCAGGAATTCTTGCAACGGGCGCATCCGGAGCCTGCACATGGGAATGAGGTAGATGCAGGAAGACATCATCCCGAGGAGGGACTTGATGGACCTCACTTTGGCCGCGTCGGCCACCAACATCCGTTGCACCTTGCCCAAGATGGTCCTGGTCCTCTCCTCCGACGGGGAGGCCAGAAGGGACACTGTGTCGAGCCTCGCTCCCAGAAACAGTGCGACTTGCGCGGGCACCAGGTGGGATTTGGCGTAGTTCACGGAGAATCCCAGGTCCGTGAGGAGTTGGACGGTCCTTGCCGTGTGGACCACGGCGAGCTCCCTCGTCTTGGCGCGGATGAGCCAGTCGTCCAGGTAGGGGTAGACGTGAATCCCCTCGCGGCGCAGCTGCGCCGCCACCGGTGCGAGGCACTTGGTGAATACCCTGGGTGCCGACCGTAGTCCGAAGGGAAGGGCTTTGAACTGGTAATGACGCCCTTGGACTACGAACCTGAGGATTTTTCGGTGCCCCTTTAGGATGGGAATGTGGAAGTAGGCATCCTCCAAATCCAACGACGATAGGAAGTCTCCTTCCTCCAGCTGACCCAGGACGTGCTGGAGGGTGACCATCCGGAACTTCTGCGCCTTGATGAACTTGTTCAGACGTCGCAGGTCTAGGATGGGGCGCCATCCTCCCGTCTTCTTCTTCACGAGGAAGTATCTCGAGTAGACTCCGGAGCCCCGAAGCCTCTTTGGGACGAGTTCGATGGCGCCCTTTCTGAGCATCGCCTTTACCTCCAGGAGAAGTTGAGGGACGTGAAGTTCTTTCCTGGCCACGGGGGGGACGCGCGGGCACCTTCTTTGAAACTCGAGCGCGTGGCCCCGGGCCAGGGTGTCCAGCACCCAACGGTCGGTGGAGATGGACTCCCACACGCTGACGAAGCCCGCCAGCCGGCCTCCCACCGGGGTGCTTCGGTGGGGGCCCGACCCCACGGCCGGTTCAATCCTGCTTGGACGCGGCCTTGCCGCCTTGACCTCCTTGGCGACGACGGCGGGGTCCGCTAGACTTGCCTCGTCCTCTGTAGGCCTCTTGCGACGACGAGCGGGCCGCTTGACGGTAGGAAGCGAAACCGCCGCCGGAACCTTTGGAGGCGCCCTTGCCTCCGCTGCTCCGAAAGGGCGTCCGTCGTTGCTGCAGAACTCCAAGGGCCCGGGCCGTCTCAGTATCCGCCTTGATGGCCTGAAGGGAATCGTCCACTGTCTTCCCAAACAGGTTGTTCCCGTCGAAGGGCATGTCCAGGACTCTGGTCTGGACGTCCTGCCGGAAGTCCGTAGCTTTGAGCCATCCACGACGTCGAAGGCAAACGCCGTTGCCCAGCTGGCGGAACCCAGTGTCGGCGATGTCCGTCGCCACGGTGATGGCGTGGTCCGGAATCCGGGGTAGGCTGCGCCCGGAGGCATAGGGGGGCCGTGTCCGGGACCCGGTACTTTTTCTCGTACCGGTCTCTTCTAACTGGCGTCGTGGAAGGGTTCTTGAGGAGGGAAAGGCCCTCATCCCAAATGTCGTCCAACAGAGGCACTGCGAGGACCGTCTTCCTCTTGGCCTCGCGCCGCTGATAAAGGAAGCCTTCCTTTTTCTTCTCCTCAGGGCAGAGTTGGAAAAGCTCGGAAGCCCTGGAGATCATGGAGTGGAAAGATCCGATCTCGTCGGGCGGAGAAGCCCTGGTGGGAGGCGACGACGGAATATCCTCGTCGTATGCCTCGTCGTCCGTACCCGTCGCTGCCGTGTCAGTCCCCGTATCATCCCCTCGGGTGGACGGGGAGGAGGGCTGGACGGGGCGCGACGGTTGAAAAGGAGGTGGTGGATGGATCCTTCTTTTCTTTGTAGGGGGAACACCAGAAGGTCCCGGTTCTGGATCCCCCGACGGGAGAGGTTCCTCCGTCGGTAACGGTAGCCTCGTCCTTATCTCGGAGCATAAGGACTGTATGGCCAACAAAATGGCCGCCGAGTTGTCTTGCGGCGCTGGCAGAGGGGAATCCGACGGGCGAGCAGGGGCCCCGTCGGTATCCTCGACGATGTCGTCGTCGTCACCTGCGTCGGGGTCCATTCCGACGGGCTGGCCTTCTTCCACGCCTAGGCCGTGGCTTAAGACCTCGATCAGCTCCTCTTCTGAGGTTGAGGCCGAATCTACGACGACGCCCTGCCCCCCCTTCTTCTTCCCCACGGAGGGTTTCACGGGGGTCCTATCGATGGGCACAAAAGAAGACTCCCTCCGAGGAGGCAGGGAGATTCTGGGCCCCGAGGTCGCCACCACTGGTGCAGCCTCCACAGGCTGAGCCAGGGCCGCCGCGACCGTTTCGATAGAGGGCTTGGTCGGATGGATCAAGGCCTTCACCACCTTAGGTGCGCTCACCGCCTTATCCACGCTCCTCCTCTGCCTTAGAGCTCGACCGGGGCCTCTCCAGGAGCTTCGCCGGGTGCTCGGCCTTCCTCTTACCCGACCCAGAGCGTTGGCTCGTGGTTGATGGTCCCGGGGAGGGTGCGCCCTGCCTGGCGCCCGTAGAGCCCGACCGTTCGGCGCTCCCGGTGCCAGCGGACTCGCGGTGCTTGGCCTTATGTTGGGCCCCCGTCGCCGGGGCGCCCTCAAAGGTCTTAGAAGACCGCTCGGATTTCTTCTTCTTCTCGCCAGACGGGCTCTTACCCTCCAGCCAGTTGGCGAGACGTTGATGGCGGTCCTTCATGGTCCGTTCCGACATGTTGCCGCAAAACGCACAGTCCTTCTCCACGTGCGTCTTGTCCTCATGAAGGCAGTAAAGGCAGAAAGAGTGTTCGTCCTCCTTAAAGACGTTCTGCAGCTGGCATCCAGGGCAGACCCTGAACAGCTTTCCGGGCGTCGAGCTTCCCTTCTCCTGGGCCATCTCCGAGACCGGGCCTGAGAAGCTTCTGGAGTCCTCCGAAGTGTAGCTCGACGAATCTTCACCCTTGAGGGCACAGACGAATCCGACACGGGTCCCCGTTGATCGGATGTAGGATCGGTGGAGCTTGAGGCTCTTTTGACCGAAAGAATCGAAGTTTTTTGTGAAAAAGCGCGAAAAATAGCACTAACGCTCGAGAGCAATAGCACGAGGATCCCAACACATGAACGTGCGGTAAAAATCTGAAGATGGCTGCCAGAGGCGGTGCTTAGGTAGAGGGCAGTCATTGGCTGTGGTCAGTTTGACGCAGAGACCAGTGATTGGTTATTACTACGAAAGACAGATCAGAAACGAAACTGATACTGGTTTTTTCTTTACCGAGGATTCCCAGCCTGACGACGGGGAATATTCATGAGCATGTGAATCCATGCCAGACCCCATGCTGGAGAAGTACCATGATTTAAAACATACACAGGAGGGAAACAAGCACATAGTTTCAAAACATACACTGTGAAAATGCATCCAGATTGAAAACCTACACTATGTGTGAAGAAAGCACTTAATTACGAAACATTGGTTTAACATAGTGGCCGACTGGAAAGCACAGCGAGGTTCAAGACAGTTGGCAGCTAAAAGTGCAGCCAGGTTTGGCACAGTGGCCGTCTGTATAGCACTGCAAGGTTTAACACTGTTTGGAGAGCGCACCAGGGTTCAACACAGTGGGCAACCAGAAAGCGCAGCAAGGCTCAACACAGTGGCTAGGTGAAAGGCAAAGTGAGCTTCAACACAGTGGCTATTTGTAAAGCGCAGCAATGCTCAACACAGTGGCTACCTGGAAGGCACAGCGAGGTTCAGCACTTGCCCCATGCTGGCCTCCTTTTTATTTATTTGTATTTATTTGTTCTACTGTGATCCCATGCACTGCACTGCCCCCTACCTTCACCCCTAACACTTTTCCCCTCCCCCCTCACCTGCACTTGCAATCTCAATGTCTCCTGGTCTAGTAAGATAGTTGTCAGTCTTCCCTTTGTTCCCCTCCCTTGCCTTGTTGCGCCTTGAAACACTTGTGTATAGGTGCGTTCTAAATGCCATATCATATCTGTAAAGGACAGAGAGGTTCAACACAATGTCTATATGTAATGCAGTGCAAGGTACAACACAATAGCTATCTGTAATGCGCAGTGAGGTTCAAATCATTGGCTGACTAGAGGGTACACCAAGTTCATCACAATGGCTAACTTGGGGGCATAGTGAGCTTCAGCAGTGGTTACCTGTACAGCCCAACCCGTTTTAGCACAATGGCCGATTAGAGAGCGCAGCCAGGTTCAAGGCAATGGCTAACTAGGAACTAAGTTAAGGTTCAACACAATTGCTAATGGGATGCACCAGATGTAAATGAGTACTGAAACATTAAGTGTAGCTAAAATTGGAGTTTGAAAGGCAGTTTCTGCAATGTTGTTAGTCTCAGAGGTGTAACCGTTCCAAAGCAGTGCCTACCTGCAGCTGTGTTTTGATGGCGATGGCAATGGCAAGTGATTGGATGCAAAGCCAGTGAGAAACCTAATTTGTGCTTACAATTAGAACGCGAGGACAGGGATTAAATGCTGGTACTGTAACCTAGAATCAAAACATATCCTGTGAGCAAGGTACACGTAGAATCAAGACATACACTGTGTGCAAAATATTGGTCTGTTGGTGGTGAGGTTTTCAGGAGCCCAGTATCACTTTAGCTGGTTTTTCCCTCTGGCCCGCTGCCCTGGTTGAGCTGCTGAAGGGAGACTTTCCGGTCATGTGGGATGCTCCCCACTGACCAATCCGAGGGTTGGATGGGCGGGATGAGGAGGGGAGAAGAGGGTTGGACTGGGAAGGGGCTTTGGGGAGGGGAAATGGATGG
The DNA here is from genome assembly GCF_040938575.1 of Ambystoma mexicanum. Taxonomy (NCBI): domain Eukaryota; kingdom Metazoa; phylum Chordata; class Amphibia; order Caudata; family Ambystomatidae; genus Ambystoma; species Ambystoma mexicanum. The sequence continues at coordinate 1,457,530,383 of NC_090921.1, forward strand.
CGAGGGGCACGGAAAGTGCAAAAACGGGAGGGTTAATTTGAAATCAAACAAGCAAATACTTACCAAGCGTTGATGAAAGCATGACCACCCGTCATTTTATTTACCAATGTAATTTGCATCCAAAGAAATAAAATATGGACTTAAGGAATTCATGGTGGCAACAGTAAAGACAGACAAGTGATCACAGTTCAAGGGTGTTTATTGAACTATAAAATGGGTGAGAAAAAACGCCAAATCTAAACCTAAATCTAAGATGGGTGAAAGCTACAACCATCAAATAATAATAGGGCAGTCCTAGTGGCGTCTTGTAGAATAAAAAGGGTCTATTCTAATAATACCTATTGACAATCCTTACAACGAAGTTACGAAATAGTGTGGGGATAATGTTCAAGAAAAGAAAGAAGTGTTCACCAAATGATAAGTCAGGATGGTAAGGCTGGGGTCTCCCCACGTTTTTAGCATGGGACAAGGTGGGACCTCTGAGCACAGCACACTCCTGGGCCTCGCCAGCAAGAGGTTAGAGTTCCTTTCAACGATGCCAGGACCTTCTGGGGCCCAAGTCTTTTCTGCAAAGTCTCTTGCCTTAGAAGGCCTGCTGGCCCATAAACAATAAACAAAAGTTCCTTTGGTAATCTTTCACATTGGGTGATTGCTCTTCACCCTGTGGATCCCCTTCAGTCGGGCTCTGATCCTTCTTGCAAGGTTAGCCTCCCTCAATCGGGTTCAATACCGCCTTTCAATCCAAACATGTCATACAACAGTCTCAATGTCTTTTTAAACAATGATTCATTGTGGACATCCCTCAGCTGGGTGCACACTTGTCGACACAATGTTAATGGGTATATTACTATTTACCCCCAATTCGCAGGGATCCCTCCGTCGGGTTCACATTTCCCAATTTCACAGTTCACTCAGTTTTCTCCAATGTGTCAAAGACACCCTCGTAGGACCACTTTGACATTTCAAGCTGGCCTCTCCTAGGCCTCCTGGTTCTCGTAGTTTCAACAAAAATACAACACAAAAAGGATCCGGTCAAGTCCTTCGAATGAGCGCCCCCGGACCACTGTGCTTCTGGACCTTTTACTAGGGTTTCTTTAAAGTTCAAACATAAGTTTTCTTCAACAATGTTGCCGCCTGTAACATTGAGCCCAGCACAGTTCGGTTTACTATCAGTCTTCTCCGACTCACCAGCTGTGCTGAACTGGGAGTTTCTTGTCTCGGGAGTCAAGGACGGCACCAATCGCTTCTGCCTGCTTTGGTTTTCAATGTGGTAGGGCCCTGTGTGCCGTTGACACCTGTCACACCACATGCCAGCTGGTCTTCGCGGTCTTATGATTTCCCTTTTGGAGTCTTTACGGGTCAGAGTTGAAAAGGGCAAGGGCAATTCCCTCCTCGTCATCTCTCCAGGTCTCGCCGCTTTTCTCCTCCATTTGAACTGCCGGTCCGGAATAGCTGCCTCCTTGTGCGTTCAGCCTTGCACTAAGTGTGCTCTCATGCTCTGCCTTTTATCCCTGTTGAGAAGGGAAAGGGCCATTAGGTGTGCGTTGTTATTGTCAATTGGCTGACTCGGAAAACCCTTGTGTTGGCACATGTCAGGGAACCGGCTCTGGTGTTAGTCTGTTTTTCAGAGTGCCAGAAAGTGTTTGTGTCGGAAAAGGGAAGGGGTAGAACATTTGAATATACTATGGGGTAAAATGGGGAAAAGGTGTTAAGGAAGGGGTACGCATCTCACCAGTTGGTGTCCCACTTCCACTCCCCAAGGACCCCCATCCGGGGGAATCCTCTCGCACTGGTCCACCCCCAGGAACTGGATCCAATAGCGATGTTCCACCTTTGTGTAACCAATGCGTCCTCAGACAGTAAAGAACTGTTCACCATCCTTAGAGAGCTTGAAAACTCCTGTCAAACTACAGCACCCACCAACACTAGTAAAGACTGGTGCACTACTATACAAAATGCCCTATCTTCCAAAATCCTACTGCTGCAAAACAAAATCGATAGTAAAAAAACACTCCTAGCAGATAAAACTCCACCCACCCTAGCAGTGACTCCAACAAACGCCACTCTTGGCCCCACATTTCAATTCACACCAGTTTCTCACAAAGAAATACTAGACACCATAACGAAACTTAAAGCCTCCACCTGTAAAGAAGACCAATTCCCTTCCCACCTAGTGAAACTCTGCGCCCCCACCCTTACACCGATCATCATCGAATTTGTCAACGCCTCATTCCTCACCAACACAGTCCCCACTAGCATCAAAAAATCTTGGGTGACACCCGTTCTAAAAAAAATCAACCTTGGATCCAACTATACCCACTAACTACCGACCCATTACAACTCTCTCATTTCTCCTAAAAATAATCGATAAAATAGCCTACTCCCAAATACAAAACCATCTGGAACACTACCAACTGTTAGGGGACCGACAGTCAGGTTTCCGCCCTAACCATAGCACAGAGACAGCCCTCCTTGATTTGAAGATCCAAATGGATGCCACCAGAGAAGCAGGTAAACTCTGCCTACTAATGCTTCTGGACCCCTCAGCTGCCTTTGACCTGGTCGACCATGACAAACTCTAAACACATTAGCCAACAACTTCAACCAAGCTAAGAACGCCACTGACTGGATCAAAACACTCTTGGCAGATAGGACCTCTAGAGTATCCATCGGCAAAGAATTAGCAGACCCTGTGCCAGTCCCTGCAGGCGTTCCGCAAGGATCTTGCCTATCCCCCACACTGTATAATGCCTATACTAAGTTGCTATTCGCAGCTTTGGATGCCATGGGTGTCATCTATACCAACTTTGCTGATGACACCCAGATCTTTATCCCACTCAGATAATTACGAACAAGACTCACTACTGGTCAACCAAATCTACTCTCATACAAAACTGGATGGCCAACAACAGCCTCTATTTAAACTACGACAAAACAGAGCTCCTCATACTAGGCTCCTCCACCAGAATTGACGCCCTCGAGCATGTTTTTAAATCATTCACCATTGACGGTGCCACAATCCCCGTACTCAAACAAGTCAAGACTCTTGGCGTTTACTTAGATGCCACCTTGACTATGTCAAAACAAGTAAACACACTAGCCTCATCTACATTTTACACTTCCAAACTCATCACGCTCAGTCGCAAATTCCTCTCAACCAACAACTGTGTTACACTAGCCAGAGCTCTCATTCTCTCCAAGCTAGATTATTGTAATATCCTTTCCCTTGGCACCTCCAAATCCAACTTAGCCAAACTTCAACTTATGCAGAACAAAGCCCTTAGAGCGGCCCTAGGCATCAAACATTTTTTTAACACATCTCCAACACCAGAAGAGACCACCACTGGCTCCCCATCCAAGCCAGAATCCTATTTAAAACCCTGAGCATTACTCATAAATGCATGGCCAACAAAGCTCCCAAATACCTCAACAACACAGTCATGAAGAAACCCCAGACCAGACTCTTCAGATCCAATAAGAACGCATACCTCGAAATTCCAAGATACAAAAGAGAGAAAGCGTGGGGTAGCAGTTTTAAAATCCTGGCTCCCAGACATGGGAACTCTCTACCCGCTAATATTATGAATGAAACATCTTTCCCAAAATTCAAAAATTCTTTGAAAACCTGGCTATTCAACAAGTACTAACTGAATCTAGAGCACTATCTCACCCTAACTAACTGTACATATCTGACTGACTAACGTATATAATTGACTGTTCGTTCCTGTGTATCTCTTTGTTCACATTTAAGATTGCATTCACCCAATGTCTGTAACTACGCCGCGATACCCCCGGGTCTGGGTGTATAACAAATTAAATAAAATAAATAAAATAAAAATATGTCCGTGTCCAGGCCACCTGGATGACAGAGCCCTGGCACTAGTGGGTGTCACACCTTCAGGTTTCTCAAAACTTCCATTGGTCTCATGATTAGAATAGTAATCTGGTGCATTATCCCCACATCCCCCCCTTGTCCCAGTACCACCAATAGTAATCAATTGCATTAACCCACATCCCTCATGCTTGTCCCAGTACCCAATTAGTAATCCTACCTTTACCACCACCTCCCTTGTCCTAGTACTACATTAGGAACCTGTTGCATTGCCCCCACCTCTCTCTTCCTCATCCCCGTACCCCATTAGTAATCCTATTGTTACAGCCATCTCCCTCTTTCTTGTCCCCGTAACCCAATATTAATAAGCTGCATTACTCCACCGCCCAGTACCCCAATAGCAATCTTTTGCATTACCTCACATCCCTCTTCATGGTTCCAATAACCCAATAGTAATCAATTGCATTGTCCCACCACCATATTCCTCATTCCACTACATTAGTAATCTGTTGCATTGCCACCACCACCCTATTCCTCGTCCCAGTAACCCATTAGCAATCCTACCTTTCCCACCACCTCCTTCGTCTCAGAATTATATTCCATTAACTTCATCTCCCTCTTCCCAGTACACAATTCATAATCAGTTGTATTGCCCCCAACTCCCTCTTTGTCCCAGTACTACATTAGTAATCTGTAACATTACCGCTTAATGCCTCTTCCTCATCCCAGTACTCCATTATCCCCGTTTATCTTTCTCGCTGCAGTACCCTATTAGTAATACATAAAATTACTGCAATCTTCCTCTTCCCAGTACCCAATTAGTAATTTGTCACATTACTGACAACTCACTATTCCTCATCCCAGAATGCCATTAATAATCCTTTACATTACGACCAACTCCCTCTTCAGTGTCCCAGGACCCGTCCCCAACTATCTTCCTCGCCCCACTTGTCTATTACCCCACCTCACTTTTGTCCATCCCAATAGCCCATTAGTAATCTGTTGCATTACCCCACGTGCATGTTCCTCATCCCAGTACACCATTAATGATTCATTCTTAGCTAGTGGACAAAATCAAAATTAAATACTTGTTACACCCCAGTATTTCTGCTAGAATACACTGTATATCTTCAAATACAGACAAGAATATTTTCCCATGGCTGGTACACACCAGTAATGTCATTGATTGGGTCATAGGTGGTGTCCTAATTCATTTCTCATATGCGTTAATCACTGATAGCATCTGACATGTCCTAAGTGATGCCATGTGTGACAGACATCAGTGTGCTTAAGGGCTGCTGTTAGGGAGACTTCTCATTTCTGTGCCAATTCCCTTCAATCTTAGAGAGCCCCAGCTCTTTTGCTGGACTTTAGGGCTTAATTTTAATACTGGAGTGAGTGAGACCTTGTTCTCACTCACTCATGTATTTTGACCTGATTTGGATTCCATATTTTGGAGTCTCCATGGTCTACCCTCATTCGTTCCTTCAAGCATTGCCATCTTCCTTCATACTATGGCTGCTTATAGCTCTAAGGAATAGCCTGTGCCCCCCTCTTCGTCCATAGGAATCTGTGGTCTAAACAAGAATGTGTCAGATATTCTCAGTCTACCCCCACTAAGCCAAGTAACCATGTTAATAGAATGCTCACCCCATAAAGGAAAACCCCTGACTCAACGGAACGCCGCGCAGAGCAGCTTGCCCTGTGAACGCCAGTATAAATTTGCCCATGTTTAAATAGTGTATTGCAGGAGTGCAACACACTATCCCTTGATCAGTAAATTAAATTGTCATGTTAAGTTTTGTCATCAAATCTCTTCCCAAAAGATGAACTGATGTCTGCCATGAATACAACAATGGAAAAGACATGCCAGTCTCCTATAGAGACTGGTAATTCATCAGTAAAATAAACTCTACTTGTACCTCCAGAGAACCCCTGAGCATTCATGGCAATTCCCGACATTTGATGGTTTCCCTTTCGTCTACATGAACGAGTGTCTACTAAAAAAAGAAAAAGATTTGCTTCATATTGTCCCATCGACCCTTGATTCCTCTTGGGGGACTGGTGTCGCAGAAAGTAGTGAACCCATCAAGTCACCCTGTGAGATGTCCTATTGTGGGTATATGCACACCCGTGTACCTGTGAAGGGCTTCCCTCCCACTACAGTGGCACCTTCTATTCTAGGGGACAATAGTTGCCCTGTGTTTACATACTGCAGTGTCTACATGGGGACGTGCTTCGACTGCCCTTGTGGTGGATTCATGTGCATCTGCTCTGGTTGTGGCGTCTGTTGCAGTTGTGGCTCTTGAGTCCGATACAATATCTGATCTTGGGCAAACCCTTCCCTAGTTTGTGTACTATAAAAAAGGTGGAGGATATGCTGCCCCCCCTCTTGTTAATTATACATTCCCTTGGCTCCCACATAAGCGTGCAATGTGCCCGGTCATCCCACAATTCCAAGATATGGGGGAAGATGGTCTGACTAGTCCCCATTGGTTAAATCCTCCTTGCACATTCGGATTCTCATTTTGCGCATTTTGAAACAGACCTTGATTGTTTTGAAATCCACCCCTTCCTCTATATCTCATACCTCTGCCTCGTGGCATGAACCCATTTCCTCCAAGGTCCATCAGGCGCGGATTATTTGCCTGCGATGTACCCACTGCTTGATGTATCCCCAGCCCTTCTCTGCTGGTCAATTCTGCCCCTTCTATGGCATATTTTGATAATTTCTTCTGAACTAATTTAGCTTCCTCGGTTTTCCTAGCCTCATCTTTCTTGTTTTTCTTCTGCAATAGCCAACAGTGATGCACTATTGTCAACTGTATCTCACCCCACGGTTTGGCTACCATTCCCACCAGTTTCTTCATTTGTCTCTGTACTGGCTCAGGCAACCCTGGACATAAAATGTGGTAAAATAATGCTATTGTTTTATCCCACAACTCTTTCGTTTCAAGAGTCCAACACTCTTGAATGTAAGCATAGGGTCTTCATCTTACATGTCATAATTGCACCCATACCCGATGTGTCAAGATACTGCACTTTGAGAGCACGCCACACGACTGCACTACAATTATTAAACAGTGCTCCACTAGTGCGCTGTGCCGTCACACTTAAATAGCCTGCTCTCCTCCATATGTCATCAGCCCCCCCCCCCCCCCAAGAATGGCTGCCAAGAGACCCTTAATGCCTCCAATGGCCAACGTAGTTCCTCCTGTCATTTTTTTCTAATTCATAAATCAATTTTCCCGCACCCAATGACAAACTCGGTAGTTTGCATCTTACATTATCCTTATCCATCTGTGGCCATGGAACATACTGCAGTCTTTTTCCAATAAGGGAAACTGCGTGAACCCTAACCCGCAATCTGCTCCCATTGTCTGCCAATCCATGGCAGGGGCAATGGTCCCGGACCGTCTCCTCACTGGTAGCAATCTTAACCTGCTCACAAGTGGCAGTGATGCTCATTTCTCACTACATGATCATCCTCTGGGGCGCTGTGGGTATGCTATCGGATCTGGCGTCCTGTCCTTAGGCTGCTCTAGATCGGACCATCTTACTTTCTGGTCTGTCTGTAGGCTTCCCTCAAAGGCACATGCGCCTCCTCCCTCTTCCCCACAGAAGGATGCTCTCTCCTCGTCCGACAGGTCTAGTCCCCAACTAGTGCGACTCTCGTTCCCTTCACCCTAATCTAGGTTCAGTCTACTTAAAGACGAAGTTCTATACTCAAGACGAAACAGATTTTCTTCTTCGTTTCATGGTTTAAATGCTGGGGAGGCATCTCCTTGCCCTCAGCTTTCATAGCTGCTACTTCCCTTTAATTCCTGATAGGCCTCATCAATCCCATCTCCGATGCTTCCTATGTCAAAGTTTTCCTCTTCTAATGTTAGTCTCTTTCATCTGAATAAACTCTTCTATTCTGTCCCATCGTATTGTTGGACTGGGCTCCTTTTGAATGTGGTTAATATCAAGCTCCTGTGGTCTCCTTTTTTGTTCTAATTCTTCATCTAATTCCCTTCGATTTCTTGCCTCCCTTCTGATTCTCTCTTCCTCTTGTCTCATCTCTTCTCACTCCCCCTCTCCTTTATTCCTCTTCTTTTCGTCTATGTATTCTTTTGTCCCTTATTGTCTGTGCTTCCTCCTTTTCTCTTCCTTTCTCGTCTGTCCCCGTCTTCAAGTGCTCTTTGCATGTTGTCATAATTCTTTTGCTCCTCTGCCTGTTCTTGCTTTCTCTTGCTCCTCCTAATACATCTGTTCTCATAACTCCTTGCTCTCTTATGCTAGTCTTCCTTCTATCTTTTTTCTTGTTCCCTGTCTTTTCTATCCTGTTAGTCTGTCTTCTCTTTGCCTTACTTCCTCGATGCTTTTCCCATGTAGCTTGAGTAATATCTGTCCTCCCATCCATTTGTTCTGCACAAGCGTTCTAGTCAGCTCAATCTTTCTCTGCTTTCCATCTCTTGATCTCTCGTTCCATTTCTGTCGATGCATTCGATCGCTCACTTTTCTTAATCTTGTATGATCTTAAGGATCTCTTTTCTCTTACTCTCTTCTGGACTATCGTCACTGCTATAAGCGGGAAGTTTGTGTATATGATTACTATACTCTGCTGCTGCCTTTAGTCCCTTTAATGGATACAAGCCTGCGTCTTCCATATCAACGCCTTTCACTTCAGGCAAGGGAAGCCAAAGGCTCGACACCTTCCTCCTTACATTGGCCAAGCAACCACTCCTTTGGTGACGGATCATCCCTCTCTTACATCTTCCAAAGGTCTAAAATAGCTACCCTTTTCGCCAATGTCTTGCCCTTGTAGGCAGCGTGCAAGTATGTGGTCATGTTGCAATACCGCTTTTAACAGTGATCCCCCTTGTGACCAGATCATGAACATCTCATCTGCCATGCCTTTCACTCATTCTGCACTATACTGCTTACGCTTGGGCATGTGTTTTGGCAATGTTTTACATAAATGCCTCAGAGGAGTGATATCTCCCATTGTGAAGAGTCTCCATTGACTGTCAATCCTTACCAGACTTTATAAAAATACCTTCACCACAAACAAATATGAGCACGATCCATCCATCACCGCTCAAACCTCATCTCTGGATTGGTACCAACCACTTCCCTAGATAAACAATATAACTTCTCAACTTTTATCTCAATTCTTTCCTAACTGTTTGTATCGCTCTTCGACACTTTAATTCAACACAAATACATAGACAGACTAGTCGACTTTTCACATTTAAAGCCTCAGTGATCACCCTTTTTCCTTTTTGCCTCTAATCAATTACTCTATAACAGAGTTTATCTCGTCTCCTTATATGAACCAGTTCATACGTAGCCTAGAGACTCCACTGGAGTGTGAGACAAGTTCTTCTGGAACTCCCTTGAGTCAGGACTTGTTAGGCGCCATCTCCATCTCTTCATACAATATTTCCCGGTACTCGTTACTTTTAAAATGACCACAATCCCGTTCAGTTATTTGCCATTCCCCTCAATCTACTCACCATTCGTTTGTTTGACTCAAGGCCTTCAGTATCGTCTCCTCCAAACTACCACTTTCGCCCTTCCATCCGCAAAGCGCATGTGGAAACGAGGTTGGGATTTCATCAAAGAAGTACCCAGCCCACTGTCTCGATTTTCTTGCAAGATTTCTATTTGGCCCCTCTCCACAGGAAACCCTGTGATCTTCCGGCTAGATGGCAGAGGATGAACAACCGTCTGAGGCTCTGGAGCTTAACAGGTCGATGGGTCTTTAACCATCCAACAGTGCTACCACGTGAACATATAGTTCTTAATCACTAACCTGTTATGCATGGATGGGATGCAGAGTAACTCTTACACCAAATAATCAGACCGACTCAGGAAGTTGGCAAAGTCTCATCCAACTGTTTGAATATCAATCAAAACAGGGAGTTACAACAGACATCAACAGACATTTGATCGTGCTCTCAGTGCAAATCACATAAAAATACACTAAAGTACTAAAAATGTATCATAAGTGACATCATACTATGTGGCAAATAAGAAAAACCTACGGGGGATTGTGGTTGGCTCAAGAGGAATATCTAAGTATGCCTTCAATAGGGACTTGGATAGTGAAAGAACATCTACTGTTAGGTGGACAACTTAAGCCTTCCTCTAGTGAAAGTCATCGGCAACACTTATTAAGTACACAGAATACTATTGGCTCTTAAACTAGAAGGCCCTTCGTTATACGGCTCTCTGTAACGGGTTTGCACGCTCGTGCCAGGTCTTGAACATTCGGCTCGTTAGGAGCATGTAAGCTCATACCCAGGTGCGGAAGGTGAACCTGACTTTTGCTTCCCAACCAATTAGCCCCTCATTTCTCATCGTCCATGCCTTCTGCCATGAAGACGGTCTTTGAACTTGGCCTTGCAGTAGATTCTATTCTCTTGGGAATAAAGGGAGTACATGCACACGCTGATCACAGTTCTGGTCTGCATGCCTAACTCCCATTTCCATCCTTGGCTCACGTGACCAGACCGTATTTTGGCCTGTTTTGCAGCAATTAATTGTCTTGAATTAATAACTTGGCACACATGGTGTTCCTTCTTTGCACCTTCACACGAGATAACTCAGCGTCTCACGGTTTCTGTTCTTCATGAATAGATAACCAGTTCTTGGCTGCTTCAGCTTTGATACTAGGCCAAACAGCTTCACCCTTAAAGTCTGCAATCTCCAGCTAATTCTTTGCTACGACACACCCAGATCTCGACCCTTCTTTCTCCCTGGGTTTGAACTTACTAAAATTGTGACACTGATGTCCAGACACTATAAAATGGTGGCTTTGCCTGCCGTCTATTCACAATTTATAGCTAGCTTCTAGGATTAGTCTACTTGCATTACTGCATCTGTACAGTTAACGCTTGCATTTTCTGTAGTGCTTTCACATGTGCAATCTTCTTTTCTGCATGAGGATGTTCACTCAATTCCTTATTTCATCATCAGTTTCTATAAGTGTCATGACCCTTGCCCCTGGCCCTCACTGGCAAGTCAGCCTTCCAGTTAGGACCAGGTCAAAGGCCTTAAAACCTCATCCAAAACTCTCTTGGAGTCAGTCCTGGCGCCTTTGATGCCAGGCTCATAACCACCATGAAGACCAACATTAGACTGGTACTAATTACTTGGGACTATTTAATTTTGGGGTGGTTCAGCCAACATGGAGGCACACACATAGCTCAGTTACAAGGAACTGAGCTATGCGGTCTAGTTTTTTGGGTGTGGCAGGCCTAGGACTATTTTACCTGGACTACTTTACCTGAGACTATTTAAACCGCACCCAAACAGCAGATCATGCTTTGCGTTATTCTGCTGTGGGGAGCGTAACGCTCACCGTGTCCAGTTCTTTGATGACAGCTTACCTGAATCCAAGGACTTGCAGAGACAGAAAGAACACTACGAAACTTACCTGGAACAGTATCCTGTCTTCAATCCATTGCCGACTTCAGTTCCACTCACCTGAAGGTACGAACTCCATCATCCGGCACCGCATGCATCCAGGAAAACCATAACCTGGAAAGAGGAGAAAGAAAAACAGCATTAGTAAGCGTTTACTCACGTTTCCCGAATGAAAAAATCCACACAACTCTTACCTGGGTAGTCATCTCCTGGTCAGTATCATTGCTGGAACATTATGGCGCTCGGCGAGGAACATCCAACCTGCAAGAAGATAAAAGACACAGGTTAGCAATATAAAAGGCGAAACAGCACCGCGCATCGCGTATTACTCACCAGACAGCATCACGCACACCGTACTTTCGCCTACCAGCCCATGCTCATCTTCAAACTGGATGACAACACCAAAATACCTTCCCATACCTTAGAGGAAAGAAGCAAGACATTATTATTCGAACTAAGAGGAACATAAGAACGGAATATAAAGACTGTAAAGCAGCAAACCTACGGAGTCGCAGCAGGCATGGATTCCCACCGGGGGGGCTTGCACCAGTGAAGTAACTTGGTCACTGCTCGCCCCCCACATCTACGCACCCCTGCAACTAGGAGCAGAACGGAGAATCCACCTTTTACAACATTAAGGTGAGGAGAGGGCCCAAGGGGCAGGAAGGAGTGGAGGCCAAGGGAGGTGGGGGAAAACAAAGACAATCTGGTATTGAATCCAGATCTCCTATATTGCAGACCCATCTTTAACAAGAGGTCTTACCAAGGGACCGTGAGAGGGTTTGAGAGTGCAAATCATCCGCTCGTCATACAAGTTGACCTCAAAATTCTCAGACCTTCTGATAGATTCGATTGATAGATTCGATTGCCTGCTTTTCAGCCTAAAACCGCTATCCAACTCTCGATTTCGATAACTGGTCCTCTGAGGCCTTTGGCTACCTAGCTCTGCCCATATCTATTTCTAACAGTTCATCCCACTGCAAAATATTACCAACCAGATTGCTGTCTGTTTCATGTGTGTTAGTCCTGTGGTCTACGAATTGGGCCGTACATTTGAAGCTCTCTTGAGACCATGATTAAAGCATCTCAAAATTGCATGCGAGATGTCACAAACGCCTTTAAAAGATATTGATCAAACTAAAGTGCAAATACAGGGTTCCTATTACTGTTTGAGAATACACACAGCTGTGAAAATATCAAAATGTAAATAAAAAGATTTGTGTGTGTATATGCTGAAGTTTTTGAGGCCTGTGGATCTGCTTAGAATCACATGCTTTGCATAGGCCGTAGTGGTAGCTGCAGAGTATTGCACATGAGGTTTTCAAAGTTCGAAAGGGGACGTTGACAGGCGTATTTGTAATTCTATACCTAGTGTGACGTCAACTGTACCCATGATCTCTCATGCGTTGAGGTCCCTAATTTTTTTCTGCAATTGTGGTTAGTTGTTTCTCACGGATTCCTGTAGCTATGCTACTTTGGAGTTAATATCTCTTGAGTATTACTTTAACAGTTACTGTTCAGTGCTGCATCTCGACGGAAGACTTTCGAAGACTGAAACAGCCGATCGTTCCGACAACGGGTTTTGGTCTACACCTGGCTTCGGCCTAGCAGTAGGGAGAGTGGGGGCACTGATACTTTTCATATAGAGAATGCCTAATCCATTCCCTGCTTCTAGTGCTCTTGTCTTGCTGCCCTTTATTTCTCTTTCAAACATGGAGTGAGCTCTCAATTTAAATTCTGTCCAAAATGTAACAAAGTTCCTGTGGAACCACTAGAGTGTGCAACCACTGCCTTCCCGCAATCACCAGGAGACCTGTTGTGCATCCTGTAGCTCTTTAGGCCCAAAACACAAGAGCGTGAAGAAAATGGTGGGTGGCACATGCCATGATCGCATAGTCGGAAACCTGCGCCCGTCTTTTAGTCGGATCCGGAAGGCCAGGGCATCAAAGGCTCCGGTTCGGGGCCTGAAGACACCACAAGGGAACTATCGGGCTCCCACGTAGCAGTCCCCAGCCTCGAAAGGCAGTCGCAGCACGCTGCCAAGGGGAAGGCCTCTGGCGACTGTGATGCATGCATGCCGCCACATAAATGCATACCCCAATGCCGCTCCTTGAATGAACCGTTTTAGGAAGGCTGCACGCCGGCGGCAGGCAGATCGCAACCTACCGAACCACCACCGAAAAATCCAGCTGCGGTTCCACATCAGCGTTTAACGCAATGCTATAAGGACAAAGTACAGTCAATAGGCACACGCAAATCACATTCAACGGATGAATAGGAACATCGCAACCTGCAAGGAGAGAAAAGACACAGGTTAGCAATTTAAAAGGCAAAACAGTGCAGCGCATCGCGCATTACTCGCCGGACAGCATCACGCACACCGCGCTTTTTCCTACCGGCCGATGCTCATCTTCAAACTGCATGACAGCACCAAAATACCTTTCCATACCTAAAAGAAAAGACATTGTTCGAACCAAGAGGAACAGAAGAACTGCATATAAAGACTGTAAAGCAGCAAACCTACGGAGTTGCAGTAGGCCTGGATTCCCACAGGGGGGCTTGCACCAGTGAAGTAACTTGGTCGCTGCTTGCCTCCCACATCTACACGCCCCTGCCACGAGGAGCAGGACGGAGAATCCACCTTTTACAATATTAAGCTGAGGAGAAGGCTCAAAGGGGAGGAAGGAGTGGAGGCCAAGGGAGGTGGGAAAACAAAGACAATCTGGTATTGAATCCAGTTCTCCTATATTGCAGACCCATCTTTAACCAGAGGCCGTAACAAGGGACCGGGAGAGGGTTCAAGAGTGCAAATCATCCAAACAGGGCTGGGTGGCATCCCCGTGGATACCAGGTGAGTTTAACAGTATCTCCCTTTTCGGACCAGTTGTAGCAGCACAGTGTCCGTCGTGGGATCGTCTGCCATCCATTTTACAACATGCTGCAGCTGGGACGCCATGAAGTACAGCAACACATTTTTTCCAAACCCCGGAAGATCTGTCTAGGTATATAGTATGGGACATTCCCGAAGCAGTGCATGAGTCTCAGCAATGTTAAAGGATATTTGTACCACTCACTATCCCCACCGGAGTGGTCCGCTGGCGCTCTGAAAAGGGAAGGGGGTGAATTAGTGGGAATAAGCGGGAAAAGTGCAAGAGAGCAGTGATGTGCCGTTGGCAGCGACAACCCGGTTAACACCGTTGGTCAATGCTATAATTTTCAGTAACGCTGTCCTATCCATCACTGACAAGGGTAGTTTACTCCAGAATTCCATAGATTTCACCAACCCAAGCTTAGCTCGCACTGTATTTAATTCGTGTCCTCGTTCAGTGATATGGTAGATGTTAATTCCCAAATATCTAAAGGAGGATCCGTTCCAGGGCAAGGGAAGGACCGGCAAGTCCTCCTCAGTTCTCTTTGCCATGGCGGCCAACGGAAACATGCACAACTTAATCCCATTTATTTTGAGAACTGTTAACCCGTTTGAATTGTCCAGCACTTCCAAGATGTATATCAGATTTGACGCAGGGTCACTTAAATACAACAGCACATCATCAGCATACATGGATACCACATGCCTCACCCTTCCTATGTCTATGCCCATGTTTCCATATGCCTGTCGCAAGTAAGCCGCCATAGGTTCAGCCGCTATGATGTATAGCATCGGGGACAGCGGGCACCCCTGCCTCCTGCCTTTATGCAACTGCGATGCTTCAGAGTATGTGTTCACTGTCTTAACTCTGGCCCTTGGCTCAGTATAAACCAACCTTACCCATCTTTTGTACTGTGGCCAATCCCCATCTTTGTCATGGTGGTGTATAACCAGTCCTAGTGTACCGAGTCAAATGCCTTAGTTGCATCTAAAGAAACCACTGCACATTCAGCTTTGATGTCGGGGAAGAGGGTTGCTTGGTCATGTCAGAGTGGGGTAGTAATAAAACAATCATTCAAATTTGAGTGTTGGAAGATATTATAAACTAGAGGGAGGGTGTCTGGGGGTTGGAGAGGTACGTTTAGTGAAGATTAAGTGCTAGCAATTGTGATCATCTAATGTTAGTATACTTGGCAAATCTCACTCTTTGCCTTAATAAGGAAGGAAAAAAGCTGAAAGGTCTTGGCAGATACTGGGCGAGAGGTAAAGAGGGAAGGAAGGTCCTAGACCTAAACAAGCCTAGAGAGAATATAGCAACTATGATGGAGGATTGGTGAAGCATCCCAATCAAGCCTACCTATCAGTAGGTTAGAGGGAAATCTGCATGCAACTCATAAGGCTGCAGGAATGACAAATGAGGATTTATTTTGACGTCGAAAGGTGCGGCATAGTGGACAATAAAACAGCACTGGTAATACTGCATTGGCCGAATGCTTTGTAGTCTCTGGAATAGCTTTGCTTGGAAAGTCTTAGTGAAGTAGGGTTAGGGGACTTGGTCCCAAATGTAATTGGTAAGAATCTTCGCTGCACGTCAAAAGGTTGATGTTTGAGTGAGTATGGGTGTAGCAGAGGTCCGCGTGCACGATTCACTCTACAGGGTACTGTATTGACATGGAACTTGGTGATGATACATCAAGTGTCAAGTTCCGAGGGACGTGGAGGTTCGGGAGGAACAGGCGGTTACAAGGAAAGCCCCTTGATGTACAGGTACAAGGCTGCAGTATGCAACTCAAACAGATCTTAATCATCGCCGGCTGTAATAATTCTTAATTGCAAGGAGGGCGAGCAGAACGAGCGTTGGGAGCCTAGATGGTGTGTGGCTTTAAGTGATTGACAAGATACAGTGAAATCAGAGGCCAGCGAGGAGCGTGCCCGATTCTGTGGAGATCCCGTGGATCAGAGGGCCAGAGCGAAGTGTAGTGCTGAAGTCCCTAGTGGGCCCATAGAAAAAGGGTCCAAGTGAGGATCAAGGGAGGTCTGTTGCTAGGCAGAACCCAAAGGCAGAACATAAACAGATGAACGCTGACAATTACGTGAGACGGCACAAAGCAGAGTCAGCCGGTTCCATGTAATGGATCTGGTGGATTAACGTGAGACGGCAGGAGGGGAAGCAACTTGCTCTCTGTAATGTACCAAGGGGATCAGCTAACGGGTGATCAGGCAGACAGCTAGACATATGTTGCAGCATGTGCGATGTAAACACTGTAGTGTACATTGCAGGGCAGCAATCAGTTGTGGAGGAAGAGGTCAAGTCGACGAGGTGTGTGTGAGGCACACAAGAAAAGTTTTATGTGGCAGTTTAAAGGAGATCCATTTATAGAGGATGGCTAGAGCAGGAATAACCCCACCAGCGAGGGTTCTTGGAGAATCTTGGGGAACCCGCAACTGAATTGGAAGAATGGAAGGACCAAGTCAGATTTTACTTGTTGGCCATATGAGGTGACAAGTTCTCGGACGAAAGGAACCATGCAACATTGATGAACTGTTTGAGGAAAGAAGCGATGAGGATAATACTTCATGTACCGAATCCGATGATATGATTTGGCATTTATAAAGCGCCTGCACACAAGTGTTTCTAGGTGCAACAAGACAAGGAGGGGGACACCAGTGAGGACCAAATGACGATCCTACTAGGCCTAATTGTCATCCAGATCGTGCAACTGTGGGAAAGACGGAAAGGGGTATGGAGAAGTGCAGTCAACTCAAAAGTGCAGCCAGCTGGTGGCTCATAGGTGCAGAGAGAAGGCACTGTAGGGTTGCAGATACAGACCCTTAAGTGCTGGGTAGCCCAGAGGCAGCACAAGGGTAACTGGACATGCAGGAGCCTGGGCCTGAGTTCAGAGGGTTACCAGTGTGCAGAACAGTTAGGTGAATCAGCAGGAGAGAGGAAGAGAGAAAGTGAAAGCGAAAAGGAAGGCCTTGAGTTGCTTCAGGAACCAGAGGTGGTTCTGTTCAAGATTGAGAGAGGCAGGGAGGCTGTTCCAGAGCGAGACTGCAGCCGAGGAGATAGATCTGCCCCCAACTCTCTGCTTGGAGAAGCGTCTGTCCCTCAGAGAGTTGGAGGTGGATGAGTAGAGCACGAGAAGGAAGATGTTTTGGAAGAGAAAGTTGGAGGTAGAACAGCGCCAGACAGCCTTGTGGGCAATGCAGAGGGTCTTGAAGTTGATCCTTGCAACCACGGGGAGCCAGTGAAGAGATTTCAGAGATGGAGGGATACGATCCCTGGGATTGAGACCAAGGACAAGTCTTGCAGTCCTGTTCTAGATAAGTTGTAAAAGGTCGAAGAGTAGAGGCAGGAAGATTTAGAAAGAGGCTGTTGCAATAGTCCAGCCTAGGGAGGACCAGAGCTCTGGAGACAGGGAGCTTATGGGGGAAAGTGAGAAAAGGAAGAATACCTCTGAGGAGATGCAGCTGATAGTTTGACTTCTTAGAGATGTCAGAGATGTGAATAGAGAAGGAGACGGTGGAGTCGGACACCAAGGTTCTTAGCCACACAGGAAGGAGCAGGAAGAGGGCCCAGAGTGAGCAGCCAGAGAGTGAGAGGGGAAAGGAGGGAGCAGATGTCCCATTGAGGAGGATCTCAGTCTTACTGGCATTAAGGCAGAGAGCATTGGCGGCACACCATTCCTGAATTGCGGCCAGACAGTCTGGTATGAGAGAAGCAGAGGTGGCTGAGGGGAGCCTGAAAGAGCTGAGTGTTATCCGCATAACATAGAAAATTGGAGCAGAAAGTAGTGATACAGTGCGCAAGAGGTGCCAGGTAGCGGTTGAAGAGCCAGGGAGAGAGGTTAGACCCCTGGTGAACACCACAAGTAGAGAGAGAGATAGAAGAGAGGAAAGACCCCAGTTGGACCGGAGAGAGTCGGTCGTTGAGAAAGGAGGTAAACCAGGCTAGAGCCTGATAAGTAATACCAAGGTTGTCCTGGAGACTATTGAGCACGATGGCATGGTTGACCGTGTCAAAAGCAGAGGATAGATCAAGGAGAATGAGGACAGAAGGGAGATTAGAGTCAAGATTGGAGAGAAAGTCTTCACGGGTGTTCAGGAGAGCAGTTTCCGTGCTTCTGGCAGCTCTGAAGCCAGACTGGTGGTCATGGGGGCAACCAAATGTTTCAGTATGTAGATTAAGATGGGAATGACCAGCTTTTCCAAGAGTTTTCCCAGGAAAAGAGTGATGGAGATCGGATGATAGTTAGCCAGAGAGGAAGGATCGGCCGAGGGCTTTTTTAGAAGGGGGTGCACAAGTGAGTGCTTAAGAGGGAGGGGAAGTTGAAGTGGCAAAGGAGTGATTGCAGAAATCTGCCAAGGCTGGATGGAGTAAGGGTATCAATATGGTCCTTGATTGTTCTGGATGAGCATGGGGAAAACCTACTCTGATGAGACTTTCATAAATCGGACTGGTCTTGAAACATCGTCAGGAGAAAGGAGGAGGGACAGCCTCAGACGAGCCAGGAGTAGTAGAGGAGGAGGAAGAAGAGGAAGAGGAAGAGGGTGGACAGGATGTCCCGAGTTTTAGTAGTGAAATGATAGGCCAAGGCCGTGCAGAGCCTGGGAGGGAAGAGGAGAGGTAGAGACTGCAGCAGAATTGGCCAGCTCCTTGCAGATTTTGAAAAGTTTGGCCGAGGTTGTTCGATGCTGCAGAGATGCAGGCTTGGATGTAGGCTCTCTTCTTACAGAGGACATGGCCTGTACTGCCTTTGGAGCAGGCGGCAGGCCAGTTTGTCGGGGGGTGCGCCCTACACTTGCGTTTAAGTGCAGCAAGGTCAGAATCGTACCAAGAGTTGCAGTTGAATTTGGCCTTCAAGTGGATCATCATGACAGTGGCAAGGACATCCAGATTGTTAGAGATAGAGAGATGAAGGTGAGGGAGCGCTGTGACAGGGTGTGAGTTAGCAAAAGGTGCAGGAGGAGAGCAAGTAGCAGCAAAAGCCTCAACTGACAAACGCTTTATGGCAGTGCTGGAGTCAGCTTAAAGAAGTGGTGAGAGGGTTAGAGTAGGGGAAGTCTGAGGAGATCAGAACATCCAGGGTTTGCCCTGCAGAGTGCGTCGGGCCAGTGGGAAGAAGAGAGAATGAGAGAGAGAGATAGTGAGAGAGATAGGGAGAGATAGTGAGAGATGGAGAGAGAGAAGAAAAAATAAAACAAATCGCAGAGGTTGCGAAAGAGTCCTGATAAGGGCTGGTAGGTCTCAGAGGAGAAGGAGCGAGGAGGAGCAGTCAGCCCACAGAGAGGAAGAGAGTGACCTGGGCCAGGCAGCCTGTAGATAGTACACAGAGTAAGAGAGAGGCCAGGAGAGATTGAGGGCCTGCAGACCAGACATCCAAAAGGAGAAGTAGGTCTGCATTGGAATGATAGAAGCCGGGATCTACTCTGGGCAAATCAAGGCTACAACACCTCTGCGACGGTTGGTTCCGGGGTCGGGAGAGGATCTTGTAGCCATCACAATGGAGAGTGTCGAAACTCGTGACATAGCTGGCCGTGAACCAAGTTTCAGTGAGACAGTGTACATCCAAATCAAGCTCTTCCAAGAGATGGCAGATGTCAGAGGAGTGTTTGACAGCTGAACGAGAGTGGAGAGTAGCGATGTGGAGCAGGTTGCCACATTTGACGGAATAACGGGAGGGCTACAGACCAGAGGTACATCCTGCGGAAGTGTTGGAGGTGCCCGAGGATGGGCAGAGGAGGAAGGAAGAGAAGGCATGGTAGTCAGAGAGGGAGAAGAGAGTTCCAGAGGGGTGGCAACAGGGTGGCCAGAGAATCATCAGGGGGTGCCGAAGAGGTGGCAGAGGAGCCAAAGAGGGTTAAGAAGGGATAGAAGTAGAGGAAAGGAAGTTGATGAGGCGCAGGAAGCGTCTATCAAAGACAAGGAGATTGGCCTGAGGGGCCCGGATCAAGAAGGTGCCATTTAAGTTGACATTAATGATGGTTTTAGAGGAGTGGAAAAGGGCCAGGAGGGCCTCCCACCGGGAGCCACCATTAATGGGAGAAGAGGAAAAAGGAGAGAGAACAGAGACCATATGGGGGTCCATAGGCATGGAGCGGGAACAACAGAGTGTCAGCAAGGGTCTGTCTGGAAGGTGCAGCCAAGGGAAGGTGATGGCAACATCCTATCTAGTGAGGACAAGTACAATCAAGCCATGAGGAAGATGAAGGAACAATACAGTCACTGAACAAATATTGTATCAGAAAGATACAAGTCTTTTCTCACAAACAGATGCAAAATGTGGATGCTTATGTGACACATTTGAGAATTAAAATAGCATCTTGTAATTTCTCAGGAGGTTGAAGAGAAGTACAGAAGTACATCCGGGATCAATTAGTTTTACGCATTTGGATTCAAGTGTGCTAGAGAAGTTGTAGCAAGCCAAGAATCGTGCATCAAAATTTGTTCCATTGGCCAGGTTTCTTGCAGGTAGATGACACCCTGCGCCCGAATCAGTGCACCAGTTGTTATCTGCAATATACTTTGCTACTCTTGCAATGTTCCAAGATATGATGTTAACGCTAGACGGGCGCAGGTGCGTGACCTCATGGTTCCTATTTCTTCCGTCCCTTGTTAGTGACCAGTCCACGCCCTCAAGTCCCTCCTCGATTTCATTGCTGCCTCCTACGTTCAACATGGTCTCAATTTCGGCACTCCTGGATCTCATAATGGGGGACATGATGAGTTTTAGTGTACTTATTAAGTCGTATCTGGTCACTTCACAATGGTTGCAGGGAGGCGGGATAAATGATCTCAACGTTATATTTGATCTCTGCAGGGGATATGCTTAATAGTCAATGGCTAAAAGCCATTGGAACAGTAAGCTGTTCCTTAAGAAGATCTGTATATAATCACCCTCAGTACTTAGCATCAGTTTTCATATACAAAGCTAGATATCCTCCCTAATGACGGAATAGCAACCTTTACATGTCAAATCCAATGAATGCATTTGTTCACCAACAATGCTTTGTTCTCAAAGCTATAAATGGGAAAGCTGGGGACATTACACATCACAACAAAATCACTTCCCCTGGAGCTCTCGAACCTCCTTTTGCTGGTACGAGAACTCCCTTCACCATACGAGTGTTTGCCAACATTTACCACCATACTATTAATTTTTTCTAGGGGGCGGTTTGATAGTAGCTTGGTTATTAATAACAGCTGTTATGGGCCTGGTCACATCTGAGGATTTGTTGGCCTGTTCAGCCTCTTGTGTGGCCGACATACAGTACTAGGTGCAGTAATTCTATTCGTTTTAGGTTTAGTTGCCCCTACGAATGGTATAGGGGCAGTGGATCCTATTGGTGGTGAACCTAGTGAGGCCTTGGCATTCAGGGAACTAGTTAACTTGTTCATTAAACCTGAAGTACCTAAAGGCATGGCATTGAATATCTGCGCCACGAGTTTGGTAAGGGAGTCGACCGACACAGTCAGCCTTTTTAGTTCCTCCATTACCTCTTGAAGGTTTACATTATTGGGGCATTTAAATTCTGCAGTACCTTGGACATCTGACCCTTAACACTTTGGTTGCTAGCGTGGGTCCCTCCATCATCGCTAATACTACTCTTCAAAGGGTGTTTGGGATCATTTGGCATGGTTAATAGCTTTATCTTTATTGATAGTGCCTAATACTTCAAATCTAATAGTAGGTTGGAATTGAGGGTATAACTAGAGACACTTCCTAGGTCAGAGTTGAATATAACTGGTTGTCCCCCTCTACAAATTGAATCTCAAATGACACTATTTACATTGTGTCACTTGCTGCCAAAAACCTTCCCCTCTTGCTTCTTCCACCCTCTTTCCCCCTCCACTTTTTCTGTCTCGTCCACATCGAATTGTTTGTTATGTTTTTTCTCATTATTTGCTCTGTTCACAATTGTATGCATCAGTGTTTTGTAGTGCCCCCTTTATTCCACCTGCACCTACTACGACGGTCTACATCACCCCCTCCTTTCTTGACCTCGACAACACAGTTGGTTAAAAATGGTTTCCTATTAGACATTAGTTTACAACCACCGAAATCATGGAGCAGCTCTTTAATCTCAGTAATTAGAACATTAACCTCTCTAATGAGTTTGAATAATGTGTATGTTGTCCTGGGTGCTTTGCTGGGAGAGATACTTGTATTCACCTTCCTTTCAGACATTATTACCGGTTTTTATTTTACCAACAGTTCAAAATGCTTAAATTTGTAAAAGAAGTGCAATTGCTGGTGCTAGATTTAGCTTAATAAACCTCTCTCCTAGGATACAAAATACTTCGCATAAGCGGATACTCCTGTGCTACTCGTTAAGCCCTTTCCAAACCTGTTGCAACTATATTGGTATGGTAAAGAGATTGAAACCATACAAAGCGCAAGGTGCAAAGTTGTTGTATGAGCTCTAAAAGTACATTAAGACTATCTAAAGTGCATTTAAAATATCCTTTAAAATGAACGTCCAGTGCCGTAAGCAGCCCGATAGGCCAATATACAAAGTTGAAAGTGCAACATGCAAGTTTAAAATGAATAATAATACAATGAATCATATTAAAGGAGAAGAATGCCGCCAAAATGTGTGCCCCTGGTGAAGAACGGCCGACAGCTTAAGGGCGCGGAGCAGATCACTGCAGTCCGTGAGGAGGATTTGTGCTATTAGGAGCAGCATATAGAATCTGACCGAGTGGAATACTGTGAAAACTAGTAGAATTACCACGTTTGCTTTAAATGGGCGATCAGTGAAGAGCCATATAGGTATTGGATGCCATTTGAAAGGGGAACGGAGTACAGTGGATGATGTGAATACTTTTGCGTCTATCCCTGAGGAAGATCTGTGTTTGCGAAGGTCAAAACACCTGTTGGCAAAGCCGAGAATATTATGAAACACTGCTATATTGTATTACACATTTATATTGATGAAACAAGATGCTAGATTAATTAGTGGCATGCGCATTGGACAAACTTTGAATGAAATTTGCTTAAGGAGCCACCTTAGTCCATCCACCCCCCTTGTCTCCCCCCCCAAAATGGCTGGAGACACAAAAGTACGATTACGATAAATCTTGCTGGATACACGCGACAAGAGCGGTTCTGTTGTAGCTAAGGTTGCTGAAGCGTAGCCGCTATCCTTATAACATATCCTTATAGACCGGCTACGTTGGACAGGTCTTAAGAGTTCCAATAACCAAATTGAGGCTTTGGTTTACAGATAGCAACAGGAGTGGTAGAATATATTCAGACTGACCTCAGACAGCCTGGAGACGACAGCACCCTTGTCCACAGTGGGCTTCACCACAAGTGCTTGCTGCCGAGGGTTTTTATCCCTCCTCCTCCAGATTCCCCCCCCTTTACCCACTAAGGGAAACGTATTAAGGTAGGTAGCTCCCCACACAATTGATAGCTTTGGGATATATCTACTTACATGGGAGATCTCTGTTCTTAGCTCAGGAGGCCTGCCAGATCCAAAGGACCATCTTTCCAGCAGGCAGCTCACACCTCAAGTCTCTATCCACCAGCCAGGTCTCTCCAGCCACAGGCCTCGCTCCGATAGGGCTCCCAGATTTCCAAGCAAAGTCCCTGGGTCTCAGTTTCTCCCTCCTTCTAGGAAGGCACAGGTTTAGCTTTGTTCCCCTGGCAAGGTGGTGCCCCGATGGATTAGACAGCAGCTCTCCTGGTCTCCCTAGTTTTCTTGCAAGTAGCCTCTTAAAAATTGGAAATTGCCAAGATGTAGGTCTGATGAAACCCACATATCATAATTCCCACAATACAGATTGGCTAGCTCTCTCCTTTCACCTCCCACCAAGAAGTCCACTGGCTGCAGATAGGACCAGAAGTTGAGAGGTATGGGTTATGGAAGCCGAGGGAGGAGGAAAAATACATCATTTCAAAATGAAAGGTAGTTTTACAATTTTGGGTTCTGAAAAATCTAACATGGCAGCTACCCTAATTTTTCAGAAATGTTTTCAGATAATTGCTGGCACATATTACTGAGTTCAATATTTTATTTCCGCACGCCCTTCCTGGGCAGAACTACAATTTTTCATGATTTGCTCATAAGCCGAAATAGTCCAAACTCTGCCCCTTCCTGATTCAAACCTTACTTCCATAACGCATCACCTCAACAACTTTCTATTCCCTCCGAATTCTGAGAAGGCTGGAACCATAATTTTTCTCATAACTCAAGTTGTATGCATCACACAAAATCTGTTATTACATGGTCCTGACAGGCCCTTTATGCCCTTTAATCTGAGTCCGGGGTGAGCTCGCTGGGACATACGATTCTCTTTTAATTAAAGAAAAGGTGACCCAATGTTAATCAATGGGAAGGCAACACTTGAGTCCCTCAGTTTCACATAGCCCCCACCAATTCTTAGGTTTAATTTCCCTTCTATGACCTGATCAGGACCTCTGGATGGCCCATTTGCGCATGCTCTCCCCTCCTGGGCGTCAAAGGTTTTTGTTTGAAGCGAATGCAGAGTTAATGGGGAGACCTGACCTTAAAGGTAATTTCTGCTGGTTGTGTTAACTGCAAATCCGAAAATTCAGATCCAATTCTCTGTATATCTTCGGATTTAAATTGAAAACCAGACCTTCTCCTATAGGTCCTCAGCCAAAGGTCTTGAGGTCAAAGTTTCAGAGGCATAGACATTCCAGTTCAATGGGGAAAAACAAGCTACATACATAACTCTAAAAGAATAGCATTTTACACTGACACGATGTAACATTTTGTATTACAACTAGGCCTGCTGTTAAAAAGTACAATATTTATTTTCTACTGTATTAGAACATAGGTAGATTCCTTATTCATCTTATGCACACAGAAAGGCCACAGTTAACATAGGAAACCAGTGTTCCCTTCTAGAAAAACGAAATAGGCCTTTCTATTTACAGGCTCTCATTTTATATGATAAAAATTAAGTCTCTTTATTCCTGATAAACACAATAGGTCACTTGACTTTATTTCTTAAATGTCAGGCATCACTCCTCCTTTTTGTGTTTCAAATGTATCTTTTCTTTTCATGTGCACTGCTGCAGTTTTACATCGGTCAAAGGTGCCTTTTTCCCCAGCTACAACACCATATGATGCTTTTTGTTTGCCCCCACTGGAAACAGTTACAATAATGCAGTTCTAAGGGACACTCTCCTTCAACTCTGGTGTCTGTAAGTTGAAATAGGCACATTTTAGTTTTAATCACTAGGCCTTATATCAGAAAACAATGTTTTAAACTGGCCTGCATTTTCCAATGGGTGTTACACAAGCCAGCTTTGCTCTCACAAAAGGGGCCTAGCATGGCCTCTCCATCTCCGTCACTCTGGGGCTTTCACTTCAACCCACACACTAAAGCTAAGAAGATTGTTAGCAAGACAGCTTCCAATTTTCAACTTTTGGCCCTGTAAGCATGCTGTGAGCTGAGAAAGATCCCTGGTACAAGTCTTTACATCCACACTGCAACGTTGAGTTTTCCATGGCCTCCATATGTGATAAAGAAGCAGCATATTGGGATCTCCTTCCTTTGGCCACACACAGCGAGGATCCCTAAAATGCTAGACGATCTGAGTTCCAAACTTGAGGCCAATTTAGGAAGAGAGAATAGCATAGCGCGGAGTCTGGCTGGGTATCAGTTTGCCCAGAGACTCTGTGTTTCTGAGAGGAGCTACAGCGACGTGAGTGGAGTCCTATTTCTACTTCCACTGCATCTGCATATATACTTTTTTGCCGCACGGAGTCCGGCTGAGTCCCAGTTTGCCCAGTTCGCCCAGGTGCGACCGGGGGCTGGCTCTGGACATGGTTGTCAGCCAGAAGGCTCCTCCTGCGAGTGGGCCCCAGACGCGCCACAAGACGCTGCAGCAGCGTCGGATGTTGAACCCATGGACTGCTCTGCCGGCAAACACCGCTGCAAGCTAAAAGCCACAAGGTAAGCTTGCCACGTGTTCGAAGCTAGTGGTTCCCCTGTCCCAGCCTATTGCTCAAGTGCACCAAGACGATCCCACTGTTGTGCGAAGCTGCTCGGACCAAGCTAACATCTGAAAATATGCTTGTCCCCAGTCCATCATGTACGGCAGTTCCCCAAAATTTATTAAGACTGCTTGTCTTGCTTTCCCTCACTGACCTTATGCCGATGCCGCCAGGTGATGGCGGACGTTTCTTCTTCAAAGCTATTTCTTTTTCCTGAAATGTATTTTTCTCCCTTTGATTTATCGGACGCTGAAATTATGAGCGCCACGCTTGATACAAAGGAAAAAAACCAACAAAGATGAAACATTGGCGGTACCAGCTAACATTTCAGTTGACCAGGTTGGCGTCAGCGACTGCGTACGCTCAGTCACGCCTGCTATTGCTGGTGTCAGAACGCAGCACTCCCGTTCTGGATTCCAGTGCTGATCTAGTTATGAAGTCAGACTGTAGTAACGTCACGGCAGATCGGCCCCCATTCACATTAGGCAGCAGAACACTTGATCCATCGAATAAACCTCAGCCATTAACAGGCCCTGCGTTAAATAAGGATACACTTTTAGTCTCAAAGGATCCATAAAAGCTATCGATGATGATTTGTGCCTCAAGTTCTACTAATAAGGCTCATTCTGCTCAACATGCTGCCGTTCCGGTATCGGCTTCTCAGATCCCTGGCGGCACGCTTGATAAGGCAGTTTCTGCCCTTCCTCCGTCTAAGGTCGACAGGCCTGTTCATTTACTCCCACAAAATGGGTCACTGAATGACATATCACTCCAGCAGTGCCTGAACAGTGACTTACCGACTACCAACAATTTGCTGCCGCTCTTGATCCAGAAAAATATGGAACATCTGACCACAACTTTGACGGCTCCATTCTCATCGCCAACTCAATCAACGCCGCGTTTTGATTCTCAAGAAAAAGGAAATGCTTCGTACTCGCTGTGTACAGCGAAACAGCGAGAAGGCAGCAGCAGTGCAAAGAGATCAAATATATCAGCACTGTTAGCTACTCCATCAAAAGTCTCCACCTCCTCTACCGAGCCCTCAAATGTTCCAACGCCAGTTAAAGATGGTTCGAATATACCAAATTCGAAAATTCATCTTTCAGTGGGAGCTGCAATACAGTTGCACAATAATGTGCTAGCGGCATTGTCTCAAGCTATGATTCCGTTTGTTAAGCTGTATGAGTCTTTGAATGAAACAATCCGAGACCAAGGGGCCATGCTATTGAACCTATCGTCTAAACTGGATCAACTTGACTCCTTTACCAAGTTCATCCATCAGGATGTGCAAGCAGGAAAAGACTTAAGCTCAGACTGGCAATCCTGCCTCAATGACCTTGTTACTCTACAACAGGAGAGACATGATCTTCAGTTCAAATGTCTCTTGGAGGTGTTAAGTGAGATTGCGCCCTTGTTAAATCCAGACCACAGCTCAAAAAAGCTTAAAGTCGACATGCACAGTTTTGCTCCACCGCTTACCCCTTTTTCAAGGCAGCAGGCATCGAAGCAAAGTGGAGCTTCCTCTGACCTAGAGGTGCTTCAAAACGAGTGTATCACAGTACAATCCATGGCAAGACAAAGTCCTCAACATCCAGCAGTGTCTAGTCCATTACACACCTCTGATTGTGTCCTCCTGCAAGTTTCGTCAGAACTTAAGATGCCAACAGCGGCTGTGGATGGGCCATCTCAAGAAGAAATGCAATCAATAACAGTAGCTACACAAGCCGACCAACAGGAAAGTGTGCTATCTACATTCGGCATCTTCACAGGTCCAGCAAAAACTGGAACAGTCGGCTGCTCCACAAAATCAATTACAGCTGGCATAAAAGTTAAGTCTACGGCTCAAGCTAAAATTGTTAAATCAACTACAATGGTCAAGAAAGTAAAAACGGCAAGACATTCATCTACGAAAAGCTTCATAAGAAACCTGACCACTCCACCACGGCTAGGTCTTTTCAAGCACCACAATGTAGGTGAGAATGTCCCTACAACATCGCAAAAAAACGCAATGCTGCCGCACCTGAAACACGGAGCAAAGCGGCGACGCTTAAATTCAGATGATTGTCTTTCAGTCACCTCGGTGAAATCGGATGCTCCAGACTTATGTGACCTCTCTACTTATTCGAACTCAAGTGATGATGACTCGTCGCATCCTTCTTGCGAAGAAAATCTGCCCGATACGTAGATGCCTTCGCGAGTTGTACACCCAAGGAAAAGCCGATCTCCTTCGAAGTGGCAAGTAGTGAAAGGAAGTCGCTCAACTACTTCTAATAAGGAAGATTCAAACTCCATAGTGGCCACTTCGAGCTTAAATCCAAAATTCACCACAAACCAACGTAAACAACAAAATTGTTCTTCATCGAGGTCGCAAGATGTGTACTCACATTGATTAAACGACCACAAATGCAAACTAAGACTCCAAAATATCCATAGGGATGACAATGAGTTGAACCTCAATCGAGCAAATGTATTGCGACTATTCAAACATATTCCACCTTTGCGGCTGATCAATTCGGATGACATCAAAATCGTCGAATATGTGACTGAATCGTGCTCTGATGCTGTCCTGTTACACATCGACGCCGCTGGAGTACGTAATACTCTTCTTAAAGCAGCCGAAGATTTACTGATGTTTGGCTTTGATATCTCAGTAGAACCTGATAAGCAATCTCGGAGTATTAACTATACTAGGCAATTTTGGCAAATTCGCCCCTCTGGATGGGGACATGGTGGTATTTGATCTCCTCTGGACAAAACACCAAACATGTTGGCGCTATCGTAAACTACCTGAACGCACTTCTGAAGCTTCCGCTTGAATATAAGGGGAACTCATCCTGATTCTTCAGGAGTCTGCATTTATGACTGTAACCCATTGTGCCTGTAGCAAAGGAATGATGTGTTGATGTCTTGAAACAAAGGTTTTTCTTTTTGTGTTAAAACTGTAGTTTTTCAATAAAAAAAAGAAATAGCATACCTGCTGGTCAACGAGTCTGCAAAACGAACTGTGAAGGTGGCCACCCCTACTGGAGTCTGGAGATATGGGGACAAGTTTAATTGGTTCAAGCAGTCAGTGTATTGCACTGTGGAGCTGCACAGGCACCAAATGAAAGAAAAGACTAGCTCATTGGAGGCTTTACATATACTACTTTGGTGGCACCAATTTACCGAGAAGCACTGGAGGAAACAGTGATGCAAAATGTGTGGCAATGTCACCGAACTGCACTGTATCAAGAGAGCAGCCAAGCGAGGGGAAAACGGAGAGCTGGTCTGCAAAGCTGTTGAGGAACAAAGTAAGGAGAACAGGGATGGCACCCGGAGCATGGAAAAGCTACAGTGGAGGCTCAATGGGACCCTAAAGTGTACAGTAAGCTGGACACTATATTCATAAAAGCCAGTTCCAAATGCAGAGCAAGCTAATCCACTATATCACTGATGGCACAGTCAGTTCTACAGCAAGCTGGGAATTGTATCACTGGAGACTGTGTAAGGTGCTGGGATGAAGACACAAAGATCTGGAATCACTGCACTGTGTGAGAGTGGTCTATAAAACCTGCTGGACAATGTCTCCCTGGTGAGACAATATGAAGTCAGAATAATGTAGTATATTCTAGCCACTATGTGTGATGAAGTGTGCTAGTGAGAGGACAGCTATAAGGCCATTACCCATGCCAAAGTAGATGCTCTTGTTCCCTATACACAATTATCATACCTTTGAAACAAGATAAATAAAGTGCAATGGAGAAAGGAAAATAAAACGATGACCCACATACCAACAACGGTGTAGGTACTGACATTTTTGGATCAGAACCATCTGGTTAAAATGAAAGGCTTGTCCTCTCAATGTGTGCCCACCATTGTAATAGCCCATTTGGAGAGCATTAGTTCAAAAGGTACTCCTTTTGGAAACCACTCGCCCCCAAAGAAAGGCTGTACTCATGTGAGCCTAAGTCTTTGACATTAACAACGCTCAAAACCAACAGTGACACACCTGGTATTGCATACTGCAATCATCACAACTGTGTTAGTCCTGAGCAGTTGTAGCAACACGCTTTCAAATGTTAAATGTCTTTGCCACTTTAGTAGTCACATACAACATCAGCTGCTCTTCGGCATCTCGCCCAAAACCTCACCATCGGGGCACATGATCTCTGCTACCTCTTGGTTGTTCTGATATCTTTGCTATGTGAATTATGCCAAAGGCTTTTTTAGACTTTCATGTGGCTCCATTTGAATGATCATAGTTCCATGCAAAGCAATAGTTGCAAATATATTTATATATTTCCATGGAATCTGCTTTCCACAGTTTTGGAAAACTCTTAATATTTTCATATTTATTAACACCAATTGTATCCATAAAGAATCCATAAATTGGTAAAAATAAAATCAATTTTTCTATTAAAAAAGCACCATCCTCGATATCTCTCGCTGAACTTGGTCAATTCATTTTAATCCAATTATCTGTGTGCACTTAAATCAAAGAGCAAATATGATAAGTAAAGGGAATCCTGAAGATGGCATATAGGTCTTGCGATGTATGGATTTATAGTCCACCTCCCCTTATAGACTCACTCGAGTTGAGGCCCACAAGTCGGTTTATACATTTTACCAATGAGTCAAGATACAAGATAATGTTATAGCACTTGCAAATATTGTATGCTCGCTTAGCCTCATAAAATGGTTTTGTGCTAGATACTCAATTGAGCCCTGTGGTTAGTTTTGTCCAAGGGAAGTTTATACTTCCATCATCTCTGTTAGGTAAGAATATGTAGAGTCGGGGGGCGCTGTTGAGCAGCCTAGAAAATGGCTGCTTAGCTTTTGAGCTCCGGACCGGCCCGCCGAAATCCGATGAACATCGGCGCTAATCCTGCATATCCAGCAGCGATTCTGCAGCGACTTGCTAACATAAACCCTCCTCTATATCTGCCCGAACTTCTGGAGAAAATCAGAGCCGGGAACCCCGGCAACTGACCCCCGCGGCGGACGCCGGCCTTGTGACGGCCTGGGGCCTCTGTACTGAATCCACTGCTGCCGACCGGATTTCTCCCCGCGCGCAGACTGGGGGCAGCGCCCTGGTGTACTCCCTCGCCGGAGGGACCCGCTCGCTGCTGGTGTCCGCTGGCGGGGCCTTGGACTCCCCGCCACCCCCGCTTGGGATCATACACCTAGCCACCTGAATCTACGGCTCCGACGGCTTTCCGGGGCGGACGAGGGAGCAACCTCATTTTCACTGCTCCCGCGGGTTGGGCTGGAGCCCTCCCGCGCTGGCACACGAGAGCGGCCCTCTGCCCGGGAGGTGTAGGGGGACGGGGCACCGTACTGGGTGGCCCGCGGCGTCCCTGCGGACCGGTGCCTGCTCACCTCTCATCCACCGGGGAGAAGACAAGTGCGGCACGGACTCGCGGCCATCTTGCGCCCTGTAGGTCGTTACTTTGCCCGCCCCATTGCGGCCCGTAGATATGGAGAGGGGGATAGAAAGGGAAGAACTCTGGCTAAAGTGGTTTGTGCGGAAGGCGCCAGGACTCGCATAGGTAGCATCATTAATGAACAGGGCTTAAGGCACTGGTCGGACCAGGCATCAGACACTTTCGCTAGCTTCTATGCCAACCTATATGGTCCCCAACCTGAACGTACAACCCATGATCTGGACGTCCTACTAGAAAGCATCCCTATGACCCTCAGCTCCCAAGACACCAGAGAACAACTCGAGGCCCCGTTTACCTAGAACGAGATCGTCCAAGTGATCTCACACATCTCTAAAAATAAGGCCCCGGGCCCTGATGGGCTCACATCCGAGTTCTATCAAGAACATGTTGCTGTGCTAGCCCCCATATTGTACAGGGTCTGGATCGAATCGCTCCAATTAAACACCCTCCCACCCTCGTTAAGAGAAGCCTTAATAACAGTCCTCCCCAAACCTGGGAAACCCCCAGACGAATGCGGATCCTATAGGCCCCTATCACTTATTAATACAGACATGAAAATCTTTGCTAAAATAATCGCTAACAGGTTCCTCCCATTCATGCCCCACCTGGTCCATGCTGACCAAAGCGGTTTTGTTCCTGGGCGCTCAACAGTACTCAACATCCTCCGCCTGTTTAACGTGATGTCCAGAATCGACCCGAAGGCGGATACAGTGGCGGTCACGCTAGACGTCCAAAAAGCATTCGACATGGTCTCCTGGCAATACTTATGGGCTGTCCTTGAGAAGATGGGAATAGGACCCAACATGCTCTCCTATATAAAACTACTATATACAGGGCCGTTGGCCAGGGTACTAGTCAACTGTCAATTCCTCCCCCTTTGTACTACACAGAGGCACCCGTCAGGGATGTCCATTTTCCCCCATCCTATTCACGCTCGCCATTGAGCCCATGGCAGACATATCAGGGAAAGGCACACCAACAAGGGCATTCGCCTGCAAGACACGCCAGAAATAATCTCCCTGTATGCTGATGACGTACTCTTATACGTCAGGAACCATTCCACACACCTAGATCTTATCATTCGGGACATAACAAAATTAGGCACGTACTCTGGTTTCACCATAAACTATTCAAAATCAGAAATCTTTCCCCTCATCAGTGCAACCCTGCAGCCGACATGCGAATTCCCCCTGCGCTGGTCCCCAAATGGCGTTTGTTATCTTGGGGTACAAGTGTCACTGACCGTAGCTTCCCTACGGGCGGACAACTACGAGACAACGGCACAGCTTGTGAAATCCAAAATGCTCAAGTGGCGCAACCTCCCATTGCCCCTGGCGGGTAGATTATCCCTTATAAAAATGGTTGTGGTCCCTAAGCTCCTCTACATTTTTGCTAATGTACCAGTATGGCCCGGGAGGCAATATTTCAAGCAGCTCCACTCGGCTTGTGCCCAATTCCTCTGGCACTCCGGTGCGGTCCGTAAGAAGTGGCAGCTTATGACCTTACCATAAGAGAAAGGGGGTTTCACAGCCCCAGACTTAATTTTATACTGGAACGCAGCACAGGCCCAACACGCCACTCACTGGTACACGCACCCAAACCCGCCACCACACGCCAAATTGGAGAAACTTGCAGGTGAAGGTACTAACATCATGACCCTACTACTACACCGCACCTTTCAGACAGACGCCCCGTCAGACCCCGTGGCCGCCACAATCAGAGCGTGGAAGTATATTTTGCACCTGGAACAAGGCCATAGCCCTTACTATAAATGGCTCCTCATATGGCAATTCCCGGGACTGGCCCCTACATGCGACCAACACCTCTCACAACATTGGGAGGCCCTGGGCTACCGAGCCCTAACCGATATATACCCGGATGGCATATTTAACACCCCCCAGACATGGCGACCCGCACACTCCAACTCTGCGCTCGAACTGTTACAGTACCTTAGGCTACGGGCGGCAGTACTGGAGATGTGGCCTACGTACCCGCATGAACCTCCAGAATCTCCCGAACTCCAATACATAGCGAACTGTTGCAGGAGCATAATATCCTCCCTATATAAAATGCAGCTAGCCAAATTAGAGAACGTATCGCTGAAACCTCGGGAGGCATGGGCTATGGAGCTTGAGATAGAAATCACCGACGAGGTATGGAGCAAGATGTGCGAACACAAATGCAAGGTCTCCTTGACCTCCAGATTCCGCTGCATACAATACAAACTCCTCAACAGGCTATATTAAACACCGTACAGAGTAGCGAAATTCACACACTCCGTCCCACACGTGTCTGAAATGTAACTTTGAAGTGGCAGATCATGTACATATGTTTTGGTCCTGTGCCACGCTGGAGGCGTTTTGGACGGAAGTGGCAAAGGCGCTCTCAGATAATTGGGTCCCTTGTGGGCCTGGACCCGCTAGCCTTATTGTTCGGAATCTGGGCTGGGGAAAATGAAAGGAAAATGTCTAAGTTTCTAAATGTAAGTGCCATTGTAGCTAAGAAATGCATATTGCAATGCTGGAAGCACCGCACTCCCCCTAACCCCCACCTTTGAGATGTGGTTGAAAGCCCTCACATGGGTACAAATGTGTAAAGAGGATTATATTGGTTCCCTGCCTATCCCATCCCGCCCCAAAAATGTGTGGACAGAATTCTGCAGCTACTTGAATAGCAGGGATGAGGTGGAGTGGACCTCCACCCTTCCATCAAGCCTGCCTAACGTACCATCCCCCCGCACCTCCCTCTGTCTGTGATGATCTGAACTGGTTATGATGTATGCTCTCTGGTGATACTGTGATGTTTGGTTCTGTCTGCGCAATCTGTGCTGTGCCTGTTGTAACCTTCTGCCAAATAAACAAAAGTTTAAAAAAAAAAAAAAAAGAATATTTAGAGTCCAACTGGTGCGGGACTTTACAAGACTTACCTCTTGGTATAAGGTAACCCACCTTTTAATACAGCCCTGTACTACACAAGTTGGTAGAGAGACTGAGCAGCCAGGCTTATCTTAAGAGGGAAATCACAATCCTGTAAAGCAAGGAAATATGAAACTATACAAATATGTAAAAAGAATACATACTAAATAGCCTAATGACATATATGTTAAACAATTTAAAGATATATACATGATTGAATTTTGAATATATCCAGGTTGCACACTAGTCACGATATGCAAGGCCTGGTTTTCATTTTGAACTGTTGTGGCATTTGTCACGTGTGCCATTTACAATATAGCTAGTTTTTAACATACATGTTTGTTTGTAGAGTTACATCCTTAGACATCCTATACTTACTATGAAGAATACGAAACCTGGGTCAAAGCTGTCGTTTTTCCGTGTACTGACGAAAGCCTTATCTGGTCCTACATTCATCTAATGGACAACCGTCACCCTCAAACTCTTGAAGACTGACTTTTAAGGCTGGAAACAGAATCATCCTGTCGACACACTCCCCACACGGGTTCATGTTCACACATTGTACCGACTGGGGCCTTTGTAGAAGTACTACCATCATTTGTCTATGATATGAAGTCACTCTTGTCATTACCAACATCACCTTTGAAAATATAATAGGGTTGATGTATAACTTGAATCAAGCAAATAGATTCACGTGATTGTTTACACACGATTCCTTGCTTTACAGGATTGTGATTTCTTTCTGTTTTGTCGTATTTTTTTATTATTATTTATTTATTTTTTTAACAATTGAACTGATCATGTTCCATTCTTTTAACATGTATTAGAAAAATTAAATATAAAAAATTGTTTTCTCCGATTGACTAGCTTATGTGCACTTCTTGTGATAATTGTTTTGATACAAGAATGTGATTCACCTTTTGCCTCCACCTAGTTCACATATACCAGTTCAGTAGTGTGACACCAGTAGGTAGTTTGTTTTGGGAATCCTCCTTTGTTCATCTCATTTTGGCCACATCCCACAAGCCCCTATCAAAAAAGTGGTCCCCTCTAGCTCACATAGCTATACTCTTATCTTAAGAAGGGTAATGTGAGCTGTAGAGCTGTACAATGAAATTAGTAAATGCAGGTATCCAAGTAAACACACACTTAAAGTTATGGTATAAATATGGAACAAGTTACCTGTAACTTCTCCAGCATGGGTCTGGCATGGATTCACATGCTCATGAATATTCCCCGTCAGGCTGGGAATCCTCAGTAAAAAGAAAAATCAGTTTCAGTTGTGTTTCCAAACTGTTATTCTCCTATAAACCAATCACTGAGCTCTGGGTCATACTGCCACCCACGCAAATGACTACCCTCTACCTAAGCCCCTCCTCTGGCCGCCATCTTCAGATTTGGTAGCACGTAAAGTGGCAGTATGACCAAGAGAAGAGTAGCAGAGGGGCAGGCGGGAGGGTTCGTATGTGAATCCATGCCAGACCCATGCTGGAGAACAACAGTTACAGGAAAGTAACTTGTTCCTTCTCCAGCATGGGGTCTGGCATGGATTCTCATGAATAAAGAATACATAGCAGAACACATGCACAACCACGGGAAGTGGCAAGGCTCAACAGAAGCAATCTCTTACCTTCTCACCAAGCTAACCTTAAAGCGAACAGGTTGCGCGGCACTGCTTGGCCGACTCTGCACTCCTCCCTGCAATCCCTGTCGAGGCAGTAGAATTTTATGAAGGTTTGCGTCGACCTCCACGTAGCAGCCCTGCAAATGTCCAGCAGGGGCACACCAGACAGGAATGCCATTGTAGCAGCGATCGCTCTGGTAGAATGGGCTCTCGGACAGCCAGGCAGCGGTCAGTTTGCCAACCGGTGACAGCGAGTGATACAGTCGGAGAACCACCTGGAAATGGAAGCCTTGGACAGGGCCTTCCCATGGTTCACAGGACCAAAGTTCACAAAAAGCTGAGAAGTTTGCCGGAAACTCTGTGCGGGCCACATAAAATTTCAGCACTCTTGCCACATCCAGCGAGTGCAAAGTCCTTTCAGCCGGCGACAAAGACACCTGAAAAAACACAGGCAACACCAAGGGCTCATTTAGATTAAAGTCCGACGGCAACTTGGGCATGAAGGAGGGGTGTGTCTGCAGCACCACCCTCATCTCGTGGAAAGTCAAGTACGGTGGTTTACAGGATAGGGCCTGGATCTCACCCACTCATCGTGCAGAGGTGATGACCACGATAAAAGCAGTCTTCCATGACAGAAACTTGATTGGGACAGAATGCATAGGCTCGAACGGTGCTCCCATGAGCCTAGTAAGTACCACATGGAGCTCCCACGCTGGGGCCGGAGCCTTCACTGGCAGGAACGAGCGAAAAAGTCCCTTCACAAATTCCTTGACTAACCGGTGTGACCACAAGTAGGGTCGTCCTGGGGATCTGGTGTAGTGGGAGATATCCGCCATATGAACCTTGGAGGCGTGAGCCAGCCCCGATTTAGCCAACGACAGCAAATATGGAAGCACCTGAGGGGCCGTGACCCTCAGAGGGTCAATCTTCTGGGAACGGCGCCAAACTGTGAATCTCTTCTATTTGTGTCCGCAGCATTTCAAAGTAGATGACGCCCTGGCCTTGGTGAGCACCTCCTTGCAGTCCGCTGGAAGATCGTAACCCCCGAATTCTAATGCTGCAGGAGCCAGAACTTCAAGTTCAGCGACCCTGGGTCATGGTGCAGAATTGCACCTCCTTCCCTGGCAAGAAGATCCACGACCACCGGCAGCTTGACTGGAGGGGACGCTGACATGCTGAGAAGGTCCAGGTACCAGATCTGCCTCGGTCACGCTGGTGCCACGAAGATCATCCTGCACCGGCACCGGCTGAATTTATTGATGACTCGAAGAAGAACCAGCGGGAATGCATGCAGAAACAGGCCGTCCCAGGGGAATGAGAA
This sequence comes from Ambystoma mexicanum, assembly GCF_040938575.1. NCBI lineage: Eukaryota > Metazoa > Chordata > Amphibia > Caudata > Ambystomatidae > Ambystoma > Ambystoma mexicanum. Next base: position 1,457,567,759 of record NC_090921.1, read on the forward strand.
TGTGTCCCCCATACTCCCCGGCTGGGGAAACCTGTTGGCAGACCTCTGGCACTTCGTGTTCGTCCGTCGCAAACAGATCGATCTGGGGATTGCCCCATTTGTCGAACAGGTTGTCCACTCAGTCCTGCCGAAGCTCCCAGTCATGGCAAGAGCGTAGCTCAATGCTGAGAGAGCCGGTGATGGTGTTATTTACCCCTGCCAGGTGAAAAGGAATGAGGAACATCACCTCGGCGACGGCCCAGTGCACAAGTCCTGCAACTCCCTGGAGAGCGCTGGGGATCTGGTGCCCTCCTGCTTCCGGATGTAAAACATCATGGTCGTATTGTCCATGAAGACCCTCACCACCTTGCCCTTGAGCGATGGCAGAAATGACTTGAGGGCCCAAAACACTGCCAGTAGTTCCAGTATGTTTATGTGTAGCGTCTTCTCTTCCAGCAGCCACAGGCCCCTGGCGGGAGGACATCGGTGTGGGTGCCCCATCCTTCCAGCAATGCATCCGTCGTGACCATCTCCTGGTATGGGGGGCTCTAGAAATCAGTGCCTGCGATATTGGAGCATACGCACCACCATCTGATTGCTAATCAGAACTCCTCATCAAGCGCAATCCTGTCCTGGAAGCTTCCAGAAACCTGGACCCCACGGGCATCAAGGAACTCCTGTTGAGGCTGCATCTGTAACCTGCATCAGGTAAATTCACAACGACATTCAGAGAAGAGACTTGATGGTCCTCACTGTGGCATCTTCAGTTCCAACAGCTGTTGCACCTTGCCCAAGATGGCAGATATCCTTTATTCTTACAGTGACGCCAGGCATGACACTGTTGAGCTTGGATTCCCAGGAACAGAGCGTCCTACGATGGAGTGAAGCAAGACTTTGCACAGTTCACTGAGAACCCCAGCTCCGTCAAATGACGGACAGTCCGTTCCGTGTGTTCGGCGGCAGTGTCTCTTGACTTGGCCCGGATGAGCCAGTCGTCCAGGTAGGGGTAAACGTTGATCCCTTGTAGTCGAAGATGGGCCATCACCAGCGCCAAGCACTTGGTGAAGACTCTGGGTGCCGACTTCAGCCCGTATGGAAAGGCCTTGAATTGATAATACTTCCCCTGAACAACGAAGTGCAGAAACTTGCAGTGTCCTTTGTGTATGGGGACATGGAAGTGCGTGTCATCCAGATCCAACGACGACAGAAAGTCCCCCTCCTCCAGCTGGGGCACAGGCACATGCGTGACCATCCTGAACTTCTGGGACTTTATGTATTTGTTGAGCCATCTAAAATCGAGAATGAGCTTCTAGCCCCCAGTCTTCTTTCTTATGAGGAAGTACCTCGAGTATACTCCGGAGCCCCGGAGTCACCATGGAACCAGCTCTATCGCCCCTTTTGTAACATGGCCCGAACCTCCAGCAGCAGCGCAGGGACGGGGTTTTCCTGCCCATGCCACCAGTGGTATTCGCGGACACTTAATTGGAATTCTAAAGTCTCAGTGTGCGAGAGCGTCCAGCACCCATCTTGTCGGTGGAGATGGTCTCCCACACGCTGACGAAGTTCGCCAGCCGGGCTCCCACCAGGGTGCACGGGTGGGGGCCCTGACGTCCTGGCTGGTTCAATCTTGCTTGGAGGTCCACGGCTTCCTGGGTTGAGAAACAGGGGGGGCTGGCGTTAAGAGGATAAGCCCCCGGCGAAACCCCTCAAAGACAGGCTAGACTTCCCTCCCGACGAGCAAAAGGATGGTCATTGTTGTAACATTCCTAGGGCACGTGCTGTCTCTGTCCTGATGGCCTGGAGGGATTCATCCACGGCCTTCCCAAACAGTCAAAGGGCATATCTAAACCCCTTGTCTGGACCTCCTGCCTAAAGTTGGTGGCCTTGAGCCAGCCACGACGGTGAAGGCAGATGCCGTTACCCATCTGGCAGAACCCCGAGTCCGCAATGTCCATGGCCACTGTGATGGCGTGATCCGACGCCACCTCGCCACCTTGAAGGATCTCTAAAGCCTCAACCCACTTGTCGTCAGGGAGGAAGTCCAGGAGAGGAGCCAGCATGAACCGCAGCTCCCAGTCATATCTGGCTACAATAGCGAGGGCGTTGGCAGCCTTGACCATCGTCGCCGCCGAGTAGAATACCCTTCTACCCATTGAATCCAATTTCTTCCCCTCGTTGTCGGAGGGGTGGACGATAAAGAAGCTGCCGAACTCGACTATTTCTTTCTGCGGCCGCCGAGACCACAGAGTCTGGTGACGGTTGAGACCGCAAGCACTTGGGTGCAGAGTCCGGGACCTTGTACCTCTTCTCCAGCCAGTCTCTTTGGTGGGGCTGGGTCTGTAGAGGAGTTCTTCATCAGAGCCAGCCCTTGATCCCAAACATCGTCCAGGAACGGGACCAAAAGGATGGTCTTCCTCTTCACCTCCCGGCGCTTCTATAAGAACCCCTCCTTCACCTCCAACGTGAGCTGGAAAAGCTCTGATGCTATTCCGATCATTGCATGGAAAGATCTTATCTCGTCCGGAGGAGAGGCTCTGGGCTGAGGACGGGAAGCCCCCCATCCCGCCGTCGTCGTCATCATCATCCATGCTCGTTGTAGCTGTGTCTGAATGTCGCCCTTGGAGGTGTGGGGGTGGCGGGGGGAAAGAGGGGCAATGGAGAAGGGGGAGATTAATGGCATTGAAGCATAAAGGTGCCTCCTCCTCTTCTTGGCCGGCTTTTCCCCCGGTGTCAACGGGGACGGCCAGTACTGGTGCCGAGGGAGGAGCGGGCAGTGGGGTCATTGGCATCCTCCTCTGTATCTCGGACACTAGCATGTGGAGGGTCAAGAGAAATCAGCCTGCAGATATATGGCACAAGTTAGTAAAAAAGAAACCACTGCCACCAGCCATTCAAGTTAGTGTAACAAAACATTACATGAGAAGTGGGATAAGGAGTTACTATGTAATGATAATGTGTTATTTATATAGCGCCTTAATCCAAAGCGCTTTACAGAGCACATATTTACATACAATAATCCCCCCAGCACTGCACATATGGTGGTGTGTGCTGGACCCATAAAAGAAAAGGTAAGTAAGACAGGAGTCATTTTACTATTCTTGCTAACAGTAGTTCACCCAAGAAAATGTAGTTCAACGTTAAGAGAAGTCTAAGGGACTTCTTAGTGGCACTGCACAAAAAGTGCTGTGTGTCACAATGCAACTCGTAGATGCCTCTGGAGTTTACCAGACTCCAACACACAATTCCTAGTCAGAAAAACACGAGAGATTGAGAAAAAAAAGTTGCACTCACTCACAAGGTATCATTTAAAAAAGCCCTCAGTCCAGCAAATGAGCTCGGGGTCTCTAAGGTTAAAAAGAATTGGCACAGAAGAACAAGTTACTCTCTTACCTGGTAACGTTCTTTCGATGGGATGGTCCGACGACGTATTCCATATCTATGACAGGTAATGTCCACAGCTGTGCTGCTTCGGAAAATCTTTGGCGTCTGCGTCCTGCGTCGTTGAGCCGTCCCAGAGGGCCTCCTCTGACGGCCGACATCACCCGATGTGATAAGTAGGACGCACAACGCCTATAGCCTCAGTTATAGTTTTTTCCCAGAACGTGTGCCACCAGTTTTCTGCCAGTCAGACACACAAGACCTTGCGGAACGCAAGCTGCAATCGCAAAAGAAATTCTGCAGCGGGGAAGGCAGGGAGGGAGCGATATGGAATACGTCATCGGACCATCCCATTGAAAGAACGTTACCAGGTAAGAGAGTAACTTGTTCTTCGAGGGGAATGGGTCCTCCGACGTATTCCATATCTATGACAGACTCCCAAAGCAGTACCAAGCAAGGAGGTGGGAAAGAATTTAGAATACAAATTTAGCATGCCCAATCAAATTGCGGAATAGAGAACTGCCTTGCCAAAGGCCAGATCTTGCCCTCTGATGGAATCGAGGGAATAGTGACGTACAAAAGTATGTACTGAAGCCCAGGTGGCTGCATCACAGAATTGACGAATAGGAACTCCCCTCTGCAGGGCAGTAGACGCAGCCACTCCTCTGGTAGAATGGGCCCGCAAGTCAGCCGTATGGTCCTTACCCGCCAAGCGGTAACACTCGGAGATAGCTAAAATAATCCAACGAGACAAAGTCTGTTTCATCACAGCTTGTCCCAAACGCTTTCCAGCGTAACCAATGAAAAGTTGATCGTCCACTCTGACCCGGGAAATGCGCGAGATATAAAAGCTCAACACTCTCCTAGGATCAAGCCTATGGAGCCTCTCCTCTTCCTTACCAGGGTGTGGAGGAGGATAGAACACCGGAAGAACAACCTTCTGGCTCAAATGAAATTCCGAAACCACCTTCGGAAGAAAAGAAGGACGAACTCTAAGGACAACCCTGTCCTTGTGAAACACAGTGAAGGGTGGCTTAACTGAAAGTGCCTCTAACTCACTCACTCTGCGAGCAGAAGTAACCGCAACTAAAAACACAGTTTTCAGAGTTAACAGCCTCAAAGGGCAAGAATGTAAAGGCTCAAACGGAGCACCCATAAGAAACTTAAGAACAAGGTTCAAATCCCAACCTGGCACCAAAAAAGGTGGCGGAGGGAACACATTAGTGAGCCCTTTCAAAAACTGCGAAATTAAAGGAATCTTAAAATAGGAACACTCTTCAGACGAGCGCTTAAATATGGACAGCGCCGCCAGGTAACCTTTAATGGTCCCCACTTGCAAGCCCCTGTGGGCCAAAGAAAGCAAAAAAGACAAAACCATGGGAATGTCGCATTCAAAAGGATCCACATTCTGAACTCTGCACCAGTCGCAGAACTTTCTCCAACGGCAACGGTACAGAGACTTTGTTGCAGACCGCCTGGCCGAGAGCAACACCTCCATCACGTCTTCAGGGAGGTCCCAATCCTTATACCTCAACCTTTCAGAAGCCAAGCATGAAGATTGAGGGATCTGACCTCTGGATGGAGAACCTGACCCCCACTCCCGTGAGAGCAGATCGTCTCGATGGGGAAGACGACGTGGAGGGCAGATGGACAAGTCTAGAAGGTCCGGGTACCACGTCCTCCGGGCCCACGCCGGAGCAATGAGGATCATCCGGGAACCAAACCTCCGTAACACTTGCGGGATGACGGGGACTGGAGGAAACGCGTACAGCAGTGGGAATGACCACTCCACCACAAATGCGTCTCCTAAGGCTCCTTTTGGAGGAAATTCCCACGAGCAAAACCTTTCGCACTTCCGGTTGACACTGGAGGCGAAGAGATCCACTTGAGGGGTCCCCCAAAGGGTGAAGATCACCAGGAGAATCTCCTGAGCCAGCTCCCACTCGTGAGAGATCGCGCTCTGCCTGCTCAGCGCGTCTGCCGTCTCATTGTCGTCTCCGGCCAGATGAACTGCCGAGATCGAAACTTCCTGCTGGATGGCCCAGAACTCGAGCTGCATCGCCTCCCTGCACAGCGGAAGTGACCCTGCCCCCCCTTTTTGTTGAGGTAGTGCATGGCCACCGTGTTGTCCGTCAGAATCAGGACACTCTTCCCGCGCACAGTCGGCAGAAAAGCCTTCAGAGCTAGCCTGATGGCCCTCAGCTCCAACAGATTGATATGGAGTCTGGACTCCGACGGAGACCAACGACCGCTGACTGTCAACTCGTTGGCATGAGCTCCCCATCCCGTGAGGGATGCGTCCGTCACGATTGTCACCTCCGGCCAGGGCAGCCAAAATGGGGCACCCTTCATCAGATTGCCCTCGACGTCCCACCACAGAAGGTCCCGGGCTACCGAGGGCGGCACCTGAACAGGGTCCGACAGCCTGCCGGAGGACTGAGACCACTGGAGCTTGAGCGCCCACTGCAAAGATCGCATCCGCAGACGAGCCTCTGGCACCAGAAGAATGCAGGATGCCATGAGGCCGAGCAGTCTCAAGAACTCGGACGCTGGGAGAGTCTGGGCAAACTGAAACTTGTGCACCATCTGCTGAATGTGAAGAGCCCTCACCGGAGGAGGAAAACACTGCCCCAGGGACGTGTCGAGCACAACTCTGATGTACTGGAGCCGCTGTGTTGGTGTCAAATGGGACTTCTGTAAATTGAGGGAGAAGCCCAGCCTGTGAAGGGAGTGGCAGGTGACGGAGAGATGATCCAGGACTTGCTCGGGAGAGCTCCCTCTGATCAACCAGTCGTCCAGTTAGGGGTAGACGTGAATCCCCCCTTTCTTGAGATGCGCTGCCACCACCACCATGAGCTTGGTGAAAACCCTCGGGGCGGAGGTCAATCTGAACGTCAGGACCCAAAACTGAAAGTGCGAGTCGCCAACCGCGAACCTCAGGTACTTCTTGTGCTTGGGATGGATCGGCACATGGAAGTAAGCATCCTTGAGGTCGAGAGACACCAACCAGTCCTGAAGTTGAAGGGCCTGGAGGACTTGAGAAAGAGTCAGCATCTTGAACTTGTCCTTCCTGAGGAATTTGTTCATACCGTGCAAGTCCATGATGGGTCTCAATCACCAGTCTTTCTTTGAAATCAAAAAATAAGGGGAATACCATCCCTGGTTCCTCTCCGCTACAGGCACCAGTTCTATGGCGCCTTTCTCCAGCAGGGCTTGAATTTCCTGCGCAAGGAGCGGATACAGACTCTTCAAAGAGAGGTTCCCTGGTGGATTGTTGTGAGGCCTCTGCCGAAAAGGAAGACAGTAGCCGTGGGTTATGATCTCCAGAACCCACACATCCGAAGTAATGGCTTGCCACTCTACAAGATGCTGTGCCAGCCTTCCCCCAACCGGCGAACCAGGGGACCTGGCCTCATGACTGAGTGGTAGCGGCTGCAGCGTTGCCTGAGGGCAAAGAGGCAACTGCCCGAGCGGCCTTGGCACCTCGAGTACCTTTGTTTCCACCTCTGGCACTCTTACGATGGCCTCTTTGACTGCTAGCTCCTCTCGCTTTACTGAAGGACGAGTAATAGCGAAAGGAACCTCCCCTCCATTGCTGTCCTAGGAGGAAAAGGCGGAGGTCGACGAACTGCAGCGCCCAACTACTTTGCTGCAGCTTTGGAGGTCTGCAACCTCTCAAGGCTCTGGTCAGCCTTGCTGCCAAAAAGGTGTTCACCGTCAAAGGGCATTTTGAGGAGCCGGGACTGCACATCAGGAGCGAACCCAGACTTCCCCAACCACGCAAACCTGCGCATTACGGTGCTCGCCGCCATGGACCGGCTGACACAATCCGCCAAGTCCAAACCCGACTGAACGGCCTCACACATGGCATCCTTGCCATCCTGAACCATAGCAAGGAAACCATCCCGTTCGTCCCCTTCGGGAATATGATCAGCTGCTAATGCAACACAGTTCCAAAGAGTGTGTGTGAAACGAGACAAGGCGCATATGGAGTTGGCCGCCTGAAGCGCCATACCCCCAGAAGAAAACACTTTCTTCGTCTAGCCGTCAAAACGTTTGTCGTCCCTATCCGGAGGGATGGTAGGATACGACGCCTGCGTTGCCGGGGCCGTAGCCGCCTGCACCACCAAACTCTCCGGGGTGGGGTGCCTAGACAAGTAGCAGGGGTTGCTACTGGCTGGACGGTATTTTCGCGACAAACACTTGCCCACTGCCGGGAGACTCTCCGGAGCAGTCCAAGCCGCCGCCACCCTTCTCTGCAAAGCCATATGAAAAGGCAAAACCGGGTCAGTGGGTGGACCGAGATCAAGGATGTCCATGAGATCATCCTGAACGAACTCCCGTGGGGGAGCTGACCAACCCAAGTACTCGGTAACCCGAGACATAAGGCGCCGATATGACGAATCGGCATGAGTGCCAGGCTCCGGCCGACAAAACTCCACCTCCGGAGAGGTGTCCAGTCCACTGGCATCATGCAGTGACTGCCTCAGGTCATCAAACTGACTATGGCCCGAGATAAGGTCATCCGGAACCGGAACCAGGCCACCATCAGAGCCTTCATCACCCTCTGAAATGTACTCCAGGCGGGGAGAGTAAGACCTCTGCGGACCAAAGCAGTGCTGAATCTTAGCCATAGCCTTTTTAGGGGCAAACGCCGTGCCACGGGGCCCCTCCGACACCACTGCCTCGAAAGGCATCGAGGGCGCCGAGCGAGTCGGCGCCGACAGAAAAGGCGTCGGCTGCAACGCCTCCAGCATCTGCGGCATCGACACAGTCCTCGAAGCCAGACCTCTGAGTGTGTCTCTCGACAACCTGGGCGCCGACGACCCCCTCGAAGACGGAACCTCGAGAGAAATCATCAACGACCTCGGCGCCACAGGCGTCGACGTCTTCTTCGAAGACGGCACAGGATCACGCAGTCGAGCGCGTCGAGGACCGGGACCTGGAACGGACATGGCGAGAACGGCTACCCTTGTCCGAGCGGGACCTCTCCCGCGAGCCGTGCCGACCACCCGAGTCCGAAGGCGTACGGGCGGTGTCTCTCGACCGGTGCCGACCGACCCCACTTGGAGGCGCAGACGGACCTGTACCCTGCGATTCCAGAATCGCTAGCATCTGGTTCCCGAAGGAAGCCCATTCCTCCGGTGCCGCTTGCATGGAGGGATAAGCGACCTGCCGGCGCTTCCTGGAATGCCTAGAAGAGGCGGAGGAGTGGCGAGACCGACTCCTGGAAGGAGACCCACCGGACTTCCGATGACGACGCGGAGAGTCACCCCTCGTCTCATCGGTCGAAAGCCCCGCAGACCTCGACTTCTGGGGCTTAGACACCCGACCTACTGACAGTTTCTTCTTGCGTTCTCGCAAGGCCTTCACAGTGAGCGACTGGCAGTTGACACAGTCCGTATCGTGGGCCTCCCCGAGGAACCAGAGGCAGGCATCGTGCGAGTCCGTGACCGACATCTTGGACCCACAGTCCCCGCAGTTCTTGAAGCCCGCACACGGGGTCGAAGATGAAAGACATCGCCACAAACAGGTCTTCACACCAACCGAACAGGTTCAACGAACGAGAAAGAAAACAGCAACTCCAACGAGTCGAGGCATACTGAGATTCACGAAGCGAACACGTTCGCGGAAAAAACGGAACTGAGGCTATGGGCGTCGTGCGTCCTACTTATCACATCGGGTGACGTCGGCCGTCGGAGGAGGTCCTCTGGGACGGCGCATCGACGCAGGAGCCAATGATTTTCCAAAGCAGCACAGCTGTGGACATTACCTGTCATAGATATGGAATACGTCGGAGGACCCAATCCCCTCGAAATTAAAATTCTCCCAAACAATCTCCATCCGAACTGCCAAGTTATAAATCAGTCACAGACTAACATGCATCAGCATTCACCACCCCCTTAATACACGCTGTACTCATTTGATCAACTAACCACCAAGTTGACAATGTCAAATTTACCATTTGTGACCTACAGCGTAAACCAAGATCTCAGCAATTAGAGTAACTATCCGAACGATCATGTTTGGCAAACTACACCCACAGCTGCTTGCAATTATATTCACATTTTAAATGAGCATCAGATGTGCATAAGCAAAGCGATCGATGCTCAGCCAAAGTGCAGTCGTTCCCACTTAAAATACGCACCCAATTCTGCTAAATGCAGTTTCCTTTCCTAAATTAGGAAAAGAAACAGTTGCAAAATCATCTGCTTGTTTATGCCACTGGAAATGGGCCAACGATAGACGTGTACAGCTCTTAAATCGTGTCTATTTTGAGTTAATTCAATTACCTACCCACATGATTTATGTAACTGTCCGACAGTGCCTTCCATGAGCAGGCTCAGCAGCCATGCCTCTTAGATGCCTCGCCTGCACAACGTCTGTCATGTTTAATGAACTTTGTTGACAATGGTCCTGAGCACTGCTTCTCGGAAGAGGAATTCAAGGCCATCTTTTAGTTAAGCCTGTTTATAAAGGTTTTGGCAAGTATGCACACTAACTGACAGCAAGGACTGACCGAACTATTTCAGACTCCACAGCATCCCATAAAAAATAGGTCATAGCTTTATTTAGTGTAAATAGCATCTCAGAAACGTCACAAACGCGGCATTTATTGGGCGTGGTAGAGCACCTTTTTTTCCTCCCAACACAATCACAATAACTTTCACAATTGATGCACTTTGCAAACATTCTGCGCATTCAGTCACTTTGGGAGTGGATGGCCAGAGGCCTTTCATGCATATGTTGCTGCTTCCAGAGAAGAAAGGGCCATTGTTTATGGAACATTCACATTTACGCAATTACGAAAGATTGCATAAAGGCACCAGTTACAGCATGCGCAGGATCTTGCAGTGCTAGTTGCATGCCACTGGCACTTTGTGATGTAAGGAGCGGCAGAGCATGCCTTTTTGTAGAAGATTATGGTACACGTTTTCCTTCCCAGAATCCAAATGGAAAAGGGCACTATAAAAATGGGGGTGGTCATTGCGTTATATTAGGAGAAAGAGCACGTGGGAGTGAGTTATGTAATGGGAGAGAGGGATTCATCAGAAGCCCAAAGGTTGGGAGGCTTCAAGGTTGGGATGGTACATCTAGCAATCTCTCTACGAGGACCAACTTTGTTCATGAAACTTTGAAGGAGTCATTTCTACTCCATTGGAAGTTGGAGCCTATTGAATGTGGGGGAGAAACAGAAAGGGAGGTACACAGACTGGTTGAGCTGGCGCTGTGACGTTCCAAAAGCTGTCTACAAATCGGCCCTAATTGTTTCCTATTCGCCTCTCCATTTGAACAGTTGCTTGCACCTCTCCATAACAGTATACCGAGACAAACCTTGTTTTATCAGGTGTATGCGGATGACCCAAACCTATGAATAGGTTGGGAGATTATAGGCTCTCCATGCTCGTCTCTTGGGGAGGATGGAATCGGGGGAACTCATTTGTTTCAGTAAATGAATGGGTAGGCATAGGTCTTTGCACCAGTAAGTACCGACGGAATACACACCATGCCTCGACAGGCCTAATGGCCTCATGGCCGCGCAAAAGGAACCTGTTTGAGCAGCTGCTTCATTTCTGAAGTACCTGTGGGCTCGAGGGCATGAGTGTCGTCATACAGAATGTGGCAGCATTTTCGGTGGCAAGATCGTTCTCCATTAAGGCATCAACAGTATTTTGTCTTCACTTATGAACTTTAATCTGGGAACTGATGACAGTGCAAAGCCTTGGGCTTTACCAGTTTGTACTCCTGATATCTCATTTGCATGCAAACTTCAATATAACTAAAGGCCAACTTTGGATCTGGTAAACGAGGATACAAATTAGTACGTTGCTTAAATGTATGTTTTGCTTCATTACATATCCAATTGTTAACGTGTGGGATAGGGAACTGTAGATAATAACCTCCGTGTACATCATTAATAATTCTAACCTAAAACCTTCAATGAAAATATTAAATATAGAAACCATAACAAGCGCATTAGGAGCAACACCGTTTCCCCCAGTGCATTGGCACAAAGAGCCTTCTACAATCAATAGGACCTCCAATTATGTAGTTCTGTTTTTCAAAGATGTTCCAGCTCATGCAAACCAATTTCATACGTGGTCTTTTCTTATACTTTTTATTATGTTTTAACGGTCTGCGTGAGTTGAACATGTAGCTTCTGTGTATCTGACGGCGTGAGTGGAAGGTAAAGGAGAACAGAGACGTACATAGTCTGTGTAACGCCAAAGAGCAAAATGCGAACGTTTCCCCTCAACTTTGAACACCTACAGGATTCGGAAAAGTACTGTTAGAGCAGAAATGTCCTTTGCATCCAGAAGATCTGCACATTCCTATTCTAATATGCTTGAGGGGCTATCATAAGCACGCTACCTGCCTGGGAATCCAGAGTGCCTCCAATTGCAGAAAAGACAACGAAAATGACTGCTAATTCATGCAGGTGGAGGACATATGCATAGTAGGATAATTGAAGACCCAGTTTTGTATTTTATTACATCATTGTGGAGCTGCACTTAGATTGCCTGAATTTGCTTAATGGCCAATGTTACAGAAAGCCAGTGCAATGGATATGGCACCTGCCAGAATTATTATGAAACGCAAAAGAAGTTCCAATCTGTGGGACTTTTTAAGATGCAGCAAAAGTGTACTAATATTTTAATGTCACCAGAAGTTATTTGTGTACCTCTGAAGTAAGGCATTGGCGAGATGAGGGTCTGTGAAATGTAAAGGTTAGCTGCATCAATGGACAGAAATCGCTATGATAAAAGGCTCTGAAAACAATTCAGTTTTAAGTGCAAGGCAGCTCTGTGCAGTCAGTGTTGTACATACTGTATGCCTGCCCCATCTTGCTGTGCAAGAAGTTCAGAAGTATCAAAAATCAAGACGTTCACAATGTTAAATGAAATCCATTGCTAGAGACAAAGTACGTAGTAAGGTGTTGTGGCAGGCAGGATAATCATTAACTTCAAGTGGGCAAGATGGCCCTTGCCTGGTACTGATATCAACAGTTTTCAATACATCGTTAAATACCACTTTCAGGAGGAGGTCGTGGGGGGGGGGGCGGGGACAGGGTTTGTAACGGCCCTCATGCCAGAGCCAGGTAAGCCCAAGCTCAGCATTCCAGCCCTGTGTACACATGAAAGTAGTATTTATTGCCATTTTGGCACTCCGAGCTGCCATCTGGGGAGCCAATACTTGTTTTGTTTGTCTTAAGGTAACCAGGCTTCACGCATTTCATGCTTCCTTCAAAAAAGAAATTACATGTAGGTCTGTACGCGATTGGAAATAACTAGTAGATGGACCTGGAGATACACAGCCGAGTGTAAAGAGGTGCTGGCTTGGGGATTTGGGTGGGGTAGGGGGACAAGGTGAAGTACTACAGTGGGGATGGCCTGGGGCACTGCCTGCAAGGACAAGGTGATGGTTGGGCAGAGATGCAGCGGACTGGTGCTTTTTTGCTTACTTTACTGGACCCCTGAATGGCCAGCTTTCTCCTGCAGTTGCAAATATGATAATGCAATCATAATGGTAGATCAAGGATGAGAGAGTAATGCTGATCGCTCAGTGGTTGGAAACCAGTAATACTGGGACGAAGAAAACCACTGGAGTTATGAGTCTCATCATAAATGTGGGAGGAGACATAAGTCCAGAGAGAAGCCTAGGAACTTCGTCTCAGCTGTCAGAGGGAAGCTGTAGTACCGGAATGAAGGCTGGTTCCCAAGACAAAGGTGAAATGTGGAAAGCCGAGAGGCATGATAACTGGAACCAGCAGGGACACTCAAGAGAGAAACAGGTTACTGAAAGCCTGCAAGCTTACGTCGATTCCATGGAGGCACAAAGGAGGTAATTTCTGCTTGAATGGGCTAGAGAGCACATGAAGTTAACCAGTCCCAGAAGGGACGAATGCCAAATCAGTGGATGTCAGACCAAAGGAGGAGGGAAATGCCTTACCGACAGCAAAACCAGATTCTGAGAAGCATAGAGAAAGGTGCAAGAAGCAGATGCTGAATGCTGCACAAGAAACATCCTGACAAGTCGGAGAAGAGTCGGAAAAGAACGCTGACCAAGTGACGCAACCCCTCTGCAAGAAAGGTAAAGAGGAGAGCGGGAGACCCAGGAAGAGGCGGTGACAATAATTGGGGCATTGTTACTCGGCACATCTGGAAAAATGAATAGAACGATTGGAGTAATCTGGTTTGTCTCAGTGAGAGAGGAAAGGAAAAGGAGATTGTAAATCATCATAGGACTCAGCCTAATCGTCCCAGTGACACAAGTGTTCATAAAGACCAAGAGAAGATTTGTGTAAAGCACGTTGTTTTGGGGGAAATAAAGCAAAAATGTATAAAGAGTCAAGATCAAGAGAAGGGACATTTGGTTCCTTTAAAGTGTTGGGGAAAGTGAATCTTAGAGACACTTCAAGATAAATTAGCTCAAAGGGATGAACACGCAAATACTGCAAGGAGAAAAGGTTAATCTCTAAAAAGGACGCCAGGGGGGTGAGAAATCCCAGAGAAAAACTAAAGGTATAAATCCAAGAGATGGCCAACAACTATTTCGAAATCATCTGTTGGGGCCAAACAGCCTATCGAGTCGAAGGGAGTCATTCTCCTTGAATTTTGTTGTTTTTTGCTTAGGGTAGGGCCAAAATAGATTTAAGATGGAGGACAGACTGGTTTACTTTTTGGACTTCACTACTGACGACAAGAACCCTAGTTAGTTTTGTTAAGTAGGGAAAGCATGTGGATAGTGAGGGCTTTTGAAGTGTTCAAGAATTTCATGTTCCGGTCTGCCTGCTTCTTCTAACCTACCAGCTGATAAAAAGCAACAGAGTGAGGAGATAGAATGTCAAGGAGTTTATTATCAGTTCATGGTTGAGCACCAGTTACACAGATGTATGCAAAAAGCAAGTTTTCCATCAAAATGAATTTGGCTGTAGGACGATGTGCATTGCACAAGTGTTCACTCATCAATATGATGCACCTTCTGAAAAATAATGGGATTTAGATCCACCAACCTCAACTTTACTCAAAAAGTTGAGACCTTGCAGTGTTTACAGTAGAAATACTGTAATTGTAGAACAACTTACATTTCTAGGAATGGAACTAAAGGACTTTAAAAAAATATAAAAATATGAACACGTTCTGGTCTTTGCCAAACAGAATATAGGTCGCTTAAAACTATCATCTTGGTTACTTCCGTTTTGCAGCTTTTTGAAATAGAAATAACTTTTCTTGGCTAGCACTTCAGCACAGTTCTTTGGCACTTCTAGGAGTGGAGAAGATCATTACTGCTGCACTCTCTCCATTAGCCCCTTTGAACTTGCAGTGAAAAGAGTGTGGGGATAGCTCTTGGAGCAAGATAGGAATGTATGCTAAGATGTCATTTAATTGATGTTGCGTATGTTATGCATTGAAGCACACCATATACTGCCTTGACCTGTACAAGAGCCTCCATTGAGCATGTCCCTGTTCCGTGAACACTCTACTCCGCCTCGTGTCACACACAATCTTAATACTAGCAGAGACTTGGCCTATGGCCCATATCACTGCTTCAGTGTCTATTCTCAAGGAGGCCCCTCAATGTGATTTTGTCATCACTGAGCCCGTCAGACACATTTCAACCAGGCTGGTCTTCTAGTCTGAACCGTCCTACTTGGTCCTCCCAGGCACTGCTCCAAATCAACTACCAGATTCGATAGGCTCCTGGCCGCTCTGTTCTCCAAACAATTGTTTGTCTGATAACCCACTTGATACTATCAAGTCAATGACCCCGCTCCTTTTCTGCCTTAAGGACCAGACCCATGAATAGCACGCCAGATCCATATCAATGGGCACTTATTAATGCTTTATTTGTCCCTTGTCACAGCTCAGGGATTCAAGATTTTACTGTGCAGCACCATATATCTATGTTCTCATTCTAGGAACCTGGCTTAAAGATCGTTCTGCTCTTGCCATCGCTTGTGCACTGCTCCAATGCTACCTATACTCACGACGGGAAGGGAACATTCCACGACTCTCACTCTGTTAAAGCTTCAATTTCGCCACACCTAGCTTTTCCAGGCTGTAAGATCTTGAGCATAAATATCAGCTATTCCTGTGTGCATTGTAGATATTTACGGCTCACCACACAATCTTTCCTCAAGCACCTCGTGGAGTCAAGTCTCTCCTTTAACAAACTGTACCCCCCTCATTCGACTGGGTGACTAATCTGGACTTTAATGATTGCAACAACTTTCAGGCCATAGTCATGTGAAACATGCTCACCTAATTGGCGTTTGCCTTTTTAATGGCCATCCCCCACCCACATAGGACATACACACGACTGGGTCATTACTTAGAACATTTCTCCAACTAAGGCAAGCTCACAGCTTGCTCTCTAGGGCACTGCTTAATACGGAGTCAGACCTAGGGAAGGATGCCCATTTCTACCTACAATGATGACATCTCTAAAAAAAAAAAAAAACATTAAAAAAAAAAAAAGAAAATCGGGGAGAATCTCACTACTGATTACAAAACCACCCACAGCAGTACAGAGTGTAGGTGTAGGACAATCTGAAATCAAGCCAATTGCAGGAAACTAAAGCATGCAAGGAAGGACTACAAAGGTGTCATTCTGGAGGCAAAAAGGAGCGACTGCACTCAAATTGAACCTGCATCTAATTTCCCAAAAGGGGGCCTTTAAAATCCTAAGAAGGCCAAGTGACCCCTGGGTCGCTGGTAAAACCGTTCATTCGTCCTTTATGTGGTGCAATAAAAATCAATTATTTTGAGACAAAAAGATCACTATTCATTCCGTTATACCTACCATTTCTTCACCTCCACTAAGCACGTGTAGAGCCACTAGAGTTAAATTCCTTTTCTATTTGCGTCTCAAACTGACCAGGAGCCCAGGCGACCTTGCGACCAATTCCCTTTGTTTATCATCAACAATTGTGCAAACCTCTTAAGCCCAATGATTAGAAAGTGTATTAACATCTCGTTTAGAGATTGCTGGGTCCTGGGCGTACTCAAACAAGGTTAGGTCACTGTAGAACATAAAAAGTCCGCTAACGACCCAGAGAACTGCTCCAACTACAGCTCCATCACTAATGTTCCTTTTGAAGATTCTTGATTGAAGTGCTTTTACTCAATTACAGGCCTTCTTAGAAAAGTTTCAGGTTGGTCAATCTGGTTTTCTTCCGGCTAGAGGGAATGAACTGGCTCTCATTGCTACAAAAGATTACCTCCTACAAATAATGGATAAAGGCCATACCGGCCATCTGCTGCTTCTTGAGCCATCAGCTGTATCCAAAACTATTGACCATTCAAAGTTATGCCACCATTGCAGAGAAACGGCAATGGTATTGGAGAACGCAGATGGCTCACTTCCTTTCTAAGTCACAGAACATCACATTTTATACCTAGGGATCATGCATCACAGAGGCAAGACCGGTGAACCCCTCTTCAATTTGTACATGAAACCAGAACACAATATTCTGTTAGATTGTGAAGGCACCTTTCAAAACTATGGTGCCAACAGCCCAAAAAGTCTTCTCTCTAGATGGCGACTACCAGTCCAATGTTGTGCACATTCAGTCCATTCTCAGTTGCATGGAAAGTTATATAGGTCTGAGAATTGTTTGGGACCGATCCAAAAGAAAATAGATCCTGCAATTAGCCTCCCTTTATTGGGTACAGACATCCACTGAAGTGTATTCCAAGTTCACTCTAGCAGGCCAATCCTTTAAAGTCCAAACAAAGGCTAAAACCCTTGGTATCAGTCTGGTTTCGAGCAACTATAAATCCCTAAGTGAAGCTCTACCAGTTACTACTCGATTTTAATCACAGAATTTAAACCTTCACTTTTGTAAATGCTTTGACCAACATAGCTAGAACCATTGTCTCTAAATTGAACTAATGCAATGCACTTACACCAGCATTTCTGAATCCATCATTCAGTCTCCACATGTTGCAAAACACAGGAAATGATTGTTCCAAACATCCTGTGTCGAGGCCATATCAACACGATATGGAGGAAATGTTATTGTCTACCTGTGAAGGAAAAGATCATGTTCAAGTTGCTAACTTCGGCCCACAGAGCTTTCGAATTCGTAACTTCTCCATCTCAAAAAACACTTTGGCACAAATCAGCCAGGCCTCAAAGCTTCCATCTGGTGCACAATGTTCATCAATCATTTGAAACTTTCCAGCCTTTGGTTTTGGCAGAGAAATAATTGAATGCCCTTAAGGAAGACATTAGCAACACCTACAATCGACTTGCATTGAGGAAAACAGTGATAACATTCCTGTTCTAGTTTGACATCTCACTGCCCCTGCTGTTTAGTTTCAGCACTTAAGATAGCATTGAGGGTGAAGAGTCATTATTTCCTTCCACAAAAACCTACAAATTAAATGGAGGAAAGATGAGGGTGATCAGAGTGAAGTGGATTGGAGGAACATCAATAGAAGGGAGATGGTTTAGAGAAGAGAGGTGGAAGTGAGAAACTGCAATCTGTGGAAGGGGGACAGTGAAAGTAGTGAAGTTGCAGAATGGAGGCTTATGATGGAAGGAGGAGATTCAAAACGTTGGTAGAATGAGAGATCAGAGAAGGACTTTTGAGAAAGCAGCATGTCCTGCCCAGAGGCTTCTACAGTAGACAGGGTAAAAAGACAAATTCTAAGATCACAATGGGTGATCCTGGGAGAAGTGGAAGCACAAGCATGTGCCGAAATGTTTAGGAATGAGAATGGGCTAGTGAGCTGTGTGGCCAGGACCCAGAGACATGGAGTTGTCAAGCACCCTAAAGAAAAGTGTTCATGGCACTCCTGCAAGTGCAGGTCACCCCCAGGAATACCAGATAATGAAGTAGGTGGAATTTGTATACTTTTGCAGAAAAGCATTCAGAGTGAAGCATCCTCTGCCAAAAGGAAGGGGTGTCCTACCATGCCATGTAAACGTGGGGCATCTGCCTGTTTAGCACATTTTGTGTATCAAAAGTAAAAACATCCTCACAGCTGGATTCAGAAAGAAATGGGAACCCTGGCCTATTGGAGCAAAGATCCACAAAAATCCTGTCTTATTTACACTTTTGTAACTAGATAAAGTTAATTGATTCACAGGTTAGGAGGAACTAAGAATGTCAAAAGCAAAGTGTTCAATT
Organism: Ambystoma mexicanum; assembly: GCF_040938575.1. Lineage (NCBI taxonomy): Eukaryota > Metazoa > Chordata > Amphibia > Caudata > Ambystomatidae > Ambystoma > Ambystoma mexicanum. Next base: position 1,457,586,255 of record NC_090921.1, read on the forward strand.
CTACCATAAAAGCATCACTGTTGCCCCCAATAACACAGGCTATGCACAGTGGTTTATGAATACAAGGAAAAGGGCAATTATCCTTTTTCTACTTTTCTTCCTGCTATTTAGGTCTTGATTGTTCTTTCCTTCTTTGCAACTCTATCGAACACTTAGATCGGTCATTGGGGAAAGTGCCATGTTTGGAATCTATCATTTGAAAACATTTAAAATACAGGCTCATCATAATGCACTATATTCAAGTGCAATATCTACAAGTCAATAAAGGAGGAACAACTTGCATGCTGTGCCATGGTCGTCATGGCATACCATACGCATGCTTTCTAATTCCTCGATTTTCAGAAAGTAATTGTACAATATTTAGAAGTGGTGAATAAGTCACTTCTGAATTTAATTTTAAAATCAATAAGACACTTTGCAAAGCAGTCTGAAAACTTCACTGTGCAGAACAGAAGACATGTTTATCAATCTATAAAGTCACACATGCTAGAGCACCAGGGACAAAAGGATTACTGCTCACCGGGAGTACAGATATGAATAGTGGCAACATTTCCTACTCAGTCCCACACTACTAAACAAGCAGTGATCCCAATCATAATGGTGAAAACAGACACAGACAAAGGCATATCTTGTCCTCTTTTGGCAACATGGGCAGGCTATATTATTCATGATGAGCATGAGGAGGCACAGAAACAACAACAATAGTACAGTCGTCCATCCAAGGTTCTATAAAAATAGAATCTGTAAGGGGGTTGCTGGGCCTCACTCACACTGCATACACGCACACAGTAACACGGGAGACTGAGCTTCAATTCCAACGTGTATTCTTTATTGAATACAAACTAACTGCCGGCGTCCCCGCCAGCTACTCCCGATCCCGCAATGTCACTTCCTTCCCCCAAACAGTCCACAACGGCAGACTCTCGCACAACGATGTGGGTGGGCTACAACGTAGTCCGAGGCTTCACAGCCTGACATCTCCTGCCTTTTTAACTCGGCAGTTCTCTGGTGTCTCTTACCCTATTTCTTCTATGAGTCTCTGTGGTTTCATGCGACTCAGCTGGCGTCGTCTAGACTTCTCTGGGGTTGTGTGTCGGGCACGTTCCAGCGGGCCCCAATCGGGACCTTCATCCTCAGACGCTTCGTTGTCTACGAGGTAGGGATCATGCGCTTCGCGCCAGTCTCTTGTTTTTTCGTCCGATTCCCATCTCCCTCTGAGTGGTGTTGCCGTCCATTTGACCTGTGAGACATTTCGGGTTATCGATTATCGTCCTTATCTTTCAGCAGTGACCATGGTGCCCTTCCTTCGCGTTACTGTCAGTAGCTCAGGGGCGAATGGGGAATCTTCTTTCCAGCCTGTTGCCTGCCGCATCAATGCCTGGTCGCCTGGTTCATTGTTTGACTCTTGTACGTTACGACATGTGTCCGCATTTCGTTTAATCTTCTCTTTTTCTTCTTGGTCTTTTTCTCTGGCCTGAAGTCCTAATGGTGTTGGGGGCTTGGGTGTTGGGTACTCTGGTAGCGTTGTTTTCACAGGTCGCCTGAACATGAGGTCAGCCGGGCAGACCCCCGTGGTGCTGTGAGGTGTGTGTCTGTATTCCCTGAGCAGTTGGTATAGGGCTTGTTCGAATGGCTCGTTTAGTATATTGGCGATTTGTAGTGCTCTTTTAATGTTGGCCATGAACTTCTCCACGGTGCCATTTGCTTGGGCCCATCTTGGTGTAATCTTTCTGTGATGAAAACCCATGTACCTGGCAAAGTTCTGGAAGTCTGTGCTGGCAAAGGGCGGGCCGTTGTCCGATTGTATCACTCTGGGAATGCCGTATGCAGACAGCATGCAGTCCAGGGCTGGTATGATGCATGTGGCGGCCGTGCTTTCGGCTACCTGTGCTTCGGGGAATCGTGAGTGTTCCTCCACCAGAACTAATACATATGTGCCATTCCGCATGGGTCCAAATAAATCTACCGCTAGTTCGTCCCAGACTCGGTCTGGCAGCTTGGACATTTGCATCGGGCTTGGGTGTGGCAGGGGCGCGAGCTGCGCGCACGTTGTGCATCCGCCTAACAATGAGTCCACCATGGCATCGAGCTTTGGGAACCAGACTTTTTGTCTTAGGAGTCGTTTTGTTGCTGCCACTCTTGTGTCCTTCGTGGGCCAGTTGTATTATCCTTTCCCGCAGTGATTCGGGTATTATGACTTTGCAAACTTTCAGTATGACGTGATCATCCACAATTGATAGTTCATCCCTCATGTGGTCAATCCACTGTATGTCGTCTCTCATCTTTTCTGGTTCTTGTTTTGCCTGTTTCATAGGCGCTCGTCTGTCTGTATACAGTGTTTGACGATTTGCAGCACCAGGTCTTGCTCGGATGTGCTTATCACTTCCGTCCAATCTATGGGAAATGGTTGCAGATGGTGTACCACATAGTTGATGTATGCGTCTGCTATGGAAGGTTGAGTCTGTGCTGATCCCGATGGGTGTCTGGATAAATAATCCGCCGGATTGTCCTCCTTTCCCGGGCGATGCTTGATGTTGAACTTGTAGTCCTGTAGCCTCAACCCCCATCTTGCTATCCTCGGGGCATCCTCGATTTGGGGTCGCCGTAGATGGTGAGCAGTGCCCGATGGTCCGTGACAACTGTAAACTCCTTACCGTATAAGAATAGGTGTAAATATATTTGCAGGCCGACACCACTGCTAGGCTTTCTTTCTCGGCCTGGGAGTAGGCCTGTTCTGTGGAGATGAGGCTTCTGCTGGCGTAGACTAAGATGAATACTTTAGCCTGGTCCTGGGGGTCTTTTTGGGATAGAATAGCCCCCAGCCCCACTGGGCTGGCATCGACCATAACCTCTGTGTCCCTTTGGGCGTCGAAGTATGCCATGTGTTCTGCCTCCTAGATGGAGTTTCTGATGGATTCGAACACCTGTTGGCACTCACTTGACCAGGTGAATGGCTGGTCCTTGTTTGTGAGCAGTCATAGTCGGTTGCTCACCGTCGGATAGTCCTTGAGGTATCTCAAGCAATAACTTGCAAGACCTAGAAAAGAGCATAGCTCTGAGGTGTTTGCGTGGGGGCAGGGCCATGTTGAGTGCCAAACCTTGCATGGGTCTGGCCGCATGCCCTGGTCTGAAAAGATGTGGCCAAAAAATCATAGTGAGCCCTTGCCGAACTTGCACTCGTCTTTGTTGAGCGTGAGACCTGCCGATTCCATGGCGGCACACACACGGTGCAAGGCTGTGTCATGTTGTTCTTTGGTTTTGTCGAATACCAGCACGTCGTCCGAGTAATTTAGACAGTTCGATATGTGACGGATGACTTTGTGGATCTCTTCCTGAAAGATCTCTGCATCCGACGATATTCCGAAACTGAGTCTTTTGTACTGAAACAAACCTAGATGTGTTACGAAGGTTGTGATGTATCGGGACTCGGGGCTTATTTCAATCTGGTGATACCCCCTTGTTAGGTCTAGCTTGGAAGACCTTTGCTCCATGGAGGAGGTGGACCATGTCAGTGATCCTTGGTGTCTCTCCCTTTGGATGGCAATGTTGGTTCTCTTCATGTCCACGCATAAGCGTATGGAACCGTCAGGGGATTTCTTGGGAACCGGGACGATCAGTGACACCCACGGTGTGGGCCCCTGAACTGGCCCAATGACATGCAGCTTTATCAATTTATCCAGTTCCTCCTCTACTTGCTTCTGTATGTTCACTGGAATGCCCCTGTAGTGTTGCGCCACAGGGGGCACGTCCGGGTTGATGTGTCGGTGGACTTTCCTGTTTTTCAGCTTGCCTAGCCCTTTAAACAGTTTCGGGAACGCTTTGTGTATGGCCTTGGGTGTAGCGAAGTATTTGTGTGCCATTAGCTGGTACAGGATATGTACGAGGCCCATGTCGACTGCTGTTTTAAAACTTAGGATGCATCCACGGTTTGCCTCAGTGTTCAGAATGTGTTGGGGAATTTTCGCCGCATGAGACTTGTTTGCGCCCCATGCTGTGATAGTGCCCTTGCACGGCAGTGGCGTGGTTGCGACATGTGGGTATATGTCCAACGTGGCCTTGCATATTTTTGGTTGGTGAGATAGCGAATTATATGCTTGTTCGCTGATAATGTTCACTGTAGCCCCTTGTGTCTATTAGGAACTCTATTGGAGTGTAATTTACTTGCAGCGTGAGGATCGGGCTATGTTGGGTGGCCGTTGCATTGTTGAGAGCCCATACGTACCCTTTTTTTCTTTGGTCGTCCTGTGACGATAGGGTCTCACTGCTGGACGGCAAGCTAATTTCTATGTATCGGACGAATCGCCTTCTGTGGCTGCGCTCCACCTCACCCCCCTTCTTGTGATCGCCTGTCCTCCCTGGGATGTGCGTTTCTGCGGTCCTTCTCTCTTCGTGAGGGTTTGTGGTCCCATTCGGCCATGTTGCTCGTTGGGCTGTGGCGGGTCGTCCTACAGCGTTCTTGTGTTCTTTCCCTGCTAGCTCCGGCTGGGGAGCATTTTTGCACATCGCATGGAAGTGGTCCATGCCTCTGCAGGCGGCACATTGTTCTATAGCAGGGCAGTCCCCCGTGTGTGGGTATTCATAGCCACACCTGTAGCATGTGACCTCTGACCGCCCTCCTGCTCGATTTGTGGATGAGTCTAGCCTGTTGAGTGTCTGCGGTGGTCGTGAGCTGTTTATTTTTCCTAGGTTGTCTAGTTGTGATTCGACAGCCGCTTCCATTCTGGCTAGGGCCAAAATTTCTTCCAGCAATCTTTGTTTTTGAAGCATTTTTCTGAAGGCTTGGGATTGGCAGCTGGCCATTACCTGTGACCTTAGGGCTTCCTCGTTCGAGTAGCAGTGAAATTCACAGTACTTTTGTTTGATGCGCAGGGGCATGACATAGTTGTCTAACGACTTGCCTTTTTCTTGCCGGGTGGAGTGAAAAATATGGCGCTCATAATTGACATTGGTATGTGGAGCGAAGTACTCTGACAATTTGTGGTGTACCTCTTCATATACTGCTGTGTCCCAGTTGTCAGTTCACCAGCAATGTCTCTTACGGCTGGTCCTATAGCCATGGATAGAGTATATTTGAGCTTGTCATCCTCCGCAAGGCCCACCACTCCCGCGTAGATTTTAAAGTCTCAAAGCCATGTGGCCCACCTGGGGCCTAGATTTGTGGTATCTCGCAAGTCGAATGGGCTGGGCATGTGCATCACCTGCGCGGTCCCTCCTGCCACTGGTGTCTGAGCGGCATTTCCGCCTGTGGCTCCCTCCGTGCCTGCCGCTGCGGGTGCCGATGATGAGGCAGTGGCAGCTGTTGATGAGGTGTGGTCTGTCATGGTGAGGCTCAAGTGGCGTGCCTCTTGGTCTGTTTGGGTGCATGCTCTTCTTCCTCCTGTGTGGATAGGGTGTGGTAATCCTGGACAGTTTTAAATATTGACTGCTTTCTTATAACTGTCCATACATTTTCAAGCAGGCAGGACTAGTCTACTGCCTTGTATCTTTCTTGAAAGCCTTCCACGTGGGTAGGGCACTCATTTGTTGCCTTGGATGGGTTCTCGTGGTGGAACTCACGAGTTTCTGCGGTTTCCCTTCCTCCTGCCTCCTCTCCCGTGCTTCTCCTCGTGTGGGTGGGGGGAGGGGCAGGGCTAGGTGGCAACGTTCGCCACAGGCCGGTACTTAACACAACCTTCTTCGGTTGTTCTTCTCCCGACGGAGCTCTCGTCCCAGCTGTACTGGGAGCATCGCCGGCGCTCCCTCGTGAGCTGCTGGTGGGGCTATGGCCTGAGATATGCGATGCTGCCAGCTTGCTGCGGTCTCGCACGGGGACCAGTGCGGGTGAGGGCGCTGACGCGCAGCACTGCTCGACTGCAGCCCTCGGCACGCGCAGTGTGCGTCTCCTCTCGTCCCCAATGTGAGGTGGTTGCTGGGCCTCACTCACGCCGCATACACGCACACAGTAACTAACACAGGAGACGGCGCTTCAATTCCAACGTGTATTCTTTATTGAATACAAACTAACTGCCGGCGTCCCCGCCAGCCCCTCCCTATCCCGCAAGGTCACTTCCTTCCCCCAAACAGTCCACAACGGCGCACTCTCACACAATGATGTGGGCGGGCTACAACATAGCCCGAGGCTTCACAGCCTGACAGAATCTAACAAAAATGTGCACACGAAATAAAAAAAAAAAAAAACACACACTCTGTCTTTTCCTATAGAGCAGGCCAGTAAAGCAGACTTAAAAAAAAAGGGGCATGCTGGGTTTGTAGATAAGCGTGTACGGGCAAAGATTTTAGCAGCACAATGTAAGACTTTATTGAAGAAATATATTAAAAAAAAAAAAAAAAAGGTAGAGGGGGGTACTTAAAAATCACTCAAGTTCCTCAAGACAGCTCAGGGGTACAGGACCTCTCCAACTACCTTTAGTTCCTTGTCTTGTGGGCCTAAAAGCATCAAGCCAGGCTTTGTGGCATCTTAACTGGGAGTCTGAGCGCTTCGGTCATTGGGCTGGGGTCCAGCAGGGTAGCTTGGGCACCAGCTTCCAACATTGCAGGGCTGTCCTGCAGAGTTGATTGCAGGCGATGCAGTGTTGATGGTGCTGGAAGTCTCAGCAGCTTTGCGTGCACAGACTGGCCAATGGTAAGTGGGCACAGCAGACTCGATAAGGAATCGGAGTACTGCAAAAGCTTAGCTTTCGAAGAAGCTGGTAAACCGGCAAAAAGCCCCAAGTTTGGGGTAGTAGAACACTTGACAGCTCTCAGATGTGGAAACAGCAGGGTGGTGGACTCAAGTGAAAGTCTGAGATGCAGAGCCAGTCCAGTGTCCAGGTCAGAGAGGACTCTGGTGGTTCCATTGTTGAAACATCCAAATTGGCAGCAGGGCGGTTCGTTGCTGCAGAGAGCCAGAGGTCACCATCTTGGTTCTGTGGTTGCTCAGATACCCAGCCCAGGATCTCACAGCAATGCAACTTCTTTCTTCTGCCCTTGCCAAGCAAGGAGGTTTGCAGAGAGCACTTGCAGGGGTTGGTCACATTTAGGGAGCAGGGTGCCTGGGTACCAGTGTCTCAGTTGCAGTAGGATTTGTCCAGCCAGCTGATCATTCTAAGCCTTTGGGGATGGTTGGGGAGAAGAGCGTTCTCTCTTCATTGGAGCTCCTGACTTCACCTCTCTGGCAGAGGACTTTGGGGTATAACTATACTCCCAATCAGGTGCCTGCTGTAGTAATACTGTGCCTGCTCTGCAGGAAGCTGGGAGGAGGATAGGAAGTTTAGGATCCGTAGCATAAACCAAGATGGTGAGACACCTCTGTCTGGACCTCACATTTGGGCTACTCCAACTCCACCCCCTTCCTCGGTCAACCTACTTGAAAAGGACTCCAGTAATCAGAAAACTTGCTGTGAGATCGCGATTGTCAAGACAGGACTGTTTGTGAAGCACAGGTCCCAAGGGGACCTCTCTGGGGACAGTTACTGTAAGCTATACAAACGGGTCAACTCTCCTCAGAGGATAAAAGAGGCCTACTGGGTCGGGTACCAACTAGGTTGTTGTGGGGATTCCCAGGTCATACAGAGAATAAATACCCAGCCCTGCCATGAATTGGTCACTGCTCACCAAGATGACCATAATAAAACATACAAAGCATGAAGCTGTATAATTGTGTATCCACAGTAGCCGCCATGTCATAACTAGAAAAGGCTTATATTTTAATAACTGCCACCACGCTGCTAGGGTACTGAATTATAATATTTAAAATGAGAGGGGTAGACAGTGGAAAACCCATCTCAGCCTGTAGAAACTTGTTCCAGCAGCTGTGTTCAGGGATGCATAGGTGATCTTTGAACCTGCACTGCAGTCACTGCAGGGCAGTTGCTGAAGATGTCAAGAGGTGGTCTCAGCAAGGTACATTTGTGCAATATGGTTTTTGGCATGGAGCATTATGCAAGTGGGATCTGTTTAACAGATCTTACTTTTTAGAAACAGAAACAGAATCACCAATTATTAAAAATCAAAAGAGTTTAGGCTATCCCACCCTGACCAGATGGCATTTGGTCACAACCACCCATTAGCCATCACTGCAAGTTCACCTCTAGTTAAGAGCCAAATGAGCAATGCATTGTTGGGTATGCAAATTAGCTGAAATGCAAGTCTTGCTCCAGAAAACGTTTTACTAGCATTTGTGCTGCTTTGCATTAGCACAATGCAGTCCCACATGGCTCTTAACTGGAGGTGAACTTCAAGGGATGGCTACTGGGTGAAGCTGTGGCATGTTGACTTAGCTAAAACTGCTTATTCTACTTTTGAATTTCTGGAGTACTTTCATTTCATGCCTGTGGAAACCACCTATAACTTTGCAGTTGCTATGAATCTACCAAAGGTATTGGAGAAAAAAATACAGGTGTACAGAGCAGAAAATGCTTGCGTGGCCTGCAAAATGTGTACAAAGAGTTCTAGCTACTGCACAAGGTTATGGACTCCCTAGACCGTAGGCCTATGAATTGCAGTAGTGTTTGTTCACGTATAACAATGGTTCTAAGTGAAAAAACGCAAAGAAATTAAGATTTAGAAAGACCGCTGTGACTGCACAGAGCTCTTTCTAAATCGAACTGTCGGCCCCTGCGATGCACACCAGGACGGGGGGGGGGGGGGGGGGTGTTTTTTTTGGGGGGGGGGGGGGGAGTCTTGGGATGGCAGGGAGGCGGAGGCTGAGGAGGAGGATTCGGGGGTGAAGCCCCAAGATTTCAAGCAAATGCTGCAAGAGAGGATGCGTGGTGGGCAGGGGCAAAATGTCATTTTTTTCGATTTTTTTGTAGGCTGCCAAAAATCAGCCAAAAAAAATATATATATAAATATCAAAATAAGGAGAAAATGACAGACCCACAACAATACATTTACTTACTCTCTTTCTTCACCACCAACAACCAGGATGCACTCTGAATATCCTCTGGGTTTGAAAGATGCCAGAAGTGCTTCTCCCTGCAGGGGTTGGTTAAGAGGAATATGGTTACACTCTTTTATAATCTCGCGTACCAACGGCTCATTCATCATCTGCTCTCTCAAATAACCAGTGTCCAGGCCGGCAACCCACAGCGCAGATGTGACTTCTTTCATATGGACCTGAGGAAGCAGAAACAGAGTGAACATAACGACGTTATCTTGCATTCAAAGATCCTACTGAGATTTCACCAACAAAAGCAGGCATGCAGAGTTCAGTTAATTCAACAAGTATCCATACAGGTTAGATCTGCGTTACACCTTTGCAGAAACATGGATGAATTAACACATTTGATGCACTTGTGGGATCAATGTCAAACATGTAATGCTACACGCTTTCCTGCTTGCTATGGAATACAAAATTAGAGACCTTTTCAACAAATCACTTTCAAACTTAAGTGACTTGGTTTCAAACCTTTCTTTTGAATGTTCAAATTAGACATAACTTATGTTAAGTGCACACTACTTCACCAAAGAATCCTCCCAGATGGCAATCACTTCACTCTGGCACTTTATCCAACCACCTTAGAGACTTTTACAAACAAACCTAGGATGACAATCCCGACATATGGCACAAGCGCCATAGGAGGTGGTGTGCCTGATCACCCTGTACCAACAACCTGCACGAAGGTTGTGGATAAAGCAAAAGCTACCCCCCCTTAGAATGAGGTTTACCTAAACTAAAAGTACTTTGTCAGACCAAAAGAAAGAAATGCAGTGGCAAGAGTTGTGGCAAGCCAGGAGGAGGACTCTGACCAGGAGACATGTTTGAACGTAGGTTTATTTAAACTAAAAGAAAATGCCTCACTGACCCTACTACGAAAACCTTCCCTTCCAAACTAAACTAAGGTGCTAGTCTATAATAACAAAACAAAAACAAAAAAAATCCTCAATCCAAACCCATCCACAAACTGGCCCTACCACTTAGCGAAATGTTAAAAAAAAATAAAAATAAAAAAAAATAGCTTGGGCCCCCTGCACTTTCAGTTCTTCTCAAACTGAGGCCTGGATTCAATGGTTAGAAGTAAATACCAGTTCCTGTCAAAGAAAAGAGTTCTTGTCAGTCTAACAAGAGTTCCTCAAAGTCCAAGCAAGTTCCTGGAAAAACAAAAACGTCCAAGCTTCTTTAGGTGGAGGGCTATTTCCTGGATCCCTCTTCACCAATTTGGTTGATTTGCTCACCACTTCGACTAATTGTTGGGGGCCCATGTGCTCCCTTTGTGTCTGCTTTTCACTCTGCTTATTGTGCCCCTTTGGCTTCTTTGGGGTCCCCTGACCAAATATCTCACGTAGTTCTTTAGGGTACCTGTGACCCCTGACTTATGCGATCTCCAACACTGCATCTGTGGTCTTTTGGAGAGAGTGGAAGGATGGATGGATGAAGGTGGTTGGTCTTTATTTAGGTCTAGATGGAGGGTGAGGCTGTACCTGTATGGGATCAACGGAGGATGCAAGAGTGTGCATTAAGAGTGCGTACCTACCGGTTGGGGAGGTCCATTTAGAGTGGACATGCCTGTAGGTGGCTGGATGGATAGTGTATAGAGAAGTGTACATGGGGCCGTTTATGGAGGATGTCCCGGTGAAGGGATGAAGATAGTGGGAGGGAGGGGGGACTGGTCCACATGCCCGATCTCATGGGTTTCTTACTGGAGCCCACCCAATTCCTTATCTTGGCCAAATGCACACATGGATTCTAAGCCTTTCCTGAGAACTTCCCATACTCTCGATTGCGGTCCCAGAGGGCGTTCTCACCACAAGCCTGTAGTAATGGGAAAAGGCACTATATAAATGACTACTACAATAAAATAAAATATAGGTCTGTGGGATTGTTGGTGGGGATGGGGGTTGGATATGTCTGTCTCAGGGTTTGATAGATGGGGTGAGAAGATACACATTTGGACCCATTGATGGAGGGTAGGATATGGCTGTGAGGAAAGGTGGTGCAGCAGAGGGAGACAAGGAAGTCCATATGGGTCAGGCTGCTTGTGGATCCCCCTGCTTCTCATGCGCCGCCGCGCGGAAGGCATGCACTGCAGAGCTCCTCCAGCATTCCTCTCCCCCCCGCATCGCCGCCATTGCTGGTCCAACCTTGCCTGAAGATGTGCCCGTTGTGATGGTGAGTGGCGGGTGGGGAGTCATAGGAGCGCTAGGGAGCCGAGCCAGGCAACAGCGTATCGTCCCCAGCTGCACTAAGTTTGGTGTCCCCCTCCTGGCAGGCAGAGCGGCCCAGGGGACGGGCGCCAGTTGGGGAGGACGTTAAGGAGTCACAGGGCCGCCTGCTGAAGAGCCGCAGGCGCGATGGGGGTGCTGTCTTCAGGCTCCGGAGGGCTCCACCACGTGCAGCACATTGGAGACTAAGAAGCATCCGACAGTCCGAAGGATTTTTTTTTTTATTTTATTTCTTTTCTTTATTGATTTTATGCAAACAAAACAACAAAAACCAAATAAGCAGCATAATCATAATAGTTCCATTACACATCAAGTTATCTTAATCTCTGCTCCCACTACCCCTCCCTCCCCCCGTGAGCCTATTTGTCAATCTCATTCAATGTTTGGCACATGCGGCCGGGTTTCGTTATCTTCGGAGTCTGTTGGATCTGATATTACTCCAAACAATTCTGCTATTAGCGTTTTCCAAGCCAACAGGGTGCCCGCCTCCCCTTCATCAGCCCGGCTACTCGCTTCTTGCCATGCCACCGTTTCAGCCTCCTCCCATTTCTGCAAGTCCTTCCACCATACATCCACCTTAGGTTTGTGGCATTTCTTCCACCCCATGGCGATCCTACGTTTCACAAGCACATACGCCAGATTTCTCAGTTTCTCAATATGCTTGAGTTTCCGTGGCCTAGGGAACCCGCCCAGTAAGCAGGCCCAGGTCGTGTCTGTGACAAGAGTAACCCCTTTATCAGCCAGTTTCTGCGCCACTTCTCCCCAAAAACACCTAATGATCGGGCAGGACCAAAACATATGTGTCATGTCAGCGTTTTCCAGGTTACATTTAGGACACACTTGTCTTCCAGCGTTTCGGAACTTAGATATCCTCAAGGGGGTCATGTATGCCCTATGCGTTACATACAGCTGTATTTATTTTAATCTGGCATTTCTAGACACTTTTTTGTGGTAGCCCAGGGCACGCTCCCACAACCCATCCTCCATCGGGGCCCCCACTTCCACCTCCCAGTCCAGTCTCAGAGGTGTCAAATCTTTCCCCGCCTTAGCCATCACCATCTCATACAGTCTCGAGATCTCATGACCTCCTTCGGATTTATCATATATTGCTCCCAAAAGTGCATCTGGTTCTTCTATCAAAACTGTCTCTGGCCAGGTGTTCTTAATCATCCGCACCAATCTGATGTACGTGACATATTGGCCCGTGTGTAGCCCCGCCTCTTCGTTGAGTTCTATAAACTCCTTAATGGATCCCTCTTGCCAAACATCGCCTAGCGTTGCCAGCCCCACCGATTCCCAGTAGGTCCTAACAATCACCCTCAGCTGATCATCCCCTCCTGTCAAAGCAACCAGCGGTATCTGCGGGAGGCACGGGCATGGGACTTCCATCAAACGACAAGCCCTACGCCAAATTTTCCATCCAAGCCTCAACATCGCAGGACGCCCCCTCATTTCAGTTTCGGACAGCCAAATCATTTCTTTCAAATAAAATGGGGCGCAGTCCTGTCCAAGCACCCTGTGTGCTCAGGGGTCACTTCATCAGAAAGCCACATATTGTAACTATCCCGCCAAATAATAAACCTCAAAATGAGGCAGTCCGATATCTCCTTTTTCATTAAAATTCTGCAGTTTGCAAAACGCCACTCTATTTCGGGTACCGTGCCACAGGAAATCCCTACACATGCTGTTCAATTTGACTGAAAAACTTCTTGGGCATTATGTATGGGATATTACTAAAGTAATGCAGGAGCCTGGGCAGAACTACCATCTTAAGCATAGCCCCCCGCCCCATCATCGCCAAGGGCAACCTTGCACAGAACTGCATGCTGTTCCTAATCTTCTCGACGGCTACTTCCGTATTGTGTCTGTGTTCTTCTTCCACCGTGTGATATACATCTACGCCCAAATAACGAAAAGAGCTAGTTGCCCATGGTACCTGTAGCACCGGTAGTCTATCTACAGGGGTCCCCTTATAGCTACCTAGCGGGAATATGACAGACTTTTGGGGGTTCACCGATATGCCCGACAACTCTGCATACCTTTCCATCACTTCAAGTATGTATAGGATTTTCTTCTGGGTATTGCCAGTACAGTAACAAATCATCCGCGTACACTGATATCAAGTGTCGTTCCCCTCTTACCTCAATGCCAATCGCATCATACTGTGCCCTAAGGCATATTGCCAGAGGCTCCAGGGCTAAGATGTAAAGCATCGGGGACCAGGGGCACCCTTGTCTGGTGCCTCTGCCAAGTTGCCATCCCTCGGATATCAACGCTCCAGTTTGGACCCTGGCAAGCGGCTCATTATACAACATCTTAGTCCACCTGATATAGCCCGGCCCCATTCCATACCATTCCAAAGCAGCCAATAGCCATGACCACTTGACCGAATCAAAAGCTTTAACTGCATCTAGAGACACTATCGCCATCTCACCCTCGTTCTTACTACCCCATTCGACCACCCGGTGAAGTTGTGTTTTATGTTCCTGTTCGGGACATAACCCATTTGATCAGGATGTATGAGTCTACCAATAACTTTCTGCAATCGATTTGCTAGGACAGCCATAAGAATCTTGCTGTCCTGATTTAGCATCGACAAAGGCCTGTGGGAACCACATCTATGCTCCGGTTTATTGGGCTTGGGCAGCGGTATTATGATCGCCTGAGTGACCAGCATTGGGGGGATGGGGGGGGGATTTCCTCTCTGTATACTTTATAGAATTCGCTGGGGAACCCATCAGCTCCCGGGGTCTCACAGGTAGGCAACTGCTTCACAACCTCTTCTAACTCCTCCAACGTGATTGGCTCATCTAACTCCTCCCTCTCTTCTTCACTTATTTGGGCAGCCCTATGTCTTCTAACGTTTCGATTATCTTGCGTTGGTCACCCATCTCGTCATCTCCGTACAGCACTCTGTAATATTCCACAAATTCTTTGTTAACCCCCTCTTGCGTGGCCACCTCATCCCCATCCTCCCTAATAATGGTCCTAATCGGAGGCCTAGGGGTCTCGCTTTTGTATAGCCAGGCCAAAAGGCGGCCTGTCTCGTCTCCCCCCGCGTGCTGCCTCTCAACATATTTCCTATAATTGAGATTGCAGAGTCTTTCCCAATGCCCTGCACATTGTTGCTGTAGTTGGAGTACCAGCTCCGTGTCTACGTCACCGCTCTTCAATGCTGTTTTTAGCTCAGTTTCCGTCCTCTGCAGGTCAGCCAAGACCCCACCCTGTAACCCTCTTGACTTAGCAATGGCCGCCCCCCGCATCACCACCTTAAAAGCTTCCCACAATGTGCCTGCAGAATCAACACTCCCAGTATTCTCCTCAAAGAAGTTAGTAATCTCTTCCCTTATATCTTCTCTAAAGACTGGATCTTTAAGCGCCTCCGCTCAGAGGCGCCATGTAGGGATCTTCGCCCTCGGGGGGCAATACTGCCATCCGAGGATCAGGGGCGAGTGATCCGAGAGGACCCTAGCCATATATTCGATTTGAGTAATCTCAGACATCACATCTGCTGTAGCAAAGACGTAATCGAGCCTAGTGTGCAGTTGGTGCGGGGCTGAATAGTGCGAGTATTGCCTCTCAGTGGGATGTTTCATCCTCCACGCATCTGTAAAGCCAAAATCAGTTAGCAGTGTCTGCAACGGTCTCGCCGCTGGGCTAGGCTTACCCACCCTGCCATCAGATCTGTCCACCACAGAATCCAACACACAATTAAAGTCCCCACCCCAGATCACTGCGCTCCCTATACACGTACTAAGATTGGTACACAGGGCTCTGAAGTATGCTGCTGTGTTTTGGTTGGGGGCATACGTGTTTACTATGCATTTACTATGCATACCTCCCTGCTCTCCACCAGCCCTCGCAATATAGCCATCCTTCCATCAGTTTCAACTACCTCTTGTATCAATGGTTTCTCTTAACCAGGTCCAACTTGTCTCGCGTCAAGTAAGTCTCCTGTAGTAGTGCAATATCTATTTTCTGCCTTTTCAGATACATCATGATTTTGTTTCTTTTCAGATAACTGTTAAGGCCCCTGACGTTCCACGTTATTATCCGGAGGTCCCCCATAGGTCGTTAGTAAGCACCCTCCCGATCCTCCGCCGATTCCGCCCCTTCCTGCACCGCAAGTACAACATGCTGATTCCTCCAAATAGGCTCGAAACAAAACTTAAACTCCCCATAACCACCCACCCCTCCCCCAACAATACCCTCCCCAGCCGTTGCCCAGCTCCGTTCCTGGATCTCAGGCACCCCCACATCTAGCCCTGCCTAGCACAAGCTTCTACTCAGGGCTCAGTAGGGTAAAGCCGCCCTAATGGCCGCTGAAACTAATAATCTATTGGGGTAGGTCGTCCACGTTCTGTTGCTCCTTTCAAAAAACATTACGCATACAGATGCCAAACAGTTACCAATTACAGTTACACTCACTATATTCCAGTCCAAATCGAGCACCAGACTCAGATTGTGTTCAAAGTTCAGCCAGTTACAGTTTCTCTGTACAATCAGGGTCCTCCTCCTGCTCACCCTCACAATGTCCATATTACAAAATCTTCATTCGGTATGATCCTGCCGATCACGATCCGCTTCTTGTTCCGGGCAGCCCTGCAGATCCAGCCATGCGACAACATCCTCCGGGGTATCAAAAAATAGAGCTTTGTTCTTATGTAGCACCTTCAATCGTGCCAGATACAGCAGCATATATTTGACTCCCGCCGCCCTCAGCCTTCTTTTGACAGCGACGTAACTATACCTCTGCCTTTGCACCAGTATCGTATATTCCGGGTATGCTGTGATGTTGGTGGATGCTCTCTCTAACGTGCCACCCTTCCGAAAATATTTGAGGATCTTTGCTCTGTCCCTGTAATTCAGGATCCTCGCGATGATCGGTTTTGGTGGGGCCCCCGGCCGCGGTTTCCTCATTAGGGCGCGGTGCGCCCTCTCCACCGTAAATCCCTGCGAAAGATTTCCTACTCCGATCCCTGGTAGGATCATGTTTTCAACATAGTTTGTGGGGTCTTGGCCTTCTTCCCCCGCCGGAAGAGCAACCACGCGAATGTTGTTCCTCCTCGCCCTTCCTTCCGCCTCTTCCACACGATTTTCCAGGTTGGCGACCTGTTGTTTTAAGACATGAATCTCTTTCGCATTGCTCGTGCTAACATTGGTATTAATCTTCACCCCACTTTCCAGACCGCTGGTCCTTTCTGCAAGCGCCCTGACATCTTGACGTAGCAGGGTGAGTTCCGTACCTGCAGCATCAATCTTATTCTCTAAAGCTGTGCGTAGGTCCGCCATTGCCAAGTCCCATTTAGCACTCAGTCCCGTTATAGCCTCCAGGACCTGGTGCTTGTCCCCTTCGGGGGCGTCTTCCGCAGGGGTCACGACCATGCTCTGCACCGATGTTGAGGGGGTCCGTTGCGTTTTCGTGAAAGCCTCCATCGTGGGTTGCTTAGTCTGGACTCTCAACCCTTTCGCCAACATGGCGCTGCCCTCCACTCCTGTACGCCTCCGCCTTAGTGCAGCTGTAGCACTGTCCTTGGTCCGACAATGGTTTGGCTCCTAACTCACATTCGAGATGGCACTTCGAATTGTCTTACGGGTGGGCTAGGGCCTCACACTCCCCATTCAACTTCCGTAGGCCTCGTCGCCCGAGCTTCCAATGTTATCTCCTCCTGCAGTCAGATTGCAGAGGCTCCATTAGCGTATGCCAGGCCGGGCGCTCTCATGGTGCTAGTTCGAACACTCTGCCATATTTCCCTATTGTACTATTCCTCCAGGCAATTTACCGCAGCCATGTCCCGCAGTTCCGGGAAATCAGTTTCGTTTCTCCTCGGAGGCCTATCCTTTGTTAGCCGCCATCTTGGTGCCGAAGCGGCCACACAGCCGTACCAACAAAAACATGTATATCTCACGATTCCCTGGGACTATGAACTTCGCCAACGAACTTCACTTGGTGTGCGGCTTCCGACGCCTGATCCCCAAAGTTCTAGGCGCTCGTTGCAGTTTCAACAGGTAACTTTGGCAAAAGTAAAGTCGGATCATCAGGAGCTCCTCACGCAGCACGTCCTATTCCATGGCCAGATAGCCACGCCGCCCTCCGAAGGATAATGCAGCAGTATGGCAGCTGAGCCTTCCCCCGGGCAGGCCAGCACAAACGAGGCGTGCGGCCAGGGCAGCAGCACCCCTCCCCCACCAGGCCCGCAGCGCCTCACCTCTCAATTGCAGGAGCTGCAGCCCGGGTTCTTGCAGGGGAATCCTGCAGCGATCTTCAAGTGGCTGTAGCTCCTAGGTTTTCGGCCTCCCACGGTTGAAAGTTATCTCATATCTGCAGGAGTGGGAAGTATAGATATCGGCCCCGAATAAGCAGGATTCACTGTACCACAGCGGGTTTTTTTTTTTGTTGAAAGAAAGGATATTACCCAACGTGGAGCTCAACGCTCAGGCGGCCATACTCGTTGAGCGCAACAGCACCCCTGGTCTAATTTTCCTATACATTTTATCCTTGATCATAGTGCATTGTTTCTGCAAGGTTTGCTGGAAAGGTAGTGTGTCCTTGCTGCCCAAACGTTCCTTGCTTTGTCATTATGAGCTTGGACTCCCATGCCAAAACGTCTACTATGTTTGCTTTGTTCCAGGAAAATATTTGATTTGTATCCATGTTTAATTGAAGTATTTCAGTGCCATGTTCTTCGGCACCCAAGCACTTTGTTGCACTTGGTTTTTCTGTATGTCCATCTTGTCTGAGGACCTTCCTCATTTCTGTGCCATCTTGTGTAAAGCAGGCAGCCTTTCGGCAACCTGCATGCCTGCCTTTCTGCAACCTGCATGTCTCAGGGTTTAATAGCCCTTCTTTTATGAGGTCAGAGTTCCCCTCTCCTTACTTATTGTTTTCATTTTCCTCACCATATTTGAAATCCTGTACATTCCTTAGGGTTACAAGAGTGCTTGGTGCAACTTTTTGGGAGCATTGTAGGCAGCGTTTACACTGTGGCTGGTGTCGTTGATAAAATGGGCTACAATGCACGCCCCCGATTTCAGAATTCAAATTCATCTCGGATTCAACTTTGGTAAAGTCTCTCAACCGTGTTGACACTTCCAATCTGCACAGGCCCACCCAGTGCCGTTTATTTCCTCTTTTCACTCACAAGAGATTGTGGCTTGAAGCTTATACCAGACCGACGCCTGCGGTCCTCATGATCACGTGGAAGACGACGATTACAAACATGGTACTCATTTTTCCATGGCAGTATAGACAAGGGAGAGTTGCAATCCCCCAAAAACATATCTTGTCATACAACCGGCCTCCTCACTGGCAGTTTCCCCGATATGAGGAGTCCGCCCTCATCGAGAAGATAAGATTTTGTCCTTTACTTTCTAAACTCTGGTTCTTTGAGACTGAGCCAGTGAGGGAAGAAAAAAACAAACATCTGAAGGTTTTGAATTTAAGAGTATGTAATGTAAGAGTATTGTGGGTAGCAGAAACAAGTCCTACAGAGGTGCTAAAGGGATGCCCGGTCAACTCTCAAGCTAAAGCTAAAAAAGGTGTAAAACCACAGACCAAGCACTGTGGTAAACCACGCACAGCATGGGATTCTATGTCAAGACCGGAGGCTCACATTATGCTTCTCTTTCTTTAATATACCAGTAAAGAAAAAGCTCAGCAGCAAGATATTTTGTGCACAAGAGTGCGACATGAATAATGTGCATAAAGAACAGGTGCACCAAATAACATAATAAAACATGGTAATACAGTAACATTTGTCCAAGAGTCTGAAGAAAACTCAATTTCCCAGAGGACTTCACTCGAGTTCATTTAGAGGCCACCATTGTGTGACCTAGTCCTCCAATAGGCATCCAGATCCCTTCCATAAACAGTCCTAAACATGATGTAACTTCCTCTTTCTTTGCTGCTCACAGCAAGAGATAAGTACATTCATGTTTAGCACCGTTTATGACATGCTCATATGATTTTAATATAACGTTATTTCAGTTATTTGCTTCATTATATCATATTTCACTGACATATTTAAATTAAGCGTGCGCTCTTTTCTATTGCTTCATTTTCATTTGATGCAATTGTTACCTTTCGTTGTTAGCTCAGACGCCAGCTTTGCTTTGTGCCGTTGCAGCTGATCAGCTGTCTTGGATCTGCGCAAGCGGACCCCTCGGAGGGCGCACGCCCTTTACTTTCCTTACTTTAATGGTCCACGAGCGGCGCTGCGGGCTCCAGCAAGGCCGCGCCGGCCTCCCCATGCCCGAGGAGAGCACCGAAGGATAATAACAAAAACTGAACTGATATTACTGAGCAGCGAGAGAAGGCGTTCTAGAAGCCCAGAAAAAAAATATAACGTTATTTCAGTTATTTGCTTCATTATATCATATTTCATTGATATAGATTTAAATTAAGCGTGCACTCTTTTCTATTGTTTCATTTTCATTTGATGCAATTGCGTTCTAGAAGCCCAGAAAAAAAATAAAAATTGTATAAAGGTGCTTTACAAGACCATGGCAGCGCAGTACTCCCCTCAATCAGATCAGGATTGGTCTGAGTGTGAGGAAGATACCTGCTATATTGATGAGGTGGCAATGGCAAACAGCGTGCAAAAAGTGCTGGGATCTTCGGTTGAGAACAGCATTAAAAAGGCAGTGACTGACATGCTCCTACCTGTCCAGCACGCATAGATACAATGGAGGAGCACCTAAGAGAAACATCTCCACCAGGGAGGAAAAAGACACAAATTAGGAAGCACCTTACTGACGGGGGATGTATCCCAACTCGCAAGAGCAGAAGCTCTCCGACCCCCCCCACACCCCCTGAGCCAGCCAGAACCTGCCACAGCTGCCGTAACGGACACCTTCTCCAGGCTAAAGAAAGTCTTTATGGATAGGAAGGTAACCCCTTCTCATGATGGACCCTCTTACCCCGAGGAGGATAATAGACCCTCTAGCCCGGAGGGTGACACACAGGGCACTGAAGACGATCAGAGCAAAAGCGTGTACGAGACTGATCTTTCCCACACCTCCTCCGATGAGGACTTTCAAACGGAGGCTCTGAAAACCTCAAGCTCGGGGATTGCGGCAGCCCCCATCCCCAAGAAGACAACTGGGAACAAGTCTCCTTCAGAGGGGATGTTCACACCAGAGGATCTCATACATCCCAGATCTACTGACTGGGAACCGTCTTCCAGGACAGCTAAATATATTTATTCCAGGCTGTGTAAACCTCTCGATAAGGAGGTTAGAGCCAGACTCTGTGCCGAATGCCCCCGTCCAGATATTGCAGACAAAGTAGCTTTAACACCGGAGCTGGATTAAAAAATGATTACCTTCTTAGGAAAAAATGTGAAAGACCCTAGGAGAGGCATAGACCGTGCCTGGAAGTCCTGTCAGGACCAAGTACTGGACATTGCAGGTCCACTGGCAAAGATTTCAGATCTAGCGGAAGCAGCCATCAGCTCATCTGACCCCATCGACCCAGTGAATTGGCAGACACAGAGTCAGGTCCTACTGCACAAGGTCTGCTTTTTGGTGATCCTTTCATGAAGGAAATGTCAAAGTTTGTCGGGAACTTCACAGCATTAGATAAGGTTCAAGCCTCCATCAAGAGAGTCTTTGCCTCCAAAGTTTTCTCCAGGGCCGGATGAGGTAGAGGTCGCTCGTCCGGCCGTTATTTCTTGACAAAAGACCTCAGCACTCCAGAGATCACTAGAACGCCTGGCAAGAACGCAGCAAAACATTCTTCCCTTCGAGAGGTCATGGAAGAGAGCGTCCCTGGAGAAGAGAGTCTAGACATCCAGCCCAACAACAATCCACAGGTCAGTGTACTTATAGCAGCGCCAGCGCCACAGACGCCTGTAGGAGGGTGGCTAAAGATGTTTACAAGAGCTTGGGATACCTTATCATGCCTAGAGTTTTTCGCGTAGCCCATTCAAACCGGTCACCCCATCCCTATAGTAATGTCCCAAACAGACCAAATAGCCGTAGACAACAAAATACAGTCTATATCAGAAACAACTGATTCACCCCTGTGTGAGTCAAGGAGGTTTCTTCAGTCCCATATTTCTGGTGTGCAGAAAACAAAAAGTGCTCCCAGTAATAAACCTAAAAGCCCTCAACGAATTAATCATTTACCGCCATTTCAAAATGGAAGGTACACATGCTCAGGGACTTGCTTAGACCAAAAGACTGGCTCATGCGTCTATACCTGAAAGACACTTACCTCACAGTGGCGATTCATCAGGCACATGTAAGTTATGAGATTTTCATGGGAAAAGTTCACGAGTCTGCCTTTCGGGCTCACCTCAGCACCTTGGGTTTTTACCAAACTTCTAAGGCCTGTAGTAGCTCATCTAAGAGAACAAGGTGTCCGACTTATAATTTATCTGGACGACGTCATCTTTATGGCCCAGTCACAAGATCTAGTTCAGAGGCAAACCAGGCTAGTGATAGATTTGCTACACAGCCTCGGTTTTCTCATTAACTGGGAGAAGTCAATTCTTCATCCATCCAAGAATCTAGAATTTCTGGGTTTCGTAGTGGATACTCAAAACTCCAAACTCAGTCTCCCATCAGCCAAGATCCACTTCACCAAACGGGAGATACGCAGACTCTTACAGAGGAGTCCATTTTCTCTTCGAGAACTAGCAAGAGTGATAGGTTTACTATCCTCCTCCATTCAGGCAATATTTCCCGGCCCACTTCACTATCGAGAACTACAAAGACTGAAGGGCCAGCACTTAAGACGCAACCTTTCTTACTCCCAACTCCTGACACTATCACCCCAATCGAGGACAGAGCTCAACTGGTGGCTCACTCATATGGAAGCCTGGAATGGCAGAGCCATCTTCGGATCCTCTCCAGATATCATCGAATCGGATGCCAGTCGCTCCAGCTGGGGAGTGAGATGCGGTGCCGTAGCCACGGGAGAAGCCAGGTCTCCTCAGGAGCTGGATCTGCATATCAACTGTCTAGAGCTTCTCGCAGGCTCCTTTGCAGTACGCTCTTTTGCCAGAGACAGAGCGAGTTGCTGTCTCTTGCTAAAAATTGACAACATTTCCGCAGTAAGATACATTAATCATCTGGGTGGCACCAAGTCGAGGCCTCTAGCAGAATTAGCCAAGGATTTTTGGCATTTCTGTCTGGAGCATCGCATTTCAGTCACAGCGGAATATCTTCCCGGTCTCACAAACGTGGTGGCGGACTGGTATTCCTGTCACTCTACAGACTACATCGATTGGAGGCTCAACGGGGAAGTCTTTCTCCGCCTCCAAGAGATTTGGGCTCCGATGTCCATAGACCTCTCGCCTCCAGACTCAATTCCCAGCTACCAGTGTTTTACAGCTGGAGGCCGGATCCAGCAGCAGCTGCAACAGACACATTTCTACAACCTTGATCCCAGGGGATACTTTATGCCTTTCCTCATTCACCATGATAGCGAGGACCCTGGCGAAGGCCCATCAGGAGCAGTCGGATCTAGTCCTCATAGCACCAGTCTGGACCTCTAAGATCTGGTATCCAGTTCTTCTGGAACTATCCTCGGATTCTCCAATCCTACTACCCCAATTTCCGGATTTCGTACTAGATCCATCAGGTCAGCGCCATCCCCTTCTTCTCAGCGGATCTCTGACCCTAGCGGCCTGGAGGATTTCAGGTCAAGATGGAGAGTCCCCGGCATGTCCCGCATGGCGATCAGTCTCATTGAGGAAAGCTGGGCTCCTTCTACCCTTAAGAGGTATTCCAACTCTTGGGGCACCTGGAGCACCTGGTGCCAAAGGAAGGGATTACATCCAATTTCAGCACCTGTAGAGGAGAGATTGAATTTCCTAGCTTCTCTAGTGGAAAGAGGGCTTACCTACAGGGCAGTGAACGCCCATCGTGCGGCAATTTCTGCAAGTCATGACCTTGTCCAAGGAGTCCCAGCAGGGGAACACCACCGCATCTGCAGATTACTCAAGGGTGTGAGACTTACTGTCCCGCCACGTCCCGCTACGACAAGCTTTGGGACGTTAATAAAGTATTGACCCTTTTCCTGTCATGGCCGCGTAATGAAGAACTATCACGTACAGCCCTATCCAGCAAACTTACTACCCTACTCCGATTTGTCTCCTACAGGAGTCTCTCTGACGTCCGAGCTCTTGATCTGGCGGGCAGGACCTTCTCTCCTGATGGCATCGTATTTCATATACACAGGAGGACGAAGTGCAACTCTAGGGTGATTTCTTATCCCGCATTTAGAGATCAGCCCAAGCTCTGCTTAGTTAAATGCTTGAAAGTTTACGAAGAAAAGACAGCTCCGCTCAGGACATCCCCTAACGGGCAGCTATTGATAGCTCTGCGTAAACCACACAAAGCAGTTTCAGCCCCAACTTTGGCACGCTGGGTGCTTTGGACTCTAACTCAAGCAGGGATTGATATCCAGCACTTCGGAGCTCGCTCCGTTAGAGGAGCCATGGCCTCCAAAGCCTTTCAGGCGGGAGTTCACCTAGAAGACATCATGATGATGACAGACTGGGCAAGTGAATCACTATTCAAACAATTCTACCTGAAACCGGTAGATCAGCCGGCATCTATTGTGGCAAGTACGCTTTACACAAGCGTAATGTGAGCCTCCGGTCTTGACATAGAATAAAGATTTTCCATAATAACTTACTAGAAAGTTATAATTCTATTAAAGACACGGAGGCGAGCATTATCCCACCCGGCGAGAAAACAGCGTGTATCACAATTGATATTGATTAAATGGATTACTATGAAGGTCAATGGTTTGGAATATTTATGTATTCTGCCAGAATAATCCAATGACATTTTTATCATACCCCGATAAAGGAACTATGGTCATCATATTCGTGAAGTAATTTTACCCCTTTATCCTTCTTTGACAGCGCCTGCAGACAAGTCCGTCTGATCGGCAGCCCGACACAGTTTTCTTCTACGAGTTGGCTACAGTTACGATTATACTACAGACAGCCAAGTTCGCAGCCTCGAAAGAGGAAGTTACAATCTCTTTAGCACTGTTTATGGAAAGGATCTGGATGCCTATTGGAGGACTAGGTCACATGTTGGTGGCCTCTAAATGAACTCGAGTGAAGTCCTCTGGGAAATTGAGGTTTCCTCAGAGACTCTTGGACATATGTTCCTGTATTAACATGTTTTATTTGTGTTTATTATATTTGGTGCACCTGTTCTTTATGCACATTATTC
Source organism: Ambystoma mexicanum (assembly GCF_040938575.1). NCBI lineage: Eukaryota > Metazoa > Chordata > Amphibia > Caudata > Ambystomatidae > Ambystoma > Ambystoma mexicanum. The sequence continues at coordinate 1,457,610,594 of NC_090921.1, forward strand.
ATGTCGCACTCCGATGCACAAAATATCTTGCTGCTGAGCTTTTTCTTTACTGGTATATTAAAGAAAGTGAAGCATAATGCTCGCCTCCGTGCCTTTAATAGAATTAAAACTTTCTAGTAAGTTATTATGGAAAATCTTCATTCTAAAACATATCACAGGCTTCAGAAATAGACCCGTGTAGATGAATGACCTAACCTGGTGTCATGTGCAGGATGTTCAGATCAAGAGCAAAAAGGCCGGCTATATTCAAATACTGCAGGCCATTTCTAAAGAACGGATATGCAGAGAACATCTGCAATAGTCTCTAACAACATCTACATTGCAATTCACTAAAATGTGGGTAACTACAACAACACTGACTGGGAAGCAATTATTCCTCTTTGCTCAAAGTGCCTTTTACATTTAAATTTGTTTGTGCCTTCTGTCCTTAAAACAGGCACAAATATGTTTTTCGGGGCATGTGATGTAATTGCAGGAAGACCTACACACACACACACGTAGCCATTTCAAATACATACATACATTCCTTAGTTGAGTCGAAAATAATGTCCCGATTGTTTAAACAAAAGAAAGGCAAACTATAGAAGCACTGTGACGCAGAGGTTCAAACTTTGATATTTTATCCATATCGGTCACAAAAAAAACAGGACATCCGAAATGTAAATCTCATTTAGAGATGATTGATGCACACAAGGAAAAGTTGAACCCCAAATGAGTTGCATGTTTTCAAATTAAGAGATCTAATAGATGTATCAACTAATTCCAAATCGGGACATGAGAACTTAACTCCAACTTGAATATGCAACAGCAGTGGCTGGCTCTTTGCAAAACATATACAAGTCCCACAATAACCTAGTAGAAGTGTAAGGTACCTTGGGGTGTACACATGGTTTTATTTTTTTTGTTTGTTTACACAGTCTGCACAAGAGGTAGGAGAAATGAGGCTGTCGGCAGTATTTTTGCTGAACGTTTTGCCAAATGTATCATCACTTCACGATTTCTCTCCACATTTGGATCTAACCATGAGAAGCTAAGCGGATAACGTTGGCAGCGAAGAGTTTAGGGCTTTAACCAATTGCTTTTGTGGAGGGACATGTTTAGCTTTTTGCAATCCCGCAAACAAAATTAAAAAGAGAAAAGACTGATTGGCTGGCACTATGTAGAAGTGTGCCTTGAAGTCTCTGTTGAAGCAGTAGTCAGTTTAACATTGCTATCATTACCGCCTCCCCTATCAGAACTACTTCACTGGAGGCACCCCTGTGTTGGGCTCAGAGGAACAAGTAAAGTGCCATTGACATGGCATCACTGAAGGCCACAGACCTATTGAAATATATGAGTAAAAGTGTGTTTGAGACGGCAAACACAAAAGTCTTTCCACAGCAGTTCTATTCTATAGAATGGAGCAAGAGCAGAAGTGAAATATGGGGCGAACTGTGTCCTGCAGGCCATAATGCCACTCAACTCACCCCCTTAACCATAAGGATGAAAAAATCTCTCTCTCTCTCTCTCTCTCTCTCTCTCTCTCTCTCTCTCTCTCTCTCTCTCTCTCTCTCTCTCTCTCTCTCTCTCTCTCTCTCTCCCACCTAAATCCTCCTCTCTCTCCACCACCTAAATCCTCACCCACCATCTATATACCAAACTCCAACCCACCATCTATTTTGCAATAAACAAAAGGTTTTAATTGTTTTTAAAAATAAGGTAAAAGTCAATTCAGCCCAATGGTTGCAAAAGGGGTATACCTGCCCAAACTTAAATGTATAACCTCACCAAGTCCATTTTATCCATAACCATTTGCATATCAGAGCACCTTTCACCTCTCTAGAAATCAATCCCCTGACTCTCTGCAACAAACTCAGAACTTTTAAAGTGAAGCTCCTGATTGCACAGTTTGCACTCAAACTGGTTTCGGTTTAACCTCAGCGCTTCCCTAGTCAGGAAATCAACCACAAATTATACCCTACAGTACACTTGCTATTTACGGCCCCGCATTTGAATGGTCTTTCTGTCTGGAGCCTGTGTCCAACCCAAAGGCCAACCTCTGATTGTACACCCACCAGACAGTGGTCTAAGAGAACCATGGCCAATATAATGGGGAGGACGCAGGCTCACAGGGATACCAGCAGCCCAACTAGCCCTGCACCTAAGTCCACCTGCTCAGCATCTCCACAGTCTCAGCATAGGACTTCCTCAACTGAGCCCACCAGCACTCTTTAAGGTAGTGGGTGGTAGGTTCACAATGAGAGAGTTTCCCAGAGAATGGACAGCACCCAGACACCCTCTGCCCCCTCCATTCCCTAAGGGTATCACTGCTTACACCCAAGCCTAATCTACGGTAACAAAAAATTCATACCTTCTGGAACGTGCATTCCCTGGAAAGTGATCCCTACCCAACGAGGCATGGAGGTCTTTCCCTAGATCTTCCCATTTACTTGTTGGAAGCAATCTGAAGTCAGTTCTAGCTCCCTGCTCTGGAAAAGGCAGCCCTGGGTCCATGGGGTCCCACGCCAAATAGGGAATTAAGGGTTATCAACTTCTGTTACAGTGCCCTACTCACAAACCATGCATCAACCAGACGAAGATGCTTCATGTAATAAAAGATGTGCCTTTTTAAGCAGAGCACATCGAAGGCATATTGTAGACACTGAAGTGAGTGTATTGCCGTACATGACAAAATGGCCCAAAAATCTAACCAAAAAATACTGCAAGGGAAAATATACTGAAGGATAATGGCCTAAATAATTGCCGACCAAACGCCTTTCTTAAACAGCGAGAAACGTGCCATTCACAAAATTATGCTTCCTATTGTATTCATGCATCTTGCCCACTGCCGCAATAAATGGGTGCTAGTGTGAGGGGTCACTAAATGCGCTGGAGAAATTTTTTCTTCAAGAGTCTAAAAATGTGCAGCTATTTCTAAGGCCTCTGCATTTAATTTAAAGACTGGCTTATTCGTGCTGAAGGCAAGATTGAGAACCAAACAAGAACTATGCCCAACCTAAAAGGCAAAGCCCTGAACTTTGGCGTGCAGTTACTTTCTAGAAGAATTTATAGGGCTTGTTGAAGAACTATAATAAATAATCTGATTTGTGGTCAATGATTATCTTTTCTATGTATTTTTGAGTACACAATGATGTAAAACGTACGCAAGGCCTACTGCAGCCTCATGTGAAGCACCCCTGTATTTTACCATATTTTTACTTTACATCCAATAATCTGTTTGAGCAAGTATTTTGGCTTACAGAAATCACAGGCTTATTTGAAGTGGTTTAGGGGCAATTTGAAAAAGTCAAGAGAATTCCCTTTATAAAACCTCTGCTCGGGAATGCAGAATAGAAAAACATAAAAAAGGGGCCTTGGTTATCAAGTTTAGGCCAGTTCCAAATGTTATACAAATAAAGGCACTGCCAGATACTAGCTTAAAGAGCTCTGAGCTTCAAAGCAACCTGCCACCATTAATCAAGCACAGGCTTATAATAAAATCCATGAGTTGAATGTGTGCCGCAATTGCCCAATCTCCATGAGGAGCGAAAGACATTCTACCTTGACATTTGAGATCATGAAAAAAAAAAGTAGAGCTGGATCAACAGGCCAAAGGCAATAATGAGGCAAGTAAAACATATGGAACTCTGAGGATGCAAATTCTGATCAACACAAAACGAATTGCATTTTGTAGCTAGAAACGGTATCTACCAAAGCATATAAAAGTTAACATATGGTGCCAATTAAAGATTGGGAGATATGTGTAGGAGTTATCACAGTGCGATCGTTCACGCATGTGATCGTGCCCACCGACCTGAAGAATTAAATATTAGTTTTTTTAATCTCACATGTTCACATCCAAAGTAAGGCCCCAGTGTCATGAGACTAGTAAAAACTCCACTTCGGTCACAATATCTGGGAGGAGTATATATTTGCCTGGTCATAGAATATTAGTATGAGATATTGGGAGATAGAGATGGATGATTTTGGAAACAAGTGAATGCAGGGAGCAGACCTGAAACCTAAGGAACACTGACTTTCCAGAAAGGCTGGGGAAAGAGCCATTGCAAAGCAGAGCTGAAACCTATGAGAATTAATTTCCATATAGCAAGCTGAAATAACAGCTTGCCAATTGAGTGATTGCAGATAGTCTGGTTCCCTTCAGATTCTCCACAAATGAGAAGCCACATTTAAAAAGATAAATGAAATCCCAATGTAACTCCTAATTGTCCATATGGACTGACCAGGGTAACTGTAGGAAATACAGGGCAGGGAGTCTAGGGGAAAGCAATTCAATTACAGGAACACAAGTGTGGTATTAAATTATAATGCCATGTGTTTTACACTTTTGAATATAAAGTGACGTAATTTCCTTAATGCCCAATGCATTTTTATTGCAAGGTGAAATTTAAACTATGCAATTGTGGTACACATTAAACGCAGGCTGTTTTTGTAAAAACGAAGCACCATTTAAAATAGAATTTGTGGCTTACGCCCGTGTAGAGTAACATTGCCCATAGTGTACTCATGACACACTATGGTCTAAGGTGATATCATGCATAATTGCAACTCAGGAGGCCTAGCCATAATTTAGAGTTTTGCGCAACAATTTAATTCTAATGACTAAGAAAAGTGCAAAGTGTTGAACCCTTGCAGCCCTTTACCTTTGTATGATTAAACAGACCTGTGCGTAACAGGACAGGGAAAGGGTGCTATAATATTGTACATTTTACTGGGGGAAGAGTACATCTCCAGTCCAAACTTGTTGAGCGGAAGGAAAGCTCCATAGGACTAGATGGAAAGCGGCGCGCACACACATACACTCTTATATAAAAAAGTTGCACAGAGCTGTATTCAAACTCACAAATATATAGATCAAAAGTAGCACACATGTTTAGTGAAGGTCACACACGTTCATAGAAAACTACAGATACATATTCTGAGAACACCACAAACTTATGTGTTCAAAGAAGAGGGCAAGGATTCTTGAAAGTATTAGTTTCTGAATTCAAACCTGCAGGAGCCAAATTAAAGTTGCCCATTGTCTAGCTTTACATGATCTGTACATGCTATAATATTATGATCTCACACTTTACAGGGGAGTCCGGTTGGATGTACATGTCTTGACGAATATTCGATGTTCAGGTAATTTCTCAGATATAATACTTGGCTTCATACTGGAGAAAGACAAGTATTCTGAAAAGTGGTTTGAAGGGATTCCAAGGGAAGTAAATTGTGTTGCTGAGTTGGAGTTAGAAACAATTATTGAAGGAGTATTTAGAATGTCTAGTGTGGACCAATAGCTTGATTCATGCAGGAAGGTAGAATCTTGTGTTATTGATTAATATTTTTGCCATCTATAACATTGCAGCGATTTCTAGGGTAAAGCTGGAGACCACCTTTGTTTGAATGGGAGTCAATTATTTAAATAAACTTGGAGTTTTGAGAAACAGTCTATTTTATTGCCCAGAATTGTGGGGTTTGATTGTGTAAACGAGTGTGTTGTACCAACAGGAACCTACAATTTAAATGTTTAAAAATACAATATTCCTACAATACATATCTGGACGTTATTATATGCAAGCTCGTATTTGCGACTAAAGATTAAGCGATCAATTGGACCTTCTATATTGAAGAATAGTTTATCAACAAAAGTCATTTGAAATGGCTGAATTCTATTTCTATATAGTATGAAAACTGTTGCAGCAAAACTATAACAAACCACATTTGTGGAAACTCTACATTGCCCAAGCTAAAGATGCACCCAAAAGTGGGTTAAATGAAGGCATACCTTTCTTTCATCAGGATCATGGGATATCCATCGGACTACTGCTTCAAACACATATCTTTCATTGCCAACATTCAGTTTCTCAAGGGAAATGACCTCCTTTAATTTCTCATGGCCCAGCTCAAGAAACTCTTCTGTGTTGCTCACATCACGGAAATGAGTCTCCAGAAACTCAGAGGCAATGTAATAAACATGGTTCAGACAGTAGAGTGAGGCAAAGTCCCGAATACCAATACAATTTTCTGCTGTGATGCATCCTTCCAAAAATTCACAGCAGAGAGTCTTAAGATCGGTGAGAAGGAGCAAATCTGCAGCCTGCACTACATCCTGGATTGTTTGTTCGCTCAGCCTGATCTGAAGAAAGGACAGAGAAAAAAAAAAAATGATAAATACGTTTATACAGTTACTGATGCTAATTTATGATATTGTATAGTGTTGTAATTCACAAGTGTTGCAATTAATTCACTCAAAGCAGAAAGGCTGAGTTGGCTCTGTCAGTCTAAGTCTGTGACGGGGTGGAATGCAGAAAGTTGTCGCCGGCTTGTCATCAACTTCAGTACATAGTGACATATGAAGCACCATTATGGGTCATGATCAAAACAAGTAGGAAATTAGGATACGTTCATGTTCAGTGGGGAAAATTACAGAGACTTCATCCTGCACTTCAACTAGACAATCAAATCCATTTTTAGCCCCACCCCCATGCTGATGTGCTGAGCAGAACCAATTCCTCTTCTGTTTTTGCAATGAATGTTAATGTACCAGGCTGCATCGTCTACACAGTTTCAAAAGTAGGGTTGAAATACTAAAGAGTTAGATGCACAGGGAATTCCAGCCCTTATTGAAATGTCATACATACATGCACAGGGAAGAATGGAAAAAGATCCTTACAGCCAAAAACATCAAAAACCGGAAAGAAAAGCGAACGCGGAAAGGGTAGAAATTCAGACTCCTTTCAATCAGGGAATGCATTACTGGCTTAAAGAACAGCACAACCACGAGTTGTGTGTGTGTGCATGTTTGAATAGAATTGCCTGGGCACACCACTTCTTTTTGAGACATGGCACTACCTATAAATCACAAACTGGATTAGGGCACAACTCATAGCTACCTGATCCGCTTTTAAATTTCCCTTACAAACCTATCCCAGTACTGCCAGATTCTCCTCTTAAGCCATTCTGCATGGAGCAAAGACCCCTTACAGATAAATGTATACTTCCTAAGGCACATTTCATAATTGTACATTTTAAGGACCAAGTACAATATCCTGTGAACATCGATGTTTATGCCCCAGTGTGAACCTACATCCAAGTAATTCCTCATTTAATATCAAGGAGTTATAGAAAATCAAGTTACCCATCTTTAAAGGAATTTAAGTTCTTGTCCCCCATTGGGACAGTGTATATTAATTTAAATTAGAGAAAATATGCCAATCGTATGTTGAGGAAGATTATTAGATCAGTCTTCAATGCCTAGGTTGTAAGGTCTTTTGAGAGATGAAATTTGTAGCACTGCAGCACAACACAATTAGGTTCCTTAGAGCACTATTGGCAGAGTTACTCAATCAGCCCAAGCAATGTCTGAGAGAGCCCTTATGACATGTGGGGCCTAAATGCCATCAAAATCTCTGTAGGCTCAATTAGTTTCTTGAGAGGTGCTTGCCCAACAAATGATTGTTATGTTCCCAGATATTGTGATGGAATGCAGGTTGCGCGTTAAACGCCCCTGCCCAAAAGCTATGGGAAAGAGGCCTCCCGGAGGATATACCTCAACGGAAGGGGCTGTGTGGGTGAAAGTGGGGGGCGCAGATGCATATACATGCTTTACGTAGGGTCAGGCCCAAAATGAAAGTCAAAGTTATCTGGAGGCACCCTACTGTACACCTGGGCTTGTTTTCTCTCTGCAACACCTACTAATATAGGTGCATTTATAAACATTTTCTACTGTAAAGGTAGCCCAACTTACAGGTGTATCCCTAATTATAAGGGTTCCCACTAATCGTGCTGACACCAGAATAAATGCACCCCTCTAGGGAAGTAAGACCAAGTGTCTATCTTGCAAGGATAACAAGTTTGTTTACAGAAATGAGGATGGGGCAACAAACTCTGCTCCCTAAAAGGTCTTCTGTCCATCTTCCGTTCCTTTCTCCTTGCAAAATTATGCCAGGGAAGAGCCTATATACTTTTAGCTTGGTCACTTGATATGGGCATGGCTCCATCTCAAACTGTCCTGCTTCCATACAAGGGATGCTGTAAAGTTTTCCTTTCTTCGTTGTCAGCGAAATCTGTCAGGCCATGTTACTTTACATATTGCTATCTTACATAGACACCCACGCTGCAGCCCTGCAGACTTTACAAACTTTGAGGCCTAGCCGCAGGAAAAACAAAACATTTCTATAACTAATTTTCATTCATATTCCACTAATTCTACTCATATTTTTATCTGGTCTTATAATCTCCTTAAAACCTTGTTTTCATTTTGTGCATGAGCATGTAAATCCCATTTTAGCCTGCATGGGCTCTTGACAGACAGCTGGCGAGTCACTTTGGACTACAGGCTTTGCAGTGTTCGCAGCACACAATTTTAGCACAGGCTCCATTCTTTCTGGAAGGGAGGGGGAGGTTTTGACTCATACCGTACTAAGATTTTACAAATGCATAGGATTTGACATTACAAATCTATCCAGCTAATAGTTAATTGTGCTTTATATTTTAAACAACTACCTTTTTTCAGTGCCTGCCCAGGTCTGTGTATGTGGTTATATTTGCATGAGAAAGCCTTCCCGGTGCCCCTGCCCACCATTATAGCACCTAAAAGAAGTCAAAAGAAATCTTGCCTAATTCTAAAGCGCTTGAGGGTGCAGGAAGACCCTAGTTCCTTCCAAACATTCCCCACTTTCGCTAATCCTACAGTAACAAACTCATCCCCACCCAACATCTCTACAACCCCAGAAATATTAGTTTTGAGTTTCGCTGTTTATTGTATGGCAAGGTGTTTTAGATTCCCCCAATTGATACCATCATCTTTGCACTGTTAGGAGCTGTATTGACACAACATCGGAGACCCAATTGGCAAGTGCAGAAGAGGACCAAGAAGAACACGAGAACAGGCACCAGTATTTTTACTGCTGCTCCTGGCAATGACGGGACCCAATCAAAGGTAAGCAATAGTCAATCCGTGCTCTGAACTCCACCTTCTTTCTTCATTTGAACACCTAGATTGTGAACTGCCTCAATGGCGTGGGATAGTGACCCATTCTCTGCATCCTCCAGGGGTACAAAAGTGCAGCAGCTGCTTCTCAACTTTTTACACACTTCTTCTATGGCTGAGCAAATCCAGCATGTAGCCGTTCTGCATCGTCCTGAGTCTCAATGCACGGAGATCTACTTCGATGGCGTTGAACCCATTCTCTGTGTCGTTGGCCATCTGAACTAGCTCCTATCTGACTATCTGCGCCCACTTAGCACTAGCAGCTGCTGTACCACAGCTGCCAAAAAAGATGAAAAATAAATCCTCTGCTGAGCTAAAAAGTTGATACTCGTCAGGTATTCCTCCGAGCATCATGGGAGAGACTTGACATGTAGTTCGACCTCTTCTTTCTTCCCTGCTGTTGAAATCGTCCTTTTTCTAGCAGCATACCATATTCTTGTGATATGCAAGTTTCTGTCTGCTTCTTTAGGTGCTGGAGTGGCTGTTGGCACCTCGACAAGCATTTCTTCTCCCTTCGTGTGTTCTTCCGGATTACTAGTAGCACTGAGTGCAGGGTGGCCATTGAACATTTGCCCCTCCAGGAGGGTGGGAGGTGCAAGTAGGCTTGTCGGTCACAAACCATCACCGCTGCCGTACCTTTCTTCATATCAGGGATCACAAGACTGTGGTTGCGCTGTGTGTTTGCGCCAACAGGAACTGTTCCTTCATTGCTAAAAACAAAGTTCATAGTCCATGTCTCTATGTATTCACACTGGCTTCTCCATTGTTGCAATCCAGGCTAGCCTTGTGATGTATTGGGACCATATTTGTGAACACATAGTCTCTACTTGGGCTATTGTTTCTTTGCTGAACTCTATCATTCCATCTGTCGGGCACGTCACTGTGGTGCCCTGCCATTTGTCGTTTACATGCGAGTAATCTCCCAGGAAAAATATGGTACTTGTAGACATTTGATAGCACGTGTTAGTGCTGTTAAATATTGCCTAAATTCCTCTCCTAGTACTGTCACTGCTTGATTTGCATCGGACACTTCCTCACAATGAATATGGGGGTTTGCATACTCCTTCCAGTGACAATTTCATGTGGTGTCAAATGGTGGTCCTTACTAGGCTGTGTGCGTAAACTGAAGAGGGCCAAGGGCAAACAGTGCACCCAGTTTTTCTTCAAAGTGGAACACAATTTTGACAGTTTACTCTTCAAAAGTCCATTGATCCACTCCACAATACCATTAGCCCGAGGGGGGTAAATAGAGCACATTCAATGTTTCATGCCCAATAGTGCTGCGACATGTTGAAATAGCGCATTAAAGAAATGTGTGCCATTATCTGATCACAATACTTCACACACGCCCCATCGTGGAAACACCTCCCTGACCAGGAACCGTGTTGCACACTTTGCATCTGGGTGTGCACATGGTCCAGCCACCTTGAAAAGGGGCAAACCATCACAATAAAAAAAAGGTACCTATATCCATTGCACCTTTCCGCCATATCTGCATAATCTATATGCAGTTCACGGAATGGCCCCATAGGGCGAGGAACTGTACCTCAATGTCCATAAGGTCATCCCTGAGCTGACACTTTGGCATGTCAGTCAGTGTATTGCTCTTTCCGAAATGCTCTCCTGGAGGTTTGGTACAAATCAGTCCCCCTGAATATCTGCCACAATATGTTGTTTGGAGCTGTGGCGGGGCAGGGGGGATGTAGTTGCTCAAATGCCAGAGTATAATTATTAGGGCATCACCACATTCCCAGAACTCTCCTGCCTCCACAATAGATCAGCGGGAGACTGTTTGCATCCCCTCTGCCACCTTAGCTCTTTTTCCTCCACAGGCGCTTTCCCTTGCAACTCTATAAACTGTGATATAGGCAATGTTGTGTATGGAACTGTGGTCTGGCTTTCTACAGGGGTGGTCACTATACACTGTTAACATTGTATCTGGGAGATGGGCTGACAACTTGCCCTTAGAGATTTCAACCGTGGCATTAGTATGGGCAGCGTATTTAACCACTGCCATAGCAGAGGGCCATGATAAGGCTTCAATCAGTTCTTCAAACAGTCTTGCATGCTGCACGAGAGCCATCTGCCCTCCGAAACCCTATCCTCCACCGAGACAGACCCGCCTGCACGGTTGTCATGACATGCCGAGTCTGAGTAGATGGTGACACATTGCCCTTGAAAGGCTCTCAATGCCTATATAAGAGCAACAAGTTCTGCTGCCTGAGCTGAATAATGCATAGGTAATCTTTTCAAAATCAGAAATTCATGCCCCCCCCTTTACCGCGCACCACTGCCGCCCCCGTTTGCCACTGTCCCGTCTCCTGATCAATTGTTGATGACCCATCAACAAATAGTATCTCCCCTTCTATCAATGCCATCCAACCCTACATAAGGAAAATTGAGCTACCATAGCTAGGGCCACAATACTATCACGGCTAGATTATGGCAATGCACTTTTGTTAGTTGCAAGCAAGGGATGCCTAAATAAGTGACAGGTCATTCAAAACAACGACGTCTAATGGTAAAAAGTAAAACAAGGAGAAACCATATTACATCTGACAGGAGGGCACTCCATTGGCTGTCCATAGAGGACAGAATACATTTTAAGACCTTGACAGTAGTTCATAGATGTTTATTCAGGCATGCCCCGGCCTGCCTTAAAGAAAGGATACTACAGTACGTACCCAACGATCACTAAGATCAGAGGGATAGGGACAGATTACATGCCCATTCTACAAAAGGGCGACCGGCATTGGCCGCGCTTTCCCTGTGAAAGCACAGTCCATGCATGCAGTTAAAACAGGAATCAAACTGCACCACTTTAAGAAAAACTTTGAAAACACTTTTGTGAATGCTTTTGACCTAATAAATCTGCTTAGACACTCAGCATCTGTCCCGTTTTATATGCAAGTCTTTTGTCTTTGTGTGTGCACCCCGATGGCCGTGTGCTTTCGGTGCATTTTAAATAAATAATGCAGTCTACCTTTTGATTTACCTTCCTCTTCACCCTCGTATGTAGCACAGTCATGCATTTTCAGGTCATCATCAGTGGATGCCTCGTGTCAAAAATGTGGCGGGATCCACCGTCCTACACCTTACTATATGAATAGTAGACTTGTATATTATAATCTCATATGCAGAGGATCTGCGAGTTGTCAAGGTCGATTTAGATCTTTCCAAAATGGCGAATAGTGAATTTTCCACAAACAAGGTTAACAGAGCACACCATGACAATCATGAAACTTTTCTCTATGGGAAATGCAGCTGCTCTAAGTGCTTGTTAGCATGCAAACTGTCCCTGCATGACTGAGTCTAGCGTCCCACTATAATAAGCCAATGGCTTGTGGCCCATTGCCCTCTTTTGGGTCAACACTGCTGTCATGAGCAGTCCATCAGAGTGGGAAAATATTGCTGCATTTTCTTGACAGTACTGGGCCTAGGGGTGGCGCATACAGCCGCCGCCATATCTGGCAATATTATTTTCCCATTTGCAGAAATTAGCTGTCCCAAGTATAGTACCTCCTGTTGACAGTATTGTAGCTTATTTGTATCCGTCTTGTACCCTTTGTGAGCCAGCAATTGCAATAATGCAATAGAATTCCTCCTGCACTGATGTTCGCCTTCACTACATACCAGCAGATCATCCACATAGTGGATGATTGTGCTAGACACCTGAATAATTCCCAAGTCGGCATGCAGTACTCTATTGAAAATACGTGGACTTTCACAGTACCCTTGAGGCAATGTTGTGTGCTCAAAGCACCGCTGACCATGTGGAAACGCAGTGAGATACCACGAATCAAGTGGGATTGAGAAGAACGCATTCTTCAGATCCACCACTGTGAAGTATGTTGCCGTCTTGGGAATGCTACATGGGATTGTTGCCAGATTTGGGACTACCGAAAACAACTTCTGCACCACGTCATTAAAAGGACGTAAATCCTGGATCATCCTCCAACTACACACCATTGCTTTCTTGGCTGGGTATATGGCCGTATTACATGGGGATGTGGATGGTACAAGGATCCCTTGTTCTAATAGAGCCTGAATAGTGCCTTAGATCCCTTCCTAGGCTTCCCTTGACAACGGGTACTGCCGCCCCTCGGGAGTACTGCTCCCAGTGTAATCTGTACATGGGTCACATCTCTCAATAACCCAACATCATGTGGATTAACGGTCCATAATTGTGCTGGCACATATCGCATGTCCTCAAAAAATAAAGACGGGGTCACACTGCCATCAGGGGGCACTGTACCTTCCTATACTGCACCATGATATCATAGGGGATGCAGATTTCTAAAATGATCTCCCCATTTTGCTCAATGTCCTCCAATAAATCCTCATCAGTCATTTCAATTGTACTGTCAGATCTACACATAGTACTGTGCGCCACTCGCACCCGTCCTGGTCTGTTCCATTCAGGACTACTTGTCCGACACTAGTAGTGCTTGCAAATTTAATGACAATACTGTCCCTGCCACCATGGGTCGAAAAATAAAATCTGTGGGCACTCGCCAACATTTTGTCACAATTTGAGGCATTGCTTTTGCTAGTACCTTGATACGGTAGGCAAATGTCCGGGACCACAGGAACACCACGGACTACTGACTCCCTTGCCATTATATTGATTATTACCATCCTTAGAGCTACACACATCCCTGGAATTGGAACACACTACCCCTTGATCTGTCAATGAATTATATAGTTTCATTTAGTTTACTGAGCAGATCCCTACCCAACAAGTTAACAGGGGAACTCTCTGAATACAACAAGGGGGTTCATACTACCTTCCCTCCCACTTTTATATCCAGCTCCTCAGTGTATGGAACCATAGAAATAGTCCCAGAGAATCCCTGCGTGCCAAGTGTTTACCCTAATAATGGAAAGTTCCCCTCCATAATGCATGATTTAGTTGCACCTGAATCAACCATAAATATAAATTGCTGGTTTCCTATTTCTGCCTCAACCAAGTGCTCCTCTTCAGGGTGTGGGGATGTCAATAGGATTGGACACGCAAGTACTCCAGGGAATGAAAAAGGGCAGCTCCCCACCATTGTAATTCCTTCGAATGGGGCACCTGTTCCCCCTGCCATCCTGTTAAACTCTATTCCCTCAGCCTGTCAGCCCCATAAGGGAACCGGGTTTTGACCCTGTCACACAAATTGCTGTTGTCCTATTCCTTGAGGTTCTTGGAATCCCTGCCCTGCAGATGATGGCCTATAATTAAATCCCATCCCAAGCCTGTTCCTGCATTCTCTTCTGAAATACGCCCCCCCCATCCCTCATCTTCTGCAATACCAGCACTGTGATGTTCCCAATAATCCTCCCTGCGGCCCTATCCCCCAAAGCTTCCTGCTCTTCCTCCTCGAAATCCTCCTCTCCCCCTTGGTGCTCTTCAGACTGTCACTAGGGGTTGGGGTACTGTCCCTGATCCCGGTCCTCCTTCGCCCCATTGTCCGCAATTGTGGCATTCACAATTTGTTGAGTGTCTCCTGTCCTGAGCCGGTGCTGTCACCAGTGCTTGGATGACAACCTTCTATAGTTTCTTTTCCACTAGTTTTGCCTCGTCTGTTTGCCGCTTCTGGTCTGTCCCCCTGTCCCGCTCCTCGATTCTCTTACAATGGTGGACTATTACACTCACCCTTTGACTTCAACTCCCACAATTATCTAGTGCTTTCTGGACCTCTTTTTGGCAATTCCTCCTTTACGATAAAGTAGATAAATGGTACTGAATGGTCCCACTGCCCTCCAGTCTCAACTCTCCACATTTCCTCAAATGTAAGAATAAACCTAACTGGGTCATCATCACCCATCGTACACTGCATTAAAGAATGTAAATCAGGGGTATCTGGGTACATTCTGCATAGTGCATCCCATCCCCTCACCCGTACCTCATTAAAAGCTGCTCCATCATGTTCATTATCTGCAAGACTTACCCCAGGGTACCCAGCCCTTGTCCATATGACCCCAGGGTCCCCAGCCTCATCCCAAACTATGGCGACCAGTAAACGTAAGGTCTCCTAGTGCTAAGGGTACCCCTGCTGTTTGTTTTTCAAATTTATAGATCCATTTACTGGTTCCGGTGTAAGCTGGGCGAGAGCTTTAATCAAATTATTTTTGTCCATTTGAGGCCATGGCACATACTGCGTTATCCCTACTTCTTTATGTATAAGAGGCATCTGCCCGCTATTTGTTTTCTACCCCTTTTTTAATATTCTTCTGATCTTGTACTACCACCATTAAAATGTAGTCTATTTCTTGGTCTATCCCTACTCACTGCCTCCTGTGGCGGGGACGGGTTTCTCGCCGCCTCTTCTTGATCTCTTTATTGCCCTGCCTCTTCATTATTTCTGCCACCTTCCCATTCATTTTGCCCTGGCTTGTTCTATTTCTTGTCCCAGGACAGTCCATACCCTCTCTCCATCATCCTTTTCAACACAAACATTTCTTATTGCCCGAGGATTGAATCGAACAAAAATAAATAAATAAAAAATCTCCCGACTTCCAATCCCCTATGTTCTGCACTGGTACCCTTGTTCTTGTAACCTGACTAACCTTTCCCCCCAACGCTCTTAACTCGTTGATATCTGCTTGTGAACTCCAGGGGGTATACCGATGCTACGGACATGTCAGCGCTTGTGGATGGGTTATATGGAGGTGGAGATGCAAAAGCTCTCAAGTTCCCCCCCCTAGTTGCTAATCCTGATAACCCTGTAGTTGACACTACCACTGGAAGCTTATACACTGGATTTGTATACCCCACTGCAGTTTTAGGCGTTATGGGGTATATCCTCTTACATTGGATCACGATCACACACACACACACACGATCACACGATCACACACACACACACACACACACACACGATCACACACACACACCCCCCCCACCCCCCCCACCCCCCCCCCCCCCCAGAGAAAATATGCAAAAATTATTGGCTAAAATCCGGGCCTATACCTTATACCAAGCCACTACTTATTTTCCTTATACCTTTTTAATACCACTTCCCAGCTTTTTTTTTAATAAGCCGAGGATTCCATTGCTTTGATCATCATAAAAGCATAATGCATGGTACTACCTTCTCAACCTATTATGGTTGAGTATCTCTTACTTCCCAGTCTTTGTATGCCGAGGCTCCATTTCCTTTCAGTCTGTTATACGCTGAGGCTGCCTTTTTTCATTTTAAAAAGTAGAAAAACTGAAATATGCGACAATTTCAATGCATAACACACCTTCTATCCAATCTTTACCTTAACACATCACCTGAACTCCTATCCATATACCATAATACATCACCAAAAGTCCTATTAAATCTATTCCATAACACATCACCAAAAGGTCCTATTCAATCTGTCATGGACCTCGTACTTCATCCATTCATACTGTCATACATACATGTCCCCTTGTTATCTCTTACTAAATATACTCACATATGTGTGTGTTCACTCGAGTTCCTCAGTTACGAAGTCCCAATACTGCCCCGTCTTTCTTTCTGCAGCCACGCCCGCTTTAGTGAGCAGAGAGGATTCCTATTAAAATGGCTCCTACTCAAACCGTTTCAGGAAACACATTTTTTATTTAGGGGACCGGTCGCTATAGTTGGGCTGGACTCCTTCCTGGTACTGGCCTGGGCTTTGCAAAGTACGGAACAAAAAATTGAGATCAAGTTGGGTCATCACCACTGTTAGTGTAGCCCAACTTACAGGGGTATCCCTAATTAGAAGGGTACCCCTAATCATGCTCATACCAGATTATATGCACCCCTCTAGTTAAGGCCAAGGGTCTATCTTGCAAGGATAACACGTTTATTCTTTACAGAAATGAGGTTTGGGCAAATAACTCTGCTCTCTGAACGGCTTTCTGTCCCTCTTCCATTCCTTTCTCCTGCCAAAATGATGCCAGGCAGGCGCTTATATACTCTTGGCAGCTTGATCACTGGATAAGGGCATGGCTCCATCCCAAACCATCCTGCTTCCATACAAGGGATGTTGCAAAGTCTTTCTTTCTTCATTGTCAGCGATTTCGGTCAGGCCATTCTACTTTACATATTACTTCCTTACATAGACACACTGCAGCACTGCAGACTTTTACAAACTTTGAGGCCTAGCCACAGGAAAAACTAAACATTTCTATAATTTTCATTCATATTCTACTCATATTTTTATCTGGTCTTCTAATCTCCTAAAAACATTGTTTTCATAATTCTGCATTTTGTGCATGAGCATGTAAATCCAATTTTAACCTGGATGGGATCTTGACAGGCAGCTGGTGAGTCACTGTGTGCTGCGAACACCACAAAGCCTCTAGTCCAATTTTAGCACTGTCTGCATTGTTTCCAGGTAGGGAGGGGGAGGTTTTGACTCACGCCGTACTAAGATTTTACAAATGCAAATAGTGAATTGTGCGTTATATTTTAAACAATAAACTACCTTTTTTCAGTGCCTGCCCATGTCTGTGTATGTGATTATATTTGCATGAAAAGGCCTTCCCCGTGCCCCCCCATTATAGCGCCTAAAAGAAGTCAAAGGAAGTCTTGCCTAATTCCAAATGCGCTTGGGGGTGCGGAAAGACCCTAGTTCCTTCCCAATACTACCTACAGGCCATCTCTAAGGGGAACCAACCCTCCCCCAAGGTCTAACCTAGTGCAGCAAGACCTTCACTGCAATTCTTTCAGAATGTAAGGAGGAGCCTGCACTCCGTAGCTAGGGAAATTTACACTTTAGGTGGTACAAACCTCTGGCCCTCACTTTTGTGCCATGCACTGATGTTCAACTATAATTATAATTACTTATTTGTAACTCGCTTAATACCCAGAGGTTTCCAATGCACGGACCCGGGGATCAAACCTATGTTGTTACGCGACTTGCTTAGTTACCCCCGAGCTATCCTCCAGAGACAATGCAAAAAAGAATGCTTGGTGGACACAAATAAAGTATCAGGTCTGTTACATGAGGTCTGCAAAATTTTTCTCTCATATGGCTAAAGAGGTCACAATAGTGAGAACACACACTAACATTAGGTAACCAGTCAGAGTATACATATGCTCGAGCTCCCAAAAACCATGTTATAGTATGTTTAGCCCTCAGCGTTCAAATGAGCTTCAAAAGCACATTACTGTTCATCCTGGCACCTGTAATGAATTTAAAACAGGTGACTGCATATCACTTCAGGTCTATGAAGATTCTATAACATGAAGCAGGGTATACTGTGTTGTGGTGTTAGTATATTCTGCTACTTTGAACCTATTCTATAAGTCACTTACTGTTTTAAATATCCTTGTGATTTTCTGTATTCTTCTCGACCTACTTTGTTTTACTCGCAATGCCCTAAAATTCCCTTACTGTAAATTTGCTCTTCCACTTAATGAAGAAACAGCCAAAAGGGCTACGCTGCATTCTTTTTCAATCCTAGTACTTTTCGGGATGGCCCATCTGTTTCAGGTCCTGCACTTAGTGAGGTCCAGTAGCTAAACGCATCTTACAGCACTAGGAATCTAGGAGGATTCTACAGAGGTCCAAGGAAGCCACAACCACACATGCATTTGACTCCCAATGACACATCCCATCTGCCACCATTATCCATGCCAAATGTCAACACCTCCAGTGGGCTTGTTGAGACAGCACCCCTGTCAACATGTATTCCACTTTCCTGATGTTAACCAAGTTCTTTGATTTAACTACACAACAGATTCTGGCCACTTTGTAGCGATAGTCCCTTGCATAGTCAGAGTTCCAAGGGATGTTCAAACAGTTCAGGAATATGAAGCTCACACGATTGGTCTCTCAATAACTGGTTAATCAGTTGTGACAATGCCATGCCTTGAACACAATAGGCTTCACATCTCTTGACGTTGGGAAACCAAGGAATTGGAGGACATGAACAGAGTATTATTTGTAAAGCCTGCACACGTTTCCCTCTTGGGGTTTAAGGACCTGATCAGCCTTATGTTGCCTTCCTTCAGGTTTCATCAAAGGATGTCATATTGGGACATTTTTACATTTATTCTGGGCCATTGTCCTCAAAAGCCTTCAGAACAGTGCACAGGGATTTATACAGATTATTTGCCCCATAGGGAGCCAGTGAAGGCTTTTCAAAGCTTAAGTGAATGAAGTGGGTCTTCCTTCAGTTTAGCAGTTCAGACATAACCATGCGCCTTGTTCTGTGACCTGTGTAATTTGTTCTCAATTTTCAAGTATTTGCACTGCTAACACAAGGGTTAGAATATACCATATTTAAAAGGTTTAAATGTATAATCATAACAAAATTTTTAAAAAAGTCTTAGAAGTGCATTTGAACAAAACATTACTGGCATTCAGAAACATATCTATAAACAGCCCAAGGGATTCCCAATCCTGCACCATGCGAAACATTACATTGGGAATAGTGATTACTACAACTCTTATAAGCAGGAGACATCCAGCATGAATCGCTATATTAAAAACATGATCTAATTAAACTGGCAGTGTAGGCAAAAACCTGAGAAAAGTGAAAATGCTGTACCTGCCCGCTGAAGATGTAATCCAGTATTTCTTTCATAATTACAAAAGATATACCATCCAATTCGATCTTGTAAACAGATTCATCATCTTTCGGAGGGTTGTAGTTTAATTTTGTCCTAAAAATATATATGTACATTTAATAAACAGAAAGGGTTGTATTTTAGAAAACCTTTAATATACAGGCACACAACATTCGTATCAAAAACATGCTTCAAATATTTTCAGCTTGCAGTTTTTCTTTTCAAAATTCAAAAGACATTTTCCACAGACACGTTATCACCTTAGATGATCTAATTTTAAATGCAGTATGGGGTCGTGTTAAAATTATTTTGGGAGAAATCACTGGTGGTTCTTGACAATAGTGATCGAGGGTCCCTTCTGAAATGTCTGAATGCACGGTCTGCGGCTGCCCTTTAGGTGGCAGTAGTGCCCCAAGTAAATGTCATTTACCTGGCAGTCTGCCCTTCAAGCCCATTGGTTAAACTGGCCTACAGGGTAAGCTCTGTAGCAGATCCGAGGTAGATATGTACTGTGAACCAAAGAGTGTCTGCCTGTGAGTTGTCCTGCTTCAGCTTGCTCTATAAAGCAGTCACAGAGGACAACTCACTGCCTCTTGTAATCAGATCGCACAAAAACGCAACGAAGCGGCGTAGAACCGATACAATACATGATCTTACATTACACAGGTCAATAGATCAAAATACTTCACATCAGAGCAATGTCCAAATTGCATCTTGTTGGATGATGTCTTGGACTATGCAATCCTTGGCCTTTGATGTTGTACATTTCTTTTTATAGCATTGATAACTAGGCAGAAACCCACTGAATTATGTATATTTAGAATTCATAAGCTTTAACCTGCGAGTGTAATAGGTTTGGCTACCTCCGTGCCGAGGAAGAAACTCACTGTGAGGGGTATGAAAAATGAACTAATTCTCCGGAAAAGCAGTTGTAGCGGGCTTCTAATGGAGTGGCTCAGAGCTGGAAGAAGTCCAAGACCAGTGTGAGACCTGGGCCAGGACGACTCCTGTGCCAATGGGGGACAAAGTCTCTCTGGTTACAGCAGCCGCCTGTAGTCTAGGTTGCACCAGCCAGTCGCAGAGTGAAACAGAATAACAAACTCAGCTCCCTAGAGTTCAAGTTGAACAACTTCAGCTGCGAGTGCCGGACCAACAGGTATGGGTTCATGGTGGAAGAACTGTGCAACAGAGCGAATATAAGAAATGTGAAGACGTGGTAAGGACAATGTAACATTGATACAGGCAGCTGCATTGGAGCCAAGTGCCTGTGGTGTCTTAAGTTGCTTATGCCACAACGCTGCAGTCCCCACCCTCTTTAGGGAGCCGGTGAGTTCCCAAATGTCTAGCCTCAAAATAGATATGTAAATTATTGCCCTTCAAGTATAGTTAGCACACAAGACACATTTCTATCCATGAATATAGCACCTTATTAATTTTCATGGGTCGGCAGGATAGCTCAGGGGCAATGTGTTTTGTCTTGGAAGCAAGACAATGCAGAGCAACATGGGTTTGAATCCCGGTTCTGTGCTTAGAGACTGGTCCCCGGTATTAAGTGCATTATACAATATTTATTACAATGAGCCAGGAGTAGGCCGTACCCTGTTGCCACTTCTGTGTGCCTGTGACGTGGACTGCCGGCTGCATTTTAGGTTGCACAGAAAAACACAAGTAAACACCTACACCGTTACTCATTTTTATATATTTCATTGCTTCTCTTCAGAGAAGCAAGGATCACAAGCCACCTAGTTTGTTGAGGTAGTGCATGGCCATCGTGTTGTCAACAGAATCACAGTCATGCGTTTCACAGAGGGGAGGAAAGCGACCAGGGCCAGCCTGATCACCCTCAAAAGGAGCAAGTTGATGTGTTCCCGGGATTCCGTGTGAGACCACAGCCTGCTCACTGTCAGTTCCGACAGGCGAGCGCCCAAGCCAGTCAGTCACCTGGGGCCAAGGTTGACGAAACAATGTGCCTCTCAGCAATTTGTCCTACACAGCGCACCGCACGAGATCCTGGGCCACCTGGCTCTAGACCTGTTAAGGGTCTGACATACGGCCTTTGAAATGCAACCATTTGCAACCGAGTAGCCACTGAAGCAATCTCACATGCTGGCTCGCCTCTGACACCACTATGACACAGGAGGCCATGAGGCCCAGAAGGAGCAGGAAAGCCAAGACATTGACTTGTTCCTGCGATTGGAACACATAGACCACCTGAAAGATGTTCGCAACTTGATCCTCGGGCAGGATAGCCCTGTCCAGGCGAGTATCCAAGACTACCCCGATAAATCCGAGAGACTGGGATGACAGAGACTCAGGGAAAAGCCCAAAGTGTGCAAAAGGGTGCGTGTGTGTAGCAGATGCTCAGACACTAGCTCCGGTAAGCAAGCTTGAACGAGCCAGTCATCCAGGTAGGGAAAGACATGGATGCCTTACCTCCTGAGGCGAGCTGCTACCACTGCCGGCAGTTGGTGAAAAAAAACCTTGGGTACCAATGAAAGACCGAATGGCAGGAGCTTGAACTGTTAATGCTGTTGGTCCACTACCAACCTCAGGTACATTCATGTGCAGATTCATCTAAAGCACAGGAAGTAGGCGTCCTGAAGCCCCAGGTAATCAAACACTACCTCTCGGGGAGAAGCTGCTCTGGCCCCTTCCCGGGACAGGTTGTCCACAGCACCTCTGGGTAAAGGCGGGAAAGGGGCGAAAACGCCTGCCTTGAGAAAAAGCGGACTGCATGGAAGGCTGCTGGACTGCAAGCCCTAAAGACTTAGCAGTTGCCTTAGACGACTGGACCTTATGGAGGGCATCAGCCGTTGCTCTCAAAAGGTTCTGTCCATCGAAAAGCCATGTCTAAAAGCCTTGTCTAAATGTCGCTCACAAAACCCTACGTTCGTAGCTAAGAATGGCACCTGCCCACTGTACTAGTGGCATGAACCAGCCCACACAGTCTGCCGTGTCCTGTCCAGATTGCAACATCTGTCGTGCCGCCTCCTTGCCGTCCGAGACGTCCCATCCCTCAGCTTCCCCTCCGAGACCTACTCCGTTGCTGCATTGGCTACTGGCGACCAGAGGCTGAAGGAGAATTTCATCATGGCACAAGAGGCATTCACAGGACGCGGTGCTAGACTGCCTGGCGCAAACACCTTCTTGCCCCATGCCTCAAACCTCTTACTTTCCCTGTCTGGTGGAAAAATGGACAGTTTGAGGTCTTCAGGCTCACAGTCGCGGCCTGAACTT
Source organism: Ambystoma mexicanum (assembly GCF_040938575.1). Taxonomy (NCBI): domain Eukaryota; kingdom Metazoa; phylum Chordata; class Amphibia; order Caudata; family Ambystomatidae; genus Ambystoma; species Ambystoma mexicanum. Next base: position 1,457,633,328 of record NC_090921.1, read on the forward strand.
CCAGGCGAAGCATGGGCGGAAAGGAAAGCTTGCTCAGATGGTGCAGGATGGCGCTTCCTCGCCAGGTCCCTGCCTACTGCACTAGAAGGCGGCCTGAGGCTTGCCTGGGATGGGAGCTGGTAAAATGTCCAACTCAAGTAAAGTGTCTAAGCCACAGGCTCATTGCAGGTCCTCTGCCAGGGACAACATGCCCTCGCCTCCCAGGTAGAATTCCTCTGGGACGTCTCTTGCCAACCTAGAACCCATGGGTTCAAGCCCAAAAGGGATCTGGTCTCCTCATATATGGCATGCACCATAGACATAAAGGTTGTTCCTGGGGAGTGGGTCGTGTTCCCGTAGAGTCCATGATGCCAATCGCGACACTGGTGTAATGGCCGCACAGTCCGAGGGTGGGGGCTAGCAGCAATAAGAGACCTTGCTCTTCTTAACCATGCCCGATCCCTTAGGCGTACAGGAGTGGTCTTCTGAGGGTCCCCTGACATTCACGTAAGATGCAGTGGGACCCATCGGCACCTAAGCTGCGGCGCAGCTGCCTACACCACAGCCGCCAATGCCTTAGCGAAGATGTCAAGAATCTTCAGGTGGAAGTTCTCCCATTTCACTGGCATGGAGGACTAGCTTGCAAAAGGCACCTGTGCCACCAGCTCAGGCAAATCCTTGGAGCGGTGGCTCTTCTTTGAGGAGAAAGAAGAGTGGTGATGATAGTACTCACTTGGGGAGCGTGACATCTTCAGAAAATGAAATTTTGCATAAAGAAACAGAACACAGGACAGAGAAGATTAACATTCCTACAAGTGACTTATCTATAGAAGATGCCAGAAATGCACAACTTCTCAGATCACTACAAGAGGATATGGATTTAACTGATAACAGGATCCTTGCAGAACTTGACATTTTCCAATTTTCCAGGATAATGTATACATGCAAGAACAAGTCCAGATGTGTACCTAAAACATAATCTAATTGACATCTTTCACAAGAGCAGTAATTCTGGACATACCCAAGCATATAGATAAAACATCTCTCCTCAATCGATGCCACAAATAGGCTAAATCTTCATAATGTCTCCCTTCACTCACTCTGACCGTGGCAATATTATGCCTGTGCCCCCTCCCCTCATCACTGTGCCACTGTGCTTTCCTTTTCCTGACAGTGTGCTGGGTTTCCCCTCCTCTTTCCTACTCTAAATGCTTTCGCATCTGTATCCTCTCTATGGCAGTGCGGGCAGGGGTAGAAAGGGTAGAAAAGTCCCAAAGCGCTTCTACCTTATCAGCCCACCCCTCACGCTTTGTCCGGTGACCTCCATCCACCACAATGCCAGGCGTTTCAGACGTATTATACACCATTTAAACCCCCACCCGATGTCATAATGCAAAGTGGCTTTCTGTAGTGAAAAACTACAAAAAGGTTAAGATTATTTTCAAATGAAAAGCTAGTTAATCATCAACAATATGAGTGCAGCCATGATATGATTGGTTAGTCTTCAGAGCCTCACCCAGCAGAAATAGACCATCAGCAAAACTTACAGGGAAGACCGGGTGTGTGTATATACACTTTCAGACAAAGTATGATGATCCAGACAAAATTAATTCACGCGACAGTGCCCCAGTCTCCTTAACAGCATGTTCAGATATAGATAGCGACTAAGAGAAAACAAATGACACCGTAGCTGATACCACCATCACATGCAGTAGTGAGAATACAGGAAACCAAACAGAAAAGATTTTTTACAACAAATAAAAGGTACAGAAGGGGGACCTGAATGAAAAGGTACAAAACATGTTCATCCAAAATGATATACAAACCAGAGCAGGATATGTAGATGAGGAGGAAGAAAGACAGACAAGAAGCAGTAGAAGACAAGAATCAGAAGATGAGGGTCCAAAAGACAACAGAAAATGAGACAGAATTAAATTTGGTACTTAGCGTATCAGACAGGCCTTTGTCAATACTGGAAATTGCAGTACTTAAAAAGCACTATCCTTTGCACCAACTAATGCTAGTAACTTTATTGATATACAAATTGATATTTAAAATAAATCAAGAAACAAACTAAACAAATATTTTTTGCATAAAGAAACAGAACACGGAACAGAAGATATTAACATTCCTACAAGAAGATGTCCGAAATACACAACTTCCCAGATCACTACAAGGGGATCTTGATTTAACCTATAAAAGGGATCCTTGCATAACTTGGACATTTTCCAGGATAGTTTATACACGCAAGAATATGAGAATAAGTCAAAATGTGTACCTAAAACATAACAAGATAATGTAATTGACATCTTCCACAGAGCAGCAATTATGGACATACATAAGCATATAGATAAAACATTGGTTAACCCAAGATATGGGCCACACAATTTGACTAAACAAGAACGACTAGCCTTCTATACCTTAGCCAATGACAATATACAGTAGTATCATTTTCAAAAGATTGCAATAAGGGAGGGAATGTTGCAATTTTTAATAGGAATTACTATAGAATGCCAGAAAAGAACTTGCAAACGGCAGGATGTTACAAACAACTGAAAGACAATACAGTGAACACGATGGCAACAGATAAAATCAATCATGAAATGGCATAGACAGGCACTCCTTACAGGTAACGAAAGATCGTATCTGATTAGGGATAATCCAACCATCCCTATGACTTACTTTTTACCCAAAGTCCATAAACCGTACGATACACTCCCGGATGTGAGAGCGATACGCTAGTTGGGGTGGATTACAGGGAATATCTCCTAATAAATAGATCTTGCCATTAGAGCCAGACTATACGAACTAAAATCCTATGTGAGTGATTCCATTCACATTTTTTAAAAATGGTAGAGTGTCTAGATCAGTATATAGTAGTATCTTTAGACGTTAAAGCATTATACACGTCAAATCAGACATAGACCCTAGAAGACTATACATACATGAACACTTCAGCCACTTATTAGATTTCACCCATAAGAACATCTTCCTATTCAATGGAATATTGTATAACAAATCAAGGGAGTAGCAATGCAAGGCATAAAATGAGCAGTGTTGCATAGCAATTTCCTATGCAATTCTGTAGTTTTGCTGATCAAATGAACACTTGTGTAGCAAAGTGTGCTATTTAAGTAGCCCTCTTCAATGAAAGCACAGCTCGCCTTGCATTCCTCTCTTGCCGTTGGTGCTCTCTTCACCCTCTTTTCACTTCAAGTGCTAATGGAGGGACAGTGCAACAGTAATCCTCTCCTTAAGTTCGAAATTCATGTGTAGGAGTGCAAGAATGTGTTTTTCAAATAATTGCAAACCAGAAGTAATTGGGATGATACTATTAATCTTTTTATATCCTGCCTGACAAAGACAAGTATGTGTCAGCATTATATCTTTTAAAAAGTCATGCAATTACATTCCTTAAATGTAAGTAATTAAATAATACATAATTTCAGTATTGAGACTGTAAAACCTTTCATCAATCCATGCTTTACAGTAAAGTTTAGGTTAGTGTATCTGAATTTCATCGTTTCAACTACATTTCATTTTGGGGAAGATGCATCATGTTGACTAGTGAACATTTGAAAGTGTACATTATCACATGATCAAATCCTTTTGATGGAACACCTTGATCTGTAACCTGCAGGTTGCATACATCTTGCCCATCATCTAACTCATACCCCTTGACATTCTATATTATCACTCTGTTGCTTTATACCGAGTACCCTGAAAGTGAGATGACCACAAACTACAATATTCTACCTAGTTCTGCTTAGTCGCTTTCTTTTCTTTTATGTAATAAATACACAAAGTGAGCTAAATGCTTAAACAAATTAGTGATCAATAGTTCCATCCGGTCTGTGGATCTACAGATCTACTGCAATACCAAACACTGTAGTTAGCCTCTAGAGCTCGCTTTGCTTTATGATTGTATTCTATATTACCACCTGGAAAAGACAGCTGGCCAAACAGTTTTTTTAATCATATCTTTTTATTTGTGCCATTCATGCAGCTAATCTTGTACATTTTACAGACACTCATCGATGGCTCGCAAAGTCCTTTCGCCCACTCAGTCGGGCAGATTTTATGAAGGGCGAGTAGCATTTACAGGAGATGTCTTAAAAACTTTTATTTAACATCTACTTTGTTTGCAGTAAATTTCAAATCAAAGTTTTACTGTGCATGGCTTGACTTTGGGTGGCAGCAGTGTGCCAAACAAAGTGGGTTTGTAATGACATGCACCATTTTACAGAAATCGCATTATAAATGTGTTGTCCTGTGTTGCCTTAGGTTGAATAGGTTAACTAAGTTATCCGCCTGCAGGTCCAGCAGAATTTGAAAGGCCCGACTTCTCTCACAAATGTCTTATTTCGGTGGTAAGCAAAACTGCTGTATCGTTGCTAATTTCATGATCGGATACAAATAACATCCAGTGACATTAGCAATTTTAGTATAAAATTGCTAATCAAATGGGTCTGTTTGCTAATCAAAAACATTTATAAGCAAACTCTGCTGATCAATTTTTGAAATCTAATTTATGCCCTGCAATGGGTTCCAATTATGCCCCATCACAAGCAATTGCAATCTGCCCTATTCATGGCCAACTTGCTCACGCATTAGGGAATAATCCAGACACCTTCATAGTTGAGGCATGCTACAAATACATTGACTGAACAGTTTTGAAATTGAATTAAGTTGGAATTAATTTGCTAAATCTTCACATTTTTGTTGATGGGAACAGAACCTATGGGAAAGATACTGAAGTCAATTAACTATTGCATGTCACCAACTGCATCATCAAAAGCATAATCAAAAACAGATAGGTGAATTCATAAGTGCCAAAAGGAATTATAGACCAGAAACAGATTTTTATGAAAACTGCAAAATGATTGCCCAAAGAGCTCAAGAAAGAGTTTACACACAAAATGTTATAAAATGGCTAATAATAAATGAGGCCATTAAAAAAACAATCCATCAGTAACAAAACCTAACCAACAAGGTAGTAATTGAAGGGAAGTTAGATCACTAGATACGCTAAGGAACAAGTTACTTACCTGGAACTGTTGTTCTCCAGCATGGGTCTGGCATGGATTCACATGCTCATTAATATTTCCCGTCAGGCTGGGAATCCTCAGTAAAAAAAAAAAAACAAATCAGTATCAGTTTAGTTTCTGATCTGTCTTTCTTAGTAGCAACCAATCACTGGTCTCTGGGTCATACTGCCCCCAGCCAATGACTGCCCTCTCCCTAAGCCCCGCCCCTGGCAGCCATCCTCAGATTTGGTAGCTTGTAAAGTGGCAGTATGACCAAGTAAAGAGCCGCAGAGGGGAAGGAGGGATGGTTCGTCCTCATCAGCACCACGTTGAGTTCCCACGCCGGGGCTGGAGCCGTCACCCGCAGGAACGATCGGAACAGTCCTTTCATAAACGCCTTCACCAGGCGAGGAGACCACAGGGACGACCGTCCTGTAGTTCTGGTGTATCAGGAAATCGCTGCCAGATGTATCTTGATGGAAGCGTGAGCTAGTCCAGCTTTGGCCAGCGACAGTAGGTACGGTAGCACTTGAGGGGCTGTAATCCATAGAGGGTTAATCTTCTGTGCACGGCACCACACAGAGAACCTCTTCCACTTGTGTCCGTAGCACTGAGAGTGGAGGATGCCCTGGCTTTTGCAAGAACCTCTCTGCAGTCAGCCGAGATATCGTACCCTCCAAACTCTAGTGCTGCAGGAGCCAGGCCTGCAAGTTCAGCGACTCCGGGTTGTGATGAAGAATGGCACCTCCTTCTCTGGAGAGAAGATCTGCGTCCGTCGACAGTTTGACTGGTGGGGACGCTGACAAGTCCAGAAGGCCCGGGAACCAGATCGGTCTCGGCCACCTCGGTGCGACGAGGATCATCCTGCACCGGGACCTCTTGAGTTGGTTGATGAGCCCGAGCAGCAAATGCAACAGCGGGAACGCATACAGGAACAGGCCGCCCCAGGGGAACAAGAAAGCATCGCTCATGCTCCTCGGCTGGGGGGAACCAGCTGGAGAACCTCTGGCACTTGGAGTTAGTCACCGCCGCAAACAGGTCGATTTGGGGTTTGCCCCATCGCCAGAAGAGTTGATCCACTTGATGTGCAGTTCCCACTTGTGGCAAGAGCGCAGCTCCCTGCTGAGCGAGTCAGCAATGGTGTTTTTTATCCCTGCTAGATGAAGTCACCAGAAACATCCCCTGGGCAACGGCCCAGTGCCACAGATCCTGGGCCTCCTTGGATAGGGCTGGGGATCTGGTTCCTCCCTGCTTCTGGGTGTAGAACATCGTGGTGGTGTTGTCCGTGAAGATCCTCACCACCTTGTTTTGTAGAAAAACAGAGGATGGGTGAGGCGCGCACTCTGGTTCCCATTGTTAGATACCTGGTGCATTTCAATTTGCTGTTCTCCTCCAAGCGCTTTCATGTCTCTAACAATCAGGAGTCTTTCTTTTCAGCTGTTACAAATTTGTCTCAATAGGTCTCAAGGAATTGTGGTAGCTGTAGTCTTTTTTGGGTAACCAGGAACCAACTCCCTCCCCCCCCCCAAAAGCACCATTTTTTCCTGGTGTGGGGAGGGGGGAAAAACCAATGATGTAGCTCTCCTAGGTAGGGCATGGTGACCCCGGTGCCGCTGCCTCTAAAGCCTTCACCACCTTGCCCTTGAGGGATGGGAGGAATGACTTGAGGACCCAGAACACTGCTCGGAGCTCCAGTATGTTGATGTGGAGCGGCCTCTTCTCCGGGAGCCACAGGCCTCTTGAGTGAAGATCTCCGGTGTGCGCTCCCCACCCCTCCAGGGCGGCATCCGTCGTCACAGTCACCTGGTATGCTGGGGTCTGAAAGTCCGTGCCTGCGGCGAGATGCGCGCGGGTGCCCCACCATCGAATTTCCTGGCGGAATACTTCGTTGAGCGAGATCTTGTTCTCGAAGCGCGACCTGCGACAGAACCAGGTGGGATTTGGGGAAGTTGATGGAGAATCCCAGGTCCGTAAGCAGCCTGGCGGTCTTTGCCGTGTGTTCGACGGGGAGTTCCCTTGTCCCTGCTCGGATTTGCCAGTCGTCCAGGTAGGGGTAGACGTGGATCCCCTGCAGGCGCAGCCGCACCGCCACTGGTGCCAGGCACTTGGTGAACACCCTGGGCGCCGACTTCAATCTGAATGGGAGGGCCTTGAACTGGTAGTGCCGCCCTTGGACTATGAACCTGAGAAACTTTCGGTGTCCTTTTAAGATGGGGATGTGAAAGTACGCATCCTCCAGATCCAACAACGCTAGGAAGTCGCCTTCCTCCAGCTGACCAAGCACGTGCTGGAGGGTGACCATCCGGAACTTCTGTGCCTTGATGTATTTGTTTAGCTGACGCAAATCCAGGATGGGACGCCAACCTCCTGTCTTCTTCCAGACGAGGAAGTATCTGGAGTATACTCTGGAGCCCAGGAGCCTCTTTGGGACGAGCTCGATGGCTCCTTTCTCGAGCATCGCCCTTAGCTCTAACAGCAGTTGAGGGACGTGGTTTTCCTTCCTGGCCAATGGCGGAATTCGGGGGCACTTCTTTAGGAATTCCAGAGTGTGCCCGTGGGCCAAGGCATCCAGCACCCAACGGTCGGTGGAGATGGACTCCCACACGCTGATTAACTTCGCCAGCCGGCCTCCCACTGTGGTGCTTTGGTGGGGGGCCCAATGTCTTGTTTGGAAGCAGCATTGCCTCCTTGGCCTCCCTGGCGACAACGGCGAGATCCACCCGACTTGCCTCGTCCCCTGTAGGCTTCTTGCGACGAGGAACGGGCCGCTTGACGGTAGGTCGAGGAGCCGCCGCCGCTTCCTTTGGAGGCACCTTGCTTGCCTCTGGAGTTCCGAAAGGGCAGCCGCCGTTGCTGCAGAACTCCCAAGGCCCGAGCCGTCTCCGCGTCGGTCTTGATGGCCTGCAGCGACTCATCCACTGTCTTTCCAAACAGATTGCTCCCGTCGAAGGGCATGTCCAAAACCTTGGCTTGCACGTCCAGGCGGAAATCCGTCACCTAGAGCCACCCCCGAAGGCAAACGCTGTTGCCCAACTGGCGGAAACCGGTGTCAGCAATGTCCGTGGCCACAGTTATGGTGTGGTCCGACGTCACATCACCCTCCTGTAGGATCGCCAGGGCCTCTGCCCTCTTGTCGTCCGGGAGGAAGTCAACCAGGGGGGCGATCTTGTACCACAATTCCCTGTCGTAGTGGGCCACAATCGCTAGGGCGTTGGCCGCCTTAATAATGGTCACCGCCGACGAGATGACTCGTCCCATGGCGTCCAGCTTCTTTTCCTCACCGTCCAGTGGGGAAGTTGAAGATGAGGCCAATGCTGCCCCCTGGCCGCTGCAGAGATGACCGAATCCGGGGTCAGCTGTGCCCCAAGGCACAACGGGGTGGCATCCGGGACCCAGTATTTCTTCTTGTACCGGTCCCTCTTGGCAAGTGTCGTGGATGGGTTCTTGAGAAGGGCAAGTCCCTCGTCCCAGATGTCATCCAGCAACAGCACAGCGAGAACCGTCTTCCTCTTGGCCTCGCGCCGTTGGTAGAGGAAGCCTTCCTTCTTCTCTTCGGGGCAGAGCTGAAAAAGCTTGGATGCCCTGGCAATCATGGCGTTGAAGGAGACAATCTCGTCGTGCGAGGACGCCCGAGGGATCGGAGATGGAAGGTCCGTCCCGTCGTCACCTCCGTCGTCGTCATCCGTCCCCGTCGTGGCCGTGTCTGTTCCCGTGTCGTCCCTCGGGATCGGGGAAGGCGACAAAGGCTGAGAAGGCCGTGGGGGCTGAAGGGGCACTGGATGAATTCTCCTCCTCTTGTTTGGAGGGCTTCCCGACGGACCTGGATCAGCCTGGTTGTCCGTCGGGGGTAGGGGCAGTATCATCCTTTTCTCCGTGCAGAACGCTTGGATTGCTGTCAAAATGACCGCCGAGTTGTCCTGCGGCTCGGGTTGCGACGGGCACAAGGGTTGCTCCTCATCCACGGGAACCTCGTTGTTGTGGCTACCCTCGCTCTCGTCGCCCCCCTCATCGGGATCCCTCCCGTGGGACCGGGCCTCTTCCAAATGCTCGGTCAGTTCCTCCTCGGAGGTTGTGTCTGTGTCCGTAATGGCCACCGCCCCCCCTCCGTCTTTTTCCACCGGGGTCTTCTGGATGGGCTTAAAAGAGCATTCCATCCGCGGGGGCAGGGAAATGCTAGACCCCAAGGTCGCCTCCACTGGGATAGCCGCCACAGGCTTCGCCAGGGCCGCAGTGACTCCCTCGATAGAGGCCTTAGCCGGGTGGATCAAGGCCTTCGCCGCCTTGAGGCCTGAACCTTAGGGAGAGGGTCACTGCCTCACTCCCCCTCGGCCGGTTCCTCGGAGATCGACCGGGGCCTCTCCAGAAGTTTAGCCGGGTTCTCAGATTTCCTCTTCCCCGAGCCAGAGCATTTGCTCGTGGTTGATGTCGGTGAAGGCGCGCCCTACCTGGTAGCCGAGGAGCCTGACCGTTCGGCGCTCCCAGTGCCCGCGGACTTGTGGTGCTTTGCCTTCTGTTGGGCCCCCGTCACTCGGACTTCATCTTCTCATCTGCTGGGCTCTTGCCTTCCACCCAGTTGGAAAGACGGGTCCGGCGATCCCTCATCGTCCGATCCGTCATGTTAAAGCAAAACGCAAAGTCCTTCTCCACGTGCATTTTGTCCTTGTGGAGGCAGTAAAGGCATTTCGAATGCTCGTCCTCCTTGAACACATTTTGTAGGTTGCATCCAGGGCAGATCCTGAACAGTTTGCCGAGAGTCGAGCTTCCCTTATCCTGGGCCATGTTCTTCTCGTCCACGAGGTAGGCCTCAAACTTCTGGAATCCTCCAAGAAGCGTAACTCAACGAAAACTTCACCCTTGAGGGGCGTAGGTAAATCCGAAACGGGTCCCCGTTGATCGGAAGTAGAAACGGTGGAGCTTGAGGCTCGATTAACCGAAAAAATTAGATAAATCTTTGAAAAAGCGCAAAACACAGTAAAAGCTCAAGAGCTATAGCACGAGGACTGCCAACACTTGAGCGTGCAGTAAAAATCTGAGGATGGCTGCCAGGGGCGGGGCTTAGGGAGAGGGCAGTCACTGGCTGGGGGCAGTATGACCCAGAGACCTGTGATTGGTTACTACTAAGACAGACAGATCAGAAACGAAACTGATACTGATTTTTTCTTTACCGAGGATTCCCAGCCTGACGACGGGGAATATTCATGAGCATGTGAATCCATGCCAGACCCATGCTGGAGAATGATAATACACTACTGAAAATATGAACTAATCACTTGTAGTGCTTATGCGCAAAAAGAGCTAAAAACAACGTGGTTCCGGTGCGTAGCCATTTCCATTTTGGAAATTCACTTCCATTACCGCGATGAAAGCATACATTTTCGTGGGCTCAGTAAGTAAACGTGCATTTTTGCAGCAGAAGCAAGGTCACATAATGATGTCACCTGAACTAACTGGAGAATAATTGTTGTATTGTCTGATGATGGACGAGCCAGAAAGGGAGTCGTAGCGCTCTGCATGTGAAGTGATAAAGGGTACAGGGAACAAAGGCAAGGGAGGGAAGCTGTTTTTTTTCCACTTCTAGCTGGATTTTTCCACTCTTTGCTCCTTATGCTTGTGGTCTGCTCTTCGTCCGAGGGCAGCCATTACCAAGAGGGGCGGGGACTCCCCGATAAAGAGAAGAGATATTCCTCTTGGAAAGGCAAATAGAATCTGGACCCTTGGGCGATGCAGTATCGTGGAGAGGGAGGACGCTCCGCTCCACACCCCGTTAGCACGAGTGATCTCTCTGCAAACCTTCTCTGGGACTAAGCAGTGTTGAGGTAGCAGAGATGAAGGGGGCTTCTGCAACTATTATATCGGTGATGCATTTTAAATTATGTTATGTGTTAGTTAGATGTGCATGTATAAGGTGTGAATAAAAGGCCTATAACAAGCCATTTTAATTGTTTATGACTATTGGTTTCATTGTAATTTCTAGCTTGTCCGAGTCCAACAACTTATTTTGTTGGGACCTGGGGGAACGTAAGTTTGAGATCCCTCTGCATGGCCGAGCAAAAGCAAAACAGCACTGACGTTGTATGAGCAATTAATGCTATTTATCAGTTCCAAACCAAAGTTACATATAACTGCGCACCTACTTTTATTTATGTGATCAGAATGAAATGTGTATACATGTAGGACTACAAAATACTGTGTAAAGTATATTTGACAGAAACTGCCTTGATAAAGCCCGAACGTGCGAAACTGTTGGCCACGCAGTTGGCAATTGATCCTCATATAATATTGCCTCAAACTGGAGTCAACAACATTATGTTCAAATTATACCATATACTTGCCACTTACTAACACAATACTCACAGGACACGATATAAGTGGCTATGTGCAGAACTGTTCAGTTTATGCTGCCTTAATAAACTGTACACCCAGCTATATACACACACACACACAACTGTATACTTCTTTACTTGGAGCGCTTGCAAAGGGATGTACCCGCCGCTAACCTCAACAATTACAATAGTAACAAAAGGATGTGCATTACCCATCCCTGCAATCTGTGGCACCAAGCACCTGTATGGACATTATTACTAGATAACTGACTACCCTGGATAGAACTAGCGTGGCTAATAGGTCTGTCAACCAATCATGCTTGCCAACACAAACCAGTTTAGACACCATCCTAGTAAAAAAATTAAATTAAAAAAAAAAAAACTCACTTATGGTATTGCTCCATATATTGGTATAAAAAGGGACCATGTATATACTGCACAGCAAAGATTGAAAAGGAGTTACTAATACAGAAAAGTCAAAATTTCAAGTTGAAAATTACTAGCCAGGCATAAAAAGTGACTACACACACAACACAAAAAACACGCCACCACGAGTCAATTGAAAATGTGGAGGTCTCAATACTACAACGTGCGATTCTTATTTACTGTCAAAAAGGTAGCTTGTCGCAATGTCTTGTATGGTGTGTGGAACACCAGTGATTATCAACCCAAGCACTACAACCCTACCCGGACGCAGACTTCAACACAAATATATTCTGGGTCTTAGGTCAAAACAATATATATGCATAATACACAGGTGTTTGTATAAAGTGCAATGGTATTAAAAAGACTTTTTTTTTTAAACACATTTTTATCTGGTTTACAATTAGCATTTTAACACATTAAGGATGTCTACAAACATCCAACATACTTATGGTGTAAACTATCAATATTCTCATTACACAATTTAGCTATTCTCTTTTCACATCTTTTTGAACCCTTCTATTTAACACCAAAATTTGGCAGGACTTTATTGCCAGATTTCCTTAATGCTTTGGTTTATAACATTGTATGCTTTACATTCTCTGTGTTACTCTTATTCCTCTGCTGTATGCATGTTGTCCATTACATTTCACTATATAATGTGCATAGTTTAGCTCTTCATGAAATACTTCTGTTCTTTATATTTCAGTGTAGAACCTTCCTCAGGAGCACACAGTTTTAAGTTTCTTGTTATGACAGGATAACTTTAGCTGCTTATTCTGATAACATTTATTTATTGGGCATTTGTAAGGCACTTATAGATCAAGAAATTGTGTTTCAAAGTACCCACATGGTAAAGTGGAGGGAACAAAACAAGACAATGGAATAAAATAACAATGATGAGCAAAAGGCAGAGGTGGTCCTACTACACCTTGTGAACATTTGTAACGTGCAAGTGCAGAGAGAGAAGGGACAGGGGAGGTGGGTAAGTGGTAGAGGTGCCACAGAAGGGGAGTTGTGGGGGTTGGGGGTGCCAAAGAGCCAGTTACGGGGGAACTAGTAAGTGCCAGGCAGTGACCAGTTGGTAAGAGTGTACACCTGCAAGTACAATAAGTGTAGGCCTGTGAGTCAACACAAGTCCGTGGATGTCCAAAGGCAAGTGCAGGGGGAGGGCAGCGGATGCAGGCGATTGGACAGAAGGCCAGGACACAAAATGAATAATAAGGGCCTTGGCCATCTATCTCAGCGACTATGGGGATTAGCACGGGAGCTAGAAGTGGAAGGAGGAGGAGAAGAGGAAAGTCTTGAGGAGTTTGCAGAATTTGAGATCCGACTCAAGACGGAGAGGAAGGGGGGATGCTGTTCCAGAGGAGGGAGCCAGCCAATGAAAGATTGGCCACTCGCTGGCTGCTTAGAGAAGCACTTCACAAGCAGAGAGTTGGGGCAGGAGGATCAGAGAGCTAGAGGGAGATTATTTAGTGAGAGCAAGTTGTAGCTAGTGTGGTCCTGGCCTCAGACAGCCTTATGGATGATCCAGAGGGATTTGAATTTGATCCTTGCAGCAACTGGGAGCCAGTCGAGAGATTTTAGGGCTGGGAGATGAGGTCCCTGGGCTTGAGGCCAAGTATAAGTCTTGCAGCCCTATTCTGGATTAGCTGGAGGGGGTGGAGAGGAAAAGGGTAGATTAATAAAGAGGTTGTTGCAATAGCCCAGCCTAGAAAGTACCAGAGCTCTAGAGACATGGAGTTTCTGGGGAAAAGTGAGGAAAGGGAGGGTACCTCTGAGGAGGTGGAGTTGGAAATGGGCCTTCTTGGCAAGATCCAGGATGTGAGGAAGGAAGGATACAGAGGAGGAGTCAAAGGTAAGTCCAAGGTTTCTGGCTTCAGATAAAGGAGACGGGGGGCATAGAGGGTGGCCAGAATGAAGGGAGGAAAGAAGGAACAGGAGTCCCAGTAGGGAGTATCTCGGTCTTGCTGGCATTGAGACAGATCATTAGAGGCGCAGCAGGACTGGATAGCAGACAGGCAGTCAGTAATAGTAGAAGAAGTGGAAAGAGGTTCAGAGGGAAGTTTGAAAAAGAGTTGGGTGTCATCTCTACAACACTGGAAGTGCAGGGAGAAAAAGCGAAGAGAAGGTGAGCAAGCGAGGCAATATAGATGTAAAAGCCAGGGCGAAAGGATAGAGCCCTGGGGAATGACACAAGTGGAGATAGTGGTGGGGGAGGAGAAAGAACGCAGAATAACCTGGGAGGGACGGTCAGTGAGGAAGGGGTCAGCCAGTCTAGTGGCCGCTCCGAGACACCCAGGGTATTGTGCAGCCGTTTTATGAGAATGAAGTTGTTGACCATAACCAAAGCAGAGGAAAGATCGAGTAGAATGAGAACAGCGGGTGAGATGGAGTCCAGAGATGCGAGCAGTACTTCCCAGGTTTTCAGGAGAGCAGTTTCCCTGCCTCTGGATGCTCGGAATCCAGATTGATGGTTGTGTAGGTAACCAACGAGCTCAGTATTCTGGGTTAGTTGTGGGAAGGCAAACTTCTCCAGAAGTTTCCCAAGGAAGGGAGTGATAGAGATGGGGCGGTAGTTAGATTGACACAAGGGTCGACTGAAGGCTTTTTTTAGGAGGGGATGCATAAGAGTGCTTGAGGGAAGAGGGGAAAGACCCGCTAGCAAGAGAATGATTACAGAAATCAGCAAATGCAGGGGCAAGGGAGCCAATGTTGTCCTTAATAGTTCTGGAAGAACAGGCCTGAAGACCTGTTTGGAGGAGACCATCATAGAGCGGACAACTCTAGTGACCTCTTCCGATGAAATAGGAGAGTGGATGAGGGAGGAAGAGAGGCTAGGGGTTGCCGGAAGATGGGAGGAGGGGAGGAAGAAAGGGAGAAAGAAAGCGTACACAGGGTGTCCTGAGTTTTTGTAGTGAAGAGGGTGGCCAGTGCAATGCAGAGGGCCTGGGAGGGAAGAGGCGAGGTGGAGACTGCAGAAAGATTGGCTAGTTCCATGCAGACTTTTAAAGAGTTGAGCCGTGTTGTTGGAAGCTCCACAGATTTGAGCTTGGAGGTGGGCCCTCTTCTTGGAAAGAATGGAGAGACAATATTGCCTTTGGAGAAGCCGACAGTTTGTCACAGGATGAGCTTGCGGTCTGCCACTTCTGCTCAGCAGCTAAGCACTTGCGTTTCAGGGCTGCTCGATCAGAATCATACCAACTGTTATGCTGGTTGGCAGGTTTCAGGCGGATCCTCAGGACGAGGCAAGAATGTCGAGAGTTCTAGTGATGGCAAGATGGAGGTTGGCGAGAGTCGATTCAGAAGTAGAGTCAGCAGTGGGAGGAGAGGGGGCAGGGTGGAGGCGAAGGTAGCAACCGACAATCATTTCATTGGACGGAGTTATTCGAACGAGGGTGGCAGAGCTGGGGGAAATGCGGTCAGAGGGCCAAGAGGACCCAGGTGGGAGGAGAGAAGGGAGTGGTCGGACCAGGAGATCGTGGTGGAGAGTGGAGCGAAGAGCAAAAGATCAGCATGGATGAAGGCATTGAGCGTGTCCAGTCGAGTGGGTACGACCAGAGGGGAGAATAGAGAGGGAGAGAGAGGTGCATAGGTCACGGAAGAGAGTGGAAGCCACGATTGAGGAGTCAAGGTGGACGTCGAGGTTACCCAGGAGGAGTTTAGAGGTAGATATCAGGAGAGAGGAGGAGAAAATTGGGCCATTGTGAGTGCAATAGGGAGATAGGGCCAGGAGGCCTGTAGAAAGTGGCAAGGTCAAAGAGGAAGTAGGATGGATGCCATGCTTGCTGACATGAGGCGAGGGCATCAGTGGTCAGTGTGGCAGCGCTGGAGAGGTCTTTCAGAATTGACTCATTGCTCTCCCAAGATGGCGGCTAGGAATGTGGAGCCCGCTCTAGTCTTTCGGTTGCATGGTGGGCATTGGGACCAGCCCGCTGGAGCTGCCGGAACTCAAACAGAGCCGCATCCAGCAGATCGACATATAGCTAGTCCGCTTAGCAAGCGCAGCGGGAGTTCGTTACCCAGCCTTCCTGCTTTTCATACTTACACTCTATTACTCTATTAACTCAAACCTTTATTGCAGATCTCACTCATATTGCCGAACAGCCGGCTCTCCTTCCAACTCTGCCCTTCAGACACTGCATTTCCGGGTAGGGAATTCTGCGTACCAGTTACCTAAGAAACCCGACACTGTTGAATCGCCATTCATCATCTCCTTGTTTGTTCCCGTTTGACAGAAAGTCATCTGCGTACTCTCCCCCACGGTGTGGACCATTATATGCCCTGCTTATTGTGTATAGCGGTCGGTACAACCAATGCCACTATTCGATCCTCGTCACTCCGAGCCGTCCTACCTAACAAACCAAACACCCCACGTCAACTGGTAAGCTATGAAGTCCCTTACGGAATAGGGTTTCCCTCTTTCCTTCGCTACTTGCCTGAACACTCATGCTGCCGTCTCCCCTTTTCGCCTTATGAATCACAGACCCTCTACGAGCCAAACGTCTTCTCTCACTCCGTCCCTGGCACTGATAATAAACTATCACAACCCTTACTGCTCCTAGAAGGACTACATGGTAATGTATTAGTGCTTTAGCTTCTTTCAGAAAGGTGTGCATCTTGCTTAACCCGGGTCCTTCTTATGGCAGTATCCTGGATCTAGGCAGCCTACGTCCCTCCTGCACACGTTGACATAGACATTGCAAGCCTTAACGGACCTCGAAGTTGCAGACATCCAGACTTCACCGACAGAGGCTTCACAGGGTTTTATTCCCCCAGAGTGTTTCCCTGTGAACCCTGCCCCTTACTTGCCATCTTCAGCAGGATGGTGCAAGCCTACCAGGAGGATTCTCCACTCTTCACAGGCTGCACCCGTTCAGGTTAGTGCTGTATACTTTGCTGTAATCTTACTCCATGGTCCTAGCATTATACTTGCAGACCAGGCTTTCGAAGGAGGAGTAGGGCTGGGTGGGTAGGAGGGAAATCGGCCCACTCTGAAGACAAAGGCAACCCCACCGCCAGCATGGTTAGGGCGAGGCTTGAAGATGTTCTTGTAGCCATCAGGGAGAAGGGAGACAAAAGCATGGCCTGAGCTGGCATTGAACCACGGCTCAGTGAGAGCAAGGATGTCAAGATCAAAGCCTTCAAGGAGGATGCAGCTATCAGAAGAATGTTTGATAGCCACACTTAATGGTTGCTCTACTAAGTGGAGCCAGTCATCAACTTTGAAGGTTTCCCAAGGTGGGGTACAGGAGGAGAGTGGGGGAGGCAGTTGGTGGTACGCCCATTAAAGGTGGAGAGATAGGAAGCAGGGGTAGCAGGAGTCGGAAGGAAGTTGATGAGAGCCGGCAGGAACCGGTCAAAGAGGAGGTGATTGGGTTGAGGACCCTGAGCCATAATAGTGCCCTTGCGATAGACATTAATGTTGCACCTGGAGGATGAAAATCCAGCCAAGAGTACTTCTCATCTAGTGTCACCATTAATGGGTGAGGAAGAGAAAGAGGAGAGTGGAGATCAGATGTGGAGTCCATAGGTCTGGAGAGGAGACAAAGAGGATATCAGTGACTACCCGTCTGACAGCAGTGCAGACATAGATGTCTGCGATAGGTAGGCCAGGGTTAGAAGAAAAGAGATTTTTTAAACTTTTTTCTTCCAGACTTCGTGAGAGAGGAAGGATAGGGGATAAAATAGAGTAGATGGGAGAGATGGAGAGAGCCATAGAGATGTTAGAGCGGGGGAGTAAAGGGAAAGAAGGAAATACTGCACAGGCACGAGGCAACTCACCAGGCGGCCTAGCAGCCAAAAGCATTGGGCGATTTAAAAAGCACAACTAGATTTGATTTTGCCAAAGAGCACTAAAACAGCACAAAATGGAGGATGAAGCAATTGTTATGCATGTATCCTAGTCACAAAGGGTGCATCGAGTCTGCAAATAAGAAAACCATTTGTTTTTATTGGAGTGTGGGATCATCCGTTACCCAATTAATGAGTATTCTGAAAAATATTACTATGACAGGGTGCACATTTTGCACTCGCCACTAGCCATAGGCTAGTGATAATTGACTCTTGGTGAGTAAGTAATTCTGTGATGTGTGTATGTAAAGTATGGAGGTGGCGAGTTATGGTTGGCTAGTAGCTTGCAATTTTAAATTTTGCACCCAGACTTTGATAACTAATGCCTTGGTTTATTACCTTCTCCTCACAGGTATCAATCTGTCAATTATTTATTTTCCTTTCAACAAACTGCTAAAATGTTTCTTTCTGTGGGCATAAATTATGTTCATCACAGTTGTAGTTGATGGAGTATAAGGTGGAACTAAAAAAGTTCTGTATTTTGTGCCATCGTATATACAAAACTGCTCATTTTATTGCCATGTGATTGCGCTTACTGGAAACATTTGCATGGGCCAATCGTCATTATGATGGGTCATTATGCTTCCTACAGCACCAGCAGTTTTCTCGTCTTTAATGTTAAATCCCTATGTACACCCAATTATTGAAGGTTTTTGTACATTTGCATTTTTCTAAATCCATCGAGGCATTGCCTTGATTCCTGAAGTCCAACATGTTTTCTTTGTTTTTTGTATCTGCAGGAGTGCCACGTCATTTAAATGAGACGTTTGCCACGCAGTATCAACACACAATCTTTGTTGACTTGCTTTTTGTATTGGCCACCTAGTACGTGTGATCATTGGCTTGTCATCATTACTAAAGCTTGTACCACATGGGAGTCTATTGCTGTATCCATTAATGTTATTACCAACAAACCCGTGCAAACATTCGACAGTGGATTCAATGTTAATAGTACAACCGATTTAACCAGTTTAAAAAAATAAAAATAAGCAGTTGGATTTGGAAGACTGCGTATCCAGAAGGTTTCAGCGATAGTCAAATATGCAGGGTTCAATGGTCAATAGATTTAACGGAGGGGGCACACAGATTCCTTATTGTTTTATTCATGCAGGCTTGAAGACTTGATTTGATGCCATTCAATGAGATTGAATGGCGTAAAATCAAGTCTGCATTTATAAAAACAATACCAAAATGCCCCCCCCCCCAGTCATAGGTTAGGTTTTATCTATTATCTCGAGCCTTACCTCCTCCAAAAATGAGGTCGAGACTTGCCAAAATACCTTTCAGGACTAGACGTATACCTCATTTCTGAGAATCAAATTTTTTTTTTAAATATCAAACCCACTGGTCACTTTGACAGCGATTTCAACCAAAAGACTCATCTTGCAGTAGTTCTTTGAAACTAGGAATCTGAGCTGGAACAGGTTCTTCGGTCATTAGATGTTAGGAGGTCCCTAAAGTTTTATCTGCACAGAACCAGACAATCTTTTGGTTATTTTCAAACTTTGAGGGTGCAAACAAGGATTCCCCAGGGACAAAAGCAACGATTTCAAAATGGATAATATTGTGCATTATGAAAGGTTATACAGTAACTACCTCAACCCAAGGGCCATCATTCTCATCACGCGAGGACCAAAGCGGTATCTGTCAATTTTCAAAGAGACGCGCTCCCTGGGATCACAAAGGAGGCACTTTTCGGCTTCCCCTTCAGCAGTTTGTAGGCAATATTGCCTTGACGTTAGTTCAAGGGTGAATGCACAAAATGGACAATCCATCCGCAGGAACCTGTTCAATTAGGATTCATAAAGGACCTTTCACCCAATGGTACATATGTGCTTGTTAATGTCCCAGAAGTAAGGTAGAAAGGGGACTGGATATATGAGTAAGGAAATGTTACTAATTGAAGGAACTCCTACTCCAAATACCCCTTTCCTCCATACTCCTACCCTCCAGATCCTCAGAAATACCATAGTTTTCAATAAGGGGCTGACCTTGGCAGTTGGAAAAAGACTGAAGGGGCCCCCGAGGCAGGGCTTGGGGAGGTAGGGCTTTTGGCTGCTCATTCAGCTGGCCCTGCATTACATTTTTTTTTGTTTCAGACATTTGTTTTAAGAAGTAAAGGATGTAGTTCTTCAAAAACAAAACAGAAATCCTTATGACGGAATGTCCCAGAAGTATGGAGGAACAGGGACTTTGGACTAGGATTATAGTATTCGCTATGGCGATTAACGTTTCGTAATAGGAT
This sequence comes from Ambystoma mexicanum, assembly GCF_040938575.1. Taxonomy (NCBI): domain Eukaryota; kingdom Metazoa; phylum Chordata; class Amphibia; order Caudata; family Ambystomatidae; genus Ambystoma; species Ambystoma mexicanum. The sequence continues at coordinate 1,457,653,181 of NC_090921.1, forward strand.
GTTTATATACTGGCAAGTTCTGTCACTCCTTATGAGAGCCGTAGGGGTAAGTGGGGAGTGTTGGAGGAAGGAGGAGGCTAGTTTTACATGTTGGCCAGGTAAGAGGTAGGGTCTTGTTACACAGCCCACAGGGACACCTTTTTGTTCCATAACGCGATCTCTTGGGCTCCTATTCCGGCAGTGCTCCAATCAAGGTAAGTGCTCATCTCTCACAGCATCAATGAAAACAAAATGAGGGCGAAGTGGGATACTGTAACATCAGTCTTATTTGCCCAGTGGGCAGTTAGAAAAACAACAAAAAACATTCAGATTCATAAACACGAATAAGAGTTAGAAAAATAAAATGCACAAGAAACAAGCCAGAGACAGATTATGAAACGTCAACTTCCATATTTGCAGGGGGTGCTTGCAACCAAGATGGACGCTTTTCTTTGAGTCCTTGTACTGGCCGCTTGGAGGAATGGGCTGACTGCTGTTTTTGAGCCCAGTGCAGGGTACATCCTCGTGGGAGGGGGAGTTGGGGGGGGGGGGGTGTCGATGCATTGGGGGAAACCCCAGCCCCCAGTCAAATATTGACCAGATTGATGCCTGCCGACACCCCTATCATGGCCCTGTGGGGAGGCTCCGGCGCAGACCTGAGGCAAGCTGCAGTGTGGTAAAGCCTGTCACGCTGCTGGGGAACAGGAGCAGCGGCGCAGTATTGAAACCAGCCCAGAGGCTGGGGAGCAGCAGCCAATGGGCCTCGGAGAGCCCCAGTGGTGAACACCAAGAATGTCGCGGTACCAGGGAGCGTGCAGAGGTCCCACGTGGCTGACAGGCGCTTGCCAGGTGGTTGACCCGCTGCCCGAGCAGCAGGGCAGTGGCCTGTGCTGGGTTCCATCTGAGCTGCGGCGGATGCGCGCTGGCACAGAGGAGTCAGTGCTTGTGGAGATATTAGCATCTAGTGAGGGTAGCCACAGCTCTCTGCGCCTAAAATCCCTGCACAAAACCGGGGGAATGGGATGCCGGCTGTGGCCCGCCCTGGAGCCGGCGTGGAGTATATTTCTCCTGTGGCTGGGGAGCTGGCGCCCGATCTGCTGTGGTGCTGCAGCACGATTTTCCTTTGAAAGGGGAGCCCGAGACATGGTGTAGTGGAGGATTGCTCCGGCTGGTTGAACTTGGGCTGAGGGCTCCCCACGGAGTGACAGTTGCCCTGTTCCTGGCCCTGGTGGAGTGCTGGGGTCCTGCTAGTGGTTCCAGTAGGGGGTCCAGTGGCAACCTACATTGCAGTTGGGAACACAGAGTGGCCCTCTTTATGGCCAAGGGCAACAAAAAGCAGTCCCGGCTACAGTTTGGGCACAAGACGAGGCAGCTGGAGGACCGGACCCCCATTTGGCACACTGGAGGGAAAGGAGAGGGTACAGAGCCCTGGGAGTTTGCGATTGAACGCAGCAGGAAATGACCCAAACCCTGTGCTGGAAATAGTCCTGGCCGAAATGAAGAATGGCTTTGCAGCTATAAACACAAAACTAGATGTAATGGCATGCAAAGTTGACCGGATGCAAGAGGGGATAGAAAAAGAAAGCGGTTGTATTTTGGAAGCAGAGCAGAGAGTGGGGTCACTGGAGGACTCAGCGGGACTATGAGCCAGGCGCTGCAGTAGGAGGTGAAGGTGATGAAGGAAAAAAATGGAGGCGAGATCCCGTAGAAACAACATACGTGTGTTCGGGATCCCTGAATCACTACTGCAACAGGAGATGGAACTTTTCCTGGAGGGAGTTATCAAGGAGGTGTTGCCGGAACCCCCCCACCCCTTTCGTCCCATTTCCTTGTGGAGCATGCCACCAAGTGATGCAGCAGGCTCTGAAGCGGGGCCAGGGCCCTCGCCCAGTCATAGCCTGCTTATTGAATTACTGAGATTCTGATGTTGTGCTACGGCGAGCTCGTGAGCTGGGCGATCTTCAATACAAGGAGGTCCGGTTTAATTTTAGTCAGACTTTACCCCTTCTGTGCAGCGCGCCAGACTCTTTTGGCTGTGAAGCGCTCACTCCCGGAGCGTGGCATCCAATATGCAATGCTTTACCCCTCACACCTGAGAGTGATTTACAAGAATAAGACTCACTTTTTTGTCACTCCTGCAGAGGCCCACGACTTCCTGGAAGCATTGCCCAAAACCTGAGACTTGGAGAGGTAGACGGCTCTGAGGGACCTTTGGTCTTTTTGTACAACTCCCATAGGTGAACCTGCGGGATGATCCCCGGACCAGCATGTCGATATGGGTTGGGTGTGTGGGTTATGTATTGCCCAGGGGGGGGTCCTAGGAGCCCTGGTTCCGTAATTGTTACGCACTGGTTGTGTTTTAGGTGGCATTAATGTAACATTTTAGTTATTGAAGTTGTTGGCCTCCTCCTCTGAAGTGTGGCTCAGAGAGTTGTTCAGTCCAACGTCTCAGGGTGGTTACTGTGGGGAGGTGGTTGGGGGAAGCTGGGAGGGTTTGTCACTGCAAGTTGGGGGTGGGCAGCATGGGAGGGTGTGGGGGTGGTGGCGTGGGAAGTTGGTGTTTATATTGGCAAAATGATTCACGTCCCTGGAGGGCGAGGTTCTTAGGCAGTTGGTGGTGGGAGTGCTAGTTAGGAAACTGGGTCTATGGGTGCTGCGCAGAGCTGGTTCATGGAACTGTGTCATTATGGCCGCCTGCAATATTGTAAGCTGGAATGTGCAGTGGCTGAATAACCCGCATACGGTCTGTAAGGTAATTAATGATTCTGCGCGGCATGGTGCTAAAGTGATCCTTTTACAGGAGACCCACTTGGTTGGCATGGCAAACAAGAGCGTGGCTAGATCCTGAGGGGGGGGGGGCGTGGGGGTTGGAGTAGGTCCTATACATCCTTTTCTACATACTCGGCTAGGGTCATGATACAGATACATGATCACTTTGCTTTCTGTTGGTGGAGAGGGTGGTCGACCAGTCGGGTAGATTTGTAATTGTGTCAGACAGCTGGGCTTACATCGCTATAACGTTGTCAATCTCTATGGTCCCAATGTGTATGACCCATTTGAGTCGCTCCTATCTAGGTTTCATAAGTATATGCACACGAATATTATATGGGCAGGGATCTTAATAATGCCTTAGACCCAGCAGGCCTGTGCCTCAACGGTTGTGCCCGGCCACTCTCCCAGGCAGCGGCCATGGTACGTAGATGCATGTCTGACTTGGGGCTGCTGGATGTCTGGCGGGTGCTTCACCCCAACGATGGGGGATAGCCGTTCCATTCTACGGTACATGATGCGTCCTCGCACTTGGACTATGTCTTGCCGAGCCCATCCTTGGTGCGGATGACGGTGGACTGCTCCCTCCTCCTAATGACTTTGTTCGATCATTCACCTTGTCGAGTTTGGATGTGGGGCTGGAAGGGCTGCCCAGACCCTTCTGGTGGTTTAAAGCGGCAGCATTGTGTTTCAAAGTGAGGTGGTCAGCATAGTCTGGACAATCTGGGCTCGGTGCCCTCCATGAACTCTACATGGGAGGCCTTCAAGGTGTTCCTGCACAGTGGGTGTATGTCCCTGGAATTTGGAGTGCTAAAAACAATTAGGAGACAACTGTCCGAATTGAGGTCTTGAGGCTAGGGTTACGAAAGCTGGCAAAGCGGGTTCTAGGGTTGAGCTGAATGGGGGGCTGGACTGCTTTAATGGCTTAACCATCCATGAGGATAAATACCCTGCACGCCCGGTAATGGCTCGCTGCTACAGGGAGGAGTGCAGGTCGGTTGGCTCCTGGCGGCGATGCTCTGTCAAGAGGGAGGTGCTTGCGACATAGCGACAACACGGACAGTGGACGGTAGTGGAGTCAGATGCTAGATACATTTCGTACATATTATGAGCCACTGTACGCATCAAAAGGGGACCATGGCCGTTGATGACCTGGCGGGGTCTTTAAATGGGTCCTCCCTGCAGAGGCTAGATCAGGATGCGGTGGAGGCACTGGCGGTACCGTCCACAGAAAGTGACATTAGGCAGCTGTCCGGGGCGCTGCCTACAGCCAAGGCTCCTGGTACCAACTGTATAACGGCAGAGTTTTAGAACTAGCTGGGCCCAGAGCTTTCTGGCAGTGTGGGAGGGGGCGATGGCTCCGGGACAGCATCCCCAGACGATGCATAGAGGCAGTGGTGACATGGATGTTAAAGCCAGGGAAATATCCCCAGGATTGTGCCTCAAATTATCAGATATCGCTTCTGAATACCAAGATTTTTTCTAACATTTTGGTGGATAGGTTGCTCCCGTTTATCTCAGCTTTGATTCATCCGGACCAGTCTGGAATTATTCTGGGTTGGTCGACTTCACTTAATTTGTGTCGATTTTTTGCTATACAGGCTCAACTTGATCATAATGTACAGGCAGTGGCAGCATTTGGAAAAAGCGTTTGACGCGGTTGAATAGAACTACATATTTGAGGTGTTACGACAGGTGGGCGGTCCCCGAGTACTATCTGACGGCGGTGAGATTGCCTGGGCGAATGCACGGATTGGTATGTTTGGTAAACGCTCTGTAGCCTTTGCTCTGGCTCGCAAACCAGGCAGGTGTGCCCACTGTGCCCGCTGTCCCCGCTACACATTGCAATAGCAACATAACTGTTGGAGGCCCAGTTGCAGAAGTTCCATATTGCCAAGGGCTTAGCAATGGGTGGGGTTAGAGTTGGTATCTCTATACACAGATGACGCAATTCTGCCCTTTGTATCACAGGATTTTGGTCGGTACTCCGGTTTCAGAGTGAACTGGACTAAGTCAATCCTGTTTCCACTCAATGAGGCTACAGTCATGCCGGTCGATATTGGTGGATATAGATAGGTGCAATCTCCCGTGACATATTTGGTTGTGCGGGTCAGCCAGAGCTCCCGATCCAGCTTGTAGGACAACCACCAGAGGTACCTCCAGACTCAGAGCCAGAGTGGATAGATGGAGTAGCTCCCCTTAATGCTGATGGCCAGGTGGCACTTGCCAAAATGGCAGTGGTCCCCAAGTTGTTCTAAATCTTCCAGAACATTCCTGTGTGGCCAGGGGTGGCCTTCTTTGCCGAGTGAAAGGCTTTAATGGTGAGGCTGGCAAAGCACCCCAAGACCCCTCGGATTAGCTGGGATGCACTGGTTTTTCCTTGGGACTGCAGTGGTATTAGTGCGCCAGATATGGATTTACATTTTCTAGCAGCACAGGTGCATTTTGCATCGTACTGGGTGCCATGGTCTCCCCCCTATCCGTATGTGAAAATTGTTGGGTGCGCATGTTTACAAGACAAGGGGTCCTGGTGTCCAGGAAGGTTTCGGATAAATGCAAGTTCGACCCAGTAGCTTGTACAGTGCATGCGTGGACTAGGATCCTGAAGAGGTTGGGAGTAGATATTCCCTTTGACCTGGGACTCCAGCTATGGAATGTGGAGTGTTTACAGCCCACCTGCAATGCGGCTTTGGCCCGAGAGTGGAGGGAAATGGGAATTGGGCACATGTCCGACCTATACCCTGATGGGGTGTTTGATTCTCATGAGCAATTCATGGCTAAAATGGGCGAGGGGTTCCGCTGAAGATAACAGTATTTCTGTATGTGAGCGGCACGAGACTTGTCCCCCACAAGCCTGAATGTGCCACTGTTACCATTACTACAGTACCTTCTTAATTTATCATCCAACAGGCCGGTGGTCTCTACTGTGTATGGGCTGGTTCAACGGGATTCCCCGCAGGTGGCTCTACGGTGCAAAGTGAAATGGGAAGAGTATGCCGATTGCTCATTCACAGATAAACAGCGGCCGTTCGTTTGCGAGCATACGCATAAAGAGGGGCATTTAACACAAGACTTCAGCTGATACAGCTTAAGACCCTGAATAGATCATATCTGGTGCCTGCTCGCCTCCACCTTTTCGACCCTACTAGACCAGATAAGTGCTCTAGGTGCCATGCTGAATCGGCTGATTTCCTTCATATGTTTTAGCTGTACCCTAGACTACACAAGTTCTGCAACCTTCATGATAGTGACACAACATTGCATTTTGCTACGATGGACCAGTTAGACTCCCCCAGTTTCTTGTTCCTGGCTTGAGGACTTGATCTGGCTGAGTGATGTGCACAAAGAGTACGGTATGCTTTATGGACCGCAGATTAGGCCCAAGACTATATGGGGTCCTTTGGTGTCTTACCTCTTGGTCCAGTGCCCGGAACCCAAGGATGGAGAGGCAGTGTCTACAGCTTAGGGCTTCTTATTGGGGGCATATTTTCTCTATGCCTCTTTGTCTGCGTATCCTTCAAAAGGTCTGGTATAAGGCTGCATGTTTTGTTCCTGCATTTTACTCAGTTTGCCAATTGTTGGAATGAAGACCTGTACGAGACGTGAATATATGAAAAATGAAATAAACCTTAAAAATAAAAAAAATAAATAAAAAACAACTACTACAAAAATAATAATATTACATTGACTTAGCAACAAAAGTCATGATCCAACCAGGCGAGTGTGACCGATTTGTCATGGCCTCACCCAAAACCTGTACAAAGTTGTTGTGTTGCACCACACCCTTCAGGTAACGTGCCAGCATTTCAACGTCATTGCTAGAAGTGGCATGTGTGTTTCAGCCAAGAATAGATTACCAACCAGGTGTCATAATAAAAACACACTAGCTTCTTTTTGCAAGGCGTACTTTGAACAGACTTCAATCACCAATTCGCTATGACTAATCTGAAGCCCCAGGCGACCTACCTTTTTTTGCATCCTTTGAGGTCATATGGGATGTCTTGAATCCTTTCCAATTTAAAAAAGGGAACTCTGACCATTTAGTGTGACCACCAACATTGCATGTAAAATAGGCTTTTTGAATAAAGAGCAATAAGGGGGCTTGACCAGCTATAGAAGTATAACAAAATTATTGGCCCAAAAAAAAACATACCAGTAATCATTTCTCAGGGTCCAGGACTTCCTCGTCAAAGACCTAATCACATAAAGCCTGCAACAATGAAGAAAGACGAGGAGGAAACAGGCGAGTAAGGAGTACATGTACGGTGTGTGTTTTAAGGGTGTCGAAGAATGGAGCAGACACAAAAGGTGGCCTGGTGGTGATTATAGACTTAGTTTCAGTATAAAAAACCTATCCATCCCCATATCTACTAGGATTTTCCATGCCTAAAAAAGAAATCTCTAAAGGGCCCGTCAGAATGTCCATCAAAATTAACTCCACTGTCCTGTGTCACAACCTAGTTCTACTGTGAGGGACAACAGTAGAACAAAAAGATAAACTGACAGAAATGTTCTTCAGGTGAATGGCTCCCTTCTTCAGGTGAATGGCTCCCTTCTCCGGTTACCTGGATAGCATCCAAAAGAATGTTCTCTTGCAATGAAAATGCAAGGGGGAATGCCTCCCTTCTACTGGCTTGTGGGTTGCCTCCAGGAGAATGACTCCCTTCTTCTGGCTGGTATTGTTTGGAACAATTCTTTCTCACCGCTTTCAGCTTGGTGTATGTTGCGTTATGATACGTTAACATATTGCTAAGGCAACATATTTCCAAAGCGCGAGTTCGCTGAAGGCATTTTAGGGACAATAAACCAGCAGGGACTAAACATGGCACCATGCAACTAAAACAAGACAGTTCTTAAGAAGTGCCTGAACACGAGAGGATTATTTGTGGCTCCAAGAGCCCATGGCAGGACATTCCACAATTTAGCGGCAGCCAACGACAAGGCGCAGCCGCCAGTTCTAACCAACCGGTAACGTGGAATCACTATGAAGCAGCGATCCTGCGAGCGAAGACACTGGGTCGGAACAGAGCTGAAACTTAGCTTGGGAGATATTCTGCTTCCTATCCATACATGGCACGATGGACAACACAGAGTGATTTTAACTCTATGCATTTTATTACCGGAAGCCAATGAAGGTTCTGTAAAATGGGTGTAGTACGGGTACCATAGGGCGAACTGGTAGACACTGACAGCGAGATTTTTACGTTGCTGAAGGGGAGATACAAAGGCTGTACCCGGTACAGAGAGTTGCAATAATCGATGCAAACTGTGCATTAAACTGTATGGGGAGGAAAGGTAGAACTTTCCTAGGTATCTTCAACTGAAGATGACCTCTCTGGCATGTAGAGTCAATTTGAGACTCCATTGGAGGACAACTTCACTTCCAGCTACCGAAACTGGAGTGCGAAATGATCTAAGGAACGTGGGCCAGAAAAAGGGGGGTGGGTGCATCGGGCAGTGGCTGATGGAGGACCAGCTACGAGAACCTCTGTCTTATCCCCATTCAATCTGAGCCAGTTTGAGCCCATCCACCGCTTCACAGCCTTCAGGCAGCTCCTGAACGGAGATGACGTGTCAGTTTGTACAAGATTCAGCTAGACTAGAATCTGTGTATCATCTGCATAGGAGTATCACTTGAAGCCGTAGGAGTGAATGAGACCCATCGGTGGTTGTATTTTTACATTAAAAAGAATTGGGGACAAAGCAGACCCTTTGGAACACCACAAGAAAGAGACATAGGTGCTAAACAGAATGGAAAAAGAGCGGGTTTTTGCCAGATCTGAAAGAAAATTAGGAGAACCATGATAGTACCGGGCCTGAGAGACCAGCTAAGGTGAGGCAGTCCAACAGGATCGAGTGTTCCACCATATGAAAGGCTGCTGAAAGATCTAACAAGATCAGCGCTCCCACTCCATTCTCTTCGGACAATGCACCAGGTCATCCATAGCTGACACAAGAACACTCTTGGCCCCTCAGCCTGGGCATAAACCAAACTGAAAAGAACTAAAAGAAGGACGAATTCTATAAAACCTGGCAAAGCACAAAGGTGGGATATGAGTCTCCAGAAGTGAAATCGGTTGGAAATTAGCAGGGCTAGAGGGATCCAGTGAAGATCCAAGTAGTGGGACTACCAGAGCCTGTTTCATCTCTGCAGAAATTATGCCAGAGGTACAGAAGGCGTTCACAGTTTTGGTAACCACATGGGCAATCTTTGGCACAATTTCCTTCGATATTCAAACGTACACTATGCCACTCTGGTTTGTTGTTAGTAAAATCCTAAATATTGCTGTGGTCCAAGAGTCTTCTCTGGTGGTCAGTGGTGCTCTCTTTCCCACTGAGATGAGGAAGATTTCTTCCAACGCTCTCAGTATCTGCTTTCGGGTCTCAGGTTCTTCTCTGCTGGTTCACTGCTGTGGCTCTGTCAGCTGCACGGTACTTCTTTGTCTGTTACTTGGTCTGTGGAGGATGCCCACAGCACCTCAGCTGCATCCTCTTAACTCCAGTCACTCAGCAGCACCTGGTTCTCTCGCACTGGCTCACCACCACACCTGCGGCCAGACAGGGAGTTAAACATGACTGCACTTGACACGGCTGGGCACATGCGATAGTTCTTTGTTCCTTTTTATGCATTGTATGGAGTTCCTCCCATTCGGATTGAAAAAGTAATTGGCTTCTGTTAGCAACTAATTTATTATGCCTCCTCAGGTTCACCTCGTACCAGTACAAGCACAGTCAATAAGCTTCATATCTCCCGTGTCCTTCATCCTAGTACTTTTGGCTTTAGGTTTCTCTCTGGTATGGCAACAGTACATGGGTTGACTTTCAATAAAGTGGTTCTGAACAGAGGGAAGGGCTAGGGAATGTTATGAGTGACAACATTCAAATGGGCTGTGCCGCAGGTGATGTCTTTCCCCCGTGGGCTCCCTCCACCCGATCTCAGGCGACCCTATTCCCAAACACAAGTTTCAGCCGAAGATCTAAAGCATGGTAACCTCTACTATCCAAGTTTAAGCAGCTACAAATTAAAGCCCCAGGCCTCATCGTTCTAACTCCTCCCCCATCAGGGGTGGGGGGGCGATTTTCCAAAGGGACCCTAGTCCTAGGTTGATCTGGATTCCCCCTCGTTCTCACCAGTCTCTCTCCTTTTCAGTCCCTTTCCACAGCCTCTCACTGCTCCTCCTCTCACCTCCTCTTGTTCCCTCTCCACCAATACCTTCTCCTGCTTCTTTACATCTTCTGTGCCTCTTCTCCAAAGTCTTTCTTCCCTCCCACTCGCCTCTCTGTCCCGTCACTCTTCCCTCTCTCACATACTGCTCGTTAGGACGGATTTTCTGAAGTCCAACTAAGGGCTTAGTAAAACTATTCTCCTGAGGCAGTACAAGACTCCCCCCCCCCCCCTTAGTATAAGGCTGTACCACCTGAGTATATGGTAGCGTAGACAAAGCAGACAGGCTTATTTTAGGAGGGAGAGAGGGCTGTAGAATCAGTACAAGTGAAATGGTCATACAAATGATCCAAAGAAACACTGAAACACTATGTATTGTAAAAATAAAGGATTTATTTAAATACAGTTAGGCCCAGATAAATCTAGGGGTAGGTACTAACATTATGTGAAAAAACAATATAAAAACACAACACTATACTTGAAAGCACACAGACCCAAGTATAGACCTGATTTGAAGTACCTAACAGTAGTTCTCTGGAAGTCAAAACCTTTTCATACACATTCAGTATAGGTCAAGCCTATTCTTGGGGAGTAAAAACCAATGGTTACTTTTTACAATTACATTCAGTAATGCAAGGACAGTAGACCCTTGCAGTTGTATAATGATTTTTAGCACAAATCACTTAAATCAGTCAACTGGACAATATACTTTTGGTGAATAGTGAAACACTTATTCTAGGTGCAGTAAAAACCTATAACTACTTTCGCCATAACACACAGTTATACTAGGTGAGTAATACTAAGGATGTAATATACAATTACAGGTGCTTTTGAAATCGGGGAAACCCAGATTGAGGTAAGCAGTAACTCTTAACTTATTTGGGATGGCACACAGCTACAACAAGGTAAGTAAAACCCACATACTTTGTTTAACCCCACAATGGAGGGGGAAAGTAAAACCCAATGTCACACTTTACTGAATAGTTATTCTAGGTAGGCAACAACCTAATGCAGACTTATTAGGGACAGGCTAGCAGCAAGTCAGGGGAAGCAAGACCCAGTTGGGGGACACTCATACAATTATCCTCAAGGGACTAATCTGGTGATACCAACACTTTACTTTTTGGACGAGGCACAACCTAATCACAGGAGAGTAAAATACCTTCACATCTGCTTTCTATTAGGCTGGCAAAACAGTGGCTATTAAGAAAGGGGGTTAACCATACTTTTAAGAGTAGTGCATCACACATTCAAGATCAGTAAGGATTATTTTTAACTTCACTCTTAGAATTACAGTTGCCAACCAACGCTTTACAAATAAGTGACTTTGAAACACTTAAGTCCCAATCCCTTGACAGTCTCCCTCTTATTCTTGGAGCATGAGTGTTATCAGTGGCAGAAAGGGGGGGGCACTAGGACTAATGACCAACAGGCAGTGTCAGAATAGGTTCTTCAGTAGCAAAGAGTTTCCTTAGGAAAACTGGGCAAACAGGTAAGTACTGTACTTTAGAGTTAGAAGAGGGCCCAGGGGCTTCACAGAAGACACCCTAGCAGGATTCTAGCAGTGGGACTGGGTGTACTGGACGAGGGACCTCCCAATCACAGAAAACACCACATAGCTACACAGAAATCCTAACAGGCTCAAGGTAAGTACATACTCAAGCCAACACAGTACCTCAGCATTGAAGAAGATTTTGCAGCAGGAGAACTTCAGGGTCTGCAGCCAAATACTCGGTCAGTGGATTCCTTGTTGTGGAGAGTGAAAACAAGAACTCAGAAGGGACTTTGCAGCAGGGATCAGTGGAGAAGGCTCTAGGCAAGGTTTCTCTCGCGGCTGAATGCGGTTCTGTGGATTTGGCGCCTTTTCAAGGAGCACAGAAGAAGATAGAAAATTGCGGTAGAAAATTGCGGTTGAATTCTCGTCATTACAAAGGTCCAGCACTCTGTTGAGGGGACTTTCCGGACCAGATTCGTGTCTCTGGAGATCCACCAGGATGCCCACGAAGTTTCAGCGAGATTTGCTGTTCGGAAGACCGTGCACCGCATGATGGCTTGAGGTTCCACGGTATTAGCGTATTGCAACAATGCAAGGTCGCAGCAATGCGTGGCATGCGTCAAAATGCAGGTCTTCTTGAGTCTAGTGGGTCCCATCAGGCTCTGCGTTGGGGTTGTCGTTTTCAGAGATCCCAGGTCGATTGGAAGGAAGGGCTACAGCAGGCTCTCCGGTTACTGGAAATCGGCTCAGCCTCTTTTCCTTCATCTTCTGCTTCGGTTTAAGTTCCAGTGGTCGACATATCTTCAGCTTCCAGGTTCACAGTACTTATCAGGAATTACAGCACAACCTCTGCATACTCTCCCCGCATTTTACAATCAGGACAGCCAGCCCCCCCCCCTGCTGGGATTTGTCCCCATTCAAGCAAGGTGTAAGACAAAGTGCTGGGGAGTGTGACTACTACATCACTCCCTGCTCTCGTAGACTGAGTCCAGGGTACTGCTGCTGAAGATACAAAACACACAAAGGAATTTCCCGCCCTGGAGGTCAGGGGAAGGAAGAAGAAATGACAAGAAACCCCAAAATTGCGAACAAAGAAGTTCTGGGACCATTTTAGCAAAGATGGCTCGACGCCATTTTTAAAAAGATGGCTCCCACGGTTAGCGTTACTGGAGTTGCGAACAGCCGCGGTCGATGCAAACCATGGTATTTCATTATGAAACCACTGCCACCAACCATTGAAGGTAAACCTGTCACTGTAACAGATTTGTTAGTTTTTTTTTTCAAATTTGATTTTATTGAGTTTTAACATCAAAAGTGAGCAATCGGGTGGATACATAACTGAGCATATGAGATTATTCCACAAAAACATTGTGATCCACCCATAAAACAATCAAACATGTCCACTTTCAATGGATGAATAATACGAACCCCTGTCCCCCCTCCCCCTTTTGTCAGTTCTCCTATAACTCCCGGGTGTCGGCGTTGCTGTAGCAATCTTTATTAGATGGTGTGACGTTGATCTCGGTTAGCATCATGAGTTCCAGGTGAAGTTTGTGACAGGCATGGCTATCAAGCAGTATGTGGTCCGGTGTTCAGGTTCCGGTGGGGTTCTTTGAGTGGTGTTTTGATTAAAGTGGTGGGTCGGTGGTGGCCGTACTTGTAATATAATGGCCAGTGAAGTCCATCCAGGCTTCCTCATGCCGCGCGGCCTTGTCATGGAGGGCCGCAGTTATTTTCTCCATTGTATACATGTTCATGGCGATATGTAACCAGTCCTTTTTATCTGGTAGGCGCGGGGACTTCCATTTGATGACTAAGGCTGCTCTTGCCGCCAGCAGGAGGGGGGAATATTAGTCCTTTTACACGCACCACCTAGTTCTCTTCTTCCTCAAGGCCAAATAGGATCAAAAGAGGGGATAGGTCCCTTTCTATACCATCTAATTGTTTGATCCATCCCAGGACCTCTTGCCAGTAAATGCATACCTTAGGGCACTTCCACCACATGTGCCAGTGTGTCTCCATTTTGGGCTGGAGGATTGAAACATTTTCGACAGTCTTAAGGGATCATACTGCCATCGATGGAGCAGTTTTAGGGCGTGTAATTTGTACTGGGTGGCAATTGATATTTTGGCTGGTCGCAAATTTTGTCCCAGGTTTTCTGTTCAAATTCCTTGTTAAAGTCCTTTTCCCATCGCTTTTTGAGGTGAAGGCTCGGAGTTTGGTCTTTGGTGATTAGAGCCTTGTACATGCGAGATATTAGACCTTTTGATGAGTTGGTCGTGTCCATTATAGCTTCAAAAGGCGTCAGCTCTCGGTGTGGTGTCCTTCCATTCTTTCCTTGATAGGACCCCTTTTAGTCGTAGATACAGGAAGATCGGAATCGGATGAATTTGGAGGGCTTCTTCTAAATCAGAGATCGAAATGAATTTCCCATTTCTCCACAGTTGGCCTACTCTCTCCAGTCCGGCATCGAACCAGGTTTGGTACCTAGCGAGTTCGGGGATTTCTTCTCAGATCCCGGGGGACCAGAGATGGCTGAGGGAGGGGGGTGGGGGGGAGGCTATGTCATGATTCCAGTCATCCCTTTCTTCCAAATGTTCCACATTGTGCTCAGTATTGGGTGATCGCACAGGTGTTTCGTGAGCTTTGCTCTGGGGACCCATAGCCACTCCGCGAGGGTAACGTGGACCAGAATGTCGTTAACCAGTTGTACCCATTGGAGGTCCTTTCTGTCACGCAGATGTGGGATCAGGATCCCAAGTTGGGTTGCCTGGTAATACCGTTCTATGTCCGGGGGGCCCACTCCGCCCATTTCCTTCGGAAGTGTCAGGATATCGTACGGTATCCGCGGTTTCTTGCCGTCCCACAGGAATTACAGTATGGCCTTCTTGATCTGTTTGAAAAGTGGTCAGGAATTGTGATGGGTAGGACCTGGAAGGGGTATAGGAAGCACGGGAGAGTCACCATCTTGATAGCATTTAAGCGCCCCATCCAGGAGATTGTGAGGGATTTCCATTTCGTAAGATCTGTTTTGAGGGCACTTGGGATTTCGGGAAGTTAGGTCTCTTGTTAGGTTAATCCCCAAGTATCTCAGTGTGGGGCCTCCGATGATCAGGCCAAGGCTCCGGGGATGGTTCGTGAAGCGGGAAGAGAATGGGTTTATTTAGAAACCAGTGTGTCCCATATTCCTCAATGAGGCATATCGCCCTTGGGATTGACGACAGTGGATTTACTACATGGAGCAAGATGTCATCTGCGTACAAGGCTAGTTTGTATCCTCTGCCATTCACCTGCATTCCTTCAATTGCAGTGTCCGCTCGGAGGGCTCGAGCGATGGGTTCTAGGGAAAAGTGCGAAGAGAATTGCCGAAAGGGGGCAGCCTTGTGTCGTACCTCTCCGGAGAGGAAACCAGCGGGAGTACTGGGCGTTCACCGCTACAGCGGCTCTTGGTGCTGTAAAGACAGCCTTGATCGCTTGTCGAAAGATGGGTCCCAGGCCTATTTGCTAACGTGGCCTCTAGGAAAAGCCATTCGACTCTGTCGAACGGCTTCTCGGTGTCGATCGAAAACAGCGCTGGCATGTTCGGCGAGGTTTTGGCCTCATGTATGAGGTAGAGGGTCTTGCGGGTGGAGTCTGCGCCTTGCCTGCCAAGGATGAAGCCTACTTGATTTGTTGTGAATTATTGCAGGCATATGTGACTCCAGTCGTGCAGTGAGAACCCTCGTGTAAATCTTAGCATCAATGTTCAGGAGCGATATTGGGCGATAAGAAGCACATAGGGTAGGATCCTTTCCTTCCTTGGGAATCACCGTTATGAGCACTACGGAGAAAGATTCAGGTGCGACACCAGTGCTGAGGATGCTGTTGAAGACCTCAACCATGAACGGGAGCAGGGCATTCCGGAAAGGTTTGTAGAATCCCGCCGTGTATCTGTCGTTTCCCGGTGCTTTTCCCATTGGAAGTCTTTTGATAGCATCTTCAATTTCTTCCCCCGTGATAGGAGCTTCCATGGCTTGTGTCGTTTCCGATGGGAGGGTCGGCATGGCCACTTTGGTCAAATAGTTTGTAATCGCCTCTGCGTGCGGTGCGTCCTGCGAGGTGTATAACCTCTCATAAAAATCGGCAAAGGATTCGGGGATATTGGGGGGGTGATGGTCTGGGGGTGTGTCTGTATCTCGCAACCTTTGACACCCATCGCTCACAGCGTTGGCCGCGGAGTCTTGCGGCAAGCAATGCACCAGCTTTGTTCCCATGTTCGTAGTGCTTCTGCTTCAGGTATTAGAGTTTGTAGATGATGCTATTTGTTTCTAATTGCCGTAGTTCTTCTCTCTTGTTCGATCTTCCTCGCTCTTTCAGAGTCTGCTGATTGGGCCGCAAGATCAAGTTGGGCAATTTCCTTTCGCAACTTATTTTCTACGAGTAGGCGTTCTCGCTTTTTCGCTGCTCCCTCCTTGATGAGAAGTCCCCTCCATGTGGCCTTGCCTGCGTCCCAGACTATGTTGGTGGGAGTTTCACCTACATTGTTCTACTCGAAGTATCGGTTGATGTCCTGCTCAAGCTGCTCCCGAAAGACCGAGTCCTTGAAGAGCGTCTCGTTGCATCGCCATTTGGTCGATGGTGACTATCACCATGTCATGGTCCGACCATGTAATAGGCGATATGTTGGCTTCAGTCGTTGCTGCGGCAAGTGCCGAGGTTACATATACATAGTCAATTCTGGAATACGTAGCATGGGGCGTGGAGTAGAAGATGAAAGCTGTCCGGGCCGGATTCATGTATCTCCATGCATCTGTAAGATTATAGGCGTCCATCATATCTACAATCCGGGAATGTCCCGCGCCCCGTGGCGAGGTTGTGGATGGGTTGCCTGCTTGCCTGTCCACGTCCGGGTCCATCCACGTGTTGAGGTCGCCTCCTATTAGCACTTCCCCTTCTGCCTCATTCATCACCTTTGGGATCGCTTGTTGAAGGAACCGGGATTGTCCGGTATTGGGTGCATATATGGACGCGAGTGTGATGTGTCCAGTATTTTGCCATCTAACACTAGTAGTCTACCACTCACGTCTGACCAGGACCTCAAAAGCTAAAATCGGATTGATTTGCTGACTAGAACACAAACTCTGGCCTTCTTGAGCGGACCAGAGCCCCAGTATTGTGTGCCTAATTTGGCATGGAGTACCCTCCTCTCATCTCCTTTACTATATCGGGTTTCTTGCAAGAAGAGTACGTCTAGGTACGCTCTCTTGAATTCTCAGGAAACTAGCGACATTTTGGTGGGGGAATTAAGCCCCTTAACATTGAATGTGCCAATTCTGAGTTTGCCATGTCTGTCACCTGATTGAGTGGCCAGCCCTGAGAATTCGTTGGCGGGTCACCTCGATCTATGCCGTGCATTGCCGCAATGGAAGTATTCTGATGGTTGTCCCACACCCAAAGGGACTGCAGTGTCTTTCAGATCCCCAACCCCCTCCGCCTCCCCCTCTTTCCGGGTAGTAAACATTGTACCCGTTATCTTAAGTTCCAAATTTCCACACCTCATTTACCTTACAAGGAACTGAATCCCAGATTGATGGCGTCCGAGTTGAACCAGGTGCTTGCAACTGGTCTACTATCGGACCAACCGTGAGGGTCGTGACCTCCATCATAAATACTGTCTCATCAACATGTAGAGCCCCTCCCTCCCCAGCCCCCCCCCCCATTCTTGAAATGTCAACTCAAGTTACAACTTAACACACAACAACAACTGTCATCATTAAGTAACGGGTATAGTGATACATGCGGTTTCCGGATCCTTTGGTCACCAGCGGATCATCTGTCCTGGCTCTGGAGAAAAGTTCCTTCCGGGCCGGCTCTGTTGGCTGGAATGCTTCAGTCTCCAAGTCGTTGGAAGGTCTCCGAGCCATAATTCTTGAGTAGTCCTCGCCTGATCTAAGGATCTGCGTATACCACATCAGTTGGCATTTTCCGGCGTATCATTAGGCCGTCTATTTTCTGGCTCCTTTGACTTTCTTCCTTCTTGGGCCTCGAGGTCCCCATCGCGCTCCACCCCGTGGTGTTTCCTCTTGCGACCCTTCTTTGGGGCTGTGATGCTGGAAATGCATCTGAGGGGCAGGGCCTCTGAATCCTTGTCCTTTTTCTGTTTTTACCGTGTGTTCTGTCATGTTTTCTGCCCCAGAGTCCATGTGGGACTCCTGGCAGTGCAGCTCTCTCTTTTGGTTTGGTGAACAGACCCATGGGATACCCTTATGGCACCCATGGGTAGGGGTACAACCCTGTGCCCCTAGTGTATGTTTTTGGGCACCTGTGGGTGGCCCCAGAGCAGGGTATGGGCTGGTGGCAGCTCCGTGCTGAATTTGACAGGTGCTCCGGGTGTCCTCCATTTTGGGATACCCTGGCCCTGCTATTGGGATCAGTTGATTCCTAATAGAAAACAAGATGGCCCCTGTGGCCTCTTGCTTTCTATTGCCTGTTATCTTGTTTTCCCAAAGTCCTGGGAAGCCCTGTCTCTGTCCCTTCCCCCTGACTGGCTGTTGGGTGGAAGTTCCATGTATGGTATTGTTGTGAAGGCCCAGCTAGACTGGCTGGAGCCTTCTCAGTGACTGTATGTTGTGGGTACCTCCTGTGGGTGGGACCTGGGTGAATGGAGTGTGTGACCAATATACACTCCTTGTTGTGGTTGTCTGGTTTCTGGCATGAGAGACAAAGACTGAGACAGCCCTGCCCGAAACTGGCCTGAATGCAGTGTGTAGTGTTGAATGGCTGGGTACTTGTCCCAATCCACATTCCCTGTTGGGAGTGTCTGGAAGGGGGGAGTGTGGCCTGAATGCACTGTGTGCCTGATTGGCTGACTGACTGCATGAATGCCCTGCAGTATGATTGGCTGCTGAGTGTGTGCCAGCAGCGTGGATGAGAGAGAGGATAGTATATCTGGGGACCTCTCACCACTGGAAAAGTGTTCAGAAGGGACCTTTGGTTGAGAAGCGACCATTGTGCTCCTAAAGCAGCCAGGGAGCTGAGTCTCCACTCTACGAGTAACTGGAACTGCTGATCCTCGACGTCCAGCTGGAAGAAGAAGACTTGCTGTGGCATTTGCTTCGACCGATCCGAAGGCTGACGAGATCGTCGAGGGCTGACCCGAGAGAGGACCTGGTAAGGCGCCCTCTTCCCGTGCTCCGAGGGACCATCGAGCACCGCTCCATCTTCGCCGAAGCGCCCTGGAAGACAGACCCTCGAAAGGCTGTCGACCCGAGACGGGACCGCTGAGGAGATCGAAGTGAAGCACCCGGACATCGACGCCGTCGAGGTCCATTGCCGTCGACCAGGGTTCGCAGGTTTGTGTAACCGCTGGAGGCCCGTCGAAGTTGTGTTGCCCAGCCGTGGGAACCACTTGACGCCGTGCCGCCGACGACTGGAGCCGTCCGCTCCTTTGCCTAAGAACATTCAATCGAAGGACTCTCTCGACCGCATCGTCGACCGCTTATCCTGCCGGAGAAAGTCGAGGACGACCAACGCGCCGAGGAGAAACCTGCCGGCGGGTTTCCCGCCACCCGACGACCTCAAAGACTCGGACGACTCGACGCCCTTGCTGGGCCTCCGTTTCTACAATCTTTGCGGTCCAGAACTATTGTCATCGAGGTGCCCCGCACACCTCCGCCTTGCAGGACGCCGACGCGCCGACGAGCACCGCTCGGACGAAGCTGCCGCCTCATCGACATCGTTCTACCTCG
This sequence comes from Ambystoma mexicanum, assembly GCF_040938575.1. Taxonomy (NCBI): domain Eukaryota; kingdom Metazoa; phylum Chordata; class Amphibia; order Caudata; family Ambystomatidae; genus Ambystoma; species Ambystoma mexicanum. Next base: position 1,457,672,316 of record NC_090921.1, read on the forward strand.
TTTGTCGACGGACGTTCGACGCCCCGTGCCTCCCGCTTGAAAGGGAAGGCATTCAAGAAGGGCCGTCGATTCCCCGTCGCCGAACAGCGAGTTCCTCGACGTTTGTCGACGCCTCTTCGAGGAGCTAGACTCCACCAGGTACATTGGGGGGGGGGTAAAAACATAGGAGAGAATAAGACTTGCAGAGCAATATATGGACTGGGCTTGTGCTATATCTTTATTTACAGGTTGCCCAGGTGGGGGGGATCTCCACACAGAACTGTGTCCAGTGGTAGGGGCCAGTATTCTGCATATTGCTCAACCCTCTTATATTCTCTCCTCTCTCTATTGCTGGTTTCACTCTATTGGTCTGGGTGACATTGTACAGTATTGTTAATGCACTGTAATGAGATCTAGGGTGGTATCACTGTAGGATTGTATATATTTGCCATTGTAGATTTTGCCGGAGTACAAAGTGAGTTATTATGATAAATGTACATAACCTTAAATATTGATTATATAAAGAATGTGTTCTAACCAATACAGAGTGTGGATATTCCTTTGTGGGGGCTTGGGGAATACACTGTACTTAAGAACCAGCCTGCATCACCTCCTGAGAAGCTAGGCCTTGATTGCTCGACCATTGCTACCGAATAGAGAATCTTGGCTGGGGTCTCCTGTGCCTCTCCTCCACCATATAGGGAGCAGAAGTACAGACACCCCCCACCGGTCGTTGAGGCCCGTCTCTCACACGGGCCAGTGCCGAGGAGATCCGCAATGCAATCTCTTCTTCGGAGCGTAGTGTTATTTTTCTGCTACCGTGTTTGAACGTGAGGGAAAAGTGATAACCCCACCTATATCTCGTGCCCTGGTCTTTGAGCCATTTGGTTAGAGGGCCACATAGGCGTCGCAGGGCCAAAGTGAGCGAAGATAGGTCCTGGAAGATGGTTATTTGGGCACCTCCAAGGGTGAGGGTGTCACCCGACCTGGCTTTAGCGAGAATCCTCGTTCTATCTTGGTATCTATGGAATCTGGACAGGACCGACCTCAGGCCCCCTAGCGGTCCCCCGGCTCTGTGTATTGTTTCTATTGCAGGTTCATCAATGTTCTCATCCGCAGTTAGGATTCTGATGATGTCATGTACGGTGAGTTTAAGATCCTCCTCTGTTTCCCCCTCCCGCTCTGGAATTCCCAAAAATCATAGGTTATTACACCTTTCCCTATTTTCCAAATCGTCCATCTTCAGACGATATCTTCTTCTCTTTTCTCTATATTGCGCATGTGGAGGTCCAGCTGGGCTTCCAGTGTGTCGATTGAGGCTTGGTTGTTCTCGACCCCCTCAAGCCTCTCCTCGATATGGTCTACCCTTTGAGTCATTCTGTCTATTTTGCCACCTAAGTTGGCGCCCATTTTTCTGATTTTGCTCAGGAGGGCGGCAATGTCCCCTTTGGTGGCCGCTGCCACCGTTTCGGAAGGATCCGCCGACATCGTGCAGTTAATTCTGGGCTCAGGGTGCGACAGGGTGTAGGTGTATCTGGCTAGCTTGGATTTGGTGCTCATGCGATGTATAGGTGCGAGGAGGCACTCGCCCCTGGAACGGGGGCACTACCCTCAGCACTGGTGCAATAGGCTGGTCAGGGAGTGTGTTATCACGTGGTATCCGGAGTGTCTTGGTTAGCGAGAGTCTAGCGTTGGGAGGAGGCACACGCCCTGAAATCAGGGGCTCTACCCTCCGACTGCGTGACCTTTCGTTCGCTTCAGTGCCAGTCTCCGGCTTCAGTGCAGTGTCCGCAATGTGCTAGTGCAAATGAGGGTAGAGTTGTAGACCTTGTTGGGTTTGCGTAGGGGTGGGCCTCAGTTCAGGAAACCTGGATCCCAGGTGGGCCTCGGGGGAGGCGTGCAGAGGAGGGCACACACCCCGCAAGTGGGGGCCCAACCCTCTGTGTCGACTCTGGTGTAGGAGTGAAATTTATCCTGATGTCGGAGGCTTGGTGGGGGAGTTTACTAGAGGAAGTTTAAATAGTGTCCAGAGGCCGGATCCTTTAGCTAGAGGCGTTGGGTGCATTTCTCAGATCGGGGTGTATGGCACTTGGTCCGCCCAGTTGGCGAAATGAGGCTGGTGACACCGTGTAAGGGTCCAAGGGGGGCCGACAGGTTCTCGCCAGGAGATAGTGGGGTCAGCCCCTTTAGGCCGATGGATGGTGTTGCGCCCTGCAACGTGTCGGGTGCTCGTGCCTGATGGGTGGGGGTTGGATCTCTGGCCCTGTGTCACCAAGAGGTAGCACTGGGGCGTGAAAATGCGGGTCTGTATTTACTGCAGATGCGGCGTGGGACTGTGGAGCGTAGACCAGCTTTGCTTGCCCAAGCCTTATTTATGTATGGATCTTCGTGATAAGAAGCACGGAGTATCGTGGATGCCCCGTGGATGCCCCGGGGGTTGCCTTGTTATTGTTCATACATTCGCGGGCATCGAGAGTACCTCGTACTCCGTGCGATTGCTTGGAGCAGTGCGCGAAAGCCTGCGGGCAAAGTGGAGCCGATGATTCATGGAGAACTGCAGTCGTTTGCATTCAACATTGTGACTGGGCCAGAACGGGCGGATGAGAGGGGGAGATTCCGCACCCGCCCCCGCGGACAGAGCCGCTCCGCATGCACGTGGGATCGGGTCGGGCTCGCAGGGATCAGGCACAAAGTCGAGAGTGGGCTGGGGAGTCACCGGGCGGGGGGGCACTCACCCTTGAGCACGGCGGGCCGCGGACCATGCCAGGCACCACGGCGTTGCTGCGCGGGCCGTGAAGCTGGGCGGGCCGACTCTTCCTCAACGGCCCAGGGTCTCTTAACTCCGCGAGGCCTCGAGGATTGCGTGGAGAGGCTGCAGCCGCTGTGGGGGGCCGCAGCGCGGCTCGATGGCCCCGTGTGGAAGCAAGGGGTGGAGCTGGCAGTCTCGGGGTTTCACGGGCTCAGTGTTCGATCGAGACGCTGCTCTGAGGGCCTGAAGGGGGAGGCACGAACCAGGAGACCTTAACCAGGCCAGGAAGCTCCGATTTCCTCCGGATTTTCGCTCGCCGTGTAGGGGTCCGGTTCCCACACCCTGTGCGTCCGCTGTTGTGTGGTGGGGGGTCAAAAGTGGGGGCTAAGGGCACTTTTGAGGGTCACAGGTCAGAGCTCACATGGAGGATGTCTGCATCCGTCGATTTGTTACAGTTTTAATGTGAAAGGGGATACAGTATCTCTCCAGCACTCCACAGAAGGTGGGGTGTGCAGGCTTCACAGTGTAAAATGCAGAAAGGGATCCAAAGATCCTTTCTACCCTTGGGAACTGTAGTTCACTCAAGGTTAGCACAAGAAAGTTAAAAGGGGGGGCCCTAGGGCACCCCAGCAACAGAAGGCACTTACTGCCAATAAGTTGTTAAAAGACGATCACTTTAAAAAGACACTATGGAGAGTCTTAAAATGACACCCATAAAAAGAGTTAAAGAAAAAAAAAAAAGTGGAAAAAGGTTCCCACTTACTGGAGGTATTAATGAAAAATATCCCACTAATAAAGCAAAAAAGTTCTGGGGTTGAACCAGGAAAGGAAGATTTACCAGTTCTGACCAAATCTTACCCAACACTGCTAATTTCCAATGCCCCCTTCCTACTAGTCTCACACCCTCTCTATCTGGCCCTCACTGACACACACACTTCTCGCTTGCGATTAGCGCCATTCTCACACATGCAGCACTTTACCAGCCACTGCCAGAGTCTCTGCAACTCTGCTCTCCACCACCTGGCCATTTGGTCCCCACCTCTACCCTGGACCTCAACCGTGTACCTGTGTCGGGGGTCACTTCAAAATTCGCCAATACAAAATAACAAAAGTAGTTTAAAAGGAGTGTACACCAGGCTAGAACTAACAGGTTTATTCAGGGCCCAGGCGCAGCTAGGACTGCTGTATTGAAAAAGATCACGGAACAGAACTGCGTGAAAAGGCATTGTCAAATAAATACCCCTAAATCTAGAACTTTTATACAACGCAAAATAATTAGCTTTAGTAACTTTGCAAAATGAAAAAACCTCCCCACACAAAGTGGACTGATATTCGCACATTGAACCCTTATAGAAAACCATACATTTTGTTTGGTAATTGGGTCCACAAACCTTCCCACACCACCATATGGGAAGTCACTATCCAACCCCCAATTCCCACATTGTAATAACAATTCATTGAAACATGTGAGATGACCAGCAGAATTTTATTCACCTACCTCGGTCACCTCATTTAAGTTCTCATGTCAAATTTTGTACAGTAAAAACTCCTCTACCTTCTTCTCAAGCGAAATGTACCAAGACAATTTGAAACCTTCGTGGTTCTTTTCGGCACCATTCGAAAATCGTATTTTGCAAGCGATTTTGAATTATAAAATGTTTATGCATTCATTGCTTGTTGGCAGGACCTGTGGGCTCTAATCTATGCAAAAAAACAAAGGGGGGGGGGGGGGGTCCTGAAAGTCCCTCTGCCGGACATTAGTCCCAGTTACAAGAGACTTACCCACCGTCTTTAGCTCACCATCTTTCACAGAGGAGAAATATCTAAAACAGATCAGTCTTTGTGCTGCCCTAGGGCAGTCCTGCACTGAAATGCTAAGCAATTCTCCTCTGAAAAAGAGTACCAACAGCAACCCTAGACACGTGTTTCGGTCTGGTTGGACTTCATTAGTAGGGTGGAGCTGTGCCTCTCTAAGTATAGTGAGAAAGGGGTCCAAGTCTGTATTCCTCTAGTAATCAGGATAGGAATAGTCCATTCTGCAGGGCTCTCTCTGCTCTCTAAATTGGTCAAAGCTTGTTTCTTCTTGTCTTTTGGAAGTTTGGAATGGAAGCTTCTGCGAGATCACTGGATCTAGGTAAGCGGATTGTGCTTTGTGGGGTTCTGTCCCCCGACAGGACTCCAATCTGTATTCCCTTGGTAGCGGTTAGAGCTCTTCAGGAACGGTCGACTCTGAAAAAGAGAAGGCCTTGGCAGCATTGCAGTCGAGACAATGGTACCAATGTCCCCAAAATATATCATTTCTAATGATCACTTCAACAATATATTGCTGTCACAAGGTTTGTTATCTTACTGAGCAAAGCACATCATGACAATCTAGATTAACCATGCTATTTTCTGTTAAAAAGGTCATCATTCCAAAACAGACAGTGTGGTACACGCCCAGTGTACTCTTTCAGATGCAATTATGAGAAAGGGGACAGTGACAAAAAGCACCAAAGAGGGATTCTGGCTGCTTTGCATAAGCCAAAACTGCACTTTGGAAACATAGGAATGGCCACTCTTCTTTATAGTTGGCTCTTAGACCTTGGCTCCAACACCATCTCTGTTCTCATCTGTCCTCAGCCTTTGATACAGTCAATCATTTCACCCTCATAAATCGGCTCAGAGATACCCTGGGCATTACGGACCGGGCACTGAATTGGTTGACCTCTTTCCTCTCGCAGTGTAAATTAGCACTTTTCTCTCCTCTTCATCTCTCTACTTCTGGTGTACCTTAGTGCTCTAGCCTCTCACTGTGGCTTTTCAACATCTACCTTTCCCACTTGGTCTCCACCTTCTTTCCCAATTTCCAGTGTTATGTTGATGAAATATAGTTTCTCTTTAAGCTTTCCTCCTCTTCCTTCTCTCCTTCCCGACTGACTGCTATTCAGGCATGGTGTGCTGTTAATCTCTGCCCTAACGCCAGTAAGACTGAGATCCTTCTTTTTGGGACTCCTGCCCCCTCCTACTCTCAGGACGCCTGCCTTGGGCTTCCTCCACTCGCCCTCATGTGAGGCTAAAACCCTGGGTGTCATCTTTGACTACTGTCACCTTTTCACCTCATATTGCTGGCCTTGTTAAGAAGGCCCACTTTCAGATTCACCTCCTCAGAGGCATTCTCCCTTTCCTCACCTTCCACCATTCCCCAGAAGCTCAATGTCTCCAGAGCTCTGGATCTCTCCAGGCTGGATTACTGCAACAGCCTCTTCCTTAACCTTCCTCTTTCCTTCCTCCACCCTCTTCAACTAATCCAGAACGGAACTACACAACTTATCCGTGGCCTCAAACCCAGGCACTGCATCTCTCCAGCCCATAAATCTCTCCACTGCCTCGTGGTGGTTGTAAGATCAAATTCAAGACCCTCTGCCACATGCCCAAGGCTTTCTGGGGCCTGGCACCTCGCTACATCCAGCCCGCTTTCCCTAAATACCTCCTTTGGTCCGCTAGCTCCAACACTCTGGAAATCAGATGCTTCTCCAAGCCGAGAGTGAGGTAGGGGTGGTAGATCTTTCTTCGGCAGGAGCCTCCCTCTGCAATGGCCCCTCTACGTCTTGAGATGGATCGCCTTAAATTCTGGAAGCCTCTCAAGACCCTCCTCCTCCTTTGGTAGCCTCCTCCTGCTGCTATGACTGGTTGCTTGTGTCCTTTATGAGTCTTATCGGTGTCAGGCCTTCCTTCAACCATTTGTGGGGATGACAAATCCGTGGATCAGTTTGGCGCTGGTTGGATATGTTAATCCATGGGGTTGCAGTTGTGCGAGCTGAGTATATTTATTGTCGAGTCAAGTGTTTGTCATTACATGAGTTATTTATTTCTTGGTTAGTTAGCAACAAAGAGAACATCATTGTTGTAATGAATGACAATTTTTTGACATGGTAAATCGCAACACAGCCGACGCGTGTTTCAACCCAAGTCTTTTTCAAGGCTATTTGAGTTAAGTGGTGGGCTCCGGAGAGCTGTGGGCTGGTCCTCCCTTCGGCGAGAGGTTCTGTGTCGGGGTTCTTGAGAACCCCGACACAGGACCTCTCGCCGAACCCATGGGTCATGCTGGCAGGTTTCTTCATCAGCACTTTCTGATACAGAAATGCGATTGTTAGCATGTGCCTCACTCAGGATTCTGAGCCCTAGCTTGTGTCACATCTAGATACAAATATAATGGTTAGAATGTGCCACACCCGTATGGAATTCTTAACTTTAGCCTGTATCGCATCTAGATAGAAATGTGAATGTCAGCATGTACCGCACCTAGATGGAATGCCATAATTGCAAGGACAGCAATGCCAACTAACCAACCAACTAACAATTCCATCCCTCTGCCTACACCTCTCAAACTCTAACCAAACACAACCACAAGCCTAAAACGCAGCAATCCGCACAAACTTCACAACAACAAAACAAACCACACATAGACTTGCACAACAGCACACGACGACTACGGACCGTAAAACACACCCAAGCCCAGCCAACGGACCCACCGGGCTGAGGCTGCCAACATCACATCATTTCTCTCTTGCACTTTTCCAGCTTACTCCCACTAACCCACCCCCTCTCCTCCCCTTTTTCAGAGCCGCCAGAGCACCAGGGGACCACTTCGGTGGTGATAATGTTAAAGGACATTTGTACCGCGCACTAACACAGAGCGTGGTGCTTATTTCATTTTTCACAATACTCCATAACATTAAAGCAGGGGGTCACTCATCAATGGCTAGTGGCGAGTGCACATTTTGAGACCGGATTAAAAGTATTTGTAACCATAAACCATGTATACTCATTCCAACAGTCACAGGGTTTGGTTTGGAGGATAAAATACCATTTTGTTACCCTGTTGGGATCCGAGGGCCATCTGCTTCTCATTTGCAGAGATAAACATTACTCTCCCTAAAAGGGGAGCCTCACAGAATTTTAGGTGAGGAGGGGCCGAGAGGGGCACCCAGGTCTCGGGATTCGGCTTGCTATGCATAAGATTAGTCCTGATAGCACATAAATCCTTATATTTTGCAACACATGTTGAGTCAAATACATTTGGATTATTCATTTTCTATATAGCTCTCTTGAAAGAGGGAAAAGAAAAAGGGTCATAGCTCTGCAAATTACAGATATTAACATTATTGTGCCCTGCTGGGATTCACCTCTGTTACAGGTAGCAGGATGAACACAGTTAATAGTGGCAAGCACTGCACCTACTGAGCTATCTCCATCACCTTCTACAAACTCTATTAATAAAGGTTAATTTCTGATAGATGCCAAGATGAAAATTCATGTGTAAGACACAAAAATCAAAAGGCATGCAAATTGCAAAACACACAGATCTTTCTCATATACATTAGATATAAAAAAAACAAAAATTAAAAAAGGCGTTAAGAGTTCAGGTCAATCTAAATAACAATGTTAAGATACAAACAAACACTGACTCCATAGCACTACAAATACAACCTTACCACTCACCTCCAACTATAGTATTGCTGTAAACTGCCTAATACTTAAAGCGAGCGGGAAGACTGCAAAGCGAGCGGGAAGACTGCTTTTGCAGTGGTATGGAGGAAGTGTTGGAGTTGTAGTGGTATACAGGGACTGTTTGTTTGAACCGTAACATTGGTACTCCCACTCTGCTTGACTACTTGTTAGATAAACAGCACTTTAAAAAAATGTTTTTTATATCCCATCTTATTGCTATGGTATTGTTGATAAAGCGCCTATACACAGGCAAGTGTTTCAAAGCGCTCAAGGAGGGCGGGAACACGAAAAATAAAAAAAGCCACTCAGAGCCCTTCAATTTCTGAAGCGATAACGGTCTGCACAGGCAGATATGGTACATTTAACACTTATGATACAACAAATAGGCCTGACAGCGATTCTGTGGTTTTTTCAAGTGCACATTAAGGGGTAAGACAAGGAAGGACAGAAAGATCTTCAGGCAGAGCTGTAGTGCGAGTGCAGGCAGGATGAGGGAGGGGCAGCGGACCAAGTGCACGCAGTCAGTAGAGACTAGGAAAGCTCTCCGAATTTATTGCAAGTGCATGAGTGGGTGGGGTGCAGGGCCGGAGGCAAGTGCAGAAGGACTGGCAGGGGTGCCTGGGACCTGTGAGACTCTGGGGTACACTAGGCGGCCAGTTAGTTAGCTGTATGAAGAAGGGAGAGAGGGAAGAGCAGAGCAGGGTGACAGAAAGAAGAGTAGAAAAGGAAGGTCTTGAGGAGTTTCCGGAACTAAAACAGAGGGTGGCAGAGAGGCTGTTTCAGAGGGAGGCGCCTGCTGAGGAAAGGGATCCCTCTCCAAATCTCTGCTTGGAGAACCTGCCCACTCGCGGAAGGTTGAAGGTAGATGAGCGGAGGGCTCTGGAGGGACAGTATTTAGGAAGGCAATGTTGAAGGCAAGTAGGCCCCAGGCCCCAGAAAGTCTTGTGGACAATGCAGAGGGTTTTGAATTTGATCCTTGCAGCCAGAGGGAGCCAGTGTAGGGATTTCAGTGCTGGAGAGATGCAGTCCCTGGGCTTTAGGCCAAAGGTAAGTCTTGCGGTTCTGTTCTGGATGAGTTGCAGAGGGCGCAGGGCAGAAGCAGGAAGGTGGAGGAAGAGGCTGTTGCAGTAGTCCAGCCTAGAGAGAACCAGGGCTCTGGAGACAGTGAGCCGCTGGGGGAAAGTGAGAAAAAGTAGAGTTTCTGAGGAGGTGTAGTTGATAGTTATACTTTTAGATGTCAAATGTGTGAGGAGAAGGAGAGAGTGAAGTCGAAGATGAGAACGTTTTTTTGTGAGTGTATGAGGTTAATGTTGCATAAGTGCATGGAGTATGACCATATCAGCGTCTGGGGTACAAGGTATACAGGAATGCCATTTAGATCTTGTATAGGTCTTAGATACATATGAAAATTCACATCAAAGTTAGTCCTATAGTATACATATTGTACTGTAACTGGGCACGCATGCAGGGTTTGAAACTGCTAGTGGGTATTTAGCTCCTGCTTGTACTCCTGGAGAGCATGATTAGCTTGACACGAACAGCTACTTTTGGCTTTGAAGGCTGTACCATCCAAACATACCCATGTGATGTTAACATTCTGTATTTGGGAATGTCTATAAAGACACATTAGAGACATCTAGGAGTTGTAATGAACAAGAAGTTCAGGTTTGCATCTCACAGTAATCCTAGACTCTCGGCCAGATATGTATTAGCTCCTAGTTCTCGAGAGGTAGCTCCTGCCCACTAGGTGATGCCCAATACCCAGCAGCTAATTTTAACTCCTGCTCATGAAATCATATTATTTCGACCTCTGTGTATGTGTATGAAATTTACAAGATGTCAATTAATTTTAGCATGCATCTTCTGTACATCTATATGTAGGCTACTGGGTGAAATACGTGTTTGTTGTTAACAGTGTGGTGTAAAACAGCAGGAGTGTTTGGTGTCCAAGTGTCTGGCATGTGTGTATGGTATATATGTTTATAGAGTATGAGTGGTGTGACGTCATGAACTGCACATGTCCTATACATATGAAAACTCACAAAAAAGTGAGGTTTCACTTTGATGGACTGGTGTAGTAGAGGCCCCCGCAACCACTGCAGCATGGGAGGAGGCTAAAAAGCACCTTGTAAACAAGCTGCTGTTCACCACTAATTGCTGCCAGCTGCATTTCTTCTGTGCCACCTCGGAAACTAAAGCAGAGAGGGGGAAGAAGGTTGTTTCTGCTCTAGCATAGAAGTGCAAAACTGATGCCTGAAACTGAAACTGAAACCTGTTAAAATGTGTACACATAACTCACAGGCTTGCAGCCATTTTACTGTTTGGGGGGAGTATTGATAAAGATGAAACCCATCACCAAGCCAAGTGTGCACTACGTGCTTATAATAATAGATGCATGCATCACTATCTCAAATGTGTGCATTAAATATAAACTCTATGAGCATTTTTATGTTTCCAAAGTTCTGATTTTATGCAAAACAGCCTGGAACTATTGTGCTATTTGTCCCAATAGGTGATTTATTTACAGAATGGGGGAGACTTTCTTACTGGTTGAATTGTTTATATACTGAGTGAGAGAATATGCGCGTTATGAACAGCGATGTGTTTACATACTGAACAAGGCACATTTATTTACAATATGCAGTGTACATCATAGCCATCAAATCTGTAGCAGCATACCCAAGACAGGAGTACGGGGACAGTGGCATAGTGATAGACGGTGTGACCCACCTGGTCTCAATATATGCCGACAATACACTCCTAAACCTAAACAACCCAGAACACATATTGCCATACATTCTGGAGACGCTAGATGGGTTCCATAGATACACCGGCATCCAAATCAATCACGCAAAAAGTCATGCCTCTTCCCCCTGGCATCCCTAAGTGAGGCCAGAGGAGAAGGCCTCCCTACTATGGCCTTTCGGTGGGAGACCACCTCTTTCAAATATTTGGTAATTACCATCCACTGAGACCCCAAGACTGAACACAACCTGAACACTGTAAGAGCGAAAGACAGCCTAGAAGAATCAATGGACTTCTGGGGTAAACTCCCACTCTCGGTGGAAGGCAGGGCTGGCCTTCTTAAAATGGTGGCGTTGCCCAGACGCCTACATTACTTCACCAACGTCCCATTCAACATCCCCCCGCACTTCTTCAAAGATTTAAACACACTTTGCAGACGATTCCTCTGGCAGGGAGGAAGGCACAGAGTAGTGCTAGAAGTGCTACAGAGACCCTACGACAAAGGAGGCCTGAAAATCCCCAACTTCGAACTATATTACTTAACAGGCCAACTGAAACACATAGTGCAATGGATACCCGACTCCTACAACCGGCTATCCCCCACATGCTACTTAGAGACTTATTCTGGATCCCTGCAGGCGCAACGCAACACAGCCCATACTTGGTGAAACTAGGGATCCAGGTTTGGAAACAAGCCTGCAAGATAGCGAAGATAAACGACCCATATTCCCCTTAGATACCTATTGCCGCCATTATGACGAATAGACCCGGGGGACAAAAAGAGACCACATGGGAACCCTGCGGAGTCGCCACACTGGGGGACCTGGTGTATGACCAAGGGAGTTTAACATTCGCGGAGCTACACGAGACCTCGGGACTTGCATCTGGGCAGTTCCTGCTCCGCAGAGCGGTGGTAAGAAAGCTTAAGGACCGATGGCCAGAGGTCGAGGACCTAGAGACAGGACACGAGACCATAGAAAATATGCTGAACGCAGCCGAGGGAGGACACAAAGCCTCAAGGCTCTACGAAACATTGTTAGACAGCACAACTAAGCAAGACCTTAAAAGTAAAAGGGAAATGGGAGCAAGAGCTAGGCCTGGAATTCGAGGACAAAGAATGGGAATCCATCCCTCACTATCACAAAAAGTTATCCAGAAACGCCCGATTGCAACTTATACAGTTCTACATCACTAACAGATCGTATCTTACACCAGAAGTCATCTCCAAGTTCAGGGGGGCGGGTGTCAAAGAATGCCCAAAATGTAATGAACCCCGAGCGGGGATGACACATGTTTTGGGGATGCCAAACGATTCAATCCTTTTGGTCACAAATCGTTGCAAAGGTGGCTGAAGCAGACATTGTTCTAGACGTACAGCCACCAAAGGCATGCATCCTGGGCAGATATAAAAAAAGGCAAGAAGAACAAACTGCTGAACAAGCTCAAGGACTTGATGTACATTCTAGCGAAGAGACGCATAGCTGTGTGTTGGAAAAGCCCCAAAAACCCAAGTGTGGCACTGTGGTGGGAAAACCTCAGAAAGTTGGCGACAGAGGAAGCTGGGGCATGGGAGAATGCGCTGCAAGAATAGAAGCTAGATACCAGTGAAGACCTACACCAATGGGTGGCGCTGACAGTCATTCAACCCAAGAGAGGAAGATGCTTCCACAGACGAAGCAAGCAACCCATGATGGGCATCTGATAAAGGCTGAACTGTGTAACAAACTGTGGTCTTGGGAGGAAAAGGGAGGGGGACACACAAGCTATTACAACTGATGCATTGATGATACTAATTGGTTTTAAAAACCCAATAAAATACTTTTTTTTAAAAAAATGTATTTACAATATGCAGACTGGATGCAAACAAGACCACCAAAGAATATTCAGAGTGCCCCAAAATACATGTTTGTAGTGCCTCCCGATTTACTGTATTCTTGATGTGTGTGTGCTCAATGCATGCATGTATTTGGCACCACAGGGCTGCATCATGTAAGTTGATAGTGACAATGCTGGCTGATTTTGCTTGTACAACAATAGCCAAATGTGCTAGGTTGGGAATTGTGGTATAGGTTGTGGCTGTACCTTCATGAATACGATTTACACGGATCATGTTGCCATAGATTGTGGCGGCAACTTCATGAAAGTGATTTACAGTAAGCAGTCATAGGTTGTAGGCACAGGTTCATCAAAGAGATTTGCAGTGACCACACTGGCATTGTGCCTCCCATGATCCTTACCCATTTCCTTTCCTCTGCCACCCTTGGGTGCGTCTCCTCTTTTAATGCACTCCATCGGACCCCAGCTAGGTTTGTCCTTTATAAATCCAGTACATACATGATATGATTAAAAAGAACTTACATCTTTCACCCAGTGAAGCACAGCACGCCCGTGTAGCAACATATAATAAGCCCAACAAAATGCGTGTTGGTCCAGGTTAGACTACCTTGGACAGCAAAAATACTGGAAAATGCTGTTACTCTACAACTGCAAGCACATGCAGACAATTTCCAAGTGTGGGGGAAAATAATTAACAAAACATTAATTTATGTACACCCATGTCATAATGTCACTGTGTACCATTATACTCCGTTTGCCACCACTCGCCATGTTTAAACCATTGTCTCTAGCTTTCATGAGGTGAGATTGTAGACTGTTCTGCACATGTCACAGTTCAAAAAGCACCTTGCCTATCCCAAAAGAATGATCACATTTAATGGTTCTTGCTTCGGACGTATATCCCGTTTGGCAAGTGTGTTCCATGTCCTCGCTTTCCTGCTGAAAGGTGGCTTTAGCTGGTTGAAGTCATCATATGACAAGGACTCACCTGCTTCAGAGCGGCTGCAAAGCTTTAGGGAGTATGTTCACCTTGGTAAAATGCATTATGCTGTGCTACTCTCACTGATAACGAGCATGGCATCAACGGCATGTATAAAGGGGTGCTCGGTCAACAATAATGTTAAGGTGTGACTTTACCCAGTTAGGACCACCCCCCTGCCCTTGAAACTCGTGTGTAAAAGAACGGCCCGAAGGAAGGGGTTGACTTGCGCCAAAGTCTTGTGCTGACGTTTGTTATGTGTCTACTATTAATTTACTAATACATTGTTCATCAATCCACTGGAATCGTGAGTAGTTATGTCTGCCACGACAATCTGGTGCCTTAAGACTTTGGTTTCCCACTGCTCTGCTCAGACCTGGGGTCACCAGGAGCACTTTGTTGATCCCATTGGGACCAGAAAAGACAGCTGTCTGAGGGGGGGGTCAGGAGGGGTGCGTTGCGGCTGGAGCACCCAGATACTCGGCGGCCGGACAGGGCAGACGCAAGAGCTGGTTCAAAAATCGTGGCTTCGATGAACACAGGTAATTGCGTCATGTAGCATGATGTCAATTATTGTACTGTCTGAAACTGGTTAAAATGTCCATACTTGGATCTGAAGTAACAGAACTGATTATCTGAAGTAAGAAAAAGTAAAAAAAAGTGTTTGACCACCACCATTTATAAACAGCACATCCATGCTCCCTACAGACTTAAGAAAACATGAGGCTGCAGTGCCAGTCAGAGTAGTGTGGGACTGAGTAGTGACAAAGATGAATGCGTTCTATAGGAGTGCAACGAAAACATTTTGGATGGGAATCTCACGATTGTCTTGTCCCAACCCAATAACTTGTCACTTAAAACCCTTAATGTGGAACGCATGTTGCGACCCTGCTTTATATTTCGCACTCTCCCCTATCCTAGTACATGAGCTGCAACAGGCTGCATTTCCACCGATTAGGTGTCTTGTCTTTGACCCTTACCTACCTACATCTATGAACTAAATACTTCTCTGAATTGTGCGCAGAATAACAGGGGATATAGGCTGTGAACCAGCAGTCATTCTGAATCTGCCCAACGCCTGCGGTGCCTCTGAACTGTATGTATGGGGGAGGAACAGGACTCAAATGGACAATACCTGAGTCACCGGATAGACAGGCAGAGCATTTAAGTTAATGAGCCGTACACATACTGCCAGCCGTGGGACTCCATAGCGTCTCGATGCAGACTGGGTTAGGAGCGGACCTAGATCTGAAATAAGCCATACCTTGCCTTACCCAGTTAGAAAGGGTAAGCTAGACAAGTGCCACTTCCTCCTAAAGGGAGTCCAGTACACATGTTTACTCGCCAAAAGCAACTAAACATGTCCCCCAAAAAGGCACATTCGATATAGACAGAATAACAAATTCAAAAAAGGCATTAGAAAAGAAGGGTGCACATGACAAGACATCGAATCTAATACCCGGGCACTAAAAGACCCTCAAGAAACGTTTCTGGAGCAAGTAAAATCCATGAAAACTGAGTACTCAAACTTGTAAGTCCTGACCCACAAGAATGGGCAAACTATTATACCCTGTTCTCCAAGGGGAGCCCCAGTTGAACGAAAGCCCAGAAGATATTTTGGACACCTATAATCCGGCTACCTTGAATAACGTGCTCAACCAGCGACCCTCCCAACCACCAACCTACCATCAATCCATTCCTATACAGCAGAGGAGTGGTCCGTTCACTCCTGAAATAAAAGCTCACATTTCTGAACTGTTTTCACCGACCTCAGGCACGTTCAAAGGTTTCCCAAACTTGACAAATACCAGGACGGGCATATTGCCACTCAAACAACTCACGGGAGAGGCGTCACTTGTCACAGTACATGTCCCAAGGAGCGCCACTGACTTATTTGAAATGGTCCAAAGATACGAGAAGACCCAGTCAAATTCCAGGAGGAGCTCCAAGTTGTAATAGACTGGCATCACCCCAGTGTTTATTTAAAATCAGTTATTGCGAGCACTGCTGCCCCCGCACACATTCTCATTGCTTAATGGGCATGCAAACTGGCCTACTAAAGAACCAGCTTCGGGCAGTGATTTATAAACGTTCAATGACTGATGGTACAAACTCATTTCTCATAATTTGCCTCTGAAAGACTGACTGGGCTCAAATAAATGTGTGCAGGCAGGCTAAGGGAGAACACCCTGCAGTATATCTTGAATGTCTAAAACAATGTTTCAAACATTCTGGGATCATGGATTCCATGCTTACATCACCACAAGCTGTAGTAGCAGTCGGTTATGGGGCTGCAACCCAAGGTGTCGGAAGGGATTTAAGCAGTAAAGATGATAAGGAAAGATATTGGTCGAGGTGTCGCTGGCAGCACATTGCATGAAAAGGTTGAGAGGCAAAAAGAAAAGATACATGCTAATCTTATGGCACTACAGAAAGCTTACAACATTTTCAGGGAAGAGTAGAGATCTGCCCACCAACAGGAGGGTGGCGAAGGGGAAGAGGAGTACCTCAATTGTTCCATTCAGGCCAACCTGCTGAAAGGTATTATTCAAACACGAATAGTGACCAGTTGAACTATTGCAAGGAGTTTCAGCATTTGAAAGCCTGATGCCCACATCGACCTCAGTGTGTCAGCTGAGGCGGACAGCCGGCCACGTCATGCAGGACAGCCTCCACAGTCATTACTGATGACCGATGTATAGGATTGCCAGGGGGTCTCAGAGCTTGTTGCACCACTTACATTAATTGACCCTGATGCCCCCTACATTGAATGTAATGTTGCTGGTCAAATGGTTTCAGGTTTAGTGGATACAGGGGCATCACGCTACACCTTAAGCGCATGCACGTTTTCCCTGACACCACACTCAGACGACAAGTCATTGCTGTCAGCATAGGAGGTACATTAATGCTGCATCCAGTGTCTACTCCTCTCATGGTCACGATAGGCCCCATTTCTGAACAACATGCATTTTTTGTTAAGCCTCTGTTCTTCAGTGAATTTGTTTGGTTTAGATTTTTTGTACCATTCATTGCTCCCCAGATAGTGTATATTTGCATATCCCCGCCCATAGAGAGCATGAGGTGCTGGCAGTTTTACAGGAAGATGCCCACTCAAAACCCAAAGACTGGACAGACACCCTGTGTCTGCGGTAGGGCCTGTTGGACCGGGTCCCTGTTGGTTTATGGTCAACCCATGAACATGATACTGCATATATGGTGAATGCTGAACCAGATACAATAGCTCTGAATCCTGCCAAACCCTTGCCATGTGTGCCCCAATTCCTGACAAGCCGAAGAAGGCACCCGCCCAGTGAAAGACTCCCTTCTCAAACAAGGCATCATTGTGCCAGCCCACAACCCCTGCAATGCTCCGATACTGCCTACAAAGAAGCCAGGTATATGTGTATCTTTTTATTCAGGATGTGTGTGTAGTTAATGCCGCGGTGTTACCATCCTTTCCTGTGGTACCCAATCCAGCAAATATTTTGTCATGTATTCCGTATACTGCCAAATATTTCCCGGTCATAGATTTATGTTTGTCATTTTTCTCTATACCCATACACCCAGAAAGTCAGTACCTGTGTGTTCATCCATAAAATGACACAGTACATGTTCACTCGTCTCCCAATTGGGTAAATAGAAAGCCCCACACTGTTTTACCAAATTTTGAAAAAGGATCTAGATTCGGTATACTTTCCAGGAGGTTTGAAGCTGGTGTAGTACGTAGATGTTCTACTCATAGCCTCCCATTCCTTGAAAGCCTGTGAGGTAGAGACACTGGTCCTGTTGAAAGCGCTCGCTGAAGAGGAGGACAAGGCTTCCAAAGAAACTCCAATGTGTGCCCGGTGTCCTGTGCCTGGCCCATGATATTTCTGCTGGGGAAAGACACTGATCCCATGATCAGATTACCATGATCCAGAAAGTCCCCAAGTCCCGGACCAAAAAACAAATGAGGGTTCATCAGGATGGTTAGTTACTGTAGACATTGGATCCCTGGTTTTGTAGCCATCATTAAGCCCCTTCAGAACATCACATGATTTGACCGCTGAGCCTTTGCCATGGTCTCAAGAAGCAGAAGCCGACTTTGTTGCCAGTAAGCAAGTGCTCACAACAGCCCAGCTTTGGGTCTGCCAGATTATAGCAAGACCTTGGCCTTATTTTGCGATGAGCGCAATGGATTTGCTCAAGGTGTGTTGACCAAGTTACACAGTGATAAGCATTGAACTAAATCCTACCAGAGCATGCGCTCCGATTGACAAAACAGACTCCCTGGTCCAAGGACATTCCATATCTATTTCTGTCCCCCATGCAGTCTTGTCATTATTGCTGAAGGGAAAGAAAACACAAGTCAAATTCCCGGCTCAAACAGTATGAAAACTGCTCATCTCCGCTGCTAATGTGACACTAAGTCACTTTTCAGTTCTGAGCTCTGCCTCATTGTTACCAACCCCTGAAGATGGGGAGTCACATGTCTATGGTGGTTGTGGAAAAACTATTGTCGCCTCGTATTGATCTGGTTGATGTATCTATGTTAATGTAGATTTGCACTGCGCACTATCACCACCGGAATGGTCCCCTGGCGCTCTATGTTGAACCCAGATCTTATTCTTTTCATGGATGGTTCTTGCATCTGTGTCCTGGAGCTTGGAGAACTGGTTTCTGGATATGCCTTGTGTACCCCCCCCCCCACTCAGTCCATGGTCGCACATTCCGTCCCTTACCGGTCCGGTGATTCTCCAAGATCAAGCTCCAGAGACTGAAGGTCACCTGGACGCAGCATAGATGTAGTCTGGTTTTAGACTCCCAGTGGTGTTCCCAGACAGCCGCCTGGTCATGCCGAAAGGTGCTACCTGCTTATTTGGTCCGCAAATCTCACGGCTTGGTCCATTCAGGTAAAAACACCATAATCATGTTACTTCAGAGAAACTGGATAGCCCATGGTCTGGCCTCTATGGCCCAACATTACTATGTAAACTGTGTTAAATGTGTATCTTATAATATTAGGACAGCAGTGCCTACGAAGCCCTCTGCACATCCCGTACTGGAGGTACATTTTTGCATGTGCAGATAGACTTCAGACAGCTTGCTGCATGCACGACTTACATCTATTGTCTGGCACTTGTGGATGCGTCATCTGGGTGATTATTTTTGTATTTGTATTTAGATTTATTGAGCGCTAACTGCCAAATTGCTGTACAAATATCACATCCAAGTACAATTAAAATTATTGCAAACTCACAGTCCAAACTAGATTTGATGGGCTTGTAGCAGAAAACGAAAGAGTGGATAAGAAGAGTAGAGAAAGAGGAAGAGCGCTCCAGTGCAACGGAGCAAGTAAGCAAAAAACGAAATCGAGACTATGGAACAGTTAAAAAAAAAAAAAAAGGGAAATTGAGAACAAAGCATGTGAGGCGATGTAGAAAGACACCAGAGATGAAAGGCAGGGAGGAAGCAAGATTATGGGGACATTTAAAGACCATGCAAAGAAAATGCAAAGAAAATGCAAAGAAAATGCAAAGAAAATGCAAAGACAAGAACGAAAAGGACAGCCAACCAAGAGACAATAATAACAAAGAAATAGAATCACGAGACTAAAGAGAATATAGAAGACAACAGAAAAATTCAAGATTGACTCAGGAGGAGCCAATCGTGAAGCAGGAAGACCAAAAAGAGTACAAGACCAATCAAACCGAGAAAAGATCAGATGAAATGAGGAGTTTAGCTGCTTTGAAAGTGAGAAAAGACCTTGCCTTACAGATGTTAAAAAGATGGGTCCTGCACGAGCGAGAGAGTAGCAAGAAATGAGAAAAAGAAAGATCAGAGTCAAGATAAGGGTTGAGATTGCAGGAAGAAGAAAAGAAGCAAAAAAAGACGGAAGGAAATCGATGGAGGAGGAATAGTAGTAGCAGGTTAAAAAAAACTTCCGTCTTGGAAGAAGAAAAACAAGGTAATGCTCAGCCATCCAAGATTTAATAGCAAAAGACAGCACATCAGAGTGTCGTCTATAGCGGGATTAAAGGAAGAAAGCAAAAGTATCGTCAGCATTCAAATTGTGAGACATTTTAATTGAGGAGATAATTGAAGCATCATTATAATTTTTTTTTAAAACATGCTTAATACCAGCATGTGGTTTTTAAGCATGGGATTAGGATTCAAACCTGTGTTGCACTGCATTGGTTTTCTTCCAAGACAAACACGTTGCCGCTGAGCTATCCTGCCTCCCCCATGAGGAGAAGTATAGAGAAAGAAGAGAAAGGGTCGCAAGACAGAATCCTGGGGAACCCCATGAAGAAAAACAGTGACAGAAGACTTGCTGCCCAAGACATGGAATAAGTGTGGTCTAACAAGTAAGAATGGAACCAAGAAAGAACAAAACAAGAAAACCCAAAAGATGAAACAACAAAGCAAGATCCACAGTGTAAAAAGCAGGAGATAAGGGAAGAAGGCCTCCAGTAGCGAGCTGAAAATAAGGAGTTGCAGACAGCGAGTGGCATTTTCAGTAGCATGTAATGAACAAAAACCATATTGGATATGAGAAAGAATAGAATTGTCAGAAATAAACCAGATGTTCGAGATGGGAGGAACAAAGAATTGTCATTGGGAAGCTATAATTCACATTTTGTTTTTTATGCATTTATTCATTTGGTGTCTAGTTGTGTTTTATGGTTGGTGGATTCCCTTGAGGCTTTTTGTTCAGTTTTGGAACAAGTTGTTATGAGTTTGTGTCTTTTTTCTTTGTTTTCAGTTGTAAGATTTGGTTAGACTATTACATGTTACGAACAAAGGAAGATCAGATAAGAGATTCAAGTAAAAAAATGTATAATTTTTTTTTTTTTTTAAAAAGGTTTTGAAGGCGCGGAAACCACGCTAAGAATAAGTGGAATGACAGTGGGAAGCAGACAAAACAGTAGGAAAACAAGGAAAGAACAGGGAAGAAAAGAAAATGATCAGAAGAATAAACTGGCACAGCAAACAGACAAAATTGATAAGATGAAGATGGGAACCAGAAACGTGAGAGGGAGGAGTAGAAATAGGAGAAAGATGAGAATCAAGAATAGAAAGAAAATGAATTGATGCAAAAACAGAACAGAGAAGATTTAAGTTGAGCAGCAGAATAGGTGGCTTGGAAGAAGGTAAAATAGCAGAAGACAATGCATCACAATCATCACAGAATGACCCGACTAGACCAGCAGGATGATAGATCAGCAAGAAAGCTAAAGAAAGTGTTTTCAAAAAAAGTCATGCCAGAATACACCAAAGAAGAAAAACACAGAAGAGAAGGAGGCGCAAGACCCCCCCTCCCACCACGACGAGGAGGGTGGTGGGGCAAGAAAGAAGAAAAGGAAGCAGGAATACTCATATTAGACAAAGACATCCAGGTCTCAGTAATACATAGGAAAGGGTGATTAAGATGTAGGAAAGTATCAAGAACAGAATGGGATTAGATAAAGAACATGCATTCCAGAGAGCAAGATTGATTGGAGGTGGCATAGGAGAGCAAGGGGGATGCAGAGGAGAGCAAGGGGGATACAAAAGATTAGAAGGGTTACAAGTAGAAAATGGGTGGAGGCTTAAATAGTCATAGTAGCCAAGAAGCCGCTAACAGAGTTCGTACCTCCGTTTGGACTACCGCTCAGTATAGACAGCAACTGAGGTACCCATTTTACTCATCCGGTTATTTGGGAAGTCTGCAAGGCACTAAGAATGGTACAGCAGTGCGATTGTGCTCATCACCCTCATTAAAGGGCACACATGGAATGCTGCAACAGCAACCTCAAGTTGAGGCTGCCTAAAGTGTGTAAAGAAACAGGGTTGAAATGGACCCATACCTTACCCCTCGTTTTGTTAGCCATGAGAAATAACCCACAGTGTAAACAGATTGTCCGCTCCTGGAATCCTCACAGGACACCCAATGTGAATAGGGACTGCACAATCTGCGATTCCCCCATGTCCATAGCTTAGCATTGGAGGATGACAAATTGATTCAGTACTGTCGCACATTGATTAAAACGTTTTGATCTCTCCATGCAGAACTCATGGGGGCACCGCCAGAACCAACCACTGAACTGTGTCACCCCATGCTGCCAGGACACTGGGTCTTGGTCAAGATCCATCAACGGAAGTCAGCACATCAGCCACAATGGCATAGCGCATTCTGTGTGCTGGATCCAACGTGGATCCACGCGTCGCACTACCGCCAAGGTCCACCCCCCAGTCGATAACATCACTACCAACACCACTGGTCTCCCTGTGCTGCTGGAGCAAGATGACTTGTATCAGCGAAAAAAGGACACTCCCTCGATCGACCTAGAAGGTCACGTACTGATACGGAACCCGTGGCTTCTGAATCTTTTCACCACTGTGAGGGCCCATGCGAGAGATATTGCTGAAGCTCCTCCAGCAGGAGGTCACAGCACTGAAGGGAACTACCACAATCAAAGTTGGAGAGATACAATTCCTGGGCTTGAGGCCAAGGACAAGTCTCACAGTCCTGTTCTGAATGAGCTGTAGAGGACGGAGAGTAGAAGCAGGAAGACTTAGAAAGAGGCTGCTGCAGTAGTCCAGCCTAGAGAGAACCAGCGCTCTGGAGACAGTGAGCTTCTGGGGGAAAGAGGAAGGAAAGAATACCTCTGAGGCGGTGCGGCTGGTAGTTTGACTTGCAGATGTGAGGAGAGAAGGCGAGTATGGAGTCGAAGATGACCCAGAGGTTCTTAGCCTCACAGGTAGGAGTAGGAAGAGGGCCCAGGGTGGGCGGCCAGAGAGTGAGAGGGAGCTGGTGTTCCAATGAGGAGGATCTCAGTCTTACTGGCGTTTAGGCAGAGATCATTGACGGCACACCACACCTGAATTTCCGAAATACAGTCAGGAATGAGAGAAGGAGTCGAGGTGGCTGAGGTGAGGCTGAAGGAGAGCCGAGTTTCAACCACATAACAATGAAAGTTGGAGCAGAGGGCGGCTATGCGGTGGGCAAAAGGTGCCAGGTATTGGGTGAACAGCCAGGGTGAAAGATTAGACCCCTGGGGAAAAACCACAGGTAGAGAGAGTTGGAGGAGAGAAAGGACCCCAGTTGGACCAAGGACGGTCCATCAGTGAGAAAGGAGGTCATCGAGGCTAGGGCCTGATCAACGATACTCAGGTTATCACAAAGCTGGTTGAGGAGGATGGCATGGTTGACCATATCGAAAGCAGAGGAAAGATCAAGGAGAATGAGGACAGAAGGAAGGGTAGATTCAAGGTTTGAGAGCCAGTCTTCACAAATGTTAAGGAGAGCAGTTCCTGTGCTTCTGGCCTACCTGAAGCCAGACTGATGGTCAAGGAGACAACCAACAGATTCAGCGTGAGGGTTAAGCTGGGATATGGCCAGCTTTTCCAGGAGTTTGCCCAGGAAATGAGTAATGGAGATTGGGCGATAGTTGGCTGACAGGTGGGATCAGCAGAAGGTTTCTTAAGAAGGGGTTGCACAAGGGAGTGCTTCAGACGGGAGGGAAAAGGTTCCAGTGGCGAAAGAGTGGTTGCAGAAGTCAGTCAATGTGGAGTGAGGGTGTCGATGTGGTCCTTGATGGTTTAACAGGGAAGAAGGGAATAACCGGTTTTGATGAGACTGGTCTAGAAACGTCATCAAGGGTGACCAAAGGAAAGGAGGAGAATGGAAGAAGAGAGGCGGCCACAGGAGGGCCAGGAAAGGAGGAGGAGGAGGATGTAGAGGAGGAGAAGTTGGACAGGATGGCCTTGGTCCAGGGCCATGCAGAGGGCCAGGGAGGGGACAGGAGAAGTACAGACTGCAGTAGGATTGGCCAGTTCCTTGCTGATTTTAAAAGAGTTCGGCCAAGTTGTTCAATGCCGCAGGGACGCGGTTTGGATCTGAGCCCTCTTCGTAGCTTGGACAGAGAGTCTGTATTGCCTTTGGAGAAGGTAGCAGGCCAGTTTGTCAGAGGGTGAACCTGTTGCCGTCCACTTCCTCTCAGCCACCCTCCACTTGCGTTTAAGGGTGACGAGGTCCGAGTCGCACCAAGAGTTGCACTTGGATTTGGGCTTCAAGCGGATCCTCATAACAGGAGCAAGTACATCAAGAGTGACAGTGAAGGTTAGAAAGGGCTGTGTCAGGGTGCGAGTCAGCCAAAGGTGCAGAGTGGGGTGGGCTCAGGGGGGGTGATGAGGGTCGGCGAAAGCCTCAACTGACACACGCTTCACGGGTCGGATGACCGAGAAGGTGGGTGGCAGAGCTGGAGTTGGCTTGGCCTGAGGGGTAGGGTAGAGAGAGATGTGAGTAAAGGAGAAAGTGATCACTCCAGGAGAGAGGAGTTGTGAGAGGGGGAGGTCAGAACATCCAAGATGTGCCCTGTAGAGTTATGGGGGGGGGGAGAAAGAGTGAAAGAAAGACAAAGAGAATTGCAAAGGTTACGAAAGAATACAGAATAATGACAGGAAGCATCCAGGTGGATATTGAGGTCTCCGAAAAGGAGAAGTTGAGAGGTAGAGACAAGGAGGGACGCGGCAACGTCCGCCCACTCGGAGAGGAAGGAGCATACCTAGCCAGGCGGCCGGTAGATAGTGGCCCCAGTGAGAGAGGCCAGGAGATAGAGAGAGAGACTGCAGACCAGGCATTCAAAGGAGAAGAAGTCCTGCATAGGAATGATAGAGGCAGGGGTCCACTCCGGGAAGATCAAGGCCACCCCACTGGGACGGATGGTTCTTGGCACGGGGAGGATCTTGAAGCCATCAGGGAGGAGAGTGTTGAAACTCGTGACAGATCTGACCATGAACCACGTCTCGGTCAGACCGAGAACATACAGGTCAAGTTCTTCAAGGAGACAGCAGATGCCAGAGGAGTATTTCAGACCAGAGTTGTGTCAATGTGGAGCAGGTTGCCATCTTTGAAAAACTTCTGTGGGGGTGGGGGGTACAGATTTGAGGAAGTGCAGAAAGAGCCTGGGGATGGGCAGAGGAGGAAGGAGGAGGAGGAGAGGGCAGGTAGCCAAGGCAGAGGAGGATGCCAGTGAGGTGCCGGAAGAGGGAGGCAACAGGGCGGCCAGAGAAGCAGTAGAGGATGCTGAAGAGGTCGCGGAGCCAGAGGAGCCAGAGGAGCCAGAGAAGCCAGAGAAGCCAGAGAAGCTAGAGAAGGAACAGCAGAAGAAGAAAGGAAGTTGATAAGGCCCAGGAAGTGCCTATCAAAAAAGGGGGAGGTTGGCCTGAGGGCTATGGACCAAGACAATGCCATTTAGGTAAACATGAATGATGGTCTTGGAAGCGTGAAAGGGGGCCAGGAGTGCCTCCCACCGGGTGCCACCATTAATAGGTGAAGAGGAAAAAGGAGATGCAAGTTTTCATATGTGTATGCATGAATGAAATGTGCATCTGCACATACATGCACAGTTCGTGCAGAAGATATCCACAGATTCTGAGCATTTGTCATTAGTGGCATAGGAGTGTAACTGTATAACGGTATAGATATCGTCAACAGCTTAATTTACCTATAATAACCGTCACGTTGTTTATACCATTATACCGTTTTAGGGCCTGCAGCTATTAATTGAGCTTTTCAATCTGATTTGGAAAGGCTAAATTAAGCAAGTGCTGCACATTCTGGATCTTGCACTGTGGGATGTGGTGTTTGTCAGACAAGAGCATAGGGAAAGTGAGGCCGCATTAGTAAATGCAGCTTTGATGCGGTGACCGATCTTTCTCTGTGATCAGTAGAGTCGAGTTAAAGATCAACCGATTTGTAGTTTTCCCACCAATTTGAAAGATGGGGAACTACATATCCCAGAATTCAAACGGGGTAATGAACTGGATGCTCTTCTGATGCATGTCCACAAAAAACGTAGCTCTGTAGACTGTATGAACACTGGGCCCATCAGTGCTTTGTGCTAGTACATAAACTGCACCCCCCACTGTCCTCTGTGTAGATTTACACATTGGCACTAGAGTTGTTGCTTCTCTTGATCCTTCACCTGTCTTCTGCATATCACACTGGTCTCACGCAGGCAGGACAGATTCTACATTCAATTTGAAGTATCCAGAGCAATGGGGGTGAGCTATTTCTCAGGTCTATCCTCGATTTGTGACACCACCCATGAAATCATTCCTCCATCTCAACTCACATGACAGGGGTCCTAATGCGTTCAGACATGGGGAAATAGCAATGATGGGACTTTGGTGATGTAGTGGTTTAGGCAATAGTTGTGCCGAATTGTATTTTAACTTTGTAATTTTCAAAAGGTTTTTGTGCCGCTATCTTTAAGAAGGTAAATGAACATGTATTGCAAGAATCAAGAAAGAAATCAACAGAGCCCACTGAACGCTATCCTGTTAGGATTACATGGCCAGTGGTGACCCAAACATCGGACCTTTATAATACACCAGGCAGATGGTAAACAAGCTATAGCGATTTCATCAATATGCAACCTTTCGGCCTGTGTGTTGGCTATGACATTTTGACAAAAGAAACACAATGACATGGGCTTACAGCCCTCACATGAGTGACTTTTCTCCCTTTATGGGATAAAGCGTTATCAAAACAAACTTTTATGACAGATCGCAGCGAAGGGTCATGATGCCCATGCCATGTGGTTCCAAAATAATGCAGGTCGAGGCAGATTTTCAAACCGATGACATGTGACTGAGCAGCAAGCTCATAGCTCAAAATGTGCATTTTAATACTTCCACTAGTCACCCTTTCATTCAAAGCGATCAACGGGTGAGCGCAATGAAAGATCACATGTGCAGCCGCCGTTCCTGGAGGATCAGCTAAAAATGTGCAGAGACAAGCTTCAAAATGCTGACAATTTATGACCTTTAAGAAAATATTTGTTAAGATTAGTTAACTCCACCTGCTATACCGCGATAACCATGATATACTGTCATTTGGCAAGAAGGTTATCATACCGCCATAAAACCAATACCGTGACACCCCTAATGTGGAGTAAGGCGTGCTTATGTTTAGTTTAAGTGTAGCATGAGTTTTTGTTATAATGTCATGAAATGCACATCTCATATGTATGACAATTCACATCAATGTGGGGTTTGACATTCAAGTTTTTATACGAATGGGGGCATCAAAAATTTGTGCAGTTCAAATAGGACGCAATTTACATCTCCTATAAACTGACAAAGTCTCTCCTGACTGAAGCACGTTTCCATACGTACAGTAGTGTAAAAAGGTACAAAAGGTTTATCGCCCAAACATATGCACATTCCCACTGCTCATGTCATACGCGCCTTCCAAAACATAAACCCCCCGCCCCCCAAAATCAAAATGCGAGTTTTTAAATATGTATAACATGTATATAGATTTCGTACATAAACACAAGATCTTATATGCATATGAAAACTTGTATCAAAGCAAGTCATACGTGTAGTAGCGTACATGTACAATATGTACATCTTCTACTGTTCTACAGTGTACACACACTTCATATAAAAGAGGCACAGTAATTATGTGCAGTTGTGATTTATAGATTCATTTCATGATGTGAATCTCGAAATTGCCCAGCTCAATTTTCAAAAAAAAGAAAGAAAAAAAAAATGTTCATTACATCAATTTGTTGTATCATTGAGTTGCATGCCAGCAATCTTTAAAATTGCAGTCGCCAATTTTGAATTGTTTGGGCCAAAAATAAATCCTCCCTATGAGAAAACCCAATTCTAAAAGCTTTTCAAAAAAGGTTTTCTTTTTAAATATGAAGCCATCAATGAAAATCTCAGAAATGTTATGGAAGGTTTCAAGAGTTAAGAAAAGTTATTTTCTGAACCTCCATAGACAATTCCAATTAAGAGTCCACTATGCCATAGCTAGCATAATTATATTCATACACATGGACTGAAAGTATACAGACATAGTTCCATATGCAATAAGAATTCTGAAGATATCATGGCAAGTACTTTTGTGGAAAACGTTTAGTTTCCCCTATACCAATGGTTAAAGCTCAAACTCTCAAGGGAATTTGACCAGATTAAAAAAAAGAAAAAAAAAGGCTATTAACTACAGTAAACACAAATAGGACTCTGATAAAAATGTAGGCCTACTTGTATGTGGCTTTCCTGTTACTGTTAAGGGGCGGAGGAGGCATTGTTACTTGTTCTAAGGTGAATATAAGCCACGCCTTTCAACACGAGCCGATTTGAGAATACTAGACGTCAGCATCATACTATATTGTGAAACCCATTGTTAATGCCTATACCTGGCGAGGTAACTATGCTTGCACATCCTAGTATGGTCTTATATTATGAACAGGCAAATCAGGTGATTTTTTTTTTTTTGCTTCACACTCGTTAATGGCAATATCAAATGCACAACATGAAGACCATGTTTGGATATTCATGCAGTTACTTTAAACGTATGTACTTGTTCATGGATTCAATGAATGTTTACGGTTGCACTGTGGACACGGTACCAAAGACATCTTTTAGCATGATGGTGAATGGAGTCATAATTCACATGGTCAGATTATATATTAGACAAACGTGTTAACAGGACGAGTGGTCCCAATTTTTGTTTCCTTTCTCTCTTTTTCTACTTGATTTACCATTTTGTTTTCTCTCCTTCTACGCGATTTAACCATTTGTTACTGCCGTCATGATTGTGATTCTGTATTGTGATGTTTTGTCTTCTATCATTTCCACATATCAATGGATGGTATGACTAATGTATTTATTTGGAATTATTTTTGACCCAACGTTAGATTGATGTGTTTATTCTTTGTAACAACGTTTGCTTGTCGGTCTAATCTTGATCCACCCATTTTGACTGTATCAAAAATATGTATGTTCCTGAATAGGCCCCGCCTTGATAAAGACCAAATCGGTCAAAACACGTGTTGGGACAGCTTTGGGCCGTTCAATGTCAAATGAATAAATAGTCCCAAGGAATGACATATCTTGTCTAGCAGTTTCTAAAAACATTTGTTAACTAATATTTTCCAGGACAGCGTGTTCTCTACGGATCACAAGACTGTCACGTGTTATTGTATACATAGGTCAGGGTGAACCTATGATCCCAGGAGAGAGCAGCAGTCCCTTATTAATTTCATAATTGTTTGATTAGGAGGAACAATTGTCTGCACCAAGCGCTCTGATACCCAGTCACCCATATATTGTTTTCTCAACCATTGTGAATTGAACTCACGTTTTTACTCGCCAAAAAATAATTTTACTCCCGATTTTAAAAAAAATAGGGAGTATTTACTTCAAAATCCTATCTGGAGCATTGGTCCTCGTATTCAAGAAAACAAATACTAAATAAAATAAGATGACGAACACTGTCTATTCCATTTATATGTTGACTATTTCACATGGAAAACGCATTTGTACTGCTGAACTGTACATTCTCAATCTCATCCGCAAAAACACCAAGCAGCATGGTTATGTCAGGACCCCCCCAGGGCACAGGGTCCAGGCACATATTTTCTGGGGGCACCCAGCCGACAATCCAATAACAGGGATCCTCACCTTGTTAGCCCGTGGTCACACGGACGCTCCATGGCCTGGGGCACCCGGGCCATTAGAGCGCGCGCACACAGCCAAAGCTGCCATGCAGGGGCTTCGGGACACAGATGCAGAGTTGCCACACATGGGCTATGCTGGTTACAGGTAGGCAGCATTGCCACAAAGGGGTGCTGTCATGGTGAAGAACTCTGCAGGGCAGGCAAAGAACACACATCAGGCAGGAGTCTGGTGAATATGACTGAAGAGCGGGAAACCGCTCTTCGAACGGATTGTGTCCTCCAACGTATTCCTCATCTTAGATGTATTCCATCCAGCTTTGCTGCTCTTCGGAAATTTTTCCGGCAGAGGGCACCGTGCGTCGATGTTGTCGAGTCGATGGTCCCTCAAAGGCCTCCATCGAGGCTGACGTCATTGGGTATATAGGTAGCACGTGTGTCGCCCGTTGGCCTCAGTTCCGTTTTTCTGCAGTATACGTTGCTTCGGAGATTCGGCACGCCTCGAGTTCTGTGAAAGCATAGTAAAGAACGAATATGCCCTTGTCATCGACGCCGACCACGACCCAGAGATCGGGTTTCAAAAAGTGCAAGTCTTGCGGTTCAAAAATGTCGATCACAGACCTGCACCGAGAGTGTATGTGGTGCCTCGGAGAAGGCCACGACATGGAGGCCTGTACGAAGTGTCAGGCGATGACAGGGAAAGCCTTGCCAGAACGGAGGTGAAAACTACAGGTAGGTCGCAAATCCGACCGTAAAGCCTCTAGCGTCGAGTCTAGGTCCCGTGAGGAGAAATCTCCTTGACGCGAAAGGCATCGGTCCAGGTCCCAAAGCGATTCCCATTGCTCGTCATCTTCGACAAAAAAAAAAAATTAATTAAAAAAAAAATAATAAAAAAAAAAAAAAAAAGGCCAAAGAAACGACGCCACAGGGTCCCCCCCTCCACCTCATCCTCAGACGGGTACCATAAAGGATGAAATGCCCCACAAAACATTCGTCCTCCGAAGAGTGGGAAGCATTCAGGGTCAAAATGATGGAGAAAGCGAAGCCTCGGTTTAAGCCTTCTTCGGAAGCCAGCCGGGAGCGTCATCACTCCGACACTCGTGCGCCCTCGAAAAAGGAAAGAGAACCTTCCAGGACGCAGAGCAAAAAAGACTGCTCTTGTCGACAGCGCAAGGTCACAGACGCCATCCAAGACCCAACGCACCTCGAAGGGCAAATCTTCAAAGAGCGCCTCGACACCCTCGAAGCCGGCTCCGTCGAAAAGGCTCCAGCTAAGCCAGGCCAGCCAGAAAAAGGGAAAGACAGGGTTACAAGACCTGTAATGCCCTCAGAGCCCTTTGATAAACCTCTTCCTCCTCCTCTTCCAGAGAAGGTTTTCAAGCCTCTCCCTAGGAAGGAGTTTTTCCAAGTCCCTGACCTCAATTTTTGAGGAAGAGGAAAGATCTGATGAGGAGAATGTACCTTTTGGGCTAGAATATGGCACCCCAAATGTCCTCGAATGCCCGATTTCAGAAGAAAGCAAGATGAGGGACCTGGTGGAATCATTACACAATGCAAGTGGCATTGACACATCTCCTGAAAATGACTTTGGCAAACCAGAACCAGGAGAGCATGCCAGTCCATCATACCGTCAGCTAATGACAAAGGTAGTAGATTACTTAGGATGGGCTAGACCATCAGCCCAATTCATCCAGGATGATTTGACAGATATATTGGACCATGGTCCCACCGAAGACCCAGTACCACCCTTTCATGTAGCCCTGCAAAATAGGGTGGCCAAGAATTGGGAGACTCCGGATTCTATTCCTCTGGTGAATAAATCCCTCACCTCAAAATACCGCCCTGCCAGTAGCGATCCCGGTTATCTTTCCAAACATCCCACTCCCGAGATTCTGGTCATACTGGCAGCCACAGCTTCTAACAAACTTGCGTACCCTTCTATCCCGCCAGACAGGGACGATAAGCGTGTGGATGGCTGGGCACGGAAGGTATTTTCAGCTGGGAGTATGGCTTTAAAATCTGCCAACTCCACATGTGCCTTGGCAAAGTTTTCGTACACTCTGTGGGAGTGCATCGCAATGGGACGAAAGGGAAGGGTTCCTAGCCATCGTCAGAAATGGGAAGGAAGCCATGCAGGAATCCAATCTAGATTGGACACTGCGGCTAGTGTAAGCAGGTCCATGGGCACTAGCACGGTAATGCGCAGATTTGCGTGGTTACGGAAGTCGGGATTTGCACCGGACGTACAGAACCACCTTCTGAACATGCCCTTTGACGGGTCTCACCTTTTTGGCAACAAGGCTGACAGCCTTGAGAGGTTGCAGACCTCAAAAGCAGCTGCCATACCTTTAGGGGCTGCTATTAGGCAACCTCAGCCTTTGCGTGCGCCAGGACAATCGTGGAGGGAACGATCCTATCATTACTACTCCTCATATGGAAAGGCGAGAGGAATGGCCAGTGAAAGGGGCCAGAGAAAGGCCACTTGCGGTGGACGAGCAAAACGTGAAAAGCCAGCTCCAGCTGCAGCCTCTTTGCCATCAGCGGCTGCAACAACCGCCACAAAACCACTTTGAGGACTTGCATCACAAAACACCTGTAGGAGGCAGGCTGTCACAGCATCTGCAAGAATGGCGAGCCATTACTTCAGATGTTTGGGCTCTAGAAATAATAGCCCAAGGTTACTGCCTTCCTTTTCTAATGCAACCTCAAAGCAATCCACCAGGGAGACACCCTTTGAAGTTTTCAGACCCGCTCCTACAGCAGGAAATTCTAACCATGCTGGAAAAAGGTGCTATAGAACCAGTACCTGCAGCGGAGAACAAGGGATGGCACTCCCCGTATTTTTTGATCCCCAAAAAAGGACAGAGGACCGAGACCCATTTTGGACTTAAGAAACTTGAACAAGTTCCTCAGGAAGCACAAGTTCAAGATGGTTACCCTTTCCCAGATCCTTCAGGCCCTTCAACTTCAGGACTGGTTGGTGTCATTGGACCTCCAGGATGTGTGCCGATTCATCTCAAGCACAGAAAATACCTGAGGTTCGTAGTTGGCGACTCACACTATCAGTTTCGAGTCCTGCCATTCGGATTGAATCCCGCCCGAGGGTCTTCACCAAGTTAACGGTAGTGGTGGCAGCGCACCTCAGGAGAGGGGGGGGGATTCACATCTACCCCTACCTGGACGATTGGTTGACCAGGACACGTTCTGCCGAAGCACTGGATCATCTGAAAGTCACCTGCCACTTCCTCCACAGACTGGGCTTCTCCCTAAATTTCTGACACCTTCCCAACAGCTCCAGTACATAGGAGCTGTATTAGACACATCCCTGGGAAAGAGCTTGCCTCCCAAGTCGAGGGCTCAAGACATTTTTCAGATGGTTTCCAAATTCCAAAATGCTCAAAATCTCCAGGCTTACGACTTCTTAAGGTTGCTCGGCCTCATAGCATCCTGCATCTTTCTGGTGCCGGAGGCACGTTTGAGGATGAGATCCCTTCAATGGGCTCTAAAGACTCAGTGGCCCCAGTTCTCAGGTCGAATGACGGATCTTCTCCAGATTCCGAACAAAGTTCGACAAGATCTTCTATGGTGGACCTGTTAAGAGAATATCCTAAAAGGAGAACTTTTTTGGCAACCATGGCTGGAGATCACAGTAGTGATGGACGCCTCACTCAAGGGGTGGGGAGCTCATGCCAACGATCTGATAATCAGCGGTCGTTGGTCTCCATCGGAGTCCAAACTACACATCAACCTTCTGGAGCTGAGAGCCATCAGACAGCGCTGAAAGCTTCCCTGCCGTCTGTCAGGGAAAAAAAAAATGTCCTGAAAATGACGGACAACACAGTGGCCATGCATTATCTAAACAAAAGAGGAGGTGTAGGGTCACTAACTCTGTGCAGAGAGGCAATGCAGCTCTGGTATTGGGCAATTCACGAACGAATCTCTTTGCGGCAGTTCACCTAGCCGGGGAGAATATGATGGCAGATGCTCTGAGCAGGCAGAGCACGGTGTCCCACGAATGGGAACTGCATCGCCCTTGGGGAACCCCTCAAGTAGACCTATTTGTGACCGGAATCAACCGGAAGTGCAAAAGGTATTGCTCAAGGGAATTGGCCCCCCCCACCCCGAGAGGAGCCCTGGGAGAAGACGCATTTGTGGAGTGGAATGTCCCACTATTGTACACGTTCCCTCCGATTCCCGTCATTCCTCAGGTCATCAGGAGACCCAGACGGTTCAGGAACCGCATGATCCTAATTGCCCCGGAATGGGCCAGGAGAACATGGTACTCGGACCTTCTCTCACAAATAGAGGGTCAGGTACTCCATCCAGAGGGCAAAACTCTCAACCTTCACGCTTGGTATCTGAAAGGCGGAGATACAAGGATTGGGACCTTCCAGATGACGTCATGGAGGTGTTGCTTTCGGCAAGAAGGTTAGCAACAAAATCTCTATACCGTTGCCGTTGGAGGAATTTTGCAACTAGTGCAGAGAAAAGAACGTCAATCCTTTTCTATGTTCTATTCCGGAAGTAATGTCCTTCCTCCTGTCCCTAGCGCATAGAGGTCTAAATGTTGGTACCATTAAAGGTTATCTTGCAGCACTTTCCATTTTCAAGCGCTCGTCGGAAGAATGCTCACATTTCAAAATTCCTTTGGTAGTGCAATTCTTAAAAGGGACTCACTAATGTGTTTCCCCCTTACCCATTCCAAGTGCCAATTTGGGATCTCAATCTGGTTCTAAAATTCTTAATGTGTGCTCCTTTTGAGCCTTTGAAAACTTGTCCATTAAGATTACTGACATGGAAAACTGCTTTCCTAGTTGCTTTAACATCTGCTAGAAGAGTGAGCGAATTGCAGGCACTGTCTTCTGGGTCACCCTATACTGTGTTCCATAAGGACAGAGTGGTGTTGAGGGTTAAACCCTCATTTTTACCTAAAGTGGTATCTGATGTTCATTTAAGTCAGAAAATTATTTTACCCACATTCTATCCTCCACCTCATCCTACTAAGGAGGAGGAAAGATTACACAGGTTGGATCCGAGAAGAGCTTTAAGCTTTTACATCTCTAGGCTTTCCAAGCTTAGAGTGGACAACCAATTGTTTATCGGCTACACCGGAAGGAAATTGGGTCAATCGTTGACAAAACAGACAATATCATGCTGGATTGTGCTTTGCATTTCAGAATGCTACAGATTAGCACAAAAAGACCCACCAGAAGGATTAAGGGCTCATTCCACCAGAGGCATCGCCTCTTCGACAGCCCTTCAAAGAGGTGTTCCAATAAGGTCCATTTGTGAAGCAGCAACTTGGTCTTCACTGTACACCTTTTCAAAATTATATAGTCTGGATGCTTCCCAGTCTAAGGAGCTGAATTTTGGTAAAGCAGTACTATATTCAGCCATCTAAGGGTATTGAAAAATCTAACCCCTCCTCCAGAGAAATTGTCCATACTGCTTTGGGAGTCTAAGATGAGGAATACGTTGGAGGACACAATCCATTCGAAGAACAAGTTACTTACCAACTGGTAACGTTCTTTCGATTGGATGTTCCTCCAACGTATTGCTCATTGCCCTCCCAGCCTACCCTTCTGTAGATTTTTCCGGGTTATTGCCAACTCAACTCTCGCAAGGCTGATACCGGTCTACCGGCACAATCTACACAGTACAGAATTAAAGGTGAAAAAGGAAAAACAGAATGGAGGCCAACAGGCGCCGCGCATGCTACCTATATTCCCGATGACGTCACCCTCGACGGAGGCCTTCGAGGGACCATCGACATCGACGCACGGCGCCTTCTGCCGAAAAAAATTCCGAAGAGCAGCAAAGCTGGATGGAATACATCTAAGATGAGGAATACGTTGGAGGAACATCCAATCGAAAGAACGTTACAAGTTGGTAAGTAACTTGTTCAGCAGTAGGCTGCATTTCCAATTCACCTTTTTCCAAACTCTGCTGTCGGAGCCAACTGAAAAACACCTTCCTTTCCCCACTCTTCCCCCCCTCCACCCATGTACATCACACCGCATATGTGGCCCGGGAATGCTCTATAACTAGGAAGTGTCAAGCAATTGTACTGCAGCAGCGTTCTTCCTTTCTTTTCTTTTTTCCAAAGCTCCGAACACACCGCCTGTTTGGCCCAGGATCTTCAAGGGAGTGTTGCAATTGCTCCGAGTGCGTCAGCCGCAATGTTTCTTTCATTATATTGTTTTCCTGTTTCAAATTCACCACCATCTGGCCCGGCGCTTTCATTCTCACATTTGCACTCACTGCCAGCTGGGTCCGGGATCTTTCGTGGCGCCCTCAAGTTCATTTTACAGCCGCTTGCACTGTGGGGAAGGGGTGTCATGGTATTGGTTTTATGGCGGTATGATAATCCTCTTGCCAAATGACAGTATATCATGGTTATCGTGGTATAGCAGGTGGAGTTAACTAATCTTAACAAATATTTTCTTAAAGGTCATAAATTCAGTATTTTGAAACTTGTCTCTGCACATTTTTAACTGATCCTCCAGGAATCTAAGGCGGCTGCAGATTTGGTCTTTCATGGTGCTCACTTGTTGATCGCCTTGAATGAAAGTGTGACTAGCGCAAGGTTTAAAATGCACATTTTGAGCAACGAGCTTGCTGCTCAGTCACAGGTCATCGCTTTGGAAATCTGCCTCGACCTGCATTATTTTGGAACCACATGGCATGGGCATCATGACATCTCGCTGCAATCAGTCATAAAAGTTTAACGCTTTATCCCATTAAAAGGGAGAAAAGTCACTCATTTGAGGTCTGAAAGCCCATGTCATTGTGTTTCTTTTGTCAAAATGTCACAGCCAACACACACTCACCGAAAGGTTGCATATTGATCAAATCACTATAGCTTCTTTACCATCTGCCTGGTACATTATAAAAAGGTCTGATGGTGGAGTCACCACTAGGGTAGTAACGGTATAACGGTATACCGTTAAAGATACCGTGAACCACTTAATTGAACAATAATAACCGTCACATTGTTTATACGGTATACCGTTTATACCGTTAAGTGTGCTTTTCAATCTGATTTGGAAAAGCTGCAGTAAGCAAGTGCTGCGCAGTCTTGCACTGTTGTATGTGCCATCTGCCAAGCAGTATCAGTTGGAGCAGTTTTTAATGCCATTCCATAAACCACACGTGCCTGACACAAAATCAGTATGTTAGCAATCGGAAGAATAAATACAGTGCCAAGAAGGAAAAGGGTTTACTTTCGGTTGGCGGCTTTGGGGTTTATATATTTATAATGGATAATGTTTGCTAAACATATGACAATGGGGGATTTCCATGGTTCTATCATTGAATTTACATATAATAAGTCATACTGCGAAATTCACTCATCTGTGGGTATTCCCTTCTGCCATACCAAAGGGCAAGATGTTCGTGTTTACTAAACACCTTTTGGCCCTCAAGTAAACTAAAGGCTGTAACGTAAAGAGAGCGTGCATGTGCGCGTTTGTGTGTGTGTGTGTGTATGCACACAAGCATATACTACCATCAGCCTCCATTGATCTGTGGCATGCAGGTTATAAAGATGGCAACATGTTCATCTTCACCATTAGCAAGTGGGGGAGCTAAAAGCCTAAATGACCACTTAAGAAAAGCTATTCAGTTTGCTTTGCCAGTCGCAGCAGGGCTCCCTCCCCTCCTCCTCCTCCTCCTCCTCTCCACACGTGTGTTTGTGTTTGGTGGAAGCAAGGGGTGGCATTTCAGTGGAAACTATGTTGAAAAGCCCAATTCTGGCCCTGGGTGCCTGGTTTTGTTTGTATGATAAATCTGACAATTTATGACCTTTTTAGAAAATATTTGTTAAGATTGGTTAACTCCACCTGCTATACCGCGATAACCATGATATACCGTCATTTGGCAAGAAGGTTATCGTACCGTCATAAAACTAATACCGTGACATCCCTACCACTGACCTTGTAATACTAACAGGACAGCGTTCAGTGGGCGCTGTTGATTTCTTTCTTGATTCTTGCAATACACGTTCATTTACCTTCTTAGAGCTAGTGGCACAGAAACATTTTGAAAATGACAAAGTTAAAATGCATATCAGCACAAATATGGCCTCGACCACCACCTCACCACAGCCCCATCATTACCATTTTCCCAAGGTCTGAGCGCATTAGGACCCTTGTCATGAGAGTTGAGAGGGAGGAATGCTTTCATGCGTGGGGTTACAAATTGAGGATAGACCTGAGAAATATTTTACCCCCATTGCTCTGGATACTTCAAATTGAATGTAGAATCTGTCCTGCCTGCTTGAGTCCAGTGCCATATGCAGAAGGCAGGTGAAGGATCAAGCGAAGCAACAACTCTAGTGCCAATGTGCAATCTACACAAGGACAGTGGGGGGGGTGGCAGTTTACATACCAGCACAAAGCACTGATAGGCCCAGTGTTCATAGAGTCTACAGAGCAAACTTTATTTGTGGACATGCATCAGAAGGGCATCCAGTTCATTTCCCCCTTTGAATTCTGGGATGTGTAGTTCCCCATCTTTCAAATTGGTGGGAAAACTACAAATCGGCTGATCTTTAACCCGATTCTACTGATCACAGAGAAACAGCGGTCACAGCATCAAAGCTGCGTTTACTAATGTGGCCTCACTTTCCCTATGCTCTTGTCTGCCAAACAAGGCCCCCCTTCGCAGACGCCACATCCCACAGTGCAAGATCCAGACTTCCCAGCACTTACTTACTGCAGCCTTTCCAAATCAAATTGAAAAGCTCACTAATAGCTGCAGGCCCTAAAACAGATAAGCAACGTGGCGCTCATTATAGTTCAATTAAGTTTTTCACACTATCTATGATGGTATAACGGTATACCGTTACACCCCTAGTGCGAGTCGCTCCATACTTCCTCACTTTGCTTTTTTCTCGCTCTGACTCAGAGCACCTCCATGTAAGGCCTTCGGCACCAAACTGCAGGTATAAACTGTCACTTGCAGAGGGGGCGGATATACCCCTCCAGCTCCGATCACGGAGAAAACCTCATTCTAGCTCCAGCAGGAGCACACCACCTCACGCGGCTCCCACAGGGTTGCAGGCATGCAATTGTCCCGGCAGCACAAGCACCCTCTATAATCTGTTGAGTGCAGAGCCGGCTGACCTCTTACCCTGGTTAATGTTGTCAATGATTTCCTGAGACATCGTCTTGTGGTTGGCAATAAAAGGCGGTGGTTTTTAATTGTACACGTATAAATCACACAACACATTTGGGTAAATGTAATTAACCAAACACACAATGAAAAACACGCATCTTTTGGGCACCGGGACCAGGGGCATCTACCTCGCATGTGTCGCCAACTTCTTCCCACGACTTCGTGGGCCCCGTTCGTTGCCCTGTTATTTCCTCTCTTCTCATTTTTTCTAGGGTGGGTGGGATTGTGGAAAAGAAGTCTCCTGTGTTCACAGGATGACTGTGGGTACTCCGAACGTAGTACCAACTAGAACTGGTTTCTTGCTCCCAACTCCTTCTTTATTCCCTTACCATAGGCAGAGGCTATGCATTTTCTCTGGGGCTTCCTGCCCCCTGGCCGACTGGCACAGACGGCCAGTCACATCCAGGTGTGGCCTCCGCCCCCCCCCTTGTGTCCCTACACTTCCTGCCCTTGGTCTTCTCCCTGCCTCTGCTGGCACCCTGCTGCTGTTCTGTGTAGTGTGCTGTTTGGCGGGAATAGGTGCCCGAAGGCTGCCTACCAATCCTCTGCGGGCTGCCTGTGGCAACTACACGGTTGTGTGTGAGTTACAGTGCCCTGGCCCCCTGGCTTATTCCCCCCATGCCTGGTAGCTGCATTGGCGCCCTATTCCGCAGTACTGGCCATAATCCGTGAAGCCCAGAGCCGACTGACCTCTTACCCTGGTTAGTGTTGTCAATGATGACCTGAGACATTGTCTTGTGGTTGGCAATAAAAGGCAGTGGTTTTTCTTGCACATGTACAATCATATAACACATTTGGGTAAATTGGAAAAAGACTTTAGCACCAGGGGGGAGATCTACCTGGCCCGTGCCGCCATGCCGTTATGGGTTTTTGGCCATCCAGGTTCCCCCAAAAGTTACGGTCCTACTTGCATCCTCAAATTATTAATTACCTCAGTATGGAAATTGTTCTTTCCCTTAATGGATAGGTGAACCCACGTCTGTGGGTCACAATTCCGGGTCTGCCAGTGAAACTGCAGTGTGCCGGATGAACTGAATTCCCCCGCTGGTGCAGAATTTTTCTATTCCCCCGTTTCTTCCTGGCTAGGTCTATTGCTTTGTATGACATGGCCCCTTGCCATGTTCGTCTGGGTAGCATGGCTTAATAAAAATGTCCGTCTCCTTCCAGTCGTGTGCTATTCCTGCCAACGATTCGCATATGTCCGACAGAAACTTCTTTCTGCCTTGTTCTAACAAGTCGTTGCCTCTCAGGTGTAAAACTAGGAATTCTGGGGGTCCCTGTAAGCTACCAGGTCTGCCAGTTTGTCGTGTATTTCATGCCCCTTTACCCCCACCATCATGTAATGGTGTTCCTAAAGACTGTTTTTTCTTTAGTTTCCTCTGATCATCTCTGTGTCCTGAAAAAGAAAGAAAAACTATGATCCATGCCGATTTGAGTGGGGCGTCTTGCTCTGTTGAGGAAAATCATGTTTACATTAGTTCAGGCCTTACATACATTTTATAACAGTCAGACTTCCAACCCCCGATTTGCTTTACTTTTTCAACCCCAAGACCCCCTTGCCATGCTGATGTCGCTGCACCTATTCTGAATGAGTAGGTCCCATATTACCTGCTGTCCCAACCTGCTTTTTCAATGGTCATCTTGAGGACTACCTGAAATTGAAAATGACTAAGTGCCCTGCCATCCTTGTGTACCAATAAACAACCCCAATGTGCGGACAGTGCCAGACAAGGCCCTTTTGGGATGGCCCACAGGCACAAACTACACCCACAGGTGACTTCAGTAACAAGGGTTCTGGTGACATTAATACCTTACTGTTGGCTTACAGAATACTTTTTAAAAAGTAAGTTAAAAGGCAAACGTTAATAGAACACAAAAAGTACAACTACTCATAAGCAGGACAAATACTTTCAGATAGCTCTGAGAAGAGTCATTCAATTCAATATGCTAAGCCAAAGTCAAAGGGCCAAACTATTTGTATAGGATGCAGCACTTCAGGTAAGTAAATGGAAAAGTGTTTGCACAAGTTCTTAGGAATCTTTGTTAAAAAGAAGAATCAAATGTAGGGCCACAAGCGGATAGACTTGCGAGTTGCAGAAGTTACAAGCACTTCCACAGTAAGAGGTAAGTTCTCTTAGGCTAGTTTTAAAGTACCCTCGTAAAGAAGAAAAAGATACAGCTGAAGACTTCTGTTCCTGTACAGCTCTGCAGATCTCACTGTTCCTGGGCCTCAGTCATGGGGACAAGAGGGAGGACGTCGGGGGACTCCTGCACTGTACTGGCACCGTCAAAGCTGGCAACCGGCAAACTTTACTTTCAGTGGTCGTTTCGCGTTTCAGCTCCTTGCGGTTCAGAAAATAGCAATAAGCGCGGTTCCTGGCTGGCAAGGTGGACTTTCCTCACATCTGAGGTCCCGCACTCAATTCCGAGGGGGGGGCGGGGGTCAGTCCTGCTTTGTGGGAGTCCGGAGGATCTTCCTAAAGCTTCACGCCAGCTTACAAGCAATGCACACAATCTGGTGTCCGTCTCCCTGGCTCTATGGTCTCCTGCAGCACTCTGAGGAAATGCAACCAGCTCCGAGATGGGTGTCCAGGTGGCTTACTTGAGAGTTGATTGGTCCTACCAACTCAAGTCGTCCTTTCCAGGGCTTCTCTGTCGATGCAAACTTGGTGATTCGGTCCCTGCAGCAGGGCTTCACCAGGCAAACCAACGGTCCAGGAGTTGCAGCAGCAGTCCTCTTCAAGCTCTTCTTCGGTTCCTTCGTTCAGTGGTCGACTCTGCCTTCCAAGCCAAGAGACTCGCCTTTTATTCAGTTCTCTCCCATTCATTCCAGCCTAGCTGGCACTCACCCAGCAGGGCGGCTGTCCTTGCCAGACAGCCAATCATCACAGAGTGCATTTGGGTTTCCTAGGAGACTAAGCACAAGGAGTTTTGGGCACCTCCCTCAATTCCTGCCTACCCCAGACACTCTGGA
This sequence comes from Ambystoma mexicanum, assembly GCF_040938575.1. Classification (NCBI taxonomy): domain Eukaryota; kingdom Metazoa; phylum Chordata; class Amphibia; order Caudata; family Ambystomatidae; genus Ambystoma; species Ambystoma mexicanum. The sequence goes on from NC_090921.1 coordinate 1,457,713,688, forward strand.
GCCAGAGGCAGGTTTCACTCCTGAAGCCCACCAAAGGCGAATGAACAAAGAGACCAAACCTGGTTTGGCGTGCAGAGAAAAACTTGAGAGGGACCTTTCCACAAAGAAATGGGAAAAAAGAAGCCCGGGACCAGTTTTAACAAAATGAGGCTCAAGCGCCATCTTGAAAAACACAGCTCCCGCGATTTAACGTTACCGGATCTGCGAACAGTTTGCAGTAAATCATGGTAGTTCATTGTAAAACCACTGCTACCAGCCATTCTGAGAGGAAAGGGTAACATTTGACTGTTACATGAATAACTAGACATAGGGGATACCAGGTAACCCCTCCAGCACTCCATTGTAATATAGTGGGTCTAGAAATGTACAGGGCCAAGTGAAGTCAATTTCACTCCACTGTTCTGGGAAACAGTCGATCCCAGAGAAGGTATTTAAACCTTGGGAAACCTGAAAGACTTCCCTGTGGCAGTGCACTGAAGGTGCTTTGTGACACAATTGTAAAAGATGATGCCTATGGAGTTTGTTAGACTCCATAACCAAAAAGAGACACAGTGTAGAACATCACATAAAATACATGAGAGAGTAGGAAAAAGGGTCTCACTCTCTCCAGGTTAGAAAATCAAGTCCTCAAAATCCAGCAGAGTTGCTGGGTGTCTCTAAGGTAGAGGGAATTAGCACATTTTAGAGAATTCTCCCAAACATGACCCTTCAAAAGGGGATAATTTATTTTATTTTTACATTTTTTTTATTAATTTTATTCAAACCAAACAAGAATACAAACAAACCCAACACGCAGTGCAGTTTACAACAATTCCATTAAACACCATTTGTATTTCCATTTTGCCACTGCTCCCCAAGTCCCACCCTCCATTATGAGCCTATTTGTACTTCGCATTCAGTATCTGCTACATGTGGCCGGGTCTCACTATCCTCGGATTTCGCTGGGTCCGATGTAGATCCGAACAGTTCCGCTATTAATAATGTCCATGCCATCAAGGTACCCACTTCTTCCTCCCCACTCATGCTGCTCGCCTCCTGCCATACTACAGTTTCGGCCTCCGCCCATTTCTGTAACTCCTTCCACCATACCTCCACCCGTGGCTTGTGGCGCTTCTTCCATCCCATGGCGATCCTCCGTTTTGCTAGCACGTATGCCAAGTTTCTCAACATGTTTAAGTTTCTGTGGTCTGGGGAACCCTCCCAGCAAGCAAGCCCAGGCCGTATCTATGACGAGCGTGACCCCTTTCATCGCTAATTTTTGTGCCACTTCACCCCAGAAACATTTGATTACTGGGCATGACCAAAACATGTGCGTCATGTCAGCGTTTTCCATGTCGCACTTAGGGCACGCCTGTCGCCCAGCGTTTCGGAACTTGGATATCCTCAGAGGGGTCATGTATGCTCTATGCGTTATGTACAGCTGTATTTGTTTAAGTCTGGCGTTTGACACTTTCTTGCGATATCCTAGGGCGCGTTCCCACATCCCATCTCCCATTGGGGCCCCCACCTCCTCCTCCTCCCAATCAAGTCTCAAATGTGTCAATTCCTTCCTCACCTTGGTCATCACCATCTCATACAATCCAGAAATCTCATGCCCCCCCCTTCCGATATGTCATATATTGCCCCCACAGTAGCATCTGGTTTCTCTGCCAACACTGTTTCAGGCCACGTTTTCCGGATTTTCTGAACCATCCTATGGTATGTAACATATTGGCCAGCATGTAATCCCACCTCCTCCCCAAGTTCTTCAAAGTCTTCAGTGGTCCCCTCTTGCCAGATGTCCCCTAACGTTACCAGCCCCACCGATTCCCAGTAGGTTCTGATAATCACCCTCAGCTGCTTGTCCCCTCCTGCTAAAGCGACCAACGGCACTTGCGGGGAGCACAGGAATGGGTCCTCCATCATCCGACACGCTCGACGCCACATTTTCCACCCCAACATCATCATCCCAGGGCGCTCCTTCATGTCTGTCTCAGGCAACCATATCATTTCCCTTAAGTAAAATGGGGTACAAACCCGCCCAAACAACCTATGTTCAGGGGTCACTTCGTCGGAGAGCCAATTGGCCACATATTGTAATTGACTTGCTACATAGTAGACCTCAAAATTGGGCAGCTTGATACCCCCCTTTTCGTAGAAGTTCTGCAACTTCCATAGCGCTACTCTATTCCGGGTACCATGCCATAGGAAGTCCCTGCACACACTATTCAGTTTAGCAAAGAACTTCTTGGGTATCATATGTGGGATATTACTAAAATAATGTAAAAGCCTAGATAGGACCACCATCTTAAGCATTGCCCCCCATCCCATCATAGCTAGGGGCAACTTCTCCCAAAACTTCATGCATTTCCGGATTTTCTCAACAGCTATCTCAGTGTTGTGCTTATGTTCCTCTTCTGCGGTGTGATACACATCTATGCCAAGGTAACGGAAAGAACTAATCACCCATAGTATTTGTAACACCGGCAACCTTTCCTCCGGGGTCCCCTTATAGCTACCTAGCGGGAATATACTAGATTTTTGAGGATTTACCGCTATGCCGGACAACCCCGCGTACTTCTCCATCACTTCAAGGATATATTGAAGATTCTCTTCCGGGTATTTCAAGTATAGTAATAAATCATCCCCATATAAGGATATTAGATGCCGCTCCCCCCAATCTCAATGCCTATCATATCATACTGTTGCCTGAGGTATATTGCTAGGGGCTCCAGGGCTAGAATGTAAAGCATCGGGGACCAGGGGCACCCCTGCTTGGTGCCTCTACTAAACTGCCATCTCTCGGATATCACTGATCCCGTTCGAACTCTGGCTAGCGGCTCACTGTATAGCATTTTCGCCCACCTGATATAACCCGGCCCTACTCCGTAACCTCCCAGGGCCGCCAGCAACCATGGCCACTTAACAGAGTCAAAAGCTTTTACTGCGTCTAGGGAAACAATCACCATTTCGCCTTCATTCCTATCTGCCCATTCGATCACCCGGTGGAGTCGCCTATGATTATGGGTTATATTCCTATTCGGGACATAGCCCGTTTGGTCCTGGTGGATTAATTTACTCTCTGCAATCTGTTTGCCAGGACAGCCATCAGTATCTTGCTGTCCTGGTTCAGCATCGACAAAGGCCTGTAAGAGCTACAGCTACACTCCGGTTTGTTGGGTGTATGGAGCGGTATTATAATCGCTTCTCTGAGTGACTCCGGCAACCTTCCCATCTCAAACGCTTCGTTAAGCATGTCTAGCACTGGGGGGGGAGCACTTCTTCTCTATATACTTTATAAAATTCGCTAGGGAACCCGTCTGCTCCTAGGGTCTTACTGGTGGGCAACTGCCTCACAACCTCCTCCAACTCCTCCAAGGTAATTGGTGCATCAAGCTCTTCTCTCTCCTCATCACTTATCTTGGGTAGTCCTATATCTTCTAGTGTTTTGGTTATCTCCTCTTGACTACTCCCCTCCTTGTCCCCGTATAGCACCCTATAATAATCCGCAAATTCCTTGTTGACTCCTTCTTGAGTGTCTACTACATCGCCATCTTCTCTAGTTATTGTCCTAATCGGGGGTATAGGGGTCTCGCTCTTGTACAGCCACGCTAAAAGCCTACCCGTTTTATCTCCTCCTGCGTGCTGTCTTTCTACATACTTTTTATAATTGAGGTTACAGAGCCTTTCCCAGTGTTCCGCACATTGCTGTTGTAGTTTAAGTACTAGCTCCGTGTCCACACTGCCATTTTCTAATGTTCTTTCTAGTTCATCTTCAACTCTTTGTAGGTCAGCCAGAACCCCACCTTGCAGGCCCTTTGACTTAGCAATGGCTGCCCCCCGCATCACCAGCTTAAAAGCTTCCCATAGTGTACCCGTCAACACTACCAGTATTAGTCTCAAAATAGTTAATGATCTCATCTCTTATGTCCTCACGAAAAACCGGATCTTTGAGTGCCTCCGCTCGGAGGTGCCATGTCGGGATCGTGCCCTCGGGGGGCAGTATTGCCACCCAAGGACCAGGGGCGAGTGATCTGAGAGGACCCTCGCCTTGTATTCTATTTGAGTGCTCTCTGCCATTACATCCAGCGTGGCAAAAACATAGTCCAATCTCGTGTGTAGCTGCTGCGGGGCAGAGTGATGCGAAAATTGCCTATCATTGGAATGTTTTGTTCTCCATACATCTACCAAGCCGAAATCATCTAGTAACACCTGCAATGCTTTGGCCGCTGGGGTGGGCCTGTCAATCCTGCTATCAGATCTGTACACCTTGGGGTTCATTACACAATTGAAATGCCCGCCCCAAATAACCGCGCTTCCCACAAACATACTAAGGTTAGTGCACAGAGTCCTGAAGTATGCCGCTGTGTTATGGTTGGGGGCGTACTTGTTCACGATGCATACCTCTTTATTCTCCACCAGCCCTCTCATTATAACCGTCCTCCCGTCAGCTTCCGCCACTTCCTGTAGTAGCTGAAACGGGACATGAGGCGCCACGCAGGCAAGCACTCCCCTAGCGTAAGCAGAGTACGACGAACCCACCACAACCCCTTTCCATTTTTCCGCAACTAGCTCCAGCTTCTCCTGCGTCAAATGCGTCTCCTGTAGCAATGCAACATCTATCTTTTGCCTTTTCAAATACAGCATGACCTTATTCCTCTTCATATAACTGTTAAGTCCCCTGACATTCCACGTTACTATCCTGAGATCTCCAATAGCGCTCGGATATCTTCCTCCCCCATTTCCAACCGAACCCTCCCGGTCAAGCTATGCAGATACAACCCTTCAGCTCTTCCATGTAGGCTCATGTTTAAACTTAAACTCCCCGAAACCATGTACACCCCAAACTTCCCACCTCCCTTCCCCCCCCCCCACCCAACCCTTGCCCAACAACGCCCCCTCCAACTGTTGCCCAGCTCCATCCCTGGATCTCAGGCACCCCCGCATCTAGCCCCATCCAGCACAAACTTATGCTCAGGGCTCAGTAGGGTAAAGTCGCCCTAACTATTAGTATTTCAGGGGTGGGTTGCTTCCATCCTATTTCCAAATTTATTACGCATGGTGTTAACCCTATGCAGCTTCCAATTACATTTTACCCACTATATTCCAGTCCATGCCGAGCACAAGGCCCGAATGCTATCCAGTGTTCAACCAGTCTCGCTTCTCGGTATAATCCGGTACCCCCTCCCACTTACCCCCCAATGTCCGTGGCATCAGTTTTTCAGTCGTCCTGTTCCTGCCGGTCATGGTCCACTTCTTGTTCCGGGCAGCCTTGCAAATCGAGCCACGTTACCACCTCCTCAGGAGTGTCAAAAAAAGCGCTCTGCTCTTATGTAGCACCTTCAGCTTTGCTTGATACCTGCTGCTCGCAGCCTCCTCTTGACGGCCACGTAGCTGTATCTCAGTCTCTGCACCAGCATCGTGTAATCCGGGTATGCTGTAATGTTGGCGGATGCTTTCTGTATTGTCCCACCTTTACGAAAATATTCCAGGATCTTCTCCCTATCTCTATAGTTCAAGATCCTCGCGATGATAGGTCTCGGCGGAGCCCCAGGACGTGGCTTCCTCATTAAGGCACGGTGCGCCCGCTCCACCGTGAATCCCTGCGAAAGCTTCTCTGCTCCTATTTCTTGTAGGACCATGTTTTCCCTGTAGTTTGTAGGGTCTTGGCCCTCCTCCCCCTCCGGCAGGCCGACCACCCGTATGTTATTTCTCCTTGCTCTTCCTTCCGCTTCTTCCACCCGATTTTCAAGGTTAGCAACCTGCTGTTTGAGTACATGAACTTCCTTTGCATTATTTGTGCTGACATCAGTATTGGTCTTTACGGCACTCTCCAGCCCACTTGTTCTCTCCGCCAGCCCCCTGACATCTTGCCATAACAGGGTAAGTTCAGTCCCGACGCATCGATTTTGCCCTCCAGGGCTGTCCGTAAATCCGCCATTGCCGCGCCCCACTTGGTGCTCAGCTCCGATATAGCCTCCAGGATTTGGTGCTTATCTCCTTCTGGGGCTTCTTCAGCAGTAGTCGCGGACGCGCTCCGCTCCAATGTTGTGGGGGCCCTCTGCGTTTTCGCGAAGACCTCCATTGTGGGTTGTTTGGTCTTGGTTCTCAGACTTTTCACCGACATGATGCAACCTTGCCCACGTGTCTGGCTTCGGCCCGGTGTTGCTTAGTTGTTGTTCGAGTCGTTGGGGTCTCTGTATATCAACCTACACCAATTGTTACACATGAAATTGTTATTCGGGTGGATTGTAACTTCCGCGTCACAATTTCCTCTCAGTATCCGTGTCCGTTGTCAGCAGGGTGCTGTCTTCTGCATCTTCGATGATACTTTCTGGTCTCTGCGCCTTTCAAAGGCTGATGGTACATACAAGGTGCATATACTCATTTGATGCGTCCCAACCCTTACGAGGCCGCTTCACGGTCCACCAGTGTAATCCTTTGTTCAGGATCAGTCGCCATTTTGTTTCGGGCAGTACAGGTCTCGGTGTCACTTGTTTTGTCCTCATTTGCTCTTCCACTCCTCGGTGCGGCTTCGGGATGTAATCCCTGCGTGCTCATCGCTTCCAACTTATTGTGGGAATGCTGTCATTCCTCTTGTCCGTTTTGTGTATACATCGTCCTGGTCTAGTGGGAGCGCCAAGGACGTTCCGCCTATCTCATGGCCAGGTGGCCCAACGCTGTATACATCCTCTCGTCAGTCATGCCTATTCGTGAGCTTCTCTCAGGTAGTCGGCCACTCACTGTTCCATCAGCCGCTGCACGCCTGCAGCCCATTCACTGCCTGCCTGGCACCCGATTTCAAGTGTCTCCGGGGGTCTCTTTGTGTTGGCAAGCCGCCATCTTAGTATCAATTGTGCCGCTCCCGGATCAGGACACAAAGCGGCCTAATTCCATCTGCTGTGTCCACTTTCTCCCGCCGATACGCTCATCTGCTGCCTGGGGTATTCACCCAGATACAGTATCTTTTTTCCACTGGAATCAGCCGTCAACACATGCGTTTTGCTTCGGATCAATAAGTCGGATCACAGAGCTCCAAGGAATCGCAGCCTACTCCATGGCTGCTTGGCCACGCCCCCTTCAAAGGGGATAATAAATCCTTCCATGAACCCTTTTTTTTTTTATGGACTGGCTTATTTCCTTATCCAGGTAGGGTACTAATAGGTTCATAACATTCTTTATTTTAATGGGGGTCTTACATTTTCCCTGGCTATGGTCAGTTTGTCCCTCTCACCTTGGTATTCAAAGTTTCTAATGCCTGTTCTCTTTGCACTCATGCAGATTGCATGGTTCCTCTTTGTGGTCTTAGTGGGTAGTCTAGTACATCCATTGCTGATATGTTCAACCCGGCATTTGGTGTATGCAAGTTTATATCTGCACTCCTTCCCCCATGAACAGTATCCTTTTTCAAACTTCCAATATGTACTTTTGGTATTCTATGGCTTGTTTTTGTTCTGGCTGCGGGTATTTGAACGTGCCACCCATGGCTGTTTTTTACCAAAGGGCTGCTCGCCCTTGTTCTTGTGCTCTGGGTCTGTGCATTTCCTACTGTTCTGTGGGTTCTTTGCCTGCGCTGTGCTTTTTTCTGTGCAGCATGGCGATTTCGTTTTTAAAACCTTGTGAATGTATATGCTTGCCTGTACCTCATCCCATTCCATCTCCGGGAGTGCTGCCACGGCCCTCCTGAATTGACCATCATAAGTGAGCCATGCATCCCATTCAAAAGGTTTCCCTTACCTGCCTGATTTTGTCCTGGTATGCCAACAGTGCCCTGCCCTCATTTGGGAAATGTCCACAACACTATTGGTGCCATGATGTTGAAAGCTTTGGACCAGTTGTCATAGCTCTGCACTACCTGTGATTTTCTACCTATGTTCTTCTCTTCTATCTTTTTTGGATCCCTGAATACATATCCTTTCTGTTCTGCCTTCAAAAGTGAAAATATTTCAATAAACTTTCTCCCATATTTTCTCTTTAGCTACCTGGTAAATATTCCATGCTAATGATCCCTTGAAACGGTTCATTCCTTTAATTAGAGCTTGTATTAATGACTGATTCCAGTGCTCACGTCCAGGAGTTCACGATTTAAGGGCTCAATACGGATGCTACTTGCTGTAGCACCCATGTCCTCCGATGTGGGTGTTGTTGGGACCCTATATATGGGTGCCCCTTATGAGGTCTTGGGTGTCACCGTGCTCCCCTACCCAAGCCTGTTTTCATTGGTCACATGCCCATTACTCGCCTTTCTCCCAACTCTGTAATAATTTTCTCTAGTTCATCAAACTTAGCATTTACTATTAATTCCTGCTGCGCCATGTATTTGCTTGCAAAATTATCCATCAATGAAGTCATATCGGTTTCTTTTTTACCTTTGTTTTTCTTTTTGTGCCCTTCTGCGCAGCTTCCTCTGCTGTGGTTGGTTTTGTTCCTGCCTTGGCCTTTTTCTTTGGTGGCTCCGTCTTGTTCAGTTCCACAATGTCCTCTCCTCACCCGTGTCATCGCCTAGTCTCTTGCGCACCCATGCCCTGATGTGTATTTTTCCTGCTGCTGCCCATTCCATAGGCTTGTTTCCTTGCTTTTCAGCCATGTTTCTTTTCCTTTGTGTGCTGGTCAACCTTTTCTCCTGCCAGCTTCCAATGTCTGTTAAAACTGCCTTCTATTTGCCTGGTGTGTTCTGTAGTTTAATTCTGCTGCTTTCTTCAGTTTGTGCAACCTTTTCCCTGTACTGCGTGCGCAGTGTTGTAAAAACAAAATTGTTCCGTACTTATTTAACGATTTTCCAATGTGTTCTTTGCATTGATTTAGTTGTGCCGGAATTATGACCCTGTACGTGCTTTGAACATGCAGTCTTCGGATCTGGATTCAACCATGCAACTGTTGTGCCATAAGGTCTTTAACTCTGCGAGCCGGCCAGCCTCTTTTGCCACTTGCGAGTTACGTTGCCAGGGTAACCCTGGCCTGGGTTCCTTCCTCCGATTCCTTCTGGACGGTGCCCTTGTTGTGACAGACAGTGCCCAGCTTCACGCCGCAGTGTTTTGTTTACTCCGCTGTTTTGTTCCTCAGGCTGCAGTTTTAAACCCCCGTTGTCCGGATTATTGGTTTTGGTTACTCTTCACCGGAGCGTCCAGTCTGTCCCCTCAGCTACCGCTGGTGAGTGCTGCTTCCGTCTTTTCCTTGTTCGATCGGCCCTCTCCTCCTGCGCTGCTGTAGTCGGCTCTTTCAGTTTAGCACTCCGTATTCCCACAATGTAAATACGCCGCCTACTTGCTTGTGCCGGCACCACCACGTAGCAAGGCAAAGCTCACGTTGGTATGCCTGGGCAAGCTATTGCTCCACGCTTGTAAGCAGAGCGAATCGAAATGAAATGGATGTTTCCTTCATTAATTTTAACCGGAACATGGTAAAGCTCATGGCCATTGTATTTTGAGCAGGACAATGCTCAGAAAAGAAGTTGCCTGTGTGCACAGGATGACCGTTGGTGCTCCGTTCGGAGTAACACCTAGAACTGGTTTCCTGCTCCCAGCTCCTTTTTTATTCCCTTACCATAGCCCAAGGCTATGCATTTTTTCTGGGGCTTCCTGCTCTCTGGCTGGATGGCGCCGACAGCCATTAACACCTAGGTGTGGTCTTCTTTCCCCTTGTGTTCCTACACGTCCTACCCTTGGGCCTGTCCCTACCTCTGCTGGCACCCTGCTGTTCTGTGTAGTGTGGTGTGGTGTGGTGTTTGGCAGGAATGGGGGTGCAAAGGCTGCCTACCATTCCTCTGTTGGGGGTTATGCGAGTTACAGTGCCCTGGCCCCCTGGATTATTCCCCCCTGCCTGGGGGCGTGTAACAATGTCGTATTGTCATCAACACATCTGAGCCAGCAGGTAAGTTATATGGGTTTATTAGTTAAGTATACAGCAGAAAACACTGTCACATCCTTGCCAGCCAGCTCTCTATCTCCAACTGTCCCCCATGGAACGCCATTCAGATGACAACACTTTAAGCACAGTGACCTCACCACATTCCACTGACATCACCACTGCAGGGAAGACACAGGAGGGAAGACACTCATTATAACACTTCTCCCTCCCTTAATTTAATAATATGACCCACCAACATTGGTAGAGCACTAGTCATTTCTATATACAAGTAACATCCTACACAATACAGATACAAATACGCGTGGCCACCACGTACCTGCCCAGCAACACCCAGGCTCATAGGAACATGAGACCCAACCCCAGGAAACGGTCCACATGAAGCCCATTCGCACACCAAAGCCAACAACAGAGCACAAACACTCTACACTACCATAAAGGTACAGAAGCACACTGACACCATTGAAACTATCTCCCACTAATTTATACCTGAAGCACTCAACAGGTGGAAAAATAACCTTGCACAATGACTCCCACTCAAACGGAAAACACAGATCCACCCTACAACACTAGAACTATCCCTAGTCCACCAAATCACTCACAACAGAGGAACACACCGACATGGAATAAGGGCTGCACCTCCCTTCTACTGAACTGGAATGACCACTAGAGGAACAAAACAATAAAACAAGAGCTCCTCCTGCTTCAAGCTGCCCCTTGAAGCCTAGGGCCTGCCACACCCCAGCGTCCCCAAAACAGATATACCACTAACAACCACGATCCCTCAGTGCACCTACAACCTTCCACCCTAGTCTGCACCCCAGGGCTGCCACCCCCGGGCACTAACCCAAACTCAAAAGAGCAACCACTGGGCACTAACCCAACTCTAATGAGCAACAACAAGCCCAACTAACAACATCAGTTCAAAACCCCTAATTAAGGAAATACTTAACTCTGACCCCAACCAACTCTGAACCATTATGCAAAAACTAGATCCAGTGAACCAACGCACAAGCTCACAAAAAGGATCTAAGAGGACCCCTACATGCAACCTAGACACCACACCTAACACCACAGGACCCCTAGTCCCTGCCAAATACAATACACCTCTACACACCCCGAGGCTCCTAGTCCCTGCCAAAACAGTACACCTCTACACACCCCGGGACCCCTAATCCCTGCCAGATATAGCACACCACCTCCTAATGTGGGACCCCCCCAGCACTGACCAGGCTACCACGGTGGTCACTCACCAAAAACATCAAAAAAATGGCACACACCACCTTACACTGGGGCCCCTAGCACCTACTAAGCCACCTGGGTAGTGACCACACACACCCTAAACATGCGCACAACCAGAAATGCGCACACTCACTCACAACACATATAAACATTATAGGGCTCTTAAAACAGTGGGAAGTGTTCAAAAGATACAATATCAAAATATTGCAGAATTTTACACACACTGGCGTGTGCAATAGAGTACAACTCATCTTTACATGCAAAACGAGATTTGGAACAAAGTTGCAGTGCATCCCACAAGTCTTGAAGTTCAGTACTAGTCAAACTCCCAATGTACATTAGTATGTCCCACAAGTCTCAGAGCAAAACGTTCCCACCCTCCACTCACACGTTGATAGATGACAAGATGGAGAGCACCTATTAAATGCCCGAGTCCAAACCCTTCCAAGGAAGAAAATAAGTCAGTCAATAACAATACATGGCAAAATTACGTTACATCACCATGATAAACCATGACAATACCATTATAACACACCACCAAAACACTTTATACTAAAGTTACATGAATAGTGCAACACGGGCCACGACATGAACATTCACACACACACACACACACACGTGTACTGGCCCGACACAAAAACTGCATTACTAAAGGCCACAACACTAACAAGACACGACTCACACTGGCCTTACTGCTTATTACAAGCACGAAACGTTCAACATGTCTCGGCACCATCAGTTCCACACTGGCGAAAGACACCTCCTCCTCCGCCCGGCGAACATAACTCCTGGAATTGCTGCACCCGCAAAATGTTTCCTGTCCTCGCACGGTGAACTTGATCCTTGCAGCTCGCCGCTGTTGTGAAACAAACCATGTTGCCAAAATGAGGAACGAAGCACTCCACAACACAAAACCTTTACCCCCAGTTCGGCTTCCAATTGCCGTAATACACTTCTTAGTTGCCATGGAAACTGTACAAGGACACTGTTACAATCCACGCACTGCCGCCAGCCTACCGTAAGGCAACTCTTGATTGCTATGGAAACTGGAACTCTTGACTTGCTTCCGGAAACATCAACAGAACTGGCCGTACATCCCATGCGTTCTGTGCACGCTGAGCATTCCGGATATTTGCTAGCACCGCTAACTTTGCACACGAGCGTTCCATGATGGCTTGCACACGTCATCATTTCATGCCAGACAATGCGGCGTACGCATCTCCTGCATGCACAACCCCGTACCTCAGTTCGGTAGCCGTAACGACAGCGACAACACTGGCCCATCCGGCGCCAGGCAGGCAACAGGGGTAAATCTTCTCACTGGGATTGCCGTCGGCGCGCTCAACCTCTTCCTGGACTAGGGGAGCGCAGCAGCACAGCTAAAATGAGAATCAGCAAACTACCTCACAGTGGCTGATCCTCCTTGCTCTTCCGACTCGCCACCCGGCCTCCAGTCACAACAGGGCTTGTCCTCCAAGTCTGCTGGGAGAGCCGCTACTGTCCCACCGCCCGCAAGAGCACAGCACGGTGAAGACAGTGAATTCACAGCACTGCTGTCTTCCAACTCCTCTCTGCACTCACATCAAAGGACCCTACACTTCCAGGCCCCCGGTTCCCACTGAAACAGAGCCTTCTTCCTCCAGCACCACCCGGCCTGCCTGGCTGCAACTTTGGTCCGGACCTCCAAAGCTGCACTGCTGGCTGCTACATGGACATGGACACTTGGAGGGCTGTGTCCTGATCATCTGCTGTCCCCTCCACACAGGATCTCATCATCGTCGCCAGTGTAACAATGTCATATTGTCATCAACACACCTGAGCCAGCAGGTAAGTTATATGGGTTTATTAGTTAAGTATACAGCAGGAAACACCAGCACATCCTTGCCAGCCAGCTCTCTATCGCCAACTGTCCCCCATGGAACACCATTCAGATGACAACACTCTGCACAGTGACCTCACCACATTTCACTGACATCACCACTGCAGGGAAGACAGGAGGGAAGACACTCATAACAGGGCGCAGCCAGGGTGAAACTGCCAGCTGGGCCCTGGGGTGCCATTCCTCTTCCTCACCAGCGCAGCGCCTCCCCTTACTCATCCTGATAGCTCTGATCATGGAGCACTGTCACTACTCACTGCCGGTGGGTCTGGAATCACTCTTGGGCCTGCCGGCAAAGCAACATGTGGGCTGGCAGCCGGGCCACGCAACTACATCAGTTCTATTAACAAAAGAGCTTTGATAACAGGAGCACTCACCGCCGGCACGAGCAGCCACAGGCACATCGAAGCAGCACCTCGGGGGCCCAGAATCCTTGGCGCCATGGTTATGTGTGGACCCCCAGGGCACAGGGTCCAGACACATAGTTGCTGCGGGCACCCAGCCGACAATCCAATAACAGGGCTCACCCAGTTTGCCTGTGGTTACACAGGAGCATCATGGCTTGGGAGCTCCCAGCCTAGTACAGCACACACAGCCGGAGTTGCCATGCAGAGGCTCTGCTGGTTACAGGTGGACAGCATTGCCTCACAAGAGCATTGCCATGGTGGAGGGCTCTGCAAGGCAGGCCATCTGCCTGGGATGCAGAGCTGCAAACAACACACATCAGGCAGGAGTCTGGTAGATCTGACTGAAGAGCGGAAAACGTTCTTCCCTTTTATTTAATTAGTCACATGGTCACAGACATGCGGCACCAGCACAAGCCCTTAGCAGGGACTCGTTCTCTCTTAAAGGAGATGACACGGTCAAAGAAAGAGGGGCAATCTACACACACCACTAGTCTTTAAAAGTAGCAGTAAAGGTGCTTAAAGAGATCTCAAGTTATCACTTGTCAACTGTTCCAGCTCTAAATCTCACATCCCTTTGCATTCTGGGACTTGTGATGCCACACTTGTAAACAAATAACAGCACAATGCACACATTACAGACATTCAAAAATAGAATACGCAAAAAAGGCAGGACTTGCAGAAAGATCATCACTCTTGGGCTCTACACGCATAGACCTTTTCAGAAGTGGGAATGATGCAGGAGAGGCGTAAAGGGCAAAAAGTAGGCACTTGCGAACATTACTAGGTTTATAGATGTATTGAAAGTCAGCATCTCCAGCTTAAACTACTTCATGACGATAACTAGGGTGTAGTAGAAGAGAACATGGGGGCTTTTGTCAATCAAGTGAATACCGCATTAGCTACCTACATCACCGTTTAATTAAATGGAGCTGCTACCGTTTTGTTGTTATCATGGCGTGACAATACTCTATGTGACGTTGTGCATTGAGTATGGTAGAGTCCCCACCCACGCCACATCACCACACGTGTTTGTCAGGACTTGTGCACTGGCTAAGGCGCGGGGGTCCCCGTAGTTAACTTAAAAGTGCGGACAGGGAGTCTGTCCCTCTCTTAAACCTGGTCCTGCTGCACCCCCGTAGCGCCGATCTCACCTGATGTACGGACTCGCCGCAGCCAAAAGATTCTTGGGCACCGGGATCTCCTGTCCTTCTAGCACTAGGCAGGCATCGCAGAACAGAGCGTCCCCTCGGAAGGTGCTTAGGGCCCGCAACAGTTTCACTGCGTGCTGGGGGTCTGCCACCACTGAAACCACGTCCGACATTTCTGCTTAGGAGGGAGCAGGTCACGAGAGGAGAGGCGCCTGTCAACAGAAAGGCGAGGGCACGGTCAGAAGACACCGGTGCCCCCAAGCAACTAGTACAGAGTGCGGAACAGGTTTCTGCAAGGTATTTCATGCATTAAGTATGTCTCACATGGACCCCACCCTACCTCTTCCTTAGCCCAGCCCAAACCCATCCCATCTAATCCGCATTCACTTCTCTGTCCCCGCCCCAAAATTAGCCACGCCCACATTGTATTTTGAAGCACTAGACTGCTAACCTCCCGCAGATAGAGAGCACTCGCGGACGCCATGCTTCTAGAATTCTATCTGTGGAATTCATAGCATGTCCGAGGATCTTTTAACTGCAGTGCCTCTTTTGTTATTCAACATATCAATTCGCTGTTTCACAGAGACCCGCCCGCAAGGTGCCTTTCTGCCTTCCAGCCTTCCATTGTAAAGAATGTGATGATTTTTTAGAGTTGAGAGGGAAGTAACACTGGGAATGATTTTGTGGAAGTCATTTACAGCATGTCTTAACTCATGCAAGTGATTTACGGAGCATCCTCCTTTATGAAGACAAATTAACTTTAATTGTACAATTGACACAGGGACTGCTGATGCTCAGGCCCAATGGAGACTACTAAAGCAGTGAAGTAACTGCTATGTGCATGAGTGCCCAGAGACACTTCAACTGCAGCAAGCGATTGCCCCAGTGTATGCTTTATTTGAAAAGAGTCAAATCCTCTACACCAATCACTGAGTTAAGTCTTGCTCAAGCCACTACATAATTGGCAACGAGGACCAAGGAAGAAACCCATCATTGCTGAAATGCAGGACGCAATGCCTCCTCCAGACTTCCTACAATCCCCAGGTAAGCCTGCAATACCATGGCCACAATGGGTACCGGTATTTGATACGTATCTGGAGGCCGTGGATGGCATGGATTATGCAGCAGGAAGGAAGAAGGCCATGTTACTGACTTTCATGGGAGTTGAGGGACAGAGAATATTTGCTGGCTTGAAGCCTGAGCCGGTGGTGGGTGATGATGACGGTGTGTTCAAACAAGCTGTGCACAGAATTGTTAAACGGTTCTCCAATAAAGAGAACAATGTCCTCCCCTCCTTGAAGTTCTGCACAAGGAAATAGGTGTCAAGAATATCAGATATATCCAAGTCGCTCCCTACTTCTGTCACCTCCCCCTCCTCCTCACCTGAGGAAATGTCTTTGGAGAGCTTCCTTCTTCTTTCTCTGGCGGCGGATTTCTTTTTTAGGAGATATGGTCTACCACGGAACGACGCCACAATGGTTGCTGGAGTTTCCGGGAACCAGTGGCCCCGGATCCGTAATATCCGGAGGGGAAAAAGCCTGAAAGGCAAAAAAAACCCTGGAGGACTCGCCAAGAGATGATTTCAGCAGACTGCGATGTCCGGTAAGTAATAAATCCTCGGAAGATGGCGGTGGTATTAGATACAAGGGGCGAAGAGTACTGGCAGAGGTCAACAGAGGAGCAGCAGGCAGAGCGGGACGCCAAAGAAGGGACCCTGCACTGAGGGAGAAGCCACAGGGGAGAGGACAATATCCTCTAGCAGGAAAGGAGAAGGCAGGGAAACCAGACTGAGAGGAGGCGCCGAGGGGAAAGCCCCGCGGGCCGGGAGGCGGAAACAGAAAGAAAGGTAGGAGGGCGAGGGGCCCTAAGGACAGGAGGGGGCTCAGCAGAGCCAAGCGGAGCACTGAGAGCAACAACCAAAGGAAGCGAAGAGCAAAAGTTGCAACGCAGCGAGCCGGCAGGAACTGGACGCCAATATGCTGGAGGCGGCCATATTGGAAAAAAACTAGACCGCTCTCGGAATGCGTCTCAAGACGTGGCGGGACATTCCATGGCGACCGAGCCTCCATCGGTGCCAATGACCGACAAAAAAGGGTCGCATGACAATAGGAGAGCACGGAACCGGTCAATTACTTTGTCACCGGAATGAGGGAGGTGGCTGCGCTGTACAGGTTTGTCGACAATGCAGAAAACATGATCTGCGGCATGTTAGTGGTAGACGCCAATTGTAGAAAAGTGCAGGATAAATTCATTCTTGAGAAGGAGCTGAACTTGGAAAAGTCTATCCAAACCGCCAGAGCAGAAGAAGAGACTCTGTGCAGGTTCAAAGAAATGGTGGGAACGGCGCTGGCCGCGGATGTGCATGCTGTGCTGTGGAAAGGACAGCATGGCAAACGCAGGAGGGAATCCGTGATGATAAGGGAGGTAAGAGAGAGCCTCTGAAGTGCCACAGATGTGCCAGCACGTGACACCTAGTGAATGACAAGGACTGTCTCGCCAGGAGAAAAGAGTTTGTAAATTGCAGAAGATATGGCTACATCGCAATAGCCTGCAAATGGAGGGGGAAGAAAGTCACCTACATAGACAGCGACAGGGACGTGAATGTTGACGATGAAGGTGATGAAGATAGGCCCACAGTCATCATGGTCAACAGATCGAGGGTGAGGAGAGGGAAGCCGCATTGGCTAATAAAAGTGGACGGCAATAAGACTTGAGTAATGGCTGACTCAGGCTCAGATTTAATCATTCTGCCCAGCCAAATTTAGACGAACATGGTGGTACAATGTGAACTGGAGGTGAGGAAGACCAAACAATGACGCACAGTGTTTGGGGGAGCTTCAGTGAGACTACTGGGCTATATTTATTTATTTATTGAAAGTATAGAGCGCTTTACTCCAAAGTGCTTTACATTACAACAACTGAATACATTGAATAAATGGAAGTATGAATGCAAATCATGAGACAAACCATCAAAACAATATAAAGAACAATTTACCTAGGGCAGTGAATGAAATAACAGGAGAGAGGGAGAGTGAGAGAAAAGTGAGGAGGTTAACAGGACGAGGAATGAAGGAAATAGGATTTCAAGGAGGAACGAAAGGAGGGGTAGGAGGAAATGGGGCAGATAGAGAGAGGTAGAGAGTTCCAGTGTAGGGGGGCAAGGAGCTGAAAGGAACGGAAACGAGAAGGGGCACAAGGAGGCGGGGGAACAGTGAGTAGGAAGAGATCAGCAGATCAGAGGGGGCGAGAAGGGGAGTGGAATGAGAGAAGAGAGGAAAGGTAGGGAAGAGCGCGATCATGAAGAGATTTAAAGACGAGACAAAGGAAGTTAAATTTAAGTTGAGAGTGGAAGGGAAGCCAGCCAAGTTGAGAGAGCGAAGAAGAAATAGAGTCACTGGGAGAGAGGAGGCAAAGGGTACGAATGGCAGAATGATAGAGAGATTTATAAGAGGAGCAAGATGAGAGGCAGGGAGGCCAAAGAGGAGAGTGGTGCAATAGAAAAGGCGAGAGAAGATGAGGGAGGAGATTAAGAGTTTGGTGGCATGGAAGGTGATAGAGGGACGGATTTTGCGAATATTAAAGAGGTGGAAGCGACAGGTGCGGGAGGTCAGAGAAATATGGTGGGAAAAGGAAAGGGAGGAATCGAAATGGAAGCCAAGATTACGAGCACGATCAGAGATAGGGAGATTAAAGGGGGGAAGAGAATGAAAGGTGGTGGAGAAAGGGGGGAAGGCGAAGTGAAAGGAAATAATAAGACTTCAGTCTTATCAGTATTGAGGGAGAGAAAGTGCAAAGGCATCCAGTTTTTGATAGCGGTAAGACAGGAAGAAAGATTGTGGTGGATTTCAGGAGTGAAAGACGAGAAAGAAAGAAAGAGCTGAGTGTCATCAGCATAGAAATGGTGAGAGATATTGAAAGAAGAGATGATGGGGTAAGAAGGGCAGTGTAAAGAGAGAAAAGGAAAGGACCCAAAACAGAGCCTTGGGGAACACCCAAGTCGAGGAGGAAGGAAGGGGAGGTACGTCCACCCAAAGAGGCATTGAAAGAATTTATTTGTAATATATTAATTTGGTCATCGAGTTACGTCCACCCCAAGAGACATCGAGGTACGTCCACCCCAAGAGACATTGAAATAATTCATTTGGAATATATTAATTTGGTCATCGAGTTCAAAGGATGACAGACAGCCACCTGCATTTACTTTTTGCGAAGAAGGTCCGGCAGTCCTAGGGTGGAACGACCAGCACCAACTGAACATTAGACTGGATCCCAGCACCGATGATCAGGTGCTCTCAGTCAAAACAGGAGGTGCCAAGAGACGAATTTCCCACTTTGTTCTCTAAAGCTCCTGCCAAAATGAGAAACTATGTGCACAAGATACGCTTGAAACCAAACACAGTCCCAATCAAACATAAAGTGAGACCCGTACCGGCAACCACCAGAAGTGCTTTATAGGCCCAGTTGGAGAAAGTGGTGAAATATGGCACCATTGAAACAGTGGAGTTCTCTGAATGGTTGAGCCCGGTGGTGCTCATCAAGAAACAGCAGCCGAACAACATCAGAGTATGTATTGACCTACACAGCCTCAACATGGTGGTAAAGGAAAGGAGGCAATCTACCCGTTGTCCAGTATCAATAACCTAGTCCTCATAATGAACGAAGCAATATTTTGCTCAAAACTATACATGGGAGACGATTATGACCAGATTAGTTTACATAAAAAATCCAGGCCACTCACAGCTTTCATCACCCCATTTGGCACCTACCAATGCACCTGATGCCCTTTGGATTGTCATCAGTGGCCTCAGCATTCCAGAGGAGGATGCATTGCCTGCTGCCCAATGTGGGTAATTGTCATGATGCCTACCCCCGGGGAACCAGACCAGGTCCAGCAACCCCGGAAGCAGGCATCAAGTTATTTTGAGCAAGCCCAAAAACCCCTCCTAGGGGCTGTTTGGGTGCGGTCCTGGCGCCTATGGCACCAGGGTCATATGGAGAGTCAGTCCTGGCGCCATAGTCGCCAGGCTCATAGAGCAGAACTTACCTGATGCAGACCATGTTGCAAGCTTACCTGGTGCAGACCATGCTGCAGAGCTCCAAGCCAAATGAGGCTTGGAAGGGGCTATTTTACCTAGGGACTATTTTTTACTCGGGTGGGGCTGGGGAGGAATACTTACCTGGGACTACTTTGGAGGCTATTTAAACCACGCCCAAAGAGCAGCACACGCTTCGTGTTATTCTGCATCCAGCAGCGTAACGCTCACCGTGTCTGCAAGCCTGCATCCAGTCTTCTGCCATGCCCGCCTCGAGTCTGCAGCTCCTAGAAAAAGGGAGGAACAGAAGGAGAAAAGATTAGAATAAGCGCAAACCTTCGATCCTTACCTGAATTCCAGATCCACTGCGCCTTTGAGCTGGAAGAAAGAAGCATTTTACGCGCGCCGCCTCGCCTGCTGCAGCACTGCGCTGAACTCACCGGCCTTCACAGCATCCTCACGATCCACCGCATCCTTCTGCACGTTCCCGCCGCATTCTGGCACCTAAGGGGAACACAAGAACAGCAAAGGTGAATCAAGGAAATAAACAGAGGCAATAGTAACTACCCCCATAGACTTACCTGATTACCGCCGGGGGTACTATTCCTCTTCACGGGTCGGTGCAGTCTCCATTGCATCCTCGCCGTACCCCGGCCCCTAAGGGGAACAAAAGGACAACAAGGTGAGACAACGGGACAAATAAGGGGAACTCTTCTCACCACAATAGATTTACCTAATTTTACCACCGGAGGCATAATTCCCCGAACTTCATATTTTCTCTCCACACCTGAATAAGGGAACAAGCAGCAGGTTACATTCTGGCCTTATTTTATTGAACTGTGTAGGATAAGCCAAATCCTTACCTGAACTTCGTCAGCTACCACGAGGAACTCTTTGCTGGGGTCAAGCTGCAAACTGCAAGGAATCGGACAAGAGTGAAAGTCAGACATGTGAACTCTTACAAACTACATACTTTTCGGAGTCAATATTGTTCTGGAACTCACCAATTCCTTTGAGCCAGTGAAGCAACTGGTTATCAACGCGCCCCTGCGCTCAATGCAGGATGGAGAGCTCATCTTTTCAAACCATCAGGTGAGACTATAAGAAGGGACATTAAAGGTGATCTGTGGGGAGAACAGCGGGGGTGGGGGGATTTACGCTCAACTCCACGGGTGGTTAATTCCCTTTCTCCATTTGCAGAAGAATATTCCTACGGGCCAAGCAAACGAAGCTAGGTGGGCCAGTCCAGTCCGTCATCTCAGCCCTATGCGTCACATTGGTGGAGACCACAGCTGTCCAGTTCAGATCGACGCCTCTGTGGGAGCCAGGTGAGCATAGCAGAAAGTGAAGCCTATCCACAAATTCCCACCCGGGCGTTATGGATACCTCAGAGACTGACCAATTGGCCCAATTACTAGGGGAACTAAAGGCTGAAGTGCATTCCGCCCGTCAAGAAACCAGTGCTCTTAGGAGAGAACTGATTTTGTCAAAGGAGTGAACTGATGACCTTGCTAGGCAACTATTGGAAAGCCAGGCTGGACAAGCACCCCTACCTGGTTCCGGGGGAAATCCATCTCCTGTGTTATCGAGTAACCCTGTGCAAATAAACCTACCAGGAAATATTCCATTAGCTCCACCCGAACGCTTTGCCGGAGATCCCAAAAGGTTCGCCGTGTTTATGAACCAATGCTGCCTGCACTTTTTATGCAGATCTGGAGCCTTCCCAAACAATCAAGCCAAGGTAGCCTTTGTATTGTCATATCTCAGCGGCAGTGCAGCTGATTGATCAATTCCACTAGTCACTCAGGATGACCCAATTCTTCGGGATTTTCAGGGCTTCAAACTAGCATGGAAAGACTATTTGCCCTGCACTCCAAATGACAGGCCCTGTATAACAAACTTTTATCCTACATCGCAACCTTTAATAGGTTGATAGTGGAAACTGGATGGCCTGAGGTAAAACGAATCACATTATTTCATCGAGGGCTTCAAGGAGAACTCAAGGATTTCTTGGCTCAAGTCGTGAACCCACCTCAAGACTGCGCTGAAAATATAGACTTTGTGGTCCAGTTAGATCAGAGACTTCAGAACAGAAATGCTGATCGAGCCAAGTTTGAGAATCGGGTGTTGGTCAAAACCCACGCTAACCCCAAAGGAGCAGATGCTTCAGAACCCATGCAAATCGGAGGGGTTAAAGGACCCTTAACCCAGAAGGAAAGAGAAAGGAGACGACAAATTCAATTGTGTCTATATTGTGGACTTCTGGGCATTTTCTACGGAATTGCCCTGTAAAACCACCCAAGAAGGTGGTAGAAGCTGCTGATAAAAGCCATATGGAGTCAGACTCGGGAAACAACCACGCCTGACAAGCGTAGAGGTCCGCTTGCCGAGCTTGAAGAAGGATACTCTGACCTCGCATTTCATCATACCAATGGTCCTCGTAGATCCAGGCCAGCCATCGCGTATGCACGCAGTAAGGGCACACATTGATAGCGGGGCCATAGGAAACTATGTGGACTATGAATTGGCTTCCAGGATGATTCTACCTCTCTGCCGAAAAACCACCTCAGATGTCATCACCACAGTCGTTGGAACTGAAATTGCCTCTGGGCGTTTAACTCATTCCACCGCAGAGATGACACTATTAGTTCAGGATGGGCATCGAGAGACTATTGTGTTTGATCTAATCAAAGCCCCACATTTCCAAATAATATTGCGGATAACTTGGTTGGAAACACATAATCCTTGTATTGATTGGCGAGAGAAGAGAATAACCTTCCCGGATTGTGCACAAACCTGTTACCCAAAGAAAAATCAGAACGAAGGCCTGGCCACAATAACCACAGCAGTCATGCAACTACCTCCAGAATACCAAGAATTCCAGGATGTCTTCCAAAAGGAACAGGCAAACACCTTACCTCCTCACAGATCGTACGATTGTCAAATCAATCTTATGCCCGGTGCACAACCCCCTTGTAGCAGGATCTATGCCCTTACGGAACCTGAGAACCTTCACCTACGACAATATTTAGATCAGTACCTTGCCAATGGCTTTATTTGCCCATCCAAGTCCCCTGCATCTTCAGCTTTGTTCTTCGTGCCCAAAAAGGAAGGTGACCTCAGAACGTGCATAGACTACCGCGCATTGAACCAGATAACTGTTAAGAACCGATACCCATTGCCTCTGATCCCTGAACTACTAGACCAAGTGAAGGACGCTTGTATATACACTAAATTAGATCTCCGGGGGGCATACCATCTGGTACGTGTAAAAGAGGGCGACGAATGGAAGACTGCTTTCCGCAGTAAGTATGAGTTATTCGAATACCAGGTGATGCCTTTCGGGTTGTGCAATGCACCAGCAGCCTTCCAATACTTCATGAACAATGTCCTTCGTGAACTCATTGACGTTTGTGTTGTTGTGTATATTGATGATATTCTAGTATAATCCTCTTCAGAATCTGACCATGTGAAGCACGTCTGAGCAGTCC
Organism: Ambystoma mexicanum; assembly: GCF_040938575.1. Taxonomy (NCBI): domain Eukaryota; kingdom Metazoa; phylum Chordata; class Amphibia; order Caudata; family Ambystomatidae; genus Ambystoma; species Ambystoma mexicanum. The sequence continues at coordinate 1,457,736,731 of NC_090921.1, forward strand.
TTGAGAAATTGCGCCAGCACAAACTATATGCAAAACTAGAAAAATGTGTTTTTCATGCAACAGAAGTTGAATTCCTTGGGTTTATCCTGACCCCAAAGGGAGTCCGAATGGACTAACGAAAGGTGGACGCAATCCTTAAGTGGCCATCACCAAGTTCAGTTAAAGGAGTGCAAAGCATGCTCGGCTTTGCCACTTTCTACCGCAGATTCATCCCAGATTTTTCACATGTCGTACATCCCATCACAGCACTCTTGCGAAAAAATAAACGCTTTATATGGACTGAAGAAGCTAAAAAAGCCTTCTAAGAGCTGAAAGCGAAATTCACGTCTGCACCTGTGTTAAAGCACCCGCGCCCTGAACTTCCATACATAGTGGAAACTGATGCATCCAGTCCAGCCATGGGAGCTGTCCTGTCTCAAAAGGACCCTGATACTGGCCAGCTTCACCCAGTAGCATTTTGGTCCAGAAAGTTCTCGGCACCCGAGTTAAACTATGCGGTTACCGACAAGGAGTTATTAGCCATTAAATCCGCCTTCAAGGCTTGGCAGCACTATCTTCTCGGTGCCAGGCATACCATTACTGTGATCACCGATCACCAGAACTTACAGTATTTAAAAACAGCCAGGGCCCAATCGTCACGTCAACTCCGATGGGCATTGTTGTTTGCCGAGTTTGATTTCGTGATAACCTATCAACCAGGTTGTAAGGATGGTAAAGCAGACGCCTTATCCCGAATAGGGATTGGAGAGGCAGAAGTGAACTCAGAACCAGTACCTATAATTTCCGAACAAAGGATCCTTGGCATGACTACTCTACAGACACTAGAGGACATTCAGGTAAAGATCCAGCAACTCTTTGATCCTACAGCCCTGCAGGACTGGGTAAAGAAAGGCCCAGACTACTCTGTCACCAATGATCTGCCTTATTACCAAGGACGACTGTTTCTGCCACACAAGGAACTACAAGAGCTAGTCATTTCCCGTTATCATGATACCCTAATGGAGGGGCACCCAGGTATTGCAAAAACTGAAGCTAAAATTAAAAGACAATTCTGGTGGCCCACCTGACGAAAGGATATTAAATCATTTGAGATGTCTTGTGGCATTTGCGCCCAAAACAAAAGTCAAAAGAAAAAACCAGCTGGACTCTTACAACCTTTAGACATTCCGCCTACACCATGGCACACCTTATCATTAGATTTTATTACTGATCTACCTCCTTGTAATGGGTTTAACACCATTCTAGGTATTGTGGATCTTTTTTCCAAGATGGCCCACTTTATTCCTTTAAAAGGACTACCTTCAGCCTTAATCCTGGCCAAAGAATTCTTCGAAAACATTGTTCGCATACATGGATTTCCGTCAGTGTTGGTCTCTGACCGGGGCAGTCAATTCATTTCACATTTTTTGAAGAAATGTTGTCAATTGGCACAAATCGACGTGAGATTATTGACCAGTCACCACCCACAGACCGATGGTCAAACGGAGAGGACCAACCAGACTCTTGAAAAATACCTGCGTTGTATGTTACATCAAACTGAGAGTAATTGGAAGAACATCCTTTGGATCGCCGAATATGCATACAATAATTCAGTACATTCTGGAACTGGACAAAGTCCCTTTTATACCCTATATGGGCACCACCCTCGAACCTCAGACCTTGACTCACCCCAACACTTAGAAATGCCCGCAGTGGACCATCTACACGCTACGATTACACAATCCTTTAAGGAGGCAACTGCACATTTGAAACAGGCGAAGGAGAAATATAAGAAAGATGCTGATCGGCATAGAAGTGATACTCCACAGTACCAGTTAGGGGACCAAGTATGGTTGGCCACAAAACACAAACCTCTCAAGGGAACGCGGACCTTTAACCCTATATATTTGGGACCTTACTCTATTAAGGCCATTATCAACCCGGTGGCCGTCAAGTTGGACTTACCTGCTAATATGCGAATTCATCCCGTCTTTTATGTGTCACTTTTGAAGCCAGTGCAACCAGGGACAAGACTAACCAAGCCACCAGACCCCGTCCTTATAGACGGGGAACCCGAATTTGAAGTTAAGAACATCCTGGACGCCAAGATGGTGAAGTCAGAACTTTTTTATTTAATCAACTGGAAAGGCTACGGACCACAGGAAAGATCTTGGGAACCTAGTGACCACGTGCATGCACCTCGATTGGTGAAAAGATTCCACCGAATTTTCCCAGACAAACCAAAACCACGGGGAGGAACGACTTTAGGGGGTGAGTGCTGTCATGATGCCTACCCCCGGGGAACCAGACCAGGTCCAGCAACCCCGGAAGCAGGCATCAAGTTATTTTGAGCAAGCCCAAAAACCCCTCCTAGGGGCTGTTTGGGTGCGGTCCTGGTGCCTATGGCGCCAGGGTCATATGGGGAGATTCAGTCCTGGCGCCACAGGCGCCAGGCTCATAGAGCAGAACTTACCTGATGCAGACCATGCTGAAAGCTTACCTGGTGCAGACCATGCTGCAGAGCTCCAAGCCAAATGAGGCTTGGAAGGGACTATTTTACCTAGGGACTATTTTTTACACGGGTGGGGCTTGGGAGGAATACTTACCTGGGACTACTTTGGAGGCTATTTAAACCACGCCCGAAGAGCAGCACACGCTTCGCGTTATTCTGCATCCAGCAGCGTAACGCTCACCGTGTCTGCAAGCCTGCATCCAGTCTTCTGCCACGCCCGCCTCGAGTCTGCAGCTCCTAGAAAAAGGGAGGAACAGAAGGAGAAAAGATTAGAATAAGAGCAAACCTTCGATCCTTACCTGAATTCCAGATCCACCGCGCCTTCGAGCTGGAAGAAAGAAGCATTTTACGCGCGCCGCCTCGCCTGCTGCAGTGCCGCGCTGAACTCACCGGCCTTTGCAGCATCCTCACGATCCACCGCATCCTTCTGCACGTTCCCACCACATTCTGGCACGTAAGGGGAACACAAGAACAGCAAAGGTGAGCCAAGGAAATAAACAGAGGCAATAGTAACTACCCCCATAGACTTACCTGATTACCGCCGGGGGTAATGTTCCTCTTCACGGGTCGGTGCAGTCTCCATTGCATCCTCGCCGTACCCCGGCCCCTAAGGGGAACAAAAGGACAACAAGGTGAGACAACGGGACAAATAAGGGGAACTCTTCTCACCGCAATAGACTTACCTAATTTTACCGCCGGAGGCATAATTCCCCGAACTTCATATTTTCTCTCCACACCTAAATAAGGGAACAAGCAACAGGTTACATTCTGGCCTTATTTTATTGAACTGTGTAGGATAAGCCAAATCCTTACCTGAACTTCGTCAGCTACCACGAGGAACTCTTTGCTGGGGTCCAGCTGCAAACTGCAAGGAATCGGACAAGAGTGAAAGTCAGACATGTGAACTCTTACGAACTACATACTTTTCGGAGTCAATATTGTTGTGGAACTCACCAATTCCTTCGAGCCAGTGAAGCAACTGGTTATCAACACACCCCTGCCTTCAATGCAGGATGGAGAGCTCATCTTTTCAAACCATCAGGTGAGACTATAAGAGGGGACATTAAAGGTGATCTGTGGGGAGAACAGCGGGGATGGGGGGATTTACGCTCAACTCCACGGGTGGTTAATTCCCTTTCTCCATTTGCAGAAGAATATTCCTACCGGCCAAGCAAACGAAGCTAGGTGGGCCAGCCCAGTCCGTCATCTCGGCCCTACGCGTCACATTGGTGGAGACCACAGCTGTCCAGTTCAGATCGACGCCTCTGTGGGAGCCAGGTGAATGTAACAGTAATGTGTCATACTTCTCGGATGACATCCCTATCTACACTGAAGATGCTGCGACTCACGATGCAGATCTGAGAAAGCTGCTGGGAAAACTGCAAGAAGCAGGAGTACACCTAAGATACAAAAAGTGCGTCATTAAAGCTAGCGAAGTAGAATTCCCAGGGTACATATTCTCAAAAGATGGTGCCAGTCCCAAAAGGAATTTCCTACAGGCCATAGTTAAAGCTCTAGAACCCACTACAAAGGATGAACTATGCTCATTCCTAGGATTAGCGGAATACGATGCTAAATTTGTACCACAGTTCTCGGAGACTACAGCCCCTGCTAAGAGAACTCATAAAGAAGGGGCAAAGTTTCGAATGGCATCAAGAGCAACAAACTGCCTTTGAGGAAGTAAAAAGGAGAATAGTAAATACTCTGTGTCTGAAGCCACTCAATCCTACGTGGGACACATGCATAACCACTGATGCCAATGCCTATGGACTGGGAGCCACACTAACTCAGAGGAAAGGTGACGTGGAACAAGCGGCTGTATTTGCATCCAAAGCACTATCAGACGCAGAAATAAATGATTCGACGGTCGAGAAGGAAATGCTTGCATGTGCCTGGGCAGTAGAGTACTTCCAGACTTATGTATGGGGCTTAAGGTTTCACTTGGTCACGGATCACAAATCCCTGATTCACCTGTTAAGTCCAGTGGGCACAAAGACGTCCACTCTGAGACTAGCACACATAGCCTCTAAACTACAAGAATACACCTACGACATAGTGCACATAGCGGGTTGGAAGAATGCGCAGGCCGACTGCATGTCATTTACGAGAACACAGAGGATCAGCCACCATGTTCCTCAAGGACGAATGTGTAGTAGCGTCTGTGAGTGACATCTGGGGCCGTGATTTCTAAGAGATGAGCAAAAGTCATTGATTGTAAGTCAGCCAGAGATCCGACCCTGAGAAGAATTGCTGAATGGGTTCGCAATGGGTGGCTCAGCTAAATGACTGTTCCAGAAGGATTAAGACCCTACTGGAATGTAAGTGAAGACATTTATGAAGTGGATGTACTGGTAATGAGAGGGGATCAAGTGATCGAGCCTTGAGGGATGAGGAAAGTGATCCTGTGCAGGGCACACTCTGGTCATTTAGGTGGAAATATGACTAGGCACAGAGCGCGAGAAGCTTACTGGTCGCCGTGTATGGATCAAGACATAGAGTGATGATATAAAGGTGCCATGAATGCATAAACAGTGACAAGAGGCTCAAAGTGCAGCAAGCACCATTGATTCCCATCTAGATCGCCACAAGTGTGGCACAAATTGGTTATTTACTTAATTGGACCCTAAGATACGATGTTGCCATCCTGGCTTCACCGATAACAACTCCTGCGGCACGTGTCTTCATCTGGGTCGTCTGGGTCTCATCTGGCATCCTTTCTTTCCTCTGATTGATCGCTCTGGAAGTCTATTCTTGGAGCCAGAGGGTTCCATCAGGAGGAAGAACTCATCGGCTACACGACGTGGGCAACTCGCATCTGACATAATCAGAAGCCATAATATGGATGCCAATGAGACGCTGACCAATATTTTACAATTGGTGGCCGACTTACCCAATGACATGACTGCGGCTCATTCAGCCACGCAGCATTGCATTGATGAGTTGCAAGCAGGGTTTCAACCCCTTGGGGCAGTTGCGCCTCTTTTGGCTAGTGTCTCTGGGGCAGGTGCTGGTCCCCCCCAACAGGGTTCTGGACCAGTTTATATGACTGCCCAGTTCCCTTTGGCTCCACCGGAACGGTTCACTGGAGACCCCAAGACCTATCGGACCTTTTTGAACCAATGTAGACTGCATTTTCTGTGCCATCCTGCCTCTTTTCCGGATTCCACTACCAAGGCGGCGTTTCTGTTATCCCATTTAGGGGGTACCGCGGCTGCTTGGGCCAATCCGTTGTTGGAAGATGGCAGCCATCTTCTTTACAATTGTGACGCCCTAATTGAGGCTATGAGTCGTGTGTTCGACACACGTTACGCCACACAAGCTACTGATTTGGAACTGCTCGGTCTCCAACAAGGCAGTTCGCCTCTCTTGTCTTATCTAGCCAAGTTCAATCAGCTGGTGGCGGAAACCGCTTGGCCCTAAGAAAAGAAGGCCTCTCTCTTCTATAAAGGGCTATCCGACTCCCTAAAAGACACACTGGCCACCGTCCCGGTAATCCCCACAACTTTTTGGGAATTATTGGATTTGGTTCTCCAAATCGATTCCCGACAAGCAGCAAGGAGGGGTGAAAAGAGAATGGCTCCTCCTGTTTCTCTCTCCGCCCCCTTATCTGCCGCTGGGTCCACGGAACCCATGCAGATCGGGGCACTTAGAACTCCTTTGTCGGCAGAAGTTAGGGAACACCGGAAGAAGAACGGCTTATGTTTCTACTTCGGAGGATCAGACCACTTACTTCGAGAATGTACCAAAAAACCCACTAAGAAAAAGGGAAACGCCAAAACCCGGTGACTGAAGGGCTCCAGATGCCGGGTGGTTCTTCGATAGATCCCACAGTTTACAGCCCTTATTGTCTGTCTGTTTCCCTGTCGTTCCCCGGTTCTGAGAAATGGGCCGTGATGATGGTCTTGGACTCAGGAGCCACGGGGAACTACGTGGATGCCGCTTATGCCCGGGATTTGGGTCTGCCGGTTGTGCATAAGACATGTCCTGAAGTGGTGAATTCAGTGAATGGCTCTTCCTTGGTCTCTGGGTTAGTGACGGAGCGGACCACTGATCTCACCATGATCACAGACTGCGGTCATCAAGAGAGCATATATTTTGACCTCATTGCGGCACCGCAGTTCAAATTCATTCTTGGTTTACCATGGTTAAAATTGCATAATCCCTCTGTGGATTGGCATTCTGGGGAAGTATGTTTTCTCTCGGAATACTGTGAAAATAAGTGCCTAACTATCAGTTCAGAGACCACCAGTCCAAGTCATGCTCTCGCTGAAACTACCCGTACTGTGGGTGCAGTAGTCAACACTGTCCTTCCTATGGTGTACAGGGAATATCAGGACGTATTCGACGCACGTGGGGCAGAGGTACTTCCGCCACACAGGCCCTATGACTGCCCCATTGAACTGATTCCTGGAGCCAAGATCCCGTCTGGGCGTATATATTCACTGATCCCTAAGGAGGACGTGATTTTGAAGGAATATATTGAGAAATCCTTGAGTACTGGCTTTATTCGTCCTTCCCGTTCACCTGCTGCCTCCCCCATGTTCTTTGTCCCTAAGAAGGAGGGGAACCTGTGTCCCTGCATCGATTACCGTGTATTGAATGCCGTCACGATCAGAAATCAATATCCGATACCTCTGATTTCAGTCTTATTGGACCAATTGGGTGCAGCTAAGGTGTTCACTAAACTGGATTTGAGGGGGGCCTACAATCTCGTACGGATTTGCGAAGGCGACGAGTGGAAGACTGCCTTCAAAACCAAATATGGCCTCTTTGAATACTGCGTTATGCCCTTTGGCCTGTGTAACGCTCCAGCGACCTTCCAATACTTTATCAACGACGTATTTCATGACATGCTAGACCAATATGTAGTCGTTTATCTAGACGACATCTTGATCTACTCTCCTTCAGTTGACACTCACGTCGTCCATGTCTCTAACGTTTTGCAACGTTTAAGGGAGAACCACTTGTATGCCAAGTTGGACAAATGCAGGTTCCATGAAACTGAGGTGGAGTTCCTAGGCTATGATATTACTAGCCGGGGAGTGCAGATGAGCCAGTCTAAGGTTACCGTAATATTGGAGTGGCCTTGTCCCAGTACCTTGAAGGCCCTGCAATCCTTTCTAGGCTTTGCGAATTTCTATCGGCGGTTTACCCAAGACTTCTCGGCCATTGCCTCTCCACTTACCAAACTAACCAGCACCAAATGCTTGTTTTAATGGAACGAGGACGCTCAACGGGCTTTTGAGACCTTAAAGTCTGCTTTTACCTCTGCTCCCGTCCTTCAACATCCGGATCCATCTTTGCCTTTCATTGTAGAAGCAGATGCATCAGATGTTGCACTGGGAGCCATCTTGTCCCAGCATTGCCCAGAGTCCACTGGATTACATCCTGTTGCGTATCACTCCAGAAAACTCACCTCTTATGAGAGGAACTATACGATCACAGAACGGGAATTCTTAGCAGTGAGGGACGCTTTTATGGTATGGAGACATCATCTTTTGGGGTCCTCTGAACCGGTTCAAGTGTTCACTGATCACCGAAATCTCTTGGCGCTGCAATCAGTGAAGTGTACCACGGCACGCCATGCCAGGTGGCATTAATTTTTTGCCATGTTCAACTTCACCATTACCTATCGCCCTGGGTCTCTGAACTCGAAGGCGGATGCTCTCTCCCGTATCCATGGGGTTCTCCAGCATGGGGTCTGGCATGGATTCACATGCTCATGAATATTCCCCGTCGTCAGGCTGGGAATCCTCGGTAAAGAAAAAACCAGTATCAGTTTCGTTTCTGATCTGTCTTTCGTAGTAATAACCAATCACTGGTCTCTGCGTCATACTGACCACAGCCAATGACTGCCCTCTACCTAAGCACCGCCTCTGGCAGCCATCTTCAGATTTTTACCGCACGTTCATGTGTTGGGATCCTCGTGCTATTGCTCTCGAGCGTTAGTGCTTTTTTCGCGCTTTTTCACAAAAAAACTTCGATTCTTTCGGTCAAAAGAGCCTCAAGCTCCACCGATCCTACATCCGATCAACGGGGACCCGTGTCGGATTCATCTGTGCCCCTCAAGGGTGAAGATTTCGTCGAGCTACGCTTCGGAGGACTCCAGAAGCTTCTCAGGCCCGGTCTCGGAGATGGCCCAGGAGAAGGGAAGCTCGACGCCCGGAAAGCTGTTCAGGGTCTGCCCTGGATGCCAGCTGCAGAACGTCTTCAAGGAGGACGAACACTCTTTCTGCCTTTACTGCCTTCATGAGGACAAGACGCACGTGGAGAAGGACTGTGCGTTTTGCGGCAACATGTCGGAACGGACCATGAAGGACCGCCATCAACGTCTCGCCAACTGGCTGGAGGGTAAGAGCCCGTCTGGCGAGAAGAAGAAGAAATCCGAGCGGTCTTCTAAGACCTTTGAGGGCGCCCCGGCGACGGGGGCCCAACATAAGGCCAAGCACCGCGAGTCCGCTGGCACCGGGAGCGCCGAACGGTCGGGCTCTACGGGCGCCAGGCAGGGCGCACCCTCCCCGGCACCATCAACCACGAGCCAACGCTCTGGGTCGGGTAAGAGGAAGGCCGAGCACCCGGCGAAGCTCCTGGAGAGGCCCCGGTCGAGCTCTAAGGCAGAGGAGGAGCGTGGCAGTGCCCCCTCCCTCAAGGATAAGGCGGTGAGCGCACCTAAGGTGGTGAAGGCCTTGATCCATCCGACCAAGCCCTCTATCGAAACGGTCGCGGCGGCCCTGGCTCAGCCTGTGGTGGCTACACCAGTGGTGGCGACCTCAGGGCCCAGAATCTCCCTGCCTCCGCGGAGGGAGTCTTCCTTTGTGCCCATCGATAGGACCCCCGTGAAACCCTCCGTGGGGAAGAAGAAGGGGGGGCAGGGCGTCGTCGTAGATTCGGCCTCAACCTCAGAAGAGGAGCTGATCGAGGTCTTAAGCCACGGCCTAGGCGTGGAAGAAGGCCAGCCCGTCGGAATGGACCCCGACGCAGGTGACGACGACGACATCGTCGAGGATACCGACGGGGCCCCTGCTCGCCCGTCGGATTCCGCTCTGCCAGCGCCGCAAGACAACTCGGCGGCCATTTTGTTGGCCCTACAGTCCTTATGCTCCGAGATAAGGACGAGGCTACCGTTACCGACAGAGGAACCTCTCCCGTCGGGGGATCCAGAACCGGGACCTTCTGGTGTTCCCCCTACCAAGAAAAGAAGGATCCATCCACCACCTCCTTTTCAACCGTCGCGCCCCGTCCAGCCCTCCTCCCCGTCCACCCGAGGGGATGATACGGGGACTGACACGGCAGCGACGGGTACGGACGACGAGGCATACGACGAGGATTTTCCGTCGTCGCCTCCCACCAAGGCTTCTCCGCCCGACGAGATCGGATCTTTCCACTCCATGATCTCCAGGGCTTCCGAGCTTTTCCAACTCTGCCCTGAGGAGAAGAAAAAGGAAGACTTCCTTTATCAGCGGCGCGAGGCCAAGAGGAAGACGGTCCTCGCAGTGCCTCTGTTGGACGACATTTGGGATGAGGGCCTTTCCCTCCTCAAGAACCCTTCCACGACGCCAGCTAGAAGAGACCGGTACGAGAAAAAGTACCGGGTCCCGGACACGGCCCCCCTATGCCTCCGGGCGCAGCCTACCCCGGACTCCGTCGTCTCCGCGGCAGCCAGGAAGAAAGCGGGGGGGGGTGCGGCCTCCACATCTACTTCCCCGCCGGACGGCGAGGGGAAGAAATTGGATGCTATGGGACGTAGAGTCATCTCGTCGGCAGCGACGACGATTAAAGCGGCCAACGCCTTGGCTATCGTGGCCCGCTACGACAGGGAGCTCTGGTACAAGATAGCTCCCCTGCTGGATTTTCTGCCGGACGACAAGAGGGCGGAGGCCCTTGAGATCCTGCAGGAAGGTGAGGTGGCGTCGGACCACGCCATCACCGTGGCGACGGACATCGCCGACACTGGGTTCCGCCAGCTGGGCAACGGCGTTTGCCTTCGACGTCGTGGATGGCTCAAAGCTACAGACTTTCGGCAGGACGTCCAGACCAGAGTCCTGGACATGCCCTTCGACGGAAACAACCTGTTTGGGAAGACAGTGGACGATTCCCTTCAGGCCATCAAGGCGGATACTGAGACGGCCAGGGCCCTTGGAGTCCTGCAGCAACGACGAACGCCCTTTCGGAGCGGCGGAGGCAAGGGCGCCTCCAAAGGTTCCGGCGGCGGTTTCGCTTCCTACCGTCAAGCGGCCCGCTCGTCGTCGCAAGAGGCCTACAGAGGACGAGGCAAGTCTAGCGGACCCCGCCGTCGTCGCCAAGGAGGTCAAGGCGGCAAGGCCGCGTCCAAGCAGGATTGAACCGGCCGTGGGGTCGGGCCCCCACCGAAGCACCCCGGTGGGAGGCCGGCTGGCGGGCTTCGTCAGCGTGTGGGAGTCCATCTCCACCGACCGTTGGGTGCTGGACGCCCTGGCCCGGGGCCACGGGCTCGAGTTTCAAAGAAGGTGCCCGCGCGTCCCCCCCGTGGCCAGGAAAGAACTTCACGTCCCTCAACTTCTCCTGGAGGTAAAGGCGATGCTCAGAAAGGGCGCCATCGAACTCGTCCCAAAGAGGCTTCGGGGCTCCGGAGTCTACTCGCGATACTTCCTCGTGAAGAAGAAGACGGGAGGATGGCGCCCCATCCTAGACCTGCGACGTCTGAACAAGTTCATCAAGGCGCAGAAGTTCCGGATGGTCACCCTCCAGCACGTCCTGGGTCAGCTGGAGGAAGGAGACTTCCTATCGTCGTTGGATTTGGAGGATGCCTACTTCCACATTCCCATCCTAAAGGGGCACCGAAAATTCCTCAGATTCGTGGTCCAAGGGCGTCATTACCAGTTCAAAGCCCTTCCCTTCGGACTACGGTCGGCACCCAGGGTATTCACCAAGTGCCTCGCACCGGTGGCGGCGCAGCTGCGCCGCGAGGGGATTCACGTCTACCCCTACCTGGACGACTGGCTCATCCGCGCCAAGACGAGGGAACTCGCCGTGGTCCACACGGCAAGGACCGTCCAACTCCTCACGGACCTGGGATTCTCCGTGAACTACGCCAAATCCCACCTGGTGCCCGCGCAAGTCGCACTGTTTCTGGGAGCGAGGCTCGACACATTGTCCCTTCTGGCCTCCCCGTCGGAGGAGAGGACCAGGACCATCTTGGGCAAGGTGCAACGGATGTTGGTGGCCGACGCGGCCAAGGTGAGGTCCATCAAGTCCCTCCTCGGGATGATGTCTTCCTGCATCTACCTCATTCCCATGTGCAGGCTCCGGATGCGCCCGTTGCAAGAATTCCTGGATGCGCGCTGGATCCAGACGACGGGCAGCTTCGAGGAAAGGATCAAGCTCGACGAGAGTTTCCGACGAGCGATACGGTGGTGGGGCACCCGCGCGCATCTGACGGCGGGCATGGACTTCCAGACCCCAGCCCACCAGGAGACTGTGACCACGGATGCCTCCCTGGAAGGGTGGGGAGCGCACACCGAAAATCTGCACGCAAGGGGACTCTGGCTCCCGACGGAGAAGTCCCTGCATATCAACGTCCTGGAGCTCCGTGCAGTGTTTTGGGCCCTCAGGTCCTTCCTTCCGTCCCTCAAGGGCAAGGTGGTGAGGATCTTCACCGACAACACCACCACCATGTTTTACATCAGGAAACAGGGCGGAACCAGGTCCCCAGCGCTGTCCAAGGAGGCGCAGGACCTGTGGCATTGGGCCGTCGCCCAAGGGATTTTTCTGGTGCCGTTTCATCTGGCAGGGATAAAAAACACCATCGCCGACTCACTCAGCAGGGAGCTGCGCTCGTGCCACGAGTGGGAACTACGGCAGGATCTGGTGGATCGCCTCTTCCGACGGTGGGGCACACCCCAGATCGACCTGTTCGCGACGGCGACGAACACCAAGTGCCGGAGGTTCGCCAGCAGGTTTCCCCAGACGAGGAGCATGGGCGATGCTTTCTCGTTCCCCTGGGAGGGCCTGTTCCTCTACGCGTTCCCTCCCTTGCCTCTGCTAATCCGGCTCGTCAACCAGCTCAAGAGGTCACGGTGCAGGATGATCCTCGTCGCACCTGCGTGGCCGAGGCAGATATGGTTCCCGGACCTTCTGGACTTGTCAGCGTCCCCGCCGATCAAGCTGCCGGCGGACGCGGATCTACTCTCCAGGGAAGGAGGCGCCATCCTCCACCACGACCCGAAGTCGCTGAACTTGCAGGCCTGGCTCCTGCAGCGCTAGAGTTTGGAGGATACGACATACCGGCCGATTGCAGAGAGGTTCTTGCAAAGGCCAGGGCGTCCTCGACTCTTAAATGCTACGGACACAAATGGAAGAGGTTCTCTGTCTGGTGCCACGCACAGAAGATTAACCCTCTACGGATTACGGCTCCCCAAGTACTGCCGTACCTGCTGACGCTGGCCAAAGCTGGTCTGGCACACGCGTCCATCAAGATTCATCTTGCTGCGATCTCCCGATACACCAGAACCACGGGGCGGACGTCCTTGTGGTCTCATCGTCTGGTGAAAGAGTTCATGAAGGGACTGTTCAGATCGTTCCCGCCGGTGAAGGCTCCGGCCCCGGCGTGGGAGCTCAACGTGGTGCTGACCAAGCTCATGGGACCTCCGTTCGAGCCTCTGCACTCGGCCCCGTTGAAGTTTCTATCGTGGAAAACAGCTTTTCTTGTGGCCATCACCTCCGCACGACGAGTGGGAGAGATCCAGGCCCTTTCCTGCAAGGCCCCGTACTTGACTTTCCACGACACGAGGGTAGTGCTCAGGACGCACCCCTCCTTCATGCCCAAGGTGCCGTCGGACTTCCATCTCAACGAACCCTTGGTGTTGCCTGTGTTCTTCCCGTCGCCTTCGTCGCCGGCTGAGAGGACTTTGCACTCGCTGGATGTGGCTAGAGCGCTGAAGTTCTACGTAGACCGCACGAAGTGTTTTCGGAAGACGTCACAACTCTTTGTGAACTTTGGACCTGTCAATCAGGGGAAGGCTCTCTCGAAGGCTTCCATTTCCAGATGGCTCTCCGGCTGTATCATGTACTGTCATCGGTTGGCAAACCGACCGCTGCCTGGCCGTCCGAGAGCCCATTCCACCAGAGCGATCGCAGCTACCACGGCGTTCCTATCTGGTGTGCCCCTGCTGGACATATGCAGGGCTGCTACGTGGAGGTCGACGCACACCTTCACGAAATTCTACTGCGTCGACCGGGATTCCAGGGAGGAGTCCAGGGTCGGCCAAGCAGTGCTGCGCAACCTGTTCGCCTGAGGTGAGCCTGGTGAGGAGGTAAGATGCTTAATGTTGAGTTTATGTGATGCTTAATGTTGAGCCTTTGCCACCTCCCGTGGTTGTGCATGTGTGTACTGCTATGTATTCTTTATTCATGAGCATGTGAATCCATGCCAGACCCCATGCTGGAGAAGGAACAAGTTACTTACATGTAACTGTTGTTCTCCAGCATGGGTCTGGCATGGATTCACATGCGAACCCTCCCGCCTACCCCTCTGCGGCTCTACACTTGGTCATACTGCCACTTCACGTGCTTCCAAATCTGAAGATGGCTGCCAGAGGCGGTGCTTAGGTAGAGGGCAGTCATTGGCTGTGGTCAGTATGACGCAGAGACCAGTGATTGGTTATTACTACGAAAGACAGATCAGAAACGAAACTGATACTGGTTTTTTCTTTACCGAGGATTCCCAGCCTGACGACGGGGAATATTCATGAGCATGTGAATCCATGCCAGACCCATGCTGGAGAACAACAGTTACAGGTAAGTAACTTGTTCCTTCCTGAACCATCTGAGCTCAAGGGCGCCCTTCTATTACCTAATCAAGTGGTGTGTGGGTGTACCTTGCGCCCCTCTCTGAAGATAAGAATCCAAGAGTGGGTGAGAACCACTCCCTCCAAGATTGCTAGCCTGGGATTGGAGATCATCCATTCATTGCCTTATAAAAAAGGGTAAAATATATGTACCTGACTCCGACACAAGACACATAGCCATACAATGGTGTCACGATTCAGTGGTAGCTGCACATCCAGGTACTGGGAAAACTATCGACCTTTTGAGAAGGTGGTGCTGGTGGCCCTCCATGTCACACGACGTTAGGGAATACATAGTCTCTTGTGCCACTTGTGCGCAGTGCAAACATCAACCGGGCAAACCTGTGGGCCTACTACAACCCATGCCTATACCAGATAGACCTTGGCTTATGGTTTCTAAGGACTTCATAGTAGAGCTTCCAGTAGTCGACGGCTACGACACTATATGGGTGGTCGTGGACTACTTCACAAAATCAGCCTTGTTTGTACCCTGCCAGGGGATTCCTTCTGCTCCTGTTTTGGCAGAGTTGTTCTTGAAGAACGTCTACCGAAGATTTGGTCTGCCCTCCATTCTCGTTACTGACCGGGGACCACAGTTCACTTCTCGCTTTTGGAGAGCGTTGACAACAACGCTGGGTATAGCGGCAGGTACTCCAGTGCATACCATCCACAAACAGATGGGCAAACTGAGAGGCTGAATGGCACTATGGAGCAGTATCTACGATGTCTTACCCTCCAACGCCAAGATACGTGGGTTTCCGTTCTACCACTGGTGGAGTTCGCCTATAACAACTCTCTGCGCACGGCGACACGTGTATCTCCATTCTTTGCCTTGTATGGCCAACACCCCCGTTCTTTGCCCAGTATTGCTAATTGGCCGTTGCACAATCTGGCTGCCTCTGGTTGTCTTAGGAATCTATCAGATACTCACGCTATGGTCAAGATCCAGTTACTACAGGCCCAGACACGTACTAAGTCTTCTGCAGATGCACATCGCTCCCCGGCTCCTAGCTACCGACCGGGGATGAAGGTCTGGCTGTCCACAAAGAACCTACGCTTGCCTGGTCGACGAGCCTTGTTACCTCGGTTTGTGGGTCCCTAGAGCATTCTGCAGGTTATTAACCCTGCTGCCGTCCGATTGGCCCTTCCTACTAAATGGAAGGTACATCCGGTATTCCATGTCTCTTTAGTGAAACCATGCCACCCATCTATCAGGCTACCTGCTCGTCCTCCGCCGATTAAGGTGCACGGGTTTGATGAATTCGAGGTGGATGCGATCTTGGATACTAAAGTTCAAAGGGGCAGGCGTCTCTATCTGGTCGATTGGAAGGGCTATGGACCCGAAGACCGTACGTGGGAACCTGCGGGGAACATCCATGCTCCGGTCCTTTTGTCTCGTTTCTGGTCTGCTCGGGGGGTGAGACCCCCTTTGAGGGAGGATACTGTCATGTACGGGCGTGCAAGCAGTGCTAAGAAATGGTTGCATAGCCCTTTAAGGACGCTGCAACCAGGTGCCTGGAAGTTGGCATGGCAACGCTGGCGTCCTCTCAGTGTTTCCTTCGGCCGTCGCCGGAATCCGCGGAACGCTGTCATGTGACCTTTCCTTTTTAGGCACCGCCTTCACTTCGTATCGGTGCTTCTGATTGAAAATTGGTGGCGCTTCGTACCTTGTGCTTTGTATCCTGTTCCCTTGAACCCCTGTTGCAGTACCCTTCCTCCTCCCCATTCCCTCCTGTGTTACTGATTGCCTCGTTTCCTCAACCTGGACCGTTACCTGGCCTTGATTCTGGACTGCCTTGTTCTTGTATGCTGCCTGTATCGTGCTTCGACCTCGGACTGCTCACGGACCTCTTTGCCTTCGCCCATTTGTTTTGGTTGCTCTTCGTTTGTCTTCTGGATCCTCACTCACCTGGATTGCGTCTGGAGAATTTTTGGGATTGTTGAACTTTGGAACTTTTCGAACTTTTTGGATTGTCAAACTTGAAACTTGGATTTCCTTGCTACGTACACTAACTCAAAACTGACAAGTGTGTATTAGGCGTCCTCATGCCGGCGGGATAGGTGGTTGGGCTTTTCTTGGATTCTGGATTGTGGATTTCGGATTTGGATTTGTTTCCCTGCCTTTTTCCACCTGACTCTCACTGGCGTTGATCAGGACAAAAACACGGTAAGCCATTGTCTCGCATGGGAAGGGGGTTGTTATTGGCATTTGACAAACACGTATTGCATTCTTAATCTGTTGTGTTCAGGTCTGGTCAGAAGGGCGGTTGGTTATACATTCTGTGTTGTGTTAACCCCTCACTTACAGATCCAATGCCTGTCCTCGGCCACTCGTACCACCCTGGCTTCACCGATAACAACTCCTGCGGCATGTGTCTTCATATGGGTCGTCTGGGTCTCATCTGGCATCCTTTCTTTCCTCTGATTGATTGCTCTGGCTGTCTATTCTTGGAGCCAGAGGGTTCCATCAGGAGGAAGAACTCATCGGCTACACGACGTGGGCAACTCGCATCTGACACAGATGATACCATCACAGAGACTCCAGTTCATCTGAGCGATCCTGGACATTTCCCTGGGAAAAGCCTCGCCACCAGAGGTGAGGGCTCAAGATATTCTGCAGATGGTCAACAAGTTTCAAAATGCCCAACATTTCCCAGCCTTTGACTTTATGAGATTGTTAGGCCTCATGGCATCCTGCATCTTCCTTGTGCCAGAGGCTCGTCTGAGAATGAGATCTCTCCAGTGGGCACTAAGAACCCAGTGGTCACAATACTCAGAAAGAATGACAGATCTCCTCAGGATTCCGGACAAGGTAGCCCACGACCTTCAATGGTGGGCCTATCCAGAGAACATCTTGAAAGGAGAACTGTTTTGGCAACCATGGCCGGAGATAACAGTAGTCACAGACGCATCACTCATGGGGTGGGGAGCCCATGCAAATGACTTGACCATCAGCGGTCGTTGGTCTCCATTGTAGTCCAGACTACACATCAACCTATTAGAGCTGAGAGCGATCAGACTAGCGCTGAAAGCTTTCCTGCCATCAGTACAGGGGAGAAATGTCCTGATAATGACGGACAACACGGTGGCCATGCACTACCTCAACAAAAGAGGAGGCGTAGGGTCACTGCCACTGTGCAGAGAGGCAATGCACCTCCGGTTTTAGGCAATTCAGGAAGAAATCTCTCTATCGGCAGTCCACCTAGCAGGAGAGAAGAACTTGACAGCGGACGCTCTGAGCAGGCAGAGCACAGTCTCCCGCGAGTGGGAGCTAGCTCAGGAAGTCCTTCAAGAGATCTTTGCCCTTTGGGGAACCCCTCAGGTGGATCTGTTCGCCACCAGTACCAACACGAAGTGCAATCTGTTCTGTTCAAGGGAATTTCCCCCTCGAGGAGCTCTAGGGGAGGCGTTCATAGTGGACTGGGAGTTTCCACTCCTTTACGCGTTTCCACCATTCCCTGTTATTCCTCAAATGATCAGGAGGTTGAGAAGATTCCGGAAAACCATGATCCTAATTGCCCCGGACTGGGCCAGGAGAACGTGGTACCCGGACCTTCTGGATATGTCCATCTGCCCTCCAATCCGTCTTCCTTTCAAAGAGAATCTTCTCTCGCAGAAGGGAGGTCAGGTTCTCCATCCAGACATAAGAACCCTCAACCTTCACGCTTGGCTTCTGAAAGGTTGAGGTACAAGGATTGGGACCTTCCTGATGACGTCATGGAGGTGTTGCTTTCGGCCAGAAGGCCAGCAACAAAATCTTTATACCGCTGCCGTTGGAACAAATTTTGCAGCTGGTGTAGAGAGGACAATATCGACCCTTTTTCATGCGGTACACCAACAGTGTTATCGTTTCTACTCTACTTGGCAAACTCAGGCCTTCAAGTTGGCACTGTAAAAGGCTATCTCGCGGCTCTATCGATCTTCAAGCGCACTGCGGAGGAACCATCGTATTTCAAACTACCCTTAGTAATACAATTTCTCAAGGGATTAACTAATGTTTATCCTCCAAGACCATTCAAAGTTCCCTTATGGGACTTAAATTTAGTCTTAAATTTCCTAATGGGTACTCCCTTCGAACCACTCCACTCTTGTTCGCTGAGATTTCTCACTCTTAAAACTGTCCTATTAGTAGCACTAACATCTGCTAGGAGGGTGAGCGAATTACAAGCCCTATCTTGTAAACCCACCCATACAATTTTCCATAAGGACCAAGTTGTCCTACAGGTGAAGCCTAATTTCCTCCCAAAGGTGGCTTCTGAATTTCACATCACTCAGAAAATTACTGCACCTTCGTTCTACTCGCCTCCCCATTTGGGGAAAGAGGAAAAAAGGCTACACAGGCTGGACCCAAGGCGAGCTCTAAGCTTTTACATCAGTAGACTGGCTAGGATTAGGCAAGCAGACCAACTGTTTGTAGGCTACTCAGGTCACAAGTTGGGACTACCCATAACAAAACAGACCATTTCCAGGTGGATTATTTTGGCCATTCTGGAATGTTACAAACTGGCAGGGAAAGAGCCCCCCCCAGAATCTTAGGGCTCATTCAACCAGGGGTATCGCAGCCTCTTTGGCCCTCCAAAGAGGGGTACCAGTCCGAGACATATGTGCAGCTGCCACATGGTCGTCCGCACATACATTCACAAGATTTTACAACCTGGATTCCTCCGCTAGTCAAGAGACCAGATTTGGCAAAGCCGTATTACATTCGGTTCATTCCTAAAAGGGATACATGACATTCTTACTCCCACCTCCAATTACATGCCACTGCTAAGGGAGTCTATCTAAGATAAGGAATAAGTCGGAGGACACAATCCCTTCGAAGAACAAGTCACTTCTTACCTGGTAACGTTCTTTCAATGGGATCTTCCTCCGACGTATTCCTTATCGCCCCTCCCATCCATCCCCGCAGTAATACTTCCCTTGTGGTTGCAGCTCACGCTCCTTCAAGGTCAATAGCCAATTCATGCAAGACTTATCTTATGCTACAAAACGGAACTGAGCAACGGACGCCACGTGTGGCTATTTATGGGCATGGTGACGTCAGCGCCGATACTGTGGCTGTCGAGGGACACCAACTCGGCAGACGTCGAAGCGCAGCGCCCTCTACAGAGAAAAAATTTCCGAGGCCAGCAAGCTGGAGACGAATTATCTAAGATAAGGAATACATCGGTGGAACATCCCATCGAAAGAACGTTAGCAGGTAAGAAGTAACTTTTTCTTCTGCAGGAAACACGACAAGTGAAGGGAGATGAGCGGGCTCTCAAAGGGGTGGGTATAGGACAAGTCCCCTGGAAGGGAGTCGGATTGGTCATGTACAAACATTGTAGAATACGGGAGTATGTAGACACCAAACTACTGGAGGGATGGCTGCTTATACTGCAGGGCACTTTAGAAGGGATGAGAGCAATACTGGCCACAGTATTTGAGCCCAACCAGGGGCAACCAGGGGCAAGCGCAGTTCATACAGAAAGCACTGGGCGAGGTACAGAGGTTGGAAGCTGAACTCTACATCATAGGGGGAGATTTTGACTCCTGGGCGAACAAAACTTGGGATAGAAGAGCAAAGGGGGAGGAAGGGCCTCCAGGCAGAGAGTATAGACTAGGGCACCTACGGCACGCAATAGAGACACGTGGACTAGTGGACGTGTGCAGAATGCAACACTTGCACGAGAGAGAATATACCTTTTTCTCCGCACAGCACACTCCATACTCTAGGATTGATTACCTATACCTGAACAGGGACCAGGGGACAAGGGTGATGAGCTGTAATATTAGGCCAGTAGGATGGACTGACCATGATATGGTCTGGATGACACTAGATATAGAAGGATTGCACAGGCCAGATAGCATCAGGCGCTGTAACGAATTACTCTGGAAGGACCCGCTCTTCGCAGACCAGCTGGCCAAAGCAATAGCAGAATACCTCGAGATGAATGATACAGGGGAAGTCCATGCAGGGGCGGTCTTGGAAGCGGGAAAATCAACTTGGAGGGGGCTCCTGATAAGAGAGGGCACCCAACGGAAAAGGGACAGACACCTGCAGGAGGAGAGACTCCGAAAGAGGAGAGGCTCTCTTGTGCCTGGTTGCAGATTTTGCAAAGCAGCCCCATTGTCACGACACTGCACATGCGCAAAATCTAGGAGCAGGGCCACAGTGCAAGCGCTGTACCAGGGGCATGGCGGTGCCCTCTGGAGCACAAACCCTGAGACGAGGATGAGCCAATCTAGGTCCAGAGGACCAACGACAATGAGGATATAGGCACCATGGGAGAAGACGGCGGCAAGTAAGTGGGGGCGCTGTGCGTGGCTTGGGAGGTAAACTATGGGGTGCAGCTGTGTGTGTCTGGCATGGACGCATGACATCATGAACCCTCCCAGGGAGCCCAGGGCCACCAGGCTTTCAAGGGAACTGCTGATGGAAGGCCCGCAGAAGGCGAGGAGCATGAACAAAAGTGGCAGGTTCCCAGGTGCGATCACAGGGCATGTAATCTTCCCATTCCACCAGATAATAAAACCGTCCCCTTCTGATATGGGAGTCACAAATCTTGCGTACAGCATACTGCGGTTCTGCACCGTGCATGACAGGAGGAGGTGGAGGAGGAGTGCACTCAAAGAGATGAGGAAAATGAGGTTCAACAGAGAAACATGGAAAACAGGATGCACCCACCAAGAAGGTGGTAACTGGAGATGGAAAGAAACAGGACTCACACAATGTGTGATGCGAAAAAAGGACCCATGAAGCAAGGTGCCAGCTTTTTAGGTAGGTAGGAAAGAGGTGGGTTATTTGCTGAAAGCCAGACCTTATCACCCAGAGGTCAGTCTGGGAGGATCTGCATCTGCCAGTGTGTTGTTTATCACTCTGTGTAAGAGTGGATTCTCCGAGACAATGTTGTTCCTGGATCTGAGCCATCAATACATCTACTGAGAGGACTGCAATGTTCATAAGGTTATCCATAGGAACAATCTTCTGGTGCTGGCCATATTTTCACAAAAATGGGATGCGTCCTGTGGTGGTATGTAGGGTGCTGTTGTAAGCCACTTCAGCCATGTCTAGTTGCTCTGCACAGTTGTCTTGTGTGGCATTGGCATAACAACGCAGGTATTTCTCTAATGTTTGGTTAGTGCATTCCATTTGGCCATTTGTTTGGGGTGGTAGCCGGAAATGTGGGCACGATGGATATGTAGATGTTGGCACAGAGCTTTCCAAAAGTGTAAGATGTACTGGGACTCTATCAGAGAGTAAACGGTATATGTAATGTAAAAAATCACACGCCATGTAGGGAGTTTGGAAAGAGGAATGAAGTGAGCCATTTTGCTCAAACAGTCAAACACAACCATAATACAAATACATCCATTAGAATCAGGCAGTTCCACAATAAAGTTAGTGGAGATAGCGTGCCAAGGATATGGGGGTTGCTCCAGAGGTTGGAACAATCCAACAGGTTTGGTCTTACTACTCTTACTTTGTGCACAAACTGGACAACTCAAGGTGTATTGTTCAACGTGCTGAGACAATTTGGGCCACCAAAATTGTCTTGAAATCAGTTTCAATGTGGGTTGCTTCCCCCAGTGACCGCCCACTCGGGAGTCATGGAAACATGCCATCAAAGCAGTATGAAGCTCAGTGGTGGGAAAATACAACTTGCCATAACGGAACAAGGCCATCCATGGATTAAATCCTTGGTGTTGTGGTCAGTTCTTCCAAGCTAGATCTTGACGTATGTGTAGAAGGTATGGCATCACTGCTCCCAATTTTTTTTTGATGGGTCTAAAAGACATGATGTGCCAGCATCCTTATTCCCAGGCTGATTGTCCAAAGATCGGGACAAGGCATCAGCTTCATTGTTTAGAGTACCAGCGATGTACGTTATGTGAAAGAAGAAAGCCCATCTGGCTTGTCTGCTGTTTCGATATTGTAAGGAACGGAGGTACAGTATGTTTTTCTGATCTGTCTTCACTTCTACTGGAAACTGACCTCCTTGTAAACGGTGGCACCACTTGTCAAAGGCTTCCTTTATCGCTAACAGTTCCTTTTCTATAACCGAATAGTTGTGTTTGCTGCAGGTCATTTTACTAGAATAATAGGTCACCAGATCTCCTCCTTTAGTGTCTTTTGCTGATTGAAGAGGTACGGCTCAGAGGGCTCTGTGTGAAGCATCGGTTTCCACGACGAATGGCTGGGTGTCATCTGGATGACGCACAATAGGAGATGATAAAAAGGATTGCTTGAGATGCTGGAAGGCTTGTTCTGCTTGAATGTCCCACAGGAAGGTGTTCTTTGTGCTCAATAATCAGGTCATGTTCAGGGTAAAACGGGCAAATCCTGGTATAAAGTGCCTGTAGAAATTGGTGAACCCTAAAAGCCGTTGGATGACTTTGATGTCTTGAGGGCTCTTCCAATTCATGATTGCCTGAATCTTTTTTGGAGCCATCTGGATGACGTTTTGATTGATGCAGTATCCCAGGAAATCGATCCGTGATTGATGGAACTGGCATTCTTCTGCTTTAGCGTATAGGTGATGGTCAATTTACTGCTGCAGGACACTGCGGACGTGAGGCACATGTTGATCCTGAGTGGAAGAAAAGATGAGAATGTCGTCCAGGTGTACCTAAATTGTCAATCCAGTGAAGTTTGTGAACACATGGTCCATATATCATTGGAAGACGTCCGGGTCATTACACAGGCTGAACGGCATAACCATTTATTCAAAATGCCCCAATGGTGACTTAAATGCTGTCTTCCACTCATCTCCTTCTTTAATCCTGATAAGATGATATGTGCCCTTTAGGTTGAGTTTGGTGAATATTCTTGCCTTCGGTAAGGATTCCATAATATCACGGATCAATGGCAATGGGTAGCAATCTTTTTTGCTTATCTCACTGATATTGCGATAGTCCACACAGGGTGGTAGAGTTCCTTCTTTCTTAGTATAAAGAAAAGAGTGGCTCCTGCTGGGGACTTGGATGGCACGATGTAACCCTAGTGCAGACTTTCCTAGATATACTTCTGTAACACATCCTTTTCATGTTGTATCAGGGAATAAATCTGTCCGTGGGGTATCTGTTTGTCAGGCAATAAAGTTATGCCACAATCGTATGGCCTGTGAGGTGGTAGTGGAATATCTTCGGGTTCAGAAAAAACAACGCCCAAATCCTGATAAATAGTAGGAATCGTGGAGAAAGAACAGATGTGCATGGTACCATTGGCATGGGAATCAATAGCATTAGAGTGTGTTTGTTCCATGATTGGTTTTGAACAGTCTGTGGTACACAAGGTGGAGCAAAAAATGATGGTACATGTTTCCCAAATGATGTAGGGGTTGTGCCTGGTTAACCACAGAAGACCCAATATCACAGGGTGGGCAGGTGATTGTATAATGTCCAGAGAAATTAGTTCCTGATGGTCCACAATATTCAACAGTATGGAATAGATATGTTGTCTGATGTGACCTGAGGCCAAGGGTGTACCATCAATGACTTCCACCTGTGTAGCGATAACCTTATCGACGATTGGAATACCAGCCTTTTCAGACATTTTTTATTTTTGTATTGTGATCAATATAATTCCTGGATACCCCGGAGTCCACAAGTGTTTCTGTGGGAAAAGATTTGGTGTTCCATGTCAATAGGATCTTCAGAACAAACAGTGGAGCGGCCGGCATCGGTTCCTTTTTCTGGAGGGTTGGATAGCTGGTGGGGCATGCTGCATTTTCTCTACGGACAACCCGTCAGCTAGTTTTCCATCGGTTTTGGTGGTCTCGGAGGACAATTCCCAAGAAAATGTCCTGTGCCCCCACAGCCATACATAAACGGTTTTGACGTCTTCGTTTCTGTTCAGCTTCGGTTAGAGGTTCTCACATAACCCCCAACTGCATCGGTTCTGGTGCTTTAATACTTGATGTGGGTGTCAGAGGCTGGCATCATCGTTGTGGGACAAGAAAAGGAGAACCATTCTGCTTTCTTGTGTTCATTACTCCTCTCAGTGAGGCGGTGATCAATACGTAGAACCAGTTCTATTAAGGCTTGCAAGGTGTCCGGTTCTGGATTATGTACAAGTTTATCCTTAATTTCCTACCGTAAACCACATTTGAAAAATGTTTTCTGGGTTACTTCAGGGTTACTTACTGGGTTGTTTCAAACGGAAAGAGCCAATGTAAGCAACCAAGTCCATGTAACCGTGGCGTAAATCCATCAAAAGATTCTGGATGGTGGAGACTAGGTTGGGCGATTGAAAAACCTCCATCAACGTCTTCTTGAATTCTGCAAAACTGTCCAAAATGGGACTATTGGTGGTCACATAAGGGGTAGCCCAAAGAAGGGATTACCTGTCAACTTGCTCAAAATATAACCAATTTTAGCCTTGTCCTGCTGGAAATGCATTGGGCGGTAAAGGAAGTGTATCCGGCAGTGTTAGGATCAGCCTTCCTTTTTATGGTTTCACCTTCTGAATGCTGTATGTATGTGGTGATGTCATTTGTGGAATGTATGAGGTATCTTGGAGTGTTTGTGTATGAATGGGTTCTAACCCAGGCAGTTGATCTAAGGAAGCCTGGGTGGTGGGAGCCAGTGGGTTTCCCTCATGATTTCCTCCTATCTTCTCATGGACTTGATGAGACCTGATCTGTACCTGTAACTGAAGAACCAGAATAAAAGCAACCATTAAGCATACCTGCAACTGTATCCTGTTTATATCAGTATGACCCAGACAGGGTCATAACAATTGGCGACGAGGACTGGTCTCCAACAGGACTGGTTGGATGGACCCTGAAGGCTACAAGGCAACAGGTACCTGTGTGTGTGTGTGTGGTCCAGGATAAGGAGAAAGGAGATACTGCTGCGGGGGGTGCAGAGCAGGAGCGAAGCTCAAGTGAGAGACTGTACAAGGAGAGGGAACCCACTGCCCCCATGGTCCAGGAAGAGTCCCACCACCCAGGGCTGAGAAAGTGACAGTGCCTTGGTAGGCGCAAGGACAGGCACCCAGGGCTGAGGAACTGTTGGTGCACTGGGAGGAACAAGGCGAAACACCCTCTGCGGGGTATAGAAGGCTGCCTGCTGAGGCACGCAGGGGCAACAAACAGTGGCACCCAGCGAGAATTCAGAGAAACAGTTCTGTGAGGCAGCTCGCCTATGCATTCATTATGTGCTGCGAGGTGCTCGATGTGCCCAAAGACTGATCTAGTGTGAGTTGTTGGCTCGCCATATCTGTGAAGTCCCAGGGGTCGCCTGAGCTACAGAGTCAGCCGTGGCATGCTTTGAGCAATGACATGTTACACTACTCCAGCTGATAGAAGGAATTCTGTCATGATTTTCTAGTGAAGCATTGGGAGTGCTTCACAATGGGTGTTGTGCAGCGCCGGTTTGGGCAATGACCTCAGCTAGCTGCAGTGACAGTTGGCCGGAGAGGTCCGTGTGCTCCTGAGCTCGTAGTGGCACTGATGATGTCATTGGACTGCTGTGAGGTATGGCGGATGAGGAGAACGTCCATCCAGAGCGTTTCAAGGGAAGCGCCATCAGAGGAATGCACCCAGCAGCGTGGTGAACGTTATGACGTGTACAGGGGAGCCGTTTTCAGTTCCGACTTCGGAACATCCTTTGTTTACATTGCTCAGGTTTCGGTATTGTGATGGATGTGTCCATGAAGAAGAAAGAAGAAGAGGAAAAGTTTTTATCTCACACGCAGCGTTTGAAGTTTTCATAGTGCTGTTTTTTGTCAGCGTGTGACTCATGTCTCAGTGCCAGCTTCATTGGTATGGCGCGCATGAGATGTGCGCTTATTCATAGCTTCGTAGAGTGTAATCACATAATGTTTCATGTGAGTCAAGTACGGAGCTGCAGAAAATAGTAAGCATTGCTGCGATGGGATAGAGAATTTAATGCAATGGTTGTGTATTTTGTTTGGGAAAGAGTAAAAGCTGCTGCGTTGTAAAAAAAAAAAAAAATGGACATGGGTTGTTCACATTAGCCTGCTGTTTATCTTGGCATTATGCATTTTGCAAATATGTTCAGTCTGTGTACTAGATTTGAAACAACAAAGATTAATGGGTACATAAATTCGTACATAAATGCATGGTGAAACAGCATGGATGGATGGATGGATGAAAGATAGAAGGCAAGGCAGTGATGGAGTGCTAACCTCTTGTTTTAAAAGCCATTAGTATAACCTTTTGAAGTTGCAGGAAGGTTATGTTGCAATGCGGCAACAGAGACTTTTAGAATGCTACAAGAAGTTTAATTACAGGGTTATATTTACAGTGATGTTGTTTATACGGGATGAATGGAGTTGCGTGCAGCATGATGTGATTCCATTTTTTGGGTGATATTCATTTTATGCTTCCTGACTTGTTTTAGCTTTTAACCATCTTGAGGATTTGCAGCCTGTAAAGTTGTACATGAAGGGGCAGCATGGACTTTTAGATGGTGGCTCTACAGTTGTTTCAGAGGCATGTCATTATTGAAATTTTATATTGCTATCTGATTTATTAAGCACGTGATTGGATTTGGAGTGTGGGTAGGGCCCTGCCCACACCCCTCAAGTTACTTCCGGTTGTAACCAAGATGTTGTCACTTGATTGTCTGAGTGATTAAGTTACACGACTGTGTGAGGTTGCATGGGGTGCATGTAACCAGTGTGACGTGTGCGTGCACTGACTGGTTGTGGCTAGTCAAGAGGCTCTGCGGAGTCATGGTAGTGAATTGTGTGACTAGTGGTAGTCTGGTCAAGCGGCTCTGCGGAGTCATGATAGTAATTTGTATGACTAGTGGTAGTCTGGTCAAGCGGCTCTGCGGAGTCATGGTAGTGAATTGGATGACTAGTGGTAGTCTGGTCAAGCGGCTCTGCGGAGTCATGGTAGTGAATTGTGTGACTAGTAGTAGTTTGGTCAAGCGACTCAGAGGAGTCTTGATAGTGATTGGTGTGGCTCTGCGGAGTCATGATAGTAATTTGTGTGGCTTTGCGTTTGTGTGGCTTTGCGGAGTCATGATGGTAAATTGCGTGGCTCAGAGGAGTCAGGGTAGTGATTTGTGTGGCTCAGAGGAGTCAGAAAGTTTTGTGCTGAGCCATGATGGTGAGTGATTCATTATTATTGTTTTTACTTTAAGTGTTGTTTCTGGGGTCATTCCTGCATTTTCTGCTGGGTGGTTCTGGGAGCTTGGCAACAGAACATCTTGGTAGTGGGGTTACCTGGTGGTTTTTAGTAGCTATGAGGGCTTGAGGTGTCTGGCCAACACATCGAGGAAGTATGGTGGTATGGTTGACTGGTTCTCCACCAGTTGCCTCTGGTGTGAGTGTTGCTATGAATGTTGAGTGGTTGAGGATGAGTCGGGTGAGTGTGTTTTGATTCATTGGAGGCGCCTGTCTCTTCAGTTGCCATGAGTCTATGGTCTGGTGTAGTAGGTTAGACATGTTCCTTGTAGGTGTGTAGCGGACTTCGTGCCAGCCCGTATAGGTGGCTGTTTGTGCTCAGGTGTGGCAGCCCTGAGGTCTTCTAGTGGCAGTGGTGGACGGGAGGTGGTTTGTTTTCCTCAGGTTGCGTATGGCATGCTGGTTAGTAGCCCAGAGGGGCAGGTCTGTGCTCCAGCGTGGCAGGCTGGTGACCCGTTGGTGGCGGCGACGGGTGGAAGGTGATGCGTGATTTTTTGAAGGACAGAAGTTGTTGTTGTTTAGATGGTGGGGTGCCGTTACCGGATTGTTAGTTACGCCTGGTTGTCCAGCTGTTATATGAGTGCAAAACTCTGTAAGCTTACAGGGAGCCTTATCATATTTCATCTAGGAACCATGAGCCACTGCGTACCTGAGCTGGCGCGGTGATCTGTTGCGACAAAATGCCATCAGACCAGTTGCCTTTGTGATGCGGGAAATCGGCTTGACAAAACCCCAGGAGTATGGTACTTAGTGTTGCCAACCCAATTCCCCACACCAATACAGGCCCGACTCCAGTAGGTGGTCCATGAGGGCCAGACCCCCCAGAACCAGCCTCTAGCCCCCCCTAGAAAGGAGACCATGTCAGTGGTGTTATGCACCACTGGTAACCGAGGGAGTAGGGGGTGGATGTCACTCTAAATATTCAGCAGCAACTTCAGAGACATCATTCTGAGAGGCTGAATTGCAGGATGCCTGGCCAGGGTTTGTTTTCTTTCCATAGGCAGTGATCTATGCCGGAGATGGAGGACCATTCACATCTCTAAGTGAGGTAGCACACTTATTTAAGCAGGCTGCCTACAGCTATTTTCTTAAACCTAAAATCGCAATTTTGGTTTCTGTAATTTAAAGTATGTTTATTTTTTGTGGGAATATAGTGGTTTTTCACATCATGCTTAATGAAATGGGTAACTATATCAAACAATAAATGACAGATAAAAAAAGTTGCTTGAACACAGATTTCTGCCGTCAACTGACTGGGGGCCCTTACAAATTACATTCAAATTATATATTCTGCTGCATTAACTACTTGAGTATAAGTGTATAAGTGAAAAGATAAGGTTGATAGTAACAAAAATGTAATTCTGGAGGGGAGAGTGTGGTAAAATCAAAAAGTGATAAATGCAAGGCTTTGAAATAAACATTACCACTAACATTGCTCTGCTCAACATTCCATGCCATAATTCTGTAGTATGTCTGTGCGATTAGAGAAGGGGACAAACCATTACCAAATTAATTTTGGTGCTGCCACCAAAAGGTGCAGTTCAATTTCAATTGCTAGGCCATGTTCCATCTGCACTGGAACACAAGCAACCATATGAATTTGTAGGCCCTGTGGTCTAGCCGTTTGGGATGGGCTCCTGACATTAGTGACAGGGCCAAGGCTGATATGCAAACAATGGTATGGAAGGCTGGCAAGAGCAATGGCAGTGGTTCTAACATATTCAGAGACTTTTTACCTATTAGGTACAACCAGAACGCATCCTGTGGAACACAGATAGGATGGCAATAAAATGTGAGGAGAAACGCACATCCTATGGGTGTGTCTGGTCATTTACCCACCTAATGATTAGCCATGGCTATGTCAATGTCTCACCACCAAAACCTAACCTTTCTAAAACTCTTTGAGAAAGCTCTATCACAAAGTAACACCAAACGTGTTGCTGTATAGGGCCTGCCAGTGTTATATTTAAGCATTAATTTGAGTGTTTAATTACTTAATTGCCTCTGTAAATGAGCTCCTGGTGTAGTACGATTCTCTTAATGTGTGTCTTCAGCCAGTTGATTTTATAAACAATATATTTGTCAATGCCTCTGTGACTTGCACTGAAGTCCTGTCTTAAACAAGCAATCACAAATCCAGCAGTTTTGGCTTGCGTATAGGTATTAGCAGACTTTGCCAGGCAATGCCATCATATGCCCAGTTACTGGCGCCATTTTCCAGCTGTTCCCATCTTATGGTCAGGTGGTACCCTTATGGCAGTGCCTGGCAAATGCCTATCCATGCCTAATCAAAAGCCCAAGCTGTTGGCTTTGCAAATGCATGTTGGATTCCGTTTGTCTCCCTAAGTGAATGTGTATATGCCCAGATGTGGGTGTCTTGTTTGCTGCGCCTAGGGAATCAAGCTGCATCTCACTGATTTGGTCCAACAAGGCCCTACCTGAAAATGATAAGGCTACGTTGGCAAGTATTGACCAGTTTCAGATCTTTTCATGCATACTGTTCAAGTCTTGATGGTCGTGCAGATTAGTACTACCTCCGTCCCCAAGCACCACACGGACAGAAGTAAAGAAACACTACCCGTGCGGCACTTGAGGTCACAGGTAAAGAATGCCGTCGATCAGGAACCAGAAACGCCAAAGGACCCCCTGACCACTGTAAGGCAATGGAGGGTTAATCAAAACAGGGAATGAACAACAATATCATGTGATAGAAGACCAGAAAGGGGCTTACCCAAAAGTGAGGGAGATGGAGGCCTGTGAGATATGGAGGAATAGTGGGGGTACAGCATACACTGGTCGGTTGTTTCTCTGACAGTACTCGAGAAGATGGAAACACCTGAGACAAATACGTAGGGCAAATCCGTGAGCAGTCCAGAAAAGCAGTTCTGAGGTCGAGGGCCAAAAAGGTAACCATATAGTTCAGTATTCAGTACAAAAGGATATCCGTGGGCAGTCCAGTGAACAAATCCGGGTCAAGAAACCAGTAGGAGGAAATGGAAACCAGCAGGTTGACAATCCAGGGATGATTTCCAGCAAGGCAGACAAAGCAACGTGATATCAGGGGCAGAGATGAGGCAATCATTGTAACGTTCCGTGGTCGAGCAATCGTAGTATTCAAAAGTATCCAAAAACGCCAAAGCAGTCCGTGAAGGAAGCAGCTGTGAAGCGGTGCTTCCGTGTTTCTCTGCTTCCTTTAACCGTGTGGAGGGTCACCTGATTCACATCACGGGGACGTGAGGGTCCGTGTCACATGACCCGTGATGATGACGAAGGCCGTTGTGGATGCCTTGTCACGTGACGCGCGGTCCTGTGTGTGCCCAAGCGGCAGCGCCAGTCGTGCGAGAATCTCCATGGGAGGTGCCAGTGAAGAAAGGGGCGAAGAGCCCTCGGGCCGTAATGAACGGGTCTCCTTTGTTTGGCGGGATATCGCCGCCGTTCGTGTGCAGGGACACGAAAGTCACGTGAGCTCCGATGGTGGTGAATGACAGGTGGGTGATGATGACGAACGTTGGGAGACATGACAGAGCCCCCCCATAAAGGCCCACGACCCCGTGGGCTGGACGGATGATCACGATGGAACTGGCCAACCAACCGAGGGGCCCGGACATCCCCGGAGGGCACCCAGGAGCGTTCCTCAGGACCGTAACCCAACCAGTCCACGAGATAGTGCAAGCGACCCCGAATAAAGCGTGAGCCCAAAATGGCACTGACCTCAAAGACATCAGGAGAGGACAAGGAGACAGGGGCAGGAGGGGTAGTGAGACGGGTAGGACCTAGGCAAGGCTTGCGCAGGGAGGTGTGAAAAACCGGATGGATACGCCAGGTGGAAGGAACAGACAACTGTAGAGCCACAGGGTTCAGGACTTTAGTAATACGGTAGGGACCCACAAACCGGGGAAGCAGCTTGCGACAGCCAGGGATGTGTAGGTGGCGGGAGGACAACCATACCCGATCCCCCACCCGATACTCGGGAGCCGCCACCCGTTTTCTGTCAGCTGCTAATTTCATGGAGATCTGGGCTTCGCGCAGGTGGACTAGGGTTTGCGCATGGACCGAGACCAGATCACGGGCACAGGTATTGGCAGCAGGAGTAGTGGATGAAGCGAAATCAGGGAATGGAAGGGTGCGGGGATGCTGACCGTACATGGAATAAAAGGGAGAGAAGCCAGTGGAGGAATGCAAGGAGTTGTTATAGGCAAATTCCGCCAGGTGTAGTAAATTAAGCCATGTGTCTTGGTACTGGAGGGTTAAACAGCGTAAGTACTGTTCTAGGGCTTGGTTCACCCTCTCAGTCTGCCCATCAGTTTGCGGATGATAGGCTGAGGAAAAGCGGGCATCAATGCCGAGTAGCTTTGTCAGGGCTAGCCAGAAACGGGACGTGAACTGCGTACTACGATCTGATATTATGACCTGTGGCAGACCAAAGAGGCAAAAAACAGATTTAAAGAACAACTGGGCCAGTGTAGGAGCGGAGGGTATACCCGTACAAGGTACAAAGCGTGCCATCTTGGTATAGGAGTCTACCACTACCCAGATAGTGTCGTAACCCTGTCTGCATGGTAGGTCCGTGATAAGGTCCATCGAGACAGTGTGCCAGGGTCTGGGGGGGATCGGTAGTGGTTGGAGTAATCCCAGTGGGCGACCCCTGCGTGATTTGCACTCTGCACACACCGAACACGTGTTTATGTAGTTCTCCACGTCGCGCTTCATTGACGGCCACCAGCACCAGCGTTTTAGTAGTTCTAGAGTGC
Source organism: Ambystoma mexicanum (assembly GCF_040938575.1). Classification (NCBI taxonomy): domain Eukaryota; kingdom Metazoa; phylum Chordata; class Amphibia; order Caudata; family Ambystomatidae; genus Ambystoma; species Ambystoma mexicanum. Next base: position 1,457,768,939 of record NC_090921.1, read on the forward strand.
GACGTTGCCCCGGGTGACCATTAATGGCGGCATCGTGTGACCATTCTTGTGCCTGGTTGCGTGTGTCACTAGTGGGAAGAAATAGCTTGTCTTGAATGAAAGGTAACCCCTCCTGAAGAACCAGGTCCCATTCCGCCAGCGCGTGTGGATGTTGGGAGACCCAATGACGGATGGTGGACTGCATGGACGGGGACGGTGTACAAACACAAATGACATGACCCCCCTCCAGCAACGTGGCAGGAAAAGACGGAAGAGACTCTCCCCCTGGAGAACGTGACAGTGCATCAGCCTTCCCATGGACAGCGCCCGGTCTATGCCTAATCACAAAGTCGTAAGCTGCGAAAAACAGGTGCCAGCGTACCTGTCGGCTATTAACGCACTTAAGGGTAGCCAGGTCCTGCAAGTTCTTGTGGTCGGAGTAAATCGTGGTCTGGTGTCTGGCCCCAAGGAGGTGGTGACGCCAAGTTTGCAATGCGTCCTTTATGGCCAGTAATTCCTTCTCAGTAACAGTATAATGTAACTCGGCTGAGGTAAGCTTACATGAGTGAAAAGCCATGGGATGCAGACGACCAGTGGTTGGACAGGGTTGGGAAAGAACTGCACCTAAAGCAAAAGAGGAAGCATCTGCCTCCACAACAAATGGGAGTTCTGGGTCTGGATGCTGGAGCACAGGAGCTGTTACAAATCTGGTTTTGAGCTCCTCAAACGCCTGCTGATGTTTCGGGGTCCAAGAGAACGGAACTAGCGGACTGGTAAGAGCGGTAAGGGGAGCCACTATGGAGGAGAAACCAGCAATGAATCTCCGATAAAAATTAGCGAAACCCAGAAAAGATTGTAATTGCTTGAGGTTCTTTGGAGCAGGCCAATGCGTGATGGCACGAACCTTTGACTGGTTCATAGATAGACCCCCAGGCGTTAGGTGGAAACCCAGGAATTCAACCTCCTTTGTGTGAAATAGGCTCTTTTCGGGTTTGGCGAACAAGGCGTTTTTTTTAGGCGAGCCAAGACCTCCCTAACGTGGACGATGTGGTCTTCCAGAGTAGGGGAGAAGATCAAAATGTCATCTCGATAGACCACTACGTACACGTCTAAGATGTCACTGAACACCTCATTGACGAAGCGCTGGAAGGTGGCTGGGGCATTACATAAGCCGAAAGGCATTACAGTGTACTCAAAAAGGCCTTGTCGGGTGCAAAACGCAGTTTCCCACTCATCCCCCTGGCGCATGCGGACCAGATTGTATGCCCCCCGGAGGTCCAGTTTGGTGTAGATGGATGCATGTGTTAACCTGTCTAATAACGTGGAGATGAGGGGAATGGGATAACGGTTCTTCACGGTGATGGCGTTTAAAAGCCTATAGTCCACACAGGGACGCAGGTCACCCTCTTTTTTCGGGACAAAAAAAATAGGACTGGCAGCCGGTGAGTTGGAGGGTCGGATGTGACCTAACCGCAGGGCTTGTTGGATGTATTCTTTTAGGGCCTGTTCCTCCGACTGTGATAGTGAATAAATCCTGCCCCTCGGTATCGGGGCATCAGGGAACAAGTCAATAGGGCAATCATATGGCCTATGAGGTGGCAGGCCTTCTGCAGAGGCTTTGTCAAAAACAGTCAGGAAGTCATGGTATTCGCTGGGGATTCCAGCCTGAACGGCTCCAACCGTATGTGGTGTTGTGACCGTAGGGTTCCCATCGTTCATGTGCAAAGCAGCCAAGGCCCCAAGGACACTAGCAGGATTGGAGATAATTTCGGGTTCTGTTAGGCAGTAATGCTGGCAGATCTCGGACTCGAATGAGACTTGTCCAGTGCCCCAATTAATCAACGGGTTGTGTTGCCTAAGCCATGGAATACCCAGAATGATCCCGAATTGCGGTGTGGCGATGAGATCGAAGGACATGGTTTCCTTGTGGGTGCCCTGGATCACCACTTCTAGAGGAGCGGTTTGATGCTTGATTGGGCCAGAAGCAAGGGAGGTACCGTCCACCGCTTGTACGGGTTCTGAGTTTTTCTTTGTTATCAGAGGCAAGTTGAGGTGGTGTTCCAGCGCGATGTCTATAAAACAACACGTGGCTCCTGAATCAATTACTATATGCACTGGTTGAATGCAATTCCCGGTGGGTTTCAATAGAGCCTGGACAATAATCGGTCTAATGGGACCGAACGAGGGCTCAGTGGGGGTCAAAGAAATGCTCGCCCGTCCCCCCGGTCTCAAGGGCGAGCTTTCGGAAAACCCGGATTCTTGTTTCTTGGGCGACGGGGGCATTCTTTGACGCAGTGCCCATTGATACCGCAGTAAAAACAGGCGTTATCTGTCCTTCTGCGTTCTCGCTCAGCCTGGGTTATAGGACTACGTATTCCCCCTATTTGCATGGGTTTGGGTTTTGTGTCCCCCAAGGAAGGTGACTGCATGGAAAGACCGGCTTCTGCCCTCCGCTCCGTGCGTCGAGCGTCTACCTGCAGGGCTAGGTCCACCAGGTCCGAAAAAACAGCCGGGAGAGAGGGAACCACAGAAAGAGCATCCTTCAATGCACTACAGAGGCCCCTGTAGAACACAATAGCTCTTTTGTTCTCCGGCCATGATGTCTCTGCAGAGAGTTGGTTGAACCGAGTGATGTACTCGATGAGTGTTTGTTTGCCCTGTGTGAGGTCGAGCAATTCCAGGTCACAGGAGTGTGCTTTGTATCTAGTGTCGAACACCTTGGCCATCTCATTTATCAGGAGGTCAAAATCGTAAAGTGCAGGGTGGTCATTTTCCAATAAGGGATTCGCCCAGGTGGCTGCTACACCCGACAGGTGGGAGAGGAGAAAAGCGGCCTTGGTAACAGAGTCTGGAAACGCTTGGGGTCGACATAGAAAATGGAGCTTGCACTGATTTATGAAGGTACGATACTTCCGCGGGTCACCCTGGTATCTTTCCGGGGCTGCAAGGGGGAACGGGGTTGGGAGAACCAAGGGTGTAGGCGTGGTGGGTGGAGTGGAAGATGGAGGATCACGAGCTGGGGTTTCCCCGAAGTCAGTGTGTTCGGGAAAAGGGTGACGAGCACTCTGTAGGGCGTCAAGGCGATGGTGAATGGCAGTCGTAGCTGCGGCATGTCTGTCCTAAGGGCCGCGACTGCCTGCATTAGAGCGGTCACAGGGTCCTCGGCCGAGGTATTCATAATCTGGACGACCAAAAAAAAGAGGCTTCACAGTCTGTTCAAGTCTTGATGGTCGTGCAGATTAGTACTACCTCCGTCCCCAAGCACCACACGGACAGAAGTAAAGAAACACTACCCGTGAGGCACTTGAGGTCACAGGTGAAGAATGCCGTCGATCAGGAACCAGAAACGCCAAAGGACCCCCTGACCACTGTAAGGCAATGGAGGGTTAATCAAAACAGTGAATGAACAACAATACCATGTGATAGAAGACCAGAAAGGGGCTTACCCAAAAGTGAGGGAGATGGCGGCCTGTGAGATATGGAGGAGTAGTGGGGGTACAGCATACACTGGTCGGTTGTTTCTCTGACAGTACTCGAGAAGATGGAAACACCTGAGACAAATACGTAGGGCAAATCCGTGAGCAGTCCAGAAAAGCAGTTCCGAGGTCGAGGGCCAAAAAGGTAACCATATAGTTCAGTATTCAGTACAAAAGGATATCCGTGGGCAGTCCAGTGAACAAATCCGGGTCAAGAAACCAGTAGGAGGAAATGGAAACCAGCTGGTTGACAATCCAGGGATGATTTCCAGCAAGGCAGACAAAGCAACGTGATATCAGGGGCAGAGATGAGGCAATCCGTGTAACGTTCCGTGGTCGAGCAATCGTAGTATTCAAAAGTATCCAAAAACGCCAAAGCAGCCCGTGAAGGAAGCAGCTGTGAAGCAGTGCTTCTGTGTTTCTCTGCTTCCTTTAACCGTGTGGAGGGTCACCTGATTCACATCACGGGGGGGACGTGAGGGTCCGTGTCACATGACCCGTGATGATGACGAAGGCCGTTGTGGATGCCTCGTCACGTGACGCGCGGTCCTGTGTGTGCCCAAGCGGCAGCGCCAGTCGTGTGAGAATCTCCATGGGAGGTGCCAGTGAAGAAAGGGGCGAGGCCTTGGGCCGTAATGAACGGGTCTCCTTTGTTTGGCGGGATATCGCCGCCGTTCGTGTGCAGGGACACGAAAGTCACGTGAGCTCCGATGGTGGTGAATGACAGGTGGGTGATGATGACGAACGTTGGGAGACATGACACATACTTACCAGTGGGGCTCTGAACCTAAATAGAATGTATCTTTGTTTGGAAGCCTTGTCTACTATGACAGAATATGTGATGATTCAAACTGATACTTTTTTTGTTCTTTTTTTTATTATTCGTTAATACATTTTAAACCTTTAACATTTCATCATCTCGTACTCAATAGTACATTTCATCACATAGTCTCCTGTCTCTTTCCATAGCACTGTTCATCAATGTACCTAATCCAGAAGTGATTTCTCCTGTAATTTAAGCACCACCATTGTTAGGCCATTTTTCTATGCCAATAATATCCCCTCCACCACATTTCTTCAGAATTGGAGTCATACTGTCAAGGATGGCACTCTGTCAAGAGTGGCACAGGGCACCCAGGTAGGGTTTGGGTGGTTGTGCTGATGTAAGGTGGACAGATAAATACACATACAGCGGGAAGTTCAAACAGAACGAAGAGTAGGCAAGTGTAGCAGGAAAATAAAAGGTACAAACAAACTGGATTCCCTCTTGGGGTGTATTCAGAAATGGGAAAGAGTGTTCCACTGACCTTAGGAAACTCCAGCCTTCTGCACAGATTTCTATAACAGAGGCCCACGCTGTATGCTCATGGCTAGAAACAAAAGCTGTGGGTGTCTGTAACACTGAAACGCGACAAGGGAAGGGGAAGAGGTTGCCTGCCGGAAACCAACAGTCAAGCTCTGTACAAAAGGATCTACATACGATACAAGAGAAGACAAGAACAGAAATATCCAGGGAAAGGAAAGTCGATGAGCAAACTAGCAGAAGGAAATGAAGGAAAAGCAGTATAACTGAAATAGACAGGGATCAAGAACAGAGGATTGAAAACAAGGGAGAAAGCAAGGGAGCAGCAGCGAGAAAACAGGGGGCCTGCAATAACCGATGGTACAAAGTGCAGGTAAACTGTTGTGGTCTGCAGAGGACTGTAGTAGGCTGCAAGGTAGAGAGCTCAGAGGAGCAGGACAGCAAGGAGCGAGCCCAAAGGAGCAGGGCTGCAAGGCAAGGAGCCCAGAGGATAAGGGCTGTAGGCAAGGAGCCCAAAGGACAAGGGCATTAGGCAGCGGAGTGAAGCAGGCTACAAGGCAGGGAGTCCAGAGGACAAGGGCTGTAGGCAGCGGAGTGAAGCAGATTGCAAGGCAGGGAGCCCAGAGGACTAGGACTGTAGGCAGCGGAGTGAAGCAGACTGCAAGGCAGGGAGCCCAGAGGACAAGGGCTGTTGGCAGCGGAGTGAAGCAGGCTGCAAGGCAAGGAGCCCGGAAGGGCAGGGCAGCAAGGAGTGAGCCCAGAGGAGCAGGGCCGCTGACTGTAGAAGGCTGCAGAGGACTGTAGTAGGCTGCAAGGCAGGAAGCCCAGAAGGGCAGGGCAGCAAGGAGTGAGCCCAGAGGAGCAGGGCCGCTGACTGTAGAAGGCTGTAGAGGACTGTAGTAGGTTGCAAGGCAGGAAGCCCAGAGGACAAGGGCTGTAGGTAGAAGGCAGCAGAGCGTGATCGGCTGCAATGCAGGGAGCCAGGAAGGGCACTGGATCAAAAACAGGATAAAGCAGGAACAGCATACAAAATCGTGGCTCAAGGAAAAAAGGTGCTGGAAGGACTCTTAATGCAAGAGACTGAGCTCCTGCAGGCAGCTGCTTAAATACCGCCCTGCCCTGTACTGAGGCAGGTTAATTGGCAGCACCTGGAGCAGCACACCTGAATACAATCTGCCTCCTCCCTCTCTGGTCCTGAGATGGTGGAAGCAGCACTGATCCCTAGGGCTTCTGGGGATTGTGGTTCCAATGCTGACGAATGGGAATGGCCAGGAATTGATAGTTGTAGCAAGGTGCATTGTGGTGCATGTAGTTAGTTGAGTAAAATAAAAAAGCACCAAAGTCACGCAAATGGGAATTAAGGACCAAATTGTGAATATGGGTTGTTCCAAGAGTATTCTGTAGGTAAATGAATAACAAATAGTCCATGATGGTTGCCAATGTGTGCGCCCATGGCGCAGGCATGACACATACAGAGAGGAGTAGTCGCCTAGAAGTTGTGATCGTCGGTCCATCAGTGCAGGACATGCCAATATTATATGTTGCAATGTTTCCATATTCTCCTATTTTTTACACAACTGGCCACTTGCGTCCTGGCGTTCAATCTGTTTTCTCTTATACATGTTCATTCTACACCTCAAAAGTAAGTCTCGGTAGTGGGCTGAGGGAAACTTTTTGCAGATATTTCGGGGGCTGTTTTAACTGCTTCAGTTCCCATTTTAGATAAGTGCAGCATTTAATATTGTACTTCATCTCTAGAATGTTTATCCAGTCTTTTTTCATGGAATGATTTCTTGACTTTCTCAGACTTTCTCGAGGTTTATTTTTAAGGTCTCTGTTTCGATTTTATTTCACTCTAAAAATTCCTTGCAATGATTTTTCCAATGTGTGAGGTATTTATCTTGTTTCTCCCTTTGATTATTCAAAACCTTAAATGGTATTGGCAGAGAGTCTATTATACATTTCCAGTATAAAGAGAGTGTTTTCCTGATGGTTATCGATGTAAAGGGTTGGAGTCTGAGTTCATGCCTAATCATATATCCCGGAAGACAATTTGGTAACCTTAGAACCTTTCTCCAGAAGAATCTCTCACAGATTTCCCAAGTCTTCCAAGATGAGTTAAGTAGGCCCTCGGCTCCATATGTCAGCACGGCCACCACCTTTTGTTTGTAGAAGGTTATGATGGGTATCTTGGAGAAGGTTCCATATCGGTTGTGAATCGCTCTCCCTTGATTGGCCAGCTTTGTTAGTTTGTCTTTAATCAGCTGATATTGACCCAGCTCGTTTATATTCTTATTGATTCTGACTCCAAGGAAGGCGATGGAATTGACCTTTTTCCAGATTTTCTCGTTTTTCCTGTCGACATGCGCTGAACTCATGATCAATACCTTTGATTTTTTTACATTAATCTTCATGTTATTAGAATCAAGGTAGTCTTTAAATGCATTGAAACGTCTTTGCAGACCAATCGCTGTTTGGTCTATAAAGACCAGATTGTCTGCATATAAGATCCACGGGATCACTTCTTCGTTTATTTTCGGCGGGAAAGCTCTAATCGTCTTTTGAGACATTTCCATATCCGCCATACAGAGAACAAACAGCAATGCAGCCAATGCCCATCCTTGTTTTATTCCTTTATATGTGGATAAGTACTGACTTGATAATCTCATTCTGTTTGAGTAACTTTACAAAGTTTGCATGCAAACAGAATACGTCATGTGTGTTGTGGGATTTGTTTGGAAAGTATGATGTAAATCCTGGGTGCTGGGTGTTTAGGCAGTGCCGGAAATGAAACATGAACACCCGTAAAATAACAAAAAATAAGAGCATTTTCTATAATGTTGCGGGCAAAGTATAAAAGGTGTGCATCTTTTATAACTAAAAAGCAGTATTTAAATATTTTCTAAAGAGTGCAATCAGAGATGGATTGAACATATGAACAAGGGACAAATGCCAATGCCCCCCGTCCCCCTGCTCTACCCACTCCCCTGCAATACAAAAAGCAGGGCTGATCAGGCCCTACCAGTGAGATCTTATTTTTTAAAGTGTCTCAGAGGCATACTATTTACAACAGGAAGTGATTAGAGATGAGAAAAGGTAAAAAGGCAGTGGCCATTGCTGTGGCACTTTAAAAGATAATGATATAGGGTTTTAAGAAGCTATTTAAGTGCGATTTTTGGGTGATTAGTAAGTAAGGGGATACAGAACAAGCTGTTTGAAACAATAACCTTGTGATGCATTTCATTTCACTTTGTGTCTGTATGAGATTTTTTGTACGTTCTCATTAATTGCTATGCTGGAGCTTGTAGGCTTCCATTCAGGAAGGGGAAAATAAAGCTACAGTCATGGGGGATCTTTTTCCAGGTCAAGCATGGTGGAGGAAGTGGCGATAAATGCATGTAGCGCCACTTTTTATGAGCTGCAGGATTTTGTATGATTTGACAGGTGAAGTTGGAGAGCAGATCGAACTTAACAAGGTCCCCCTGCCAAATCCGATTGGTATTCCACCAGCATGTATTTTTACGTTGGCGGAACACCAATAGATTCCTACGGGACCTGCCTGTCATTTACACCTGGAAAAAGAGGGCAGAGTCCAAACGAATCCATTGTGGATGGCTCCCACAATCGTTAATTGTGGAAGTGATTTTTACTTTTCCAGACAAGTAGTGGTAAAGTAAAGAGCAAAGGTGATTTTCGCCTGTGATTTACTCTTTACTTTTCCAGTACTTGGTGGAAACAATTAAAATTAATGAATGGCCCCTTTTGTAAAAAAGTGCAAACAGGAGAATTCCGATATGTGCAATTTAGGATAAAAAAAATGCCCCCTTTAACCTTTTCATCAACATGTTTCTACAATGATGAATACATTGTCAGGTTGGTGTATCATGTGACTTGTGCATTTTTAAAGTAATCTGTATACCATTTTGTATTATTTCAGGTATTCAAAGCCAAACTTCAACACATATTGGTACTAACTTGAGCTCAGAAGATGTGTGGTCAAGTATCTAAATTTCAGGATAGTTCAAATTATGGCTTTACCACTTGACCAAAGTGTGTGATCCTGGGCATATTGTTTACTATGCCTTACCTGTTAAAATTAGGTGCCACTAGAAGAGAATCAGTTAACAATATAAGCTATTCAAAAAAGCCTCACTCATGGTTTAATAGATGGGCAGCACAGGGATTAGGACACACACACGCATCTAGCTTTGAGAATATCCGGGCTGTATTTATTAAACACATTTGTGTCATTCACCAGCAAATCAAAGTAAACACATAAAACAAGGAGTCATCATGGACAATTTCATGTTATAACCAGTATGTAACAGTACGTACCAGACAATGATGTACAGGGGCACACCCCACCCGGAGCGATACCAGGAGGCCGCAAAAACCTCAACCAGCACTGTCTGCCTTCTGATGCAGCCTTTACAGGCCTAGCACTCCCTTGCACTCTCAACTCAATTGAAATGAGCTGCAAAAATGCAACAAAAAATACAATTTTGTGTTTAAAAGGTAATTTTGGACATGAACCATTGATGGGAAACATTAAGAATGGGACTACTGTAGGGGTTTAGTTGGAAAGGAGGGGGGATTGTGGAATGGGTGGGTGAAGGGAGGATTGTATACATGTGTATGTTATTGGAGGATATGTTGTGCTCGAAATATTGTTACGATCAACAAGACTACCTGTATTGATTGGACATGGGATGTTCTGTTCTTGAAATTTAAAGAAGTTTGAAATGAAAAAAAATGTAATTTTGTTGGAAACAAAATCTCCTATTGCTTGCTTCAGTATTCTGGGTGGGGGGAATATCTTTCACAACACGATGGAGCGACCACAAGCATTTCCTCCGGGGTCTGTTGGGAGTAGCCACAGTTCTCAGCAAGGTATTGTTGGGCGGACACCATCTGAGATGGTACAAAGACTGGGGGCCTCACTGCACAGAGGAGGAGGGGGAGGCATGCTGGTTGCTGGTGTGAATAGGTGGGAGGGAAGGTACATGGGAATGGTGGCTAGGGAAGCTAAAGGAAGGTAACTAGACGGTGAAGGGTGAAGGAGGATCAGATATAACAGACAGGGGAAAGCAGATGGGGAGGGAAGATAGGTAGATTGATGTTGCAGCACTATTTTCCTTGCTTCTCTTTTGCTATGTACAGTTTGTTTATTTGTTTGTTTGTTTATTTATTTGTTTGGTAATGCGCACCAAGCCCTAAGGTAGACGGGCGCAACATAAACAAGAAATCTTAAAACTTAGTTACAGTGCAAAGGTAGCAATACATAGAGCAGTGATTGCAATAGGAACAAGATACAAGGTACAAGATACATTAAAAGCAAAGCAATGGTCTTAGTGAGTCAAGGAGGCATTAACAAGAGTATCAGTATATGCACATCTACGTATGCACCGCATGCACAGTTAACCAGGCTGCAGTGTAGTTTGGTAGAAGCAAATAACGGGGTCGTGGAGGGGCCAGAAAGGTAGAAATGTAGTTCGTTAGTTAGGTGTCATTGGTATGTAACCAGTTGAGTATCTTATGTCTGAATTTAGGGTACGGTTGTACTTGTCTGAGGTCAACTGGTAACTTGTTCCAACATTGTGCAGCTTTCACTGGGAAACTAGTTCCTCCTGCTGTCGAGCGTTTGAACCTAGGAATCTCCAGCATAAGTGAGTTGGCAGATCTCATAGGGCGGGTAGCTGTTCTCCTAGTAATTTTGTCCATTAGGTATGGTGGTGCTAAGTTATTCAGGCATTTGGAGGTGAGGGATGCTGTTTTGAGGAGAATTCTGTCCGTTATTTTCAGCCAGTTGACCTCTTTCCTGAATTTGGTAACATGCTCTCTGTATTGGATGTTCAATGCTGCCCTCAGGGCGTTATTCTGCAGTCTTTGAATTTTATCTGTGATATATTTGTTGGCTCCTGAGTACAGGGCATTACAGTAATCTAATCTTGACATAATAAGACATTGGCTAGTGTAGTACAACTTGCTCTCGAGAGGTATGGTCTGGAGGCTCTGATGAGTTTGCAAGTGTACGTTGTGGATGAGGCAAGGGAGTTCGCTTGCTTTTTAAGAGTGAGAGAGGAGTCCAAATAGAATCCTAAAGTTTTAACTACAGACATCACCTTGATAGGGTTGTTATCAATGTTGAAGGATGTGTAGTTTGGGCTGAGTTTTTGGATATTAGCTTCAGAGCCTAAGATTAGTAACTCTGTTTTTTCGTCATTCAGGCATAGGCCATTGGATGCCATACATGCCTGAATAAGAGTGTATATTTTGTTCACCAGGGCTAAATCCACCTCGAAGTTGCCCGAAAGGGGTATGATGATCTGGGTGTCATCTGCATAATTAGTGTAGGTGACACCCAGTCTGTCCAACTTATCAAACAGAGGCTTGGTGAAGATATTATACATAGTAGGGGATACGCAGGAACCTTGTGGGACCCCGCAGGTTATTTTGATAGGGTCGGCACAGGCTGAAGAAGAGAAGACTCTCATGGTCCGGTTAGCTAAGAAGGATTGGACCCAAGCTGTAGCATCATTGGTGAAGTTGGCGGCAGATTGGAGGTGATTGCATAACACTGCATGGACCACCAGGTCGAATGCTGCCGACAAGTCCAGTAGGAGAAGCAAAGCTATTTTTCCATTGCCCTTTAATTCTTCAATTTGTGTCTTCAGGTCTAGCAGCGCTGTTTCAGTGCCATGGAGAGGGCAGAAGCCCGATTGTCGTGAGCCAAGTAGGTGGTTGGCTTCCAGGTAGTCCTGGATTTGTATGTTGGCAGCTCTATCTAAAATTTTAAGGAGAAATGGCACAGTGGTGATGGGTCTGTAATTAGTAGGGATGGTGGGGTCCAGAGTTTGTTTTTTTAGTAATGGTAGAACCCAAGATTCTTTAAGATTAGCTGGTACTGTATTAGTTTTAAATGAAGCGTTTATCAACTTAGAGATAAAGGGGGCTAGGTCTCTAGCCCCCTTTATCTCTTTGTCCTTTATTATCTGTGCTGGGCACGTGTCGCCTTTACAGTTCAAAGGTTTGAGGGAGAGTATTATTTTTTCTGTTTCAGTTATGGAACTAAATGTTTGGTTGTCCTAGTCACCGAGGGTTGACTAGTTTGTTGGTCAGTGAGTGGTAATGATAATAATGGTTTTTTTTTAGCAATTTTGCATTGTAAGGACAATATTTTATTCGATAGAGCATTTTGTATGTTAGTACACCATGCTTTATCCTTTGGGGCATTATCTACTGGTTGGATTGGGGATTCTAGTTCGCAGAGGATGGAGAACAATTCTTTGGTGTTAGATTTGGCTTTCTCAATCCTATCATTGAAGGTGTTCTTTTTGGCTTTAGTTATTTCTTTTTTGTAGATTTTTGGAAATTCCGCTAGGTTATTTTTGTTATTTTCGGAGGGGGAGTGGCGCCAAATAGAATGGAGTTTCCTTTTTTGTGATCTTAAGGATTTAAGTTAGGGGGTGAACCAGGCATTTAGGTGCGCTACTTGCCTAGCTTTGCGCAGTTTGACAGGAGCAATTGTGTCCAGTGCCTTCGTCATAGCATTGTTGAAGGTATTTGCCAATGCGTCAGGGTTGTTATTTCCCATTCCAGATATGGCAGGGAGGAGAAGCGGGATACATTTTTCAGAAGTAATATCCTTCTTACTTCTGGTGGGGAGAGGTGGTGCTATATTATTCGGCTTAGGGCTAAGGAGGTCTAATGCGGCAGAGAAGTTTATTAAGTGATGATCTGTCCAAGATTGTGGGGTAATATCGGTAATACTGATGTTGCAGTTTAGTTTGGATACCCAGTCAAGGGTCCTTCCTTTGATATGCGTTGGTGAGAGGACTTTTTGTGTAAGACGGTGGTCGTCTAGTAAGGTTGCACTAGATACAGCATGTTTGTTGTCAGTATCATTAAAGCCTAAATTGAAGTCTCCCAACTGTAGTGTTTGAGAGTGATCTTTGGTGTTGTCGGCTAGAAGGCTAGTTAGGTCATCTTCAAAGGTACCTAGAGGCCCGGGGGGTCGTTAGAGTACGGTTGTTAGAAACGGGCAATTTGGCAGTGAGTACTTCACAAGATGTGAAGGGAGTTGAGGTGGCAAGTCTAATGGCGTAGGTTGTTTTGAAGATAATGGCTAGGCCACCACGTCTGGCATTAGGCCGGTCTACTCTAATGATTTGGTAATTGTCAGGTACTGCTAACATGAGCGTTAGTCCTGCGGCCTCATGTAGCCAAGTCTCAGTTATGGCCAGTAAATCGAGGTTGTCATTGTTTAAGATGTTGCAATTTCAGTAGCATGGGCTACCATTGATCTAGAGTTTATGAGGGACCCTGTTAGCGTTAGGGTACTAACATCTTAGTGATTAATTCAGTTCAATGTAGGTGAAGGAGGGGCGGGATTTCTGTGCTATTCCTGACAGATACTAGTTGTGGTTAGATTGCATCTAGGCTAGTCAATGCAAATCACTGATAGGCTAATACAATTGTGGGCCTAGGGCAGAACTAGGCAAGTCAATAAAGAACATAGATAGGCTAAATGCAGTTGTAGGCGCAGGGCGCATCTAGGCAAGTCAATGCAAATCACAGGTAGGCTAAATGCAATTGTAGGCGCAGGGCACATCTAGGCTAGTCAATACAAATCACAGGTAGGCTAAGTACAATTGTAGGCGCAGGGCACATCTAGGCTAGTCAATGCAAATCACAGGTAGGCTAAATGCAATTGTAGGCGCAGGGCAGAACTAGGCTAGTCAATGCAAATCACAGGTATGCTAAATGCAATTGTAGGCCTAGGGCAGAACTAGGCAGGTCAATGCAAATCACAGGTAGGCTAAATGCAATTGTAGGCGCAGGGCACATCTGGCTAGTCATTGCAAATCACAGGTAGGCTAAATGCAATTGTAGGCGCAGGGCACATCTGGCTAGTCAATGCAAATCACAGGTAGGCTAAATGCAATTGTAGGCGCAGGGCACATCTGGCTAGTCAATGCAAATCACAGGTAGGCTAAATGCAATTGTAGGCGCAGGGCACATCAGGGTAGCGTCTAGGTTAGAAATTAAACAGTTTGGCTAGGATACAGTAGCGTAACTCCTGAATTTTGAGAGAGCACAGTTGGGTAGCATGTAATGAGTAGCACCTAGATTCGAGATTATACATTTGGGTGAAATGCAGTGATGCAACAATTAAGTATAGTGGGACACATTAGGTATAGTACGTAGTATAATAATGCTACCGAACAGTGGCCACTAAGTGGCACAATAGGGCAAAATAAACCAGGTGCTTGACCACCACCACTGCACACACATTTAGGCAGTGGGAGTGGATGAGTACGGAAGAAGGTGACAGTGCACGTAGCTCAGGCGGGAGACATGGTCAGAGCAGTCAGGCGGCATAGACATAGACAGGATCATCAGTTCTTGTGAAAAGTGGCCACACATACGTCCAAAGAGGTAGATTTAGACTACTGTGGCAGTGCAGTGGCTAAGGAGGGATAGAAGTGTACCTTGTATGTAGAAGGCCAGGAGGTCTCGCAGTCGGCAGTCACAGCACCAAACAGGCACAGAAACAGGTGATGCCCTTGCCTCCCGTGGTCCTTGGAGGGAGTGGGCCGGCTTGGCCTGCCGGCGGCCAATGGGGGGAGAGATAGGCCCAGTAGCCAATCGGACGGCTGCTGGTGGCCTAGATAGGCATATGTGGCTGCAGGCTACAAAGAATGGCCATCTTGCAATGGCTGAGTGCCTCGTGGACTTCAATGGCGGCGAGGGCTCTCAAAGGATTTTCCAGTGCAGGGCTGTGTGGAAATGCCCTTCACTTCAGATGGATTCAACGTCAGCTTGCACGCAGCAAAATACGGGTTTGAAAAAGCAATTTAATATACAGTGTTGTATAGCGGGTGCAAATGTATTTTTGAAGAGCTAGGAAAATAAATGTTTTGCTGGATCACAGATCTGGGAAATCTGGATCAATGCCAGCACGATGTTTAGGGTACTCCTAGACACACATCCAATGGAATGTGTGCCCTCCTGATCACAACCCTGGCCCCCCCAGAAGAAAATTCCTGGAGCCGGGCCTACACCAATAGCAGGATACTCAAGGTAAAGTCCACTAGAGCAGAAGCAGAGAATATCCGGTAGGCAAACAGGCAGGCAGTCTGGCAGGAAGTAGCAGATAATGGCAGACAGGCAGAAAGAGAACCCGAATTGGCAGGCAGATTGGCAGACAGGAGGGCTGGCAGGAATTTAGCAAACAAGAGATGGCAGGCTGGCAGGGGAAAAGAAAGGGCGAAAAGGTAAGTAAGGAAAATTGCAGGACAGAGGCAACAGGCAACTGGAGCATGGCAAGGCAGGGAAAACGAAGGAAAAAACAGCAGCAACCTAGTTGACTGCTGGAGCACAAAAAGATGCATCTGATTGCTGTGACCAGAGGTTTAAATAAGCCTGCGGCATGAAAGAGAGGCTCTCTTGTGCCTGGTTGTCAGATTTTGCCAACCAGCGCCATTGCAGTCAAAGCGTGCATGCGCGAAACCCAGGAGCTTTGCCACAGCACATGCACAGATCCGGGGACATGGCAGGGCCTCCTGGCACCCTTCCCCCGTGACCAGGATGCCCCTGTCGATACCCAGAGGACCAAGGCCAATGGCTTGCGAGGTAGGCTAAGGGGCAGATCCACATGTGTCTGGCATGGACATGTGACAGTAGGAATGCAGAAGTGCTGAACACTCTCAAGAACCTGGAGATAGATACCAAAATGAGGCATCATAGTATAAGCTCAAATCCCTAATTTCCACTTAGGTTGCGTTCAATAAAAATTGTAGGTTTAGGAAGGGAGGCATCCTCCAGAAGATAGCCAAATTCTATGGGGCAATAACAGGGTGGTGAAAATCTCAGCTATCGGAAAAATAAAAGGACAAAGCTCAATTAGGCTAAATAGTGGAGGAAGTTCCCGTCATCACCAAGGATCAAGAGATATCAAACACCTTTACCAAATTCTACATTAAATTATATTCCCGAGAACAGGATTTCACTAAAGAGGTGATAGATGGGTTCTTGGCTGGGATTTCGAAAATAGTATGGTTGGTTCCTATGAAGGTCTTGGTTACCCCATTATTTCATGTGTCTTTATTTGAAGAAGAGGGATGTCAATAACACATTTGCAGATGGTCGAGGCAATTGCCAAAAGGGTGCCTGTGCAATAGCACAACTATAAGAAAAAGTGCTGAGCCAGTTTATGAAAGTGGGTGATGATTTCCAGAACCACAAGAAAGAGAAACCTCCTGGGCCAGATTAAATGCCTGTTTCATTGTTCTCCTTGGTGTCAACCATATTTACCCCCAAGATTCTGCAGTTAGTTCACTTTCTAATGGAAGTGAGTAAGGATTTGGGCTCCTGTGGTGCTGCCATGATAATTGTACTCCTTAAGAAAAGTATAGACATCATGCAACACAATAATTAAAGGCAATTTCTAGAGTCTTAACAAGTAGGCTTGAGATTGTGAAACCCACCACAATACACAATCATTAGACCGGGTTCATGAAGGGAATCCTCTCCAAAGACACGCAATCTTGCTGCTTTACACCTGAGGGATAATCTCTGTTTTCATGCACTACTATAACACTGGATGCAGAGAAAGTCTTTGATAAGGCGGCCAGTGTTTTTGCAAGCAGCTCCGAATGGAGCAGGAAAAGGCGTTTGTAGACTGGTGGATGTCCCTCATAGGAGACCAATAACTATGTTGTGTGTTACCAGTACCTTTGCTCATACAGCCATTTAAGTAATGATGCCTGCTAAGGAAGCCCTGTGTCCCCATTTCTCTTCACGTTGGTTTTCAAACCGTTGGTAGAGCGGATCTGCTCCAACCCAGACATTTCAGGATTTGGGGTTAAAGAGCAGTGGGTCAAGCTTTCCACCTATACAGATGTCATACTTCCCTAAAAGCTTTCATAGGGGAAGGATAACAATACTCTGAGGTCTCAGGATATAGGCTAAACACGGACAAGACAGAGTTAATGCCACTTTTCTTGATGTGCGTTTGAAATGTAGACGCAAGCAAATTAAACATCTGGGGATATTATTTAGTGGGAGGTTAGAAAATATAGTGCTTCTTGATATTGCGTGCACTGCTGCAAAAGGTGAAAACCCTGGTAGACAAATGGCTTCCTCGTGCTTTATCTTTCCTGGTGGAGGTGGTTACCAATGGTTAAGATGATATCCAAACTGGGCCTTTATCTGCAAGCCATACTTTCAGTTAAGTGTCCCCTGAATCTCTTAGAGGAATGGGTTGGCGTTCTACTTCTTATGAGGATCAAAGAAGCCTGGAATATCTAGAAGCAGACATTGATTCTGGAAACAATGAGCCGAGGTTAGAGTTCCTAAATTCTATAAATATCATCAGACATTTATACTCAAGCAAGGCCTCATCTGGGAATCACCTGGGAAGGAAGAGGTTGCCCTGGCATGGTATACATTGCTGAAGGCTTGCACTGCCCTGTCTCAGTGCAATGTATGAAGTTAATTTATGGCACCCTGTTAGGAGACAAGAAGGGAGTTGTGAGCATGATGCAACAAATTAAAAAGGTGGGAGAGGCTGGAGCGGGAGTGTGGGGGATACCCAATGTCTCACTTTGGTATGACAAAACCATCCATATTGGGGGAACACAGTATATTAGGAGTCATAGGTGCAGAAAGGCATCCTTAATATCAGGCAGCTGATGCATGGGGGCACATTAATTGTCTTTGTCTCCCTAAACGCTCAATCTGGATTGTCGAAATAATATTTAATTTACTGCAGTATTGTGTCTTATTCAAAAACTCAAATTGTAGAAATGAATATGGGGGATTGGAGTGGAGAGTGCCAGTGGGAGACATCTGTTTAAATGGCCACATCCAAGGTGCCCTCTGGTCTCTATAAATCCACTGTTGACAAACATTGATCCATGGGGCAATGTCTAAACAACACATTATTATTCATCAATCAACATTTTGTTAATTTCAGATAAAATTCATAAAACATACACAGAAATACCATTGTCTTATCCCACAATACAAATATAAATGCAGAATCGTGTAATGCATAACATTAAATGAAATAGAGATCACAATATAAGTTCATAAAAGCCTCATGATATTAAAACCATATGAGATGACTAAATACAAAAATCATGGCTGTACTTAATGGTGCATACCACTAATTGGTTTTAAGGAATTTTAGATACCTATGTGAAGCATGTAGAAGATACGTTGTGATTGCAAAAATACAGTCTGTTGAATATAATGCTTTGCATTCCAGCAGGGCGGATAACAGATGTGTGATACCTTTATTCCTCAGCCACGAGCTTAAATATTTCTCCCACCGGGCAAGTTCTCCAATATCTTGCAAGGTGGTCTTGACGTGTCTAAACCATGTAAGCTGTAAAGCTCCTCGTTGGTTAAGAAGGTCAGTCATAGCCTTTTTCTATGCAAGCGATTTTGGAGAACTGTGCAACTTGATCCATTCCAATACTGGCCTCAAGGAGACTGACGCTTCGGTCGAGGTCCGCCTTAGTTGCAAGTGAACTGCTTTAGTTGGTGCAGACATGGGGAGCCCTAACAATGGTTTTAAAAATATGTTTTCACTGCTTGTGAATGCTTTACAATCTGAAGGGCCTCGCATTTCTGCACCATAAATGCATACTTCTTTGGCTTTTGCTTTAAAAACAGCCTACTGTTAGGCCACTTACCTGGGGGGAGACGAGACGCTCCCGGTCCTGGCGGATCTATCTGAGGTTTCGGTTAGCAGGGAGAGGAGTCTCCCGGCGCCCGAGACCTCGGATAGTATCCGTTGTGCGCATGCGCCACAGCCCGCGGAGGCCAACGGCTTGCGTTTCAAGCCTCGTTGTCGCTCCGGGGTTACGGGCTGCGCATGCGCAAGGCGGCCTGCGCTCCACGCCTCAGCTTCATGCCGAGGGACGTAAATAGCGGCTGTGTCGGGAAACGAATCGCGTCTTAACGCGGTTCGTTCCTGACCAGCCGTAGCAGCGCCTACCTCCTGTTGGCCATTCTCCTGTTTTGCCTCCAGCCGGGTTCCTGTTCTTGGTCCTCTTCCCTGCCTGCCTTCCTGGGTAGGGTCCTCGTTGGCTCTCCCGGATTCCAGCCCTCTCTGGGCTCTTTGGGAGCCTTCTTTGCTGCCTACCAGGAATCAGTCACCTTTGCCTTTTGGACTCTCCCTGCATTTGCTCACCCCTTGGCTTCCCGGACTATTCTGCTACCATTGGCAAGCCAACCCCTTTACCCTGATTTCCTGCCTACAGGGTTTCCTTTTGTTCTCTGTGGTACCTTGCCCCTTGATGTTATCCAACCTATTGGTTGTCACCGCCCCCAGAAGGATGGGTGCACTTACCTGGTACCAATAGTCAGCGATCAGTCCATCAGCCTGGCCTCTCCTGTACAGACGTCTTCCAAAAGTCCCGCCACCACAGGTGCTGTCCGACCCAGGGACACACACCTTAACAGATTAAGACGCCTACCAATCTGTACTGATCCAGGGATGGATGACATTGAGGAATTGAGAAGTGAGATCAGAGCCTTACGTGCCGAGATGACGGCACTCCACCAAGAGAATTTGGCTTTACGGCAGATGGTTGCTCAAGGGTCCGGAGCACATATTACGCCAGAGGCAGTGATGGCACAGACCAGCACAGTGAAATACGACGGAGATCCCAGACGAGTAGCAGAATTCTGCAATCATTGCCAGATCCATTTTTTGTGTCGCCCAACCCATTTCAACCAGGACAAAGCCAAGATTGGATATATATTAGGTAATCTGGTTGGGAATGCGTTGGCTTGGGCTACGCCCCTTGTTGTAGCCAAGAGTCCGATTCTGGAGGATTTTGTAGCCTTCGAGAAGGCCTTTTTGGACGTCTTCCAGTCACCCAACCTAGCAGCAACAGCACAGAACCAGTTAATGGACTTAAGATAAGGAACCAGTGATATCATTGCCTATATCAGTCGTTTCCGCCAGTTAGCCACAGATTCCCAGTGGACAGAAGTTACCCAGAAAACCCTCTTTCGTAGAGGATTAAGGGAAGAGTACAAAGACAAATTGTTACATATCCCAGAACCCGAGACCTTGCAGGCACTACAAGAACAAGTCCTACGAATCGATCATAGATTGACGGAGAGGCGAAATGAGCGACGCAGATCTGACAAACCGCTTCCCAGAATCCCGCCAGACATTCCCAAAGCCCAAAGCTCACAAGAACCAGCATCCGAACCCATGCAATTGGGAGCTCTGAGAGGACCCCTATCTGACGCCGAAAAGAAAAGAAGAAGAGATCTCCGGTTGTGCCTGTACTGTGGGGCCTCAGGGCATTACCTTTCTACATGCCCTCAACGTCCTCTCCGTAGGTCGGAAAACTAAACGGCCTGTCGTATGTAGGGAAGGCGACGACAGGCCCCTATTCCCTGATATCAGTCCTTCCAGAGAACATCCGGGAGAAACAACGCATGCAGCCAGTAGTCCTCATGGCCTTAAGGATCAATGTTACCTGGGCGAGAAATGACCCTGTAGAAGTCCTCGGGCTGCTGGATCGTGGGGCTTCCGGGAATTATATCGATGCTGACTTCGCAGCCAAGACCGGGATTGCTTTGTTACAGAAAAGTTGCGCCTCCATGGTGGAGGTCATTGATGGCACCCCTCTGTCTTCTGGACCGGTCCATCAGCATACTGGGACACTACAACCTCAAATCGAGGAGCACCGGGAATTGATTTCTCTTGACGTCATCAAGACCCCTTTGTATCCAATCATCCTGGGTTTGCCTTGGTTGTTGCACCACAACCCCAGTATTAACTGGGAGTCCAGGACACTGGAGTTCTGTTCAGTCCGTTGCAAGCAGGAATGCTTTGACCACTATCATCCGGCTCTGAAGGCCTCGTCTTCCACTCAGACCGAAGTAGGTAACAGAACTAGTCTCTACTCGGTTACTACAATACCATCTGAATACAGGGAATTCCACGAGGTATTCTCTGACCCCAAAGAGATTCCATTGCCCCCGCATAGAAGCTTCGATTGTTCGATAGAGCTTCTTCCTAACACAACAATACCACATGGCAAGGTCTACTCCCTAACTGTGCAAGAAAAGGAAGCTCTCCAGGAATATCTACA
This sequence comes from Ambystoma mexicanum, assembly GCF_040938575.1. Taxonomy (NCBI): domain Eukaryota; kingdom Metazoa; phylum Chordata; class Amphibia; order Caudata; family Ambystomatidae; genus Ambystoma; species Ambystoma mexicanum. The sequence goes on from NC_090921.1 coordinate 1,457,789,824, forward strand.
AGATTGCCTCCAAAAGGGATACATCGTACCCTCCACATCTCCTGCGGGATTTCCTTTGTTCTTTGTTAAGAAGAAGGAGGGCACTCTTCGGCCATGCATTGACTATCGTCAATTAAACGACATCACTAAGAAAGACCGGTATCCGCTCCCCTTGATACGCACCATTATGGAGTCATTACATGAAGCCCGGGTGTTCACGAAGCTGGACCTCAGAGGGGCCTATCATCTTGTGCGGATTCGAACCGGTGATGAGTGGAAAACCGCATTTAAGACTCTGATGGGCCATTACGAGTATCGTGTGATGCCATTCAGTTTGTGCAACGCCCCCTCCATATTGCAACGCTTTATGGATAACATCTTTGCTGACTTGATCGGAGTATCAGTCTGGGTTTATCTGGATGATATTCTTGTGTATTCCAAAGACCGCAATGAACACTTAGTTCAAGTCAAAGAGGTACTCAAGAGGCTACAGCAGAACCATCTGTATGTCAAGCCTGAAAAGTGTCTTTTTCATCAAGCCCAAGTGGAGTTCCTGGGTTATGTCATCAGTGCTACGGGAATACATATGGACCCTGCGAAGGTCCGTGCCATCCTGGAATGGAAGCCTCCCAGAGACCGACGATCCTTGCAACGCTTCCTTGGGTTTATAAACTTTTATCGGCGATTCATTCCATCATTTTCCAAATGGGCAGCCCCGCTCTCTACCTTGACCAGCAATAAGAGATCCTTTACGTGGGAACCGGAGGCCGCTGCTTCCTTTCTGCGGTTAAAAGAAGCCTTTAGCACCTCCCCATTCTTCAACAACCACGGGAGGAGAGACCCTACATTGTTGAAGCAGATGCATCGGATTATGCTGTGGGAGCCGTATTATTACAATTGGATCCAGATGTTGAGATGGAGCTTCCCTTAGCTTACTATTCCAGAAAACTTACCGCCAGTGAACGAAATTATCCCATCATCGAGAAGGAGCTCCTTGCCATCAAGACTGCTTTCGAAGAGTGGCGCCACCATCTATTGGGAGGTCGTTTCCCTGTAGAGGTGCGTACAGACCATCGCAACCTACAGTTTCTACGTTCACTACAATGTAGAATATCTCGCCAGGCTCGGTGGGCCTTCTTCTTTTCGCAATTTGATTTCCACATCACTTACATACCCCACAACAAGAACGTCAAGGCTGACGCGTTATCCCGCTCACTGGAGGATGACATAGCACAAGTAAACAAGGGAGAGCTCGTGTTAGCCCCGAAACACTTTCTTCTGGCTCTTACACCTTACCTACAGAGAGTCGCTCAGGAGACTGCTGCGGACCCGAGACGTACAACTTTATTGAAGAACCCACAAGTGAGCGAAAAGGACGGCCTCCTGCTCTTTCAGAATAGATTGTACGTACCCACTGAAGAACTCCATAGGGCCGTATTGCAAGGACTACATGATTCTAAAGTAGCAGGACATCGTGGGGTACGCGCTACACAGGAGAAGATAGCCCGTCAATTCTGGTGGCCTGGCTGGGCTAGTCAAATCAAGCAATATGTGGAAACCTGTCCAGTATGTGCCCAGGTCAAGACACCTAGACAGAGACCTGTAGGCCTATTGCAACCCACTGAAATCCCACCTTACCCCTGGCACACACTTGCCACTGACTTTATCGTGGATCTGCCAAGCTCCGAGGGTCAGACTTGCATCATGGTAGTTGTGGACTGCTTCACCAAGATGGCACATTTCGTCCCCTTTCCGAAGATACCCACAGCTACTCAGATGGCCCAGTCCTTCTTACAGAACATCTATCATCTACATGGCTTGCCAGAGAAGATTATATCTGATCGGGGCTCTCAATATGTATCCGCCTTCTGGGGTCAACTCTTTCGCCATTTGAGTATACACAGGGCTCTCAGCTCTGGCTACCACCCATAGACCAACGGGCAGACGGAAAGAACCAATCAAACTTTGGAACAATATCTACGCTGTTTCACTAATGCTTCCCAATCCAATTGGGTGTCTAATCTAGCTTTGGCAGAGGTAGCCTATAATAACTCCATGCACTCAGCTACTGGGTTTAGCCCTTTCTATTGTTCCTCCGGCCTACACCCCAAACTCCTACCACTCTCACCCGTACAACCCAGTTCAGTTCCTTCGGCTGATCAGCTTATAACCAACATACAAAGTTGTCATAGCCAGGTGTTGGGTTCCTTGCGTATGGCACAGGCTAGTATGAAAAAGACTGCTGACAAGCATTGCAATCTTGGTCCGGTTTTTCAAGTAGGAGACCTAGTGTGGCTATCATCCAGAAATCTCCCAGCTCAAAACCTTCCGTTGAAACTGGCCCCTAGGTTCCATGGTCCTTTTCGTATCATTAAACAAGTGTCACCGGTGGCTTTTAGACTGGCCTTGCCCACTTCATGGCGTGTTCACCCGTCTTTCATGTGTCCCTGCTAAAACCCTGTCGACCCGATTCCTTTGGTCGTTCCCACCCTCGACCAGCGGCCGTCGACATTCAGGGTACGCCAGAGTTTGAGGTCCAGGAGATTTGTGACTCCCGTTTTTATAGGGGTAAATTGCAATTTCTAGTGGACTGGAAGGGCTATCCCCCCTGTGACCGCACCTGGGAACCGGTCGTCAATGTTCATGCCCCTCGTCTTGTTCGGGAGTTCTATCTCACTCATCCTTGGAAACCCGGTTCTCCTGTGGGGGGTTATGGTGTTAGGCCGCTTACCTGGGGGGAGATGAGACGCTCCCGGTCCTGGCGGATCTATCCGAGGTTTCGGTTAGCAGGGAGAGGAGTCTCCCGGCGCCCGAGACCTCGGATAGTATCCGTTGTGCGCATGCGCCACAGCCCGCGGAGGGCAACGGCTTGCGTTTCAAGCCTCGTTGTCGCTCCGGGGTTACGGGCTGCGCATGCGCAAGGCGGCCTGCGCTCCACGCCTCGGCTTCATGTCGAGGGACGTAAATAGCGGCTGTGTCAGGAAACGAATCGCGTCTTAACGCGGTTCGTTCCTGACCAGCCGTAGCAGCGCCTACCTCCTGTTGGCCATTCTCCTGTTTTGCCTCCAGCCGGGTTCCTGTTCTTGGTCCTCTTCCCTGCCTGCCTTCCTGGTACGGTCCTCGTTGGCTCTCCCGGATTCCAACCCTCTCTGGGCTCTTTGGGAGCCTTCTTTGCTGCCTACCAGGAATCAGTCACCTTTGCCTTTTGGACTCTCCCTGCATTTGCTCACCCCTTGGCTTCCCGGACTATTCTGCTACCATTGGCAAGCCAACCCCTTTACCCTGATTTCCTGCCTACAGGGTTTCCTTTTGTTCTCTGTGGTACCTTGCCCCTTGATGTTATCCAACCTATTGGTTGTCACCGCCCCCAGAAGGATCGGTGCACTTACCTGGTACCAATAGTCAGCGATCAGTCCATCAGCCTGGCCTCTCCTGTACGGACGTCTTCCAAAAGTCCCGCCACCACAGGTGCTGTCCGACCCAGGGACACACACCTTAACACCTACCCCCTTATCTCGTGCAAATCTCAAAAGAGCGCCAGAGGTCTGTGCCAAAATTATAATTGATTTACTAGATTGATCTTGCCAGTTTACCCCTTTATTGAATCTACCACCTAGATAATCATAAAAAGACACTTCTGCAATCGGGTGTATGTTGATGTACACATTCAAACTCTTTACGTTTCTCTTTTTCTCATCGAGTAATTGATTTCAAGGCCTTTGCTACTTCAAGTGGAAACAAAAATAGTTTTTGTTTTATCTCAGAGATTGTTTTAGATATTAAAACCACATCATCTGTGAATAATACAATCTTGGATGGAGACCCATTTAATTGAGTTGCACCAGTTTCTAAAGTTAAAATCCCTTCTGCAAGATCATTTATAAATAAACTGAATAAGACAGGGGCCAAAATACCCCTGTCTTACACCTTTTTTACAGGGATGTAATTTGGGGGTCGCCACGGGTCGTAGCTGTGATGCCCAAGGTCTCCCTTGCTACCTTTGTGGTCTCCCTTGCTACCCCTAAACATTATTTTTTTTAATGAAAGTTCCTGATCTGTGGCCAGCGGTCTTTGTTTCTGGAGTGACTGACTTTCCTGTTCAGGCCTCTGAAAAAAATAGGGGGTTCCACAGGTGTAACACTTTGAACAGTGACCCTAAATAAGAAGGAATAGGAATAACAAATAATTTGTCTTTCTGGAATTCTATACGCTAATTGTTAGACTCATTAAAGGTTTAGGGCCTCATTACACGTTAGGCGGTAAGGGTTTACCAGTACCGGTAAGGGCACCAGTACCGGTAAACCCTTACCGCCTTACTACGAGTTCCCTTTGCGGGACCCGACCTTAACGGCTGGTTTTACCAGCCGTTAAAGTAGGGTGCCGCAAAGGGACCTTGGAGCTAATTACGATACCGCAATTTGCGGTACCGTAATTAGCGCCTTCCCCATTCCCATTATGCCCTATGGGGGCAAAAATGGGAATGGGGAAGTGCCTTGGTGAATGGGGAATTACCGCCCCCGCTCACCTTGGAGTAGGGCGGTAATTCCGCCATCCACCAAGGCGGACACGGTAAAATACCGGCGGCAACTATGGCGCTACTAGCGCCATGGTTACTGCATACCGTGTAATGAGGCCCTTAGTCTTTTCTTAAAAACCTCAATTTCACAATGCAGACAAACATTTTCAAAAAGCAGTAAGTGTAGAATAAGCATCAATTTCGGCCTATGTATTTTGCTTTTCGCAAGTTGCAGTTTTAGCATGTTTTTTTCTGCCGTTGTTACGATACTCTCAACACATTCCATATCGCTGTCCTCGGTCACTTGACAAAATCCTTCTGCCTAAAGGTTTGGGTACAGTATAGAAATGTTTGACCATAGCACATAAAGTGACCCTTGATTTCATTGTGTCACAATGAATGCTTTGTTGTAATGTGTCTATCTTTCCTATTTCCCTGGCATGCTGTTCACGATGTTAGTTTGCATGTATGTGGTAACGAGTGCCCAGAGTACGGGATGGCGTGTGGGTGCCTGCCTGCCCTGCGCTACTCTACATTCTTTAATAAACAGTTATGAACCCTCCCAATGGTATGTATTTTGCCAACCTCTGAAGCCTGAAAAGTAGATCCATGTAGGCTTGACATGTGGCGAACTTTACACCAGACTTGGAGATGAACTGGCCTGCTTTTAAATCTCAGTTACCAGTTTAATGGTATCCACTACAGAGTGTAATTTTCTTTCTGACTTTATCCACCACAGGCCAGTTCACTTTGGCATGCTGGCTTTTGCCAAGATCTTTAGGGCCCTGTCCAGCGGCTAGCCCATCTCTCAAGAGCGTAGTGGTCAAAGTTCTCCCCTCTGGCTCCAGGGAAGGGCATAGTGCATCTCCATCTCCAGTCCAGGGCTCCCTTTCGTTCCCTTGCGATTTTGTGCTACAGTAGTCACAGCCTCCATAATGGGGGCATTGGACTATTGTGATGGTATCTAGCTGTGACAGCCAGATTTGTGTATCCAACGGCTACAGATACTACAGAACTGTGCAGCACGACTGGCATTGAATTCGCATAGACAGTCTTCTTGCAACGCTTCTATTGGCTAAACTCCACTGGCGACCTTTAAAAAGCTGTATAAAGTTGAAGGCATGGTGTATTGCTAATTGGACTTTTTTTTTGATCAGCACTGCTTTTATTTGCCTTCTTGGCCTTAACGCTCAGACTCTGCAAATTTGTTACAAGCCCTGCGTTTTTGTTAAGCTAGAGCAGGGGATCATTCTTTCTTGGTCCTGTTGCAGACACTTTGGAATTCCTTACCAACATGTCTGCGGGAGATTTCGGACCATTTCCTCTTTTGGAAGGCCCTTAAGACATTGTTGTTTTGAGGTGGTGTGGCATTATGTTTGGTCCCTCTTCATGGTTTGGTTTCTCAGCGCCCAGATGCATTCTGGCCTTGGTTTGCGCTCAATACCTTTGTATACATACATACATACAGGGGCGTTGCTAAGGGGGGCTAAGGGGGCTTTAGCCCCTGATCTTTTGGTTTTAGCCCCGGATAGAATCTTAGAAGCTACAGCCAAAAGACTAGCTAGCCCCCAGTCCCAACAGTTCCGACATCAGTTTAGCCCGGGTCTTTTCCAGACCTAGCAACTCCCCTGCATACATACATACATACATACATACGGTTTGTAAACTTACCTGGATCGCCATGCTTTCAGGTCGGTATGGCATGGTCATGCCTGTTTGTACCTCTGTGTGCATTGGCCTACATACTTACCAGAGCCCGAACGTACCCCACTTTGTTAAATTCGCATAAGCAATCACACATTCTCACCTGATCCACTCTCCGCCGCTTTGTGTGCTTCACTCCGCACTCCTTACTGCCCTCCTTCACTGCAACGCATATATAATTGACTAATTGACACCTGTAATGGAGAAAGCCAAGCCAAGGGTCAACATCCAGTGGTGAAGGAACTGGACGACTCTTTACAAACATTATGAAAAGGCCCAGTACTACAACTGAGCCTGGCCACTCCAATTGAACTCAGCCACAGTGAAGCAACTGGACTTTTGCAGAGCCTATGGAACTCAGCCTGGGATAGCAGGTCTACTCCTATCGGCTTGTGCAGGAACTGGCCTATAGCAGCTTAAAGATGATCTCCCCTGTGGTCCAGGTATGGGAGGACATTCCAAGGAAAACAATAGGCGTGCGGAGTAACGGCTATCAACAGGGGATCAAACACAAATTGGGCCAAAGCTCTTTTGCAGGTGCATTGCAGCCAGCGCCACCTGTGAACATGATCACAACACCTGGAACAATCAGGGAGAAGGCACAACATGAATCCCCATTCCCTTCATTAAGCTAACTTGGTCTTGACCTTAGGCAACCTTAGGCAACCCGGTGGAGGAGGTCCACAGCGTCCCTGTGTCATGCCTGCCAGGTCCTCTCATGCTCGAGTTCAGCACCCTATACCTACAGCCCAGAGATCAGCCAGACCGTTTTATACTCGGTGGCGACTCTGGGGAAAGATTCCTGGCAAACGCCTTCATTTCCGCTAGTTCATTGTCAGACTTTATTATCTTCTGCGGATGGGCGAACATTCTTTGTTAAACTTACCGCGCATACCATTCACATTACCAGTTTCATTCCACAGGTATGCGCGAGTATCACATGACTGGACGTCAACGCGCTACTCACGCGTTTTACGTCAGCTGACTCATATTTAAACAGGAAGCCTCCCGCTAATCAGCGCTTCTGATCGTTGTTTCTTTGATCTTCGTTCCGGAGCTCGGTTTCTACCTTGCTTCTAAGCAGCTTCCAAACTGCGTTTTCCCTTTTGCTACCAGCCAGACCCGCGCTGCTATTTCTGGTGGTTTCCTGAACTGCTCTTTCATTACTGTCAGCCGGACCCGCGCTGTTTTCACATCTGGTCTTCGGATCCATTTCAAACCTCTAAAGGTCCCAGCCAGTCCCAGTCTATTTTGGACAATCATGTTCTATGAATTTCCTTTTCCATCCAGATCCTCACCCAACTACTTCCTACAAGGATAGTGCACTGAACTTTATGGACGCTATCCGGTGTGCACCAACCCGTCCCTAGTGCGGCCCTCGTTCCGTTCGGGTTAGTCACCTTACTAACCTCCCCTTTTTCCTTCGTTGGTTTTTATTTTCGGATTTGTATTCCTGGAACTCAATCTTCAGTCTTCAGTCCATACAACTACAGGTTAGTGTATCCTTAATCTAACCCTTACATAGTAATTAGGTTAATTGACTAGCGACTAAAACATATTAATCTTATCCAACAGACTGGTGGTATCCATCCAATAACTGGACCTTTCCACTAATTACTCTATCAGGCTGTGTCTGTTGATCAATAGTCTGAGAGTGGCATTGGTTGGAAGGTTTTCAATCATCAAAATCTTCTCCTTAGAAATCACCCGGAATAGTCAATCGGGAGAAGCTCTACGGGAACTCAACTTGTATCCTTTTTGTACATCTGAGTATCCTTTTTGGTGTTGTGCTAGTGTTATACCCTGTAATTGTAACAGAATCCTAAATCTGTAATTGTAACACCCTGCTAGGCCGGTGCTAAGATAAGGCGTGACATTCTCCTCCCTGAACATTTATCCTGCCCCTCTCCCTTCTCTCCCACTTAGCATTCCTCCATTCCTCTCTCTTTAGTTGTTTATACTCCTCTATCTCAGTTGATGTTTCTCCTCATCCTCCTCCCTCTCTTGATGTTTATCTTTCTCCTCTACCTCTGTATCGCTTGCTCTCTCTTTCTTTCTCTCTCTCTCAATGTTTCTCCTTCTCCTCTCCTGTCTATCCATCTTGATGGCCCTCCTCCTCTCTTGCTGTCTCTTTTCCCTCCCTGGTCCTCTCATTGTTCCTCCTCTTTTTGTTCTTTCTTTTTCTTCTTCTTAATCTTTCGCTCCCCTGCACCATTCTGACCTCTTCCTCCTCTTGCATGAATTCCTCGCTCCTGCCACCCCTGTACATGTACACCATACACTCCTATCTACCACACTACTGGTCTCTTTCAAATCCCTCTCATCTCCATGATTGTGGGTGTAAGAATGTTAGCGGATGCACCTGAAACTGGTGATTTTCAAAGCCCTGAGATTGTGTTTGTGTTGTTTGCCCTGCCTCCTCCCTTATGGTATGAATTAAATTTCAATAATTCTTGAGTGGCTGACAACTCTGTAAAACGCAGGATAAAAATGGCAGTCTGCCATGTTGGATCAGGCAGTATTGTATGTATGGCCGCTCAAACCCAGGATGGCTGCAACGGTTGGCATCACAATGTGCTTCTCTGTTTCTTCGATCCCCATTCTAAGGATATGAAATACAAGCTTCCTCTTTCCAGATTGAGGAAGTGTTGTGGGTGCTCTGAGAATCCTTGTCCTTCACTTACCATCAGATGGTGCATGGCTTTCTAAAAGTCACACGAGCAGGGGTGAGCAAGTGATGTTCTCAGGTGAGATATTCCTCTGCCCCTTAGACCATACTACCTTACTTGTCAACCCTACTGATGTAGGCGGTAGGCTACTGCTTTTTATGCAGTCCAACCTCTGAAAGATGTTGCTGCCTATTCGCTCACTATTTGTAGCTCCTCCAGGCCTGGCCCCTGTCCTGTCCTGTTGCAAGCTTACTCAATTCATTGAGGAGATGGGTTGGCGGGTTGAAAGCATTATCTGAGTGATGATGCCACTGACCTGACTTGAGCTTGTCACTCTGCCCTGCGACCTGGCGAGGTCCAGACAAGTGTGAGAGTGGTAAGCAACCTCAGGCCGCGCCTTAGCTGATTTCCTCAGCTCTCTGTGTTTCGTGCAGCTTCATTATCCGTCCAGCACTGTCTGCAATGCAGACATTCTTCCCAGTCTGCTGCTACAGTAATTCCTGCATGACTAACTGTGAGACTCACCCGTCTCCTGTTAGTCAGGTAATTTACATTTTTGTCAAGTTGTGCTTTTATATAAATATGTGCAAACATTTGACAAATCACTTGATGGCAGAGTGACAGATCATTCTGCCACATTAGCTGGTTAATGTGGTGTATTTGTTTGACTCCAAATTATAGATACGTTTACATTTTCAAACGTGCCATCATAGTTATATTTGAAACAGTTTCAGGCAGTAGAGTCGATTAGTGCTAGTGTCAGAATAATCCTAAGGTTCATTGGGCATCAAAAGAACTGTGTTGGAATATTACTGTGTTGTGAAAATAGGACCAGAAAACTCTGAATAAGATTTCAAGGGGCTGCAAAGTCTAGTGTCGGGGGGAAATTCTCCCGGGGCTGGCTGGGCCGTCCGCGGACCTCCGGGCAGGGAGGCCCCAACTCCTCCCGTATATCCCAAAAGATAGAGTATGAGACACACGCAAGAAGCGAGGTGATTCTGCTGTTTATTAAACAAAAACGGCAGGGATGGCCAAGGATCGTACGCGTCCGTCCTGACACTCTCTCCGCAGCGTGGGGCTCGCAGGCCCTTTTTACCTTAGCGTGATGCGCTACTTGCGTCACCTTAGCAAAATTAACAAAAAAACTATCGCCACTCTGGATTGGTTCCCGAGTGGTAGGGTTAGTATAGCATACGTATAGAAGACTTGGTTATTGGTCAAGGGTCAGTCAGGTGGTATACTTGGGTTGTCCCTTCAGTTTGATACATAAAAATTGTTACATGAAGACCCCTGAGGATTGGTCAATGTGAATGGCGTCAGTGATAAGGGTCCCATGCTCTGATTGGTTCACCCGCGAGCCCCCCAGTCTGGGACCATCGCTGTTCCCAGCTCGCGGTGCACCTGTCATTTGCAACAATGTTTCACTATGGGTGTGTGCAGACAATGTGAGGACTTATTCATGAGCAGGAAGGCCGACTACTCCCACCGTCGCAGATGTCTGTTGAGTCGCTTAATTGTATCTGCCTGTGTCTTGAGACGGGGGACCCAGACGCCTTCTTCCTCCTGGGCTTGGCACCCTATCAAGTTTGGCTCAGTCACGTGAGGTAGGGACCGTGGTTGAGGCAGAATTCTGCACAATTAATATTATATTTTTCACTGTGTGCCGGGTTCATCTTGCAGGTGCGACCTTGGCGTCGGCTTGCGGTATGCAAGTTTGCAAAGTTGTGCCCTTGACTGTCTGCTTTCGCTGGGCTCATTCTGCAGGGTTAGCAACCGAACCCTTGCTCATTCAATGTTCATGAAAGCTTTTGCTTGCGGCCTACTTGGGCCTGGTGCATAGGAGAAACCATTTAATGTAGGGCGCTGTAGGTTATGGTGTCGTGTTGTTCTATCTTCAGTATCGTGTCTTCGTTATATTCCTCATTACGGTACATGGTTTTAGAAGAAGCGTGAGCAAGCCTTTTTAGATAAGTTCATTATGCGTCTTGCGTTTCTGCATTTGAAAAGCCTATGTTGAAAATAATAAAGATGCACGTCCGTGAGTGTGTCCGTCGCCTACGTCATAGCACTGAGCATGTTCTTTGTGTGAATTGATGTGGGAGTGTCCAGTGTGTATGTTGCACGACTGTGCAGACCGTTAGCTAGGTCGTCATGGCATCTGTAACGATGTGTTGATTTGGTGCTAGATGGTTTAGTCGAGTTCATCCATGCCGCAGGTGTCGGCAAGTGCAGGGCAGGCTGGTGGGCATACGGGTGGGCATGCGAGTGGGCACATTCGTATGTTCTTGTACCAGGGTATTTGGTCGTCTGGGAGATGGGCAAACTCCTCTCGCGGCGGGTGCCTGGGCCGTGATCCTCTAGGCCATGGTTGAGAGGGGATTGGTGGGAGCCTTTTGGTCGCTTTTCCCACTTCACTAGGGACCCTCAGGCAGCACACTACACAGACCAGTCATTGCAGTGTCCGGCACCTTGCTGCTGCTTCTTATGTGAGAGGGCACTTAGCCTAGGGTTTTGATAACAAAAAAAAGAAATATGTTTGGTAACCATGACATATATAGGAAGCCCCCCAAAAAGAAAATCAAGGTAGTTTTGCTTGCTTTTCAGGGAGTTATTTTCAAACTTTGCAAATTCGGATTTAGGGAAGGAAGGAAGCAGAAGCACTTTCCTGTGTGTGTCTTCCTGGGCATGGATTCAACATACCCAGGCTCACCATGAGATGAGTACATTCCAGACACAGCCCCATGCAAGGCAAACACCTCTCTTCAGCTGTCTCTCCTTAAATTCGGTCCAATTGTACACAAAGCTCCACCACCTTTCCTTACAATGACTGTCTGAGCATATTTTCTATCCCTCACCCTCATCCCAAATAGCTACATGCCTTTGCTTCTCCCTACCACTACTGAATGTTCTACATACTCCTACTTTGCCTCTCTGACAGGCAGAGTTTCAATGCAATAACCTATGGCAGTTGGCGCTATAAAATTGCAATATAACATAACATATGTACAGTGAGATACATGACCAAGGACTAATCCAGATGGATTCTCAGACTGAAACACAGACCGCAGCACACAGTACTGTGCTACTGTTAAAAGATGGCAGCCCAAACACTGGGTATAGCACTTGCTGCTCATGAGCTAGGTCTGCACTTTAAACAATAAAATAAATAAATGATAAAAATCATTACCTCCACTTACCTCTTCTCTATCTCAGTAAATCACTAATATCCTCTTTTGGGTTCTTATACCAACTCTTTGCAGACAGTACCTAAATCTTCTTCTCTTTCCCTGAACTGTCCTCTGATCACCCTATCAAAATGTGCAACTGTCTCTGCCATTAAATATTGGATGGCTTTGCACTCTCAGATGTTAAACTCTACCAAAGCTCCTCTTCCCTGCCAAAAGCTCTCTCATCTCTTCTTCTGCCTATCCAATTCCCACCTGACACTTCCCCCTACTCTTCTTTTCCTAGAAACCCCAGCGTCATCTATGACCCTTCTCACACCGTCTCTACTTTTATCTCTAAAACTGGAACAGCAGCTCACCTCAACCTCCTAAATATTAGGAAAATCATGCATCTGCTTCCTTTCAACACCGCCAAGCATCTCTTAATCACTCTTGTCTTCTCTAAACCGGACTACTGTGCATGCATCCTCTTTGGCCTGCCAACTATGCTTTCTGTCCTCTTGACAAGATCATTAACTTCAATACCAGGACTCTCTTTGCACTCCCTCTCTTCACAGCTACTACCTCGTACCGTCACCAGGCTGGATGGCTGGCAATGCAAAACCGGGCCAGATTTAAATTTCTTATCCTGGTTCACAAATCTATCCACAGTAAGGCATCACTGTATCTATCCTCCACTATCCAACTCTACAAGCTTTCTTGTAATCTCTGCTCTGCCTCCTCCATTTCCCTTTTGGCTCTTTGCCCTCACTGTGTGTCTGCCCTTTCTCTCTTCATGCTTCACTTGCATGGAATTCTCCTCCCCCGGACATCTGAGAAACAGTCCACAGAGATTTGTTCAAAACCAAACTAAAAGCCTACCTCCTTGCCTCAGAGTTAACCTCTTAACCTACCTGTCATCTGCCTGTTAGCTAACATGTTTCTCTCACCTCTAACCTGCCTCCGTCCCTCATTTCCTCTGCCTCCACTCTAGCACTTCACCAATCATGGTCACATCCCAAGCACAGTTGGCCGCACAGCCTACCTGCACTTAAAAATGTCCAATGTTGGATGTTCTTAATCTGTGTATGTCCACTTATCTATTGTCCCCGGTGACTGTTCCATTTACTCCCCTCCACAACCTGGTCAGAATGGCCTCAAACTCACACCAATGTAAACTCACTGCTTCCCATCAAATCCAATTTTTTAAATATGCTACGTTCTTTTGTGATCAAAAGAGCATTGTTCCTCCTGTATACAAATAATTACATGCATAAATAATAATACTTACTTATTGTAGGTGATCCGTCTTTTGACAGAACCCCTTCCTAAATTGTTTTATAGACCCACCCTTTCAGAGCCCGGCAAATAAAGCACCTGACATGTCCCATAATTCCTCTGCCTATACCAAAGGGACTGGATGATAAACTGATGCCCATTAGTGAACATTTAAAGAATAACTAGATCCTTGTTTCTGGTATGTTTTGATATGAAAATATGTGTTAGTAAGGCAAAAACTGGAGGTCACTCATAAGCGTTATTACATGGCTAAATTGACCTACATTGGTGCAGCCAGTCTGGGCATGTTCTCTTACTGTGGCATGACATTTTATTGCTGCGTGTAAAGGGTAAAGCAAATATAATAAATCTTATTGGATGGCTAAATATGCCTACATTGGTGCAGTCAGTCCTGACCTGTTTTCTTACTTTGGCATGGTATTTTTACTAGCAAAGCCAACAGGCCTAGGGGCCTCATTCTTGGTCAGCCAGTTTGGTAAGAAAATGCCGGTATTCCTGGATACCAGCACTTTACCAGACTGGCTGACCACAGGTTTACTGATGGGGCACCTGGGTTACCTCGGGCTAAACTTGAGGTAAGACAGGCACCCTACCGGCAAAGAAAGCCCTCATTAGCAGCACCGTCATTGCTGGTGCCGATGATGATGGCAAATCCCTTCATGGAGTCCTGTGGGATTTTCACTGTCACTCCGGCACCCAGAATCCATCAGCAATGCCACCAGACCGAGTGCCAGAAACATTATCTACATTTGCCAGTATCCTGTCGGCTTTACTGCCAGGATACTGGCAAAGTTAGAATGAGGCTGTATGTTATTACATGGCTACACTTACCTACATTGCTGTAGCCCATCTCTACATTGTTACTTGCTGTGGCATTTTTTACTGGCGTTAAGGGTAAAGCCAACATGATGAGTGTTGTTATGTAGCCATATTATCCTACATTGTTGCAGCTAATCTGGACATGTTTTCTTATTGTGGCATGACCTTTTTACTGGCAAAGCCAACAGAAGTATGGGGGTATGCTCCTACAAGGGGATACAAGCTTATATTGGCAAAACCAGTATAGGCATGTTGTCTTACAATATGGTTACTGGCATTACACACACAATAAACACGAGTATGTTCTTTTGGAACACCGGCATGTATCGGTGCACATAGCATGGACATGTATGGGCACAGTTACTTTACATGTTTATATACTGGCATGTATTATGAGAAAAGGCATCATTAAATGGTGTGTTACCCCACAAAACCCATTGCAAACAGTGTTTTACTTAATTTATTACAGAAAGTGTGCTGTAATAGTCCCCATTTGAACCCATTATTTAAAACATTTCTTGTGGGAAGAACCATCCAAGCCCCACTGGTTGGGTTGGGCTGCCTTGCTATATTTGGCCTCTCCCTCATATTTGTAAAATGTACACCTTTCCAATTAAACATGTCACCAGCCGTCACTGCTCATTTGGTCATTTGATTTCTCATAATGGTCTAGAGGATCTGGGTAAGACTACATCAGACAGTCCTTTATTGTAATCGGTTAGCGTTGCATGCCAGGTCATGTTATTTCTTGTGATGCAATCAGGTTAAAGGTCATGCAATGTAATTTCCTGTGATGTCCTCTTTATGCTAATCGCTATTTTTGAAATATAAAGAATCCTTCAGCTTTTTGGTCACAAAACGTTGGCAAATATGTATTACTTGTATGCGGGGAACACGGGGAACATTCTTGGTTGTTATATGGGAACAGCACAAGAGAGTAGGGATGTGGTTGAAGCCCTCGGGGATCCCCTGTATACCTTATTGGTGCTTAGCATCACAGTGTGGTTGTTGGTCCCGTGTTGCCGGTGAAACTTGGACATTACTATTATTATTTCCAGCATCCCAGGCCTTAAAGCTGCCCCCAGGTAGATGGTTTCGTCTTCGACTTCAAGGTCAACTTGTGTCCTGGGCATACTTCCAGATCCCCATCAAGACAGGTGTTTGTTAAGTTTGATTGTGGAGGAGTTGTTCAGGAAGGTTGAGGTTGGCTCTTACAGTGGTGTGTTGGCTCCCCATGTCCAATAGGGCAGGAGCCTTGTTCTTGCATTTGTAAGGGTTCCCTCCACCAGACATCGTGGTATTCAGGGTATTTAAATGGGTAGAAGTAGCCCTTCTCCACAGTTTCCTCTGCTTTCTTTCCTGGGCAAGTTCTGGCAATGCGCCTCATCTGTCCACAAGCGTGTCATCATGGAATGAGCTATCCATCCAACTAGCGTGGGTTAATGTGTTTTGCACCTCAGTGTTGTCCCTCTGTGCTTTCCCTACTGTCCTGACCCCTGTTTTGAAAAATGCCCATTATAGACAGAGAGGTAATCTTGTTTCTCTCTGTGTTCCTTTGGTGACCCTTTTCGTGTTGAAGGTTCTGGGTGGTTAGAGTATAATTAATATGCCACCTGGTGCCCAGCTGCCACCTGGAAATCTGGTTCTCGGGTGGCCAATGTAGTTTGTGCACGGTTCTTTGAAGGTATGGCAGCAGGTAGTTGCATACCTGCTCCAGGGCCTTCTTCAGTGACTTAGGAATCATTCCCACTATACATTTTCTGAGCCAGCTGTGTATTAGTGTCAAATTCACCAGGTTAGTAACCTCCTTTCCCAACCTCCTCCTCACCTGACCCTTCTGAGATGTTGTCCTTGGTTTCTGTGGTGGGTCTTCTCCTAGCTTTCTTGTCTTCGGCAGGCAACTGTCTTTGGGATGTCTTCTTCTTCTTATCGCGTAAATAAGGCCTGGCTCCCTCAGAGGCCACCTTGACAGGGAAGGAACACCTGCCCAAGGGGAACCCCGAGGAGCCAAACCTCCAATGGCAGGGAAAAAGGCTAAAAGGCACAAAAAACCCTGGTAGGATGTATTTCTCCCTTGAGATGAATAGTCAAAGACTGTAGAGATTTCGGAGTCTTTTCTGAGCAACTTCCGGTGTAGATGCGGTATAAGGAAGCTTGGACTTAGAAGGGAGAAAGAAGAAGGGAATATATATAAATAGAACAGTACCCACTTACCAAGAGCTCTGGCAGCACCCAGAGAGTGAAGGTACCCAAGTCGTGATCGCGGATGCCAAAATAAACAGCTCCGCGACCACAAACAAAACGGGAGTGACGCGGCGCTGCGAAATGAAAAGGGAAAAACAGTACCGCGGTCAAGGAAGGAAAACAGAAACAATACCGCTGAAAACACCGGGTAAGTGCGAAACTAGCGAACAGGACAGGAAGTAAATAACAGGGGAAGGTAGAAACTGGAACACAGGCGAGAAGGGAAAGAAAACAAGATATAAAGGACCGAGTGAACGGAAGACAAGGGTTTAGCGGGGAACTCTAAGAAGAACTGTGGAAGGAAGATCCGTAGCTCGCAGCGTTGAAGAGTCTGAAGGAAACACAGATACAACGCGCCGGAAAGGGGGCGTGGTTGCGTCTTATAGCCCAGCGACGCCATGTTGGGTGAGGACTAGACCGAAGTATACTATTATTGGAGACGCCACGAGCTCCACAGCTTCCATGGACGAATCCTGACAGTATACCCCTTTCCATTCGGGGGCCCTCCGGGTTTCCCCGGGTGGAGGCGATGGAAACGTTGAATGAGCCTAGGAGCATGGAGATGACCTCTAGGTTCCCACGTTCTCTCTTCCGGAGGATAACCCCTCCAGTGTACCAGATATTGAAGTCTTCCCTTACGGTATCGTGAGTCCACCAGATAAGCCACCTCATACTCCTCTTGAACAGGTGGGTGTAAAGGTTTCTTGTTAGGCAGTCTTCGTGCATACGGGTCCGTCTGGTATTCTTTGAGCAAAGAGGTATGGAAGACTGGATGCACCCTTCGGAGTCTGTCCGGTAGTTTAAGTCTGTAAGCCACCGGGTTAATCTGAGCGAGAATGGAGAAAGGCCCTATGTATCGTGGTGCAAATTTGCCAGCATGGACCCATTTTGGCAAAAACCTCGTGGACAACCAGACTAACTGGTTGGGCTTCCAGGCCGGATTACTACCTCTCCTCCGGTCTGCCCATTTCTTGTGCATCTGTCTGCTGGACTCCAGGGCCCTTTTGGCCGTCTTCTGAACTTCTAGGAGTTCCACCAACAAGCTATCAATAGCAGGTGTCCTGGTGGAAGGTAAACCTAACCATGGCAAGGGGTTAGGATGGTACCCGTAAGTACAGAGGAATGGGCTCATCTTGATGGATGTATGAAGAGCATTGTTATAGGCGAATTCCGCCTGAGGGAGAAAGGAAACCCAATCATCTTGCTTATTAGAGCAAAAACATCGAAGGTACTGTTCAAGAGTAGAATTTAACCTCTCGGTCTGACCATTGCTCTGCGGATGGTAACCTGATGACAACGCTCTGTCGATGCCTAGCTGTTGGCATAAGGTGGTCCAGAATCTTGAGGTGTATTGGGATCCTCTGTCCGAGACTATAGTCCTAGGCAGGCCATGTAGTCTGACAATGTCCCTTAGGAATACTGCTGCCATCTCTGGAGCCGATGGTAGATAGGATAAGGCTGAAAAATGTGCCAGTTTGCTGAAGGAATCGATAGTTACCATGATGGTATTCATTCCCTTTGAGAAGGGTAGCTCCACGATAAAGTCTGTGGAGATATGTTCCCAAGCTCTTCCTGGTACTTTTGACTGTTGTAGCAAGCCCATCGGCCTCCCTGTAGGATTTTTGCTACTGGCACACACCGGGCACGAAGAGACGTATCTGTCTACGTCCTTGCGGAGAGTGGGCCACCAAAATTGTCGACCTATGAGATCCCGTGTCTTGCGTATGCCAGGATGACCCGACAACTGAGAGTCATGGCACCACTTGAGTATCTGGCTCTGCAGGGTCTTAGAAGGGATATAGAGAGCCTTCCCTAGGTAGTACAAACCGTTTGGGTCTTGAATGACTGACCGAGGCAGTGCTTCTTCCTCCTTATATTGCTCCATGAGTTCATGCAAGAAAGGGATCACGGTGGACACTCTCAGTGCCTTAGAAAGCAGTAATTCATGACCCTGGATCTTGGTGGGTTCTTCTCCTTGGCTTCGGGATAGGGCATCGGCAACATGATTTTCGGTACCAGGTATGTAGGTAAGAATAAAGTCGAACTGTAAGAAATAATATGCCCAGCGGGCATGGCGGGAATTGGTGCATTCCATTTGTTGGAGTACCTTTAAATTCCTGTGGTCAGTGCGAATAAGGAACTTATGGTTTGCCCCTTGCAGCAGATGGCGCCATTCTTGACATGCCAGCTTCATGGCCAACAGTTCCTTTTCGAGGACTGAGTAGTTCTGCTCACTGCTAGACAACGTCTTTGAATAGTAGGCAACTGGATGTTCCAGTCCGTCCTCTGCCTCTTGTAACAGCACTGCTCCTACTGCTCCAGCTGAGGCATCGGTCTCAAGGACAAAGGGTCGGTTCTGATCTGGCTGGACTAGAATAGGGGCTGTAGAGAAATGTTCCTTTAAACGCCTGAAGGCCTCCCTCTGGTCTTGATCAAATGAAAACTTGACGCCCTTCTTAAGCAAATGAGTGATGGGTTGTACTAGCTGGGAAAAATTTGGAATGAATTGTCTATAAAAGTTCGCCAACCCTAGGAATCTTTGTATCTCCTTGACATTTTGGGGTTCTTTCCAGTCTTGGATAGCCCGTATCTTACTTGAGTCCATCTGTACTCCTGCTGCAGAGAGAATAAAGCCCAGATAGGATACTGACCTGGCTTCAAAAGTACACTTCTCGGGCTTGACTAATAGGTGGTTGGCCTGTAAACGGAATAATACCTCCTTGACCTGATCCCTGTGTTCTGGAAGGCTGCGTGAGTACACCAAAATATCATCCAAGTAAACCACTACTGACACAAACAATAAGTCTGAAAACATTCTGTCCATAAACCGCTGGAATATGGCGGGAGCGTTTACAAGCCCGAACGGCATCACCCTATATTCGAAGAGACCTAAAGGTGTCCGAAAGGCAGTCTTCCACTCATCACCCTTACGGATCCTCAAGAGATGATAGGCTCCTCTGAGATCCAATTTGGTATAGAATTGGGCTCCTTGAACTGCTTCCAGCACGTCCCTTATCAAGGGCATGGGGTAGCGGTCTCTAACCGTTACCTGATTAAGCCCCCGGTAATCTATGCAGGGTCTGAGTTCTGCTGAGTCCTTTTTTGGTATAAAGAACAGTGAAGCTCCGCAAGATGACCTGGATTCTTGGATAAGGCCGTTCTGGAGGTGAGCGTCTAAGTATTCTCTTAAGGCCTTCTTTTCAGGCAAAGACAAAGGGTACATCCGACCAAACGGAACTTGAGAGGAAGGCTCGATGTTGATGGCGCAATCTTCCGACCTGTGGGGAGGAAGTACTCTTGGCAGTATATCCTTGAAGACTTCAGAGTATTCCTGGTACTGGAGTGGGATAGAAGATACTGTCTTCTTTATTGGATTGCTTAACTCTTCTACTCCAATCTGGAGGTTAGGGACCTCCATGCAATGTACCTGACAATAACCCGAATCAAAACATACTTTGTTAGTGTACCAGTCAATTGAAGGGTTGTGCCTTCGAAGCCAGGGAATTCCGATGACCAACGGAAAGTGTGCCGCCTTAATCATATTAAATACCATGTCTTCGGTATGCTGTTCCATCTTCATCCGTAAGGGAACGGACTCCTTGACTATGGGCCCTGAGGACAGAGGAGTACCGTCCACTCCTTCCACTGGAATAGGTTTGTTCTTGAGGCGCTCGGGCACCTTGTTTTTCCTGGCCCAGTCTATGTCAATAAAATTCCCTGCGGCCCCGCAGTCCAGCATGGCCAACACCTCGATGGGCTCAGGACTCGTTATCCAGAGTTGGACCTTGAATACCATGAGTCTATTGTCTTCGTCCCCTGTTATTGGTCTTGTAATGAAGCAAGGGCTGTAGCTGGTATCCCCGACACCTCCCTTGCATAGGTTCGGGGGCTGGAGTTTTCCTTTCGACGAGGTGGTACTTCTGGACAGTTGCGAAGTAGATGTTTAGAAGAGCCACAGTACATACACAGTCCTGCTTCGCGACGTCTTCTTCGTTCTTCTGGAGTTAAAGGCCCCCTGGTTGTTCCGATCTGCATAGGTTCATCCCTTTCGGTGTTTTCTCGGGAAGGTTGGAAAAGAGGTGGGGTTGTCAGTTGACGAGGTCTTCTCCTTTCCTTTCGTCGTTCGTTAAGACGGAATTCAATCTGTAAGGCTATAGTAGTGAGTTCCTGGAAAGACGAAGGGCGAGCAATCCGAGCCAGCTCGTCCTTAATATCCTCATGAAGACCTCTTCGGAATATTGTCTGTTTGGCAGAGTCCGGCCAGTCTGCCTTTGTGGCAAGCCGGATAAAACGGGATAAGTAGGTTTGGACATCTGTAGTGCCCTGTATCACATCCAAAATGGCCTCAAAAGAAGTGTACAGGACCTCCGGGCGATCAAATCTCTCCTTGAACATTTGTATGAAGCGGTCGTAATCCTGTAGCGCAAGGTCATTATTTGTGACCAACGGAGTGGCCCAAGCCAGGGCGTTACCAGTTAGGTTAGCTATGATGAATCCCACTCTGGTCCGGGCTGTCTGGTAGGCATATGGACGGAATGCGAAATACACCTGGCAGGCATCCAAGAACTCCTTAAGACCTCCAGGAAGCCCATCATACTTCCCAAACGACAGGGCCATAGGGGGTAGATCTCCCCGGTCATCTCGGTGCAGGACTACCTGCTGTCTTAAAGCTACATTCTCTGCTTTCAATGCCTGTACTTCAACCGTAAGGTTCTGCATCGCCACCACCAACTCCTGATACTGCTCCAAGGACGCCATGGGGGACTTTAGGCGTTGTATTCTGTCAAATTCACCAGGTGAGTAACCTCCTTTCCCAACCTCCTCCTCACCTGACCCTTCTGAGATGTTGTCCTTGGTTTCTGTGGTGGGTCTTCTCCTAGCTTTCTTGTCTTCGGCAGGCAACTGTCTTTGGGATGTCTTCTTCTTCTTATCGCGTAAATAAGGCCTGGCTCCCTCAGAGGCCACCTTGACAGGGAAGGAACACCTGCCCAAGGGGAACCCCGAGGAGCCAAACCTCCAATGGCAGGGAAAAAGCCAAAAAGGCACAAAAAACCCTGGTAGGATGTATTTCTCCCTTGAGATGAATAGTCAAAGACTGTAGAGATTTCGGAGTCTTTTCTGAGCAACTTCCGGTGTAGATGCGGTATAAGGAAGCTTGGACTTAGAAGGGAGAAAGAAGAAGGGAATATATATAAATAGAACAGTTCCCACTTACCAAGAGCTCTGGCAGCACCCAGAGAGTGAAGGTACCCAAGTCGTGATCGCGGATGCCAAAATAAACAGCTCCGCGACCACAAACAAAACGGGAGTGACGCGGCGCTGCGAAATGAAAAGGGAAAAACAGTACCGCGGTCAAGGAAGGAAAACAGAAACAATACCGCTGAAAACACCGGGTAAGTGCGAAACTAGCGAACAGGACAGGAAGTAAATAACAGGGGAAGGTAGAAACTGGAACACAGGCGAGAAGGGAAAGAAAACAAGATATAAAGGACCGAGTGAACGGAAGACAAGGGTTTAGCGGGGAACTCTAAGAAGAACTGTGGAAGGAAGATCCGTAGCTCGCAGCGTTGAAGAGTCTGAAGGAAACACAGATACAACGCGCCGGAAAGGGGGCGTGGTTGCGTCTTATAGCCCAGCGACGCCATGTTGGGTGAGGACTAGACCGAAGTATACTATTATTGGAGACGCCACGAGCTCCACAGCTTCCATGGACGAATCCTGACAATTAGGTAGAAAAATTGGCATATCTCATGGAGCAGTGTTTGGGATGTCACACCCCCTCCAGTGTGGGAACGTGTCTGGTTTATGAGATTTTGTTGGGATTGTGAGGCTCTGTTAGATTGTATGATGGATAGCCCACCCGATGAACTGTTCTAGCTTTGGCGGACCGCATGTAGTTTTTTACTGTTCTTTTTGGTCAGTCAAGGGCTTCCCAGCAGGCACACATTAATTGGCATTGATTGGGCAGGCAAGGCCATCTTCAACGGCCCTTCTATATGTTGCTCACAAACCTTCCTTGGAATAGATCATGTTTACCATGTGAGGGGCCATCTGCTTTTTAAAACCAAATTCCCAGGGGTCGGGCTAGATCCTTTTTAGGCTGGGTAGCCGCCCACCCCCAATTAATTCTCAGGCCAAACGAACTGCTTGTACAGATGCAGAGCAGGTTTGAAGGGGGAACTAGTCCCGACACTCTTGCTGCTTGGCTGTATCATAAATGCCATGTCATGTCGCACAGGTGTAAGGCCCAATTCACTTTCACTCCCTCTCCATTGCACAGAGTTGGACTAGATTGGGGGGGCTCAATTGTGGATCCTGTGGTCTTTGACCATGAGAAGAAGCAGTCCCAAAAACATCTACAGAAAAAATTAAAAGGTCTCACAGCCACACATTACTTTTTTTGGCATTACAGTTTTGTACATGTGCGTGAGATCTGTGTTGCTGCTGTCACAGTAAGGGCTCAAAGGAGTTGGAGTCTTTGGGCTTCATTGTGGGAAAAAAATGAGGTAATGCAGTGGTAGCTATGTTAGAATTGCATTACCACAGCATTACCCCACGGCCGTACTACAACTTTAGACGTAAGGTATGTTTCCTTCGTCAAAATACTGAAGGTTAATCCTACACCTAACTGCCAAAAAACTGCAAAACCGGTGGAATTACCACAGGTGGTAATTCTTCCAAAATCCCTGTGGAGTCTGTTGGACTATAGAAAATGGGGATTTACACCACTACCACCACTTGTAATCCTGTGGCAAATCCACAGGACGAAGTGGCATCAACGGTAATTGCGTTTGGTGGTATTTCAGCAGATTTACCACTGAAATACCATCAAACTTATAATGAGGCACTTTGAAACTTGACTTAATTTAACTTACCGGTAGACCTGTTGCTAAATTGTAGCAAACAAGTGTGATACTTAATATTGTGTGCCAACAATTATAACAAATGGGAATTAAATTATTAGGGTGTGAGGGGGATGTATAGTTAGATGTACTGTAGAGCCTAGGACAGGAAGGCAGGTGGGTAACATGTGGGTGGGACGAGGGGTGCTCTCGTATCCCCTGTAAAAGAAAGGCCAGAGGAGCAAAAACAATATTAGGGCAAACAATATTGACACTGCGATATTAAGTGACACAACATTTACTGTCTGGTTGTTGTGACCTGGATCTCCAATGTCATCATGCTGTATGATCTAATAGTATAATGCAATTTCAACCCAGGACCTCGAGGCCTTGAATTGAAACTGTTTCATCAATATACACTAACACTCCTGCTGGACACCTGAGGGGCTGGGAGTTGGGCCCAAGTTGTTGTATCCACTATACTGACTCCCCTGCATGCAGTCCTGTTCTGAAGCCTGTCCTTTGCTTCTGGGCTTGTGTGCCTAGTGATAATGGAAAATGCAGGCCAAGTGAGGCAGTACCGCTTCCCATTGGAGAGGAGAGTCAACTGCTGTAGCTGCTTGGCTAAACCCTGTCTTGTAAGAGACCTTCTGGCTGCTTGTAGATTCCGCCATCTGTGTCCCACTCAAATTGACTTGGACTGGTAGTCATCTTTGCCACATTCTGTGGCTTGTAAATTCAACCAATGATTTCTTGCCTTTTAGTCCAACTCCGCAATGCCTTTGCTGCATTGTTCAAAGATCTATGACTATGTACATGCTCTTTGCAATTGCCTGACACTGACCTATATGTTGTCCTTGATAAGTATTTATGAAAGAGGCAGGTGCTGCAGCTGCTTCTCCTGTTCACAAGCTTTTCAGAGATATCAACTGGAGGGAGGTTGCGCTGCATCTGGCCTGTAATTTAGAGGGAAGCTTGCACTAGCAGCTAAAGCTGTGTGAATTTGAGTAATGCCTGCACTAATTATACATCCTTTGCTGTGTGTCTGTAGGAGCCAGGGATTGATGGGCCATTTAACATGGTGCATGTTCGCTCAAGTGGCCTACAGCATTAGCGCCTCCAGGATTGTCCTGAAAGATTAAGACTGCCGTTTTAGGTGCAATTCCACTCTACTTCCCTCCAAGAAAAGCCAGGGGCAACATTAAAAAAAGTCAAACAATGAAGAGACTTTCTATTAGAATACGTATTCTACCCCTGACACTTTCTGTGCCACCTCCCACCTGCAGTGATCAATAGGCACAGATGACTGGGTACTAGCCATCTCTACCTACATTTCCACAGTTCATGTTCGTTCGTGGGACAGATAGCTCGCTGAGTTTCGAGCTTGTTGCTTGAATCACACTGCAGATCCAATGTTCAATTTGCCTGAAGGCCAACTGAATTTTTCATCCTGAGGTTAATATATTTTGTACTATTAAAATGGCTATTATTAACACTAACCATGTTAAGTAAGGGGGCGTGGCTTAGGTGCCATGTAGGAGGATGTGTCTCAGCTAAAGCTCCGGCCGTTCCGTTTATTATGCTGGTACAGACCGCATTAAAATCCATATATTAACTTCACAAAAGAAGGTGCAGGCAGCGGATGCCTTGGGGCACGTGTGGACGCAGCGAGACGACATGATTCCAGGCAGAAATATCATGCGAAGCCAATTAAGTTATGAAGACCCAAACGCGGTGAAAAAGAAGATGGCCACTGCCTGAAGAACAAAGGAAAAGGGACGGACGTGATCGGTCCGACTACCCGATTATAATACCTGCCAACATCTCTGGACATGCAGGCTCAGTATGGAATGCAGCAGCGGCGTCGCATACACTACAGCGCTGCCCGTCTGAGCGCAATGTGCCTCGGGCAGGTAAAGGGCTGGCTGCAATAACAGACGAACCAATGCCAGCGCGAGCTGGAATTAGAGCGAAGTTGCAGCGAGTACAGCGTTAAGCCCGGACTGCCACTGACACATCACAGCCTGGGTTTGAGCAACACTGCCAGATACTGTTGCAAAGCCCCGAGCCCTGAGAACGACGCAGGCCTTCCTGGGCTAGACATAAGTGCATCGAAGGCTCCCTGCCCGGAGGTGACTGCAGCTACATTGTAGTCACGCGGCCGGTGCTCCAGCAGGGTAGCAACAGTGGCAAGAAATAAGCGGATGGCAGAACGCTAGGCAGCCAAGACTGCTCCTCAGTTACTGCCGCCTGTAAACAGCTTTTGTGGAGTCTAGCACAACCCTGGACTTGCAAGCTGCCCAGGATGTGCCAAAGCTGCAGATGTACATAGCCTGTGGTACTTATCCCAGGCCCGTGTGATGTGAGGATTCTGGACCACAGATGGAACGGAGGGGCCCATAGTCAACATGAATAGTGTGCCTCATAAACATTACCAGGACAGCTGAGATGCAGCCCTATACATGTCTGTGCCAGTGAGACTGCCGAGGCATCCGAGCAGCCCCAAAGGGACATAAAACTAAGATGAGCAGGAGTTCAGACGCCATGGTCGTGAGGCAGAAGGGAGTCAGCGCACAACAAACATTGTGCTGACACAAAGCAACAGGCAAGATACTGTGCAAGCAAGTGGTATAGAATCAACAAGGCATCCGGATGCGAGGCAGGTCTGAGACCTCGCTGGTAGGGCTAGGAGTCGCTGCAACACGCTCCCATTAGGAGGGAGCCCAGTGAAGGACAGACAACGGTGGCACAGAGGCTAGTAGAGAGTGGTCACAAAACGGAGGCGCAGATATAGCGCCAGCTGCAATATATCGAGGGAGAACCAGGATATACTGGGCAATATGAATATGACATTAGGGAGGTCTGTAACACTCCCGGTGAGGATAGCCTGGCAAGGCGGAATACCCCTCCAATACCACAAACATAGAGCAGCTGAGGCGCGGCAGCCTCGCTCAACGCCACAACAGCATTGACCACGGATGTAGAGCAACCACAAGAAGAAGCCCGTAGGAACAGAACAAACTGCCCTCAACACAGGAACGGAGATCTATCGTAGAGCAGCACCTGACACGACTGCTGTTACATGTGCGAAGTTGGCATCTAAAATGCCCAAAGTCAAGGGGAAACATTCAACCCTTGAAGAGTTCGCTAAATTGCCACCAGCAGTGGAAGGGGCTAGACCTAAAGGACAGCACACACAACAGGATGAAACCACAGCCGCAATGACAAACAGATACTAGATGCTATAGCGGAACTAAAAGTATCTTGGGAGAGCAAGATGGGTGCTGCTATCCTGGAATTGAAGACCTCGCTGAAGTTCAAAATTGACGCAGTAAGTGTAGATGTTAATCTACTACGACAAGATGTCCGAACGCTAGCTGAGCGCACAGGGAACTTGGAAAAAGTGGTGAAAGCCAACACAGGCACGTGCTCGACCAATGCCAAGGGGAGCCACACACTGAAATAACAAGTGCACAACCTCGAGAGCAGAGCTGAAGAAGCAGAAGGGCGTGCATGTAGAAACAACGTACACATTGTGGGACTTCCGGAAGGTGAGGAAGGATCGGATCCGACAAATTACGTCGAGAACATGTTCTTGCAAGAGATAACAGGCAGAGTACTCAGCCAGGGATTTGCGGTGGAACGAGCGCACAGAGCACTTGCCAGGAAACTGCCACCGGGAGCCCCTCCGCAGCCAATCATCGCCAAGATACTGAATTATAGAGACAGAATGAAGGTCTTGGGGCATTTCTGCAAAGGGGGGATGATAAGCAGAGCTTCAGCAACCAACACGGCGTACCCGGACTACACCCTCCTGGTGCAGAGACAGCAAATGAACTATGTCGCGGTCAAAAGGAGGCTGCGGGAGGCGGACTACAGATACATGCTACAGTATCCGGCGAAGATGAAAGTGCTTCATAAAAACAAAGCCTTTTTTATGACTGAGTTGAGGGAGGGCAACAGTTGGGGTTGGGGAGTGTGGGGGGTGGCAAGGGAGTTGGGGAGTTTGCAGTAGAGTTTGTAAGGGAACAAGCTTATATCCACGCGCTGCAACGAGGTAGTCGGTGGGCATGGAAGGTCAGAGACGGGACAGGATATGGATGAGAGATTGGAGACCTTAAGATAGCAACCTGGAATGTCAGAGGACTCAATAGCTATTTGAAAAGAAACAAGATCATGATGTACCTGAGGAGGCAAAAAATAGATATTGCCCTACTACAGGAAACCCATCTTACAAAAGAAAAACAGGAGGTGATAAGGAGAAAATGGAAAGGGACCGTCATTGGAGCAACGTATTCGGCATATGCCAGGGGGGGTAATCACTTGGATCGCACCACACGTACCCTTTCAGTTATTGCAGTCCACAGTGGAGGCAAACGAGAGAATGGTGGCGATACGGGGAATGTTGTAAACCACAGAGTTGTGTATCATTAACACATATGCCCCGAACCAAGACACAGTGGCCTACTTTAATGCCATCTATGGTAAAGTTAGTCCGTACCTGGTAGGCACGGTCGTTTGGGGTGGAGACTTTAATTGCACGCTAGACGCCAGGGTGGACAGATCAGAAAATAAACTAGACAAGCCCACCCCAGCAGCCAAAATGTTGAAGACCCTGCTAGGCGACTTCCATTTAGAAGACATATGGAGACTGCACCACCCATATGATAGACACTATTCACATTACTCTGCCCCACAAAACCTGTATACACGATTAGACTACATGTTTGTCAACCCGGAACTTACCGGGGAGACAGCGAGTTTGGAATACAAAGCAAGGGTCTTATCGGACCACTCACCCTTGATCTTAATGTGGCAACATCAGCCCCCCAGAGCCAAGATCCCAACATGGCGGCTCAGAGCCAAAGCAATGAAAGATACAGGGCCTCATTCCGAGGCTGGTGGTAAGGGTTAACGGTCACCGTTAATGGCAACGGTGACCGTTAACACTTACCACCATATTCCGAGTTCCCTTTTGCGGGTTGGCATTTAACGCCTGCTTTTAGCAGGCGTTAAAAATCCAACCCGCAAAGGGACCTTGGAGTAAATTACGGCACCGTAATTTACGGTGCCGTAATTTACTCCTTCCCCATTCCCATTGAGCCCTATGGGGGCAGGAATGGGGATGGGGAACCGGTATGGTGAATGGGGAATTACCGGTCCCTCCAACCTTGGAATGGACCGGTAATTACTCCATTCACCATGCCGGATTTCCATGGAGTAAATAGCTCCATGGTTGCTTACCATGGTGCTATTTACTCCATGGATAGCGCCAGCCTCGGAATGAGGCCCACAGAGTTCAGGGAGGACCTAAGGGAGGAGATAATAGAATATTTCTAAAATAACAGCGACAGCGTAGCATCGGAAAGCACCCCATGGGAGGCATTAAGGTTGTGGTGAGGGGGGGCAGCAATATCAAAATCCAAAGGGCTCCAAGGGGACATAATAAAAGAGCTGCAAAAAACGGAGAGGAAACTAGAAGCAATTATGAATAAAGGGGACACCTCATAGGAAGATGCCGAAGCTATGAGCCAATTGCAACAAGAATGTGGAGGACACCGGGAGAGACTAGGCAACTTAAACTACAAGAAATACATAGAAAGGCAACACGCTGGGGGAGATAAGCCGGGAAGGCTGTTGGCATGGCTATACAAACAGGAGACGCCTAGACCAGCGATAAGAGAGATAAGGGGAGAGAGTGGTCAAATATCAGATACCCAAGGGAGCATAAATGGGGGATTCCTTAAATTCTAACAACACTTATACGAAGAAACAGGACGGGCAGATGAGAATGAGATGAGAGAGATATTGGAGGACATCGGTTACCTAAACTGAGTGCTGAAGAGAAAGATAACCTAGACGCCCCCATTACATTAGAGGAGCTAGAAATGGTGGTCAGACAATTACCTACTGTCAAAGCCCCGGGTAACGGATGGGCTCCCTAGTGAGTTTTATAAAACATACAGGTTGGAGGTGCTACCCCCGCTACTGGCGATGCTCAACAATGCTTTTGAGATAGGGAAACTGACAGAATCCCTGAGGGAGGCAGTAATTATCCTGCTTCTCAAACCAAATAAGCCTAGCACAGATTGTGTGTCATACAGACCGCTATCCATGCTAAACCAGGATAGTCAAATACTCACGGCGGTGCTAGCAAACAGACTTAGATGGGTTATAAGCAAACTTATACATCATGATCAGACAGGATATGTTCCGTATAGGAGTATAGCCGATAACCATAGACGACTCCATCGCGTCATGGAACAGACAGAAAGAGATGCAAACGAAGTGGCAATTGTCTCATTAGATGTGGTGAAAGCCTTTGATTCAGTAAGGTGGCCCTGGCTGATGGCGGCCTTGAAGGAATATGGAATGGGGCCTGGGTACTTGAGGTGGGTGAAGCTGTTGTATAGCATGCCGCTTGCCAGAGTCAAAACAGGACCGATCATCTCGGACAAATGGCAGCTCAGTAGGGGCACCAGACAAGGCTGCCCATGGTCTTCGATGCTGTATATCCTCGCACTGGAACCCCTAGCGATATATTTGAGGCACCAATATGAAGGGATTGGGGTCCACACCAGGGAGGGGCCGCACCTAATATCACTGTATGCAGACGACATGCTGCTATATCTGAGGTATCCAGAAGAAAACCTGCAATACATCCTAGAAGTAATGGAACGATTTGCATCATTCTCCGGCATCGCGGTTAACCCCAGGAAGTCTTGCATATTTCCCTTAGGGAGATACAAAGGAATTGCACAAGATAACCTGCCGGTGCTACAAATACCCTGGGAGACTAGAACGTTCAGATACTTAGGGATAGATATTTACCATGAGGTAGAAGATGAACACAAACACAACACAGAGAAAGCAGTAGCTAACATTGAAAACAGTATCAAGTTCTGGGCTAAACTCCCATTGGCTATGAAGGGAAGGGTGGAATTGTTGAAAATGGTTGTATTGCCAAGGCTGTTGCACTTTTTTGTGAATATCCCATATATGTTGCACAAACCCTTTTTTGGTAGACTGCAGAGTTTATGTAGAGGTTTCATCTGGCACAATACCAGAAATAGGATTGCCTAATGGAAGTTACAAAATGCGTATGAGAGAGGGGGTATAAAACTGCCTCACTTCGAGATATGCTATCTGGCCAGGCAACTACAGTACGTGGCCAAGTGGCTAACTGAAGACACAACAGCAGAGTCCAGACTGCTAAGGTCTGAATGCGTACCCTTCTTTCTGAAAGAACTGAAATGGCTGCCCAAATCAGAGCTAAAAGGGAGATCGAAGCTGTTACAATTGGGGTGGAAGACATGGCGCAAGGCATGCCAGATCATGGAGAACCCAACTACGTGCTTCCCCCCAAGTACCGCTAGTGGCGCTGAGGAGAGTGGACGAACAACTAAGAAAGACGATACGTAGACACTGGGAACCGGTGGGCATAGCAACACTGGGAGATGTGTGGCAGGATGGGAGGGCACTGGAATTCATAACACTAATGGAAGAAACCGGAGTACACCCTGAGCAATATATTACCTACATTAGACTGGTAAGGCAGATAAGAGCCTCACGGTCTGAAATAGTACTAGAAGACCAACCAGACTTGGCCATAGAGATAATATATGATATCTCGGAAGGAGGGCATGAGGTATCCTGGATTTATGAACTAGTAATGTCCAGGATTGGGAAAGAGGGGACCCAGTTGAGACGGGAGTGGGAGGAGGACTTGGGGGGACCCATGCAGGACGGGCAATGGGAAAGAGCACAGAGGTACCACAAGAAGGTTTTCTGAAATGCGAGATTACAACAGATTCATCTATATGTAACCCATAGGGCGTACATGACCCCTCAAAAGATAGCCCAATTTAAGAACACAGAAACACAACATGCCCCAAATGTGGGGAAGTGAACGCAGGGATGATACACATGTTTTGGGCATGTCCGGAGATTCAGAGATTCTGGGGGGAGGTTACCCGCCGCTTCTCTGAGAAAGGTATTAAGTTAGATGTAGAATCGGTGTGGGCGTGCATGGTGGGAGGATTTACTAGACCATGCAAAATGAAGCATGTGCGCAAACTTAAGGACTTGGCTTCCATTATGGCCAAACGCTTAATAGCTATGGGGTGGAAAGCGTGCTAGAGACCCAGGATAGAGGTGTGGTGGCATGACCTTCAGAAATGAGCTGTAGCGGAAACAGCAGCATGGTATGAAGCGGCCTACAGGGGGGAGGATGATGAAGTGGGAACGCTGATGGCCTGGAGACAGCTAGTGGCCACATTAACCGAGCCCACCCGGGCCAGCCCAAACGAACATGATACCTCTGGAAGCACGGATGGTGGGGCACCCCTGGAGGAATATAATTAAAGGTGCAACGGAGTGAGCTCGAGTTAAGGGGGGAGGGAAAGGGGATGGCAGTGGTAAAAACATGTTAATGCATGCAATGCTTAGACATTTATAATTTTCACTGTCGGGAGTGCTGTACATCAACTGGAAAAATAATAAAATAATTTAATTTAAAAAAAAAACATGTGAAGTAAGGCAGCAAGCACCATCAAGAAACATATACTCACATAAATTAGGTTTATTTTTTACCATGGCCCATGCACAGCGCCTCTGTGGAGTGATTCAGAATAAGGTATTTGAGAGAGAGAACAATAACTCATTACTTAGTGGCATAGCCATTTTAAAAATGGGTGTGGAAATCTTTGTATGTGCTGGGCTCTCGAGCACAGCAGAGTTCACAGTGGTGTGTTAAGGTCAATATTTGAATAGTTTCACAATTTAGCTGCAATCTCATACTGCTTGGGTGGCTGTTGGCATTCCAGTACTCTTGCACTGTTGCCTGTGCTGTACCTGATGTGTTGGTTTGTGGAACTTTGAACTACAGCAGAACGTGTGTGCATGCTTGCGTGTGCATGTGTTTGTGCGCACGCACTCTCGTGTTTGTGTTTGAGATACTTCAACTGAAGCTGTGATAGATAACCTTACAGTTCTAGCCAGTGGAGAAGAGAATAAACCCTGAACTCGAATCTTGGGTGAAATAGTTTGGTCAATCTTTAATAGCAGGACTGTGGATGAATACAGAAATTGTGAGCACACACTCTCCCAACAATCCCTAAAGCTGTGTTATCCCCGTCCACTGTAAAACTTACATAGGTTTTCTAGCACTTTGATTCGAATGCAGCCAAAGATTCTGTATCTTCATCAGGGAGGATTTTACTCTTTCCAATTAGTGTAATGGTCCTGTGACCTCTATTAGGAGACGGGCAAGCCTTGCTCTTCCAAAGTCACTCCTGCTATTTTCAAGAGATACCATCGCACATACTCTCTAATCGCTAGTCATTAGAATACATTTCACTCAATCCAGAAACACCCTCTGGGCAAGGTTACATAAATGTATACTGAGGTTGCAGAAAGCTATTGCGTGAGAAAATACTGCTTCAGTGTGTCAAGTTTCCATACCACATTCTGATATTAAGAATATATAATTCAAATGGAGTCTCTTTAACTATAACTGGCAGGTACATTGAACTTAAGGCCTAATTCTCTTATCTCAGTATATTTCTAATTTTTCGTTTGAATTCCCTTACAATTACATTTTAGTTGACATTCTTTTAAGGCTTCATCACATACACCTGCATTTTTCCTTCACACAAGTCTTACTGTACCTGGTCTGTGTATTTGGGAAGTCCTCATTGCAACTACCTATGCTGATCCTCCACTGTGGAAGTGAGGGACCTTTGTACTTCTGACTGTGCTGCACTTGCTCTGTGTATTGGATGAACATTTGCACGGTAGCAGCCTTTGCTATGGTTGTCTGGGTGAAGCAGGCACTGCAGCTGATCTTAAATGTGCTGTACCATCACACTTCCAATTCCTTCCCTTTCGCTCCACTGTGTACTCAATTACAGCACTGATTTCATAACAGTACCTGCTCCCTCTTTCCATGGGACTTAAAACCCTACTTGGTATAAACGGCTCAATTTAGAATCATTTTCGGAAATTGTTATTTATTCATAGTTGTGCTTTCTGGATTTTATTTTATTTTACATAGGAAGGATTTAGAAGTTGTGGAATTGCTTTAATGCCTTAAATGACCAAAGCAATTGTGGTTAGCTGGATGGCTATGGTGTTCTACAGGCAGTGATCAATTCTTTCAAGAATGGTTATCATACTTTAAATATTTGGAGGCTATGGGATGGGATGACTCTGGTACATATGAGACTAGGGGCAATATTGATAACTATTTTGACTATAGTGCTTTAAATGCTAGGAGCAATTGCAAATGGTGAATGTTATGGTGCTTTATGTGATGGGCACAATGGTCGTTATGGCTATGAATCTATACATGCAGGGAGCAATTGTGGTTAGTGGTATGGCTATGCTGCTTCACATGCTGGGACCAAAACTGGT
The DNA here is from genome assembly GCF_040938575.1 of Ambystoma mexicanum. NCBI lineage: Eukaryota > Metazoa > Chordata > Amphibia > Caudata > Ambystomatidae > Ambystoma > Ambystoma mexicanum. Next base: position 1,457,823,473 of record NC_090921.1, read on the forward strand.
TACTGGGATGGATATGGTGCTTTGGGAGAATGGAGCAACTGTGGTTACTAGGTTGCGTATGGGGCTTTAAATGCTATCAGCAAGTATGTTTTAAAGGGTTATATTCAGCTAACCTTATTGCTACTGCATACCCCGGGAAGTACTGCTCATGAAACATTGTGTTAGGGAGAATTCTCATAAATGTGCTAATTCCCTCTACCTTAGAGCCCTCCAGCTCTTTTGCTAAACTATGGGGTTTTGAACTTTTTAATTCTGTTTGTTTTCTGTGTTTATTTCTTTTGGTTATGGAGTTTTAGACAGCTCCATAGGCATCATCTTTTTTATGTGTGTCACACAGCACCCTCAGTGCAGTGACACTGGGATGTCTTTTAGACTTCCAAAAGGTTTCAATACCTTCTCTGGGATAAACTACTGTTTCCCAGAGAATGTAAGGTTAAATTGACTTTACTAGTCTTTTTAAATTCCTAGGCCCAGCACACACTATCTTCCTATAGAGTGCTGGAGGTGTTACCTAGAATCCTCTGTGTCTAGAAACTCATGTAGCAGTCAAATGCTACCCTTTCCTATCGAAATGGCTGGTGGCAGTGGTTTTACAACGAACTACCATGATTTTTCCCGACCGTGAACACCGTTAGCTAAAAATTGCGGGAGCCATGTTTTTCAAGATGGCGCCTTAAGCCCCTTTGTTTAAACAGGTCCAGTCTTCTTTTTTTGCTGTTTCTTTTTGGAAAGGTCCTTCTAGAGTTTGTCTCTGCACGCCAAACCAGGTTTGGTCCTTTTGTTCATACGCCTTTGGCGGGCTTCAGGACTGAAGACCGCCTCTGGCGCCTGAGTGTCTGGGGTGGTGCTTGAAGTGAGGGAGGTGCCTGAAACTCCCTGTTCTTAGTCTCCTAGGAGACCCAAATGCACTCTGGCGTGATTGGCTGGCTGACTGTCCGGCAAGGACAGCTACCCTTCTGGGTGAGTGGCAGCTAGGCTGGAATGAAAGGGACAAAACTATTTAAAAGGCGAGTCTCTTGCACTGGAAAGCAGAGTCAACCACTGGAACGAAAGAACCGAAGACGAGCTGGAAGAGGACGGCTGCTGCAACTCCTGGACTGTTTGTTTGCCCGGTGAAGCCCTGCTGCAGGTCCGAATCACCAAGTTCATCTCGACAGAGAAGCCCCTTCATGGAAGGAAAGGGACAAAACTATTTAAAAGGTGAGTCTCTTGGACTGGAAAGCAGAGTCAAACACTGGAACGAAAGAACCGAAGACGAGCTGGAAGAGGACGGCTGCTGCAACTCCTGGACCGTTTGTTTGCCCGGTGAAGCCCTGCTGCAGGTCCCAATCACCAAGTTCATCTCGACAGAGAAGCCCCTTCAAGGACGACTTCTTCCTTTGAGTTGGTGGGACCAATCAACTCGTAAGCCACCTGGATACCATTCTCAGAGCTCGTTAGCATTAACCAGGGGGAAGGACACCAGCTTGTGTGCATTACAACAGCTACTTGAACCGAAGATCTTCCATTTTGCCAGTTTTTTTGACCCGTCCCCGTGCAGTGCAGGAGTCCTCCCTCTTGTCCCCACGACTGAGGCTCAGGAACAGTGAGATCTGCAGGAACTGCCAGGAACCAACGTCTTCAGCTGCATCTCTTTCTTCATACTAAGGTACTCTGCCAAACCGATTGGGAGAACTTACCTCTCGCGGTGAAAATTCGTGAAAATTTCCCAATTTACAGGCCTCATCAGATTGTGACCCAACATATGATTCTTTTTCGTACAAACTACTTCTGGGAACATAAGCAAAGACTTTACAGTTTACTAAAAGAACTGCGTTTTCCTATCCAAGACACTAGCCCATTGACTTTGGCCTAGTCCTATTGAACTGAATAGAGTCCTCTAGTGAACTGAAACTATTTGCACTGCCTAAGAAAGTATTTGTGATCTATTCTATTAACTTGTGCCTTTTTACTCCCATTCAAAGTAACTGAAATGCCATTACGAAGGGATTGTGTCCTCCGACGTATTCCTTATCTTTGATAATACGTTTCCAGCTTGCTGGCCTCGGAAATTTTTTCTGTAGAGGGCACTGCGCGTCGACATCTGCCGAGTCGATGTCCCTCGACAGCCACCGTATCGGCGCCAACGTCATCATGCCCATAAATAGCCACGCGCTGTGTCCGTTGCTCAGTTCTGTTTTTCCGGGCTTCGTGGGGCCTCGGAACGTTGTTGCTCAGTTCAATCAGGATAACTCTATATCTACTTGAATAATACCTTCTCGTTCTCGATGGCATCTTCATCGGAATCGACGACGCCACAATCCGGCTTCAAGAAATGTCGAGACTGCGGTAAACAATGTCGATAACAGATCCACAGAGGATCTGCTTGTGATGCTTGGGATCCGAGCACCATTGTTCGGAGTGTGAGGACTGCATGTCTATGACGGCGAAATCCTTGAAGGAGCGCAAGGGGAATCTCGAGAGAGGTAAGTCAGTCAAAACCTCCTCGAAGGTTTCTTCGGCTGAGTCGCGGCATTCGTCTCCTCGCCATCGAAAACATTCCCATTCTAGATCTCAAAGTAGCTCCCACCATTCGTCGAGATCAAGACACTCAAAAAAGAGACGTCGAAGATCCCCTTCCTCGTCGTCTTCTGTGTCCCCAGAAAGGGTCTCCTGTCCCACTAAACACAGCTCTCAAGCTGAGTGGGAGGAATTCAGAAAGAAAATGTTAAGCGTCTTTGAGAATTACGGCCTCGACCCCCTCGAAGACAGCTGAGGGTGATACCCCGGGTGAAAAACCCAAAAAATCAAAACGCCGCGAGTCGCAGCACCCGGCGAAACATTCCACCCGAGAGCGCCACGAGCCATCGGGTAAGAAGGCACCATCTACGACGCCGTCGGCGAAGATTCCTTCGACGGACGGATCGGCGCCATCAACGCCGTTGTCGAAGGGTTCCTCGACGCATCGGTCGATCGACTCGACCCCATTGTCGACGCCGACATTGACACCGATGAAAGAGAAGACCAAGGCCACTCCACAGCCAATGGTGATTCCAAGGGCCTCCAGCACGACTCCGAGACCGTCGTTGATGTCCTTGAGTAGGATCCCCATCCTCTCGAGTTCTTCGAGACCCCTTCCAGTTTTTTCGACGCGGTTCTCGGCACCTTCGAAGCCTGTCACATCGGCATTGACGACGTTAACGTTTTCTCACCCAATAATGACGAGTTTGGCTCCTTCTGCCTTAGAGATGGGTTTTACACCATTTCAGAGGTCAGAGTACCCTGGACTATCTTCAATTTATGAAGAGGGGGAAGATTCTGACCAGGAAACATTTGGGTTACAGAGGACCACACTGCCTATTTCAGAGGATTTCACCTCTGAGGAAAGAAGGCTGAAGGACCTAAAGGAGTCACTACATGAGGCAAGTGGGCTGGACACTTCCCCAGAAGTGGAATTTGTTAAACCAGACCCAGGGGAACATGCCGAAACACCCTATAGAACCCTTATGGCAAGAATTATTGAATTTATGGGTTGGTCTGCGCCTTCACCTGTTTTTCAACAGGATGACCTAACAGACATATTAGACAAAGGTCCACAGGAGGACCCTGTGGTCCCCTTCCATGCAGCCTTACAAAGGAAAATTACATCTAATTGGGAAACTCCTGAAGTTATCCCTGCGGTCAATTAAAGATTGTCAGCCAAGTATAGGGTAGCGGCTGCTGACCCTAAATACTTATCAAAACACCCAACTCCAGAGAGCCTGGTGGTTCAAGCGGCAACTTCATCTAGCAGTAGGACCGCTTACCCTACTGTCCCACAGGATAGAGATGACAAGAGGTACGATTCTATGGCGAAGAAAGTCTTCTCTGCTTGTAGTATGGCGTTGAAGTCCATCAACGCCACCTGTACACTCGCCAGGTTCAGTCACACACTATGGGAGTGTGCTTCATCAGCGGCTGACTGCATACCCGAAGGAGAGGAAAAGGAAGCCTCCCTTAACATTATTAAAGATGGCAAAGATGCCATGTGTGAATCACTTCAAACTGGCATTGATTCCGCTGACAGTATCAGCAGGGCCATGGCGGCAAGTACAACAATCCACAGGCATGCGTGGTTGCGAAAGTCTGGCTTTGCTCCAGATGTACAGGCCAGACTTTTGAATATGCCCTTTGACGGCTCTTCACTATTCGGGAAAAAGGCTGATGACAGTCTGGAAAAGTTGCAGACTTCTAAAGCAGCAGCAAAATCTTTAGGAGCTGGTATCCGCCAAACTCCTTTTCGCCCCTCAGGAATCTCTGTGAGAGGAAAGTCCTTTCGCTATTATTCCGCATTCGAGAAAGGCAGAGGACAGCCGGCTCAAAGAGGCCAAAGGAGATCTACCCGAGGTGGAAGGGTCAAAAGTACTAAGGCCGCAGCAGGTGCCTCTTTACCCTCGGCATCCGCATCAGCCGCCCCCAAACCACTCTGAGGCCTTTCCACACAATACACCTGTAGGGGGCAGGTTAACTCATCATCTGACGGAATGGCAGGCTATAACGTCAGATGCTTGGGCATTGGAGACAGTTGCCCAGGGTTACTGCCTACCCTTTCTATACATTCCTCAGAGTCATCCACCGGGGAACAGCTCTCTAAAAGTTCCAGATCCGCTCCTCTTGCAGGAAATTATAGACCTGCTAGAGAAAGGTGCCATAGAACCGGTACCTGTAGCGGACAGGAACAAGGGCTGGTACTCCCCCTACTTTCTCATACCAAAGAAGGACGGAGGACTGAGACCCATCCTGGACTTACGAGAATTGAACAAGTTCCTCAGGAAGGACAAGTTCAAGATGGGAACTCTCTCTCAGATCCTTCAGGCCCTCCAGCTCCAGGACTGGCTGGTATCTCTGGACCTTCAGGATGCTTATTTCCATGTGCCAATCCATCTCAAACACAGGAAATACCTGAGGTTCGCAATTGGCGACTCTCATTATCAATTTCGAGTTCTGCCATTTGGGCTGACCTCTGCCCCGAGGGTCTTCACCAAGCTCATGTTGGTAGTGGCGGCGATTCTAAGGAGGGAAGGGATCCACGTCTACCCCTACCTGGACGATTGGCTGATCAGGGCTGTATCTTCGAAACAGGCCCAGGCCCAGCTAGATTATGTCTGCCACTTCCTTCACAAACTGGGCTTCTCCCTCAATTTAAAGAAGTCACAGATGATACCATCACAGAGACTCCAGTTCATTGGAGCGGTCCTGGACACTTCCCTGGGAAAAGCCTCGCCACCAGAGGTGAGGGCTCAAGATATTCTACAGATGGTCACCAAGTTTCAAAATGCCCAACGTCTCCCAGCCTTCGACTTTTTGAGGTTGCTAGGCCTCATGGCATCCTGCATCTTCCTTGTGCCAGAGGCTCGCCTGAGAATGAGATCTCTTCAGTGGGCACGGAGAAGTCAGTGGTCGCAATTCTCAGGGAGAATGACAGATCTCCTCCGGATTCCGGACAAGGTAGCCCACGACCTTCAATGGTGGGCCAATCCAAAGAACATCTTGAAAGGAGAACTGTTTTGGCAACCATGGCCGGAGATAACAGTAGTCACAGACGCCTCACTCACTGGGTGGGGAGCCCATGCCAACGATTTGACCATCAGCGGTCGTTGGTCTCCATCGGAGTCCAGATTACACATCAACCTATTGGAGCTGCGAGCGATCAGACTAGCGCTGAAAGCTTTCCTGCCATCAGTACAGGGGAGTAATGTCCTGATAATGACGGACAACACAGTGGCCATGCACTACCTCAACAAAAGAGGAGGCGTAGGATCACTGCCACTGTGCAGAGAAGCGATGCAGCTCTGGTTTTGGGCAATCCAAGAAGGAATCTCTCTATCGGCAGTCCACCTAGCCGGAGGGAAGAAAATGACAGCGGAAGCTCTGAGCAGGCAGAGCACAGTCTCCCACGAGTGGGAGCTAGCTCAGGAAGTCCTTCAAGAGATCTTCGCCCTATGGGGAACCCCTCAGGTGTATCTGTTCGCCATAAGCACCAACAGGAAGTACGATCTGTTCTGTTCAAGGGAATTTCCCCCGAGAAAGCTCTAGGAGACGTGTTCGTAGTGGACTGTGAGTTTCCACTCCTTTACTCATTCCCACCAGTCCCTGTTATTCCTCAAATGATCAGGAGGTTGAGAAGATTCTGGAAAACCATGATCCTAATTGCCCCGGATTGGGCCAGGAGAACGTGGTACCCGGACCTTCTAGATATGTCCATCTGTCCTCCAATCCGTCTTCCACTCAAAGAGAATCTTCTCTCGCAGAAGGGAGGTCACGTTCTCCATCCAGACACCAGAACCCTCAACCTTCACGCTTGGCTTCTGAAAGGGTGAGGTACAAGGATTGGGATCTCCCTGATGACGTCATGGAGGTGTTGCTTTCGGCCAGAAGGCCAGCAACAAAGACTTTATACCGCTGCCGTTGGAACAAATTTTGCAGCTGGTGTAGGGAAGAGAATATCGACCCTTTTTCATGTGATACACCAACTGTGTTATTGTTTCTACTCTACTTGGAAAACTCAGGCCTTCAAGTTGGCACTGTAAAAGGCTATCTCGCAGCGCTTTCTATCTTCAAGCGCACTGTGGAGGAACCATCGTATTTCAAACTTCCTCTAGTGGTACAATTTCTCAAGGGATTAACTAATGTTTATCCTCCAAAACCATTCCAGGTTCCCTTATGGGACTTAAATTTAGTCTTAAACTTCCTAATGGGCACTCCATTCGAACCACTTCACTCTTGTGCGCTGACATTTCTCACGCTTAAAACTGTCCTATTGGTAGCAATAACATCTGCTAGGAGGGTGAGCGTGCTACAAGCTCTCTCCTGTAAACCCCCACATACTATCTTCCACAAGGACAAAATTGTCCTACAGGTGAAGCCTAATTTCCTCCCAAAGGTGGTTTCTGAATTTCATATTACTCAGAAAATTACCTTACCTTCGTTCTACCCTCCTCCCCATATGGGGAAAGAGGAGGAAAGGGTACATAGGCTGGACCCAAGGCGAGCTCTCAGCTTTTACATCAGCAGAATGACTAGGATCAGGCAAGCAGACCAACTGTTTGTAGGATACTCAGGTCACAAGTTGGGACTACCCATAACAAAACAAACCATCTCCAGGTGGATTATTTTGGCCATTCTGGAATGTTACAAACTGGCAGGGAAAGAGCCCCCCCAAAATCTCAGGGCTCATTCAACCAGGGGTATCGCAGCCTCTTTGGCTCTCCAAAGAGGGGTACCGGTCCGAGACATATGTGCGGCTTCCACATGGTCGTCCGCACATACATTCACAAAATTTTACAATCTGGATTCCTCCACTACTCAAGAGACCAGATTTGGCAAGGCCGTATTACATTCGGTCCATCCCTAAAGGGATACATAACATTCTCACTCCCACCTCCAATTACATGCCACTCCTATGGGAGTCTATCAAAGATAAGGAATACGTCGGAGGACACAATCTCTTCGAAGAACAAGTTACTTCTTACCTTGTAACGTTCTTTCGACGGGATATTCCTCTGACGTATTCCTTATCACCCCTCCCATCCATCCACGCAGTGATACTTTCCTTGTGGTTGCAGCTTACGCTCCTTCAAGGTCAATAACCAATTCAGGCATGACTTTTCTTATGCTACAAAACAGAACTGAGCAACGGACGCAGCGCGTGGCTATTTATGGGCATGATGACATTGGCGCCGATACGGTGGCCGTCGAGGGACATCGACTCGGCGGACGGCGACGCGCAGCGCCCTCTACAGAAAAATTTTCCGAGGCCAGCAAGCTGGAAACGTATTATCAAAGATAAGGACTACGTCGGAGGAACATCCCGTCGAAAGAACGTTACAAGTTAAGAAGTAACTTGTTCTTTGCTCCTATTTCAGAGGAGCCTAATTCACTCAGAAACGTATTGGTGTGGTATTGAAGTGTGTTTGTGTATAATATTAAGTTGCCTCCTTTTAGTGAATGTTTTCTAAATGACTGTGTAATAAATTAAGAAGTGTTTTACCAAGAAACTTTGAGCATAAGTGTCTATTTGAACCACTGTGATTGTAAGACCTCTGTGTAACATCCTTGTACTTCTCACATTCCCTCTTGAAATAAGCCTGGCTGCTCAGCTTGCTACCTAAAACTGTGTAGTACAGACTTATACCAAAGGTTGGTTTTGCTTACACCTGTAGTCCTAATTGCATGGGGAGGTCCCAGAGGGTTCTGCATGCAATTCTGCCTAATACATTGCAATCAGCAACTCTTAACTGTCTTTTGATTAATGCCCAATCTGCCATGAAAAATCGGTGCATCATTCATGACTTGATTTTTTATAATAATTTATTTGTTTAACAGCGATCTGACTTTCAAATATTAATGCGTTTGCTTCAATTTACCTTGTTCCTACAAATTATACAAAAGAAATGTTATTCCAATATACAAAATGTAAATGGTTTAAACGTGTATTTTTCTTTCCCCTGCGCTCCGAGCGTGTGTGTGTTCCTCCTCCCCTCCTCCCCTTGCAGCCTCTTCCAGTGCAGAGCTCTGGGGTTGCGAGCAGCTCGCTGGGCAGCCCAGTGCAGGAGTGACTCCCATCCAGCCCATCCAGCCCATCCTGGGCCTCGATTGAGTGGATTCAGTTTCCCGGTTTAAACATGTATTTTTCCTTCCCCTGCGCTCCGAACGCATGTGTGTTCCTCCTCCCCCCCTCCCCTTGCAGCCTCTTCCTGGTGCCCTCCCCATCTCGCCTCCCTGCCCGCCCACCCACCCCCTATATACTGTCCGCAGGGGACGCCTGGCGCTGGTCCACCTTGTGAGCTCCACCTGCTCCCTCGACCCGCCGCACCTACTCTGGCTCACTTCATTCACATGGTGCCCTGACCTCACTTGCCCTGCAAATCGCGGTAAACTAGGGTTTTCTCTCCCCTCGCAGGATTTTCAAACTTAGGTGGCCTCTCCACTGGGTACCTGTTATGCTTTACTGTGTTCACTGTGTCCTGAATTTGTGGTAAACTAGGGTTTTCTCTCCCCTCGCAGGATTTTCAAACTTAGGTGGCCTCTCCACTGGGTACCTGTTTTGCTTTACTGTGTTCACTGTGTCCTGAATTTGTGGTAAACTAGGGATTTTTCTCTCCCCTCGCAGAATTTTCAAACTTAGGTGGCCTCTCCACTGGGTACCTGTTATGCTTTACTGTGTTCACTGTGTCCTGAATTTGTGGTAAACTAGGGATTTTTCTCTCCCCTCGCAGGATTTTCAAGCTTAGGTGGCCTCTCCACTGAGTACCTGTTATGCTTTACTGTGTTCACTGTGTCCTGAATTTGTGGTAAACTAGGGCTTGTCGCTCTCTTCCTGTCTGCTTGCGCTTGTCCTGTCCCCACACTCCTATCCCATGGTGCTCTCTATCTCTCCTATTTTTTCTAACTGCTTCTCCATTGACTATCCTGCTCTCCTCACTAAATCTAGTAGGAAAAAGTTTAAAAAGGACATCCTGGTCTCCAACCCAGGCCTCCCTATCGCTGACACCTATACCAGTGCCTCATCTAAGGAAACTCTCACTGACATCCTCTTTTTCGTGCCTTCATCTGACCTATGGACCCTTAATATGGTCTCTGTGCTCTCTCCTTTCTCCTCTTCTCCCATTAATGGCGGCACCCGTTGGGATGTCCTCTTGGCCTCCTTCCACTCCTCTAAGGCCATCATTAATGTCTACGCTAATGGGACCGTCTTGACCCAAGGCCTTCAGGCCAACCTTCACCTCTTTGATAGTGTAACGCCCACATGGTTCCCACGGGGGCGCTGATCTAGTCTGGATTACTACGGCCTCTTCTAGCGTGATGCGCAGGACCCGGAACACCGATTGGACAGGACCTCCAAATCGTGCTTCCTTGGCCCGTAGAAATATCCTTCTGCAGATGAGAAAGGGGATTAACAGTCTGCAGAATGGTGTGCTAGCTCCCCTCTTCCCCCCTCCGTTCCTCTCTATTCCTCCAAACCCGGTTTAAGCTCACCTTATGGTTTGGAAGGTTGAACTCTCCATCCTGCTTCTGGTGCAGGGGCGCGCGTTCGTCCAGTTACTTCACTGGTTTTCAGAATGGCGCTGGCAAAATCCACTTGACTTTCCTGAGCGATGCGCCGTAAGTATGAAAGTTCAAAGTTCAAGTGAGGCCCCCTTTATGCTGTCTTTCTCACCTGTGATCTGTCCTTTATTTCAGGTGCAGAATGAAGGCGATGCGTCGAGGTGTTAACCTGCCGAGGTGAGTAGTAATGAGGGCGATCCCTCTTATTGTCCTTATCATTCCTCTGAAATGTCTCTAGTCCTTTCCCCATAGGGGCCGGGGTACGGTACCTGCCAACGAGGCGGCGCCGACCCGAAATGTGGAAGAAAACCCGGTAAGTATTATGGCTGTTAATCAGGCTTTCCTTCTGTGTGTCCTTCTGCTCACCTTTTGTTTCTTCCTCTCACCCCTAGGTGCAGAGATGTGGCGTCCGATGCTGACAGCCGCGATGGAGCCGGGAGATGTCTCGAGGACAGGACAGGTGAGTGAAGCGTGGCGCTGCAGCGAGCAACGCAATGCTTTTAAATTGAAGTCTTCCTTCAGGGATGCTGGCGAGAAGATTCCGGATGCAGGTAAGAAGCTTGAGATAATCCTTGGTTTTCACCTTTCACTTCTCTTCCTTCCTTGCAGGTCTTCCAGGTTCAGGACGGGCGTGGTTGTAGTCCAGGAGCAGGAGCAGACACAGTGAGCGTTAAGCTGCAGGAAGCAGAACAACGCGAAGCATGAGCTGCTGTCTGGGCGTGGCTTAAATAGCCTCCAAAGAAGTCCCAGGTATGTATCCTTCCCTGGCCATGCCCGAGTGAAAAAATAGTCCCTATGAAAAAATAGTCCCTTTCAGGTCTCAGGGAGGCCTGAAGCGTGCAGCATGGTCTGCATCAGGTAAGTGCACAAAACACCTCCCTTTATGAGCCTGGTGCCTATGGCGCCAGGACTGATGTCCAACATGAGCCTGGCGCCAAAGGCGCCAGGACTGAGTCCAAAGAGTCCCTATAAGGGGCCACTGGGCTTTTACCCGAGGGCATGATGCCTGCTTCCGGGGGTGCTGGGCCTGGCCTGATGCTCCGGGGGTAGGCATCATGACAGATAGACGCTTCCCGCGCCTCATAAACTTCCTTTCCTCTCCTGCTGTCCCCCCTTCTCTGTCCTCGGCTACCATGCCTCTACCCTCCCTCCCTGCCCCCTCCCTTGCTCCTTCTTCACCTCTGCAGGGCGTACCTCTGATCTGTACCCCTCCCCGGAAGTCCTTTAAAGATGGCAACCTTCTCCACATTGCCACTCTTAACCCTCGCTCTGCCGTCAAACATTCCTCTGATATCTGCCGCCTTCTTGAGGAACTGGACCTTGACGTACTCGGTCTCACTGAGACATGGTTCATGGCCAGCTCTATTACCAGCTTTGACACACTCCTACCTGACGGCTACAAGATCCTCTCCGTGCCCAGGCCCAGCCGTGCTGGGGGGGTGTGGCCCTTATCTTCCCTGAGTGGATTCCTGCCACGGCTATTCCCACGCAGACCTACTCCTCTTTCGAATGTCTTGTCTGCCGACTCTCTCTCTCTCCTAGCCATTCCCTCACCGTGGCTACTATCTATCGGCCACCTGGTCAAATTTCCTCCTTCCTCTCCTAGTGGGCGGACCTCTCCTCCTCACTCCTGTCCTCAACCACTCAACTCCTCATTCTTGGAGACTTCAACATCCACCTGGATGCCTCCGGTCCCCCCTCTGGACTCTTTTGCGACCTCTGCGACTCTCTCTCACTCTCTATTCTCCCGTCTGGGCCGACCCATTCTGCAGGGCACACTCTATATGCCCTAATCCCTTCTGACTTTCCCCTCTCTGTCCCTCTCTCCACTCCTCTCTCCTGGAGTGATCACTTTCTCCTTTCTTCCCACCTCACCCTCCCTACCACACAGGCAAAGCCACCCTCATCACTGCCACCTTCCTTCTTGGTCATCCTACCCATGAAGCGTGTGTCAGTTGAGGCTTTCGCTGCCACCTTCTCGCCCCCTCCTCCCCCCTCGGCTGACTCCCATCCTGACACAGCCCTCTCCTCTCTCCACTCTGCTATATCTGATACTCTTGATATCCTTTCCCCTGTCATGAGAATCCGCCTGAAGCCCAAAGCCATATGCAACTCCTGGTATGACTCTGATCTCGTCACCCTTAAACGCAAGTGCAGGGTGGCAGAGAGGAAATGGCGTGCTTCATGTTCATCCTCTGACAAACTGGCCTGTCGCCTACTCCAAAGGCAATACCGGCTCTCCGTTCTCACCAAGAAGAGAGCCCTTATCCGCATCACTGCGGCATCTAACAATTTGGCCGAACACTTTAAAATCTGCAAGGAGCTGGCCAATCCTGCTGCAGTATCTACCTCTCCTGTCCCCTCCCAGGCCCTCTGTACGGCACTGGCCTCCCTTTTCTTTTCAAAAACTCAGGACATCCTGTCCTCACTCTCCTCCTATCACCTCTCCCCTCTATTCCCTGCCCGGCCTCTGGCCCCTCTGCAGCCTCCACTCCTCTCTCCTTCTCTGCCCTTCCCCTTTTTTCCACTGACGAGGTTTCGAGACAAGTCCGATCTATGAAAGTCTTGTCAAAACAGGTCCACCCCTGTTCCTCCAAAACTATCAAGGACCACATTGATTCCTTGGCTCCTGCCCTTGCTGACTTCTGCATCACTCCTTCGCCTCTGGAGTCTTCCCATCCCCTCTCAAGCACTCCTTTGTGCACCCTCTTCCTAAGAAACCCTCTTCCGACCCTTCCTGCCCAGCTAACTATCGCCCAATCTCTATCTCTCCCTTCCTGGGCAAGCTCCTGGAGAAACTGGCCATCCCCCAGCTTAATCTCCATGCTGAATCTGTTGGTAGCCTTCATGACCATCAGTCTGGCTTCAGAGCCGCCAGAAGCACAGAAACTGCTCTCCTGAACGTCCGTGAGGATCTCCTCTCGAACCTTGACTCTAACATTCCATGTGTTCTCATCTTGCTTGATCTCTGTTCGGTCTTTGATACTGTCAACCATACCATCCTGCTAAACCGTCTCCGTGATAACCTGGGTATCACTGGTCAGGCTCTGGCCTGGCTGACCTCTTTCCTCTCAAATCGACCCTCCCAGGTCCAACTGGGATCTTTCCTCTCTGACATCTTTTTCTCTACCTGTGGTGTCCCCCAGGGTTCTAACCTCTCTCCCTGGCTGTTCAACCAGTATCTGGCACTTCTTGCCCACCGCATCGCTGCTCTCTGCCCCAACTTTCAGTGCTATGCGGATGATACCCAGCTCATTTTCAGGCTACCCTCGGCCTCCTCTTCTCCTTCCCTCATCTCTGACTGTCTTTCTGCTATCCAGGAATGGTGTGCCGCCAACGACCTCTGCCTTAATGCCAGTAAGACTGAGATTCTACTCATCGGCACACCCACTGCCTCCTTCCCTGCAGCTCTCTGGCCGGCCTCTCTTGGCCCTCTTCCTGCTCCTACCTGCAAGGCAAAAAACCTCGGGGTCATCTTCGACTCCACACTCTCCTTCTCTCCTCACATTTCTGACGTTTCTAAGAAGTCACACTACCAGCTGCACCTCCTCAGAGGTATCCTTCCTTTCCTCTCCTTCCCCCAGAAGCTCACTGTCTCCAGAGCCCTGGTTCTCTCGAAGCTGGACTACTGTAACAGCCTCTATCTAAATCTGCCTGCCTCTACTCTCCGCCCGCTGCAACTCATCCAGAACAGGACTGCGAGACTTGTCCTTGGCCTCAAGCCCAGAGACCGTATCTCTCCAGTACTGAAATTGCTACACTGGCTCCCTGTGGCTGCGAGGATTAAGTTCAAAACCCTCTGCATTGTCCACAAGGCCTTCTGGGGCCTTGGGCCAAAATACCTTCAACTCTCTCTTCCTAAATATCTTCCTTCTCGAGCTCTTCGCTCATCCGCCTCCAACACCCGCAGGGTCAGCCGCTTCTCCAAGCAACGAGTTGGGGGGAGATCTCTCTCTGCAGCAGGGGCCTCCCTCTGGAACAGCCTTCCTGCCTCCCTGAAACATGAGGAGAACCATCTCCGGTTCCGGAAGCACCTCAAAACCTTCCTCTTTGCTTCTGCTTTCTCTCCCCCTCTCCCCTGCTAAATCACTGAAACTGTACTGAATCAGCAACTGGGCCACTCGCCAAGCCACTCTCCCCTTGGCCCAGCCACTCTACCCTGCACTGCCTTCCTGGCAACCCCCGCACTACGGGACTGTCTCTGTATCCCTACAGCCCCCCTCCCAGCACTAGTCTGCACTTATCCTGCACTTGCCACCAGCTGGCCCTTATTATTTATCTTGTATTTTACTAATCACTTTGTACTGCACTTTCCCCTCTCCCTTTCCCCATTGCACTTTTCCCGTCCCCCCTACCCATGCACTTGCGTGATCTGAATGACACCTGGCCTAGTAGGATCGTTTGTCTGTCTCCCCTTGTTCCCCCCTCCCTGCCTTGCCTCGTCGCGCCTTGAAACACTTATGTATAGGCGCGTTACAAATGCCATATCATATCATATCAAATCACATACAAATAATCCCAATTATATAAAACATGGTACAACAAACCTTTTAATATACAATTAAGAAGTGTCCAAACTTCTAACTATTATTATACAAAGGAGATCCTACATTCTAAAATAGGACTTTACACTTATTGCCTACACCTCTGTCTGTCTAAATGTCAATATTAGAGATACACCTGATATTTGGATATCGATATTACAAAGCGTGATAATATTCATGCCTTTACCCAACATGTTTCTATAATAAATGCAATAAGCTTGACATTCTTCAGGGGTGTTGAAGCACAATTGTATTTCCTCAACATCTTTGTTCTCATACACATGGGGAACGCATCTGTGGGACATTGGATCTTTTACTGTATTCTTGACACGTGTTCACAGAGTGTCACAGTCTGCAACACCTGAATAACTAGAAACCCCTACAAGACAAAACCAATACACACAGTTACACATCAACAATACTACGAACCGCTTGGTTCAAATCTTAATCACAACAAATTTGTCAATTCTAACCACACCTATTTTCATCAACCATCCCTGTAATCTCTCGAAATTCAGGATGGTGTGCCCTAGCTATTGATGTATATGGATGAGCCTTCTCTGACCTTATCCATAACATCCTCTGTACTGGCCTGGGTCTCTTTATCTTCTCCTCCGGGTGGTTAGAGAGCGAGTACACCTATGAAACAGCAAGGGAAATAGATTACCCCTCCCTTATCCACGTCGGTCAATGAGCTTAAACTGTATGTGTGCTAAAGATAAGGAATACAATACACATAGCACCGAGAGAGGCAAAAGACAATTTACTGTTCTTTAATTCATCATACATATCAACAGAGTGTTGCCACCATGCTGACAATATTGCAACAAAGTGAGACCGATTTGGTTAATAGCAGGTACATTATGCACAATATACACAATTGCTACGGCCAAACCTATATGTATTTGTCTCAGTGGTCACAATCAGGGTACCGACACATTTCTCATCTATAATCATCTGCGCGCACTAACACATGTGCATGCTCTGACATTTAGTTTCAATCATTGCACATGATGTGACCCCCGCGCTCATCATTACTCGATTGTGAAAAACTGGAAACCGTCGGGGGAAAAGCAGTGACATTCAGGATGGTAGATACGTAATGATTAGGCGTACACCGTGAATATGTCTACTCCAAAGTGATTGTGACACTCTGTGAATACGTATCAAGAATACAGTAGATCCATTGTCCCAGTGGTAATCGGGCTTTGTTGCTAAGCTACTGTTCATTAAAAGTATTTTCTACATTCAACTTGATCCCCACTGGCGGCTCTGGCATAAGGACTTCCGCCAATATTGGTCTCACTTCGTTGCAATATTGTATGCATGGTGACATCACTCCATTGATAATGGTTGCTTGCATCGAGATTGTCCATCCTTCCCCATTCAATGGGAGACTAAACACCCACCCCATCTACCCCATCCTGACTATAAGGGAGCAGTAGGACAGTGGCAGAGGAACTGGATATATCAGAAACTGCATGGAAATAGTGAGATCCAGGAATATTCCACAAACCCTGTTTGAATAGTGATTCACCAAAGTTAGAAGAGAACAGAGAACAAACAATGACAGTGACCGCATTGCTGGCTGGTAAGACATTTGAGACTGGAAAGTGGGTGGGCTAAAACCTGTTATGAAGACTTCCAGGGAAAGTCCCGGGCCTAGGAGGGGGATACATTTGAAGAGGTGGTATTAGCTTAGAAATAGATTGGCCCAGGGAAAAATGTGCCTGATTGTCCAATTGAAGGTCAAGGAAGTTTCTAGTCAAGAAGGGCACAGCTTTAAAAAGGCAGCAGAATCAATCTGGAGTGAGAGATGTTTAGATGAGGTCAGAGGTGCTGGAGGAAGACCAAGAGACTTGTGAGGATGGTGTATGATGTGGAGGATAACTTGGAGGAGTTATTGGAGTGTTTGCAGAGAATGAAGGTAAGGTATTTGGATTGAGATAGGGTATTTGAGTCTGAGTGAGTGAACAATGGAAGTTAGCTTTTATGGGAGTGCAGGAGGGTGTTTGACAGTAGAAGAGAGAGAAAGACGGGGAAAGACGGGGAGAGAAAGAGAGAAGGGGAAGTGAGAGGCAGGCGGGTGGGGGAAAGGCGAAACAGGTGTATTTTGTGGAGGAGTGATATTTGGAGGGAAGCTGATAAGATCGGTACACAGTGTGTAGAGTGGAGAGAGATCAAGGGGGAGCTTAGAGTAGAGACAGGAGGAGGTAAAGAGAGAGATAAGACCAGGAGACAAAGTGTAGAGAAGAGCAGCACAGGAGTGAAAGGGGCCCCTAGGGGACCCTGACGTCTATGGAAACAAGGCGAGCCACCACACACGATAGATACACCAGACACGAGGTTGTATTCCCAAAGCTAGGGTTTATTGCAAAGCAAAAGTCTCAGTTGGCCAACTCGGCCGCACGCCCCGCGACTTGTATCTCTAGAACTTGAGGGACGCAAGAGAGTGAATTACGTACATCAGTTACATACATACAAAATGCAGATCAAACAATCAGCTATGACATGTTTAACACCCCCCTTTTATTGGGTTTCTTTGAACTTGGTGTGATGATGGACATCCCCTACAACTATGACACCTTCAAACATCTATTCTAGTAACAATTTGCAATTTGTGAGTGCGAAGGCATCTTTCAGTTGTTGAATAGAACACAGCGCTTCTGTTCTTGGAAGCGAGCTACATACGGGGGGAAGAGATGCATTCCGGACCTTGCTATCTATTAGGTGCTATTCGTGTCCTGGGAGCCGACACGCTCTAGCGGGCTCAGCAAAGGGGGGCATAAGAAAAGCATAATTCATGCCTTTACCAGTATTATTCTAACATATTCTACCATATAATGAGACTGGCTGGCAGCTGTGAAATGATTAAATGCCCTGCAGCTCTGCTTCAAGGCTACATTCGGGAGGGAGCCGGGCATTCGTCCTGGCGCTGCCTACATTTGTGTTTCAACAAACTCTTGTTATCCTCTCGGCCCTGCGGCCTTGTCCTTTTTACGTACAGACAACAATGTTTTACAGTCGAGCAGTGTAAGCGGAAAAATTTACTGCGAAGCAATAGGAACAGAAAGCAATGAGCAATGGTTAGAAAACAAAATGGCGATTCTTGTTACATCAAAATGGCCGTTCATTGGCAAACTCGAAAACCTATATTCTGTCATATCGTGCATGAGACGGTTGGCCCACGGCCACCAAAATACGTTTGCGGTCACAAAGTAGAGGTATCCATTTTTCTAGACTGACAAACCCTTCTTTGGCCGTATGCCAAACGTCTCATTTATTTATTGAAACCTCCTCTAGTGATGATGAGTCTGAAGTACTTATGTCTGAATTTTTCATGCTATCGTAAACATCATCGTCTTCATCAATATCTATTGCCATCAACTCTTTTACTGCTCTCATCTCATTTGGGTCTGGGTTAGTTCGACCATGAGGTTGTTTTTTCTTTGTCATCATATGCATACATCCTTCCCTACATCCCTCAGTTACCTCAGTGCAAACTAAGGGTAGACAATGTATACAACAACAGCCTGTTAGGAATATTCCAAACACCACTACTAATATTGAGATCAACTTCCATGCCCAAGAACGTAGTATTCCCCAAAACCAAGATCTTATTCCCCAGCTCCCTTCTCCAGTAGGGAGTTCAGAGTTTAGGACGTGTATTTTCTTTATTGCTTCAAAGATCGTGGGGGAATAGTCATCGACATAAACGCAACATGATGATCCCACTATTTTGTAAATTCCCCCACGATCAACCAGGATCACATCGAGAGCCATTCTATTTTGCAGCGTCATTAACCTGATTCCTCTTTCTTCCAACGTCATGTTAAATAGTATATCTGTTGTTGTGTTTATTGTATTTTTTAGGATTCTGGACAGTTGCCTTATATTATAGGAGTTCACTATCTGCCCTAAGAATGGAATTAATGATTTTGCTACATCAGTTGCTATAAAAACACCCTTGTCAGTCCTTTTGACTCTAGTTCTGGATAATCTGGCCATGGCTGCTGTTTCTAAGAGGAATACTCCTGGGAACAGTAGCCCTAGGTAACATGTACCTACCCAGTTTCTGGGCAACCAAGGAAATGCTTTCTCTCCACATATGAAATAAACTGGATCACCTACATATACTGGTTCTATTTCCCATTTTAATACCACTGTATTCATGCAACCAGTATATGTTCCGACTGAAAAAGAGCCTTTCTTTTTTAGACAAAAAGGGACATTTCTTGGGCTGTAATTTACCGTGTAAGATGAGTGAATTGCATCTTTGTCCCCTTCTGTTCTTACACGAAACGTTATTACAGATGTTTTTTTTCTGGTGGGGACAATCTATCTCGTCTATTTTGTCATGTTATCTTTTGTGTATTTTTCCTCGTGGGCTCTGGGGCTATTACTTGTGCTTAATGGAAAATGGAACAACCCACAGGCTTCATTATGATCTCCTCAAACTCATTCATGTTGGTTCTGTCTAATTGACCCATATTACTCTCATTCCATTTCCCATAGAACATTGCACCTAAAGATGCACTACATGCAGAACTTAATGGTAGTGGCTGCACATACCACCCTATTGCTTTCCCAGCATGCTCTGGTAAATGGGCACATACCCAGCAATTTGTTTTCTTCAGAATTGCATGTGTCATGTTCATGATCAATAGCAAAGTATTATTTCCAAAACCTTCCCTGTGTCTTTCTTCCATTGGGGGCAGGGTATAATTGATCACCTGAACCGGGCTTTCAGTAGTGGATATATTAATTATTGGTAAAAACTTTTCTAATGGGTGTATTGTTTCCACCCACCATAGTATTAGGGCTGTCGATATTGGTGCTATCACGCTCATAAAGCACATTATTATTGTCAGTGCCAGCATACAATTCGTTTTATCATGCGTTTTTCTTAAGCTTACAGTCTTTATAGTTGACTCATTCTCAGCGGTGGTGGTGCAGGAGGAGGCTGGAACCGGTCCCGGCATGTTTCGCAACGATTTTCTTCTTCCTTATCACAGTTCGTTGTGGATATCTCTCTTCATCGCGCTTGCTCTGATGTCAATAAGTTCAACGGAATTGTCACAGTTCAGTTCTGCCTGTCCTTTTTTTAGCCTGGATTCGATTATTCGTTTTTAGGCGAGATCACTTGTCCTTTCTTATACTGCTCAGAGGACTTTTGATCAGTTATCTTATCGCCTTAGTATTATGTGCGCCCAGCTTGTCCGCTGTGGTTCCTGACACATGTACTTTTAATCAGTTATCTCATTTGCCATAGTACCACGTGCGCCAAGCTTGTCCGCTCTGGTTCCTGGCACATGTACTTTTATGATCGCACCGAGGAGCCGCGAGTCTTGAATTGTCCGACTTGCACAATTCTCACGCTTCTCTCCTCTACACCTCTAGTTCCTTCTCCGTCCATGAGCTGAACCAGAGGTTAACATAAACACCAAAAAGAACTGCGGATCACTTTGTCTTTTGAGGCCGCAAGTTGTATCACCTCACTCCTGGTATTGTGTGATCCGTGAACAGTGCCGGTGCACTTCCAGATTCAGGCTCAAAGTCAGCCTGTGGCGCTACTGCAGGTGCTGGTGTGCGCCGCGCCAATGATGCAGATCCGTTTTTTGGCGTGCTGGTAAGTGCTGGTGGGCGCCAAAGGGGTACACGATTTGTTTCTGCTGGTATTTGCAAGGCAGATTTTGTGTCGGCCAGCAGTGATGTCGATTCTGCTGGGCAACGTTGGGGCACTCTTTGCCCTTCCCCCTCTTTGGCAATCGTCTCAGGCTTTGTTTCGAGTTTCACTTCTCGTTTTGGCAGATTAGGTGGCTGCTTACTGGCAACAGTTTCTTTAGTTTCTGGGACCGCTGTCTCTTTTCGGTCATCAGTGTCGGGCAAGTCTTTCAGTGCAGTTGGAATCTTCTTGGCATGGGTGGCCAAGAAGATTCCAACTGCACTGAAAGACTTCCTTCCATCCACCCGTATTGCCGTCTGCGTCGCCAAGAGTACTTGATAGGGCCCGCGCCACCTGGGTACTAATGATGACTTTCTTTCAAAACATTTTAGCAGAACCCAGTCGCCTGGCTCCAGTGCGTGCCCCGGACCGGTGTATCACACTGGTAATGC
The DNA here is from genome assembly GCF_040938575.1 of Ambystoma mexicanum. Lineage (NCBI taxonomy): Eukaryota > Metazoa > Chordata > Amphibia > Caudata > Ambystomatidae > Ambystoma > Ambystoma mexicanum. The sequence goes on from NC_090921.1 coordinate 1,457,844,199, forward strand.
CTCCTGCACCTGCTGATGAATCAAACGCAATTTCTGCATTAAAAGGCCACAATAAGTACTAAACACAGGATGTTCTATCTCACAAAGTCGTTTTGCCTGTCGGGCGCACCATACATTTACATTTGCCGGCCTCCCCATCACGATCTCGTACGGGGAGAGCCCAGTTTTAGCCTGTACAGACGTACGCATGCATAATAGTGCTATTGCTAATGCATCCACTCAACTCAACTTGCTCCCCGCACAAATCTTGCTAATTTTTGATTTAAGAATCCTGTTGTGCCTCTCCACAAGACCGGCAGAACTCGGATGCCTCAAACTATGGAATCTCTTATCAATCTGAAGACCAGCACATATCTGTAATACCACTGCACCCACAAAATGTGGTCCTTTATCAGACCATAGGACACGGGGCAAGCCAAATCTGTACAAGTACTCCTTCAACATTACTTTTACTGTGCTCATTGCTGTGCAGTCTTTCAAGGGATATGCCTCTACCCACTTACTGAATGCACAGATCACCACCAAGACGTATTTTAAGTTTTGGCACCTCTCCATCTCTATGAAATCAAAATGGATCACCTCAAATGGCATAGAGGGTGGGCAAAAACTGCCTATTGGAGTCACTGTTCCCTTCCCTACATTGTGCTGCAAACACGTGATACAGTTCTGCACCAACCTCTCTGCATTCTTTTTTATATTTACATTCTGCCAAACTGTAGAAAGGTGCTGTATTATTTTCTTCGCGCAGATATGCGTAGGGCTGTGGGCCATTGTGACCATTGCAGTCATGTACGAATTTGGCAACATCCAGTTTCTAGTTCGCTTGTCCACCCAACAACCCTCTAGATCCAGCTCAGCAGATCCCTCTGCCCACCACTGTATTTCATCGGCCGCAGCTTCGGCCTGCATTTCTTTGACAGTGGCAACTCCATTTTCTATCATACAGGGTACTTCCTCAGTCTGAACCGTCATCATTTTGGTATTCAAATCAGTGGCAGTTTGTTTCGCAATTCTGTCTGCAAACGCGTTTCCCTCTCCTACTTTGCATGTTACTTTTTTATGTGCCTCGCATTTCACTATTGCTAGGCGCTTTGGAAACGTGAGTGCAGACAGCAATCGTACAATCAAAGGGCCATGTTGAATTCTGGCGCCATGTGATGTCAAAAATCCTCTCTCAGCCCAGAGTCGACCAAAGTTATGAACCACCCCAAAAGCATACTGACTATCATTATATATATTTACATTCAAATTTTCAGAAATCTCGCAGGCTCTGGTTAATGCTATTATTTCTGCGGCCTGTGCTGAATTATAGGGAATTCTTTTGCTTTCTACAACGCTCTCTGGGGTAGTGATAGCATATGCGGCAGTTGTCGTGCCATCTGGTAATTTAAAACATGAGCCGTCACAAAATAACTCTCCATCTGGCTCTTTCTGTGGGATATCACTTAAATCAACTCTCCCCTTGGTTTCTTCCTCAGTGACCATTAAGCAATTGTGGGGGGGGTGATTCATTCTTCCCAATTTCTTTTATGGTTGGTGGCATTAATTCTGCAGGATTCAAAGCGCTACACCTCATAATTTGGATATGGGGCGGGAACAAGATAATCTCATATCTTGTCAATCTAGCAGAGGTGAGGTGGTGCATCTGTGTCCTATTTAATAGAACGTCTATGGCATGTGGCACCATCAAAATTAAAGTGTGCCCCAATACCATCCCTTCTGTTTGTTTCACTGACGCAGCAGCCGCCGCGACATATCGCAAACATCGTGGCAGTGCGCGTGCTACAGGGTCCAGCGCAGAAGAAAAATAGCCGCACGGCCTATTTCTTCCACCTTATTCCTGTGTCAAAACCGCCAATGCACATCCTTCACTTTCACACAAAAATAGTCTAAAAATGTTCTCATAGTTCGGCGTACCCAAAACTGGAGCCGAGCATAATGCAGTTTTCAATCCATCAAATGCTTTCTGACATTCCTCAACATATTCTACTATATAACGAGACTGGCTGGCAGCTGCGAAATGATTAAATGCCCTGCAGCTCTGCTTCAAGGCTACATTCGGGAGGGAGCCGGGCATTCTTCCTGGCGCTGCCTACGTTTGTGTTTCAGCGAACTCTTGTTATCCTCTCGCCCTGAGGCCTTGTCCTTTTTACGTACAGACAACAATGTTTTACAGTTCAGCAGTGTAAGCGGAAAATATACTGCGAAGCAATAGGAACAGAAAGCAATGAGCAATGGTTAGAAAACAAAATGGCGATTCTTGTTATATCAAAATGGCCGTTCATTGGCAAACTCGAAAACCTATATTCTGTCATATCGTGCATGAGACGGTTGTCCCACGGCCGCCAAAATACGTTTGCGGCCACAAAGTAGAGGTATCCATTTTTCTAGACTCACAGGAGGGTCAGAAGGAAAATGGAGAGATAAGATTAGGTGAGGGAGTGTGGAGAGGAGAGTGTGAAAGAAATAAAGAGACAGATAAAGAGGCAGAGAGAGACAGACAAAGAGAAAGGTGGAGAAGAGAGGAGACAGCCGTAGGGAGAGTAGAGTGAGGAAAAGGTTGAGAGATGGTCATCCAGAGGAAGAGCACTCCAGGGCAATTCAACTATGCTGTTATGCTAGGTCACCTCTGAAGTCCCTAAGGGAGTGAAAAAGATAAGGTGGCAGCCTTCCCTCGGACAGGGAGAGATTAGACAGAAGGGGTACCCTGGCTACAGGGAACATATGTGCTATTTAGACTTTTTGGCATTTGGAGCCTGGGCTAGGGAGGTGATAGCCCGCTTTAAGTGTGAGGGATTGAGTACCAGGACCACCCCTAGACTTGGAGCCTCATTTTTTTTTGTATATATTTTTCTAATAAAAACTGAGAACATATATTTGGAGTCAAGTGTCTCTTTTGCGCCACAACACACTATATTTAATGCTTAAAAGAAATACTTGTCAGCTTTCAAAGATATGTTTGCAATCATAAATGTATTAGGTTACACTCAAGTTGCCACATCTAACACTGGCAACTCTCAAAATCTGATGGTCTCCATTTCTTTATATTTTATGAGTAAAATTGGTACTCTAAGGATGAGCTCATCAATAATCCCCAGCAAACCAACGGGGTCTTACAAGATCTCACTACAGAGCCCCTCTAAGCAATTGCCAGTGCTAAATAGCTACTTACTGTCCACTTACCATCAAGCATACAGAACCACTCATAGTCACTGCTAAATGCTCTAGATCACCACATGATATTTTGCTGCCTAAAGATTAGTCCAGCAAGCCCCAGGTGCTAACTACAAAATGCCAAACTTAATCAATGGGACGCCTCTTTCTGGCATGCTACTTCTAGACTGTGTCCTGATGTTTCTGCGGCTGTGAGGAATCTAGGAATTATTTTAGATTAATAATTGATGCTAAAAGGGCAAGTCTCTTCTGTAGTCAAATTTTTTGTTGTGAAAGCCATTGTCACAAATGCCTCTGTGTGCTCCCAACTGGACTTTGGCAATGGTATTTATCTAGATCTGCCCACTAATTCAGTAATCAGATTGCAAAGGGTTAAAAATGCTGCAGCAAGACTTTGATAGGAAGCCACTGCAAGGATCTCAACAGGACCGAGATCCTTGCAGTGGCTTCCTATCACTGAAAGGAGTCTTTTTAAATCCATGTGCTTTGTACACAAACCCATTAACTGAAAAAGAAAGACTCCTTTGTCTCAGAGACTCAAACACTATCAACTTGCTAGACAACTTAAATCTCGGTTTTCCTGACTCCTGCACATTTCATCTTTCAAGAAGGCAAAAATGGGTGGACGAGCTTTCCCTGTACTGGCCCCCAAGTACTGGAATAATCGACCCTTATCTTTAAAAACAGACGACAATGTGCTGCCTTTCGAAAAAACCTTAAGCTCTTCTCATTTAACCTGTAACTAGAATTTCTAGTATCGTTTGAGTTTTCTTGTTTGTGAACTCCTTCAAAAAAATATCTTTTCTGTCCAAGGTCCTGTTTGCTTCTTCGCAATCTGTCAATAGTGCCATGATGCCTTAAGGGCCTGTTGCACTTTACACAATAACCCGGCAAATACAAAATACAAGTACAACGTGATCACTGGCTTCATTGCAGTACTTGGAACATGATGAGTAACTTTACCCTTTAAGTATTGACCTTGTAAAATCAGTAACTTAAGTGTAATAAGTAACCATCTACAGGCGTCTGCACCTTGAGCAGCCTCCTCCAACAGTGAGCACCACTGGCCTTTTTGAATATGAGGGCCTGATTTAGACCAATGCTTTCAAATGGAAAAGACCCATTGGAAACATGTTTGTAAATCAGGCCCAGAGTGTTCACTCCTGACAGGCTGGCATATTGTGTACAATTCTTATTTATTTTAGCAGCTCCAGTTGCTGGTTGGTACTGTGAGCATTATAATATTAGCAACCTTGAATACCCGAGAAACATCCAGGCATATAATATCAATAATAAGTGAATGATTGCATTAGAGACCTTCTACTTGCCAATCAGAACACTCAGAATGCACTACTTCTGAATCCGGCAGATACCTTGTTCTAGGCATTCTGAGTTGAGCAGCAGCCTGAAATCATGCGCTCTCCTTTTTAGTTGCACATCTCAGTGTTCTAATATTCTTATAGATCTATGAGCTAAGTCAGCCCTAAAACCTTCCACTCGCCACTAGCAATTGGCTAGGGATAATGCACTTTTGGTGAGTATAAAATCGTGTGCTATGTGCATGTGCAGAACGCAGGGAGCAAGACATCTGTTGTGCTTGGCTAGCAGCTTGCAACTTGACATTTCTACCCGTGTTTTAAGTTAAATGGCTTTTTGCAAATATATTTGGAAAGCTGCATCCTAGAATGCCCTTTTTGGCCCACGTTTTCACTAATATTTTCTTGAGAGAAGAAACCTATCAAGACCCACTGGAGAAGGGCACACTCACTCCGTACTCACACTCAATCAGTGCCATGTGTACGCTGGCATGAACATGTTATCTGTTCAGAGGTCAGAGTTGATGAAAACAGTACCACCAACAATCAAAAGGAGATATCACTGTGGAGGATGTTGTGTCTCTCACACTTTCTATCTCACAAACGCAACTCCTTATTGCTTTAATCTCCAGTCAACCTATTTACAGAGGTTGTCCAGTATTTATGCGAAGTGTGTGTCTCAGCAAAATTCAATATTCACTTTTTGGAATTCTGACTGTGCTAGTTCAAATTTGTATTGCTGATTGTGCAACTCTCTCCTTTGAGGATAATCCCCATCCAGTGTTTACTGCATCTACTTGGCTTTGGCAGGGAAGGTTCCAGGCCAGACGTGCTTTACAAAGAATGCACCGAATGTGCTTCAATTTTATAATCAAAACCTTTGCAAAGCACTCCTAACAGCACTCTTACAGATGCTTTACAAATTAAACTCGTGCTCCCCGTAGAACATGCAGAACTGCATGAATCTGTCACACTTGACATGGGGCCACTTGGCAGCTATGTGTTACAATATTCCCAAAATTAGCAAACCTGGGAATCCATACCTGTGTTCAAGAACTACCAAAACAGCTGTCTGAGACAAACCTAAACTGTTTTTGGAGGTGTGTAGAGACCTCCCTTTAATATTCTTTCTTGCACTCCTCCATTTCTCATATCGTATTCTACTTTTCAGGCAGCGTCCCTAGGAATGCATTATTTCTCCTTCTCTCACTTTTCCTTTCTCATCCATCATTTCAATGTACCACAACCAATGTAAAATGATTAGTGCTATTTATTTGCATCTTTCATATTTATGTTGTCTGTTGATGCATTAGATTTTTAGTTTAAATGTTTTATTCAAGAAAGAAAACAAAAACCTACTTAATTAGAGTAATACATTCATGAGCAGGCTACTAATAGTTACAGTGCCAATTGAAGGTCATTTCATACCATCAGAAAAGTCACATTATGGAGTGTTACTGGGGGCCACGTGCACAGTGATAGCAAAGAAAAGTGGTAGGGGGGGTGGGGATGTGTAAAGGGGCTTGTGTAGTCTTCTCCAGTAGTGATTGGAGTAATAAAGCCTCAATCCCCATCTCAACGCTCCGCTGACAACCTCACATCCCAAACTCTTCCTGAGGAGATAACAGGATGCATTGGGAAGGCCAGTGGGTCGGGACCATCTGGGCAGAACAGAAGCGGGCAGCTTCCCTTAATCAGGCAATATAAAGACAAGAAGGGCTGGGATGAATAGCTGTACAAGTAGAACGCCAGTGGAGCTGGTTGAGAAGTGAGAGTAATCAGTGTCCACAATTGCCTACATAACTTACTCCCCAGTGCCCAGGTAGTAAGGCTCTCCTGCAGGCCCCGAACTCACCAAGGTGGATGGTCTGGCAGGTGACCAACACTGATGGAGAACCTGTGGAGTTAAGCAGGCAGGACTTGATGGATCACACAAGCAATTGTTCGTCAATATTAGCAAACATGAGTTACCAAGACAAGCATTTGTAAACAAGCACTTTAGCTAGGATCATGGTAGCAACGAGACACCAATCAGGCCAACTGTATGGGCATGGAGCTAGCTATTTCTGACAGCAGTTCACACAGGTAGACTGCGTATTCTGATGAGCGCTGAGCACAACCAAAGAAACCTCAGAAAAGGTTAACTCCTGCAGTGTGTTTAATAAACATAAAGACCTGTGGAGTCAATGGTCTGGGCAATAACCTGAATGTATTCATGACAGACCACTCTTATTGCAAATGTAAATGCCTGGATGAATACAAGTCAGTTGAACCTTTCTAGTGAAGCAAGTAATTTGTGGAGCTATTACAGCACCAGTGCAGGGTTACTGGGCAGTTTGCATGCCAGCACCAAATGTGTTCACTCCAACGCATCTCTCCAAAACTGTGTACATTTCAGACAACATATGTCGTTGTGACCCAAACGCTACCCGATAATTCCAACAGAGGTCCTTCACTGCCAAGTCCAGGTGTTGCACCCTGTTAGGTGTCTAGTCCTTAGTTAAAACTATTTGCTGATGGGCGCACCGCAGGGGTAAGTGTAAAGCTACTTAATAACTGAAAGCGCATAACAGCCGCCACTGAGATTCTGTCAAGTCTAGGCCTAATTCTGCACACCAGGGGCCTCATTACGACCCTGGCGGAAGACCGTGGTGCTATTAGCACTACAGTCCATGCCGGTAAGTTACCGACTCTGCCATGGAGCAAGGGGGAATTACCACCCTATTCCAAGGTTGGCGGGACTGTAATTTCCCCTTCCTCTATGGCCCTTCTCCATTCCCATTTTTGCCCCATAGGGCTCAATGGGAATGGGGAAGGCGTTAAGTACGGTGCCGCAAATTGCGGCACCGTAATTAGCACCAAGGTCCCTTTGTGGGTCCCTACTTTAACGGCTGGTCTACACTAATTGGCTGGTCTAATTAGGCGCTAATAGGTTAACGGCGCCGCAGCCTTTTACGGCGCCGTTAACCCATTAGCGCCTGGGTCGTAATGAGGCCCCAGGAATCTTTTCCCCCTCACTATTTGTCAATATCAGATGCTCTCCATATAAGCAGACTAACCCTGAGGCCGAGATAGATGACGCCCAGGGGAGACTGATCAGCAACGAATTCCCAGCTAGCCCCTGAAGGCGAGCGTCCCCAGAAAGCACAACCCTCCCTGCAATGAGAGGCATGAATGGACTCTCCCACAAATGGGAATAAAGCTAGGACCAAGTGCGGGTGAGCTTAAGGAGAGCTTTATCTAAGTCAAGATAGGGCATGCAAAGAACTCTGCAAACTCAGAGAGCGCTCTGTCTGACAATAGCAAAGACAGGCGGTTTTATTTACAAAAAGTGTCAATGGCACCTACACACTATAGGGGGCACATGTACATGGGGGATTGGGTGGCGTCGACTAACTATATGTGGAGCCGTGATGCGTCTCTCTGTGGTTGGTGGACTCCGCTGGGTGCCAACGTGGGGTGGACAGGTCAGCTGGGCTCATCGGGAGGCGCTGTCCGGTCAGGCGTGGTCAGTGTCATTGATGGACTTCTTTCTTGGCTTTCTGCCCTAAGGGCCAGGCACACCCCATTCATTCACTGCTGCAATGTCAGTTGTCCTGTAAATCCTACAATAGGTTATTCTACAGGTTAATATAACACAGGAGGAATGCGCATTAGGCGGGATGCTTTGGCGATACATCAGTACAGGGTTGCTGATATCCTGTTGACTAGGTATCATGGGCCACGGGGTCAGGTCTCAGGGCATGGGGTAAGCTGTCCGGACTTTGGGACTCGTTAGAAGTCATGATGGATGCTTTTACACAATGTTGGTGCAATATTAGGTGTCTTCTTTTACAAGCCTCATTAATCTGGGGTGAACTGATGGGTCATGGGACCTATGTGGGGGGCACCTCTGGTTATGGCCGGATTTTGCTGCTGGCTGTAAATAATTCAGGTGGCTGTTCGTAGCCATGTGAGCTGCGGGGGAATCATGAATGCCTGAAACGGCTCCAGCTGAATTGGGGGAGGTGAGGTGGTGTCGCTCGGGCCTTTGCTTTCTCTGGCAGGCTTCAATGGGAAGGGAGGAGAGGTGGCCTTGGATATGCCCACAATGATATTCTTCTAGCAAGCGGCAGACTGTAAAAACAAAGGGATTTGCATACTATAAAATGGCTAAGGGATCACACATCTATTGCATTTACATCAGTACATATTCATTTCAGAATTCGTTGACTATATCTACAGTTCCATTAGTCACTATAGAGTAAGTATTTGCAATATTAGCAGTTTTAGCATCACACTGTAAACATGATACATGAGGTAGCATTAGGGTTGGTGGTGCACGCAGGAGCAACAGACCCATACGGTTGACAGCAGTAATACACATTAAACCTGTACATTTGCATTTGATGGCATTCTATGTATTTAATTTACATGAGCTTAATGTACTGTTGCGCTTGTGTTCCTTTGTACTCTAGAAGCATCAGGGTAGTCATGGCATAAGCATTCGGTATCACTCACTTTACATTACCCCTAGAGAAGCACATTGTAGGAGGCTAGGGGCCCTGAGTGTGTGCGCATGCTGAGGGGGTTTGCGTATTGTGGCCATGTGGTTGCACAATGACACATTCTTCGGTTCGTACACGGTTTGTAGATTTTTAACACGGAAGTCGTGCACGAGGGATATCATTGTAATGTAATATATGTATATATGTATATATGTATTGAGCAGTTTCTTGGTGTGGGGTTAAGGCTTTTGTTTCATCGAGGGTGGTTTACAGTTATTTTCCAAGCCAGCTCCGCTGCCCGGGTCACGCTGAGGATAATGATGCACTGCGGAAGGTGAAAGATACAGTGTTTGCTCTAACACTAGCTCATGTCCGACTTGTCGTGGGAACTGGCTTTCAGCGGATCTGCCAAGGAGCGGAGGCAACAGGGTAGACAAGGACTCTCTAAAGGTGGGGGCTGTGCTGCAGCGCGCAACGAGTCATGTCTTAAGATGGCGTTCTGGTTTTCAAAATGGTTTCCTGGGCCTAGCCTAATACAGTATGTTTAGTCGATGTGTCGGCCAGTGGTCCACCCACCACCTGGGCCCTGGTGGCAGGGGGTCCCCTGATGAGCCATGGACATCACAAGGAGGGAACTGCAGGGGAGGGGGGTCTCTTTGATTTGTCCTCTCATACACCCCTCCGCCATTAACTGCATCCTAGTTTCTGGTAGACACCAAAAGCATAGTGTACCTGTCCAACACTTTGCCAGGCAGTGTACATTTAAATCGAAGATATAAAAATCCACCATCCTCCTCTCCTTCTGATAGGACATATATGTAGGATCCCAGCCCTTTGCCAGCCAGGCAAGTAAAGCTGCAGGTTTCTGTCTGTCATCTCAATCTCATGATTTTCAACATACCCTGTATGCCGCAGCCTAACCTGCACCCCAAAGGCTCTCTAAATGCCCACGTGGTGCTGTATCAGATTTTTTGGCAGAGAATAGTGCTGTACCCGAAACAATGCTCAGGAGAGAGTTGCATCTCTGCAAATAGAGTTGGAGAAACCACTAGCCCCTGTACTCCTGACAAGCTTACTATTGGACAGCAAAGTTGCTGTGGGTCTACCTACAGTATCTAGGAACCTGTTGTTATTATCCTTGTGTGCACGATAAACATTAGACATTATCAATATCTTCCCTACCCAATGTTGTCAGTAAATCAACAAGTATTTGCACTTGCAATCTAGTGTATTTTATGCTCATAAACAGAAACACATTCAGAATGTTCTCTCTCTCGCTCTCTCTCTCTCTCTCTCTCTCTCTCTCTCTCTCTCTCTCTCTCTCTTCTTTTCTTCTTTAGCATTTATGTATAAGTATACTCTTGTAAAGGCAATATATGAGCATTAAAAAATGTACAGTCACAATGCATGCATTCCCCAATATTACCAACACAATTGTTGAAAAGAGTCCAAACACCCTACTCTTCTATTCTCTCCTAAAATATTAAAGCCACCTAGAACCAAAGCAAAGTTTGTGAAGTAATTGTGGCACAGTAAAGCTTAAAATGATACTCAAAAAAGTGGTATTGTTAGGATTGGCGAACCGAGGGACAGATGAGGTTTATACATATCAGCTCCTGCGAAACCCATTAAATGGAAACTGTTAAAAAAGCGCTGCCAAAAGTCCATGGTTCCTAAGGGCAGGTAAACCAAAACAAACTACGTGCAATCAAAAGCTAAGAATTCCTCTTTTCTGTTCTCTGTGCATTGTTGGATTCACTGATCCTGGCCAATGAAATATGAGGGCCAGCACTGGCTGATGGGATGTGCTGTACCGAAAACTGGTTATCATTATAATCTCAGCGTCACACAAGCAAAGGGATGATTGAAGGGCTGCCTAACAAATATACCTCCTGGTGCCTCATAACTGTGAAACCATGAAAACGAAAAGTATGTTGTAACACAGGTCAAAATGGAATCTTTCAGAGCCTAAAATATTCAGGCAAATAATTTGAATTTGGGAACATTTGAAACGAGTATTTGTGAAAATTGGCAGATTGAATTTGGGGAAATTGGCAAAGTGACACGTTTTCTGCACATGAGCAGATTTGATGTATTATGGTGATGGTATCTGAAAGCTGTTTGATTCTTCTTACTACATCCGTTCAGTCTTGTAATTTAGTTTTGCCTCCAAATGATTGGAGCCAGCATGAAAATGTTATACAATCCCAAATCTAGGCCATTAGAAAGAGCTACTGTCATGGCCCATATATTACATTAGGTGCTTGCTTTCTTGTACCTTGGCAGTCCAGCTTGTGAATTAGTTAGGTCCTCCAGCCCTGCCCCACCCACCTTCTTCAGGAACATGGCCTCGGGCTGTCTATATGGTCTTTGCATCACTGCTATCATTTGCAGCTAGTTATGTACAGTATAGGCCCACCCCGTTGGCCCTTCTGAAATAGTCGTTTTGATCAGCTACATTACTGCTAAGGCTTTCAGGCCATAGGATAACATGTTTTTGCAATTTAGTGTATATTTCAAATGTCATCCAGCCTAGTAATGCCCCAAAGGGACAGTGCCATTCCACTACAGACTCATCAGCTGTCCTTGAACAATTGTATTTCACCACGAGGATCGGTGTTCAAATGAATAAAGTGGGATTTGCAAAAATGTTTACTTTAGAACTTCAGATTAGAGATACATCCTGCTCATTATAGTTGCAGCCAATTAGTGTCTGTTTCATATGAATGACATTCTTGACAAAGTCCCTTTTTCCCTCATGCTGTCAGATTTTCATGATGGGGCATTTTCAAAACACATGTTTACATAGATAGTATAATAGTGAGAATTATTGAACTGTTATACTTTCAAAGGGATTGTTCAGTGAGAGACGAAATATCTTTTTCATAAGCTGCCGTGTGCTATGAATCTCAAAATAACACTGTGCATAAAGTAGCTTTGTTATGTTTCTGAATCTGTGCCATTCTTTTGGTTTTCACAATAGAATGAAATTTGTTGAGAATGTCACGTCAGCACGCATTCATTTTGGCATTATAATTAAATCAATGTTTTCAGGGTGCTTGGTGAATAACTAATACAAGATATAAACGAAATATTTGTAGGTCTTCATACTTTGTGCAGTGTGCATAGAATTATTTTTTTTATTTAAAACGTAGCAGCGGTATTCTGGCTATGTGAACAGTTTGTATGTGTAATATGAAGCGGATGTGTGTTTATGTCACCAGCGCCAAATACAACTGAAAAGATTTCAACATGATGTGTGTGTGTGTGTTCCTTGTGTTTAAAAGCAAAGCATTTCAAACACAATTGTTTTAAAATGAGACATGTAATATGCATCTCTGTATCTGATTATTTAAACGTGTCGAAGTCATTGTGCATGAACGCGCATAGGTTGCAGGAGTATAGCTTGCACTGAATTGTTATACTGTTCAATCCCAGGTATATTTATACTCCAGCCATGAGTAGTGAAATACTCTAAGGAAAGGAATGTTAGTCTTGAGCCTTTGAAATTTGAGAGCAGAAAGAGACTGAGAGTAGTGAATAGAGAGCGAAAAAAGGAAAAGAAAATAACTGCTTTGTAGCAATTAAATTTGGAGATGTTCCATCAGCTAGACAGGTAAATATGCAAAAGTGTTTCTTTCAGGAATCCTAGCAGGAGTGTCTTTGTAGAAACTATGCAGGAGTGTCTCTCTGTGGTATCCTTGCAAAAAGGTGAACAAAGTACCAGGTTTCAAGATGCTGGCGAGAAGAACTCTTGATATGGCCACCATGTTAGTCTTTTAAGTAGATGATCCTGATGATTATCCAGTCTCGGAATCCTAGGACAGTCAGAACTGTGCAAGGATCTCGTTCTCAGTGACAGTTCTGGTCAATGTACACAATCATCTACAATACCAATCACATTCAGGTCAGTAGAGTGGTGGGTAGGATTAGAACCAAGAGACGAGGATCACTGTCATGGTTCATCACCCAGCATTGCCACATGTGAGCCACATGTGAGCATGATAAAAGAATGGTGCCATTTCCGTGTAGATACCGTCTTCCTCAGTCTTGTGTAGCAGTGTCTTCATTGCAGCAGTTCAGTTCCATGCTTTGCAATCAGCGGCAAGTACTTCCAGAATTGTATTCTGCAGGAGGCACAAAGCGTAACTGGCGAAGTTGCGAAGGTGCAACAGATGAGTAGCTCTTTCGTGAATTTACTCTTCTTACAAGGGTTGCAAATTGCTGGTTTTTGCTGAACCGAGATTAAGTGAATACATTTGAGTCTCTTCTCACTGTAGCTTGCAGTTGCGATTACAGCAGGAAGAGGTTTCCCAGTGTTTTTGAAGATGTAGCCCACCTTATAGCAGAATAACTTTTTTGCTTTTTAGTTCTGCTCACCTATGGTGATTGCAGTCACGCTCTGTGTTGCTTTTTCCATCTGAATAGAATGATGAGGAGAACAGCAAGTATTACTCCAGCTGCAATCATGTGAAGCCAAGGTAAAATGCTACTGCCCTGTGTGACAATGCTAATAACCTGTACTTTTGTTTCAGTTTGCGTGACTGTGGTGATGAGTTTGAGTGTATTTGTGACTGTGATAAGTATATGTGGTAGGATGTATCTGTGTTTGTGTGACTATGCACCTTTCTAAGAGGTCATGCTGTTGATTTACACGTGTATCTTTTGTTTGTCACATAAGAGTGTTCTGGACAAGAAAATTAAAAACATTCAGGGACTTAGGGGGTAAATAAGAGTTGGGTGGGTGCAGTAAAATCAACTCTGAGTCTTGGGAGGATAGCTCAGGGGCAACGTGCTCGCCTTGGAAGCAAGACGACACAGAGCAACACAGGCTCGATCCCCGGGTCCGCGCTTAGAAACATCTGGGTATTAAGCACGTTTTAAATAACCTATCATATCATTTCAGTGTTTGTAAAATACCATCAATTTTATTGACCACCTAATTTTGGATTTTATCAAATACCAGGATTATATTCCATAGGAATACCAGAGGCAGTATTTTGGGTGGACTTTCTGCAGAAAGCCTGCCTAATTTTACATCTACCTGAGAAGTGGAGGTCAAAAATCCTAATTGGTCCCTGACTTTTAATACAGTGCACTAATATTTTTACAAAGGGCCATGGTATGGGGTGAAAAGATGGGCTTCTCGGATTTCCCTCTCACAACATTACCCATGGAATGCATAACAGGGTCAGAATTGACCCGTTTGTCCATAGAAAATCTACCTCATAGCGCTACTGCTGTACATAATCCATTTCCACCTTACATTGAAGGTGGAAATGGCTAGAAAATAAATGTTTAAAAAACACCTTTTTATGTTTCCACTGACTGAAGTGGCGTTTCTGAAATACCTCTGTAGCAGTTCCAGAACTCTGAATTGGGTAAATGTTCAGAAATGCCACGAGCAGAGGTGGTATTTCTTGCTGGCAGTGTTTCATAAAGTACTGCCCCACTGTAAATGATCCCCTTAGTTTGTTGTCTCCTAATAATTAATACTTCATTGTTAAATCTTCTTTGTGTGCTTGTTTTTTTAACTGTTCCCAACGGTGAGTGCCACAAACTATCCAACACAGGTTTCTATATCAATGATATAGTGACATCAGTGGGTGCTATTCCGTGTGCGATTAAACTCTTTTGCTAATGAACTCACCAGCGATCAAGAAATTCAACAGGGGAAGCATTCCTACAGAATGAAACAAAGGCCAAACTTTAATAAGATATGGAGCCTTACTTTCCAAGTAGGAGTCCCAATAGACTGCTGAGGATTATAACTGACCAATGGTGTATGAGCCACAGAGGTGGCAACGTTACCATCCAGCGTTACAGAATCTGTCATTTTAATGCGCACATTGCCGCTCGGCTGCTTGAACATGCCCCTGCAGCTTAGGCTCTTCTCCCTCTCACTGACTCACTATGGAGGCTCACGTATGGGGGCCACCTAGGATCTGCAATATTGCTGAAATCATGACGAGTGCCTCACATCGTCTCTACACAAGCCGAACAGGACTTGCAGCATACAGCTCCTTTGATGCAGCTAGATTCTGAATGATTTTCTCTTCAATTCTCTTTTCACATATTTCAGCTCTGGTCCAGAGAGCATCAGCACAGCCAGATTCGGGGGCCATTGTCCATTTGCTCCCCTTCACAGCTCACCCCTGGGAGGGTGAGGGGATAGTAGTGTGGAGAAGGAGTAGTAGTAGTGTGGGAGGAGTAGGAGGAAGAGTTGTGACACCAGTCTTGACAGGAAGTCGGGAATGTCAGTCCCTCTATTGAAGACAGCATTTGTGACCAATCAGTGGGTTATCCTAGAATTTAAGTGATTAATGTAGAACTTTAACGGTATGTGCTCACACCATCTGACAAGGTTTGAGTGTCCATGACAGATTGGGTTTGCTACTTTGGCTTGCCTGCTGCTTCTTTGAATGTTTCTGCTTACTGGCAATTTTGTATCTTGAAGTCCTTAGGTGTGTCAACCTCAGTAACATCAATGGAAACTGGAGATGCATCAGTCTGATTACAGGCCATTGTAGTTGCATTGGTTCAGTGTGTACTGTTGGTCTGAGAATCTTTCCACAGCAATTGACCACATGTGTGACATAGATCAGGCTGGTAATTCCCTCATGCAAACAACAGTCCATTGCATTGAATTGGACAATGTAGAAATCATTGGGGAGCAAGTCAGATATGCTCACAAATGTCTCAACTCTTACTAAACTAACAGTAAACTTGATGACAGTTCACAGGGTTGTTCTTGTGATGATTTGGAATGTCACTTGTGAAGTGCCAGCAAAGTCTTTAAGGGCATACTGGCATGGGCCTAAATCCCTTTGAGGCACACAGGCATGTTTGTAGGAAACTGCATAGACAATCTTTATCCAATATTGCTTTACTTGATGTACGGTATCCTGGCTTTTAGTGCCTGGCAAAACACAGTGGGTTTTGTAGGTACTGGAATGTTCAAGACCCTGTGGATTGTCGTAGATGGTACATCAGTAGTATGGACCGATGGTGCTAAAAGGTTTCTGCTCAGTACACTGAACAGTGTGTATATATTTTCTGATAGGACCTGCCTTCTTGCTTGTGTTGAAAGGTTAAGCTCTCTTATGGATCGACTATGGTGAATTGTGCCAGTCATGTCCACAATTACATCTCCAAGGAAGTAGCTGCCTTGTTGTAGAGCATTGAAGTTGCCATCCACAAAATAAAAAACTCTCTCTGTGGTAAGATCTACTAGACACTGTATAGCTAAAACAGCATCTTGACAAGATTATAAGGATTTTCACAGTTCCCTGAAGTGCGTATGTACAGGCTTCCCTAGCTGTGTAATTTAAGTCCAATTGCTGGACGAACTCCATGCGTAAACATAATGTATTGCAGAACTCAACATTGCATGGGTAACCATTGACTGGCACATTTTACAATAGAGATTGCAAAGGCATCTGAGATGTTTTGTGAAGCTCAAGTTGCATTCGAACCTATACTGGATCCAGGGAACTTTTTATTGCACTCATTGGATTATCCCCATGATGCTAGCATACCCCAAGCATATGTTACTTGGCTTTTACCACAAAGCATGACTTTCTTTACTCCCTTTTCATCCCTGAACTTGACCTGTTGGGCTTCCTAATCTGAGTAAAAGCATAGGTTGCTCTTCCTACAGGTTGTTTGTGGTTTACAAAATACATGAGACAAAATAATCTTACAGGCTAGGTCTAAACTGTCATCTCCATGCTCTTGCCAATACTTACCCTCGCATGTTGTATTCAAAGGGAAAGATTCTCTGCAAGAATCGTCTTCCATGTTAGCATAAAACATTCTATCAAATAGTGCAATGTTTATAGACCTACAGCACATAGTGTACTGTACTGGGATATGTTTTTAAATCAAAAATGTGTAAACGTACATAACAAAATAGACATGATCCGTCATGTCCTGGAAGTCTTCCATGTCATTGTTAGGGATTAATAGAGCTCCTCTGGAACGGCTCAAATGTAGCCCTTAAAGAAATGGTTTGGTAAACATTTTTTATTGCCCCTACGGGTCGGCCATGTGTTTTTAAGCCTAAATCGCTCTATTTTAGAAAAATTTCCTATGGACCTTACCCGAGTTTTCGTCCATTAAACGCACGCGAAAACAGGCATCAGTGATCTGCCATTTGGTGATAATCCTATCATTTCCCCCATCGCCCTGGCTGACCTGTTTTTGCGGCACTAAATCATATCCCCCGCCCCTGAGCCTGTCATCAGCAGTCGCGTACCGCCCATTTCACAATGCCAAAGCACGTCTCGTGTCAACATTTGCTGCGCTTCAGCTAATGACGTGTCACCATGGAAATGGCAGGACGCCTCTTTCCTCAATCGGTATAAACAGACCGTTTCACAACACACAGCAGCAGATTCTCGATTCCATTCCTCTCTCTGTGTTACTTTGAGTATTCTGTGACTCGTTTCTGTGCTCTGGTCAGCTACCTTCGTTGCTTGTAGCCCGTGTGAACAGATACCAGTACCACCGCTATAAATTATTTTAGTTTGTTTAACACACAATGGCTACAATAATGCCCTACATGTACGAGCCCGAGTATACCGAGGAGGAACTACTGGAAAGGTAAACACGCGAAAATGATGGGTTTTCGGACGTTGGGAGGACGATTCAACAGCTGAAGAGCCTGGACCTAGTCGCATGGATGGTGTTTCCACCTGGTGCACATGCAATCGGTGTGAGCTAATGCCAACCGAGGACGAGAACTGCTGCAGCTGTGAAAACTCAGGATGCGTGGCCTACATTTCGGAAGGCGAGCCACGACCGCAATGCATCACCGAGCTGCCAGACTTCAGGGCAGCCTGCCTCACACGGTCCGTGTTGAGGATAATGATGGTGCTTATGCACGAACTTCGCACAACTGTTCGTCCTCGTGATCCGAGTAATGAGTAAGTATACTCTGCTTGTCATGCCACTTCTATTTCATGGTCTTCTACTATATCCAAAATTACATATACATATCATTGTAACGCATGAAAGTCATTCAATAGTGTGCAGTGTCTAGATAGCATTTGTCCGAGCAGAATGCCATTAGTTACAAGAATTGTCATTAACAATAAATGTTTATTAAACTTATCTTGGTCATTTAAAAATAGTGTATTTCATTCCTTTTCACAGGTGGTACAGGCTGGTGGCCTATCGTTCCTTTACATGGTGGCTTCACGGGAGGCTTGGACACTGCGTTCAAAGAGCAATAGCCGCCTGTGCCGTTCGTGCCATAAGAAAAACGTTCCCGAGTGACAGCGGTCAGTACAGGGGATTTTCTCTCACTGTGCTGCAACCTGACCTGTACAATGTGTAAAGTCTTGTATTTTTGTGTCATCAAAATAAGATACAAAATAAAACACCACATATATTTTAACAACGGTTGTTTCGATTTTTTAAATGAATGAAGTGTGTCTCCATTCAAGGATGGACGTCAGACATCTGTGCTCTGAATGGGTGAAGGTCAGGTCGCTGTGAAGCAGGGTGGTCACTATCTAAGCTAACATAATATATTCTCATTAATGCATGCAGGTATGAGGACACGTTTGTGGAGATGAACGAGCTATGTGCTTAGTTCAGGCTGGTTCACATGCAGGACAGTAATCGAAGAGGAAGAGTGATGTGTTACATTTATTAGCTGTTGCAAATCCCTCTGGAGTTTTCCAGTCAGAGTGGGAACAAGGGTGGGGGCCATGTGCTGTGCGCAGTGAGGCCTGGTCACCAAGATGGATTGGAAAGGGGGTACAAAAATGGACGCCCCGTGTCCTGCTCAGTGGTCCCATCTACGCGAATGTCAACCAAAGTTAACATCACATAAGGGCAACGGGCGAACCCACTACTGGAGGCAATTGGTCCCAGTTTCTACTGAGAAGTAAAGGATGAGAGGGGCCTGATGGCCCCTCGCTCCCACACACTTGCCTGCATGCCCACCGACCCATCCATCCCACACCCCTCTATCACAGGCGGTTCGCATCCGGGGATGAGCGCTGGCATGGGGGGCTGTCACGGGCGCAAACGGCCAAGGTGCCAAACAGCATGTACACTTCAAAAGGTATCCCACGCCCAGGGGCCATCGCTCACATGGCCTTCTCAGACCCCGTGTCTCCAGGCAGGCCTCCCCTGAGGCAGGCCGCCCCCCTGCAATCCACATAAGTGTGTCTCCATTCAGCAGTCTTCCTGTGCCTTATCTGCATGCCCCAGGCCCATCCATCCCACCCCCCTCTATCAAAGGCGGTACGCCCCCGGGGATGAGCGCTGGCATGGGGGGCTGTCACAGGCACAAACGGCCAAGGTGCCAAACAATATGTACACTTCAAAAGGCATCCCACGCCCAGGGGCCATCGCTCACATTGCCTCCTCAGACCCTGTGTCTCCAGGCAGGCCTCCCCTGAGGCAGGCCGCCCCCCTGCAATCCACATAAGTGTGTCTCCATTCAGCAGTCTTCCTGTGCCTTATCTGCACGCCCCAGGCCCATCCATCCCACCCCCTCTATCAAAGGCGGTTCGCACCCGGGGATGAGCCCTGGCATGGGGGCTGTCACGGGCGCAAACGGCCAAGGTGCCAAACAGCATGTACACTTCAAAAGGTATCCCACGCCCAGGGGCCATCGTTCACATGGCCTCCTCATACCCCGTGTCTCCAGGCAGGCCTCCCCTGAGGCAGGTCGCCCCCCTGCAAACCACATAATACCACGACATACACACGTCATTCATTCACAAACACACCCCTGTTTATAATACTTTATAAACCACTTGGTATGTCTCATGAGAACATCTTTGTGCTTTGCAAGTCAACTCCTGAACCTTCTACCTGAGAAGCACTGAGATCTATGCTAATCTGCTCGTCGTCGTGCTATCTGTGATCGCTTCGAGCAAACTTGTCAGTGTGCTACCTGTGGCCATCTACCTGTTCTCCTGCAACACACTGCTCGGCCTGCTGAATCCAACTGTTTGTTGGTCAAGGTAAGGCATGTATCCTAGTCATATTTCGGTCATTTTTACATTTCTATCTATTTGCGATTACAGTACCCAATAGAGCTATGGTCATTGGTCTCATTGCTATTGACTTGAGTTTCAATTGTTATGCTATCAATAGATCTATTTATTTTCATCTGTGTCAATTGTCATCGAATTGCATCCTCAGGGGGTCCAGTCTATAATGTAAGCATGTTTCCTTTTCGTGCAAGACAGAACATCCAAGGGACGAGTCACATGTTCAGAGTTTAGTCACATAATGAAAAACATTTCTGTAACTTATGCAAATACTAAGCCGCACATGATGAACTGGTATAGTTCCAGCGACCAAAACAAACGTTGCATTGAGCATGGTATGGTTCATATGCTTTTTTATGACATTTTTATTCATCAAGGTTTTATAATAATCTTGATATTTACTTTTCAGAATTTTCAACAATGCCTGCCTGTTCGATTAGCGGTTGCCCTTCGAAGACCCATGCTAAATCTGAAGGCACTACAATGCATGTATTCCCGAAAACTGTTGATCGAATAAGAGAATGGGTCAGACATTGCGGATATCCACTGGATGAGCTGGAAAGTAGAGTCCAACAAGTCTTAGAGGACAAGAGGGGTGATCGATACCGCATCTGCAGCCGGCACTTTTCCTCGAACATGTACGCCGCATCTTGGGTAACAAAGAAGAATAAACGGCGAATGACACGAAAACTGTTCGCAAACGCTATTCCAACTCTATTCGTCCACATTCCGTCACTGGTGAGTCAAGTGTCCGGATTTAGCTTTAGGCCTTGCGGTAGTGTGTCGGTAGCCGAATGGATTAATTGATATTTTAGGTGTTGTGTCCATTGTAATACTCCCTTGTAATACTTTCGATATTGATATGAGTGTATAACTTTTTGAATAATGACATTTATCAATAAATTATTTTTCGATTTTATAACCCCAAAAGGAAATCTATTTATGGGCACAGGGAACTGTACTATATTGCGCATTTTCAATAGCATTATTCTCAAGTATTCTGTCGGTTTACATGGCAATTATTTAATATTTGCATTTCATCATCAAACAATAATTTACCTTTACAACTGCTTGACTATCCACTGAATCTGAAGCAAGAACATTCTACATCCGTGACGTGCCCGCAGTTATCAACCACTTCTAGCGCGTATCAGGTAATCATACTTGGCTATTCCGCTACAGACTTGTTTTAAGCATGTCAAGTAATAATTTTTATGTATCGTGTGATTATTTTACCAATTGTTTGGTTAGTGCTTTCCAATTGATTTACACCTTAGTTGTCGTCCCCTGGTGTTTGTTTTCAGTTATAATTAGTGTTATCCATACTAATGCAAGTACTGTCTTTCAGGGAGATGCTGAAGCGTCCACCACATTGACAACAGCCCTAGATGTTCTTCAGCAGCACGAGGTATGGATACTGACAGCTCCATCGACCGTGATCATCAGGACTGGAACACTTGTCGTTTGATTGTTCTACACCATGTTTAATTCGTGGTTAGCCATTGATATCTACCTGTGCGGTCGACCCCAAGTGTGTGTTGTGTTTTCAATATTGTAATCCTTACTAATGCAAATACTATGTTTCAGGCAGTTGTTGAAGCGTCAACCCACGCACTTGATGTGGAGCCTGACATTCAAGTAATTCCAGCGGAAGCGGGACCATGCGGATACGAATCGGCGCAACAGCTTTCGGAAGTGCGCACCACATTTACAACATCCATAGATATTCTTCAGCAGCACGAGGTATGGATACTGACAGCTCCATCGAGCGTGATCATATAACGTGATTCCATTTGCTATACTTTCTTCCCTATTAACGCAAGTACTGTGTTTCAGGGAGACGATGGAGCTTCCACTACAATCACAAGATCCCATTTAGATGATGCAGATGTAAAGAAATCGGAGAAATAAGTCGATTAAATCTGATCATATTTAAATATTACTTGATTCTTTTGGAAAATGCAACATTTGTGGTTATCTCGTTATATGTACCTGTGCCGTCGACCCCAGGTGTGTGCTATGTTTACAATATTGAAAACCATATTAACGCAAGTACTGTGTTTCAGGGAGTTGCTGATGCCTCCTCTTCAATACAGTCATTCGTGGCAGTCCATGGAGAGCCAGAGGTATGGATACTGACAGCTCCATCGAACTAGGTCATCAGAGCTTGAATACTTGTCGTTTGATTGTTCCACACAATGTTTAAATCATGTTTGGCTATTGAGATGTACCTGTGTGTTCGTCCTCACGTGTGTTTTATGCTAACAATATTTTGATACACAGTAATGAAAATACTATGTTTCAGGGAGTCGATGGAGCCTCATTCCGTGCTGTCTATGCGGATACAGAAAATATAGTCGTTGCAGCACAAGAGGAAGGGTAGACATGCGGATACGAATCGGAGCAACAGCTTGCAGATGTTGGAGGTCGAGTCAAAAAAGTTGCAAAGAAAAGAAACAAAAATAAGGTTAGTTACAAACAGTTCATAACTTTAGAAATTTTTTTGTGCTGGGGACTATTTTATGTTTTTTTCCAGTCATTTGTACTATACTTTATCTTGTGTTTAAACTGAACATCCCTTTTCCAATCTATCCTATAGTTACCCGTGGGTCTACGAACTATACATACACAGACAGTGAAGCGAATGAGAGATGTTGCTTGCCAGACCATTTACACTATGGAGGAACTATTAATTCAGACGCGGCGTGTTGAGACTCGGGATGCTCATGTACAATGGCCATAACATGAAATGAATGTATCCGGAGAATCCAGCAAAGTTGTATTGGACCATTGCTACAGTTTGACCGCACCACCACAACAACATGATACTGGATGTATTGAAGCTAGCTCTGAAGTAGTTGCAGATCAATGCACACAATCTACACCCGCCAAAAAATTGCCACCAAAAAAGCTGTCGACATTGTTGTGTTCTCCCATCAATGTTGATGTAGCAGTTGTTGAAATGACAGAGAATGAACCAGAAGCAGCATTCACCGATGCATCAGAACTTGATAGCAGCGATATTTCTTTCAAATGTGGTGATATGTCCTCAACGTCACAGGCCGAAACAACTTTGACGCAGGATGACAGTCTAATGAAAGAGGGCAAATACATAGTATTCGACAGTTGTTTGATGGATCTGATAAGTATGCTGAAATGTGGGCATTCCGTCAGAGGGAAAGTATGTGGGAAGCCATTGATTCATGTGACTCGTCAAAAACAAGGCAGTAACGTCACAATACATGCCGCCTGTAGATTAAATCATACGTTCTCATGGTCTGCACAACTGATGCTGGGGAAACTGCCAGCAGGCAATCTACTGTGTGCAGCTGCATCACTTTTTAGTGGCTCCAGTTTTAGAAAGTTAGAGTCTTTCTTTCAGTTTGTGGGACTCCATTTCATTTAAAAAACGCAGTACTACAAATACCAACATGATTATCTGTTTCCGGCCATTAGTGATGCTTGGAAAATTGAACAATTGTCTCTAGCAAGTACATTCGAAGGCAAACGATTCAGGCTAGCCAGCGATGGACAGTGCGACAGCCCTGGATTTTCTGCCAAGTACAGCACCTACCACTTTCAGGACATGGATAGTAAGAAAATTGTGAGTTCGGTGGTCGTGCAGGTAACACAATGTACATCCTCAGTTGGCATGGAGAAACTAGGATTTATAAAATCAGTGGAATATCTACAATCAAGGGGAATGCACATCGACCTCATAGCCACGGACAGACACGTTTCAATTGCCAAGACAATGAGAGAGCATTTCCCACATATTAAACATCAATTTGACGTATGGCATCTTGCTAAATCAATCAATAAGAAAATCTCGGCTGCAGGGAAAAAAAAAGGTTTGGAAAGTATTTCAGAGTGGTCCCAGTCTATCAGCAACCATCTTTGGTGGAGCTCCAAAACTTGTGAAGGGTCAGTGGAAACATTACTTGAAAAATGGCGGTCACTGATGCACCACTGTACCAACGTGCACCGCTGGTCAGAAAACCTACATTTCCACCAATGTGAACATGGCCCTTTGTCCCCAGTGGAGGCACGGAAGAAGAAGTGGTTGAATCCATCTTCACCGACACACAAAGCCATTGAGAAGATTGTTTTCGATAAAACTCTATCAAGAGATGTGAGGGGACTGACAGAATTCTGTCACACAGGAGGTTTGGAGGTGTTCCACAATATGTGCCTAAAGTACAGGCCAAAGCGCTTGCATTTCAGCATACAGGGCATGAGACATAGGACTCTACTTGCCGTCTTGGCCCATAACGAGAATCTCGGCCGTGAACAATCTAGGACTACAGGTAATGTAAGGATGCCTCGCTACACTAAGGCCTTTTCAAAAAGAAGTAAGCAATGGGTGATCAAACCAGTCTATGAGGAAATGGAGTTCGACTTTGTCAAAAGCCTTATTGTTGCTGTATTAGAGACGCACAGATATGGAATTTTGAAAGTTTCTGTGCAGAGCACTGATCCATTGCCAGCCAACATTGCAACTGTGCCATTTCCACCCAAAGGAGAGCTGGTTGTGAAGTACAAATCCCGGTTTAAATAATTGTAATACGATTGTCTTTTTGTAAATAAATGTTATTGTACAGTGTACATACAAAGTACGCTAACCCTAACCCCTACCTTGACCATCCTGGGTGGCGAACAACCTGGGTGTCATCTTTGAATTCTCTCTCTATTCACCTCATATTGCTGACCTTGTCCATATGTGTATGTATATATTTTTGTTGATGTAACTAATTTTCGCAATCTCATGTAAATGCTGCACACTGTTAACCGAGGGGAGACTTGCATATTGCAAATAATAAAACAAACAAACAATAAATCTCACTTTCAACTCAACTCCTCGGGTACTTTATACTTTCCCTGACCTTCCCCAAAAAATTAAAAGTCTCAATAGTTATGGTTCTTTGGGGCTTCAAAGCTCGCAGACAACAAGGACAAAATTGGGGGCCTTAGAACGCGCCAAGCGAGCCGTTGCAAATGGGAGAGAAGCCAGTTTGCATTTGCACATTGAGGCGCAGTACATAGATGGATTCGAAACTTCAAGTTCTCACAGATGGCTTTACTACGGGATGTTGCAAAGAAAGAATGTATGCTCATTTCTAGTGAAGGTCAGCGGCTTTGATTTTCAGCTTGCGCCCTGAAGAGGCCCACAACTCGCACTGGCAGTATAAGGTTCTATTATTTTTTGACCTTCAGAGACAGGGACCATGCCGAAAGAACTTCATTTGAAGGGGGCGGATGCAATAACGTAAGAGACGATAAGGCAGAAAATTCTGAAACTAGACCGAGTTTCATGTTAGTTCAGTATATACGAAAAATCGTTGTCAAGAGCACAGTGGGATTTACGGACTGCATTACGCAGAGACACAATGGAAATTGCAAATAAAATGTAGACGCTCTTAGACGCTTTTATACCGGAATGAAGAATTAATGAATGGGTGCATGAATAAATGAATGAATGAAGAGCTAGGAAAACGTTTGTGGGATTGTCCTTGTAGCGGGCACATGGGCATGCAGGTCCACATTCCACACGCATGTAGACAAACAGTCGTTTCTCATTGTGTGGTAACCTCAATTTATTTCGTTACTTTTCGCATTGATTTTAGAGCCGACATACTCCATTGCACTATCCTTGAAAGCAAATAGTTTCAGCTCGGCAGTAATAAATAAAATGAAAATATTAATAAAGATCGGCTGGCGAGACTAATTATATATTTTATGTTTTCAAAACAGGTATATCCTTCCCTACTGCTACTGCCACCAGTTTCAGACCCCGGCAGATGGTTTTTTCAACCGCCAGCTGCAGCTTCTTGTAAACAACTGCACCACTTTGACGATTTTATAGGACGATAGTCAAGGGCCCATATGCCTTTACGCGGTACTAGCGGCTAGAAGCAACATATCAACCTTTATACTGGCCTAGTGCCTACCGTGTGACCAAAGTGCTTCTTTTAACGAAAACAAACACCCTGTGTACCATAAAGGAACAGCTTGTGACTCACGATAAACTTTTACGGATTTGCGGATAGAGATAAAAGAAAATAAATGGCATTCCGAGTCCATATGGCAATTGCTGAATATTCTATAAACATTTACTGTCAAATAAATGTACTTTACCAAATGTACCGTGTTGCTGTTTGATTTTAAAGTACAGTTTCATTTTCCGAATTGTGGCGCGCTGTGTTGTGAGTAGAAGACGACTGGGCGCATTTGCCTACGCAGCACAGAAACGTCACGGAGAGAGGTGGGGAATATGAATGTTTTGATAATGTCAGGCTCAGGGGTTGTAAATATTGGAGGTCTGTTCGGGTCATGGTAACATTAAGAGCTGCCAACTTAGTGGAATTAATAGCGTAACCCGAGATTCAAAGGAAAAAATCGAGTTCTTCAGTGACCACAGGAAGGTCATCAGAAAAATAATATCATCGGCATAAGCCAATTTGTGCATTGATCCCCCAGTATCGATCCCAGTAATGAGAGGGTTACTTCTTACCTTTATGGCTAAGGGTTCGAGAACTAAAGCAAATAGAAGGGGGGATAGTGGACAACCCTGAAGTGTGCCTCGATGAATAGGGATCGTGTCTGAAAGTTTGCGATTCATCCTAATTGATGCAGAGGGGCAGGAGATGTTTGCAAGGACAAGTTTCATAAAGTTGGGACTGAAACCAAAATCTGTTAAGACTTCAGTTAAATAGGACCAGTTTATGCTATTGAAAGCTTTAATCACGTCAATCGATAGAAGGGCCATCAGGATCTTCCATTTATTACACTAAACCCATAGGCCCATTAAGCGAGGTAACACTATATGGGATGAAGGGGGATGCAGAAGTTACTCTTACACCAATTATAAGAAGTTGGCAAAATGTTGCTGTTTTTTTTGCAATTGTCTAAAACAGGGAGTATAACGGACATCAACGGTGATCTCAAAGTCTTTCTCTCAATGTGTTACATGAAAAAACACACATTTATAGTAAAAACTTGTCATCATTGGCGTCACACTACATGGCAAAGTAAGAAACCCTAAATTGGATTGTGGTTGGTCTACTGGGAACATCTATGTATACTTTCTATGGGGGATAGGATTGTGATTGGGTCTTTATAGTCAGGTGGACAACTATGCCTACCCCTAGTGCAAGTCATCTTCAGTGTCATGAAATACACAATGTTTTATTGGCTTTCAAACTATAGGGCTCTTTGCGACGTGGCCCTCTACAATTGCTTGGCAGGCTTGTACTCTTCTGGAATATTCCACTCGCTAGCAGCACGCAAGCTGGTACCCCAGGTGTTTGTGGATGGACTTGACCATGCCTCCCCACCCAATTAGCCCATCATCCATCATCACTCCTGCTGTCTGCCATTCAAATTGTCGCTGAACTCGGCCTTGCAAAGTATCACTGCTCCTGAGAATAAAAGGGAGTTTTAGCACAGTCTTATCATCTTATCGATGTAGCTTGGCCAAAGTCTATTTCCATCTACCCCATGTGACAGGAGACGGTTTAGCTCCTTCTTTGCCTTTAATACTATTAAATGAACAAAACCTGGCACTCATAGTGTTTTTCCATTTCACTCCAACAAGATATTGTCTCGCTTCTCACGTTCATTGCATCTTCTCGTATAGATAACCAGTTTCTTGGTTGCCCCAACCCTTGACACTGGGCCAGACCACCTTCTCGATTCTTCTTTCATCGTCAGCGATCTTTCTCTACTGCGCCACACTTTCAGCCTTTTTGCAACTGAGGTCCTTGTTTGCTAAAATGCGACGTGGAACATCCAGATTCCATACACATATATATGATGGCGGCACCGCCTGCAGTCTATTCACTTCGTATAGCCAGCCTTCATGGTTACTTAGTCTACTTGCGTTTCAGCATCTGTACAATTATAAAACGGCTTGCATTTTCTGCAGTGCTTCTTCGCACTTACAATCTTCATTCCGCACATAAAATGTTACTCAATTCTTTATTCGTCATCAGATTCTATAAGGTTCATATACTTTCTTCCTTGGCATCTCTTCTTGGTGCGTGTAACGCTCACCTGATTCCCGTAGAGGCGCCGGTCTTGACTGGGCGTATACCGTATCTTCAAAGGTGATGTGTAACACACGGCTGGCTCTTTGGGCTGGACCTCTGTGCACTGTATGTCTGACTCGAAGGGTAAGATGTCTGCAGATAGAAAATATGGGATTAAGGAACTGGGTTATTGATTGTCTCTCTCTTCTTCCCTTTCTCTTCTCCTGTAGAACCCCAAAGGTTAACGCTCTCACCTTAGGTAAGTGAACGCTGTGCTCTCCATCTGCCTCGGGGCAGGGTGCTGTAACCAGTTTCTTCACTGGATAAGGGGAGCAGGCCTCTTGACTTCAGAGGACTGCTGTCCGTCGTTTACTGCACGAACGGTAAGTTTCGAGTAATTCTAATGTCTTTAAAGTCTTTAGTAATGATGTCTCTTGTTTTGCAGGGTTCCGGCGATGGCGGATGACGGGCTGCAGTGAGTTGAAGATGGAGCCCGTGTGATGAATAGAAGCGCCTGGAAGCACGTAAGTAAGCGCTTGTTGCCTGCTTCACGATGCGCTCTAACTGTCTTTTTATTTTGCAGGTACAAGTTCGGAGCGGCTGCAGGGTGCCGGAATACCCACTGGGTTAGATGTGGAAAGGAGTAATGGCACATGAGTATTAAAGTTCCCCAATGTCTTTAAACGCACCTTGTTTTGTCTTTCAGATGCGGGATGCAGCGCCGAAGGCCTCCGGAGCGTGCGAAGAGTTGGTAAGCTTTTGTCTTTCAGATGCCGGAATGCAGTGTGAAGACCTCCGGAGCGCACGAAGAGTAGGTAAGCCTTTTTCTTTCAGATGCCGGAATGCAGCGCGAGGCGTTGGTGACAGCCGATGGACCAGGTAAGTGAAGAGCTGTCACTGAAGACAGTAATGCTAACCTGTTCTTTCTTGTCTTTATAGGTGTTGCTGAAGACTGGATTCAGGATGGTAAGCCTTTTTCCTTAGGCCCAGGATCAGATGCAGAAGACACGATGAGCGTTCTGCTGCAGAGGATGCAGAATAACGCAAAGCCAGATTCCTCCCTCGGGTATGGTTTAAATAGCCTCCTGTAGTGCTTAGGTGTCTCCTTCCACAGCCACGCCTAGGTAAGAAAAGAGTTCCTGCTTTCCAGAAGAGTTCCAGTGTTCTGAATCTAGGGAGTGGCTCCTGCCCCACCCAACAGGAAAAGTAGTTCCAAACAGAAGAGGATCAGAGGCTCAACTGGCAGGCAAGTAAGCAGCATGGTCTGCTGCAGGTAAGTCCACCCAAGCATTATGAGCCCGGCGCTTCCAGCGCTGGGACTGGGCATATTTATGAGCCTGGTGCCACTGGCGCCAGGACTGGGTCCAAAAGGTCCCAATTGGGACTGGTTGGCACTCGGAACCTGGGTTATGGATCTGCTTCCAAGGGAGTTGGGAAAACCCTGACCTTTTGGAAGCAGAGATCATGACAGTACCCCCCCTCAAGGCCCCTCCCAAACCGGGCTTCTCCGGGGGTTTTGGCTTGTCAGGAAATGTTCGGTGAAATCTTTTGATTAGGCGAGGAGCGTGGACATATTCAGCAGGTTCCCAGGATCTCTCTTGGGGGCCGTAGCCTTTCCAGTCAATTAGGTAAAATAGTTTAGATTTGGAGATCTTGGAGTCCAGAATGCTTTTGACTTCAAACTCGAGTTCTCCATCAACTAGGATAGGTTTTAGAGATTTAGTTAGTCGGGTTTGAGGTTGCACAGGTTTTAATAGAGAGACGTGGAAGACCGGATGTATCTTCATGTGCGGGGGCAAGTCCAACTTGACCGCTACTGGGTTTACTATGGTAGTGATGGAATAGGGACCAAGGTATCTTGGGTTGAATGTGCGTGGCCCTTTTAGAGGTAGATATTTGGTGGATAACCAGACTTGATTCCCTACTTGATATTGAGGGGCTTCCTTCCGATGTTGATCTGCTCCTTTCTTGTATTGTTCTTTAGCCCTTTGAAGGTGAGAAACAGCTTCCTTAAAGGCTTGGGTGATTGTAGAATGCAGGTAGTCTACTGCTGGTGTTTCAAGATCTTGGAGGGGATCCAACTCCGAGGTTCGAGGGTGACTGCCGTACAAAAGAAAAAACAGGGTTTTCCCAGTTCCCAAATGGACAGAGTTATTGTAGGCATATTCGGCTATCCAAAGGATGTCTTTCCAAGTTTTTTCAGTTTGTTGCAGCATGCAGCGTAAATACTGTTCCAGAGTTTGATTGGTCCTCTCGGTTTGTCCGTCGGTCTGAGGGTGGTGACTGGTCGATAGTCTCACATCAATTTGAGCCGACCGACAGCAACTTCGCCAAAAATGAGATATAAATTGACTACCTCGATCCGAAATTAGAACCGAAGGAAAACCGTGCAGTCGGACGATGTTTTCGAGAAATTCTCGGGCCAGAGTTGCTGCTGTTGGCAAGCCTTTGAGCGGAATGAAATGCGCCATCTTGGAGAATAAGTCCACGATTACTAGAATCGTATTGTATCCGGAGCATGGAGGTAGATCGGTGATGAAGTCCATAGAAAGCGTATGCCAAGGGCGAGGTGGGATGTCAATAGGGCGTAAGAGGCCTGCTGGTCTTTCCTTTTGACTCTTGTTTTGGGCGCATACTCCACAGGACATTATAAAGTCTCTGATATCTTTTTTCCAAGACGGCCACCAGAAGTAGCGCTTGATCTTTTCTGAGGTCTTGGCCATACCGGGATGTCCTTCCATTAAAGAATCGTGATAACAAGAGATTACTTTTTTCTGTAAATCTGTGCTGGGTAGGTATAATCGTTCTTGGAAATACAATAAGTTGTCCTTTACTGCAAAGTCCTTTCCCTGCAGATGCCAATTCTGTATGTCTGCTGGAGTTACAAGTTGCCTGGCTTTATCCTTAACTTCCTCTATGGATTCTGTGGCGATTACACCCAGAATTCTTTGTTCGGGAATGATTGGTACAGGTTTAGGGATGATCAAGTGTTCTTCCACTCCCATCCGAGAAAGGGCATCAGCTTTACCGTTCTTTGTACCAGGTCGATAGGTAATTATGAAGTCAAACTCGGCAAAGAATAATGCCCAACGGAGTTGTCTAGAGGATTGGGCTTTTGCGGTTCTCAAATATTGCAGGTTTCGGTGATCCGTAATCACAGTAACGGTGTGTCGGGCCCCCAGCAGATAATGCCGCCAAGCCTTAAAGGCAGACTTGATAGCCAGAAGTTCCTTGTCAGTAATCGTGTAATTGATTTCAGGAGGCGAGAATTTGCGGGACCAAAATGCCACGGGATGCAACTGATTGGTTACCGGGTCCTTTTGTGATAGAACTGCCCCCATGGCAAGGCTTGAAGCATCAGTTTCCACGATGTAGGGGAGTTCGGGGCGAGGGTGTTTTAAGATTGGTGCAGAGATAAATTTAGTCTTCAAATCCTGGAAAGCTTGTTCCGCCTCGGTAGACCATTCAAAACGTTTGTTTTTCTTTAACAAGGCAGTGATGGGCTGGACTATTCGAGAGAATTCGGGGATAAACCTGCGGTAAAAGTTAGTGAAGCCTAACATGCTTTGCACACCTTTTACGGAGGATGGTGATGGCCATTTGAGAACTGCATCGACCTTCTTTGAATCCATACGCACTCCGCCAGGTGATAATATGAATCCCAAGAATTCAACTTCAGTCACGTTGAAAACACATTTTTCCAACTTAGCGAAAAGTTTGTGTTGACGCAATCTTTCGAGGACCATTTTCACGTGTTTCCGATGTTCAGATTCCGATGAAGAATAAACGAGGATGTCGTCAATGTAAACAACAACACACACATCTATGAGCTCTCTGAGGACATCGTTCATAAAATATTGAAAGGCGGCCGGGGCATTGCAAAGTCCGAAGGGCATGACCTGATATTCAAATAGCCCATACTTGGTGCGGAAGGCCGTCTTCCATTCATCGCCCTCTTTTACTCGTACCAAGTGGTAAGCTCCTCTAAGATCCAGCTTTGTATATATGCATGCTTTTCTGACTTGGTCCAGGAGTTCAGGGATCAAAGGTAACGGATATCTATTCTTAACGGTGATCTGGTTCAGGGAGCGATAATCTATACAAGTTCTAAGGTCTCCTTCCTTTTTTGGAACGAAGAACAAAGCTGAAGAAGCAGGGGACTTGGAAGGACGAATAAACCCATTTGCCAGGTATTGATCCAGGTATTGTTGAAGGTGAAGGTTCTCAGGCTCGGTGAGGGCATAAATTCTACTACAAGGAGGAGTAGATCCAGGTATCAGGTCTATCTGGCAGTCATAAGACCTATGAGGAGGTAGAGAGTTAGCCTGATCCTTCCGGAAAACATCTTGGTATTCTAGGTATTCGGGAGGTAACTGGGGAGTCTCTGAAGAAATTGCTGCCAGTGCAACACCAGGTGGAGGGTGACAAGTAGAGACACATTCCGGAAACTGGACCGTTCTTGCTCGCCAATCGATCAGAGGATTGTGTTTCTCTAACCAAGGTATTCCTAGAATAATCTGAAACTGAGGGGCCTTGATCACATCGAACACGATCTTCTCATGGTGTCCATCTTGACTTACTAGCGTCACCTCTTGAGTGGTATGCGTTACTGGCCCGGAGGCTATCTCCGTACCATCCACCGTAGTAATGACGTCCTTTACAGCCTTGGGACAAAGAGTTAGATTCATCCTCAAAACCATTTCATGATCCACATAATTGCTGATGGCACCGCTATCGACGTAAGCTTCAATTGCATGTAATCGATCCGGATTATCAGGGCTAATGAGGACCATAGGTATCACGAAATGCGAGGTCACGGAACTGGTTTTCACGCTCGGCAAGAGGACCTCTATTCTTGTCGGGCGAGGTCGTTTCCCTGCTCAGAGTTTGTAACTTTGGTAACTGCAGCTCCTACTGCCTTCTTGGCAGGTTTCACCGGACAGTCTTGAAGAAAGTGCCCTGAGTTTCCGCAATAGAGGCATAATTGCAACTGTTTTCTCCTTTCCCGCTCCTTTTTTGTTAGAGGACCTTTCAGACCCCCTATTTGCATGGGTTCCCCGGAGTCTACTCCTTTGGAAGGAGTTGGTGGTTTGGAAAATACTCGAGCATCAAACTTGGAACGATCGGCCTTCCTGTTCTGCAGTCTGTGATCTATTTGAACGACTAAGTCTATATAGTCCGAACAATCTTGTGGGGGATTCACTACTTGGGCTAACACATCTTTGAGCTCTCCACGTAGACCTCTATAAAACAGCGTAATCCTTTTGTCCTCAGGCCATTGAGTTTCCACTATCAGTCTGTTGAAAGACGCAATATAAGCCAAAAGGTCTTGATTACCTTGTCGCAACGAAAGAAGCTCATTGTCCAAGGCCTGCCCCTGTGAATGTCTTGCGAACAGTTTTTCCATACTGAGCTGAAAAGCTTGAAAATCATGGAGGACCGGATCATCTTGATTTACTAGAGGGATCGACCAGTCTGCCGCATTGCCACTAAGGTACGAAAGCACGAAAGCTACTTTAGCTTGATCAGTTGGAAAGGTTGCTGGCCGGCATAAGAAATGCAACCGGCACGGATTGATAAATACTGCAAACCTCTTTGGGTCACCAGAAAATCGTTCGGGCGGAGCCAGAGGTACATTCCCAGGTAGGTTGATCTGCACTGGATTCATAGAGGATGTAGAAGGAAGATTTCCCCCAGATGCGGGTAACGGGGTCTGTCCGGCTTGTGACTGTAGCAATTGTCTAGCGAGATCATCTGTTCGCTCCTTGGAAATAATCAGTTCCCTTCTTAGAGCGTTCGTTTCCTGACGGGCTGCATGCACTTCTGCCCTTAGTTCCCAAGTAACTGGGCTAGCTGGTCGGTATCCGAGGTTTCCATAGCGCCTGGACGGGAGTTTTGTGGTAGGCTTTGCGTTCTGTAACGCTCACGTGATTCCCGTAGAGGCGCCGGTCTTGACTGGGCGTATACCGTATCTTCAAAGGTGATGTGTAACACACGGCTGGCTCTTTGGGCTGGACCTCTGTGCACTGTATGTCTGACTCGAAGGGTAAGATGTCTGCAGATAGAAAATATGGGATTAAGAAACTGGGTTATTGAATGTCTCTCTCTTCTTCCCTTTCTCTTCTCCTGTAGAACCCCAAAGGTTAACGCTCTCTCCTTAGGTAAGTGAACGCTGTGCTCTCCATCTGACTCGGGGCAGGGTGCTGTAACCAGTTTCTTCACTGGATAAGGGGAGCAGGCCTCTTGACTTCAGAGGACTGCTGTCCGTCGTTTACTGCACGAACGGTAAGTTTCGAGTAATTCTAATGTCTTTAAAGTCTTTAGTAATGATGTCTCTTGTTTTGCAGGGTTCCGGCGATGGCGGATGACGGGCTGAAGTGAGTTGAAGATGGAGCCCGTGTGATGAATAGAAGCGCCTGGAAGCACGTAAGTAAGCGCTTGTTGCCTGCTTCACGATGCGCTCTAACTGTCTTTTTATTTTGCAGGTACAAGTTCGGAGCGGCTGCAGGGTGCCGGAATACCCACTGGGTTAGATGTGGAAAGGAGTAATGGCACGTGAGTATTAAAGTTCCCCAATGTCTTTAAACGCACCTTGTTTTGTCTTTCAGATGCGGGATGCAGCGCCGAAGGCCTCCGGAGCGTGCGAAGAGTTGGTAAGCTTTTGTCTTTCAGATGCCGGAATGCAGTGTGAAGACCTCCGGAGCGCACGAAGAGTAGGTAAGCCTTTGTCTTTCAGATGCCGGAATGCAGCGCGAGGCGTTGGTGACAGCCGATGGACCAGGTAAGTGAAGAGCTGTCACTGAAGACAGTAATGCTAACCTGTTCTTTCTTGTCTTTATAGGTGTTGCTGAAGACTGGATTCAGGATGGTAAGCCTTTTTCCTTAGGCCCAGGATCAGATGCAGAAGACACGATGAGCGTTCTGCTGCAGAGGATGCAGAATAACGCAAAGCAAGATTCATCCATCGGGTGTGGTTTAAATAGCCTCCTGTAGTGCTTAGGTGTCTCCTTCCACAGCCACGCCTAGGTAAGAAAAGAGTTCCTGCTTTCCAGAAGAGTTCCAGTGTTCTGAATCTAGGGAGTGGCTCCTGCCCCACCCAACAGGAAAAGTAGTTCCAAACAGAAGAGGATCAGAGGCTCAACTGGCAGGCAAGTAAGCAGCATGGTCTGCTGCAGGTAAGTCCACCCAAGCATTATGAGCCCGGCGCTTCCAGCGCTGGGACTGGGCATATTTATGAGCCTGGTGCCACTGGCGCCAGGACTGGGTCCAAAAGGTCCCAATTGGGACTGGTTGGCACTCGGAACCTGGGTTATGGATCTGCTTCCAAGGGAGTTGGGAAAACCCTGACCTTTTGGAAGCAGAGATCATGACAGTGCGTCACTTCTACTTCATGCAATGTCACCAGTCTCTTGCCTTCACCGCTTCACACTTCTTCAGGAACCTCATTTAAGAGACTGTCATTTCTTAGCGGGTATATCATATAGGGCTTTCTCAATGGATACCTTGTTTCGAGATTTCGTCATGGGATAGGTACCATTATTGGTGTTGTGCATGTCACAACTTCCAGCTTTGAACATATAGGCAAAACAGGGGCGGGACTTCTGGTAGAGGTATTTGGCTCCACCTCTACACTCCCCCCTCTGGTTGTTTCATCGACCACTCTCCCATCAGTCTTCACATCTAGACATCCTCGTCTGAAAAAGTGCTTCTTTGGAGTCCATACTTTTACTACTGCTTTCAGAGATCCTGCTGATTTTACATGGTCATCAATGCTCCAAAAATAGGAATATTTCTAGTAAAAATCTAAAGCTTGCATACCCTCAATATTTAATTAAAGGACGGAACAGTAGTGATAATTGACCACTACTGGGCCTGTGGACCCAGAGCGTATATGAAAGTGCCCAAAGACTGGGGAGGGTTGTGTTTCATAGTACTCATTCATGTTCCAGCATTGATGATCCCGAAGATGACTTGAATATTGGAGAGTTTCCGAAAGCTGATGCCCACATAAGGAAGAGGAGATCAGTTAAATTTCTTAATCGAACAAAAAGGGAGAATTACTTTTCAGCCAAGTCCATAGAAGCCTTTGATTCTATTCCGTATGAACATCAGTCTTCACATCCGACCGAGGCTGATTCCTTAATGCATATAATGCAAGGGGCAAGCAATACAGCCATTCCTTTTTCAGTGTTAATTTGAGTTTTGCAATTCTCTCTTTAAGGAGACCATTGAGTCACTCTCATATGTTCCGTTCACTTGCGGGTGATAAGCAGAAGAAAAGTTGTGTTTTATACTTAATAATAGGCTAATCTGTTCAAATACCTCATTAACAAAATGGGGCCCATTGTCGGATCTCAACACCTCACACACTCCCCATCTGGGAAGGACTTCTCAGACTAAAGACTTTGCTGCGCAAGTGGCATCAGGGTGTGTACAAGGACCTGCTTCGATCCACCTAGAAAAGGGACACACCACCACTATCATACACCTGTATCCACTACATACTTGCAGCATGTTAACATATTCAATATGTAAATGCTGAAAAGAACAGTTAGGTCGAGGAATCACTCCTCTGATTGTTCGCATTGTATGCCCAGCGGTAAACCTTTTACATACAATGCAATTTACTATATAAAATGCAACATGTTCTAGCAGGTTCGGTGTGAACCAGTCCTCCGCAATAGCTACTGCAAGGCTTTCCCTAGTTACATGTGCAGGGTAGTGCAACTGTTCAAGCGCTATCTTTAACAATGCCACCGACATCACAGGCGTTCCAGTTCTGTCATGTCGTGTTAATGCTTCAGAGGGGGATAAAGAACACCCCCTTTGTTTCCACAATTCCTGCTCTTCCCGTGGTGCACTGACTTGAACCTCCATCAAATGTGTTCTTGATAAATGATTAAATCCTTCGTTTACTGTCATAATTGTGACTACTTTTTCCTTTACATCTGCAGTATCAAAACTTGAAATATCTGGTGAATATGCAACCCTTTTGGCCTCTTCATCTGTGGCTTCATTCCCGCAAGAGATGAAGTCAGTTTGTTTAGTATGTGCTGCACATTTAACTATTGCAATGGCTACTGGAATTTGTAGTGCCTTAATAAACCTGTTCAACAATGCTGTGTGTTGCACTGGAGTGCCATCTGCTCTGAGGTAGCCCTTCCTCTTCCAATGTGTTTAGCCCTACGTGCACAGTTGATGTCACATAGGAGGAGTCACTGTACACAGTTACTTCCTGCCCTGCATGATTTTCGAGCGCAACAATAAGCGCCACTAATTCAGCTGCTTGCGCTGAAAAGTGAGACGGTAGTCTTGCATTTGCTACCACCTCAAATTCACCATTTGCTCTGTGTCTTATCACAGCTGAACCAGAATGCCTTACCCCACTAATTTGATCGATTTTCAAAGAATCATCAATAAAGAGAATCTCCCCCCGCTAACGCATTTTCCGCTTAGCGCAGGATGCCATTGTATCATTCCTCGTAGTTCACGCAATCATGCACATGTGTCATGATGCCTGCTCCCGAGGAGCCAGGTCAGGCCCAGCGTCCCCGGAAGCAGACTTCATACTCACCAAGCAGGACCCAGCAAACCCCTATAGGGGCTCTTTGGACCTTGTCCTGGCGCCTTTGGCGCCAGGCTCATAAAAGGCATCTGTCCTGGCGCCATAGGCGCCAGGCTCATCATGGCAGAACATATGGTAATGCTTGGGTGAACTCACCTGAGGCAGACCATGCTGCATACTCACCCGAGGCAGACCATGCTGTCTGAAGCTCCAAGCCAACTAAGGCTGGGAGGAACTATTTTCTTTCAGGAACTCTTTTCTTACTCGGGTGGGGCCAGTGGAAGAACACTCACCTGAAGCTCTTCCAAGGCTATTTAAACCACGCCCGGATGGCCACACATGCTTCGCGTTATTCTGCATCTGCAGCAGGACGCTCACCGAGTCGGCTCCTGCATCCTGGCTCCTGCCACGCCCGCCATCACCTGGAACACCTGCAAGGAGAGAAAGGCAAGCATTAGGACATTCCCTACCTTCATCCAGCATCCGGATTCTTCACTCCGTCGAACCTGCAAAAGAAAGTCAAGGGTTAGAAACGCATCTCATCGCTCGCCGCAGCGCCGCTTCCACTTACCTTCACGTGGCGCTGTCTAGCTCTTCAGCGGTCATAGGCGACATCGGCCGCATCCCAGCACCTACGGAAAAGAAAGATAATAGTTAGAAGCGCTCCGCTTCTCACGCTGCCGTGCCGCTTCCACTTACCTTCACGTGGCGCCGGCAACCTTTTCAGCACCCATAGGCGACATCGGTCGCATTCAAGACCTACGGAGAAAAAGGACAAAACAAGGTGAGCAACGAACTAATTGCAAAAGGACAGATTACTCACCTTAAGTCTTACCTGAATTTTGTTGGGACCTCAGTTTCCTTTTCGGGTCGGAGCGGCTTTTCTGGCTTTTCCTTACCCCGGCCCCTATGGGGAAATAAGACACACTCATTAAGGTGTCGGAGCAAACCACTACGGCACACCTTCATTAAAAGTACTCACCTGAGCTTACCTCGGCGAATCCATTCCTCTACACGGATTCCTCACCTAGTCCCTGAAAATTAAACAAAGGCCAAGGGACAAATAAGACTTGATCTTTTGAACTATATACTTACGGCTGCATTTTGGTAAAGGCAACATCGAACCCTCGCCAAATCCGAGATCCAGTGAAGTAACTGGAAATCTACGCGCCCCTGCGTCTGTCATGATCTCTGCTTCCAAAAGGTCAGGGTTTTCCCAACTCCCTTGGAAGCAGATCCATAACCCAGGTTCAGAGGGCCAACCAGTCCCAATTGGGACCTTTTGGACCCAGTCCTGGCGCCAGTGGCACCAGGCTCATAAATGTGCCCAGTCCCAGCGCTGGAAGCGCCAGGCTCATAATGCTTGGGTGGACTTACCTGCAGCAGACCATGCTGCTTACTTGCCTGCCAGCTGAGCCTCTGATCCTCTTCTGTTTGGAACTACTTTTCCTGTTGGGTGGGGTAGGAGCCACTCCCTAGATTCAGAACACTGGAATTCTTCTGGAAAGCAGGAACTCTTTTCTTACCTAGGCGTGACTGTGGAAGGAGACACCTAAGCACTACAGGAGGCTATTTAAACCACACCCGGTGGATGAATCTTGCTTTGCGTTATTCTGCATCCTCTGCAGCAGAACGCTCATCGTGTCTTCTGCATCGGATCCTGGGCCTAAGGAAAAAGGCTTACCATTCTGAATCCAGTCTTCAGCAACACCTATAAAGACAAGAAAGAACAGGTTAGCATTCCGGCATCTGAAAGACAAAGGCTTACCAACTCTTTGTGCGCTCCGGAGGTCTTCAAACTGCATTCCGGCATCTGAAAGACAAAAGCTTACCGACTCTTCGCACGCTCCGGAGGCCTTCGGAGCTGCATCCTGCATCTGAAAGACAAAACAAGGTGCGTTTAAAGACATTGGGGAACTTTAATACTCACGTGCCATTACTCCTTTCCACATCAACCCCAGTGGGTATTCCGGCACCCTGCAGCCGCTCCGAACTCGTACCTGCAAAATAAAAGACAGCTAGAGCGCATCGTGAAGCAGGCAACAAGCGCTTACTTACGTGCTTCCAGGCGCTTCTATTTATCATACGGACTCCATCTGCAACTCACTTCAGCCCGTCATCCGCCATCGCCGGAACCTGCAAAACAAGAGACATCATAGCTAAAGACTTTAAAGACAATAGAATTACTCGAAACTTACCGTTCGTGCAGTAAACGACGGACAGCAGTCCTCTGAAGTCAAGAGGCCTGCGCTACCGATCCAGTGAAGAAACTGGTTACAGCACCCTGCCCCGAGGCAGATGGAGAGCTCGGCATTCACTTACCTAAGGTGAGAGCGTTAACCTTTGGGGGTCTACAGGAGAGCAAAAAAGGGAAGAGATAGGGACACCCCAATAACCCCAGTTCATTAATCCCATATTTTCTGTCTGCAGACATCTTACTCTTGAAGTCAGGCATACAGTGCACAGAGGTCCAGCCCAAAGAGCCAACCGGGTGCTACACATCACCTTTGAAGATACGGTAGTCGCCCAGTCAAGACCGGCGCCTCTGCGAGAATCAGGTGAGCGTTACAGAACGCAAAGCCTACCGCAAAACTCTCGCCCAGGCGCTATGGAAACCTCGGATACTGACCACCTAGCCCGGTTACTTTGGAAACTAAGGGCAGAAGTGCATGCAGCTCGTCAGGAAACGAATGCTCTAAGAAGGGAACTAATTATTTCCAAGGAGAGAACAGACGGTCTTGCTAGACAATTGCTACAGTCACAAGCCGGACAAACCCTGTTACCCGCATCAGGGGCAAATCTTCCTTCAACATCCTCTATGAATCCAGTGCAGATCAACCTACCTGGGAATGTACCTCTGGCTACGCCCGAACGATTTTCTGGTGACCCAAAGAGGTTTGCAGTATTTATCAATCAGTGCCGGTTGCACTTCTTATGCCGGCCAGCAGCCTTTCCAACTGATCAAGCTAAAGTAGCTTTTGTACTTTCGTACCTTAGTGGCAATGCGGCAGACTGGTCGATCCCTCTAGTTAATCAAGATGATCCGGTTCTCCATGATTTTCAAGCCTTTCAGCTTAGTATGGAAAAACTGTTCGCAAGACATTCACAGGGGCAGGCCTTGGACAATGAGCTTCTTTCGTTGCGACAGGGTAATCAAGACCTTTTGGCTTATATTGCATCTTTCAATAGACTAATAGTGGAAACTCAATGGTCTGAGGACAAAAGGATTACGCTGTTTTACAGAGGTCTACATGGAGAGCTCAAAGACGTTTTAGCCCAAGTAGTGAATCCCCCACAAGACTGTTCGGATTATATAGACTTGGTCGTTCAAATAGATCATAGACTGCAGAACAGGAAGGCCGACCGTTCCAAGTTTGATGCTCGAGTATTTTCCAAACCGCCAACTCCTTCCAAAGGAGTAGACTCCGGGGAACCCATGCAAATTGGGGGTCTGAAAGGTCCTCTAACACAAAAGGAGCGGGAAAGGAGAAAACAGTTGCAATTATGCCTATATTGCAGAAACTCAGGGCACTTTCTTCGAGACTGTCCAGTGAAACCTGCCAAGAAGGCAGTAGGAGCTGCAGTTACCAAAGTTACAAACTCTGAGCAGGGAAACGACCTCGCCCGACAAGAATAGAGGTCCTCTTGCCGAGCGTGAAAACCAGTTCCGTGACCTCGCATTTCGTGATACCTATGGTCCTCATTAGCCCTGATAATCCGGATCGATTACATGCAATTGAAGCTTACGTCGACAGCGGTGCCATCGGCAATTATGTGGATCATGAAATGGTTTTGAGGATGAATCTAACTCTTTGTCCCAAGGCTGTAAAGGACGTCATTACTACAGTGGATGGTACGGAGATAGCCTCCGGGCCAGTAACGCATACCACTCAAGAGGTGACGCTAGTAAGTCAAGATGGACACCATGAGAAGATCGTGTTCGATGTGATCAAGGCCCCTCAGTTTCAGATTATTCTAGGAATACCTTGGTTAGAGAAACACAATCCTCTGATCGATTGGCGAGCAAGAACGGTCCAGTTTCCAGAATGTGTCTCTACTTGTCACCTTCCACCTGGTGTTGCACTGGCAGCAATTTCTTCAGAGACTCCCCAGTTACCTCCCGAATACCTTGAATACCAAGATGTTTTCCGGAAGGATCAGGCTAACACTCTACCTCCTCATAGGTCTTATGACTGCCAGATAGACCTGAT
Source organism: Ambystoma mexicanum (assembly GCF_040938575.1). Lineage (NCBI taxonomy): Eukaryota > Metazoa > Chordata > Amphibia > Caudata > Ambystomatidae > Ambystoma > Ambystoma mexicanum. The sequence goes on from NC_090921.1 coordinate 1,457,885,994, forward strand.
ACCTGGATCTACTCCTCCTTGTAGTAGAATTTATGCTCTCACCGAGCCTGAGAACCTTCACCTTCGACAATACCTGGATCAATACCTGGCGAATGGGTTTATTCGTCCTTCCAAGTCCCCTGCTTCTTCAGCTTTGTTCTTCGTTCCAAAAAAGGAAGGAGACCTTAGAACTTGTATCGATTATCGCTCCCTGAACCAGATCACCGTTAAGAATAGATATCCGTTACCTTTGATCCCTGAACTCCTGGACCAAGTCAGAAAAGCATGCATATATACAAAGCTGGATCTTAGAGGAGCTTACCACTTGGTACGAGTAAAAGAGGGCGATGAATGGAAGACTGCCTTCCGCACCAAGTATGGGCTATTTGAATATCAGGTCATGCCCTTCGGACTTTGCAATGCCCCAGCCGCCTTTCAATATTTTATGAACGATGTCCTCAGAGAGCTCATAGATGTGTGTGTTGTTGTTTACATTGACGACATCCTCGTTTATTCTTCATCGGAATCTGAACATCGGAAACACGTGAAAATGGTCCTCGAAAGATTGCGTCAACACAAACTTTTCGCTAAGTTGGAAAAATGTGTTTTCAACGTGACTGAAGTTGAATTCTTGGGATTCATATTATCACCTGGCGGAGTACGTATGGATTCAAAGAAGGTCGATGCAGTTCTCAAATGGCCATCACCATCCTCCGTAAAAGGTGTGCAAAGCATGTTAGGCTTCGCTAACTTTTACCGCAGGTTTATCCCCGAATTCTCTCGAATAGTCCAGCCCATCACTGCCTTGTTAAAGAAAAACAAACTTTTTGAATGGTCTACCGAGGCGGAACAAGCTTTCCAGGATTTGAAGACTAAATTTATCTCTGCACCAATCTTAAAACACCCTCGCCCCGAACTCCCCTACATCGTGGAAACTGATGCTTCAAGCCTTGCCATGGGGGCAGTTCTATCACAAAAGGAACCAGTAACCAATCAGTTGCATCCCGTGGCATTTTGGTCCCGCAAATTCTCGCCTCCTGAAATCAATTACACGATTACTGACAAGGAACTTCTGGCTATCAAGTCTGCCTTTAAGGCTTGGCGGCATTATCTGCTGGGGGCCCGACACACCGTTACTGTGATTACGGATAACCGAAACCTGCAATATTTGAAAACCGCAAAAGCCCAATCCTCTAGACAACTCCGTTGGGCATTATTCTTTGCCGAGTTTGACTTCATAATTACCTATCGACCTGGTACACAGAACAGTAAAGCTGATGCCCTTTCTCGGATGGGAGGGGAAGAACACTTGATCAACCCTAAACATGTACCAATCATTCCCGAACAAAGAATTCTGGGTGTAATCGCCACAGAATCCATAGAGGAAGTTAAGGATAAAGCCAGGCAACTTGTAACTCCAGCAGACATACAGAATTGGCATCTGCAGGGAAAGGACTTTGCAGTAAAGGACAACTTATTGTATTTCCAAGAACGATTATACCTACCCAGCACAGATTTACAGAAAAAAGTCATCTCCTGTTATCACGATTCTTTAATGGAAGGTCATCCCGGTATGGCTAAGACCTCAGAAAAGATCAAGCGCTACTTCTGGTGGCCGTCTTGGAAAAAAGATATCAGAGACTTTATAATGTCTTGTGGAGTATGCGCCCAAAACAAGAGTCAAAAGGAAAGACCAGCAGGCCTCTTACGCCCTATTGACATCCCACCTCGCCCTTGGCATACGCTTTCTATGGACTTCATCACCGATCTACCTCCATGCTCCGGATACAATACGATTCTAGTAATCGTGGACTTATTCTCCAAGATGGCGCATTTCATTCCGCTCAAAGGCTTGCCAACAGCAGCAACTCTGGCCCGAGAATTCCTCGAAAACATCGTCCGACTACACGGTTTTCCTTCGGTTCTAATTTCGGATCGAGGTAGTCAATTTATTTCTCATTTTTGGCGAAGTTGCTGTCGGTCGGCTCAAATTGATGTGAGACTATCGACCAGTCACCACCCTCAGACCGACGGACAAACCGAGAGGACCAATCAAACTCTGGAACAGTATTTACGCTGCATGCTGCAACAAACTGAAAAAACTTGGAAAGACATCCTTTGGATAGCCGAATATGCCTACAATAACTTTTGTCCATTCGGGAACTGGGAAAACACCGTTTTTTCTTTTGTACGGCAGTCACCCTCGAACCTCGGAGTTGGATCCCCTCCAAGATCTTGAAACACCAGCAGTAGACTACCTGCATTCTACAATCACCCAAGCCTTTAAGGAAGCTGTTTCTCACCTTCAAAGGGCTAAAGAACAATACAAGAAAGGAGCAGATCAACATCGGAAGGAAGCCCCTCAATATCAAGTAGGGGACCAAGTCTGGTTATCCACCAAATATCTACCTCTAAAAGGGCCACGCACATTCAACCCAAGATACCTTGGTCCCTATGCCATCACTACCATAGTAAACCCAGTAGCGGTCAAGTTGGACTTGCCCCCTCACATGAAGATACATCCGGTCTTCCACGTCTCTCTATTAAAACCCGTGCAACCTCAAACCCGACTAACTAAATCTCCAAAACCCATCCTAGTTGATGGAGAACTCGAGTTTGAAGTCAAAAGCATTCTGGACTCCAAGATCTCCAAATCTAAACTATTTTACCTAATTGACTGGAAAGGCTACGGCCCCCAAGAGAGATCCTGGGAACCTGCTGAATATGTCCACGCTCCTCGCCTAATCAAAAGATTTCACCGAACATTTCCTGACAAGCCAAAACCCCGGGAGAAGCCCGGTTTGGGAGGGGCCTTGAGGGGGGGTACTGTCATGATCTCTGCTTCCAAAAGGTCAGGGTTTTCCCAACTCCCTTGGAAGCAGATCCATAACCCAGGTTCCGAGGGCCAACCAGTCCCAATTGGGTCCTTTTGGACCCAGTCCTGGCGCCAGTGGCACCAGGCTCATAAATGTGCCCAGTCCCAGCGCTGGAAGCGCCGGGCTCATAATGCTTGGGTGGACTTACCTGCAGCAGACCATGCTGCTTACTTGCCTGCCAGCTGAGCCTCTGATCCTCTTCTGTTTGGAACTACTTTTCCTGTTGGGTGGGGTAGGAGCCACTCCCTAGATTCAGAACACTGGAACTCTTCTGGAAAGCAGGAACTCTTTTCTTACCTAGGCGTGGCTGTGGAAGGAGACACCTAAGCACTACAGGAGGCTATTTAAACCACACCCGGTGGATGAATCTTGCTTTGCGTTATTCTGCATCCTCTGCAGCAGAACGCTCATCGTGTCTTCTGCATCGGATCCTGGGCCTAAGGAAAAAGGCTTACCATTCTGAATCCAGTCTTCAGCAACACCTACAAAGACAAGAAAGAACAGGTTAGCATTCCGGCATCTGAAAGACAAAGGCTTACCAACTCTTTGTGCGCTCCGGAGGTCTTCAAACTGCATTCCGGCATCTGAAAGACAAAAGCTTACCGACTCTTCTCACGCTCCGGAGGCCTTCGGCGCTGCATCCTGCATCTGAAAGACAAAACAAGGTGCGTTTAAAGACATTGGGGAACTTTAATACTCACGTGCCATTACTCCTTTCCACATCAACCCCAGTGGGTATTCCGGCACCCTGCAGCCGCTCCGAACTCGTACCTGCAAAATAAAAGACAGCTAGAGCGCATCGTGAAGCAGGCAACAAGCGCTTACTTACGTGCTTCCAGGCGCTTCTATTTATCATACGGACTCCATCTGCAACTCACTTCAGCCCGTCATCCGCCATCGCCGGAACCTGCAAAACAAGAGACATCATAGCTAAAGACTTTAAAGACAATAGAATTACTCGAAACTTACCGTTCGTGCAGTAAACGACGGACAGCAGTCCTCTGAAGTCAAGAGGCCTGCGCTACCGATCCAGTGAAGAAACTGGTTACAGCACCCTGCCCCGAGGCAGATGGAGAGCTCGGCATTCACTTACCTAAGGTGAGAGCGTTAACCTTTGGGGGTCTACAGGAGAGCAAAAAAGGGAAGAGATAGGGACACCCCAATAACCCCAGTTCATTAATCCCATATTTTCTGTCTGCAGACATCTTACTCTTGAAGTCAGGCATACAGTGCACAGAGGTCCAGCCCAAAGAGCCAACCGGGTGCTACACATCACCTTTGAAGATACGGTAGTCGCCCAGTCAAGACCGGCGCCTCTGCGAGAATCAGGTGAGCGTTACAGAACGCAAAGCCTACCGCAAAACTCTCGCCCAGGCGCTATGGAAACCTCGGATACTGACCACCTAGCCCGGTTACTTTGGAAACTAAGGGCAGAAGTGCATGCAGCTCGTCAGGAAACGAATGCTCTAAGAAGGGAACTAATTATTTCCAAGGAGAGAACAGACGGTCTTGCTAGACAATTGCTACAGTCACAAGCCGGACAAACCCTGTTACCCGCATCAGGGGCAAATCTTCCTTCAACATCCTCTATGAATCCAGTGCAGATCAACCTACCTGGGAATGTACCTCTGGCTACGCCCGAACGATTTTCTGGTGACCCAAAGAGGTTTGCAGTATTTATCAATCAGTGCCGGTTGCACTTCTTATGCCGGCCAGCAGCCTTTCCAACTGATCAAGCTAAAGTAGCTTTTGTACTTTCGTACCTTAGTGGCAATGCGGCAGACTGGTCGATCCCTCTAGTTAATCAAGATGATCCGGTTCTCCATGATTTTCAAGCCTTTCAGCTTAGTATGGAAAAACTGTTCGCAAGACATTCACAGGGGCAGGCCTTGGACAATGAGCTTCTTTCGTTGCGACATGGTAATCAAGACCTTTTGGCTTATATTGCATCTTTCAATAGACTAATAGTGGAAACTCAATGGTCTGAGGACAAAAGGATTACGCTGTTTTACAGAGGTCTACGTGGAGAGCTCAAAGACGTTTTAGCCCAAGTAGTGAATCCCCCACAAGACTGTTCGGATTATATAGACTTGGTCGTTCAAATAGATCATAGACTGCAGAACAGGAAGGCCGACCGTTCCAAGTTTGATGCTCGAGTATTTTCCAAACCGCCAACTCCTTCCAAAGGAGTAGACTCCGGGGAACCCATGCAAATTGGGGGTCTGAAAGGTCCTCTAACACAAAAGGAGCGGGAAAGGAGAAAACAGTTGCAATTATGCCTATATTGCAGAAACTCAGGGCACTTTCTTCGAGACTGTCCGGTGAAACCTGCCAAGAAGGCAGTAGGAGCTGCAGTTACCAAAGTTACAAACTCTGAGCAGGGAAACGACCTCGCCCGACAAGAATAGAGGTCCTCTTGCCGAGCGTGAAAACCAGTTCTGTGACCTCGCATTTCGTGATACCTATGGTCCTCATTAGCCCTGATAATCCGGATCGATTACATGCAATTGAAGCTTACGTCGACAGCGGTGCCATCGGCAATTATGTGGATCATGAAATGGTTTTGAGGATGAATCTAACTCTTTGTCCCAAGGCTGTAAAGGACGTCATTACTACAGTGGATGGTACGGAGATAGCCTCCGGGCCAGTAACCCATACCACTCAAGAGGTGACGCTAGTAAGTCAAGATGGACACCATGAGAAGATCGTGTTCGATGTGATCAAGGCCCCTCAGTTTCAGATTATTCTAGGAATACCTTGGTTAGAGAAACACAATCCTCTGATCGATTGGCGAGCAAGAACGGTCCAGTTTCCAGAATGTGTCTCTACTTGTCACCTTCCACCTGGTGTTGCACTGGCAGCAATTTCTTCAGAGACTCCCCAGTTACCTCCCGAATACCTTGAATACCAAGATGTTTTCCGGAAGGATCAGGCTAACACTCTACCTCCTCATAGGTCTTATGACTGCCAGATAGACCTGATACCTGGATCTACTCCTCCTTGTAGTAGAATTTATGCTCTCACCGAGCCTGAGAACCTTCACCTTCGACAATACCTGGATCAATACCTGGCGAATGGGTTTATTCGTCCTTCCAAGTCCCCTGCTTCTTCAGCTTTGTTCTTCGTTCCAAAAAAGGAAGGAGACCTTAGAACTTGTATCGATTATCGCTCCCTGAACCAGATCACCGTTAAGAATAGATATCCGTTACCTTTGATCCCTGAACTCCTGGACCAAGTCAGAAAAGCATGCATATATACAAAGCTGGATCTTAGAGGAGCTTACCACTTGGTACGAGTAAAAGAGGGCGATGAATGGAAGACTGCCTTCCGCACCAAGTATGGGCTATTTGAATATCAGGTCATGCCCTTCGGACTTTGCAATGCCCCAGCCGCCTTTCAATATTTTATGAACGATGTCCTCAGAGAGCTCATAGATGTGTGTGTTGTTGTTTACATTGACGACATCCTCGTTTATTCTTCATCGGAATCTGAACATCGGAAACACGTGAAAATGGTCCTCGAAAGATTGCGTCAACACAAACTTTTCGCTAAGTTGGAAAAATGTGTTTTCAACGTGACTGAAGTTGAATTCTTGGGATTCATATTATCACCTGGCGGAGTACGTATGGATTCAAAGAAGGTCGATGCAGTTCTCAAATGGCCATCACCATCCTCCGTAAAAGGTGTGCAAAGCATGTTAGGCTTCGCTAACTTTTACCGCAGGTTTATCCCCGAATTCTCTCGAATAGTCCAGCCCATCACTGCCTTGTTAAAGAAAAACAAACTTTTTGAATGGTCTACCGAGGCGGAACAAGCTTTCCAGGATTTGAAGACTAAATTTATCTCTGCACCAATCTTAAAACACCCTCGCCCCGAACTCCCCTACATCGTGGAAACTGATGCTTCAAGCCTTGCCATGGGGGCAGTTCTATCACAAAAGGAACCAGTAACCAATCAGTTGCATCCCGTGGCATTTTGGTCCCGCAAATTCTCGCCTCCTGAAATCAATTACACGATTACTGACAAGGAACTTCTGGCTATCAAGTCTGCCTTTAAGGCTTGGCGGCATTATCTGCTGGGGGTCCGACACACCGTTACTGTGATTACGGATCACCGAAACCTGCAATATTTGAAAACCGCAAAAGCCCAATCCTCTAGACAACTCCGTTGGGCATTATTCTTTGCCGAGTTTGACTTCATAATTACCTATCGACCTGGTACACAGAACGGTAAAGCTGATGCCCTTTCTCGGATGGGAGGGGAAGAACACTTGATCAACCCTAAACATGTACCAATCATTCCCGAACAAAGAATTCTGGGTGTAATCGCCACAGAATCCATAGAGGAAGTTAAGGATAAAGCCAGGCAACTTGTAACTCCAGCAGACATACAGAATTGGCATCTGCAGGGAAAGGACTTTGCAGTAAAGGACAACTTATTGTATTTCCAAGAACGATTATACCTACCCAGCACAGATTTACAGAAAAAAGTCATCTCCTGTTATCACGATTCTTTAATGGAAGGTCATCCCGGTATGGCTAAGACCTCAGAAAAGATCAAGCGCTACTTCTGGTGGCCGTCTTGGAAAAAAGATATCAGAGACTTTATAATGTCTTGTGGAGTATGCGCCCAAAACAAGAGTCAAAAGGAAAGACCAGCAGGCCTCTTACGCCCTATTGAAATCCCACCTCGCCCTTGGCATACGCTTTCTATGGACTTCATCACCGATCTACCTCCATGCTCCGGATACAATACGATTCTAGTAATCGTGGACTTATTCTCCAAGATGGCGCATTTCATTCCGCTCAAAGGCTTGCCAACAGCAGCAACTCTGGCCCGAGAATTCCTCGAAAACATCGTCCGACTACACGGTTTTCCTTCGGTTCTAATTTCGGATCGAGGTAGTCAATTTATTTCTCATTTTTGGCGAAGTTGCTGTCGGTCGGCTCAAATTGATGTGAGACTATCGACCAGTCACCACCCTCAGACCGACGGACAAACCGAGAGGACCAATCAAACTCTGGAACAGTATTTACGCTGCATGCTGCAACAAACTGAAAAAACTTGGAAAGACATCCTTTGGATAGCCGAATATGCCTACAATAACTCTGTCCATTCGGGAACTGGGAAAACACCGTTTTTTCTTTTGTACGGCAGTCACCCTCGAACCTCGGAGTTGGATCCCCTCCAAGATCTTGAAACACCAGCAGTAGACTACCTGCATTCTACAATCACCCAAGCCTTTAAGGAAGCTGTTTCTCACTTTCAAAGGGCTAAAGAACAATACAAGAAAGGAGCAGATCAACATCGGAAGGAAGCCCCTCAATATCAAGTAGGGGACCAAGTCTGGTTATCCACCAAATATCTACCTCTAAAAGGGCCACGCACATTCAACCCAAGATACCTTGGTCCCTATGCCATCACTACCATAGTAAACCCAGTAGCGGTCAAGTTGGACTTGCCCCCTCACATGAAGATACATCCGGTCTTCCACGTCTCTCTATTAAAACCCGTGCAACCTCAAACCCGACTAACTAAATCTCCAAAACCCATCCTAGTTGATGGAGAACTCGAGTTTGAAGTCAAAAGCATTCTGGACTCCAAGATCTCCAAATCTAAACTATTTTACCTAATTGACTGGAAAGGCTACGGCCCCCAAGAGAGATCCTGGGAACCTGCTGAATATGTCCACGCTCCTCGCCTAATCAAAAGATTTCACCGAACATTTCCTGACAAGCCAAAACCCCGGGAGAAGCCCGGTTTGGGAGGGGCCTTGAGGGGGGGTACTGTCATGATCTCTGCTTCCAAAAGGTCAGGGTTTTCCCAACTCCCTTGGAAGCAGATCCATAACCCAGGTTCCGAGGGCCAACCAGTCCCAATTGGGTCCTTTTGGACCCAGTCCTGGCGCCAGTGGCACCAGGCTCATAAATGTGCCCAGTCCCAGCGCTGGAAGCGCCGGGCTCATAATGCTTGGGTGGACTTACCTGCAGCAGACCATGCTGCTTACTTGCCTGCCAGCTGAGCCTCTGATCCTCTTCTGTTTGGAACTACTTTTCCTGTTGGGTGGGGTAGGAGCCACTCCCTAGATTCAGAACACTGGAACTCTTCTGGAAAGCAGGAACTCTTTTCTTACCTAGGCGTGGCTGTGGAAGGAGACACCTAAGCACTACAGGAGGCTATTTAAACCACACCCGGTGGATGAATCTTGCTTTGCGTTATTCTGCATCCTCTGCAGCAGAACGCTCATCGTGTCTTCTGCATCGGATCCTGGGCCTAAGGAAAAAGGCTTACCATTCTGAATCCAGTCTTCAGCAACACCTATAAAGACAAGAAAGAACAGGTTAGCATTCCGGCATCTGAAAGACAAAGGCTTACCAACTCTTTGTGCGCTCCGGAGGTCTTCAAACTGCATTCCGGCATCTGAAAGACAAAAGCTTACCGACTCTTCGCACGCTCCGGAGGCCTTCGGCGCTGCATCCTGCATCTGAAAGACAAAACAAGGTGCGTTTAAAGACATTGGGGAACTTTAATACTCACGTGCCATTACTCCTTTCCACATCAACCCCAGTGGGTATTCCGGCACCCTGCAGCCGCTCCGAACTCGTACCTGCAAAATAAAAGACAGCTAGAGCGCATCGTGAAGCAGGCAACAAGCGCTTACTTACGTGCTTCCAGGCGCTTCTATTTATCATACGGACTCCATCTTCAACTCACTTCAGCCCGTCATCCGCCATCGCCGGAACCTGCAAAACAAGAGACATCATTGCTAAAGACTTTAAAGACAATAGAATTACTCGAAACTTACCGTTCGTGCAGTAAACGACGGACAGCAGTCCTCTGAAGTCAAGAGGCCTGCGCTACCGATCCAGTGAAGAAACTGGTTACAGCACCCTGCCCCGAGGCAGATGGAGAGCTCGGCATTCACTTACCTAAGGTGAGAGCGTTAACCTTTGGGGGTCTACAGGAGAGCAAAAAAGGGAAGAGATAGGGACACCCCAATAACCCCAGTTCATTAATCCCATATTTTCTGTCTGCAGACATCTTACTCTTGAAGTCAGGCATACAGTGCACAGAGGTCCAGCCCAAAGAGCCAACCGGGTACTACACATCACCTTTGAAGATACGGTAGTCGCCCAGTCAAGACCGGCACCTCTGCGAGAATCAGGTGAGCGTTACAGCGTCAGAAGCAGGATGGAGAGCTCGTATATACAGAAATTAAGGTGAGAGTCTGCAGAAGGCACAGCTAGGGTTCGAGGAGGGTGAGAAGGGGAAAAGGGGGGAATCTCACACACAATCTAGCAGACAGTTAACTCCCTTTTCCCATCTACAGAAGGATTATTCTACGGGCCAGACAGACGACGTTTGGGGGTCCAGTCCAGTCCATCTTCCAAGCACTACGCTTTACCGTGGAAGAAGTTGTAGCAGTCCAGAACGGGTCGGAGCCTCCGTGGGAATCAGGTGAGCGTTACAGAACGCGAAGCCTACCAAAAACTTCCTACCCAGGCACCATGGAAACTTCCGAGACAGACCAGCTGGCCCAGCTATTAGGGGAATTACGGGCCGAAGTTCATTCCGCTCGCCAGGAGACGAATGCCCTCAGGAGGGAGTTAATTGTGTCAAAGGAACGAACTGATGATCTTGCCCGCCAGCTGTTGCAGAGTCAAGCTGGTCAAACTCCTCTACCAAGTTCAGGGGGTAGTTTCACCCCCGTGGCGTCAATTAATCCAGTGCAAATCAATCTACCTGGAAACGTGCCACTGGCCTCACCTGAACGTTTTGCTGGAGATCCCAAAAGATTTGCAGTATTTATGAATCAATGCCGATTGCATTTCCTCTGCAGACCTGGGGCCTTCCCGAATGACCAAACCAAGGTAGCCTTTGTACTTTCTTATCTCAGCGGCAGCGCAGCTGATTGGTCAATCCCATTGGTTACTCAAGACGACCCGATCCTTCAGAACTTTCAAGCCTTCCAGACAAGTATGGAAAGACCTTTTGCGAGGCATTCTCAGGGACAGGCCCTGGACAACAAACTCCTATCTCTACGACAGGGTAATCTGGACCTCTTAGCTTACATTGCGACTTTCAATAGGTTAGTTGTGGAAACAAGATGGCCCGAGGATAAGAGAATTACGCTATTCCATCCAGGTCTACGTGGAGAACTTAAAGATGTCTTGGCCCAGGTCGTAAATCCACCCCAGGACTGCTCGGACTATATTGACTTAGTGGTCCAACTGGATCACAGGCTTCAAAACAGAAAAGCAAATCGGTCCAGGTTTGAAACCCGGGTTTTTGCCAAAGCCCAGGTTCACCCCAAGAGTGTCGATGCTACTGAACCTATGCAGATTGGAGTAGTCAAGGGACCTCTGACCCAAAGGGAGCGTGAAAGAAGACGGCAAATGCAATTGTGCCTCTACTGTGGAACTTCAGGACACTTCTTACGAGACTGCCCTGTAAAACTGCCCAAAAAGGCGGTAGGAGCCACGGATAAAGATCTTGTAGAATCTGAGCCGGGAAACGACCACGCCCGACAAGCGTAGAGGTCCGCTTGCCGAGCTTAAAAACCAACTCTTTGACCTCGCACTTCACCATGCCAATGGTCCTCGTAAATCCAAAAACAGCCTGAACGGTTGCATGCAATTAAGGCATACATCGATAGTGGGGCTATAGGAAACTACGTGGATCGTGAATTGGCTTCTAGGATGAACCTCCCTCTTTGCCCTAAAACCAATAAAGATGTCATCACCACTGTGGATGGAACCGAAATCGCCTCTGGGCCGGTAACTCACTCCACCACGGAAGTGACATTGCTGGGTCAAGACGGGCATCGGGAGGCAATGGTGTTTGACGTAATCAAGGCTCTGCAATTTAAAGTAATTCTAGGAATCCCTTGGTTGGAAACACACAATCCTCAAATTGATTGGCGAGCAAAGAGGATAACCTTTCCAGAGTGTGTACAAACCTGCTATCCATGAAATACAAGCTTTGGCCTAGCTACCGTAACTCCTGTCAGTTTGCAAATACCGCCAGAGTACCAAGAGTTTCAAGACGTCTTCCAAAAGGAGCAGGCCAATACTCTACCGCCCCACAGGTCATACGATTGCCAGATAGATCTACTACCCAGTGCAACACCCCCTTGCAGCAGGATCTATGCCCTTACCGAGCCCGAGAATCTTCATTTACGACAATATCTGGACCAGTACTTAGCCAATGGTTTTATTCACCCGTCTAAGTCTCCTGCATCCTCGGCTTTATTCTTCGTACCAAAAAAAGAAGGCGATCTCAGAACTTGTATAGACTACCGCGCACTGAACCAGATAACTGTCAAAAACAGATACCCTTTGCCTTTGATCCCTGAACTCCTTGACCAAGTGAAAGATGCCTGTATATACACCAAGCTAGATCTCCGGGGGGCTTACCATCTAGTGCGAATCAAAGAAGGCGATGAATGGAAAACTGCCTTCCGCACTAAATATGGGTTGTTCGAGTACCAAGTTATGCCTTTTGGACTGTGCAATGCACCGGGTGCCTTCCAATATTTCATGAACGATGTCCTCAGGGAACTCATCGATGTTTGTGTTATCGTATACATCGATGACATTCTTGTATACTCCTCTTCAGAATCTGATCATCGAAACCATGTCAGGGCAGTCCTCGAGAAATTGCGCCAACACAAACTATTTGCTAAACTTGAAAAATGTGTTTTCCGTGTCACAGAAGTCGAATTTCTAGGTTTTATCCTGACACCTAAAGGAGTCCACATGGACTCATGAAAAGTGGATGCTATCCTCAAATGGCCATCACCCAGCTCTGTAAAAGGTGTTCAAAGCATGCTTGGCTTTGCCAATTATTATCGCAGGTTCATTCCGGAGTTTTCACGGGTGGTTCAACCCATCACTGCACTCTTAAGAAAAAATAAACGTTTTGAATGGTCTAAAGAAGCTGAGCAAGCCTTTCAAGAACTAAAAGCTAAATTTACTTCTGCACCTGTATTGAAAAACCCGCGCCCGGATCTCCCTTATATCGTCGAAACCGACGCATCCAGTCTAGCTATGGGAGCTGTCCTTTCTCAAAGGGACCCAGAGACTAACCAACTGCATCCCGTTGCGTTCTGGTCCAGAAAATTCTCGGCTCCCGAGATTAACTACGCCATCACGGACAAAGAACTGTTAGCGATTAAATCTGCTTTTAAGGCCTGGCGACATTATCTCCTTGGCGCAAGACATACCATCACGGTGATCACCGACCATCGGAATTTACAGTACTTGAAAACCGCCAAGGCTCAGTCATCTCGACAGCTCCGTTGGGCTCTGTTTTTTGCTGAATTTGATTTCATAATCACCTACCGTCCTGGCTGTAAGAATGGCAAAGCGGATGCTCTAACCCGAATTGGAATGGGGGACACAGTCACTAACTCAGAGCCTGTGCCGATAATTCCCGAACAGAGGATCTTAGGTATGACTTCTTCACAATCGCTAGAAAATATCCAAACTAGAGTTAAACAACTCCTGGACCCAACAGACTTGCAGGACTGGGTTCAAAAGGGATCTGATTTTACTATAGATAACGATTTACCTTATTTCCGAGGACGATTATTTCTTCCACACACGGATTTACAAAAGCTAGTTGTTTCTTGTTATCACGATACACTAATAGAGGGACACCCCGGCATTGCCAAAACTGAGGAGAAGGTGAAAAGACAATTCTGGTGGCCTTCTTGGCGAAAAGATGTAAAATCATTTGTGATGTCCTGTGGTGTGTGCGCCCAAAATAAAGGCCAAAAGAAAAGACCAGTCGGTCTTCTTCAACCATTAGTCATTCCACCATCGCCCTGGCACACCCTGTCCTTGGATTTTATTACAGACTTACCCCCCTGTTCAGGATATAACACTATTCTTGTTATTGTGGATGTATTCTCCAAGATGGCACACTTCATTCCATTAAAAGCTTTACCTTCAGCTTCGGTTCTAGCTAAAGAATTCCTTGAAAATGTTGTCCGGTTACACGGATTTCCGTCTGTGCTGATTTCAGATCGAGGAAGCCAATTTATTTCCCACTTTTGGCATAGATGTTGTCAATTGGCACAGATCGATGTAAGACTATCAACCAGTCATCACCCCCAGACCGATGGTCAAACAGAAAGAACGAACCAGACTCTCGAACAATATTTACGTTGTATGCTGCAACAATGTGAAAGTAACTGGAAAGACATTCTTTGGATAGCTGAATATGCATATAATAATTCTGTGCACTCTGGAACTGGGCAAAGTCCTTTTTACACTTTATATGGGCTTCACCCTCGAACCTCTGACCTGGATCCACCTCATGATCTCAGAACACCCGCAGTGGACCAGCTGCATACCGCAATTACCAAAGCCTTCAAAGAAGCAACTGAACATTTACAACAAGCCAAGAAAAGATACAAGAAAAGTGCTGATTGGCATCGAAGTGAGGCACCTCAGTACCAGATTGGGGACCAAGTCTGGCTGGCTACCAGACACTTATCACTCAAAGGACCTCGAACTTTTAATCTCAAATACCTGGGACCATATTCCATTACGGCCATAATCAATCCTGTGGCCGTTAAACTGGATTTACCAGCTCATATGCGAATACATCCTGTTTTTCATGTGTCACTTTTGAAACCTGTGCAACCTGGAACCAGACTAATCAAGCCTCCAGAACCCATTCAAGTGGAGGGAGAACCTGAGTTCGAGGTGAAGAACATTTTAGATTCTAAAATGATAAGATCAAGGCTTTTCTATCTAATCGATTGGAAGGGTTACGGGCCTCAAGAGAGGTCATGGGAACCCCATGACCATGTACATTCTCCTCGGTTAATTAAAAAATTTCACCGGACCTTCCCAGACAAACCAAAACCCCCGGGGAAAGCAACCTTGGGAGGGGCCTTGGGGGGGAGTGCTGTCATGATGCCTGCTCCCGAGGAGCCTGGTCAGGCCCAGCGTCCCCGGAAGCAGACTTCATACTCACCAAGCAGGACCCAGCAAACCCCTATAGGGGCTCTTTGGACCTTGTCCTGGCGCCTTTGGCACCAGGCTCATAAAAGGCATCTGTCCTGGCGCCATAGGCGCCAGTCTCATCATGGCAGAACATATGGTAATGCTTGGGTGAACTCACCTGAGGCAGACCATGCTGCATACTCACCCGAGGCAGACCATGCTGTCTGAAGCTCCAAGCCAACTAAGGCTGGGAGGAACTATTTTCTTTCAGGAACTCTTTTCTTACTCGGGTGGGGCCAGTGGAAGAACACTCACCTGAAGCTCTTCCAAGGCTATTTAAACCACGCCCGGATGGCCACACGTGCTTCGCGTTATTCTGCATCTGCAGCAGGACGCTCACCGAGTCGGCTCCTGCATCCTGGCTCCTGCCACGCCCGCCAGCACCTGGAACACCTGCAAGGAGAGAAAGGCAAGCATTAGGACATTACCTACCTTCATCCAGCATCCGGATTCTTCACTCCGTCGATCCTGCAAAAGAAAGTCAAGGATTAGAAACGCATCTCATCGCTCGCTGCAGGGCCGCTTCCACTTACCTTCACGTGGCGCTGTCTAGCTCTTCAGCGGTCATAGGCGACATCGGCCGCATCCCAGCACCTACGGAAAAGAAAGACAATAGTTAGAAGCGCTCCGCTTCTCACGCTGCCGCGCCGCTTCCACTTACCTTCACGTGGCGCCGGCAACCTTTTCAGCGCCCATAGGCGACATCGGTCGCATTCAAGACC
This sequence comes from Ambystoma mexicanum, assembly GCF_040938575.1. Lineage (NCBI taxonomy): Eukaryota > Metazoa > Chordata > Amphibia > Caudata > Ambystomatidae > Ambystoma > Ambystoma mexicanum. The sequence continues at coordinate 1,457,901,588 of NC_090921.1, forward strand.
TACGGAGAAAAAGGACAAAACAAGGTGAGCAACGAACTAATTGCAAAAGGACAGATTGCTCACCTTAAGTCTTACCTGAATTTTGTTGGGACCTCAGTTCCCTTTTCGGGTCGGAGCGGCTTTTATGGCTTTTCCGTACCCCGGCCCCTATGGGGAAATAAGACACACTCATTAAGGTGTCGGAGCAAACCACTACGGCACACCTTCATTAAAAGTACTCACCTGAGCTTACCTCGGCGAATCATTCCTCCACACGGATTCCTCACCTAGTCCCATAAAATTAAACAAAGGCCAAGGGACAAATAAGACTTGATCTTTTGAACTATATACTTACGGCTGCATTTTGGTAAAGGCAACATCGAACCCTCGCCAAATCCGAGATCCAGTGAAGTAACTGGAAATCTACGCGCCCCTGCGTCAGAAGCAGGATGGAGAGCTCGTCCATACAGAAATTAAGGTGAGAGTCCGCGGAAGGCACAGCTAGGGTTCGAGGAGGGTGGGAAGGGGAAAAGGGGGGAATCTCACACACAATCTAGCAGACAGTTAACTCCCTTTTCCCATCTACAGAAGGATTATTCTACGGGCCAGACAGACGAGGTTTGGGGGTCCAGTCCAGTCCATCTTCCAAGCACTACGCTTTACCGTGGAAGAAGTTGTAGCAGTCCAGAACGGGTCGGCGCCTCCGTGGGAATCAGGTGAGCGTTACAACATGCTCGCCCTCTACCACAGGTTCGGGTACAAATGTGGCAGGGTTCACTATTTTACACATGACTATTTTGATTGCTGGATTCGATATAACCACCTCAGCTTTCTGAGATGTCAATCTACCCGTAGGATTTTCCAAAATGGCAAACAAAGCAAGAGTGACAAACAATGTCATAGAACATCCCATCAAAATACTGGTAGACTTCTTGATTGCGAATGTGGCTGCTGCCAGCGACTGTTGACAAGGAAAGTGCCTTTTCATAACTGGATCCAGAATCCCACTATAACATGCCAGAGGTTTATACCTTAACGTAGTCCTCTGTGTAAGTTCTGCTGTCATGACTGTCCCATTCGTATGTGAAAATAAAAAGAACCCCTCATCATAATTGGGAATTCCTAAAACTGGAGCAGTACAAATTGCTTTCTTTGGTTCTTTAACCCCTCCCTCCATTCTATTTTTCCTTATTCACTTGTGTTTTCTTCGGAGCCTGCAAAAGGGGTCTGGTGTATGAACTATAATAAAACACCCACGCTCTAACATAGTTGCATAATCCCAAAAACAGTTGCATGCATTTTACCGTGTGGGGTTTTGCTGTTTTCATAATCACCTCAGCTCTTTCAGGTGTGGCCCTCTTCCCCTCATGTGAAATCAACTGGCCTATATATAACAATCCTTCTTGATAATATTGCAACTTCTCTTTGTCTACCGTATATCCCTTATCTGCTAGGATAGTCATTAATTGAATCAAGTCTTGTCTACACTCATCTTCTGTTGTGCTACAAACTGAAATATCATCTACGTACTGTATCACAATGCTTTTCAAATCAATATTGCCTTAAGTCCGTCTGGAGGACCCTATTAAAGATCGATGGAGACTCACAGTATCCTTGGGGCAATCAAGTGCTTTTCAGTCTGGTTTGGTGAAACGTAAATGACGCAAGGTCTTGGGAGTCCTTCTCCAACAGGATTCAGAAAAATACATTTTTCACATCAATAACCGTAAAATATCGTGCTTCTGCTGGGATACTACACAATATTGTCACCAGATTCGGAACTAAAGGAAACTCTACCTCTACAATATGGTTAATCTGTCTCATATCTTGAATACATCTCCACGACCGTCCCTTTGATTTTTTCATCGGATACACCACTGTATTACACAGTGACTCTGATGTCACTAAGATACCTTGTTCCATCAGGGCTGAAATAGTCTTAAAAATACCCTCATCCGCCTCTCGAGACATCGAGTACTGTCTTGCTTGAGGTAAAATTGCTCCTGGCTTCAGCTTAATCTTAACCTCCCCTACCCCTTCAATAGGCCTACGTCATAGGGGCTTGTAGTCCACGAATAGTTTGGTACCTTTTCCACATCTTCATCCATTCACTGTGGGATCTCTCTTTTTTCTATTCTGATCCAATATATAATACTCATCTCGAATATTACTTCATCATCTGATGGATTATCTCTAAACATATCCCTGTCACTGACATCAGTCAATCTATACCTTTCCCCAATGGCAATCCCTGTCCTCTATGGCCTGCCCTCGTCATCGGTTCCTTTGAGCATGGCCATCTCCCCTCGCACTATTGCTGCATTTAACCCTAGGGGAATAGTCTGTCCCCCCTCTTCATTCATAGATATCTGTGGCCTGAACAAAAATTCATCAGGTATTCTCATAATCTTTCCCACTAAGCCGGGTAGCCATGTCAGCAGAATGCGTACCCCATAACTTCTGGCTCTAGCAGCATTCCTCGCAGAGCCATTTGCCCTGTAAAAGCCAATATAAATTCACCCACATTCATATAATGTATCCCTGGAGTAGAACACACTATGCCTTCATCAGTAAAAGAAATCGTCATATTAAACTTCGTCATTAAATCTCACCCTAAGATGTTAACTGGTGTCTGCCTTGAATACAATAATGGAACAGACATGTCACATTCTCCTATGGAGACTGGTAATTTTTCAGTAAAAGGAACTCGACTCGTAGCTCCAGAGAAACATTTAGCATTCATGGCATTTCCCGACAGTGGGAATTTTCCCTCTGGTATACATGAACGAGTAGCCCCAGTGTCTACTAAAAAAGAAAAAGATTTTCCTCCTATCGTCACATCAACCCTTGGTTCCTCTTGGGGGTCTGGTGTCACTGATAGAACTGAAGAACAGATCAAGTCGCCCTGTGAGCTGTCCTATTGTGGGTACATGCATATCCCTGTACCTGTAAAAGGACTTCATCCCACCACAGTGACACCCCCTACTCTAGGTGTCAATAACTGTCCCATGTTTGCATTCTGCTGCATTTGCATGGGTTCTTGTTGCGACTGTCCTTGCAGTGGATTCAATGGTGCTTGCTGTGGCTGCAATGCCTGATGTATTTGTGGCGCTTGTGATTGATACACTGTCTGACCATGGGCGGACCCGTCCCTAGCTTGTGAGCTATATGCTGGAGGATAAGCTGCCCCCCTCTTGAGAATTGCCCATTCTGTACATACCCTTAGCTTCCACACACACGCGCAATGTGCCCTGTCATCCCACATGTCCAACATACAGGAGAAGCTCTTCTGATTTGTCCCCCTTGTACATTCTGATTATCATTCTGCATATTCTGAAAACTGCCTTGATTATTCTGAAAACCACCCCTTCCTCTATAGCTCATTCCTCTGCTTTGTGACATAAACCCATTCCCTCCTTGATCCATTTCGCGCTGACTATTCGCCTGTGATGGACCCACTGCTTGCTGCATTCCCAATCCTTCTCCTCTTGTCAACACCGCCCATTCTATGACATATTTTGACAATTTCTTCTGAACTAACTTGGCTTCCTCAAGTTTTCTAGCATCTGCCTTCTTCTTATTTTTCTCTTGAAACAACCGACAGTGATGCACTATGGTCAAGTGTATTTCTGCCCATGGCTTTGCTTACATTCCCACTAGTTTCTTGAGCTGTCTCTGTACCTGTTCTGGCAATCCTTGACATAAAATATGGTAGAATACTTCCACTGTCTTTCCCCACGGTTCCCGGGTTTCAAGAGTCCACTGTTCCTGAATACTTTGAATGTAAGCAAGCAGATCTTCATCTTCTCTCATCTTATGTACCATAATTGCACCCATATATGATGTATAAGGATACTGCACCCTAAGTGCTCTCTGGACATCTGCTCTACAATTGTTAAATGGTGCTCCATTGAGCGCTGTGTTCTGTGCCGTGACACTTCAGTATCCTGCTCTCGACCAAATGTCATCAGCCCTTTCCCCAAGAATGGCTACTAGGAGACCCTTAATGTCCCTGATTGCTAAAGTATTTCCCCAGTCATTTTCTCCAGCTCATAGATCCATTTACCCGCACCCGCCGTTAAACTGGGAAGTTTACACCTTAAATTATTCTTATCCATTTGTGGCCAAGGAATATACTGCGGTCTAGCCTCTCTTTTCTCCAATAAAAGGAAATGCATGAACCAAAATCCACAATTGGCTCCCATTGACTGCCTATACATAGTGGGGACAATGGTTCCTGATCGCCTTCTACCTGGGAATGACCTCAGCCTACTCACATGTGTTGGTGACTCTCCCTTCTCACTATGCTATCGTCCTTTAGGATGCTCTGGATTGGCTATAGGATCTGGTATCCTATCTTTAGGCTGCTCTAGATCAGACCATCTTACTTCCTTGTCTGTCTGTAGACATTCCTCAGGGCCGCATGCACTTCCTCCCGCTTCCCCACTGAAGGTTCCTCTCGCTCCCTTTGACATATCTAGCCCCCAGCTAGTGTGGCTCTTGTCCCCCTTTTAAAAAAAAAATATTTATTGGGTTGGGTTATGTAACAATACAACAGTTATTATCAATACTGTGCCAATTAAGAAATCGCAGAGGAGCTCCCTCCCTCCCCTCCCAACTTCCCAAGACCACTCCTCTCTGGATTCAGTTCAGCCTTCGCCGGATGGTCATCATTGGCTGCCTATGTCGTCATTAGAGGAAGCTTCTTCTCTTCGGTGGAATAATGACACTGTGAGCGCCACCCATTGTTGTAGGTCGTCACTTGTGTCAAGTTTCTGTTCTCGTTGCGCGTTCTCCCACATCCCTGTTTCTGCAGCCAACCATTTTCGGAGATCCTCCCACCACAATGTCACAGTTGGGGTTTTGGGGCTTTTCCACCCCATGGCAATGCGTCTTTTCGCTAGAATGTACATCAAGTCCTTAAGCTTATTCGGAGGTTTGTTTTTCTTGTTTTTCCTGAATCTGCCCAGGATGCACGCACTCAGCGACTGTATGTCAAAGGTATGTCTGCCCCGACTACCTTGTGCCGATTTGTGTCCAGAAGGATTGTACCAGGTGGCATCCCCAAAACATGTGGGTCATCCCAGCGCAGGGTTTGTTGCATTTTGGGCATTCTGTAATATTAGCACCCTTAAATTTGGAGATGACTTCGGGTGTGAGATATGCTCTGTTAATGATGTAGAACTGTATAAGTTGCAGTCAGGCATTTCTGGATACTTTTTTATGGTAATGCATTATGGATTCCCATTCTTTGTCCTCAAATTGCAAGCCTAGTTCCTGTTCCCATTTCTCTTTACATGTAACGCCCACCTGGTTCCCACGGGGGCGCTGATCTAGTCTGGATTACTGCGGCCTCTTCTAGCGTGATGCGCAGGACCCGGAACACCGATTGGACAAGACCTCCAAATCGTGCTTCCTTGGCCCGTAGCAATATCCTTCTGCAGATGAGAAAGGGGATTAACAGTCTGCAGAATGGTGTGCTAGCTCCCCCCTTCCCCCTCCGTTCCTCTCTATTCCTCCAAACCCGGTTTAAGCTCACCTTATGGTTTGGAAGGTTGAACTCTCCATCCTGCTTCTGGTGCAGGGGCGCACGTTCGTCCAGTTACTTCACTGGTTTTCAGAATGGCGCTGGCAAAATCCACTTGACTTTCCTGAGCGATGCGCCGTAAGTTCAAGTGAGGCCCCCTTTATGCTGTCTTTCTCACCTGTGATCTGTCCTTTATTTCAGGTGCAGAATGAAGGCGATGCGTCGAGGGGTTAACCTGCCGAGGTGAGTAGTAATGAGGGCGATCCCTCTAGATGTCCTTATCGTTCCTCTGAAATGTCTCTAGTCCTTTCCCCATAGGGGCCGGGGTACGGTACCTGCCAACGGGGCGGCGCCGACCCGAAATGTGGAAGAAAAGCCGGTAAGTATTATGGCTGTTAATCAGGCTTTCCTTCTGTGTGTCCTTCTGCTCACCTTTTGTTTCTTCCTCTCTCCCCTAGGTGCAGAGATGTGGCGTCCGATGCTGACAGCCGCGATGGAGCCGGGAGATGTCTCGAGGACAGGAAAGGTGAGTGAAGCATGGCGCTGCAGCGAGCAACGCGATGCTTTTAAATTGAAGTCTTCCTTCAGGGATGCTGGCGAGAAGATTCCGGATGCAGGTAAGAAGCTTGAAATAATCCTTGGTTTTCACCTTTCTCTTCTCTTCCTTCCTTGCAGGTCTTCCAGGTTCAAGAAGGGCGTGGCTGTAGTCCAGGAGCAGGAGCAGACACGGTGAGCGTTAAGCTACAGGAAGCAGAACAACGCGAAGCATGAGCTGCTGTCTGGGCGTGGCTTAAATAGCCTCCAAAGAAGTCCCAGGTATGTATCCTTCCCCAACTAGGTATGTATCCTTCCCTGGCCATGCCCGAGTGAAAGAATAGTCCCTATGAAAAAATAGTCCCTTTCAGGTCTCAGGGAGGCCGGAAGCGTGCAGCATGGTCTGCATCAGGTAAGTGCACAAAACACCTCCCTTTATGAGTCTGGCGCCTATGGCGCCAGGACTGATGTCCAACATGAGCCTGGCGCCAAAGGCGCCAGGACTGAGTCCAAAGAGTCCCTATAAGGGGCCGCTGGGCTTTTACCTGAGGACATGATGCCTGCTTCCGGGGGTGCTGGGCCTGGCCTGATGCTCTGGGGGTAGGCATCATGACATTACACTTGAGGTCTTGCTTGGTTGTGCAGTCTAGCAACGTCTCATAAAGTCTCGAGGTCTCGTGCCCCCCCTCGGCGGCGTTCAGCATTTTTTCTATGGCTTTGTGCCCTGTTTCGAGGTTCACTGCCTCCGGCCATCAGTTTGTGAGCTTTCTTACTGCGGCACCATGAAGTAGGAACTGCCCGGTTGGTAGCCCCGAGGTCTCATGCAACTCAGCGAACATTAAGATGCTCCGGTCATCCGCCAGGCCGCCCAGGGCAGCAATTCCGCAGGGCTCCCATATGTTCCTTATCGCCTTCGGGCCCCCCGGTCTGGATGTCATGATAGCTGCTATCGGGATCTGAGGGGAATATGGGTCGTTTGTTTTGATGGCTTTGCAGGCTTGTTTCCAGATCTGGGTGCCTAGGTTAATTAAGTATGGGCTGTGTTGCTTTGCGTTTGGTGTGGTCCATAATAAGTCTTTGAGTAGCATGTGGGGGATGGCCGGTTGTAGAAGGCGGATGTCTGTTGTAGTCACGTCCGCCATCCATTGTATTAGGTGTTTCAGTTGGCCCGATAGGTAGTATAGTTCGAAGTTGGGGATTTTCAGGCCTCCCCTGACGTAAGGTCTCTGTAGTACCTCTAGAGCGACTCTGTGCCTCCCTCCTTGCCATAGGAATCTTCTGCAGAGTTTGTTTAGTTCTTTGAAGAACTGCAGGGGGATGTTGAATGGGACGTTGGTTTAGAAGTGTAGGAGTCGGGGCAACGCCACCATCTTCAGTAGCCCCGCTCTTCCTGCCACTGAGGGCGGTAATCTGCCCCAAAAATCCATCGATTTTTCCAAGCTGTCTTTGGCTCTCACAGTGTTTAGGGTATGTTCTGTCTTGGGGTCTCGGTGGATGGAGATGCCCAGATATTTGAAATAGGTGGTCTCCCACTTAAAGGCCAGGGCAGGGAGTCTCTCTGGTCTGGCTTCGCCTAGGGCCGCCAGGGGAAAGAGGCACGATTTGTCGTGGTTAATTTGAATCCCCGTGTATTTATGGAACCCATCTAAGGTTTCGAGTATGTATGGTAATATGTGTTCTGGGTTGTATAGGTAAAGGAGCATGTCCTCTGCATACATTGATACCAGGTGGGTCACCCCGTCAATCTCTATGCCCCCGTCCCCATACTCCTGTCTAAGATATGCTGCTACTGGTTCAACGGCTATGATGCACAGCATGGGGGAAAGCGGACATCCTTGTTGCGTGCCCCAGTGCAGACGTCATTTATCCGAATAGGTATTATTTGTGCATACTCTTGCGGTGGGTTTGGTGTATATAAGTTTTGTCCATTTTAGGAAGGCCGGTCCTATTCCCATTTTAGTCATAGTGGCATACAGCCAACTCCACCGGACTGAATCAAATGACTTGGTGGCATCCTAGGATGCCACTGCGCATTTCTCGGGCTTGCCGTTGGTGCTGTATATGACGTGGTGTAGTTTGCATAGATTTTCTGTGATGGATCGCCTAGGCACGTACCCTGTCTGATCGTGGTGGATCAACAGCGGGACCGCCCTCCGCAGCCTCCTCGCCAGGAGCGCTCTCAGGATCTTATTGTCTACGTTTAGCATAGTTAGGGGTCTGTATGAGCCACACTCCTTGCCGTCCTTACAGGTTTCAGTAATGGGATAATTACGGCTTCTCTCATGGTGTCTGGGAGGGTGCCTGTTTCGTATGCTTCATTGTACACTTGGGCTAGCAGAGGGGCTAGTGTGTCCTCATATGTTTTATAGAACTCTCCTGGGAGCCCGTCGATTCCAGGTGCCTTCCCAGACAGAGCGACCTGATGGCGGCTGTGACCTCTTCTGGGTTGATGGGCTCGTCTAGGGCCCCAGCCATTGGCTCATCTAGTTTGGGTAGCATAATGATGTCCAAGAAATCTTCAATTTCAGTGTCTGTGGGTGGAGGGGGATCAGTGTAGAGGGCTATGTAGAACCCTGTGAACGCCGAGTTTATATAGGCCTGCGTGTGTGCTACTGTATCATCTGGTCTGCAAACTTGGCAGATGGGCTTTCTGGCGACTATGCGTTTGTAGAGCCAAGCTAATAGCTTCCCCGGTTTGACGCCGAGGGCGTGACTCCTTTCGATATGTTTTGCGTAGCTGAGTTTACCCAATTTTTCCCTGTGCACTAAGCAGGTTTGTTTAAGCTCTGCCACTTTTTTTATATAGGCCGGGTCTGAGGAGGACTCGGCTTCTAGTTTCCTCAGCTCCTCCTCAGCACGTGATAGCGAGGTCAATGTAGACTTCTGGGCACCACCTATACCAGCAATCATTTCCCCCCTCATAACTACTTTGTACGCCTCCCATGCTGTACTGATGCGTTGGACACTATTTTCATTTATTTGCCAGTAGTCCAGCGTACTCTTCCTAATCTGTTCGCAGAAGGCTCTGTCCAGCAGGGCTTCACTTCTGAGCCTCCACGTGGGCACGGGGGGTCTGGGCGCGAACGCCATCCAGGTGGTTGTTAATGGGGAGTGATCTGACAACACTCTGGCAAGGTATTGCGTGTCCCCAAACGAGGCTTGGCGTTCTTCACTCACGAATATATAGTCTATTCTAGTGTGTACTGCGGGTGAGTAGTAGGAATACTCTTCTTTCTCAGGGTGCTGCTCCCTCCATCTGTCTCTAAGTGCAAATTGTTGTGTTAGTGCTTTCAGTATTTTGGCTGGGGGGGTGGACATGTTTACTGTCCGATCTGTCTTTACGAGGGTCGAGGGTACAGTTATGGTCTCCCCCCATATCAAGATGCTATCTCTATATGGGCAGAGTCGGGTGTATAATGAGCGAAAGAAGACAGTGGCGTCGTGGTTGGGGGCGTAAGTGTTAATCAGGCAGACTTCCTTTCCTTCTATGGTGCCGTGTATCAAGGCCATTCTGCCTTCATCGTCCGTTTTCGTTTGCATCACATTTATGGGAATGGTTGGGGCGATCCAGATTAGGACTCCTCTTGCATACATGAAGTATGTGGTGCCTGTCAATGTGCCTCTCCAGATTTTAGCTAACGCTACTAGCTTTTGTGCGTACAGGTGGGTCTCCTGTAGGAGGGCAATTCCGACCTTGCTATGTTTCATGAATGTGTGGATTCGGCATTGTTTGACGTAGCTATTCATTCCGCTGACATTCCATGTCATGATCTTGATTTTGTCAGCCATGAGTTTTATGTGGCCAAATGTTCAAGGGTGGCGTTTGTGGCGATACCTCTTTTGGTTCCAGCGGCTTCTGGCGTTCTGGGTGGTCTTGGTCTTGCTGTATATAACTCCCCAACTGAGATCCCAATTTACGGGTTCCCTTTCCAAAAAACAATAAACTCCCCTGTAACAAAACAAGTCTAGCAGGGTTCCTCCCATTCTGACTATCCCGATTCCGCTCCATTTGACCTATAGGTCTCTTGGTGCCCTATGGGCGGGTTAATGTACCCAAACTACTTCTGGGGGCAGAAGAAGTCCACTTCGGCTGCTGTAGTGTTAAGAGCAGTCAGTTTCCAGTGTGGCCTTGTGAGGATCGATCTTGCTGCATCAGGATATAGTTCAATTCTCAGTGCGTGCCTAGTCCCGTTGCTGGGCTGCAATGGAGGTTTAGGTTGCAGGTTGCCATGAATTGCGCTCTTTCACTTCGAGGTCAGGGAACTGTTCTCTGTCCATCCACTCTCTGGCTTCTGCCAGCGTGTCGAACAGGTGCGCTTTATTACTATGTAGCACTTTCAGTCTTGCTGGATAGAGAAGCATGTAGCGTAGGCCTGCATTCTTCAATCTCGCTTTGGTGTAAATAAATTGGGCTCTCTTCATCTGGACTTGAAAAGTGTAATCCGGATATATGGCTATCTTCGCTGAGTCTCTTTGTATGCGGCCGCCTGACCTCGAGAAGGCTAGGATCATCTCCCTGTCTCTGTAGTTGAGCACTTTAGCTATTATTGGCCTGGTTGGGGTCCCCGGGGGCCGACGTTTGGTTAGGGATCGATGGGCTCTCTAGATGGTGAAGCCTTGTGTTAATTCCCCAGCCCCAATTTCTTGCAGTAGGAGATCCTCAATATATTTCGTGGGGTTGTTTCCTTCGATTCCCTCTGGCAGGCCTAAATTTCTAATGTTATTTCGGTGCGCCCGCCCTTCGGCCTCAGCGGCTCTATCTTCCAGGTTTTTTTACCTTTTGCGCCAGTCCATCGACGTCCTTAAGGAGCTGAGTTTTGGCCTTTGTGTTCTTGCGGACCTGGGTTTTGAGAGCTTCGGTTCTGCTTGCTATGGAGCGAACATCTTGTCGAAGTAAGTTTAGATCAATAGACACTGCATCTATTTTACTTTCCATTGTCCTCTGGAGCGTTTTTATGGCCTCCAGGAGTTGTGAGTTCGCTGGTTCTAGGGACTCGGTCCGCGTCGTCTCAGTGCCGGTGGAGCTGGTGTCTGGTCTGGCTGAACTGCCCGCCATGTAGGTCTCCATGGTGGTCTGTTTCTGTTTGCCTCTCCCTCCTTTTGTGGTCATTACTCTGTGGGCAGGAGGGCCTGCCAATTCCCAAAGCAGGCTGCACCGTTGCTGGCTGTGGTGCAGTGGCTAGGGATGGCACAGCAGTTGCACGCTCTTAGTAGCCAACAGGGGCTATGTGGGTCGCTTGCGATCTCTTGGATGTGGGTGAGTGGGTTCCCAGCTTACTAAGATGCTGCTGCCGGTCCCCTGTGCTTCTCTGCTCGGCGTGCAGGGTGACCCCTCTGGACGCGTCTGGCTGCCTGCCTGTTTTTCGGTGGTTACTGCTTGCGTGGAGCGCCTGGGAGTCTTTGTTGCTGTGAAGTGCTGCTAGTGGGGCTGCACGCTGGTGTAAATGTCAATGTATGCGGTTGTTTGCGGCTGTAGTGCACTGCATGCAGTGCGTGCTAATCATGCACTGTTCCGGGCCATGCACTGCCCTTGGCCGCAGCCTCTGTGTTGCGTCGTGAATTGGGGCCCACATGAAAGGGGGGTAGGTGGCCGCCAGCTTTCTGGTTGTTATGAGCGCAGCCGTCTCGACTGAGCCCCCCTCCCGCCGGCTCCTCACCTTGTGCCCTTGGTCAGGACTGCCAGGCTCTCTCATGCAGCTGCTCTGACTCCCCCAGTCTCCAGCCCCACTCTGCCCGGGCCTTCCATGATGGTCCGTGCGCTACGTCCACTCTCGCTGGGGGCAGTCACGCCCAGGCCGCTTCTTTGCTCCCCTTTCCGGGGACCCATGCGTCACCGACGGCAGTGCGGGCCAGGTGCCGCCTGCGGCACTCCAGTTGCTCACCAGGCCGCACGGGGCCAGTCCTCTTACGGAGCACGGGGGTGTCAGGTCTCAGGTCTTACGGTGTTTTGTGGCGCAAGTCTCCCGCCACTCGGTCTGAGGTGTGGGCTCTCCACCAAGCTCCCGGGCCGCCTGCTGGGTCTTCTCAGTGCTCTCTGGTGCTTCAAGGTTAAACCGGCTCCACCCGAGGGGTCGGGGCCTTGTGTAATATGCTGTTCAGTTGGCGAGCGCCATTTTCCCCAGGCTCCGTCGTCTCTCCGCAACTTTACGCTCCGCGGCGGAGGAGGATCGCAGCGGCTGCAAACTTCGGGTGAGGGTGCACGGGTGCTTGGCAGTGATTGTGGCCGCTCTCAGATGTTTGTGCAGCGCGGAACTGTGATGTTTCAGCAGTATCGTGGGCGCATCATGCAGAGCCCTCTGGAAAGCGTCCTTCTTACATGGCGGTTAGCCCTCTCGTCCCCTTCACCTTTACTTAAAGTCAGCCTGTCTAAAGATAGTGTTCTATGCTCAAGACTAAATAGGTCTCTCCCTCTCCATTCTGTGGGTGGAAGACCGTAGATTGATCTCCCTTCCCATGGCCTCCCAATTTACTGCTTTCCCTTAAGTCTTGAAAGGCCTTATTGATCCTATCCCCGATACTCCCTATGTCAAATTTCTCTTCAAGGGTTACCTTAGATCGCCCTGACACTGCTCGCTGTGACGGGAGGAACTCCTCTATATTGCTCCATGGCATTACTGGACCCCGTTCCATCAATTCTTTCTGAATACGATCAATATCACTCTCCATCTGTCTCCTTTTTTGCTCCATTTCTTTGTCTAATTCTCTTTGCTTTCTTTCATTTTCTCTGTGCTCCACTTCTTCCCTTCGTCTCTGTATTCTTTTATGCCTCCATTTCTGTGCTTCCTCCTCTTCTATCTTCCTTTCTGGCCTATCTTGTTCTACGATTGCTCTCTGCCTTTTGTCATACTTCTGTTGCTCCTCTGCCCTTTCCTCCTTCTTTTGCTGCTCTTCCTGATACATCTGTTCTCGTCTCTGCCTACTCTTTCTCTTATGCTCATCCTCTTTGTGTTGCTTTTCTCGTTCTTTGATTTTTCTTTCCTGCTCGTCTTGATCTTCTCTTTGCCTAACTTCCTTGATACTTTTCACATCAAGCTTGAGCAATATCTGTGCTCCCATGCATTCGTTCTGTACGAGTGTTACCTCGTGAGCTTTCTCCTTTTCTCCTTTCTATCTCTTAATATCTTGGTCTATGTCTGTGGTTAAATTTGATCGTTCGCTTTTCTCCTCCTTGTTCTGTAAAATCCTAAAGATCTCCTCCTTTCTTCTAGTCTCTTCTGGACTATTGTTACTGCTATAAGCAGGCGGTTCATATATCCGATTACTATACCCTGTCAACGCTTTTAGTTCCTTTAATGGGTACACTCCTACATCTTCTGTACTGCCATCATTCACTTCGGGTGAGGTAAGGGGAGCAGAAGGCTCAACACCTTCCCCCCTTACTGAGTAAGTATCCACTCCTCAGGCGGCGGGACCTCCCGTTCCTCCTGCTACATTGTCCATAGCTCTAAAATAGCTAACCTTTTCTCCAATTTCTTACCTGTGTACGCAGCGTGCAAGTATGTGATGATATGTTGCAAAACCGCTTTTGACAGCGTTCCCCCTTTGTGGTCATGGCATGAACATTTTGTCTGCTGTGCCCTTTACCCACCCTGCACTGTATTGTTTGAGCTTAGGCATTTGTTTTGGCAGAGTTTTACACAGTTGCATCAGTGGTGTAGTATTCCCAATTGTGATAAGTCTCAATTGACTGTCAATACTTACCGTTGGTTACACAGATACGTTTCAGAAAAACAACAAATATGAGTGCGCTCCAACCTTCACCGCTCAAAGCCTCTATTTCACAATTGTCAGCGCCGACAATGACCTAAAATAGGCAGTAACTTTTTATCTCTACTTCAACTTTACACAATTTATTCCTGTCGCCCTTCGACACCTTTTCATTTACATAATACACTACACACAGACAGACTAGTCGACTTTTCACATGTATACCATGGTATTCCTTTTCACCTAGCCCCTAAAATACTGTGATTGGAGTTTGAGTCATTCCCTATCTTTATGAACTGCCTATTTAAACCCCGATTGGGGTTTTGAAATGACTCCTTCTAGACCTGCCTTGAGGTAGGAAACCGGGCTCTATAAATGCTGCTCGTTTTACTATAAATGCTCCTCTTTATATTTTAAACAACCCCCGTTACCTTTCTATGTTACCACAGTCCCATTCCCTTATTTTACCAGTCCCCTCAGTCTACTCACCATTTGCTCTTCAGCTCAAGGCCTTCGGTATCGTCTCCCCTCCTACCAATCGACCACTATCGCCTTTCCATCCGCTCAGTGCCTGTGGAAAGCAAGACCTGGTCGATGGGTCTTCTCGAACCATCCTCTGCTACCACGTGAACCCACAGGCCCTTTAAGCGAGGCAACACTATATGGGATGGATGGGGATGAGGAAGTTACTCTTACACCAATAATAAGACTGACTCAAGAAGTTGGCAAAACTTAGCTGTTTTATTTGCAATTGTCTAAAACAGAGAGTACAACGGACATCAACGGTCGTCTCACAGTATTTCTCTCAATGCGTTATAAAACACACATTTATAGTAAAAACTCATCATCATTGACGTCACACTTCATGGCAAAGTAAGAAAACCTAAGTTGGATTGTTGTTGCTCTACGGGGAACATCTATGTATACTTTCTATGCGGGATAGGTTTGTGATTGGGTCTTTCTAGTCAGATGGAAAACTATGCCCACCCCTAGTGCAAGTCATCTTCAGTGTCATAAAATATACAATGTTTCATTGGTTTTCAAACTATAGGGTTCTTTGCTACATGGCCCTCTACAATTGGTTGGCACGCTTGTACCGTTCTCGAATATTCCACTCGCTAGCAGCACGCAAGCTGGTACCCCAGGTGTTTGTGGGTGTACTTGACCATGCCTCCCCACCCAATTAACCCATCATCCACCATTACTCCTGCTGTCTGCCTATTTAAAATTGTCTTTGGACTCTGCCTTGCAAAGTATCACTGTGCTTGAGAATAGAAGGGAGTGTTAGCACAGTCTTATCTTCAGACTCGATGTAGCTTCCCAAAAGTCTATTTCCATCTACCCATGTGACAGGAGACTGTGTTTTAGCTCCTTCTTTGCCTTTAATATTATTAAATGAATAAAACCTGGCACTCATAGTGTTTTTCCATTGCACCTCAACGGGAGCTTCTCACGTTCATTGTTTTTTCTCGAATATATAACCAGTTTCTTGGCTGCCCCAACACTTGACACTGGGCCAGACAACCTTCTCGATTCTTCCTTCATCGTCAGCGATTTTTCTCTACTGCGCCACATTGTCAGCCTTTTTGCAACTGAGGTCCTTGTTTGCTAAAATGCAACGTGGAACATCAAAATCCTATACACATATATATAATGGCGGCACCGCCTGCAGTCTATTCACTTCGTATAGCCAGCCTTCATGGTTACTTAGTCTACTTGCGTTTCAGCATCCGGCTTGCATTTTCTGCAGTGCTTCTTCGCACTTGCAATCTTAATTCCGCACATGTTACTCAATTCTTTACTTCATTATCAGATTCTATAAGGTTTATATACTTTCTTCCTTGGCATCTCTTCTTGGTGCGTCACCTCTACTTCATGCAATATCACCAGTCTATTGCCTTCACCGCTTCACACTTCTTCAGGAACCTGATTTAAGAGACTGTAATTTCTCTGCAGGTACATCATATGGGGCTTTCTTAATGGATAACCTTGTTTTGAGAATTCTTCATGGGATAGGTACTACTATTGGTGTCGTGCATGTCGCATATTCCGGTTTACATCATATAGGCAAAATAGGGGTGGGACTTCCAGTAGAGGCATTTGGCTCCTCCTCTACAACACTGATCCACAACATTAATCACCCTCCAGAAATTATTGTGTGCTTGCCGATCAAGAACGAAACCTGATTGATCCGGCCCCACCAGCCGAGGGAGTAAAGGGGCGAGACGGCAGGCTAGGACTTTGGAATAAATGCGTGCATCATCATTTAAGACAGCTGTAGGCCTGTATGCTAAGCAGTCCTGCAGGTCTTTTCCAGGTTTGACAAGAGGTTAAGGTGAGAGCCCGCCATAGGGGAGGTCAAGGAGCCAGCTACTAAAAGATTGTTGAACAGCCTTGTAAGCGGTGGAACCAGTTGGGCTGCCCATTTTTTTTAAACAAGCTATTGGAAACCCATGTGGGCCATGAGATTTGCCCAAGGGAAGTGCTTGAAGGACTTTCTCCTCTTCAATTGGGTGCCAAAACCGCTGCCTATTGTCCTCCGTAATCATGGGGAGAGATAAGCCTTGAAGGTAGTGTCGCTGTTGCTTGATATCTAGAGCTTCAGTCTGAACCAGGGAAGAGTAATAGACAGTGAGGATCATCAGTTTAGCTACCTTGTCAGAACAGAGTTCACCGTCAGGGGACCTAAGCAGGGACGTCATTTCACCAAAATGCTAGGGGTAGCGGAACTGACCTAACACAACGCTGGCCCTCTGATGACATCACAGGAAGTGATGTAATTTGACCCAACCCCAAAGTGAAATCACGGGAAGTGATGGAATGTGACCCTTCACCCCATTGCAAAACAGGAAGTGGCATCACATAGCATTGTTCCTAAGTACACTGCAAAATGTGGTTACAATATCACTACAATGTGATATACATTTCATACAAGAATGGATCACCATATCTATCGTTAATATCAGTGTGTATAGGCCCATATTACCAAATTACTGTCAATGCAAGCAGACGTCCAAGGCCAAATGATATTGATGTGTTATATAGCACTTACGCTTAAGTGCTTTATATAGAACTAATGTACATACAATATCACCCAACCTTTGTTGGTACCCATTTATCAACCTCAGAAGGCTGAGCTGAGGTATTTAAGAACAGACTAAATCAGTGACACACCCTCTGAAGTGCACCTGAAATAAACATTTAATGAGTCTAACAATTATTGTTTAGAATTCCAGAAAGACAAATTATGTGTTATTCCTATTCTTTGTTATTTAGGGTCACTGCTCAAAGTGTTACACTTGTGGAACCCCCTGTTTTTTTCAAGAGGCCTGAACAAGAAAGCCAGCCACTCCAAAAACAAAGAGCCACATGGCGCTGGCCACAGCCCAGGAACTTAATTTAAAAGAAAAAAGTTGTGGTAGCATGGGAGACCCCAGGGGTCGCAACTGTGAACCCTGGCGACCCCCAAATGACATCCCTAGACCTAACACCTCTAATGTGATTCCTAATGTGTAGATGCCGCAAATTCCATGCTAAAACCCTGTTTGCTTTATTATTCCTAGAGGAGTCAAATTGTTTGGTGTGTAAAAGAGATTTGGTCACCTCCCCATAAATAGAGTCTCCAGCTCCCCTCTAGCGATCTGCAGCTGATGGTAGGTTCTCTGCAAACCCATCTCTTTGTGTTCCTGCTCTAAAGCCTGGACATGAGTCTCAAAGGTGGAGATCAGGGCATGCAATAACTTTCAATGTGCTGCAGATAGGCTAATGAACTTGCCTCTAGTCACAGCTTTACAGGCCTTCCATAAAGAATCCAAAGAAACCTCATCAGTATCATTGAGCTGGAAATATTGAATTATATGATCCTTCACTTTCTCCTTGACAATAGGGTCCCGCAACAGGACATCATTGATGCACCAGAGGGAAGGCCTGGACAGCTGATCCTGCCCTACTAAGAATGTGAGTGTGAGCAAAGCATGGTCTGAATTAATGAATGATTAATTAGGGATTCCTGTCTCTGTCATTCCTACGCAGGCCTACTCCTCTTTCAAATGCCTCATCTGCAGGCTCTCTCTCTCTCCTAGCCATTCCCTTACTGTAGCTACTATCTATCGGCCACCTGGTCATATCTCCTCCTTCCTCTCTGAGTGGGCGGACCTCTCCTCTTCCCTCCTGGTCTCGACCACTCAACTCCTCCTTCTTGGGGACTTCAACATCCACCTGGATGCTTCCTGGCCTTCCTCTGGAATCTTTCGCGACCTTTGCGACTCTCTCTCACTCTCTATTCTCCCCTCTGGCCCGACTCACTCTGCAGGGCACACTATGGATGCTCTGATCTCCTCAGACCTTCCCCTTTCAACCCCTCTAAATGCTCCTCTCTCCTGGAGTGACCTCTTTCTCCTTTCCTCCCAGCTCACCCTCTCTACGCCTCAGGCCAAGCCAACTCCATCACTGCCCCCCACCTTCTCGGTCATCCGACCAATGAAGCGTGTGTCAGTTGAGGCTTTCGCCACCACTTTTTCACGCTCCCTCCTCCTTTGGCTTACTCACACCCTGACACAGCCCTTTCCATGCTCCACTCTGCTATATCTGATGCTCTCGATGTTCTTGCCCCTGTCATGAGGATCTGCCTGAAGCCCAAAGCCCAAAGCCAAGTGCAACTCCTGGTACGACTCAGACCTTGTCACCCTCAAACGCAACTGCATGGTGGCTGAGAGGAGATGGCATGCTTTTGGTACATCCTCTTACAAACTGACCTGTCGCCTGCTCCAAAGGCAATACCGGCTCTCTGTCCTCACCAAGAAGTGAGCTCACCTCCAAGCCCGCGTCTCTGCGGCATCACAACTCGGCTGAACTCTTTAAATCTGCAAGTAACAGGCCGATCCTGCCTCCCTGGCTAACTATCGCCCAATCTCCATCACTCCTTTCCTGGGCAAACTCCTGGAAAAGCTGCCCATCTCCCAGTTCAATTTTCACACTGAATCTGTTGGTTGTCTCCATGATCATCAGTCTGGCTTTAGAGCTGCCAGAAGCATGGAAACTGCTCTCCTGAACATCCGTGAAGACCTGCTCTACAACCCTGATTCCAACACCCCCTGTGTCCTCATCTTACTTGATCTCTCTTCTGCCTTTGACACGGTCAACCATGCCATCCTGTTCAACCGTCTCTGTGATAACCTGCATATCACTGGTCAGGCCCTGGCGTGGCTGACCTCTTTCCTCTCTGATCAACCCTGCCAGGTTCAACTTGGGTCCTTCCTCCCCTCTATCCCTATTTCTACCTGTGGTGTTCCCCAGGGGTCTAACCTCTCTCCCTGGCTGTTCAACCAATACCTGGCACTTCTTGCCCAGCGCATTGCCATGCTCTGCCCCGACATCCAGTGCTATGTGGATGACACTCAGCTAATTTTCAGGCTACCTTCAGCCAGCTCTTCTCCCTCTCTCATCTCTGTGTGTGTGTCCGTCATCAAGGAGTGGTGTGCCGCCAATAATCTCTGCCTTAAAGCCAGTATGACTGAGATTCTCCTCATCGGCACACCCGTTCCATCCTTTCCTTTCACTCTCTGGCCGATCTCTCTTGGCCCTCTTCCTACTCCAACCTGTGAGGCTAAAAACCTTGGGTCATTTTCGACTCCACACTCTCATTCTCTCCTCACATCTCTGACGTCTCTAAGAAGTCACACAACTAGCTGCACCTCCTCAGAGGTATTCTTCCTTTCCTCTCCTTCCCCGAGAAACTCATTGTCTCCAGAGCTCTGGTTCTCTCTAGGCTGGACTATTGCAACAGCCTCCTTCTAAATCTGCCTGCTTCTACTCTTCGCCCTCTGCAACTCATCCAGAACAGGACTGCAAAACTTGTCCTTGGCTTCAAACCCAGGGATCGTATCTCTCCAGCTCTGAAATCTCTGCACTGGCTCCCAGTGGCTGCGAGGATTCAAAACCCTCTGCATTGTCCACAAGACATTCTGGAGCCTGGGGCCTCAATGTCATGATGCCTACCTCCAAGGAGCCAGGTCTGACGCAGCGACCCCAGAGGCAGGCATCATTTCCCCCAGGGGAGTGCCAGCGGGCCCAAGCTGGGGCCCTTTGGACGCAGTCCTGGCGCCTTAGGCGCCAGGCTCATGTTGGACCTCTGTCCTGGCGCCTTAGGCGCCAGGCTCATAAAGCTAGACATGTGTGCAAGTGTTTTCATGTGCACTTACCTGATGCAGACCATGCTGCCACATCCAGGCCCTCTTGAGGCCTGAATGGAACTACTTTACCTGTGGGACTACTTTCCACCGGGTGTGGTCGGGGAAGGATACATACCTGATCGGAGGAAGGATACACACTTGGGACTTCTTCCAAAGCTATTTAAACCACACCCGATCAGCAACTCACACTTCGCGTTGTTCTGCTCCTCGCAGCTGGACGCTCACCGTGTCAGCTCCTGCTTCTGGACTTCAGCCACGCCTGTCAGCATCCTGGGTCACCTGCAAAGGGAGACAAGAGACCTTACCAGCTAAATCTGCACCACGGAGACATCACCGACGATCCTGAAAGGGAAGACATTATTTTTAAAAGCATTTTGTTACGATCGCTGCAGCGCTGCATTTCACTCACCTTTCCTGGGTTCCTCCATCTTCAGCAGCGATCATCCGGATACACAGCCACTTCCCAGAGCCTAGAGAAAAAGACAAGAATAAGAGGTGAGAGAAGGAAGGGAATAAGACTTACCTCATTTCATTTCAGGTCTTGCCGCTTCCAGGCATTTTCCGGACCCCGGCCCCTATGGGGAAAAAAGACAAAGACATTGAATGAGCGTATGCAAAGTCAGTTCCCGAGCGCTCAACCAGAACTAACCTGCCATTTACTGGAACTGGAACTGCACGTTTCACTTCGGGTCGGTGCCATATCTCCGGCATTCCGAACCCCGGCCCCTAAGGGGAAAAAAGGACATAAACGTTAGCGCTTGCTGCAAAAAGACAACGAACATTATTATTAAGCTTGGACTTCTGAACTTGCAACAGAACTTTTACAGAGCCTTACCTGAATAGTCAAGCTTACCTGAACTCCCATCAATCCTCAATCCAGTGAAGTAATTGGGTTTCAACGCGCCCCTGCATCAGAAGCAGGATGGAGAGCTCATCCTTCCTGACCCTAAGGTGAGACTTCACGGGGAATCGTGGAAGGGGATCGTGGAGGGTTGGAAGAGAGTGGGAGGCTTGATCATAACTCAGTCAGTAGGTAAAACTCCCTTTTCACGCACAGGGGAATATTCCTGCGAGCCGGAGAAGCCAGAGTAGAGGGCCCTTCCTGTCCATCTTCAGAGTCCTGCGTTTCACCATTGAAGAAGCATCAGCACTCGAAGCCAGACCTGCGCCTCCGTGGGAATCAGGTGAGCGTTACAGAGCGCGAAGCCTACCCACAATTTCCCACCCGGGCGCTATGGAGACTTCCGAGACTGGCCAGCTGGCCCAGCTTTTGGGGGAATTACGGGCAGAGGTGCACTCAGCCCGCCAGGAGACTAACGCTCTCAAAAGAGAACTGATCTTATCCAAGGAAAGAACAGATGACCTAGCCAAAAGGTTATTACAGGCCCAGGCAGGGCACACTCCTTTACCTAATTCCGGAGACATTTCCACATCAATGGGTTTGAGTAACCCGGTACAAATTAATCTACCTGGACACATGCCTTTGGCCCCGCCTGAACGTTTTGCAGGGGATCCCAAGAAATATGCCGTCTTTATGAACCAATGTCGTTTACACTTTCTATGCAGACCCGGAGCCTTCCCTAACGACCAGACCAAGGTAGCCTTTATACTATCTTACCTCAGTGGTAGTGCTGCCGATTGGTCTATTCCATTGGTAAATCAGGATGATCCCATTCTCCAGAATTTTCAGGGCTTCCAGGCCAGCATGGAAAGATTGTTCGCTCGACACTCTCAAGGACAGGCCCTTGATAACGAACTGCTATCCTTACAACAAGGTAATCAGGATCTTCTGTCCTACATAGCCACCTTTAACAGACTGGTTGTGGAAACTGAATGGCCAGAAAGCAAAAGGATCACATTGTTTCATCGAGGCCTGCGCAGAGAGCTTGAGGCGGTTCTAGCTCAGATAGTAAACCCACCCCAGGTCTGCGCAGACTACATAGACTTGGTAGTTCAACTTGATCACAGACTTCAAAATAGAAAAGCAGATCGGTTCAAGTATGAAAACCGAGCACCAATCAAAACCCACGCTAACTCCAAGAGTACCGACGTATCTGAACCTATGCAAATCGGTGGTGTTAAAGGACCATTAACGCAGAAAGAACGAGAGAGAAGGCGGCAAATGCAACTTTGTCTGTATTGCGGGACTTCCGGTCACTTTCATCTAAATTGTCCAGTTAAACCGCTTAAGAAGGTGGTTGGAGCTACTGATAACGAATTAGTGACACCTGATTCGGGAAACGACCTAGCCCGGCAAGCGTAGGGGTCCGCCTGCCGAGCTTGAAAACTAACTCTTTGACCTCGCATTTTGTCATGCCAATGGTGCTCGTAGACCCAAAACAGCCTCAGCAGTTGCATGCTATAAAAGCATACATCGACAGTGGAGCTATTGGAAATTACATAGACCGTGAATTGGCTTCCAGGATTAAGCTTCCTCTCCGCCCGAAAGTAACTCAAGATGTCATTACTACAGTAGATGGAACCGAAATAGCCTCAGGGCCTGTAACGCATTCCACTGTTGAAGTGACACTGGTGGGTCAGGATGGACATAGGGAAGCAATCGTGTTTGATGTGATCAAGGCCCCACAATTTCAAGTAATTCTTGGAATTCCTTGGTTAGAAACACATAATCCCAGAATTGACTGGCGAGCAAAGAAGATAAGTTTTCCTGATTGTGAACCAACTTGTTATCCAAGAAATCCAGCTATGGGTCTAGCCTCAGCAACTTCCACCCCTGTACAGCTACCGTCAGAATACCAAGAATTCCAAGACGTTTTTTCAGAAAGAACAGGCTAACACGTTACCTCCCCATCGGTCTTATGATTGCCAAATCGATCTGGTACCCAATGCTCAACTACCTTGTAGTAGGATTTATGCTCTTACGGAACCTGAGAACCTGCATTTGCGTCAGTATTTAGATCAGTACCTAGCCAATGGTTTTATTCGCCCGTCCAAGTCTCCTGTCTCTTCAGCTCTGTTCTTCGTGCCGAAAAAAGAAGGCGACCTTAGAACGTGTATAGACTATCGCGCCCTAAATCAAATAACGATTAAGAATCGTTATCCTCTGCCCTTGATCCCTGAGCTTATCGACCAGGTGAAAGACGCTTATGTGTACACCAAGTTAGATCTCCGAGGAGCTTATCACCTGGTGCGCATAAAAGAAGGCGACGAATGGAAGACTGCATTCCGCACCAAGTTTGGGCTCTTCGAATATCAGGTGATGCCCTTCGGTTTGTGCAATGCACCTGCCGCCTTTCAGTACTTTATGAATGATGTTCTTCGGGAACTTATCGATGTCTGTGTCATTGTTTACATTGATGACATCCTGGTGTACTCTTCTTCAGAATCTGAGCACAGAAAACATGTTAGGGCAGTTCTTGAGAAACTGCGCCAGCACAGATTATTTGCAAAACTCGAAAAATGCGTTTTTCATACCACAGAAGTTGAGTTTCTCGGATTCATCCTGACACCTCAAGGAGTCCGAATGGACTCGCGAAAGGTGGACGCCATCCTCAAATGGCCATCTCCAAGCTCGGTGAAGGGAGTTCAGAGCATGCTCGGCTTTGCCAATTTCTATCGAAGATTCATCCCGGAATTTTATCGAACAGTCCAACCCATCACCGCTCTCCTAAAGAAAAACAAACGCTTCGAATGGACTCTTGAGGCCGAACAAGCCTTCCAGGACCTGAAAACCAAATTCACCTCTGCACCTGTATTGAAGC
The DNA here is from genome assembly GCF_040938575.1 of Ambystoma mexicanum. Taxonomy (NCBI): domain Eukaryota; kingdom Metazoa; phylum Chordata; class Amphibia; order Caudata; family Ambystomatidae; genus Ambystoma; species Ambystoma mexicanum. The sequence continues at coordinate 1,457,925,248 of NC_090921.1, forward strand.
ACCCGCACCCAGATCTCCCGTACATAGTGGAAACCGATGCATCCAGTTCGGCCATGGGAGCTGTCCTGTCGCAAAGAGACCCAAAAACTAACCAACTACACCCAGTGGCCTTTTGGTCCAGAAAATGTTCTCCTCCTGAAATCAACTACGCAATCACCGATAAAGAGTTACTGGCCATCAAATCTGCTTTCAAGGCTTGGCGTCACTACCTTCTCGGGGCAAGACACACCATCACCGTAATTACGGACCACAGAAACTTACAGTATTTAAAAACGGCCAAAGCTCAATCTTCACGACAACTCCGATGGGCTCTATTCTTTACGGAATTTGATTTTGTAATTACCTATCGCCCCGGCTGCAAGAATGGAAAAGCGGACGCCTTTTCCCGGATTGGCATGGAAGAACCTAATTCGAGCTTAGAACCTGTGCCCATCATACCTGAGCAAAGAATCTTAGGCTTAACTTCATTGCAAACTATTGAGGACATCCAAACGCAAGTAAAACAACTTCTAGACTCTTCAACCTTACTGGAATGGAGTCAAAAGGGTCCTCATTACACCGTTAAGGATGACTTACCCTACTTCCAGGAGCGGTTGTTTCTGCCAAGTAAAGAATTGCAAGAACTTGTTATTGCCCATCATCATGAATCTTTAATGGAAGGACACCCTGGTATCGCTAAAACGGAGGAAAAAATCAAACGCCACTTCTGGTGGCCTTCTTGGAGAAAAGACATAAAGTCTTTTGTACTGTCTTGTGGAATTTGCGCCCAAAACAAGGCTCAAAAGAAAAGGCCAGCCGGCCTACTTCAACCCTTGGATATTCCACCGGCGCCATGGCACACCCTGTCAATAGACTTTCTAACAGATCTGCCTCCTTGTGCTGGTTACAACACAATCCTTGTAATTGTGGACCTATTCTCCAAAATGGCCCACTTTATCCCTTTAAAGGGTTTGCCTTCAGCTTCCACCTTGGCCAAGGAATTCCTGGAGAATATAGTTTGCATACATGGTTTCCCTTCCATATTAGTCTCGGATCGTGGAAGTCAATTTATCTCACATTTTTGGAAGAAGTGTTGTCAACTAGCACAAATAGATGTGCGGTTATCCACCAGCCACCACCCCCAGACCGACGGACAAACCGAGAGAACCAATCAGACTCTCGAGCAATATCTTCGGTGCATGTTACACCAATCCGAGTTAAATTGGAAAGACATCCTTTGGATCGCAGAATATGCATACAACAATTCAGTGCATTCTGGAACCGGACAAACCCCCTTTTATACTTTGTATGGTCACCATCCTCGGACCTCTGACCTAGATCCACCTCTGACCCTGGAAATGCCCGCAGTAAATCATCTGCATTCCACAATAACCCGAGCCTTCAAAGAAGCTGCAACTCATTTACAGCAAGCCAAGAAAAAGTATAAAGAAAACGCTGATTTGCACCGAAGTAAAACTCCTCCTTACCAAGTAGGAGACCAGGTATGGCTAGCAACAAAACATTTACCCCTCAAGGGCCCGCAAACCTTCAATCCCAGATTCATAGGACCTTATCCCATCAAAGCTATAATCAACCCAGTGGCCTTTAAACTGGATCTACCGTCCAACATGCGTATTCATCCAGTTTTTCATGCATCACTTTTGAAGCCAGTACAACCAGGAACCCGATTGTCCAAGCCTCCAGATCCAGTTCAAATTGAAGGGGAATTAGAATTCGAGGTTAAAGACATTTTAGACTCCAAGGTGGTAAAGTCGAAACTCTTCTATCTTGTTGACTGGAAGGGATATGGACCTCAAGAGAGATCGTGGGAGCCTAGTAACCATGTCCACACACCTCGATTAGTACAAAGGTTTCACCGGAGATTTCCGAACAAGCCCAAACCCCCGGAGGGAAGAACCTTGGGAGGGGCCTTGAGGGGGGGTACTGTCATGATGCCTACCTCCAAGGAGCCAGGTCCGACCCAGCGACCCCAGAGGCAGGCATCATTTCCCCCAGGGGAGTGCCAGCGGGCCCAAGCTGGGGCCCTTTGGACGCAGTCCTGGCGCCTTAGGCGCCAGGCTCATGTTGGACCTCTGTCCTGGCGCCTTAGGCGCCAGGCTCATAAAGCTAGACATGTGTGCAAGTGATTTCATGTGCACTTACCTGATGCAGACCATGCTGCCACATCCAGGCCCTCTTGAGGCCTGAATGGAACTACTTTAAATGTGGGACTACTTTCCACCCGGGTGTGGTCGGGGAAGGATACATACCTGATCGGTGGAAGGATACACACTTGGACTTCTTCCAAAGCTATTTAAACCACACCCGATCAGCAACTCACGCTTCGCGTTGTTCTGCTCCTCGCAGCTGGACGCTCACCGTGTCAGCTCCTGCTTCTGGACTTCAGCCACGCCTGTCAGCATCCTGGGTCACCTGCAAAGGGAGACAAGAGACCTTACCAGCTAAATACTGCACCACGGTGACATCACCGATGATCCTGAAAGGGAAGACATTATTTTTAAAAGCATTTCGTTACGATCGCTGCAGCGCTGCATTTCACTCACCTTTCCTGGGTTCCTCCATCTTCAGCAGCGATCATCCGGATACACAGCCACTTCCCAGAGCCTAGAGAAAAAGACAAGAATAAGAGGTGAGAGAAGGAAGGGAATAAGACTTACCTCATTTCATTTCGGGTCTTGCCGCTTCCAGGCATTTTCCGGACCCTGGCCCCTATGGGGAAAAAAAACAAAGACATTGAATGAGCGTATGCAAAGTCAGTTCCCGAGCGCTCAACCAGAACTAACCTGCCATTTACTGGAACTGGAACTGCACGTTTCACTTCGGGTCGGTGCCATATCTCCGGCATTCCGAACCCCGGCCCCTAAGGGGAAAAAAGGACATAAACGTTAGCGCTTGCTGCAAAAAGACAACAAACATTATTATTAAGCTTGGACTTCTGAACTTGCAACAGAACTTTTACAGAGCCTTGCCTGAATAGTCAAGCTTACCTGAACTCCCATCAATCCTCAATCCAGTGAAGTAACCTGGTTTCAACGCGCCCCTGCATCAGAAGCAGGATGGAGAGCTCATCCTTCCTGACCCTAAGGTGAGACTTCTCGGGGAATCGTGGAAGGGGATCGTGGAGGGTTGGAAGAGAGTGGGAGGCTTGATCATAACTCAGTCAGTAGGTAATACTCCCTTTTCACGCACAGGGGAATATTCCTGCGAGCCGGAGAAGCCAGAGTAGAGGGCCCTTCCTGTCCATCTTCAGAGTCCTGCGCTTCACCATTGAAGAAGCATCAGCACTCGAAGCCAGACCTGCGCCTCTGTTGGAATCAGGTGAGCGTTACACTCAATACCTTCAACTCTCTCTTCCTAAATATCTTCCTTCTCGAGCTCTTTGCTCATCTGCCTCCAATTCCCTCAGGGTCAGTCGCTTCTCCAAGCAACAAGTTGTTGGTAGATCTCTTTCTTTGGCTGAGGCCTCCCTCTGGAACAGCCTCCCTGCCTCCCTGAAACTTGAGGAGAATCATCTCTGGTTCTGGAAGCACCTCAAAACCTCTCTCTTTGCTTCTGCTTTTTCTCCTCCTCTCCCCTGCTGACTCTCCTGGCTGAAACGGCACTGTTTACCTGGCCACCCTCTGATCTCGGGCCCAGGTCCCCTCCCCTGCCAGTCACTCACCTGCACTTCCTTCCTTGCAAACCCCGCACTTGGGGACTGTTTCTGTATCCCTAAAGTCCCACTACCAGCACTTGACACCTGATGTCTACACTTACCCTTGCACTTGCCACCAGCAGGCTGTACTTTTACTTCTTGTTATTTATTCTTTTATTCCATGTACTGCACTGCCCCTCCCCGTTGCCCCTGTACTTTCCCCCTTCCCCCTCCCCATGCACTTGCGTGATCTGAATGACACCTGGCCTAGTAGGATTGTTGTCTCTGTCTTCCCTCTGTTCCCCCTCCCTTGCCTTGTCGCGCCTTGAAACACCTGTGTAGAGGCGCGTTATAAATGCCATGTCATATCATATCATGTAGGTGTCGCCAGGAAGCCTCCATACCCAAATCAAAAACCCCCTGCGAGAGAGAAGCCACAGAACGGATACATGCAGAGGAGGCCACGAAAAGCGATCCCTAAGCCGATCCATTATAGCGTTGAAATCACCTCCAAGAAATAATTCCCCATCTGCGAACTGGGCTATGGTCTGAAAAAGGCAGTCGAAGAACGAGCATTGGTTATCATTACGGCCATAAATAGAGAGAAAAGTGACAGGAGACCCATTCAAGTTTCCAGAGAGACCCATATATCCTCCCTCTTTGTCAGAGAGCACCCATCTTTTGACGAAGGGCGATTTTGCATTCAGCAATATGTCCACACCTCTCTGTTTAGTACCCACAGTGGCAAAGAACTGACGAGGGAACCTATGAGAAGTCAAACTCCATTTGTTGGACTGCTTCAGGTGGATCTCTTGAAGGAGAACCACGTCGGGATAGTAGTGAGCAAGACGATGAAGCAGCGCTTTCCTCTTAAAGGGGGAGTTAAGTCCCTGTGTATTAATGGAGAGAATTTTAACAGACAATGGCATGTATACTAAGAGAACACTTGAGACAACCAACCCAAGATAGCATATAAATCTGAATAGATCCAGTGTGATACACTAGACAACAGACCTTCCACCAAAGAAAAAAACACTCACCTCCCATTTTGAGGGCTAGAGGGAAGCCCACTGAAATCCCCAATTTTAGAATCAGACTGCTCCCCATAGAGAACCACCTTGGAGAACCACACCGAACACGTGTGTCACATGCATACAATTCTTACTCTTCCAGGGACAAAGCATATAACTGTTGAACAAATGAAACAAGAAAAAAAAAATTGGCAAGTGCATGGAAAAAATCAACATGGCTAATATGGCCCCCAAACATGACCAGAAAAACTATGGTGATCTTTAGCCAAAATGAAGTATATTGCCTATATAATCCAGGGGGTGGGGGTGTAGCTCCTAGAGCAGGGGGAAGGCACAGTGGCTGAAACAAATCTGTTGATGATAGGGGGGCGCCATTCATAAACCATCAAAGACATATGCATCGCTGGGGTCCCTCGAGCCCACTAACTCAGTCAAACGAATCCATGGTGAGAGTCCCGACAGCAGTCTTTCAAACCAACGAGAGGGAAGCAGATAGGTGCTCAAGATGGGCTCCCTCCTGATTCTTTGCAAGGGATCTCTGTGCTTCTGCCTCTGTCTGTCAGGGTTCGTCAGAGGTGTCCTCCAGAGAAGAGACATGAGCATTCTGGTAGTCGAAGAGGAGCTTAAAGGGGAACCCACATCTGTATGTAATGGCGTGATCAAACAGCCAAGTGGTAACAGGTTGCATCCGCTACCTCTTCTGCAAAGTAAGTTGGGCCAGGTCTTGGAAGATGCAGACTTTTGCACCACGAAAGATGTACTGCGGGAACCCTCTAGATTCCTTCATGTGAAAAAAATGGACTCTAGTGAGGACATCTGGAAGATACACCTTACTTTTTTGATATGGGGAGAGTACCCGATGTGTGCGGTCAAGGATCATGTCTGCATCGTTCAAAAGGCCTAAGATCTCATGGAAAAAATCCTGTACATATGGCATAAACTGGGTGTCAGAGACAGATTGCGGGATCCGTCGCAGCCGTATGTTGTTCCGCCTTGAACTGTTCTCGCCGTCTTCAATCTTCAATAGCTCCTGCTGTTCTTCCAGGGAGTCCAGGCGCTGCTCCATGTCTGATTGATCGTTGGAAAGCTCCATGACTGAGCACTCTATGTCCGTCAGCCTGTCCCCCATTGATTCCATGCTTTTACTAATCTCAGACATGGCCTCTGTGAAATCTGCTCTACATGACAACATTTCTTGTTTGAGCTCTGTCAGCATCTCAGTTTTCAAAGTTTGGAGGAGAAGAGCAATATCCGCCTTCCTGGCTGGCATAGGTGTGTCTTCCTTATCCATCATGTCCTTGGAGACCCTAGAGGAGATGACCTGCACCAGCTCATGTTGGCCCTGTGTAGTCAAAAATTCTTTGATGTCCAAGGATTTGGATTTCTTCAACTTGCCCGAAGACATGGTAGAGCCAAGGAAGGAAGAGGAGGGCACCCCTAAGATTGAACTCGTGAACAGTACAAAGGCTAGGTGAATCTGCACAGTAGTGACATTAGAAGTGCCTGGTTAACAAACAAAAGTACCCCCAGCACGAAAATGGCAGAAAAGGGGGGTCCATGGCCTGCTAGAACTCAAGGTGATAAAATTCCTGCAAACTAGCGGAGGCAGCAGTGGCACCATAAAGTATATATGCAATCAATTGTAGAAGGTTCTGCAGCAGCAGAGTGAAAAGGCACTACAGGCAGCCGTGAGACGTTCCAGCCATCAGAACCATTGCTACATGGCTCCACGTAGCATTCAGATTCCAAGCGTAAATGGAGACACCTTATTGCATGTTAAGTAGGTCAAGTTTACTAATGCTGTTAAATGTAGCTGCCCAGCTTGCACTGTGAGAGCTGGGCGTCTGCTTTATCTGAGGCAGCAAATTGGGACCTAGTAGAAAAGGCACCGGCAAAAGGGCTTTAGCTAGCTTCTCTCACGCACTCAAAGCCTGTCTTCGCCCCTACAGTATTAGGGTTTTAATTTGTGGCGCAAAGGTGTTTTAATTAGAACAGCCGGGTGAAAAGCAGTGTCAGATGCAAAACCCTCATCATTCAAAAAGGCTGCCATATTCCCTGGTGCAAAGCTTCAATTTTGCCAGTCACAGTCAGGCTTTGGAAGCAATACACAACGAAGAATATCACACACTGAGGCTTTCCAATAGTGGCCAGTGAGTAGTGCAGACATCACACAGTGAAGGCTCCCTCATGTCGAGAGGCATTAGCGGAGGTCAGACCAGCTGGCTACCATCATCTCATTTAGACACAATATTTTCTTTGCCACTGATTCAAATGGAGCTTGTAAGCGGGCCGGGTGCTAATGTTGTTTGCAGCCGAGCCTGGATCTCCCAGGGCTCAGCCGTGTCGATGCCCCTCCTCCACTCCACCGCTGTTGATCATGCGGCGCCCAAACCAGAACCAGGCCGAAGCATCATAACGACCGCCCTCCACTCCACTACATCAGGTAAGGATAGCCCAGTGTCCCGGTGCCCCCCGCTTCCACGCTGCTCTTCTTAGCTGCACTGGACAGACAGATCTCGCTCACCACCCGGTCAGCAGCAAAGTGTGACAGCACAGAGGTGGCAGCACAGAGGTCACAATGGTGGGGGACAGCTTGCCAATGGGGGCACCTTCATGCCCCAAACGTGCACAGGAATAGCGCAAGTGGGTCCTCCACTCGGTGGCACCTTCGCCGACTCTGCATCTGAGGAGGAAGAGGAAAGGCCGCCACAGCCCTGCCCACAATGAGGAGCCGATGCAGAGAGCGTCTACATGGATCTCTGACTAAGTCACGCCCCCCATCACGCAGTTCATAATAAGACCAGATAGGAGCTGTTTTACGTGCTCAAAGAGTCTGTTGGTAGTGAGATGACAAGCAGTTGATCTGGTCAAGTGTGGGAATTGTAAGAATATATATGTCAGGCAAGTACATCTCCTCGGGTTCTGTCACTATCAAAGCTTGTCCTTGGTCAGACCACTCTTTTGTCAAAACTGTTATATTTCGGCTTATTAAGCCTATCAAACTACACCCTAAGTCTAAGAGAATAACTAGCAGAAATGTTAAATGTGTTAAAGGCGATGACCTTAATAAGTGTATTGAGCCCATCATGGAACTTACTCATGATTCCTACTTACCTGGTCTTATTGTTCAAACCTATAATCAACATCTCACAAGTTTTCTAGACACCATTGTGCCATTAAAAACTAAACTTGTCAGGGATAAGTTTCAGAAACAGGTGGGGTACACTCTCGCCCTAGCCCAGTTGAAAATTGAGAGACAGCGACTTGAAAGGGCTTGGGTAAATACCCCTCAACAGAAAATAAGGAAGCCTGGAAACGTATTCAACATCAATATAGAATCCAAGTTTTTGAGACAAAAAAACTACTTCAACAGAGAAATTGAGTCGCCAGATAATAAGATAATAATACCCAAAAACTGTTTGAGATCTACTGCAGCCTGGAAAAACCAAAACTTTCTTCTCAGCAGTTCTTTCCCACAAATGACTACTGTACTAAAGTGCAACAAGCAGTTGCTAACAAAACATCCTTGGCCCCTTCTAAGATCGCTCGCTCTTTGGGCTCTCATAACCCCTTCTCGTCCCTGAACGTGCAAGATGGACCATACCAGGCTCCATCTTTCTCTTTCTTGCACATTACGGCTGATGAGATGATTGTGCTATTGAGGCAAATGCGTCCCGCTGCATGTGCTTGCGAGATTTTGCCCTCTAATATTATTCTCCAGCATCCAACTATCTTTGCTCCTTTCTTGGCTATATTTGTGAATTCCTCCTTCACCCATTGCACAGTTCCTGATGTCCTCAAACAAGTTGTGGTGTCACCCTTAATGAAGAAACTTGGGCCTGATCAGAATAATCCTAGCAACCTATTCCCTATAACTAATACCTTGTTCCTATTGAAGATCTTAGATAAAACTGCTGCTACCCAGTTTTAGAGACATTTAGAAAGTAACAACATTCTTCACCAAAAGCAATCTGGGTTCCGCTCATCTTATAGTACTGAGACGGCCTTGCTGAACCTGCAACCAAATATGCTAAGAATCATGGAAAATGGCCAATCAGGTCTGCTAATACTGTTGAACTCATCGGCGGCGTCCAATTTGCTTAAACATTCTTGCCTTCTAAAACACCTCCGCTCACATGGGCTTTGTTCTAATGATGCCACCAATTGGATTGCTTCATTTCTTCAAAACAGGAAATCAGGAGTTTGCTGCGGGGAGGCAACTTCAGCACCTGATGTCATCATGTATGGTGTTTCACAGGGTGCCTGCCTATCCCCTGCACTGTTTAATCTTGATATCAGGCCATTTTGTGATCTCCTGGCTACTCTGGAGGTCGGATTCTCCAACTATGCCAATGAAACGCAGCTCATCATGAAACTAAGAAGTGACTATGTCAACGACTCAGCTCGGTTCAACCTCATCTAGAACCATATTAATACTTGGTTGAATTTGAATTCAGTGTGTCTCAATCCAGTAAAAACAAAATTGATGATCTTTGGATCTTCCCAAGCCAGAGCAAAACTCAGTGGAGACTACCGTAGCATGCCCATTGACAACAACCTTGAGGGTTGAAGATAAAGTAAAAACCCTTGGGGTTTATATGAATGCGGCTGTGAATGCTGAAGCTCATGTACAGAATGTAGCTACAAATGCACAATACCACCTTAAAGTATTAAAGCAAGCCAAACCATTCTTGAACCAGAAAAATAGGTCCATCCTGTTAAGGCAATAATTTTGCCTCGTTTGGATTATTGTAATGCCTTACTTCTTCAGGTGAGCGTTAACAATATATGCTACCTTCAAATTCTACAAAATGATGCAATTCGCTTCATTCATGATGTCCCAAAAAAGGATCATGTTTCTAATGCTAGAAGAGAACTTCACTGGGTGCCTGTGACAGCCAGGATCAGATTTAAGGCTCTTACGCTGACACATAAATGCTTGTTTGGTAAGGCGTCTTGGTACTTGAAGGAACTGAATAAACCACATGCCCCTCTAAAATCGCTTTGCTCAAGTACAATCCGACTTTTGACGTACCAAGCACTAAAAAGAGTAGTGGTCTCGGTAAAGCTTTCCATGTTTTATCGGCCCAACTTTGGAATAAGTTACCGCCAGTCCTAAGGCATGAAACCAATCAATCGATCTTTATGAAACGATGGAAGACCCCCCTCTTTGATTATTGCCACCGGCTTCTTCCCCCTGTCTTGGTCATGTTGTCCCGTTTCTTAGTGCATTGTGTTTATGTTATATAAATAAAATAAATAAAGTACATTGGCATGCCATACAGAATTTCATAAGTTATTTTACCATCAAATTTGATTGACGTGGTAAATTATTTATATTTCTCATTACCAAAGTCATGTGATCTACCCAGTTTCCCCTAGAGGAAAGGAGGAATGTTGCTAGGGCCCATTTTATAATTCCATTTGCTTTCTCAATGATACCTGCAGCAAAACACATAGGCGAATTACAAGATTCATGGCCCTGCTTGATAAAGCTTCTCTCAATGCTTTGCCTGAAACCATTGGCCTATTGCCAGCTTGGTGTGTTTTAGGTGCTGTCATAACTACTAGGAATCTCAAAACCTTTATAACCTCCTTACAACCAGCTTAGCTATAGGGAACAATCCAGGTAAATCTAGTTATTTCTTGGGTCTACTACAATTAACAAGTATTTGTATTTAATTGCTACCAACTGACCAACGTGATCCATTAACATGTTTTCAAATAGTACTGTTGCCTTCACTGGAGGGGTTTCTTTTGGCTTAATGGTGTGATCAATTGTGGTTTGCAAACCTGTTGAGCAATTGCCAATATACTGTTTACATCATTTCTCAGCTCTGTCCATCAGCATCTAGCCATTAAAATCGGACTTTTCGCTAATATCCAAATGTGGGCAGTAGTAGCCATTCCTGCACGAGCAGCACATTTTTATTTTAATCCATCCTGTTTATTTGAAAGTGCCCTTTTAACAGGGTCCCCAATTTTGTGTGTAATTGTGAATATTGCTGTGTTGTCTTTCAGACAATAGGTATAAGTGTTAGGGAATCCTTTCGGTTAGGGCAGCTTGCTTCCAGGCATGTTTTTATGTCCTCATCAATGTGTGAAGTGGAGATGTCATAGCTGTACCACACATCCTTTAGCCTGACTCTAGCAGATAAGTCCGCTAGTGCATTACCACTACTGCATAATGAATGTGTTCTGTCTGCTTTATTGGGCACAACCCGAACAAGGGCATTTACGTTTTTGATGATCCAAACTTTTATGCCAAAGCTGTTTAAATACTATTGATTTCCGTTTATAATAGTTAAACACATTTTGAAACAGAAACAATAAGTGTAGGCTTGTGTGGAACAACTAAATAAAACTGGAGGGAAATCAAGTATATCTATAGGTTACAAGGGAGCAAACCTGACATATCTTGTGGGTAAATATAACAACACAGGCTCCCGCACCTGAAATAGGTTTGGACACTCAATTAATTGGATACTTAGAAGTCATTACACTGGAAAAGGCAGTTCTAGACAGTGACTCCTAGAAGTTCATGGAAAATACAACCTGACTTCATTACTGGTTCTGTTAAAAAATTATTTAATATAAAACATACAAAGTTAAAAAAAAAAACCTATACAGAAAGATTAATATATCAGAAAAGTAACACAATAACAAAGTCACAAAGTAGTAAAGTGACTAGTGCTTCCACAAAAGTGCTATGTGCTAGTCACCAAATAGCTGACAAGGTGCAAAATACGCAATTGAATTGTATCTCTCTCTTAGATACAATATAGACTCAAAGTGTACATGTAAGCAAATATACTCTTTGTTCAATCTTCATATCAATTCAACCTTTTTAGCAAACAAAAATCACACACGGTACATAAATTGAGACCTTCATCAATAAGTAAGTGTCTCTCAACATGGTGTCTTAGTCAAAGCATATCTGAAGTACACCTGGGGAGTATTTTACTCCTCAAAGCAGACACTTGGCATTAGTGTTTGTAATAACCCTACATGTTTCGTTCCTATAGTCCTTAGGGTTAGTATTTGGAACTTCTTCAGGGGGGTGTGGATGCTGGGGTAGGACGAACCACCCACAGTCGAAATTATGATGGTCACTTGGTTGTACTTAGCAAATCGAGCCTGTCGTCACAGTGTGGAGTCCTTGATAATGATTTCTTAAAGGACAATTCAAAGAGATAAATGTCCTCAAATCTTGTTTTCAGTACAAGAGGATAAATCCAGGCCAAACCTAAACATTAAAACAAAACCACATCTTAATTAGTGTGGTTGTTCAAACAAGTACATTAGTAGTCGTTACTATTTTGAAAAATGCACTTGTACAGATTGCTTACCATTTTCTAAGTTATGGTAAGTAATTCTATGGTGCTGCCTTAATTTCTTAGTGTCGCAGTCACCGGGGGAAATCCCTGTAAACATACAAAAACAAAACACAACATCCTCTAATCCCTGTATATGTTCTAGTCTGTACTGATGCTCATTATTTAGACTGGTGGTCAAGGCTAGGAACAAGGAAGTTGCTCCGCGCCATCGAAAACGGGCTATTCCGAGGCTAATATATATATTAATAGTCATAGATTATAAAGTGAAAAGACACTTAAGAGCGTGTGTAATTGTTACCTTGGATTAGGGAAACTCGTGGACGCCAGGTCGATGCGACTGCTGCTCCGTACGTCGCAGCAGGAATCAAACTACTGCTGTTAGGGCGTGTGCGCTAAGAGTTGTACACGGGTATAAACTGCGCATGTGCAGTAGAAGCTGACACTAGGTTGTATTACGAATGGTGTTGTGAGTACTCAAAGTAGCTACAGAATTAGTGGCAAAACTCATGTGATTGCGCCATGATCTCGGCACAACCAGAGACAGAAAGGGGAATTAATGAGGATCTACACAAAGGGTAGATATGCGTCGGAAAGCCTGTACATTTTCGAAAAATTCGGGCGCTACACATGCTCGGTGCTAAGGCATGTAGGTTGCTACTTCGTTGTCATGGTCACCCCACACACTACGGGTTGATCTAATAGGCTGCTGCGCATGTGTACTCAGAGGAATACTAATCTCTAATGTTATACGTGGAGCTTCTCAAGGCCATTAGTTATACGGAACCTACAGATGATTGAAGTAAGGCTCGCAAGCTCAGGTATACTGTGAGTGCAGTGATAGTAATTAATATCATAATGCTGATGTATTATAAATCTCTCGCAAGATTTTGGTGTACATACAGGTGTAGAATACATTGAATAAATCAGATGGAATGAGTCTCGGGAGAATTGAATCAACTAGACAATGGGATGTTAATTATGGATGCAACGTGTTTAATTGGAGAAATATCAAAGTCACTATATCAGTATATATACAGGCAGTTGAAGTCATCTTCCAGTCAAATATTTTTATACTGGAAATCTAATATAGCCCATTTATACAAGAACACCGGTCACGGGAAATTCTAGTCAGTGGCATGCCCCATCACAGATGTGGTCTCTGCTACTAGTGTGTCTTATTTAATGAATACACTCCAATCAATGTTCTCGTTCAATCCTTTGGGATAACCTTTCGTTAAGAAAATCATTTTTTGTTCTTGGAAACTCAGCTTGTGTCTATCATTGTTAGAATCTTGGGTTTGTTCAATTTTCATGACGACTGTCCATCTTAGGTCTTCCGGTTTGTGTCCCAAGCTTGCAAAGTGGCCCACTAACGGTGCATTAGTGGTGTTGTTCCTAATGCAACTTTTGTGTTCGCCTATCCTGACCTTAATTTTCCTTTCAGTCTTGCCACTGTACAGTCTGTTGCAAGGGCACCAAATAGCATACACCACCATTATGGAATTGCAATTTGTAAGGACTCTTTGTTCCCATCTCTTTTTGAGGCTTAGATCGATATCTTTAGATCTGATTGTTTGGGCACAACAATTTCAGTGGCCACAAGGGCTATGTCCTGTTGCCCTTGGTAGACCCCAACTCTCAGTTAGTGTAGGTTGCGCATTAGATTTATGGACCACATCATTTCTAGTTACTAATTCCTTTAGGTTTTTACTCCTGCAAAAGGCACACTTTGGTGTAGATAGTGGGCACTCTCCCTTTTCCAGTATATGCCAGTTGTTTTTAACAATCTTTGTGATGGCATTTGAAAGTGGATTATATGTGCTAACAAACACTATGTTATCATCATTCACTTTTTTCTCTCTATATTCCATGATGGCGTCTCTGTTGTTGTTGGACGCCCTTTTGTAAGCTGTCTTGACAATTCTTTTAGGGTAACCCCTTTGAATTAAATTGTGTTTCAAATTATCTGCTTTTTTCACAAAATCTCTTTTTGTACTGCTATTACACTTCATGTGTAAAAATTGGCCAACCGGTAAATTTTGTCTTGTGTGTTTTGGATGGAAGCTGGAATAAAGTAGCATAGAGTTCTTATCTGTTTCTTTATGGAAAGGTTTGACATGGAGTATTGACTGTTCTTTGTTCACATAAATGGTCAAATCCCAAAAATTAACTGCTTCAGAACTCACAGTTTTAGTAAATTGCAAAAAGAGATTTTGTGAGTTCAGCCAGAGTACAAACGCATCAAAATTCAACATGTCACCTGTCCAAGTCATAAAAATATTGCTGATAAACCTCTTCCAAAGTCGGATTTTTTTTCTTTATGGATTGAGGTTAGTCATGATGGTATGGACTTCGATAGTTTCTGCATACAAATGTGCAAGTGTTGGTGCCACAGCTGACCCCATAGTAGTATCATGTATTTGCTTGTAAAAACAGATCATTGAACATAGAGTAATTTTCACATAGTGCTATCTCTGTGCACCACAAAATAAATGAATTAGGGGTTTTGCCTGTGGTTCTAGAGGATAACAGCTTCTCTTCTACCATACTCAATGTTGCTGCCTGTGGAATCTTAGTATATAATGAGACAACATCTAGGGTAACGAGTAGATCGTTGTTATTAATCTTAAACCTTTCCACCAATCTGATGTCTTGAATATAGGATGCCATTTATTTCACATATGGACTCAAAAAACGATCTGCGAATTTAGATAGAGGTTCTAAAAGGGAGCCACAACCAGACACTATGGGTCTACCTGGGGGGTCGCCAAGGTTTTATGGACCTTGGGCAGAGTATAAAATTTTGGGACGCTAGGATGTGAGGGCGTCAAGTATTCTGTCTCTTGCCTAGAGATCCACCCTCTTTCTTCAGCTTTTGCTACTTTAACATTGATCAGGGATTGTAATCTCTTTGTAGGGTCCGTAGTTAGTAGTTCATAGAAGGAGGTATCACTGAGTTGGCGCTCACATTCTGCAACATAATCCTGTTTTTTTAGGATAACTATAGCTCCTCCTTTCTCTGCTTTTCTGATTATTATATTTTGATTGGATTTCAGTGTTTGTACGGCCTCTCTCTCTCTCTCTTACTGGTATTCTGAAAAGTATGTATGGTAGTACCATTCTCAAGATTTTCCAGGTCACTCATCACTCTCTTTTTGAATACTATCGATTCCGGAGTGTGGCTGGTAGTGGGTGGGTTAAAGTTCGAAGGCCGACGTAATCTTGTTTCATTAGTCTCCCCAATGTAGGTGTTCATGGAGAAGAATTGTTTCAAATGTATTTTCTTGAATAACATTTCTAAATCAGTTCTATTACCAAATGAATCATAACGATTTGTTGGGACAAAGCTCAGGCCTCTTTCCAATATGTGTTTTTCTGCCTCATTGGGATGGTAATTGGATAGGTTCACTAATAGGGTATCTTGCGCCTCGTGTGTCGTGGCTCGAAGTCCCAATTCATTTGGTCCTGGTCTAAAAAACTAGAATTGGATCTTGCGTTTCCTCTGCCTCTCCTGGGCCTCTGTGATTGTCCACGTCTCATGCTATTGGGTCTTCTTCCTCTTACTGTACCTCTGATGTTAGAATAGTCGCCTTCAACCTCTTCCCCATTATCGTCACTAGAGCCATGAAAGCTATAGGAAGTATTGTCAAATCGCACTCTACGTCCTCTTGGATTAGGTTGATCTCGTGGTTGGTTGGGTTTGTAGTTCTCCTGAGTGTGTATCTCGAGTAGTATAATCTTTAAAATCATCTATCTCTTTGTTTATTTCTTCCAGTCTTTTCTTATAGATGCCTATTGATACCAATTTCTTGATTTCATCTTCTAATATCAATAGTTCAGCTGCGAACTTATCGGTCATTTCCTTTGCCGTATCAATTATCAAAATTATCCAATCTCTGCCGCATTTGTTTGCAATATAGCTCCATTGTTGTACAAATTGTTTATTGTCTAGGAACAACCTTGGTTCGTTACGGACCACAAGGCCTTGTGGTAAAGTCCCATTTCTTCAGTATTCTATCATAATTATACCGTGCAATTCTGTCCCAATAAATCGTTTCTTTAGTTGGGCAGTTCATCCCAGTTGCTAACATTGCTAATAGGAGACCTCTCATTATCTGGGTCTAGGGCTGAGGCTTGTGCAAGTAATTCTAGTACATACCTGTCATCATAGCTCTTCACTTTGTCTGCAGCCATTATTATGTAGTGGTAGAGTCAGGGACTGTTACAAGATGACTGGTGTTGGGTATGTCCACGTATCTAAATAGGATTTATAGTGAAGTTCCCACTACCGATGGCCGTACTATAAACTAAAACTGGAGGGAAATCAGGTATATCTATAGGTTACAAGGGAGCAAACCTGACATATCTTGTGGGTAAATATAACAACACAGGCTCCCGCACCTGAAATAGGTTTGGACACTCAATTCACTGGATACTTAGAAGTCATTACACTGGAAAAGGCAGTTCTAGACAGTGACTCCTAGAAGTTCATGGAAAATACAACCTGACTTCATTACTAGTTCTGTTAAAAAAGAATTTAATATAAAACATACAAAGTAAAAAGACCTATACAGAAAGATTAGTATATCAGAAAAGTAACACAATAACAAAGTAACAAAGTAGTAAAGTGACTAGTGCTTCCACAAAAGTGCTATGTGCTAGTCACCAAATAGCTGACAAGGTGCAAATTACGCAATTGAATTGTATCTCTCTCTTAGATACAATATAGACTCAAAGTGTACATGTAAGCAAATATACTCTTTGTTCAATCTTCATATCAATTCAACCTTTTTAGCAAACAAAAATCACACACGGTACATAAATTGAGACCTTCATCAATAAGTAAGTGTCTCTCAACATGGTGTCTTAGTCAAAGCATATCTGAAGTACACCTGGGGAGTATTTTACTCCTCAAAGCAGACACTTGGCATTAGTGTTTGTAATAACCCTACATGTTTCGTTCCTATAGTCCTTAGGGTTAGTATTTGGAACTTCTTCAGGGGGGTGTGGATGCTGGGGTAGGACGAACCACCCACAGTCGAAATTATGATGGTCACTTGGTTGTACTTAGCAAATCGAGCCTGTCGTCACAGTGTGGAGTCCTTGATAATGATTTCTTAAAGGACAATTCAAAGAGATAAATGTCCTCAAATCTTGTTTTCAGTACAAGAGGATAAATCCAGGCCAAACCTAAACATTAAAACAAAACCACATCTTAATTAGTGTGGTTGTTCAAACAAGTACATTAGTAGTCGTTACTATTTTGAAAAATGCACTTGTACAGATTGCTTACCATTTTCTAAGTTATGGTAAGTAATTCTATGGTGCTGCCTTAATTTCTTAGTGTCGCAGTCACCGGGGGAAATCCCTGTAAACATACAAAAACAAAACACAACATCCTCTAATCCCTGTATATGTTCTAGTCTGTACTGATGCTCATTATTTAGACTGGTGGTCAAGGCTAGGAACAAGGAAGTTGCTCCGCGCCATCGAAAACGGGCTATTCCGAGGCTAATATATATATTAATAGTCATAGATTATAAAGTGAAAAGACACTTAAGAGCGTGTGTAATTGTTACCTTGGATTAGGGAAACTCGTGGACGCCAGGTCGATGCGACTGCTGCTCCGTACGTCGCAGCAGGAATCAAACTACTGCTGTTAGGGCGTGTGCGCTAAGAGTTGTACACGGGTATAAACTGCGCATGTGCAGTAGAAGCTGACACTAGGTTGTATTACGAATGGTGTTGTGAGTACTCAAAGTAGCTACAGAATTAGTGGCAAAACTCATGTGATTGCGCCATGATCTCGGCACAACCAGAGACAGAAAGGGGAATTAATGAGGATCTACACAAAGGGTAGATATGCGTCGGAAAGCCTGTACATTTTCGAAAAATTCGGGCGCTACACATGCTCGGTGCTAAGGCATGTAGGTTGCTACTTCGTTGTCATGGTCACCCCACACACTACGGGTTGATCTAATAGGCTGCTGCGCATGTGTACTCAGAGGAATACTAATCTCTAATGTTATACGTGGAGCTTCTCAAGGCCATTAGTTATACGGAACCTACAGATGATTGAAGTAAGGTTCGCAAGCTCAGGTATACTGTGAGTGCAGTGATAGTAATTAATATCATAATGCTGATGTATTATAAATCTCTCGCAAGATTTTGGTGTACATACAGGTGTAGAATACATTGAATAAATCAGATGGAATGAGTCTCGGGAGAATTGAATCAACTAGACAATGGGATGTTAATTATGGATGCAACGTGTTTAATTGGAGAAATATCAAAGTCACTATATCAGTATATATACAGGCAGTTGAAGTCATCTTCCAGTCAAATATTTTTATACTGGAAATCTAATATAGCCCATTTATACAAGAACACCGGTCACGGGAAATTCTAGTCAGTGGCATGCCCCATCACAGATGTGGTCTCTGCTACTAGTGTGTCTTATTTAATGAATACACTCCAATCAATGTTCTCGTTCAATCCTTTGGGATAACCTTTCGTTAAGAAAATCATTTTTTGTTCTTGGAAACTCAGCTTGTGTCTATCATTGTTAGAATCTTGGGTTTGTTCAATTTTCATGACGACTGTCCATCTTAGGTCTTCCGGTTTGTGTCCCAAGCTTGCAAAGTGGCCCACTAACGGTGCATTAGTGGTGTTGTTCCTAATGCAACTTTTGTGTTCGCCTATCCTGACCTTAATTTTCCTTTCAGTCTTGCCACTGTACAGTCTGTTGCAAGGGCACCAAATAGCATACACCACCATTATGGAATTGCAATTTGTAAGGACTCTTTGTTCCCATCTCTTTTTGAGGCTTAGATCGATATCTTTAGATCTGATTGTTTGGGCACAACAATTTCAGTGGCCACAAGGGCTATGTCCTGTTGCCCTTGGTAGACCCCAACTCTCAGTTAGTGTAGGTTGCGCATTAGATTTATGGACCACATCATTTCTAGTTACTAATTCCTTTAGGTTTTTACTCCTGCAAAAGGCACACTTTGGTGTAGATAGTGGGCACTCTCCCGTTTCCAGTATATGCCAGTTGTTTTTAACAATCTTTGTGATGGCATTTGAAAGTGGATTATATGTGCTAACAAACACTATGTTATCATCATTCACTTTTTTCTCTCTATATTCCATGATGGCGTCTCTGTTGTTGTTGGACGCCCTTTTGTAAGCTGTCTTGACAATTCTTTTAGGGTAACCCCTTTGAATTAAATTGTGTTTCAAATTATCTGCTTTTTTCACAAAATCTCTTTTTGTACTGCTATTACACTTCATGTGTAAAAATTGGCCAACCGGTAAATTTTGTCTTGTGTGTTTTGGATGGAAGCTGGAATAAAGTAGCATAGAGTTCTTATCTGTTTCTTTATGGAAAGGTTTGACATGGAGTATTGACTGTTCTTTGTTCACATAAATGGTCAAATCCCAAAAATTAACTGCTTCAGAACTCACAGTTTTAGTAAATTGCAAAAAGAGATTTTGTGAGTTCAGCCAGAGTACAAACGCATCAAAATTCAACATGTCACCTGTCCAAGTCATAAAAATATTGCTGATAAACCTCTTCCAAAGTCGGATTTTTTTTCTTTATGGATTGAGGTTAGTCATGATGGTATGGACTTCGATAGTTTCTGCATACAAATGTGCAAGTGTTGGTGCCACAGCTGACCCCATAGTAGTATCATGTATTTGCTTGTAAAAACAGATCATTGAACATAGAGTAATTTTCACATAGTGCTATCTCTGTGCACCACAAAATAAATGAATTAGGGGTTTTGCCTGTGGTTCTAGAGGATAACAGCTTCTCTTCTACCATACTCAATGTTGCTGCCTGTGGAATCTTAGTATATAATGAGACAACATCTAGGGTAACGAGTAGATCGTTGTTATTAATCTTAAACCTTTCCACCAATCTGATGTCTTGAATATAGGATGCCATTTATTTCACATATGGACTCAAAAAATGATCTGCGAATTTAGATAGAGGTTCTAAAAGGGAGCCACAACCAGACACTATGGGTCTACCTGGGGGGTCGCCAAGGTTTTATGGACCTTGGGCAGAGTATAAAATTTTGGGACGCTAGGATGTGAGGGCGTCAAGTATTCTGTCTCTTGCCTAGAGATCCACCCTCTTTCTTCAGCTTTTGCTACTTTAACATTGATCAGGGATTGTAATCTCTTTGTAGGGTCCGTAGTTAGTAGTTCATAGAAGGAGGTATCACTGAGTTGGCGCTCACATTCTGCAACATAATCCTGTTTTTTTAGGATAACTATAGCTCCTCCTTTCTCTGCTTTTCTGATTATTATATTTTGATTGGATTTCAGTGTTTGTACGGCCTCTCTCTCTCTCTCTTACTGGTATTCTGAAAAGTATGTATGGTAGTACCATTCTCAAGATTTTCCAGGTCACTCATCACTCTCTTTTTGAATACTATCGATTCCGGAGTGTGGCTGGTAGTGGGTGGGTTAAAGTTCGAAGGCCGACGTAATCTTGTTTCATTAGTCTCCCCAATGTAGGTGTTCATGGAGAAGAATTGTTTCAAATGTATTTTCTTGAATAACATTTCTAAATCAGTTCTATTACCAAATGAATCATAACGATTTGTTGGGACAAAGCTCAGGCCTCTTTCCAATATGTGTTTTTCTGCCTCATTGGGATGGTAATTGGATAGGTTCACTAATAGGGTATCTTGCGCCTCGTGTGTCGTGGCTCGAAGTCCCAATTCATTTGGTCCTGGTCTAAAAAACTAGAATTGGATCTTGCGTTTCCTCTGCCTCTCCTGGGCCTCTGTGATTGTCCACGTCTCATGCTATTGGGTCTTCTTCCTCTTACTGTACCTCTGATGTTAGAATAGTCGCCTTCAACCTCTTCCCCATTATCGTCACTAGAGCCATGAAAGCTATAGGAAGTATTGTCAAATCGCACTCTACGTCCTCTTGGATTAGGTTGATCTCGTGGTTGGTTGGGTTTGTAGTTCTCCTGAGTGTGTATCTCGAGTAGTATAATCTTTAAAATCATCTATCTCTTTGTTTATTTCTTCCAGTCTTTTCTTATAGATGCCTATTGATACCAATTTCTTGATTTCATCTTCTAATATCAATAGTTCAGCTGCGAACTTATCGGTCATTTCCTTTGCCGTATCAATTATCAAAATTATCCAATCTCTGCCGCATTTGTTTGCAATATAGCTCCATTGTTGTACAAATTGTTTATTGTCTAGGAACAACCTTGGTTCGTTACGGACCACAAGGCCTTGTGGTAAAGTCCCATTTCTTCAGTATTCTATCATAATTATACCGTGCAATTCTGTCCCAATAAATCGTTTCTTTAGTTGGGCAGTTCATCCCAGTTGCTAACATTGCTAATAGGAGACCTCTCATTATCTGGGTCTAGGGCTGAGGCTTGTGCAAGTAATTCTAGTACATACCTGTCATCATAGCTCTTCACTTTGTCTGCAGCCATTATTATGTAGTGGTAGAGTCAGGGACTGTTACAAGATGACTGGTGTTGGGTATGTCCACGTATCTAAATAGGATTTATAGTGAAGTTCCCACTACCGATGGCCGTACTATAAACTAAAACTGGAGGGAAATCAGGTATATCTATAGGTTACAAGGGAGCAAACCTGACATATCTTGTGGGTAAATATAACAACACAGGCTCCCGCACCTGAAATAGGTTTGGACACTCAATTCACTGGATACTTAGAAGTCATTACACTGGAAAAGGCAGTTCTAGACAGTGACTCCTAGAAGTTCATGGAAAATACAACCTGACTTCATTACTAGTTCTGTTAAAAAAGAATTTAATATAAAACATACAAAGTAAAAAGACCTATACAGAAAGATTAGTATATCAGAAAAGTAACACAATAACAAAGTAACAAAGTAGTAAAGTGACTAGTGCTTCCACAAAAGTGCTATGTGCTAGTCACCAAATAGCTGACAAGGTGCAAATTACGCAATTGAATTGTATCTCTCTCTTAGATACAATATAGACTCAAAGTGTACATGTAAGCATATATACTCTTTGTTCAATCTTCAGATCAATTCAACCTTTTTAGCAAACAAAAATTGCACACGGTACATACATTGAGACCTTCATCAATAAGTAAGTGTCTCTCAACATGGTGTCTTAGTAAAAGCATATCTGAAGTACACCTGGGGAGTATTTTAATCCTCAAAGCAGATACTTGGCATTAGTGTCTGTAATAACCCTACATGTTTCGTTCCTATAGTCCTTAGGGTTAGTATATGGAACTTCTTCAGGGGGGTGTGGATGCTGGGGTAGGACGAACCAACCACAGTTGAAATTATGATGGTCACTTGGTTGTACTTAGCAAATCGCGCCTGTCGTCACAGTGTGGAGTCCTTGATAATGATTTCTTAAAAGACAATTCAAAGAGATAAATGTCCTCAAATCTTGTTTTCAGAACAAGAGGATAAATCCAGGCCAAACCTAAACATTAAAACAAAACCACATCTTAATTAGTGTGTTTCTTCAAACAAGTATATTAGTAGTCATTACTATTTTGAAAAATGCACTTGTACGGATTGCTTACCGTTTTCTAAGTTATGGTAAGTAATTCTCTGGTGCTGCCTTAATTTCTTAGTGTCGCAGTCACTGGGGAGATCCCTGTAAACATACAAAAACAAAACACAACATCCTCTAATCCCTGTATATGAATGATTAACTCAGAGCAATGCATCAACTGTTAAGCCTAGCAGGCAGTGTGGAAGAAAAAACGTAATTTAGATTAAGAATTTACTGCAGGCATCACTTAAGATCAAATGGTCGATTAATTTGTCTTGATGTATGTTCTAGTCCGTACTGATACTCATTATTTAGACTGGTGGTCAAGACCTGTAATATAAGTGCTGAAATTGAATCAACATAAGGGTGTTTGTAACGGGCAGTGCAAGAAACAGCCACGTCACTATATTCATCCACGTAGTGGTTGTTCATTGTTGTTAAACTGACTTGGGAAGCTGAAAGGTCAAGATGTTATTGATATTAAAATATAGTAGTCTCTCAAGGGGTAGCCCTGTTGCTCGGCGCCATCAAAAAACGGGCTATTCCGAGGCTTATAAATATATATATATATATATTAATAATCGTAGATTATAAAGTGAAAAGACACCTAAGAGTGTGTGTAATGGTTACCTTGGATTAGGGAAACTCGTGGACGCCAGGTCGATGCGACTGCTGCTCCGTGCGTCGCAGCAGGAATCATGTGTGGAAAAACCTGTTGAAGTGCAAGGAGAATTCAGCTGTCTAGGCTGATGCGTCTCCTAAATACTTTGTCATGGTGTCTAGGTATTCAAAGACATTAACATAACTGAATTGACCCTAAACAACAGAAGCACATGCTAATGAGTGCGTAGTTCAGTGTAAACTACTTCTGAAAACATCTAAAGCGGAATGTTTGGTACCACTACTTCTGCTTCTGTTTGTAAAAGCCGCTCAGGATCACACATCTGCTTCAGCTCTAGTTTGTAATGATATTTCACATCAGGCAAAGCCTTGATAGCAGACCACTAAATCCATATAATTTGTAGTGCCTCAGGTTCAAGACGCTTGAGTGTGTTGCTGCTTCCACCTGAACTGGTGTAATATTCAGGTACGAAGTGCCCGAAAATGTAAAGAAACAAATGCACAAATGGACATTTTGTGCGCATTTGGTATGGTAAAAAAAAATCCCATATTGTTGAACAAGGGGAGCGGGAGTTGCGGGGGTGTTCACCGCCCCCCTTGTTCATCATAATGGGCTTCAGCGTTGCGAGGGTGTCCCTGCTTCCATGACATTGAAAGCAGGGGACAATAAACTTAAAAATGTTTTAAAAAAATAAAGGACCCTATGGCGCCAGTTCCCATCCATGTGAGTCAAGGGAACTGGCATTGCAGGGAGACAGGGGAGTCTGCAGCATACTTTTTTGTGCGCCGGCAAAAGGTAAGTAGGGCAGTCGGGTGCATCGGGTAAGGGGATTTGGGGAAATAATCTGTGTGATTGATTACCCCACAGCGTGATTTCGAATTCGTCATTTTCGCTTTGTAACACATATGAAGTTTTCTCCAACTTACACAACAAAGTTTTAAAATTCAAATCAAAACACGAAAGAAAAGGATTCCCTAACAAACAAACAGTATGGCTTCACAAATATACTGCCTGGCTCACACATCAAGTACATCCATTTAGGTATATTGCTTTAATGGCTACTAGTGCTCTTCTTTCTGTACTGCTGTTAAGATATTCTCTTCTGGAGTGAAGTTTTATTCTGGTACTATGCAAAATCACAGATAGCCACAATGAACCAAACATCAAGGAGGAACTTTCAAGGTGCTTAGTGTTATATTTCTCAATAGCTTCTTTGGAAACCCTGTGGGTGATCACGCTAAGAGGGTCTTTACTCCTTCCCTCAATCTTCACCCTGGGCTCCCTCCACCCTAGCCTGAAGCTTCCCTATGCCCAGGTAAATCCTCCCAGATGGTCCAACTATTGATCGGTGATCCCTACTGCTTTCAATATACCTTTTCTAAATTAAATCTTTAAGGCAGTGGGCTTTTCTAACTGTCTTGCTTTGTGACTTCCTAACGGTCCCTGGTCTTATGAGTCCTCCCCTCTTGGGTCATCCTCCATGCTCTTGCCACTTGATCCTCTCTCTCTCTCCTTAGACACCCCTCTTCTCTCTCTCTCTGCTCTCCTCTTTCTCTATCGAAACCCTCCTCCTGAAACTTACTAGCATACTCTCTCTCTCTCCACCTGACTCAGCTCTTCCCTCATTGTACAATTCTCTCCCTCCGGGTCCTGATCTCACTCCTCTCCCTACTCCCCTAACTCCTCTCCCTCTATCTACCTCCATGTCCTGATCTCACCACTGTACCATTTCTCTCTCTCCCGTCTTTCCCCCTATGTCCTGATCTCACCAACTCCTATTTCCCTCTCTCCATCTCCCCATTCGTGTCCTGAGCTCAGCACACTCCTACTTCTCTCTTCTTTTTTCCCTCCTATACTCTCCAACTAATCTCCACCCTTCTTTCTTCTGCCACTACCACTACTTCCATCCTTTAACTACCCTCATCACTCTCTGAACGTACACACTTCTCCACACACTCCAACCCCTCCTCTAATCTCTTACTCTCCTGCCATACACTCTCTCCCATCCACACAACACATTGTACTACATGTCAACATTGACACTGCTCTTTCCTTCACATACAACACCTTACCTGCACTCCCACCGACACAGTCTCTCCACCACCCATCTCCACCATCAACCCTCCACCACCTGATTTTCCAACTCCACCCTCGCAAACACCCTTCAATTTGGTCTGACCTGCCTGGGCTTTTATAGCCCAGCCAGTCCAGTGCTACTGCTCCTCCCAACACCCATTGGCTTTCCCATTCATTTGTCTTGTGGGCTCAATTGTTTGCAAGCATTTCCCCCTGTGTCTGGGACTGGGTGACAGAAGTTTTAAAAGGTCCACTTGGCCCCATCACCTTTTGGTTCTTTGGTGATATCACCCCTGCCACCTTAGCAAACCTTTTGCTCCTGCCCATTTCGTCGTCTTCCACAAGTAAGGGTTTCCTGACCCTTCTTGCTTAGGGTCCTTCAATTGGTGTGGGTTTGTTATTGCTTCCTCTTGGGAGTTTTAGATGTTCTATGCCGTGATGCTGTGATGACCAGTTCTCAGCTGCAGAAATGCTCTGGCTTTTTTCAGTTCCCGGGCATTTCCGGGAGATAAGGTTCTAAAACACATATGATATATGATATGGCATTTATAACATGCCTATACACAAGTGTTTCAAGGCGCGACAAGGCAAGGGAGGGGAAACAGAAGGAGAACAAAAACAACAATCTTACTAGGCCTAGTGACAGTTAGAGGGCGCAAGTGCAGGGGAGCGGGAAGGGGAGAAGTGCTGTGAAGGGGTGGTCCGAGGATGGACAAGTGCAGGGCAAGGAATCAGGAAACAACAAGTAGTCCAGCACACAGGTGGCAAGTGCGAGTGTTAGAAGTGCAGACAAGTGTCTAATAAGTGCACTAGCGGGGACTGTAAGGTTACAGATACAGACCACAAGTGCCGGGGGTGCCAAGAGGTTGTGCAGGTAAGCAGCTGGACAGGCAGGGACCTGGTCCCGAATTCAGAGGGTTGCCAGGTGACCAGTGCATGTATCAGACAGGAGATCAGCGGGGGAGAGGAAGAGAGAAGGCAGAAGCAAAGAGGAAGGTCTTGAGGTGCTTCTGGAACCAGAGATGGTTCTGCTCAAGTTTCAGAGAGGCAGGGAGGCTGTTCCAGAGGGAAGCACCAGCCGAAGTAAGAGATCTGCCCCCAACTCGTTGCTTGGAGAATCGACTGACCCTAAAGGAAGATATTACAGTAGAGAGAGTTGGAAGTATTGCAGTCCCAGGCCCCAGAAAGCCTTGTGAACAATGCAGAGGGTCTTGAACTTGATCCTTGCCACCACTGGGAGCCAATGGAGAGATTTCAGAGCTGGAGAGATACGCTCCATGAGCTTGAGGCCAGGGACAAGTCTTGCAGTCCTGTTCTGGATGAGTTGTAGAGTGCGGAGAGTAGTTGCAGGTAGATTTAGAAAGAGGCTGTTGCAGTAGTTCAGCCTAGAGAGAACCAGAGCTCTGGAGACAATGAGCTTCTGGGGGAAAGTGAGGAAAGGAAGAATACCTCTGAGGAGGTGCAGGCGGCAGTTTGACCTCTTAGAGACGTTAGAGATGTGAGGCGAGAAGGAGAGTGTGGAGTCGAAGATGACCCTGAGGTTCTTAGTCTCACAGGTGGGAGCAGGAAGAGGGCCCACAGTGGGCGGCCAGAGAATGATAGGAAAGGAAGGTGCTGGTGAGCCGATGAAGAGGATCTCTGTCTTATTGGCATTAAGGCAGAGATCATTGGCGGCACACCACTCATGGGAGACATATACAGCCAAGGCACCGGACCTCGCAAGAACACTAATCAGTGCAGTCATACAAGGAACGTCCGTTGGCATCAAGCCTCAACAATCAGACCATTTAGAAACATTAACTTTGCCTTGACAAAGACCCTTGTGGGGTCGAAACATGTTTCGGCACCTTTAGCAACAATAAAGACCCAATGGCAAAATTCTAGAGCAAGAGTGCTCTTTATTTATTGATTGTGAAACAGTATTGCTTGAAACATAAGAGATTCTCACAAATTTTATACGCGCCACCGATATCGCAAGATTTCCACAACCTTTTTGATGTATAGGCGCCATACAAATGTTCAATAAATAAATAAAAATACATAAAATGTTCTTTAAAAAAAGATCAGACCATTTCAAACTGTAGGCAATTGTATCGAGTTTAACTTCAAGTTCTGTCCTTGAATAGAGATAGAACATCCATCCTCTCTCCATCGATCCCTAATATAGGAAGTATGCACAGCATAGACTTGCATCAAGGGACCATTGTGCTACAAATCAGAAGGCTCTATTAACAGATTTTCATTTTATAAGGCTCCAAATACCAGAAAGGACCTTTGTTAAGGGCATAGCAAACTAAACAATGTCCACCAAAGCTCTGATTGTACATTATATTTTCCCATAGCATGTGTATTCCCCCAAGCAACTATCATTAAGCACCAACAGAAAGCCTCCCACAACTGACAAAGAGATTATTTCACAAATGTGTTTTTTTAGGGGCAAAATAATGGAAAATATCCCCTTTATTGTTAAATTTTGGTACAAATTTAAAAACTTTCCAAACAACAAAAGTGAAATATCTAGGAGTGGAAATGAATTCAAGCAAAGCGATGTCAACCCATGGCCATGAAAGCAAAGATTGGGGCTCTAACAACTCAAGGCCGGATAATCCATTGGAAATATAGCAAATTCTTGCTGATCCCGATACTTAGCTTTTACAAGCAGAAAGTGTGCCCAATAGTTACTTATGGAGCAGAGACCACACTGTGCCTATCGTAGACAATTTGGGCAACAATCGGAGGGCACTTTTGGAAAAGAAATCCTCTAACTTCCAAAAAGCCATCCAGTGCAACTCATTCGGCTTGAATTAGGCCTATACTCTACTAGCGGCAGTTGTGTGGAACTCGCTGTCACTGTTTCGGAAAATTCTGCTCAATGACTTTGAAACACAATTTAAAATCTTAAAATGCAAAGCTGTCGGGCAAACTGATTTCGCCATACAGGCTTGGTTGAAATGTTGCACGACCCTGATGACAATACTAATATTAAAAAAGAACTACATATTAACAATACTGACACAGCAAAGAAAAAAATCTGGAATTATGATTGGATTAGAACAGAAGAATCCAGAGCAAAAATAAAACTGCAGTCTTTTGTTGTAACAGATGTGAAAGCCCTGAACAAATCGCCAAGTTACTTAAACAGTTTCCCCAGTCCAATCTACAGATCTCTATTCATATGTTTTAGACTTAATTTATTTCAAACAAAAGAAACATTATCTTAAAGAAAGCAGACAGACGAAAACAACCTACGTTTTCGTTTATGTAAGGAAGACAAGGAAACATTAAAACATGTAGTACTAATGTGCAAGCGACTTGTGTCCCTGAGAACAAAATACCTTGGATCTTTTGTAAATGACCATCGCATAAAGGAAATTGATGTGTGGTGATTCAAGCTGACTGAAAATTACAAACTGATCTTGGCTTTGGGAAAAATGCTTCAAGAGATCTTTCTCATGGACACATGGGATATTTTGATCCCAGAATGAAGTGCTGCAGGATGGCAAAGCTATAATAATAATATGTACATAACACCAAAACTTTTAAAATGTATTTAGAATGGATCGTAGCATCGTCTGTTAACTTTTAAGATTCACTTTAAATGCACTATAATTGTACATGATATACTGCATAACCCATGCTGTAACTATGGTCTTTGGCAAAGGTTTGTAACAAACCATACGCCAAATAAATAAAAAAAATAAAAACTCTTGAAAATAACAGGGTTGGGTCAGAATGTCCTCATAGTTTCTCACTTACAACCCAATCTTTATTAAGTAGCCCTAACCTATTTTTGACCTATTGTGAAGGGGTACATCAATACATACGTATCTACATTGTATGTCACTCCTACTGATGCTAATTATATGTTTATAATGGGTTATGTGGGTTTATTATACAAAGAGCACTTTGCATTCATGTACTACATCTTTGACACTGCCTGCAAATCTACGCCTTTTGGAGTTGTACTGTTTTTTTTACACACCGTCTTTATTGAGTTTTCAAATGAAAAAGGAACAAAACAATCTCCAGAGATACCCAAATAATCAATCCGCCACAGTACGGTGACCGTCCCCACTCCCACTCCCCCTCTAGTGTTGCTTCACATTTGTGGGTCACAGATATCAAATCCCTCTCGATGTGCTGCCCCTCCCGCGGTCCGCTGATCTCTCTCCCTCCCAAAACCTCTAAAGTTCAACCTGCGTTCACATCCTGCTGTTTCTCCAGATTTCATCATGCTTCTGGGGGCAACCCCTATCTCTGAACACTCGCAGTTCTAGATCAAAACAGTGGCCCATTCCCTCCTGCCATAAGGCAGCCCTCTTGGCTTCCAAGCCACCCCAACCCGCTGCTATGTCTCTCTTGGCCGCCATCAATGCTGTTTTAATCAGGCACAACTCTTTACGGGAAAAGTCTGAATCCCTCCACACGTGTGGCAGGCAGTCGGGTAATAGTTTCCCCAGGATCTCCGCCAATGCCTCTCTAACCAGTCCCCAATAACGATGTATCCTTCGGCAGGCCTATATAGTATGGAAGAAGGTGCCCACCTCTGTGCCACACCGCAGACAATTAGGATCCCCTGCCCTCCCCATTTTATGAAGCTTAACCCTCGTGCATTACACCCTATGTAATATTTTGAACTAAATAAGCTGTAGTTTGCTGGACACCCTGGCCTCCCTTGCTGATCCCAGCACCCCCAAACCAGTCCTCGTTTTCTATATCCCCCAGGTCCCTCTCCCAATGATCCTTCAGCTTTCTGAGTGGTGCGGTAGAAAAGTTGTTGATCATTTGATAAAGTATTGTAACTACCTTACCGGCTAGCCTTCCCTCTAGCAAGTTGGCCTCAAACGGTGAGCGGTCAGGGAGGTCCCATTCTTCCCTAACCTCATATCTCAAAGCATGGTGCAGTCATGTGTAGGTAAATTGGTCACTATTGTGTAACCCATAAGATGCATACAAGTGAGGAACGGGGACAAATGTTTCTGCTCTTTAATGTGCTTCAGTTGTTGCATGCCCAGTATGGCCCATCCAGTTTGGTATCCCATCTTCTCCACCTCTGGGAGGTCTTTATTACCCCCAATGTATGATTCCATCGTTACCACTCCACCCCAACCCATTCCGGCGAGGACCGCGGACCAGGATGCAATAGTGTGTTGCGCCGGCGGCAGCAGGATAACCTTCCACGTATGTCTGAATAGCATTAGAGCCGGCGGGTAGGTCCCCAATCATATGCCATTCCAAGTGAATATGGGAAGGCCCCTGATCATCATATACCCATTTATTCACGCCCACCATTTGGGATGCCCAAAAGTATTTCCTGACGTCTGGAAGTGGCATCCACTCTTCCCACATCGTCTGGACCAGTGTGGACAATGCAATTCTCTGAGTCGTCTTACCCCAGATCACATCCCTTTGCAATCCCTCGTTGACTCAGAAGACCCTCAGGGGAATCTTCACTGGGGTGTGCTAAGGATGAAGAGCAACCTGGGGAGCGCCAACATTTGAACAAACTAGCGCACCCCAGCAGCGAGACCGGCAGAGTGCTCCAATGCTTGACATTGACATTGGCCCTCATCAAAATTGGGTTCTGGAGAAAATTGTGTTAATCCGCGCCAATAGTGATCCTCTGATATTTAATCACCCCCTGAACTTCTGCCAGGGGGCACCCCAATGGCACAGCCTCCATCCCTCCCTAGACCGGCAACAACTCTGATCTGTCCCAATTAATAATCAAGCTCCCGCAACGTCAGCCATCCACGAGTGTTCCTGGCAATGGACCCAGAGGAGGTCCCCCAACTGTACAGACAATCAGCAAATTCATTCTCATGGTGTACCTGAACTCTCAAAGATATCCTCGCAAACTTCCCATACGGCAGGAGCGAATACATATTTGCATCACCAAGCCTACATCACCCGGTCATCCACCGCCTGAAGCCATCCCATTCGCCAGCTGCCCACTCTGGCTCGGGTGACCTCATCCCGTAGAGGTCTCCTTAGCTTTGCGGCGTAGCCTTTCCTGAGTGTGACATGCCCCATCCAGCCAGTCCCACACCTCTGTCGGCTCTGTGAAGTATAATGTCACCTTGGATCCGACCACTTGTTGGCTCGCCAGGAAAAGCATGGAGTACTTATATTCTGCTTGTCTCAGTCATCTTTTTACCACATTGAATGACAGTCTTGCACTCTGGACAGCCCTGGCAAAGTCCGGGAAAACCAGTACTTTAGCGCTGTTCACCTGGATGGGACCAATCTTCCAGGCGGCCTGCAGGATAGGGTCCAAGTCCCTATAATTGAGGAGTTTGGCCATGTCTTGTCTGGGTTGGGTACCCAAGTGGGCCCATCTGCTGGGAATCCTATGAGCCCATTCCACCGAGAAGAAATGCGACAATCCATTTGGTTCCATACATTCCTTAAGCAAGCCCTCCAAATAAAGCTCCAAGGAAGGCCCTTTGCTCTTCTCAGGGAGGCCCACAATGCGTAGGTTATTGTGGCACACCTGCCCTTCTGCCTCCTCCACCCTTTATTCAAGGCTCGTTGTTCTGCTCTTGAGTTCCCAATGTCTTTCTTGACCGGCCCAATTGCGTCTTCCATGTCGGACATCCTCTGCTCTGCCTTCCCCAATCATGCTGACAACTTGCAGAAGTACTGCATTAGCAGGCTTACATCCTCCCCTATGCTGTCGATTTTCTGTTCCACTGCTGTTTTAGATTTGTGAATTGCCCAAAGGATATCCTGAGCTGAGGGCACTGTCTGCCTATTTTCTTGGGCCGTCATTTTGCTTTCCCCTCATCCGTCACAGTCCCCATGGGGAGAACGTATATGCATCCAATTTCGCTTGTAGCTTGGGCTTTCTGGACTTCTCGGATTTGTTCTCAGGCTCTATTGGCACTCCTGGCTTAGCCTCCGTGCCGGGTCTATGCTGGGCTTTTGTCACCCAAGGCTCGCAGCCTGGGATCTGCATCCCTTGAGTCTGATTTGGTTGCCTGGCATGTCCTGTGGACCACAGCCTCCACCCCCACCACAGGTTCTTCCACTCGCCTGCCAACCATTAGAGTGGTCACTGTGCTCCCTTCTGCTGTGGGCCAGCTAGTCCTCCATTCATCCAGTCTCTGCAGGACACTGCCTGTTGGTGGGATCACATGGAGTGTGCTGATGCAGTCACTGGTAGTGCCTGCAGCTCTGGGGGGTTTTGGACGAGAAACCCCTATGTGGCCCTCTACTGTCCCCCCCCTCTTGCACTGTCGGTGTTATGAGTCTGCAGCCTTTGACTGTCCAATCAAGTCTCTCCTGCTTGGGGGCTTCTAGGGTAGAGTTGCGACTAGCCCAGCCAGTCCCCTCACATACCTTCACTGGCCGACACGTCGTGTGCCGGGATCCCCCTGCCAATGCATGCTGTAGTGGGCAGCTAGATGCCAGCAGTCCTCTTTCGCCGCCCTCCCGCGTCGGACCGGTTCCTCTCTCCACTAGATCAAATACACCATTAGAAAATGGTTTCACTTATTTTCAGAGAGGAAAGTCTTCATCAACCAATTGTTTTCAGAATCGTCTGCTGGTAACTGGTGGTAAGAACTCATGTTGGGTCCAAGTATGGGCTTTTCAAAATATGGCGATCTTGCCAGAATCCCAAAATGTTTTATTAGTTGAAAGACCAAAACCAGCACCCCTAAACATGGTAACCTTCAAAGGACCACAATTGTTGGTTGATAACCCTTCAAAAGCAGTTTTAAGCAATGGTTCAGATTCAGCATCAGGCTTTGCCAGTGTTGGGGTGTGTGTGTGCACGCATGTGCGAGTCTGTGTGTGGCTAAGTCAAAATGATCCCATGAAGAAGAAGCTAGAAGAGAGGCCTCATAGACGGGGCATCCACAGCCCATCTCCATCAGGCCGCAATCAGAAAGGGCCTTCAGCTCTATACCTTGAGCAGATATAAAAAAAATAGTAATAACAGGGACGATAAGTCATATCACAACTTGGACTTCTAAGTTAAAAATCGCCGAAATCTGACTCCCAGCCAATATCAGGACTGCAAATTTCAGAATGTTTTAAGTTTATTCAGAATCCAGAACTGAATAACACAATTGGCCCTGAGGCATGGCCATAATGCTTACAGTGGGAAGGGACAGGCAGGGGATCACATGGGAACAAGTTATCTTTTCCATTGGAGACTATGTTCACTTTTAATAACTGTAACATAATTCATGCTCACTGCATACAAGAGTATCATTATGTGGTAAATGTCGTGTTTTGTGTGATAACAGCATAGTCCGATGTAAGTACCAACTATTCACCCAAGCAAACAATCTACTTTAAGGGGCCGATTCATGGAACAAACGTGCGCCGAAAATCCATGCGCAAGCAGGCGCAAGGGAGCGCAAGCGTGAGAAACGCAGCGCACGCGCACGCGTGCGATTCAAGGAAGACGCTGCGCATGTTTCCCGCTGTCCGTGCGCCCAATCCAGCCATGGCGCACGCAGGCATACACGGCGTGCGCTACGCGCACAGCAAAAGCGCACATAGTGCGGCGCACACAACCAAAGTGGGCGAAACAGTGGGCGTAACACGCGGAATGGGGAACAACGCGTGAAAAGGAAGGCGTAACTGGGGAAGTACCTCAGGGAACTACACGGAACGCCCACACGCACGCGAACAACCCGTATTCATGGATCCGAATACGGGAAACCCGCGCACGGCAAAAGACGCACACAGGCGTCAACGCGTCCGCCACACGAAGGCAGGCGGAAGCGTCCCTGCGCACAGTACAAAAGTGCGCGCAAACAACAAACACGTATATACAGCTACAATGAATGCCCCATTTGTAGCAGCACTGATCGTGGGACACCTCAGGAGGAGGAGAATAGCCAGGGCACGCATTTTCGCACCACGGACCAGCCTTTTTGGGATGCCTGACGACCAGGTCTATGGCAGGTATAGGTTTCCACCCCACATCATCCTAGACCTGGTCAGGGAGTGGGAAGATGACCTTACATCCCCACCCTTTGCTCCCAAGCATTGAGCCCCTTGGAGAAGGTGCTCAATGTCCTGCATTTTTTGGCCACTGGGTCATTTCAGCGGACTACTGCCATAGTGGGGGGGGATCTCACAGGCCACGCAGTCACGCTGCCTACACCAGGTACTGGCAATCATGACAGCGCGCCCCTCAGTCCGCAGGCACATATACATGCCCAGAACACCCGCAGAAAGGCAGGCCATTGTCCTGGATTTTTTCAGGGTGGCACACTTCCCCAAAGTGCTCGGTGCCATAGATTGCACCCATGTGGCCCTACGTCCACCTAGGACCACTGAGCACATCTACCGAAACCGCAAGCACTGGCATTCCATCAATGTACAGGTGGTATGTGATGCAAAGGGAATCATCACCTCTGTCTATGCAAACTACCCTGGCTCCACCCATGACAGTTTCATATACAGAATGTCCGCACTGTGCCGGGCCCTGGAAGCTGGGCAGCATGGCGACACATGGCTCCTAGGTGAGTACAAATGCCCTTGCACATGCATGCATGTCACACACAGACAAATACCCAAACCCTAATAATCTCAACTATTATCACCTCCCCAGGGGACAGTGCCTACCCTCTGAGCAACCACATGATGACGCTAATCCGGAACCCCACCACACCACCCCAGGTAAGATACAACGCCACCCATATTGCAACCAGGGCCATAGTGGAGCGCACATTCGGAGTGCTCAAGTCACGTTTCCGCTCCCTTGACCGCTCTGACGGGCAACTACTCTATGCACCACCAGTAGTGTGAAGGAACATTGTGGCAGCATGTGTCCTGCACAATGTTGCAACACGGCAGGGCGTCCCGGTGGACATGGTGTTGCCCCCACGTCCCCAACCACAGGCACAGGCGCTGCCCATGGGAGGGGGCAGGGCACGTGGCGAGGAAGCCCATACCCAGCTTGTGGCCACATTTTTCACCTAAACTCCCACCCCTGCGGAGTGCACACAGGCCTGGCACATACCAGGTGACAATCGATGATGACAAAGAGACAGTCAACTGTCACAACCCTACCACCCTGAGATAGTTAACATGGAAGTGCCACATCGTCTGCATCCCTAGCTACTTAAACACAAGCTATCCTGTGTGACCAAAAGGCATACATATGACATATGACATGATATGGCCTATACACAAGTATTTCAAGGTGCGATGAGGCCGGGAGGGGGGAACAAGGGAAGACAGACAACGGTACAACTAGGCCAGGTGTCATTTAGATTGTGCAAGTGCAGGGGTAGGGGGAAGGGAAAAGTGCAAGGGGAAGGGGAGGGGGGAGTGCAGTACAGGGGAAGTAGACCAAAAAACAAATACATAGGTCAGCTGGTGGCAACTGCAAAGGTAAGTGCAGACAAGTGCTGGGAAGGGGGGGCTGTGGGGATAGAGAGACAGTACCGCAGTGCAGGGGTTGCCAGGGAGCCAGTGCAAGTGGAGAGTGGCTGGGCCATGGACCGAGGTCGGTGAGAGTGGCCCAGTTGCAGATCCAGTGCAGTTCCAGTGAAGAATTCCGCAAGGGAGAGGCAGAGAGAAAGCAGAAGCAAAGAGGAAGGTCTTGAGGTGCTTCCCGAACCGGAGATGGTTCCCCTCAAGTTCAAGTGAGGCAAGAAGGCTGTTCCAGAGGGAGGGCCCTGCCGCGGAGAGAGATCTACCCCCAACTAGTTGCTCTGAGAAGCGGATGACCCTGACATGCAAGTTGTGCATCATACACACCTGCAAAACAGGCCATGGCCATCACTGTTATGTCACAAACCCTCCCAAACCACAACATGACATGGCAAGCAATACCCATACACCAACACAGTAACAATAAGGTACACATTGCCATGTCCAAAATGTACAGTGGCATCAGACAATGATGCCTGACCAGGAATCAGATGAAATGACAGACCAACAACCTCCCACCCAAAATAAGTCATTTCCAAATGCATTACAAAAGTTGTAGACGTAACATAACAATGAATGCCTGTCTACATGCACATTGTGCATTGCAAAATCAACACTGCAGCTTCTGTGTGCTGTGTCCTACTCCTGCAACACACTGCTCAGCGCACAGCACAGTGAACAGCCATTGTGTGTGATGCACACCCTGAGCATCACATCTAAGCGACAGACCACATCAAAAAGCAAATTAAGCATGTACAGGATCCATAACTGGTCACAGAACATGTGCTGCAGGGACACAGTGGCCACCAGAAGGCAAACAGTGTACACGTGCATATGCAACTGTGGGAGTACATGTAGTGCATCAGAGTGCAAGTGTGTGGGTCTGCAAGGACATGCACTCAACATATGCATGTGCACTCAAGTGACCATCAGTGTTCTCTACACATCACATGTGAACATTCACCATGTGTACACCCCAGCATGTCAAACCACAACTATCCCCTCGCACCTGAAAGGTAAACACAACACATGAACAGGCATTGATCAGCAGAACACAACATGTACATGGGATACCACCATTACAATGTCAGAGTTCCCATCACACTGCAGGGCAAGGCAACTATCAACAACAACCCCCCCCCTCCCTCACAAATGACCATGACCCACTGAACAACTGCACTTGGGTCATGGAGCCTTCAACGCTCAATTCCACCTGGCCACAGGATCACCTTTACCCTTCGTCACCATCTCCCACCTTGTGTGTAAAAAGGTGCCTGCACCCTCAGAATCCACACCCATTTCCAAAATCACAAAATCCAAGGCATAAAAATGAACCCGAACACCCTCCAGTAGATGACTTGACGTAGCAGTACCTCACAAAGGCCAAGTACTACCACAATGATGCAACAACCAAGGTAGCACAGTAAAACAATGTCACAACAGGATGTGAACCATGTGTGGTACATAACATAGGATGATGCACCATGAACGGATGTGTATTGTCACAGGTCCCGTGTACAGGTGCGGGAGTGTCACGAAACAACCACCCCCACCGTGTCCCGGGTGCCTGCAAGGTCAAACTCACACAGGCCCCTGAGACCCTGGTGGGGAAGGAGGTTCAGGGATATGCAGTCGGGACAGGTGTTGGCACACTGGATAACTGGAATGAGTGGCAGGAGAGTGGAGGAGGAATGACACATGAAAGTAGGGAATGCACGAAAATGTACTTCCTGCATGAACACATACACAATCCAAACAAACTTGGACATCATTGTCATGGCCTTCTGTAGTCCAGGCTTAGGAGTGGTACGAACCAACCAGCCCCTCTAGGGTTTTGGCGCCTGGAAGTTCGGGGCTTACACAGGCATCCGCAACCCCAGCGGGGAAAGAGGGTTAGGGAACTTTGCTTGGATAGGTACGGGAAGCAGGAACACCAGGTAGAGGGTACAGGGTTCAAAATTGCATAGGATTCCGGGTGATTAGGGGGAAAAAAAACATACCAAATTGAATCACACATACATCCATGCATTAGTGCACCCCCCAGCAAGCCTATGCAGAGCAGTTTGAAAGAAAAACAACAAGACACTTAGCTCTGGTTTTGAGTGCTGGCCTCCTGCCTGCGCACTCTCAGGTCCGTTTACAGGAGCACTGCAATGCTGCAAAGAGAGCCACAGTCAACAACCTGAACGTGCCAATTACACAAAAACACACCACCAAACATGCCCCATAGCAACAAACTACTCTACAAACAGACAATCTGGTGTAGATGCTTCGTACCCATATATAACATTACCCCTGTGACGGGTCATACACAGTCAATGCAGTAAGTCAGCCGCCGGTGGGTGCGTGGCAAATGGAACACCAATGTAGCCTTTCCTGAGTGTGACATGCCCCATCCAGCCAGTCCCACACCTCTGTCGGCTCTGTGAAGTATAATGTCACCTTGGATCCGACCACTTGTTGGCTCGCCAGGAAAAGCATGGAGTACTTATATTCTGCTTGTCTCAGTCATCTTTTTACCACATTGAATGAAAGTCTTGCACTCTGGACAGCCCTGGCAAAGTCCGGGAAAACCAGTACTTTAGCGCTGTTCACCTGGATGGGACCAATCTTCCAGGCGGCCTGCAGGATAGGGTCCAAGTCCCTATAATTGAGGAGTTTGGCCATGTCTTATCTGGGTTGGGTACCCAAGTGGGCCCATCTGCTGGGAATCCTATGAGCCCATTCCACCGAGAAGAAATGCGACAATCCATTTGGTTCCATACATTCCTTAAGCAAGCCCTCCAAATAAAGCTCCATGGAAGGCCCTTTGCTCTTCTCAGGGAGGCCCACAATGCGTAGGTTATTGTGGCACACCTGCCCTTCTGCCTCCTCCACCCTTTATTCAAGGCTCGTTGTTCTGCTCTTGAGTTCCCAATGTCTTTCTTGACCGGCCCAATTGCGTCTTCCATGTCGGACATCCTATGCTCTGCCTTCCCCAATCATGCTGACAACTTGCAGAAGTACTGCATTAGCAGGCTCACATCCTCCCCTATGCTGTCGATTTTCTGTTCCACTGCTGTTTTAGATTTGTGAATTGCCCAAAGGATATCCTGAGCTGAGGGCACTGTCTGCCTATTTTCTTGGGCCGTCATTTTGCTTTCCCCTCATCGTCACAGTCCCCATGGGGAGAACGTATATGCATCCAATTTTGCTTGTAGCTTGGGCTTTCTGGACTTCTCGGATTTGTTCTCAGGCTCTATTGGCACTCCTGGCTTAGCCTCCGTGCCGGGTCTATGCTGGGCTTTTCTCACCCAAGGCTCGCAGCCTGGGATCTGCATCCCTTGTGTCTGATTTGGTTGCCTGGCATGTCCTGTGGACCACAGCCTCCACCCCCACCACAGGTTCCTCCACTCGCCTGCCAACCATTAGAGTGGTCACTGTGCTCCCTTCTGCTGTGGGCCAGCTAGTCCTCCATTCATCCAGTCTCTGCAGGACACTGCCTGTTGGCAGGGCTGGACTGGGAACTAAAAGAGGCCCTGGAAATAATTATTGGGGACCAAAAGAGGCCCTGGAAATAAAGTTCAAAGTGGCCCCACATGACACATTTTCAGCAAGCCCAATGCTTTTCCTATGAGAAAATGTGGAAATAGCATAGAAAAGAGGCCCAGGGTGCAGAGGCCCACCGGGAAATCTCCAGAGTTCCCTATAGGCCAGTCCACCCCTGCCTGTTGGTGGGATCACATGGAGTGTGCTGATGCAGTCACTGGTAGTGCCTGCAGCCCTGGGGGGTTTTGGACGAGAAACCCCTATGTGGCCCTCTACTGTCCCCCCCCTCTTGCACTGTCGGTGTTATGAGTCTGCAGCCTTTGACTGTCCAATCAAGTCTCTCCTGCTTGGGGGCTTCTAGGGTAGAGTTGCGACTTGCCCAGCCAGTCCCCTCACATACCTTCACTGGCCGACACGTCGTGTGCCGGGATCCCCCTGCCAATGCATGCTGTAGCGGGCAGCTAGATGCCAGCAGTCCTCTTTCGCCGCCCTCCCGCGTCGGACCGGTTCCTCTCTTCACTAGATCAAATACACCATTAGAAAATGGTTTCACTTATTTTCAGAGAGGAAAGTCTTCATCAACCAATTGTTTTCAGAATCGTCTGCTGGTAACTGGTGGTAAGAACTCATGTTGGGTCCAAGTATGGGCTTTTCAAAATATGGCGATCTTGCCAGAATCCCAAAATGTTTTATTAGTTGAAAGACCAAAACCAGCACCCCTAAACATGGTAACCTTCAAAGGACCACAATTGTTGGTTGATAACCCTTCAAAAGCAGTTTTAAGCAATGGTTCAGATTCAGCATCAGGCTTTGCCAGTGTTGGGGTGTGTGTGTGCACGCATGTGCGAGTCTGTGTGTGGCTAAGTCAAAATGATCCCATGAAGAAGAAGCTAGAAGAGAGGCCTCATAGACGGGGCATCCACAGCCCATCTCCATCAGGCCGCAATCAGAAAGGGCCTTCAGCTCTATACCTTGAGCAGATATAAAAAAAATAGTAACAACAGAGATGATAAGTCATATCACAACTTGGACTTCTAAGTTAAAAATCGCCGAAATCTGACTCCCAGCCAATATCAGGACTGCAAATTTCAGAATGTTTTAAGTTTATTCAGAATCCAGAACTGAATAACACAATTGGCCCTGAGGCATGGCCATAATGCGTACAGTGGGAAGGGACAGGCAGGGGATCACATGGGAACAAGTTATCTTTTCCATTGGAGACTATGTTCACTTTTAATAACTGTAACATAATTCATGCTCACTGCATACAAAAGTATCATTATGTGGTAAATGTCGTGTTTTGTGTGATAACAGCATACTCCGATGTAAGTACCAACTATTCACCCAAGCAAACAATCTACTTTAAGGGGCCGATTCATGGAACAAACGTGCGCCGAAAATCCATGCGCAAGCAGGCGCAAGGGAGCGCAAGCGTGAGAAACGCAGCGCACGCGCACACGTGCGATTCAAGGAAGACGCTGCGCGCGTTTCCCGCTGTCCGTGCGCCCAATCCAGCCATGGCGCACGCAGGCATACACGGCGTGCGCTACGCGCACAGCAAAAGCGCACATAGTGCGGCGCACACAACCAAAGTGGGCGTAACAGTGGGCGTAACACGCGGAATGGGGAACAACGCGTGAAAAGGAAGGCGTAACTGGGGAAGTACTGCAGGGAACTACACGGAACGCCCACACGCATGCGAACAACCCGTATTCATGGATCCGAATACGGGAAACCCGCGCACGGCAAAAGACGCACACAGGCGTCAACGCGTCCGCCACAAGAAGGCAGGCGGAAGCGTCCCCGCGCACAGTACAAAAGTGCGCGCAAACAACAAACACGTATATACAGCTACGATGAATGCCCCATTTGTAGCAGCACTGATCGTGGGACACCGCAGGAGGAGGAGAATAGCCAGGGCACGCATTTTCGCACCACGGACCAGCCTTTTTGGGATGCCTGACGACCAGGTCTATGGCAGGTATAGGTTTCCACCCCACATCATCCTAGACCTGGTCAGGGAGTGGGAAGATGACCTTACATCCCCCACCCTTTGCTCCCAAGCATTGAGCCCCTTGGAGAAGGTGCTCAATGTCCTGCATTTTTTGGCCACTAGGTCATTTCAGCGGACTACTGCCATAGTGGGGGGGGGTCTCACAGGCCACGCAGTCACGCTGCCTACACCAGGTACTGGCAATCATGACAGCGCGCCCCTCAGTCCGCAGGCACATATACATGCCCAGAACACCCGCAGAAAGGCAGGCCATTGTCCTGGATTTTTTCAGGGTGGCACACTTCCCCAAAGTGCTCGGTGCCATAGATTGCACCCATGTGGCCCTACGTCCACCTAGGGCCACTGAGCACATCTACCGAAACCGCAAGCACTGGCATTCCATCAATGTACAGGTGGTATGTGATGCAAAGGGAATCATCACCTCTGTCTATGCAAACTACCCTGGCTCCACCCATGACAGTTTCATATACAGAATGTCCGTACTGTGCCGGGCCCTGGAAGCTGGGCAGCATGGCTACACATGGCTCCTAGGTGAGTACAAATGCCCTTGCACATGCATGCAAGTCACACACAGACAAATACCCAAACCCTAATAATCTCAACTATTATCACCTCCCCAGGGGACAGTGCCTACCCTCTGAGCAACCACATGATGACGCCAATCCGGAACCCCACCACACCACCCCAGGTAAGATACAACGCCACCCATATTGCAACAAGGGCCATAGTGGAGCGCACATTCGGAGTGCTCAAGTCACGTTTCCGCTCCCTTGACCGCTCTGACGGGCAACTACTCTATGCACCACCAGTAGTGTGAAGGATCATTGTGGCAGCATGTGTCCTGCTCAATGTTGCAACACGGCAGGGCATCCCGGTGGACATGGTGTTGCCCCCACATCCCCAACCACAGGCACAGGCGCTGCCCATGGGAGGGGGCAGGGCACGTGGCGAGGAAGCCCGGACCCAGCTTGTGGCCACATTTTTCACCTAAACTCCCACCCCTGCGGAGTGCACACAGGCCTGGCACATACCAGGTGACAATCGATGATGACAAAGAGACAGTCAACTGTCACAACCCTATCACCCTGAGATAGTTGCCATGGAAGTGCCACATCGTCTGCATCCCTAGCTACTTAAACACAAGCTATCCTGTGTGATCAAAAGGCACACATATGACATATGACATGATATGGCCTATACACAAGTATTTCAAGGTGCGATGAGGCCGGGAGGGGGGAACAAGGGAAGACAGACAACGGTACAACTAGGCCAGGTGTCATTTAGATTGTGCAAGTGCAGGGGTAGGGGGAAGGGAAAAGTCCAAGGGGAAGGGGAGGGGGTGAGTGCAGTACAGGGGAAGTAGACCAAAAAACAAATACATAGGTCAGCTGGTGGCAACTGCAAAGGTAAGTGCAGACAAGTGCTGGGAAGGGGGGGCTGTAGGGATAGAGAGACAGTACCGCAGTGCAGGGGTTGCCAGGGAGCCAGTGCAAGTGGAGAGTGGCTGGGCCATGGACCGAGGTCAGTGAGAGTGGCCCAGTTGCAGATCCAGTGCAGTTCCAGTGAAGAATTCCGCAAGGGAGAGGCAGAGAGAAAGCAGAAGCAAAGAGGAAGGTCTTGAGGTGCTTCCCGAACCGGAGATGGTTCCCCTCAAGTTCAAGTGAGGCAAGAAGGCTGTTCCAGAGGGAGGGCCCTGCCGCGGAGAGAGATCTACCCCCAGCTAGTTGCTCTGAGAAGCGGATGACCCTGACATGCAAGTTGTGCATCATACACACCTGCAAAACAGGCCATGGCCATCACTGTTATGTCACTCAAACCCTCCCAAACCACAACATGACATGGCAAGCAATACCCATACACCAACACAGTAACAATAAGGTACACATTGCCATGTCCAAAATGTACAGTGGCATCAGACAATGATGCCTGACCAGGAATCAGATGAAATGACAGACCAACAACCTCCCACCAAAAATAAGTCATTTCCAAATGCATTACAAAAGTTGTAGACGTAACATAACAATGAATGCCTGTCTACATGCACATTGTGCATTGCAAAATCAACACTGCAGCTTCTGTGTGCTGTGTCCTACTCCTGCAACACACTGCTCAGCGCACAGCACAGTGAACAGCCATTGTGTGTGATGCACACCCTGAGCATCACATCTAAGCGACAGACCACATCAAAAAGCAAATTAAGCATGTACAGGATCCATAATTGGTCACAGAACATGTGCTGCAGGGACACAGTGGCCACCAGAAGGCAAACAGTGTACACGTGGATATGCAACTGTGGGAGTACATGTAGTGCATCAGAGTGCAAGTGTGTGGGTCTGCAATGACATGCACTCAACATATGCATGTGCACTCAAGTGACCATCAGTGTTCTCTACACATCACATGTGAACATTCACCATGTGTACACCCCAGCATGTCAAACCACAACTATCCCCTCGCACCTGAAAGGTAAACACAACACATGAACAGGCATTGATCAGCAGAACACAACATGTACATGGGATACCACCATTACAATGTCAGAGTTCCCATCACACTGCAGGGCAAGGCAACTATCAACAACAACCCCCCCCTCCCTCACAAATGACCATGACCCACTGAACAACTGCACCTGGGTCATGGAGCCTTCAACGCTCAATTCCACCTGGCCACAGGATCACCTTTACCCTTCGTCACCATCTCCCACCTTGTGTGTAAAAAGGTGCCTGCACCCTCAGAATCCACACCCATTTCCAAAATCACAAAATCCAAGGCATAAAAATGAACCCGAACATCCTCCAGTAGATGACTTGACGTAGCAGTACCTCACAAAGGCCAAGTACTACCACAATGATGCAACAACCAAGGTAGCACAGTAAAACAATGTCACAACAGGATGTGAACCATGTGTGGTACATAACATAGGATGATGCACCATGAACGGATGTGTATTGTCACAGGTCCCGTGTACAGGCGCGGGAGTGTCACGAAACAACCACCCCCACCGTGTCCCGGGTGCCTGCAAGGTCAAACTCACACAGGCCCCTGAGACCCTGGTGGGGAAGGAGGTTCAGGGATATGCAGTCGGGATAGGTGTTGGCACACTGGATAACTGGAATGAGTGGCAGGAGAGTGGATGAGGAATGACACATGAAAGTAGGGAATGCACGAAAATGTACTACCTGCATGAACACATACACAATCCAAACAAACTTGGACATCATTGTCATGGCCTTCTGTAGTCCAGGCTTAGGAGTGGTATGAACCAACCAGCCCCTCTAGGGTTTTGGCGCCTGCAAGTTCGGGGCTTACACAGGCATCCGCAACCCCAGCGGGGAAAGAGGGTTAGGGAACGTTGCTTGGATAGGTACGGGAAG
Source organism: Ambystoma mexicanum (assembly GCF_040938575.1). Lineage (NCBI taxonomy): Eukaryota > Metazoa > Chordata > Amphibia > Caudata > Ambystomatidae > Ambystoma > Ambystoma mexicanum. Next base: position 1,457,969,811 of record NC_090921.1, read on the forward strand.
CAGGAACACCAGGTAGAGGGTACAGGGTTCAAAATTGCATAGGATTCTGGGTGATTAGGGGGAAAACAACATACCAAATTGAATCACACATACATCCATGCATTAGTGCACCCCCCAGCAAGCCTACGCAGAGCAGTTTGAAAGAAAAACAACAAGACACTTAGCTCTGGTTTTGAGTGCTGGCCTCCTGCCTGCGCACTCTCAGGTCCGTTTACAGGAGCACTGCAATGCTGCAAAGAGAGCCACAGTCAACAACCTGAACGTGCCAATTACACAAAAACACACCACCAAACATGCCCCATAGCAACAAACTACTCTACAAACAGACAATCTGGTGTAGATGCTTCGTACCCATATATAACATTACCCCTGTGACGGGTCATACACAGTCAATGCAGTAAGTCAGCCGCCGGTGGGTGCGTGGCAAATGGAACACCAATGTGTCACAATTCACACAACATGCCATGTTCCCTGGGTAAGCAGACAGACCCATATAGCAAGCCATGACTTCAGAGCAAGTTGCGTACCACCATGACCGAAACAAAGTTGGCAGTGCATGTATCAAAATGTACATGGAAATGAAATGCACTGCACCCGAGTATGTCCCTTGCTGTATGTCCCTGTGAGCTGCCCCTTTCCATGTCTCGGAAGGCTACATGGTTGATACAAGTGCCTCAATGGACCTTGGTGTACCGGAGGGTATGTGCCACTGCCCCTGCAGGTGTCCCAGACAACCTTACAATCAACAGCCATCAGTCCACCAACACATCTGAGCTGCATTGTGTGCTTCAACACCAATATTCGTCCAAGCTCACCCTCAGTGCTGTGACTAAGCCTGCATGTGCAACTCGCCTGGTGCAAGCTTTGCTGTGTTGTGGCCCCCCTGTGCTGCTCACCTTGCCTGGAGTTCCTTGGAACACGTCAGCAGTTCTAGGATGTAGGTCTGCAATCCCTGTGCCTCTGCTTGTGCACACATGTGCATGTGGGCACCAACAAACGTGTCCAGAATTTAGACGTCCAATGGGCCATGTCTGCTGGCAAAGGTGCTCTGGAGGCTCATCCCCCTGCAGAAAGGGCATGAAACACATGATTAATGCTTCAAAGTCATCTGTGTGTGTCTCTTCAGGCATCCCATTACTTGACCATGTCAAAGAGTCACATCATAAATCACACCATCAGTCCGTCTTTCACATCCAAAGTGTGGAGCACTATCTACAGCATGAATTGCAACAAGCACGTGTACAGTAAAGATAAGAAACATACTACACAATGCATAGCAATTAATGTACACATTAATCAAGAAACACCCCATCTAGCAAAAGCTGAACAGTGGACAATAACACCAAAATCATCCCCACTAGGGGTGTAAACACAAGTCACACAGCACCAGACATGCCACAGATATGACAGTCCAAAGCCCTTGTGTAAATGTTTGTGACACCGAACCATCCTTGCGAGCCCATGGATAAGGGAGGCAGGAGTGGCATATGTGAGTCAAGGACCCCAAGCAGCAAACACATACACAAGACAAGCCTGAAGGGCCCGGCTGGAACAGACAGTGGATGCCTTCAAAAGCCACAAAGCACTGCACTGTCACATGAAAGCACAATAGACAAGCAATTTTAAACTATATTAACTATTAACTAATTACACTAACTACCTACATGTACAAGGACTCCATGGTGTGTGCCAGGAAATGTGAAGGCAGTGCAATGTCAAATTCAGACATCACGTGCATTGTGCATTCAATGTGTACCATATCTAGAAGCCAAGCACCCCTCCACCCCAGTACCAAAGCAGGGATGCCTAGCATGGTATCAAAAGGCTGACCATACACCTGTGTATTGACAGGCAGTGTTGACTGGCATCAACAGCTGAATGTGATTCAAGTGACAACACTGCAAATGATGCTGGGACAGTAAGCAGGACACATGATGAAAACTCTGGATTCCGCCCATGTGTTAAGAAGACACAACAACAGTTGGACAGAGTCATTGGCCATTGAACTGGCTGAGGCCTGTGAGTCACACAGATTGTCAGACCCTAAACATGTGTGCAACGCAGGACTGAGCCACAGTTGACATGGGAAGGCTGATGAGATGGCAGGCAATGTATGTAACCAAGGACTTGTATTACAGTGATCATCCAGTCAAGGACACATAGGGGCATGCGTGCAATGCACATGGAGCATGAATGGGCACTCATGTCCCTGCGGGACATCTGACCTATGCACAGTACAAGTGAGATACCCTGCATCAAGTACTAAGGCTGTACCACACGGCATATGTTTGGCAGATTGTACGTTGGAAGTTAGCATCTACACAGGACGCATGAACAAGAAAGTACACATTGGCAAGATTGAAGAACACCAGTGCAAAGGTGGAACTGGGGTGCAGAGTGGCGGAGGAGGGGCAAGGGAGCATGCCTACATGGAGTCCCCGCATGCAGGCAGAGGAGACATGCATGACGGAAGCATTGCATTACTTACACATCAGAATCATGTACACGTCACATGTAGCGGCAATCATGCACAACACATCCTACAAGTGAAACACACACGTCCTCAACAAACACGCATCAACACTCACTGGACTGGGCATCAAAGTCCAGCATCTCTCCCACTCCTTCAACCAATTCAGGTGGTATGAACTCCGCAACGAGTGCCTCATGCAGAGTGAGCTCTTCCTCCTCTGGTGCAGGCCCACCGCCAGTCACCAGAGTCAAGTTGTAATTAGAGGCACGCTTAGCCTTAGTGCTGCGTTTGATGTCATTCCAACGCTTTTTGCACTCTTGCGCCGTGCGCACCTCATGGCCGCATGAACTGACATGTTCCGCAACATGCTTCCAGTGGGTGTCACGTTGGGCAGCCGTAGTATGACTATTGGCACCCACTAGCATGTCACGGCTGTGGCCCCGCACGTAGTCCACGAGGAAGTCCAGTTCCTGCTTACAGAAAGGCTTCTTCCTCGACGTGCAGGATGTCATGGCTGTGTGTGGGGTCCCAGCCTGTGCTGCAGGTGCAACCTTCCTCCTCTTGGACTGTGGCGCAGACCCTGGCTGGCTAATGCGGCCCTGACCAGTATGGCCAGTGGGTTCGGTGGATTGAGCCAAGGGAGTGGCAGGTGGAGGGATGACCAAAGGCCTGACTTGTGTCGGTGGCAGCTGGGTGCCCACTAATGGACCCTGCGCAGCAGCATCAGATGTGGCAGTGTCATTGACCGCAACGGTCCTGGTTGGCAGACTCACAACCGGGCTGCTGTTGGGTGCATCTGCCCCTGCACTTGCCAACACCCGGCTGTTCGGGGCAGCAGATGACATGACTGCCCCAGGGACACGTGTCTTGGTCTGAGCAGCCCGCATGCCCCTATGGTTTCCCCCCTGGCCTGTTGGAGATCTACCAAGGGCTCTTCAAGTGCCAACGCAGCCTGCGCTGGCAGACCCCGAGCCTGGGTGGCGGTGTCCACAGCTGCACCTGCAGCTACCACTACCCTTCAGCCCGTGGCAGTCGATGGAACGGACTGCCGGGTCACACGGGCGCCAGTGCCAGATGCAGAAGCTGCATCCCCCGGAACCACAGGGGGTGGTGGCATGACTGCACCGACACATGGCACAACATTGTGCTCAAGTGGCGCACCCCTGCCTCTTCCCCCTCTGTGGCCGCCCTGGACACCCTGGAGTCCCCCTACTCCCTGGTCACCACGGCCACGTCCCCGACCACGCCCGCCACGAGGAGTACGCCCAGCTGAGGCGCCCCTCACCTTTGGTGTCCTCCCAACCATGGCACAGATGTAGTAGTGCCGGCACAGATGGAGTGGTGCCAATGGGAGGTGTACACCACAATTGACCTGGGCAATTGGAGTGAAGGGGGTGGGAAGCAAGATGTTAACAGCCCCCCTGCACCTGCAAGGCTGTATGTGACCCCGGTGATGTAGTGACGGGTCACGCAACGCTCAGGCACCCCAAAACTGCAGTAAAACCGTGCACGCAACCCTGCAGCCTACGTGCGTGGATTTAACCTCCCGCAGTACGCGGTGGCACCCAGTAACACGAATAATGCGTACGCGGGGGACACGCAGGCTACTATGACATCGAAAATGGGTGCGATACACAGGGGCACCCGCAGTGGGAAAAAGAGCGTGTGCGACTCACCGTCTGACTAGCGCGATGCAGAAAAACACGCGTAGCCAATACCCCCGCCAAAAGAAGAGATACGTCCTTGATAGCTGTGAAGTTGTGATGGCGCGCGAAACAACAGGAAGCAGCAACACACATCGGTCTCCACTAAAGGCACGTACAGCGAACTGCTGGGCCCGCTCACCTTTAACCCGTGCTGAGGGAAAAGCACGCGCGAGTCACGTCACTTACGCGCATGGGCCCTTTCCTCGTATTACACGCGGACGTGCAGTTTTTCACGTACGCTGAAATGCCCATGCACGCCTGTGCGCGTCACGTCACAGGGGCGCTTGCGCTTGAGGGGCCTTCTGTCCAATGAAATTGCATATGCGTGCAGACACGCTTACGCGCTAAGGGCCTTTCCTCGAATTACACGCTGACGTGCCGAATTTTCACGTGCCAAATCACTCCGTATCAAGCTGGCCACGCGTAAGCACACGGAAGACCACGCTCCTGCCCAGAAGGCCGAACTACTGCCCCCCAGAGCCCCGAGCACGCTCCCACCTGCCATCTGCTGCTGCCTGACTGCCTGCTGCCCACGTGCCCTGCCATTTGCTGCCTGCACATCAGCCAGGTGTGCTGTTGCTGTGACCACCCCTGCTGGAACCGAAGACTCCCGACTGGGATTCCATCGCTCCACAGCCCAGCCCCAGGACCCAGTTGCCCACCCACTCCTGCCTCTGTGGTTGTCATGTCGGGCACTGCAACATCTGGCACCACTGACAACCCCCGGCCAGAGAGGCAGAGGGGCACCAGCTTCAGTGCCACCGAAGTTGGTGTCCTGGTGGAGCAAGTCCTGGGGCAGTATGATGCCCTCTTTCGGAAGTTCCCGCGCCGACAAGGAAGGACGGACTCGGATCTGGACTGACATTGTGACTGCCATCAACGCGGAGGGGGTGGCAGTCCGCGACTTCCAACATGTCAAGAAGCGCTGGGAGTACTTCAGGTCCAGGACCCTGAACAAGGCCCGGCGCCTCTTGAAGGCAGTGGATGCCAAGGGGCGCCGGGGCCACTTGTCGGAAGATCAGATGAGGGTCCTGGAACGCATATCCCCAGCGCTCCACGTCCAGGTCCTTGAGAGGCAGACCCGTCTGGAGTCGAGCGGTAAGTGTACATGCATCCTGATTGTGAGCTGTGCATGTGGTGATGTTTCAGTAGTGTGCAGGTTGCACATCTGTTTGTATGGGGTCGAGTATGGGTGGGGTGTACAGGGCCGTGGGGCTAACACATGCGAGGGCTGTAATGTGTGAGACATGGATGGTGCTTGTGTGTGTAGGCTTGCATGCCAAATGCAGTTGTGTGGGCACACATGTTTGGATGAATGTGTATGTAAGTAGACATGTCCGTGATGCCACGCATGTATGTTGTTTTCAGCTGCATGTATCAGCACTGTGTACATGTGCATTTGTGTGTATTTGACAAGGGTGCAACAGTGATGCAACATGGATGCATGTGACAGCGGGATGTCGAAGTCTGATTGGCAGATGTGATATGGATGCCCATCTGAACACTGCGACACTTGGCAGAGGTGTACACATGCATGCAAGTGTGGTGGTGTGTGTACATGTGTGATGCACTTCCTGTGTTGCATGTGATGTCTGGCTCAGCTTTGCCTGCTCATGCTGTTGTATGGGTATGGATGGTGCCGGCAGTTGCGATATGGCTGTGGTATGGCTCATGTGTGCGAGTTGAAATGACATGTGTGTTGGGGATTGTGATGGCATGTCTGAGGTTTGCCAATGCCACTCATGTACAACTGTCATGCGTGTATGTGTCCATTGTACAGTGCCCTGATGCCTGTGTTTTATTTCTCCCTGTCTGCAGCGTCAACTGATGAAGAGGGCAGAGAAGGTGCTGTGGAGCACAGCGGCGGGGATCCCACCGCCAGCCGGAGACGCAAGGCCCGGCTCCCCTCCCATGTTGTCATCTCGTTGGGGAGTGAGGAGTCCGGTGCCGCGTCCCAGGCCGCAGCTGCCGGGGGGAGGTCCAAGAGGCGGAGGTTGGAGTTGGACTCCTCGGCAGCAGAAGGGGCAGCTGGGACCCCACAGGGCCCAACAGGGGAAGATGGCACGGAGTCATCCAGGTTGGTGGGGGGTTTGGTGGAGGAGGAGGCCGTGCAAGCAACAGAGATGGGGTCTGGAGGTGGGGATCCCACTGGTGCTAGTGGTGCAGTGCAGGACCAGGGACAGGAGGCAGCACAGGCCAACACGGAGGTGCCTGTGTGCAATCCTGTCCCTGATCCTATCCCTGCATCATCTTGCACCAGCAGGGATGCCTACGTCCAGACCCGTTTTCAGGCAGGGGATGAGCAAATGACAACTGGCCTTCCTCTGCCTGTGGACGTGGCTATCCGGGTCCGGGTTGAGCCTGTCCTGACTGGTGTCGCGTTGTGTCAACGGGCCTTGCGAGGTGACCTGCAGTTTTTTCATGAGGAGACTGCACGTCATCTCGAATGGCTCGTTGACCACGTCAGCCTGCTGGGACAGGTCACCCAGGCTGGATTCCTCTGTTTGATGGGGCTTGCTACGACCCCCTCCTCAACTGAACCCCCTACGCGCCAGTTGTCCTCCGTGCCATCTTCCCACCCATCAGTCACCTGGGTGCCCTGTGGAGCTGCCTCTGACGGTGCGGCCAGGCTGGTGGAGGAGGCATCCCTGCCACAGTCGGGAGTCGGACGTCCAGCAGGGGTGGCCACATCAACGACTGCACCCCAGCCGGCGGAGGATGTGCAGGCAGCAGGAGGCAGTGCATGGGCAGAGGCACAGCAGCAGCAGCAACGTGGTGGGAGCCATGAAGGCTCGGGGCCTTCAACATCGGAGGGGCAGGCATCGGCCGGAGGGCAGGAGGACCCAGGACAGAGAGTGTCTTCCGTGTGGCAGCGGTTGGGCCACGCCATAGATGCGGAGCGGCAGCGGGCGGAAGAGGCACGGCTCACAATGGTCAGGGCGGAGAACTCCATGCGGAGGGCCCTGAGGCGGGCCGAGTGCCTCGAGGCAATCCGCAGGGGGTTGGAGGTGGACACGTCGACGGCTCTGCTGACCCTCGGGGCCATGGAGGAGGACCGCCTCCGGGACACTGAGCAGGAGTTCGATGATGCCCCGGCCCGGGACATCCAAAAGTGAGCCGTCAGACTAGCCCGCTGCCCTTGTACATAGTTATGTAGGTAGTGTTAGATTTCCTTTGTTTTTTTATTTATTTTGGACCTTTTGGACATTGGCCACATTTTTGTATATAGTTTATTTTATCAGTTAGTGTTGTTAGATAGGTTTCATTTCTTTTGTTGGGATAATGGACCCTGGCTTGTTCGTCTGTACATAGTTCACTGTTGGATTTTATTTTTCTTTCACAATTTACCCATGGAGCAATGGCTTTCAATTATTATTTCCCATTGGATTTGCTTTTGTGGACAGTGACTTTGGACACCATTACTTTGGATTATGATTTTTGGTTTTGCTTTTTTTCACGGACATGCTTCTTTTCATTTTTGTACATTCCCATTTCTGTTTCTTTATTTTTGAATCTATGTATGTTTCCTTTAATACATATTTTTTTATCGAACTTCAATGTGTAGTATCATCTCATTGGTTTCATGCATATCATGATATGGGTTTTGAGATTCACTGACACCCATTGGGTGTATGTGAGGGACATGTGTTTGTTTCGAAACTTGCAACTGGTGTTCTGTCATATAATTGCCATTTCTGAGTGGGTGGATGCAATACTCGGGTGGGTGTTTTGCATTTGGAGGCTGACCATAGGGACCAGGGATCTAGATTGTGATGACATGTTGGCTGGGGAACATGAGTTGGGGCCTGCTGGCAGGTGCCCCACAGTGCTGGGGGGTGGGGGTGGTGGGAGACATGGGTGGGGGCCTGGTGGAGGGTGCCCCTGCACTTCTGGGGGTGGGGGTGGTGGGAGACATGGGTGGGGGCCTGCTGGCAGGTGCCCCACAGTGCTGGGGGTGGGGGTGGTGGGGAACATGAGTTGGACATGGGTGGGGGCCTGCTGGCAGGTGCCCCACAGTGCTGGGGGGTGGGGGTGGTGGGAGACATGGGTGGGGGCCTGGTGGAGGGTGCCCCTGCACTGCTGGGGGTTGGGGGAGGTGGTATACATGGGTGGGGGCCTGCTGGCAGGTGCCCCACAGTGCTGGGGGGTGGGGGTGGTGGGGAACATGAGTTGGACATGGGTGGGGGCCTGCTGGCAGGTGCCCCACAGTGCTGGGGGGTGGGGGTGGTGGGGACATGAGTTGGACATGGGTGAGGGCCTGCTGGCAGGTGCCCCACAGTGCTGGGGGGTGGGGGTGGTGGGGAAAATGAGTTGGACATGGGTGGGGGCCTGCTGGCAGGTGCCCCACAGTGCTGGGGTGTGGGGGTGGTGGGGACTTGAGTTGGACATGGGTGGGGGCCTGCTGGCAGGTGCCCCACAGTGCTGGGGGGTGGGGGTGGTGGGGACATGAGTTGGACATGGGTGGGGGCCTGCTGGCAGGTGCCCCTGCACTGCTGGGGGGTGGGGGTGGTGGGAGACATGGGTGGGGGCCTGGTGGAGGGTGCCCCTGCACTGCTGGGGGGTGGGGGTGGTGGGGACATGAGTTGGACATGGGTGGGGGCCTGGTGGAGGCTGCCCCTGCACTGCTGGGGGGTGGGGGTGGTGGGAGACATGGGTGGGGGCCTGGTGGAGGGTGCCCCTGGTGGCTGGGGGTGCAGGGGGACATGCGTTGGTGGGCAGTAGTGCAAGTTGACATGTGGGTTGGCTGGGGGGCATGGCCATGGTGGTTGGGGTGCCTGCAGGACATGTGGTGGGTGGGGGCCTGCTGGCAGGTGCCCCACAGTGCTGGGGGGTGGGGGTGGTGGGAGACATGGGTGGGGGCCTGCTGGCAGGTGCCCCACAGTGCTGGGGGTGGGGGTGGTGGGAGACATGGGTGGGGGCCTGCTGGCAGGTGCCCCACAGTGCTGGGGGGTGGGGGTGGTGGGAGACATGGGTGGGGGCCTCGTGGAGGGTGACCCTGCACTGCTGGGGGGTGGGGGGGTGGGAGACATGGGTGGGGGCCTGCTGGCAGGTGCCCCACAGTGCTGGGGGGTGGGGGTGGTGGGAGGCATGGGTGGGGGCCTGGTGGAGGCAGCCCCTGGTGGCTGGGGGTGCACGGGGACATGCGTTGGTGGGCAGTAGTGCAAGTTGACATGTGGGTTGGTTGGGGGGCATGGCCATGGTGGATGGGGTGCCTGCAGGACATGTGCAGGGTAGGCCCCTGTGGTGTGAGCCACCTGCAGGGGCCGTGGAGGGTGTAGAGGGAACACCTGGGAGGACCCACACGTGAAATTCACGTGTGGTGCTCCCTGCGCACCCCTGTAATACACGTACCCTGCTGAAATCGCGTGTGGAACTTCCCGCGCACCCCTGGAATACACGTACCCTGCTGATATTGCGTGTGAAACTTCCCGCGCACCCCGAAATACACATAGCCAAGACATTCGCGTGTGGAACTTCCCGCGCACCCCTGATATACATGTACCCTGCTGACTTCACGTGTGTGACTTCCCACGCACCCCTGGAATACACGTACCCTGCTGATATCGCGTGTGAAACTTCCCGCGCTCCCCGAAATACACATAGCCAGGACATTCGCGTGTGGAACTTCCCCCGCACCCCTGATATGCACGTACCCTGCTGATATCGCGTGTGAAACTTCCCGCGCACCCCAAAATGCACGTAGCCAGGATATTCGCTTGTGGAACTTCCCGCGCACCCCTGATATGCACGTACCCTGCTGATATCGCTTGTGAAACTTCCCGCGCACCCCGAAATATACGTAGGCAGGACATTCGCGTGTGGAACTTCCCGCGCACCCCTGGAATACACGTACCCTGCTGATATCGCGTGTGAAACTTCCCGCGCACCCCGAAATACACGTAGCCAGGACATTCGCGTGTGGAACTTCCCGCAGACCCCTGAAATGCACGTACCCAGCTGAAATGACGTGAGGTACTTCCCGCGCACCCCAGTGATACACGTAGCCCGCTTGCCGTGCTGGTACAGGGTTAGCGCAGCCCTTTGCGCTGGATTGGGGATTTTGATGGCTTTTCCCTGCGCGAGAGGCGTTCCTGGGGGCGTAACTGGAGCTGCTGCAGGGTCGCTGCGCCACTGTGCGCCACAGCTGGTTTTGGTAGCTGGAATCCCTGAATACGCTGTGCGTGGAAATGGGTTTTGGCGCACGCGGCTGGCGCAGGGATTCGCACGCGCACACTGTGCGCCAGCCGCGTGCGCAACATGTGCGCTGAATTCTATGAATTACCCCCTAAATATGACACCACAACCACAGTTAAGGGAGCACTATAAAACTCCACAAACCATACAAACCTACACCAGCAAAATAATGAGTATGCATATTTCATACAGCGCAGCAATTATATTATTCAAGGGAAGGCGCACTGGATAAATCTGCCCTATTTACGGAACAAAAATAAACTAAGGCCAAATGTACCTGTGCTGCAACGCATTTTTTTTTTTTTTACTAATTCATAAAACCTTCCTTGGGCTCCTTATGGTGCATGTAGCAAAATCATTTAGTGCCTGCAAACAAGATGTTTATCTGACATTGGAACTCTGCTGGAACCGCAGTGCTCTGCCCTGTTGTTCCCTAAAAAGGCTTTTCAGGTGACTGGAGCAGAGCCTGACTGCGTGCTGTATTCCTGACTTCCTGGCTGCTTCTTTGATGACTAACTGTGTGGAACTAGACGGATTTCCTGGTTAGGCACACGCCTTGCACTATGGATTGGAGACCCCGTGTTTGTTGCTTCTCTCCCGGCGCTTCCTGGATCCTCAGACCACACCAAAATACCCTTTCTAGGGCCCCCTGCCCTCCGGGTGGTCGACGGGCCTGGGCATGGCAGCCTCTCTCACTCGGGGTGCAGCGAGGGGGTGCAGTTAGCGTTCTCTCTCTGTTACTTGAGAAGCAGTGGTTTTTTTTCTTGTCTTCAATCAATTTATTGTTTGGAAGGATTGGGATTTTGCAAAAGTAGCAGATGTCATGTTGAGGATTTTAGATTTTACATGCACAGGCATAGCCTCAAGCCTATGAATTGTGCCTCCTCCTGTGATTGACCGGAACACCCATGAGTCATAACTAGAGCTAACAGTTCGCCCTCCCTCGTGGGAAATACAAACCGTTTATAATATAAAATTATAAAAGTTTAGAGAGAAAATGATGGTCGACTTAACAATAAAAGAAGAAAACAAATGAAGAAAAATAAAATAAAATACGGAACTACTTTTTTTTAAATGATGCAATCACTATATACATCATATTACCTATGTCTATAAAGATACAATACATAACTACAAGAGAAAAATGAGCCACGTTAAAGGAGATCAAGTGGAAAAAAACATATATGATCATGGTGCTTTATTTTATTTAAAAAAAGTGGTTCGGTGATGACTAGTCCCTACATTCAATGTCGCCCTGGATGCATTCAATAATACTGCATTTGGTAGTTGTATTAAACATCTCTTCTAATGTATTCTTGTGTACGCACAGTTTACCCCCACTTCCAGTCAAATTTTCTGTCCCCAACAGGACTCTCAAAGGTCACTGTAGGAGTCCTTCAAGCCACTTAATGGCACTAGCATCTTTTAAAACGGATTAAGCAGGCCTAAACTAGCTCCAGTAGGAGCTAAAGCCCTAATGGGCGAGGCCCTGCATGTTAGTCTAAGGTGAAGCCCAATTAGGTCAGAGCCAATGAGCTATGAACACATAACAGGCGCCTTTGGAGCGGTCCTCCCCGCAGAAGTCCAGAAGGGGAAAAGGATGAGGCATGTGGTCGGGACTGCTAAGCAAGCACTGGAGCATAGCGTGATCATTCAGTATCCAGGATGTACACTCAGACGCAAATAGATTTGATTTGATTTTGAGCATTTATAGCGCGCTCAAGACAGACTTAACCATAAAAAGATAGACACAGATGTGGAGGTGCACCTCAGTTAGAGGAGCATGTCGCCCACACCTACCCCATGCAGCCTCACACCTTATGAAATTATGTGAATAATAAGTAACCATAACTGGTGAATGTAATTGTTTTTACGATTTTACATCAAACTTGTTGTGTTCCTTCAATTAAAGTTGTTTCTACTGATTTTAATGTTTTTTCATGCGGTAGATTTTAACTTTACTAAATAACCATAACTTCTCTTTTTAGATACATTGTTCTGATTTTCATAATTCTAGCTCCTTATCACGTTGCCCTTCCTCGTTCACAACATGATTGAGTTATGGCTGCACTGCCAGCTATGTCCTGAACCATTTAGAACATATGCTCTGCCCGTTTAAAGCTGTTAGAATGGGCTCTGTACACTGCTTCCCTTCACTCTAGAGAGTATCTACCGTTCACTGTTTTATCTTTTTTTTTCATATGGTAGTTCAGATTTTATGGATCTCCCCATTTGTTTTTTGTCAACTATGCTGACGTTTCACCGCTCTTGGAAAGTGCTTTTCTCAAAACACATTTTTTCATCTGTTCTGAAAAATCATGTTCTTCTTACTCTGGTCTGGTGGTGCCGTAGATCGTGCTGCCTCTCGCCCCACATGGAGTACAAGACAAAATTCAATTGATGTCTTGCCTCTGGTGGGCATTTTTCCATTGCTGACCCTCATGTGCCTGTGTGGTGTGTCTCAGAAACTTCCATATGATGAGCATCAGTGCCTTATTCTATGGATTGGTGCAAAAATCTCTGAGGCTAAGACTCAAACTCGTGTTCAAGGCAGATCGCAGCTATCAGACTTTGGTAGGGGGCACTAGGCACCTACTGTGGTCTCAAGTTTGGTAGTGTCTTGGAGGGCTGATACAAGTGTTACTCCGATTACTTCTCCAGGGCCTTCAGTCATACTGTTATGGAGTAATGTAGAATGCATTGTTTGGAACCTGTGTATGTAATCGCAATCTAGAATGTGGAGTTCTGTAGAGAGTCTGCAGTGGTTTCCCCTTGAGTGCTGTTGTGCTCAGGGGCTCTACATTAAAACTTCATATAACATATATTTATTGCCTCTGCCATTTATTACATTTGGCGACCAGAGTACATTACATCAGAAGAGGCCCCCGGAGCTCCCTCAACGGCTGCACCAGTGAAGACCGCACCGCCATAAGCCACAGAGCGGTGCCGAGATTGTGAGGAAATATTGGGCTGCCTGCTAACGCTTCTACTAGCAGCGCTAACCAGAAAGAGTTAGTCTCAACCATCGTGAACTACTACGAGGTACAAGGATATTATAAATCCAACATGAACGCCCTACTAAAGTGAGAGCATTGTATGAAACGCTAGCCAACGGCGGTCGCTAGCGATTCGAGGAAGGGACCCTAGAACGTAAGGCTACGTGTGGCCATTTTGTCAAGTTTGCATCTAAGCTACCATGGCAACCACAACACGGAGATCGTACGAAGTGTAATACAGGTATTGTGGCGCCGTAAAACGGTCTGAGAACATTAAATCCATAACGGGCTGTGAATGAACAGATAGTAAACCACTGCCCATTATAGTGAAAGTGCCAAGACCTCACGTGTGTGTTTTGAAGTGATTCAATACATTGCAACCAAATCAATTTCAAAAGACAAACAAGCCTACAAATATTAATACCAACGCCACCCAAGGGCAATCACAAAAAAAAAAAGAAAACCTGGCAAAGTGAAGTCTGAACAAAGACCACAGGTTTATGTGTGAATGAACTATCAACATAAAAAAAAGAAAACACGAGCAGAGGACAGCATTATTGAAAGTCGCTTCATGCTATTGGGCATCAATCCGTGGAACTATAGCCACACAATACAAGCAGGTGAACACAACTACAGTGTTGACATAATTTATCTACATCATGCAGCATATCTCAGCACCTATGCAGTTTCTTCCATGCCCTGGTAATCCTACGTGTCCGTGGGAGCAATGGATTGATGGCTTCCAGGTGTATCTGAGGGCTATTGGCGGCAATAAATACAATGATGACCTTAAGGAAGCCACATTACTGAACTGTGTCGGAGCTGAAGCATTAAGGATTTTTAGAACCCTTCCTGAGTTGGATGATACAGCGGGAGGTTCTGGTGTCATTAACCGCAAGTTTGAAAGTGCACTAGGGAAGCTCGCCAAACACTTTGGCAACAAGACCAATGTTGTATTAGAGAGGTAAAAATTCTTTTGTAGGCGACAATTGAGGAGTGAGTCAATCGATGCGTATGTGGCATCTCTCAGAGGACTTATGTCCACATGTAATTTCACTGGTATAGGTGAAGAGCATTTGAGAGACCAGCTGGTGTTGAATGTTGCTGACTCACGCATACAACAGAGATTGTGAAAAACCAACAACCCATCATTGGAGCAGGCAATGGAGATAGCAAGGAGCATGGAACTTGGTGATCGCTGCATGAAAGAAAGGTTTGAAAAGACAGAGGACAAAGAAATCAAACTTATCCAAGAGAAACCCAGGGATGAATTAGAGGAGTCTTTGGTGGCAATGGTAAGGAAAATGACCACCAACAATTCAAGGGCTGGTTCCAGAAGGGGCACATACACAGGTGATGGCAACCAGTATCAGAACCGCTGTCAGAAATGTGGGTGGTACAGACACAATGATAGCGACAAAGAATGTCCCGCAGCAGCAGTTGAGTGCTACAAATTTGGTCATGTTGGGCATTTTGCTAAAGTCTGCAAAAATATACGAGGTAGGATGGGCAGAGGCAATAGGTACCCCTCCAGCAATATGCCGAGAGGATCTGTAAGAGTCGTTGAAGAGAATAATGGTCAAGACAGCATCCTGACTGTCAATCGAGGAAATGCACATGCGCAGATACTCACTGTCTCATCCATACAACCATATAGAGGGCCTTGGGTGAGCATGCAGATAAATGGCACATCTATACCCATCATGGTGGACACCGGATCCCCATACACCATGGTGGATGTCAAGAAATTTGTTGAGGTATTATCCGGCAAGATGCAAGAGATACAGTGTACCGGGGTGAGAGCAACTGGATACGGAAAGACCCCCATAGATATAATAGGTTGCACGTGGGTCAAGTTGAAGTTCCAAGATAGAGAAACATACTGCAGACTGTACATAGCTAAAGATGGTTCGTCTGTAGTAGGTTGGGAGGAACAAGCTGCTCTGCAAATTAGAATTCACGTGGGAGAAGATGTTCCTGTCCTGAGTGTATTGAAAGACCATAGTGACATCAAGGCTGCACTAGCAATACAATTTCCCAAAGTGTTTAGCGAAAATATTGGACTCTTAGAAGGTTTTCAGTACAGACTAGTTCTCAAGAAAGGTGCCATGCCGATAGCACACAAGGTTCGAGGTGTCCCAATTGGCACAAAAGAGGAGTTGAAAAAAGAACTTGCAAGGCTTTGTGAGCAAAACATAATAGAGCCCATTGAAAGCTCAGAGGGGCTCGCCCCAATAGTATTGGTGAAAAAACCTAATGGCACCATAAGGATGTGCGTGGACTTGAGAGACCTCAATAGAAACATTTGGATAGACAGGCATCCCCTTCCTAACATAAATGAATTACTTACAACAATGAAACCAGCCAAGTTTTTTAGTCCCTTAGACTTGTCCTCGGCTTACCATCAGATTGCATTGGAAGAGGGTTCCAAGAGTCTCACGTCATTCGTCACTCATTTAGGGGCATTCATGTTTAAGAGAATGCCTTTTGGCCTTGCTTCAAAGGCTGATGTCGCATCTATTTGGAGGCTTGGATAGGGTACACTGCTTCCAAGAGAACATTCTGATTTCTGGCAGCACCGAAGAGGAACATGATGCCAAACTAATGGAAGTTTTACAAGTAATTCAGAAAAGTGGGTTGACATTAAAGCTGGATAAATGTAAAATAAAATGCGACAAAGTGTCGTACCTGGGACATTCAATTGATGCACGGGGTATTAGTCCAAAGGAAGAACTAATGAATACCATTTTGGGCATAGCTGAACCAGAAAATAAAGATCAGCTAAGAAGTTTCTTAGGCATGACAGAATATTATGCTACATTTGTAGAGGACTACACAAACAAAACCAGGAACATGAGAGATATCATGAAAAAGTCAGCAAAATATATATTGTCAAAATAATGCAAGCATGAATTTGAACAGATAAAGATCGCCATCAATCGAGCACCATCATTAGGGATGTTTGACTGCAAAGCAAAAACAATAATTTCGGTAGATGCCAGTAATGTCGGTTTGGAAGGAGTGATGGAACAACTTCAGAACAAAAATATGGTAACCATTGTTTTTGTATCAAGAGTTTTGAGAGGGGCTGAATTGAATTACTCCATCGAGAAGGAAGCTCTAGCAGTGAAGTGGATTTTGGAACATTTTAGAAACCTAATATGGGGTTTACCTGTTATTCTAAAGACTGATCACAAACCACTGGTCCATGTTCTACAGTCTAAATCACCTCATTTAATATCACAGAGAATTAGGAGATGGTTCCTAGATATAATGCAATGTAATCTTCATATATGTCATACGCCAGGCACACAAAACCAGGTGGCTGATTGTTTTTCCAGATTGCCAATTGACCAGGTAACAGGGATTGAGTCAATTGATGAAGATATCATAGCCACCGTGAACCCAGGAATTGCCAAAGAAGAATGGAAAAACATGACCGGCATAGATCCAGAACAAATAGAGATAAGGAAAGCCATAGCCTGTGAATGGAATGAATACAACAATCTCTGGGAGATTTTGTGCAGATTAAAGAGGAGTTATCCATGGACCAGGTACACATTTATAGAGGAGATCGAATAATTCCTCCTGTGCAAATAAGAGGGAAATGACTTGCTTTGGCACATGAAGGACATCTGGGAAGGAGTCTGACTAAGAAAAGAGTGAGGAGTAATTATTGGTGGCAGAACATGTGGAGAGAAGCAGAAGAAACGGTTAAGAATTGTACTGTATGCGCCACAAGTGATAAGTCTAAGATTTTAAGGAAAACACCATTACAACCAGTGGAGGTTCCTGGCAGTGTATGGTCTAAATTGGCAATCGATGTCATGGGGGCATATGAAAATCTTGACCCGGTTAAAATATACATTATAATCCTTGTAGACTACATCTCTAAGTGGGTGGAATGGGGAGTGTCTGAAGGAAGTGTTACCACTGAAAAAATTCTGAATTTCTTAACTGAAGTCTTCTATCCGATAATGGGTCTCAATTCACTTAGTTAGAATTTCAGGGATTCTTAAGAGATAGAGCTATAGACCATATAACAACCTCGCTGTACCATCCCATTGCCAATGGACTTGTTGAAAGAATTAATACATTTGTAAAGAGTGTGATTCAGCTGCCAATATCTAATTCTCTCCCATGGAGAGAAACGCTCAAAGAAGCTTTGTGTGCTTACAGATTTACAACACATTCTACCACAGATGTTGAACCTTTCACCATGATGCATGTCAGGGTAGCATCAAATCGATTGAGACCTGCCTGGATGTTCATGGACATAGGTGAGGCAAAATTGGACATTGACCAGATATTAAGGAGTGTAAAAGAGAAACAAACAAAATACAAAGAGTATTCTGATCGCAGGAACGGCGTGAAGGAAAGAGTCATCAAAGAAGGAGATTGGGTGTGCATCAGAGAACCCAGGAAAGCACTCAAAGGTGAATCCAGATTTAGATCACCACAAAGAGTTATACGCTGTCAAGGCAAGTCGCTTGTGCTGGAAGATGGGAAAAGATGGTCTGCTGATGATGTGGTGAGAGTAGAGAATGACTTAAATAGACCAAGCACAAGTAAAAATATCAACATAGGGCCACTTGGCCACTTGGACAAAGAGACTTTCAGGAGATGTAACACCGATGAAGATTGTGATATAGGAACATTAGATCACACGAACAAGGGTGCTGCAAATAGTCACCATGATGGTAGAAGTGAAGTTATAACCAGGTGATTATCAAAAAGGAACCGAAAAATCATTCAAACCTTTAACAATGACTATGTCTACTACTAAAGTGACCAACCTTTTGGTCCCATGTATCCTTTTACATGTATAAAGGGAATCTTGAACTATTTCTATCTTTTCCTTTATTCACCCCTTCTTTTCTAACTTTTCTTCACCCCTTCCCTTTCCAAATCTTTCTTTCTTTTCATATAAGGGGGGAAGATGTTATGGAGTAATGTAGAATACATTGTTTGGAACCTGTGTATGTAATCTCAATCTAGAATGTGGAGTTCTGTAGAGAGTCTGCAGCGGTTTCCCCTTGAGTGTTGTTGTGCTCCGGGGGCTCTACATTAAAACTTCATATAACATATATTTATTGCCTCTGCCATTTATTACACATACCTTATAGGGGCAACTAGCCCAGACAAAAACACAGGTTAATAGGAAAGCTTTCACGTCTCGTTTTCGACTTCCCTTAGTAACAGCTGACGTGTGGAATAGTCGTAAGGTATTGTTTTCTGCTTAGCTATTCAGAATGCTTTCATACAAGAGTCTAGAGGCATGCTGGAATGATGGGGGCAGAAGGGAGTAGGCTGAGATGGGAAGAGGATAGTAGCTGTATTGATTGTAACCTGTTTATGGAAACTTTACTGAATAAATCATGGACTGCATTTTCTGCTGCACGGACATTATCATTCAAGTTTATTACGTGAATACTTCAAGCAGCGAAGAGGATGGGATACGAAAAGGAAGAATAATTTCATGGTCACATGTTTCAGGTGTGGTGCTAAAGACAACATTGCCACATCCTGGAACCCTGGCATTATATGAGTAAATGTTGTAAAGTGAACCTCTCCAGTATAGGACAACACGACAGATGGCTCCAGACTTCATGGTAGAAAGGCATATCGCTTTATTTACATTAGTTTAAGGTTCCAGGTACTTTTGTAAGTTGGTAGCAGGGGCACTCCTACCAGCTATCCTCACCTCAGGTCTCAACTGAAACCTTTATTCATCAGCATACATCAACATTCACTGAGCTGTCAATCACAACACTCACAGGAAATCTAAAACCCTCAGAATGGCCAGCAGGACATCTTCTCAGTACATATAATTCATTGCACAAAGACAAGATGCAGGGGAGAACCCACAATGATAAGACACACAGGAGTGATGTGTTAATGATATGGGATCCTGATACAGAGTCCAGTGAATTCATCCATTCACCTACTTGTCAAATACAGATTGCAGGATTAAAAAAAATGCAGTTGATGGCAGATTCTGCCCACACCATAATTCCACATGATATGTATAAAGGGCAATTGGATCACACTGTAAAAAGGCTTAATCGAGTTACTAAAGTACCATGTGCATATTCAGTGCATCAGTTAAAACTGATTGGATGGTTTGTGGAAATAATGAGGTTCAGAGACAGGGAGAAATGGGAAAAGTAAATCTGGTGGAGAAAGGACACCCATCCTAAACTGTAGAAATCAAGTGGAATTTGGAATGGAATTGAATCCTGGCGCTATTGAATAAGTACTGGCAATTGAATAGGATTTCAAGCAACACGAATTTATAGAAACATTTCTGAGTATTCTGAGGCAAGATAAAAGTCCTGAAAGGGTACCAACATCAGATTACGCTGAAAGAAGGAGCCACAGCAGTTAAGAGTAAAGTGAGGAGAATACCCTTGAGATTGGTAGGTCCCTGTAACACTCACCTTGTATCCACAGGGACGCCACCCGACTGGTCTGGAGCGCTTCTGGGACGTATTCACCTCCCCCAGGGACTCGCGCTGCCGTGGGCCTATTCTGGAAGACAGGAGTTCAGTTTTAGCCACAATCACCTTCTCTCGGGGCCCACCTCCCAAGTGTTCCCCTTGCAACCCCCTTGGAGCCTACCTCACCTGGTATTTAGATAAGGTGCGCTCTCTGTCCTGCCTTTCTGTGCAGGGGCGCGTTGTGGCTGGGCACCTTTCCGCCGAGTTACTTCACTGGTGTGGGCACGGGAGTCCAGGCCGGCTGCGACTCCACTCTTGAGGTAAGTCTTTAATTTGTTAAAAGGATGAGTGTCCGTAATTGTAATTGCCCTGTTGACCTTCTCCTTCTCTTGTTGATGCAGAAGGGGTGATGAAGATGTCGAGCTGATGAGAGGGCAGTGCTCGAGAAAGTAAGAGAATGCGCAAATTGCGGCGCTATGAGCGTCTTTATAGTAAGGCTAACCTTGCAGGTCGCCGAGAAGTTCCTGGAAGAAATGTGGCCAGATGGAAGCGCAGCGTAGAATGGACGATGTCCGGGCGGCGGTTGAATTTTCCAGGATAGCTTCGGTAAGTAAGCAGAGTCTGGAGGTGATGGAATCGGAAGACGAACGCTTACTAATTGTCCTCTTCTTGTCTCTCCTCTCTGGGATGTTGCTTGCGAATGAAGATGAGTTCCAGAGAAGATTCCGGAGCAATTGAGGAGCTGGATATAAGGAACAGGTAAGGAGGAATAACAGTGTTCTTCTTCTCCCTGAAGATGCAGGCCAAGGATGCTGCGAGCAGGTCTTGGTGAACATCACGCTGCAAGTGCAGAACAACGCGAAGCGCGTGCCTCAGCTTGGGCGTGGCTCTAATAGCTAGCAGGTATCCCAGGTGCCTCCAGGGTGGACCACGCCCTGGATGCTAGACTGCATAGTGCAGTTCCACGTCGATCCTTGTGGGGGCAGCCATGTTGGTCCATTCCCCAATGGAAACTCCACCTGCCATATGAGCCTGGTGCCAAAGGCGCCAGGACTGGCTGCAGGACAGCCGAGAGGGGCCTGATTGGGCCCTTGTGGCCTTGCAGGAATACTTTGGCAAGGGCCAGAGGCCCCGAATTCCCTGGCCAGGGGTTATGGTCGTGACAGTCCCTTACAGATGTTATTGCAAGACATGTTGAAACAAGAGATTATACATGAAGTGGATAGTGCAGAGTGGGTCTCTCCTGTTGTCATATTTATGAAGCCATACAACTCAACTAGGCTTTGCATTGATTTACAACGAGTGAATAACAACATTGTGGTGGACACTCATCCCTTACTGAATATATCAGAAATGATACAACGCATGGAGAATCGTGTGTGTTTTGAACCATTTGGCTTACAACCGAATTTAACTCACTCCAGAAAGCAAACATTTAGCCACTTTCATCACCCCTTGTGGACTCTTCCAATTTAATAAAGTACCTTTCGGATTGGCATCGTCAGCATCTGTGCTTCAGAAGCTCATAGAGAGATTATTTCGGGATGTGCCGGGAGTCATGTACTTTCAAGATGATATTTTGGTATACACTAAGGTTGAAAGAGATTGAGCGAAAGTGGGATGACTGTTAAGCTACAAAATGTAAATTATTTCAGGAGCGAGTAGAGTATCGGGCCACATGTTGTCCAGAGAGGGAATAAGACTCAAGGAGTCTCTGGTCAAAAGTATCATAACTGCACCAGAATCAACAGACAAACAAGAATGATTGTCCTTCCTAGGGTTATGTGAGATTTACACAAAATTCATGAGAAATGTTGGCCTCCATTGTGGAGCTGCTTAGAGAGCTGGTAAAAGAGGGTGTGAAGTATGAGTGGACGCAGAGACAACAGGAAGTGTCTGAAAGAGATAGAGGATGCATCAGCATTAAAACCATGTGCCAGGGGACCTCAGGTAAAGGTAATCACAGGAACGAAAAACCAATCCAAAAAAGGAGCATACACCAAGCAAGAAGTAACAAACATTTATTGTACCCAAACAGCTGGGAAGCACACTTCAGACAGCCCTGTGGACGTGAACTGAATGAAATGAGCTGTCAGTGCTGCACAATGCAGCTAACCATTTCATACACAAATTACTGAATTATCATACAACATTTTAGTTGCATTTTCAGGGCCGGCCACAGAAGCTGATTGGTAGAACTATGTCAGTCCCCTATAGGAATGTATATGTTAAGGGACCCTGATTGGCAGGGCCATTTCTTGGCCACAAATCACAGTACCACCCCTTGTGAGATCATGAAACTTCCCACACTGCCCCTCCATTACGTGATTGTGCTGATCAGTCACAAACACTTGCTTGCCATTGGTTGGCAATGCCCAATATACAAAATGGTTCAAGATGGCAAGGGACGAGACATTCACACTGAGTCTGACCAATGATGTGCCCTGTGGACATCAGCGAGAACACTGTACAATGTTGTACCCTAGGGACACCAAAATCTCTCTACACTGATTGTCTCCCTGCCACACACCCCTTAACACCTACCCCAATGCTTTGGCCTCCCAGCTTCCTTCTCAGGCATTGCTGCCAAGTGTTGTCTGAAAAAACGATACCACACTGTGGCTGAATATTAAATAACTGTATTTGATTTCTATTTCTCTGCCAATTCTCCTTGTGCACCCAGGTGCCTAGCTCATTGGCCTCAAAAGTACCTTCTAGACTGACTTTGATGGGACTGTCTTCTCCTGGATAACTTCAGCCATGCAACATTTCTGCACACTGATTCTGCTTACTGTTTTCAACCACATACTACTGTCACAAAAGGACTGCAGCTCTTTTTAATGAGCGGTCTGGGGGAAATGCTTTCCTAACATGGGCCTACAAGAAAATGGCTTTGCTACTGCTCACACATTGCTCAAAAGCTCCCCTACCATGTAACCCCCTAAGGCCTCTTGTACCCCTACCCAGTGCCCGTGCTATACAAGTAACCATTACTATGCCCAAATCACCCACCCCTCATTGGATTCCACCATGGGATTTCACTGCTGTGCCTGGTTCTGTATACCCTTATGCAAGAAGCACCACGTTCACTGACGTCCCCACCCAATGTCACCCACCATCTCACTCTCGATGTCACAACGTTACTTGTACAACTGGTACGTGCGCCCCCCCTTGGCAGCTTTGAAGTTGGACCTTTACAAAATACCCCCTTTGATCAATCTATCGATTGACACATTTTGGGCCAGCAGCTCTGTGCTCTTTTCCTCTGGTATGCATATCCTTGTTACCCTATGCAAATTCTCCCCTTGAGCTGCATACTCCTCCGGTGAGCAACCCACAATCATACACGCTTCCCTATCAGCTGAACAGTCTACCGAAAACTCCTTATAGTCTATATCCAGGGGTGGCATTGTCTTACGTGGGGTGTTGCTCCTCTTGCACTTCAACATTCAGGGACAACATATATGTCCCCCCTCTGCTGTTTCCCCTACACCTTCTTAACCCTAACTGGCATGCACAAAAAGTGATGAGTACCAGAATGAGGATTGGGACAGTGTTACGCTCACCTGGACCCCACAGAGGTGCTGATCGGACCCGGACAGCTGCGGTCTCCTTCAACGTGATGCGTAGTGCAGAGATGACTGTCTGGACTGGCCCGTCTAGTCTTGTCTGCTGGACCCCAAGAAGTATTTTCCTTATGTTCGTAAAAGATGAGCTCTCCATCCTGCGTGTCTTGCAGGGGCGCGTAGATACCAGTTACTTCACTGGTTTGAAGGCGTTGGGAGAGTTCCGGTAAGTATTGACTTTGAAGTCCCTGGCGGGATTGGTAAGTATCAAGTTCTAAGAGTTCAATGTGCCCGATGTTCACTCTTGTCCCCTTCCTTCCTTAAATTGCAACTGCGTTCGTGAGAAGAAGGTCTCGTAGCTGCTGCTGGCATTCAGGTAAGAGTCTGTGTTACCCAACGCTGTCCGGTAACTATTGCATGCGTTAACGTTTTGTTTTTCTCCCTCTTTACAGATGCGGCATATGAAAATGTGGAGAGTTATGGAATAATACCGCCGGTGGTAAATCAGGTAAGTCTATGGTGGTAAGAGGTTGTATATGTTGATTCCCTTGGCCCACCTTGTTTTTTCTTGTGTCACCTAGGTGCCAGATTACGGCAAAGAAATAATGGAGACAGTGCCGGATCGAAAGATGCTGTGAGAACTGGTGAGTATGGCGCCGTGCTGGAGCTGGCGAAGCGACGCGTGCAGGACTGATGTACTTTCCAGGTCCGGAGATGAAATGGTTCCGGAATTAGGTGAGGAATTTGAAATAAGTTTGTTTTCTAACCTTGTCCTTTTCTTCTTCTTTATTCTAGGAGCTCCGGATTCGAGGCGGGCGTGGCAGAAGACTGGATGCTGGCTGCAGGCACGTGGGCGTGGCAGAAGACTGGATGCTGGCTGCAGGCACGGTGAGCGTCACGCTGCTGGATGCAGAATAACGCAAAGCATGTGCTGCTGTTTGGGTGTGGTTTAAATAGCCTCCAAAGTAGTTCCAGGTAAGAAGTTCCCTAGAGCCACACCCGAGTAAAAAATAGTCCCTGTAACAAAATAGTCCCATCCAGGCCTCATGTAGGCTTGGACTCTTTTGCAGCATGGTCTGCATCAGGTAAGTAAAGTCTATGAGCCTGGCGCCTATGGCGCCAGGACTGATTTCTATGATGAGCCTGGCGCCTAAGGCGCCAAGACTGAACCCAGACAGCCCCTAGCCGGGGCTGCTGAGGTTTAAACAAATGTCTGGATGCCTGCTCCCGGAGCTGAGGGCCTTGGTCCTGATGCCCGGGGGTAGGCATCATGACAGCACTCCCCCCCAAGGCCCCTCCTAAAGTTGTTCTTCCCCCTGGCCCCGGTTTGTCTGGGAAGTTCCGATGGAATCTTTTCACCAACCGAGGTGCATGAACGTGGTCGCTAGGCTCCCATGATCTTTCTTGTGGTCCGTAGCCCTTCCAATCGATCAAATAAAAAAGTTTTGATTTAATCATCTTGGAGTCCATGATATTTTTTACCTCGAATTCAGGTTCTCCATCTATCAAGATGGGGTCAGGTGGTTTGGTTAATCTTGTCCCTGGTTGAACTGGTTTTAGAAGTGAAACATGAAAGACAGGATGAATTCGCATATTAGAGGGTAATTCCAATTTGACGGCCACCGGTTTGATAATGGCCTTAATGGTGTAAGGTCCCAAATATCTAGGATTAAAAGTCTGAGTTCCCTTCAGAGGTATATGTTTTGTAGCCAGCCAAACTTGATCCCCAATCTGGTATTGTGGAGCTTCACTTCTATGTTGATCAGCATTTTTCTTGTATTTCTCTTTTGCTTGTTTCAAATGTTCTGTGGCTTCCTTAAAGGCTTGTGTAATAGTAGAGTGCAAATCACTAACTGCGGGCATTTCTAAGTGCTGAGGCGAATCGAGTTCTGAGGTTCGAGGGTGATGTCCATATATGGTATAAAAGGGCTTTGTCCGGTTCCTGAATGTACAGAGTTGTTTTGTGCGTACTCGGAAATCCATAAAATATCTTTCCAATTGCTTTCGGTCTGGTGTAGCATGCAGCATAAGTACTGTTCAATGGTCTGGTTGGCCCTTTCCGTCTGACCATCGGTCTGGGGATGGTGACTTGTTGATAGCCTCACGTCGATTTGTGCTAGTTGACAACATTTCTTCCAAAAATGCGAGATAAATTGACTACCTCGGTCAGAAACCAATACGGAAGGAAATCCATGTAATCGAACAATGTTTTCTAGGAACTCCTTGGCCAGAATCGAAGCAGAAGGTAACCCCTTTAAAGGAATAAAGTGGGCCATCTTGGAAAAAAGATCCACAATAACTAGGATGGTGTTAAATCCATAACATGTAGGTATATCTGTAATAAAGTCTAAAGACAAGGTGTGCCATGGTGTATGTAGGTGGAATATCCAAAGGTTGTAAAAGGCCAGCAGGTTTTTTTTCTGGCTTTTATTTTGGGCGCAAATGCCACAAGACATCACAAAAGTTTTTACATTTATTCGCCAAGTGGGCCACCAGAACTGTCTCTTAATTTTCGCTTCAGTTTTTGCGATACCTGGGTGCCCTTCCATCAGGGTGTCATGGTAATTGGAGATGACTAGTTCTTGTATTTCCTTGTGTGGTAGATATAGTCGTCCGTGATAGTAAGGTAGGTCATTGACAACTGAGTAGTCCGGGCCTTTCTTTACCCAGTCCTGCTGGGTTGCTGGATCGAAGAGTTGTTGGATTTTTGAATGAATATCTTCTAGTGTCTGTAGAGTAGTTATGCCAAGAATTCTTTGCTCAGGAATTATTGGCACCGGTTCCGGGTTTGCATATGCTTCTCCCATCCCTATTCGGGATAAGGCATCTGCTTTGCCATTTTTGCAGCCTGGTCAATAAGTGATCACGAAATCGAATTCGGCAAAGAACAATGCCCATCGAAGTTGTCGCGATGATTGGGCTTTGGCTGTTTTTAAATACTGCAGGTTCCGGTGATCGGTGATTACGGTAATAGTATGCCTGGCACCAAGAAGATAGTGCCGCCAAGCCTTAAAGGCGGATTTGATGGCTAATAGCTCTTTATCGGTAACCGCATTGTTTAACTCAGGTGCTGAGAACTTTCTGGACTAATACGCTACTGGGTGAAGTTGACCGGTTTCAGGATCCTTCTGGGACAGGACAGCTCCAATGGCTAAACTGGATGCATCAGTTTCTACTATGTATGGAAGCTCAGGGCATGGATGCTTTAAGACAGGTGCTGATGTGAATTTCGCTTTCAGCTCTTGGAAGGCCTTTTCAGCCTCTTCGGTCCACAAGAAGCGTTTATTTTTTCTCAAAAGTGCTGTGATGGGGTGTACAACATGGGAGAAGTCCGGAATGAATCTGCAGTAGAAATTAGCAAATCCGAGCATGCTGTGTACCCCTTTGACTGAACTGGGTGATGGCCACTTGAGAATTGCGTCCACCTTTCGAGAGTCCATTCGGACTCCTTTTGGAGTCAGGATAAATCCAAGAAATTCAACTTCCGTAGCATGAAAAACACATTTTTCCAATTTTGCATATAACTTGTGCTGGCGTAGTTTCTCAAGGACTGCACGCACGTGCTTAACATGGTCTGATTCTGAGGAGGAGTACACTAGAATATCATCTATGTATACGACGACTCAGACATCAATGAGTTCACGAAGGACATCGTTCATAAAATACTGGAAGGCTGCTGGTGCATTGCACAACCCAAAGGGCATCACCTGATATTCGAATAATCCGTACTTGGTGCGAAAGGCAGTCTTCCATTCGTCACCTTTCTTGACACGTACCAGATGATATGCCCCTCGGAGATCTAGCTTAGTGTAGATACAAGCATCCTTTACTTGGTCTAGTAATTCGGGGATCAGAGGCAATGGGTATCGGTTTTTTACCGTAATCTGATTTAATGCGAGGTAATCTATGCACGTTCTAAGGTCACCTTCCTTTTTTGGCACGAAGAATAAAGCTGAGGATGCAGGAGACTTGGAAGGACGAATAAAGCCATTAGCAAGGTATTGGTCCAAGTATTGCCGTAGGTGACGATTTTCAGGTTCCGTGAGGGTGTAGATTCTACTGCATGGGGGTTGTGCACCGGGTAGGAGGTCGATTTGACAATCGTATGATCTGTGAGGAGGTAATGTATTGGCCTGTTCTTTTTGAAAAACATCCTGAAATTCTTGGTATTCCTGAGGTAACTGCACGATTGGGTTAACGACTGTAGCCAGGCCTTTGTTCAAAGTTTTCTCCGGGTAACAGGTGTGTGCACAATCCGGGAAGGTTATTCTCTTCTCTCGCCAATCTATACAAGGATTATGTGTTTCCAACCATGGCATCCCCAGTATTATCTGGAACTGTGGGGCTTTGATTAGATCAAACACAATAGTCTCTCAATGCCCATCTTGACTCAACAGTGTCATCTCTGTAGTGGAATGAGTTACAGGCCCCGAGGCAATCTCAGTTCCATCAACTGTGGTGATGACATCCGAGGTGGTCTTCTTGCAAAGAGGTAGATTCATCCTTGACACCAGTTCGTGGTCCATATAGTTTCCTACGGCCCCGCTATCTATGTATGCCCTTACTGCGTGTATACGTGATGGCTGCCTGGGATCAAGTAGGTCCATTGGGATGATCAGATGCGAGGTCTGAGTGTCCTTCTTTAAGCTTGGCAAGCGGACCTCTACGCTTGTCGGGCATGGTCGTTTCCCGAATCAGGCTCTATGTGGCTTTTATCAGCAACTCCTACCACCTTCTTGGGTGGTCCTGTAGGGCAATCCCGTAGAAAATGTCCTGAGGTTCCACAGTACAGACACAACTGCATCTGTCGTCGTCTTTCTCTTTCCTTTTGAGTTAAGGGTCCTTTAACCCCCCCCCGATCTGCATAGGTTCAGATGCATCTGTTCCTTTGGGGGCAACGTTGGGTTTAACCAATACCCAGTTCTCGAACTTAGCTCGATCAGTCTTTCGGTTCTGAAGTCGGTGGTCTAGATGGACCACTAAGTCTATAAATTCTGTGCAATCCTGAGGTGGGTTCACAACTTGAGCCAAGACATCTTTGAGTTCTCCCCGAAGTCCACGATGAAACAATGTAATTCGTTTTTCCTCCGGCCACCCGGTTTCCACCACCAACCTATTGAAGGTTGCAATATAGGTTAGCAGATCCTGGTTACCTTGTCGTAAGGATAAAAGTTCGTTGTCCAGGGCTTGATCCTGTGAGTGTCTGGCGAATAGTTTTTCCATGCTCCTTTGAAAACCCTGAAAATCCCGGAGAAGAGGATCATCCTGGTTGACTAATGGAATGGACCAATCCGCTGCGCTGCCAGTAAGATATGACAATACAAAGGCTACTTTGGCATGGTCATTTGAAAAGGCTCCCGGTCTGCATAAAAAGTGCAAGCGGCATTGGTTCATAAACACGGCAAACCTTTCGGGGTCCCCAGCAAAGCGTTCGGGTGGAGCTAAAAGAATATTTCCTGGTAAAACCACTTGCACAGGATTGCTTGATGAAACGAGGGTTGGGTTTCCCCCATATCCAGGTAGGGGCGTTTGCCCAGCTTGGTTTTGCAATAGTTGCCTAGCCAGATCATCCGTGCGCTCCTTTGAGACAATCAGTTCTCTCCTGAGGGCATTAGTCTCTTGGCGAGCGGCATGTACTTCCGCCCTAATTTCCCCCAATAATTGGGCCAGTTGGCCGGTTTCCGAGGTTTCCATAACACCCGGGTGGGTATATGTAGAGAGGCTTTGCGTTCTGTTATGCTCACCTGGACCCCACAGGGGTGTCGATCGGACCCAGACAGCTGCGGTCTCCTTCAACGTGATGCGTAGTGCAGAGATGACTGTCTGGACTGGCCCGCCTAGTCTTGTCTGCTGGATCCGAAGTAGTATTTTCCTTATGTTCGTAAAAGATGAGCTCTCCATCCTGCGTGTCTTGCAGGGGTGCGTAGATACCAGTTACTTCACTGGTTTGAAGGCGTTGGGAGAGTTTCGGTAAGTATTGACTCTGAAGTCCCTGGCGGGATTGGTAAGTATCAAGTTCAAAGAGTTCAATGTGCCCGATGTTCACTCTTGTCCCCTTCCTTCCTTAAGTTGCAACTGAGTTTGTGAGAAGAAGGTCTCGTAGCTGCTGTTGGCGTTCAGGTAAGAGTCTGTGTTACCCAACGCTGTCCGTTAACTATTGCATGCGTTAACGTGTTGTTTTTCTCCCTCTTTACAGATGCGGCATATGAAAATGTGGAGAGTTATGGAATAATACCGCCGGTGGTAAATCAGGTAAGTCTATGGTGGTAAGAGGTTGTATTTGTTGATTCCCTTGGCTCACCTTGTTTTTTCTTGTGTCACCTAGGTGCGGATTACGGCGAAGAAATGATGGAGACAGTGCCGATCGAAAGATGCTGTGAGAACTGGTGAGTATGGCGCCGTGCTGGAGCTGGCGAAGCGACGCGTGCAGGACGGATGTACTTTCCAGGTCCGGAGATGAAATGGTTCCGGAATTAGGTGAGGAATTTGAAATAAGTTCATTTTCTAACCTTGTCCTTTTCTTCTTCTTTATTCTAGGAGCTCTGGATTCGAGGCGGGCGTGGCAGAAGACTGGATGCTGGCTGCAGGCACGCGGGCGTGGCAGAAGACTGGATGCTGGCTGCAGGCACGGTGAGCGTCACGCTGCTGGATGCAGAATAATGCGAAGCATGTACTGCTGTTCGGGTGTGGTTTAAATAGCCTCCAAAGTAGTTCCAGGTAAGAAGTTCCCTAGAGCCACGCCCGAGTAAAAAATAGTCTCTGTAACAAAATAGTCCCATCCAGGCCTCATGTAGGCTTGGACTCTTTTGCAGCATGGTCTGCATCAGGTAAGTAAAGTCTATGAGCCTGGCGCCTATGGCGCCAGGACTGATTTCTATGATGAGCCTGGCGCCTAAGGCGCCAGGACTGAACCCAGACAGCCCCTAGCTGGGGCTGCTGAGGTTTAAACAAACGTCTGGATGCCTGCTCCCGGAGCTGAGGGCCTTGGTCCTGATGCCCGGGGGTAGGCATCATGACAGACAGTTACCTTAAAAATGTTGGCCAACCAGATGGGGGCCCAGGCGAATATGCTATTGAGCCAGTTGTCAGGTATTGATGGGGTTCTTTCTTTTGTCACAGTCTCATAGAGTGTGTACAGCTCTTTACTAGGCTCTGTCAAAGGTCCGTTGGCTGCATCGTTTGCAGGCACAGCAGTTCCTACCAAGCTTCTTGCACACTACACCCTCTGTTGCTGTTAACAAATCCAAAATAAACCAGTTTTGAAGCACAACCAGTTTTACCGCCCTTTGTTCCTCTCTCACAGCATTCAATCCTTTTCTGTTGAATTCGCTAACTGTAATACTTCACAGCGGGTGTTCTGCACCCACTTTGCACTGGCCGCTGCCTCGAAACCTGGTAGTAATAGTGATGCAAAAAAAGTACACGCTTTGCTGAACAAACACTATTCTGGTGGAATAGCAGCCAGTCTGTTAGATGATTTCTGGGACCAATAGTTGCTCTCCCTGCAAATTCTCTTCAAGTTCAAGGATCGGGCTTGTTGTGTGCGCATCCTCTGCTCAAATCTTTATTAGTCAGCAAATCTTTATTCAATAGTGGAGGATGATCAGTAAAAGGGATGAATTCTGAACAGGGCACCATCATGGCAGGGCTATGGAGGAAGATGGGCCTATGCCAGGGTCCTGCATGCCCACCATCGGTTCATAATAACTGCAGTCCCACTCCTCAGTGATGGGATACTCATCACTTTTGCTCAACCAGTGATCTCCCTTATGTGTGAAGGCTGTTTTTTCTCATCAATCCATGTTAGAGCGCGAACATGATTCCATATTATGCAACAGTTGTTGTTCATTTTTCTTGCTACATTTTATTTGAACCCTAGCAGTCCTTGTGCCCTACATTGCACCATTCCCCCCTCCCATATCCCATCATTGAAAGCTGATCCCTCAATGTGCATTAATGGTCTCGTATGGCACCACAGAATACTGTTCCCTGTGGCATTGTGACACTTTAATTTGTGTGGATTCTGAACAGTTGCTCCCCTCTTCTCACCCCTTCTGTCACATATTCTAATATAATGTGTTTTGTTGTTTCTACTTTTGCCATTTTTGTGAGTATCATATAATTGTCTGCGTAACCGAGTGTCCCTAAAACCAACCCATTGTTTTACATAATGACAAATGCACCAAACACCCCCCTCTTCAAATGATACTAGCTTGGGCATCACTGTAGCATGTGGAATGAGAGAACACACATACATGTGTCATTGGCCCTCTCTCGCCCCACCCGTCTCATGTCGCCATACCATATGTTGCCAGACGCAGTGAAATGACTGCCCAAATGCCATCTTTGAATAATTCAGAATTAAATACTTCTCGCTTGTTGCACACTCCCTCATTACTACTTCTAGTGGGGGCAAGCTGTCCCCTTTCAACTAAAAACCTAATAAACATAAAAACAAAAACATTACACTACAACAACATAGCTTATACAATGTCCTGACCCCTCCTATTATTTCAACTTGCTGCAACTCCTTCGGCCCACTCACAGGTTTTCTATACAGGCAGAAGGAAGAAAATTTCATTGACAACTGGTGTATACTTCCCATCAGTCAGCCCCCCTCTCTTCTACTGCGAGGGAAGTGCCGGTCTTGTCCCGACAGACGTCTGTAAGATGAATCCATGGACACTTCTCGGCCTCCTTTACTGTGGTTAAGGTGCAGTGAGCTACTGTGATTGGTCCTTTGAAGTGTGGTTCCTTCCAAGATCTTGTGAAGTTGTGGACGAACACTTAATTGCATGGATAGAGGTGGTGTTGTGCTGTAAAAGTCTCTGGCCCTCATTACGACCCTGGCGGAAAGGGGTTTACGCCGGCGTAAACCATGGCGCCTCTTTCCGCCTGAGTACGAGTTCCCTTAGCGCCATGGTGATTTTAACGCCTGCTTTTAGCAGGCGTTAAAATCCATGGCGCTAAGGGACCTTGTTGTTAATTACGCCACCGTAATTTACGGTGGCGTAATTAACGCCTTCCCCACTCCCATTATACCCTATGGGGCAGAAATGGGAATGGGGAAGGGTAAATGGGGATTGGGGACTTACCGCCCCGCCAAGGTCGGAATGGGGCGGTAAGTCCGCCAACCACCATGGCGGAGTTGGCAGCTTAGCGCCATGGACCATGGTGCAAATAGCACCATGGATCTCCGCCAAGGTCGTAATGAGGGCCTCTGTGTTTTGTGCTGATGGAGTGTTTGTGCTTGATGTCGGGTCGGCAGGCCTGCCTAGATGAGTTTAAATGTGGTGCGGAAAAGTAGGTGAGAGATTTTGTGAGCTCACGCAAATATACTTTGAATTCAATTACCCGGAGGTGGGCAGTGCTGTTAGAGTCAGAAATTGTACTTGCATGAGTGAGAGGCGCATGCATTCTCCTGCCAATGCCAATTCTGTGCGTACTCAAATGATAATACGCACCAGGGGAATTGTCTAGTGCAAATAAAGCTAGCAGTAGACAATAGAGCCAATTCTTGCCAAGGGCTGCTGACAACTTGGCAAGGCACTCTTTAGCCAGGCCATTGAGGCTCTCAACAAGTTTGTTGGCTTGGGACGGTTCGCAGAGCACCATATGTGCTTGATGCTCAGTAAAGCAGTTACCTCCTTAAAAAGATCATTGGCGAAGTGTTGTCTGTTGTTGGACCTCAATACGTCACAAACCCCCTACCTTCGGAATACTTCACAGACTAAAAATGTGGCAGTAGATTTTGCATCATTATGAGTACATGGGCCAGCCTCAAGCCAATGTGAAAATGGACAAGCAGCGACGATCATGTACCTATAAGAGCTACATCAATCCTGCATATCGACATAGTCAATAGGCAAATGCCTCTGGGCATGGTAATGTCACCTTAACAGTTTTAAGTGTGTGCCTCGCTGTACATTTCTGGCACGTTACACAGTTATTTACAAACTCAGTTACCAGTTCTTGAAAGTTAGGCACACACCATTGTTCGTTAATCTCTGCAACAACATGCTCTTTTGACACATGTGCTGGATAATGCAGCTGATCCGGGGCTGTTGGGAGCAGCCCCTGGGGCATCACTGGTTTCCCTGTATTTTTCTGTCTCCACACCAGGTCCGTGGGTGACAGTGAGCAGCCCCTCTTTTTCCATCACTCCTGTTCTTGTTGGGG
The DNA here is from genome assembly GCF_040938575.1 of Ambystoma mexicanum. Lineage (NCBI taxonomy): Eukaryota > Metazoa > Chordata > Amphibia > Caudata > Ambystomatidae > Ambystoma > Ambystoma mexicanum. The sequence goes on from NC_090921.1 coordinate 1,458,003,366, forward strand.
TGAACCCCCCCTGTAACTCTATCACTTGGACAATGGGCAATGCGTTAATTGGCTCAGCAAGAGTGGGGTGCTGCCTTTGCAGCAATGCCATCAAGGGCATTTGATCCTTTGTACACATTCCCTTTGTACACATTGTTGTGTGTAGTTATGTTATGTTATTGGGCATTTGTATAGCGCCTTTTACCATTGGTATGATTCCAAAGCGATGTGGGTTGAACGCCCTCAGGGACCGTAGTCCAGGTCAGTCGAGAGAGTAATTTGGTACAACGTGCTTGGCTACACTCGGTATGTGTGTCTGCAGCCAGGGTGGATTAAGTAATGTGTAGCTGCATTAGGGTGCTAGGCGTGGTGCGCTGGTTGTGTGAGGTCAGTAGAATGTGTGCAGCAAGGCCAATTGGACTTGGGTAGCTGCATTCTGGTCACACCAGAGTCTGTGAATGGGATCATGTGTGCAGTTAGTCCAATTGTCATGGGGTATAGCTGCGTTCTAAAGACTGTTGGGGTGTATAGGTATGTGTGCAGCTAGGCGGAAATAATCGAGGATTATAGCTGCATTCTATTGTTTGTTGGTGCAGAGGAATTAGCATATTGTGTTTATATGTGTCTTTGTGCATTCCGGGGGGATCCTGTTCGCTGATGGGCTTTCATTCCCAGTCAAGCGTGGTGACATCTACCTTTGGGTTTGGTTAAGGTCCTATCTGTGTTTCATTGAGACAACAGTGTCTTGGTGGGTTCTGAAGGACGGTGACAAGAGGATCTGTCCCAAATCATATTGTTTTCGTATAGGTGTTAGAGACGCCCTTGGTCGGTAGTTCTGCTAAATCCATTCCCTGATAGGTAGTTCTGCCAAATACATTCCCTGATAGGTGGGATTAGCGAAGAATAAGTGCACACAGCCCTGAGTAGGAAGTTCTGCTCAAGGGTCCGCCGATGCGTAGGATTAGCAAGCATGGGTATATCTTGGACTGATAGCGTAGCGCATATTTGTATGGGCATGATCTAGCTCATATGTGCTATTAGTTCTTGGGTGGCAAATGTGCTGCTTCTTTTGCTATGGAGTTGGCCATATCGTTGCCTTGTAAAATTACACCTGTGCCGTTGGTATGGATGGCACATTTTACTATCACCAATTCTGCTAGAAGGGGCAGTACATCTATTAGCCGGGACACTAACTCTGCAAGTTTTACGGGGAAGCCATCGCTCCTCCGGAACCCCCTCCTTTCCCATTGGGCCATTCGTGAATGCATTATTCATGTGACGTACACTGAATCTGATGCATTCTGATGGCATATCCCTCTGACATATACATTATTAGAGCTATCAGTGCTGAATAGTGTAGTGGCAACCTCATCTGAGCCTACACCTTCAATTCTCCTTCATGCTAACAAACCACTGCTGCACCTATATCTCAACAACCCATTTTTGAGTTTATCGTTGATGACCAATCAACAAAGAGCATCTCTCCTCCTTCTATGGACTCTTCGTATACTTTAGGGTCGCCTCCCATCCTGCTCATATATGAGGCACAGTCGGTCACATACTTCCCTACCTCTGTCGGCTGTGCTATGAATGTTGCTGGGTTGACAACCCGACACCTCATTACCTCAATTGCAGGATCGGTCAAAATTACCTCATGCTGTGATGCTCTCAGAGTTGCTAACGTGGATTTTGATGTTTCTAGTATCGCAAAAAGCAAATGCTCCACATAAAGCGTGACTGCACAGGCCATTGTTATTGTTGCTGATTTCTCGATGGCAAATTGCTGCAGCAACAGACTGTTCGCATGGGAAGTTGCATTGCATTACTGGGTGTAGAAGACCACTGTCGTAGGCCAGGGGCTTGTGTCCTTGTGGGTACATTTGAGTGAGGACAGCCATCATCACTGTGCCATCAGAATTCGAAAACAGGAATAATTTTTCTTTATAGTTTGGGGTTGCTAAAACTGGTGTGTGTGCTAATGCTTCCTTCATTTTGGCAAATGAGTCATTCATTTTACATGCCCATTTTAGGGGGCCATCTTTCCTTCTGTGCTTCTTTTCATCCCTGAAGGAGAAAGCTTTGTTAATGTGGAATAATCGAAGACCCAAGCCCTGTAATAATTGCACAGGCCTAAGAACTGCTGCATCTGCTTGACTGTGCGTGGCTGTGGTTATCGCTTCTGTTCTCTCTGGAGTGATTCTCCTGTTGTCTACTGATATTATCTGTCCTAGCTACACTACATCTTTCTGGCAGTATTGCTATTTCTCCTTGTTTATCTTGTACCCCTTCTTTGCTACCAAACCAGTAGACCAGCCACATATGGACAACTGTGCTGTGCATTTGCAAGTTGTTTAGCTCCATCTGATCCCCCTATTGAAAACACTGGGTGACTCACAATAGCCTTGTTGTAAACGAGTATGTTGGAACCTCGTACCATGATACGTGAACGCAGTGAGATACTGTGAATCTGGGTGCAATGGGATGAAGAAGAATGCATTCTTCAAATCAATAACTGTGAAGCCTGCCGTTTAACAGCTTCTGTAGGGATTTAACATAATAATGTGGCTAGATTTGGTACAAGTGGAAATTCTGCTTCCACTAGATTGTTCAAGGGGCAGAGATCTTGAATACATCTGCACATCCCACCTTTCGATTCCTTGACAGGGTAGATGGCCGTTTTAAATGGGTGTGTAGTAATAAAATCATGGCAAACAAGTCGCCTGTAAAAGAAATTGCAGCAAAAATGCTGTGGTTTGACCTGCTAAAGGTGTACCCATTAAACTATTTAAGGGGAGTGGGGGTTGCAGGGGTGTTCCCCGCTCTCCTTAAATGGTATAATGGGTCCGGGGGTTTTCAAGGGTTCATGGGGGTGTCCCCCGCATCCATTATACGGATTATGGCAGCAAAACCACTGCCTTTTTGCCACGATTTTTGTGTAAACAGCCATTTTTGCCACAATTTTAACACATGGAACCGTTAAATGGGGATTCTGACCTCAGTAGGTTTTAACTTATGCCTCTCATTAAGTTTTACCTAGCCAAAGTACAGCCATGTGTTTTGTACAATCTAGATATTTCACTAATGAACCTGGGCGAAATCCTTGATTCAGTTCAGTGGAAGGTTTGGAAACAGACCTTCAGCTTGCCGCAAGGGTTTTCCGAATGCCATAATTCGTCATGAGTTTAGTCTGGTCTCCTTGAGCTCAAGGTACACATGGAGGCAACAGGGCTGCTACGCTAAGAGGGTCAACTCACCTCTGCACTCATTATATGAGGACTTGCGGGTTATCTGCCAGTGCAAGGTGCCTAGTTTGTTACCTCTAAGAATTCTATGTGTACCCTTCTGAGCGAAATTACATCCTCTGAAGACGAGTTGGCCAACATACCTACCATGGCTATGCGTTAATTGTTCATGCTCAATTGGGGCAGAACAATTGAAAAACTGGGTTCCTATTTGTCCTACGCTAATTTCCCTAGGAAAAGAGGCAATCTGTCAAGGTACATCTGTGTGTTTCCATCATCGAGAATCCAAAGTTTATACATACGGTTCAAACTAAATGTACTTCCTACATTGGACCGCATTACTAAATGGTGAGATAATTTGACAAAATCCTCGGTCTGTCGACTTTATAAACAGACATCATGCCCTGAGATAGTGAAACACTTTACGGGTTTTTGCTCCAACTTAATGGAACATAGAACATTCTATTTCAGGACTTTCTTGGGGTCGAACGGAGACGTCTGGGGCAACCTTTTTTGGGCTGGACTAATGTGGGGGATAATACACCACTTGTTTTTTTTTTATGATGTTTTTTTAATTTCCTTTCACAGGCACCTTGTGAGATGTTTTGCATGATGTTGTGCGTATCATGTTTTTGAAGTTTTAAGATGCACTGTATGTATAACTGGTTGCCTTTCTGTGTCTTTTCTTATTAATTTTGTTTTTGTGAAAGACTTGTTTTGTACTTTGTACATAGTCAAGTCGTAACACAATAAAAACATTAAAAAAGAATGGGGATTCTGAAGTTTTTATTATGCCCTGTCACCAAAGTGCAAGGAGTGTGTCATATATACCCAAGCTTCACGTGATTGTGGGTATTGTTTATCGCAGGGCAACAATACCCTTTCCTTCAATTTTATGTGGGTGCCCCTGCTCCCTTCAACAACCCTACTTCATGAGCCCACTGGTCAATATTACCTCTGGTACGTTTACCTGACATGGGATGCATTTCTGGAATACCATTTCCCCCTCATCTTTGTCCTCTGAGAACAGCTGTTCATTGGTCAAGTCTGTTAGTCTTAATGTCAGATCAATGCAGAGGACCATGCGCGACTCTGTACACTCTTTGCCCGTCCTGTATAAAATTACCATGTCCTTCCTTGTGGGTGCTGCTTCTAAATGTATTGTGAGTGTTGTTCCTGGTACTATATCCTTGTGTACTGCTTGTCTGAATAGGAATTCTGTGGCCTATCGGAATACCTTGGGCCTCATTACGAGTAGCGCGTTAAAAACGGGGTCATGACTGGCATGGCGGAACGAGCGAATCCGTGCTTGTATGACCCCGCTAATAGCAGGTGATTACGAGTGCGCGAGCATCCGCGAACCCCCATGCCGGTAATGTCCATAACGGTATGCTGCAAAAGGCGCTCCAACCCCCTGATAGTGCCATCAAGGGACCCGCCGATACCGGCAGCCCCTAGGAGGAACCCCTAAATACCGACCCGGTAATACCAACATGCTAATACCGGGCTCGTAAAATCGGACCCGGAAATAACGCCATTGCGTCGGAACGGGAAATAACCCGGCGGCCATCTTTAAAACCACAATCCATTGCCATCCTCCCAAACCACCAGTTGATACTTGTTGAGCACTGTGGCAATACTTTGAGGATGTCCAAGGCTACCCGTCCCGGGAGGATAGCTCAGCGGCAACGTGCGCGCCTTGGAAGCAAGACGACACGAAGCAACACAGGTTCGATCCCCGGGTCCGCGCTTAAAAACCTCTGGGTGTTTAAGCGCATTATAAATACACAACTAAGACAAAAAAAACAATTACGCAACAAAGCCAAAAACAATTCCTGTAACAGCGCCTCGATGCCCGCGGGCTGTGTGAGCGCTTTAAAAAAATGTAAATAAATAAATAAAAATAAATAAAATAAATAAATAAATAAATACCTGGAAAACCACCCCCCGCATGCGTAAACAGCATTTCTCCGACGCAGAATTGAATATGCTGGCGGACACTCTTGCTGCACATGCAGACCTCATGAAATTCCATGACATGAAGCGTGAGGTCCAGCAAAAGAAAAAGGACATCTGGCAGGAGGTTGCCCGCAAGGTATCAGCTGTAGGGACCACCCCACGTACTGTCAGGGTCTGCCGTAAGCGGTGGGACGACCTCCGCTTGAGGGTCCGCAACATTATGTCAAGCAACAGGAGGGCGGCCATGGCCTCAGGCGGGGGTCCCCACTCTCCTGCAAAGATGATGCCCTGGGAGGAGACCGCTAGCAACTTCATCGATCCAGAGTCGATTGAGGGATTCGGGGAGATGGAGATGGGTGCGGCATCATCCCCAGAAGGAGGTGAGTGACCCTGCACATCCCTGTAGGGGGAAACCATGACGTAGCACAAGTGATGTGGAAGAGAGACTAGGCAAGGGAATGCACGTCCCTACACCCACATCAACATATCCAAGTCCAGATTGCGGCCCAAACCCTGCCACACAGAAATGCATGCTGAGTGCCAATCCCATAAACAATACACGGCCAACACACCCGGACCTTGCCCATGTAACACATCACACAAACCCCAAATCAACGAGTGAATGCCAAAATTCCCCCTCAGAACACCTTGTGTGATACACCTGTAAGACATGAATGCATGAATGAGTGAATATTGAACAGCACAATTGTATGCCTCTGGCATGTGACACTATCACTGATGCCCTGCATCACTTCTACCCCCCAGGCACCAATGAGGAAGATGCCAGGCAACAGAACACCGCGAGGGCATCCACGTCCCACCAAAAGAAAAGGGCCACCACCACCTCCATGGCAGACAAGCAGGCCACGCCCACAGGCAGTGTGCCTGACCGAGTGGAAACACAGCCAACAACACCTGCTGCCAGTGTGCCGGACACACATCAGATCCAGCAGCCCACACCCACACCAGTTGGAGGGGAGTCCCTATATGCGCCGGCCACCACCGATGATGACCTGGATGGCAATGTAGACCTTGAGCGAATCACAGAAGTGACTTGTCCACCCAGCCCAAGCCCCCGGTCCACCCCCACCCCCATATCGAGCCCTCACCCACCTACAGCAGTGGTGATCCCTGCCTCCATGACTCGGACCTGAGCACCATGGAGGAGGACAGTACCCAGAATGCAGGTCCCATCAGTGCACCACCCACCACTCCCGCTCCCACCAACACCCTGGAGTCACGTCTGTCAAAGGTGGAGGCCTGACAGGAGGCCATGTTGGAGCTCCTGCGGCAGTACACTGCCGATGGAGAGGACACAAGGCAGGGACCACAGCGGCCATTGCAGCAAACACATCAGCTGTGAATGTGTCAGCTGTGCTGATGAGGGTCTGTCTGGGGGCAGTAACACAAGTACTCACTTCAATCCTGCTCCACATGCAGCGGCCACGCCTTGGAGCAGGCGTGGAATCTGCCTCCGACTCAGCAACAGCCACCACACCTGCATCCTCAGTCCCCACCAGCCCTGTGCGCCAGACCCGAAGGAGTGCACGACACTCCGAGATGCCACCCCCGGACAGCAAAAAGTCCCAGAAGTAGTGTGGCCATACAATGGGAGTGGGACACATGGTTGGGGGTGAAGGGGAGCATTTCATGGAGTATATTGTTTTTTTTTGGGGGTTTGTTGGGTGGGTTTGAGGGTTCACTGGGGGTTGGGGGGGAGTGGTCACATTTTTGCTGTTTGAACAAATACACCCGCTGTGTGCAAAAACAATCAATGGCTGGACATTGTTCATTTTGTGTATATCCATTTAATGTGTGACAGTGTTGAGTGGCCAACTCCCAACAATCCCTGTGTGCATGTACACATGGACCCAGTGTGTCACTGATACATGTCTATCATAGTCCCTGTGATTCAGAAGTATTCGTGAATCAGTGCTTGGGGTACTGCATGGCCATCCTGTGCATCACGTACTGGCAGGGTGGCTACTTCACCTCCGTCTCCATCCTCATCATCCTCACCCGGTGCATGCATGTCAATTTCAGGTGGCAGTGGTACATTTCTCCGGACGCACATGTTGTGCAGCATCACACAGGCCATGGTGATCTTTGCCACCTTCTCAGGACTATATAGGAGTGCCCCACCAGACCTGCTTAGGCAGCGGAAACAGGCCAAAGGTCTGCTCAATCACAACACGGGTACGGGTGTGAACACGATTGTACTCCTATTCATGGCTGTCTGCGGGTTCCGCACAGGGGTAAGTAGCCACAGCATCAAGGGATATCCTCCATCACCTGCAAGCAAATCCAAATAGGTGTGTGTCACTCTGAGCTGCCACCTTCAGGAGGCACAGTCATAGCCGCAGCTATTTGGTGTGGACATGCACATGTCCCTGTACGTATGCAAGAATGTTAACTATACTGCTCTGAGGTGTGGTAGTCTGGATAGAGTTCAATAGATGATGCAGGGTGATATAATGCATGCTGAGGCGGATGTACTGTGGTTGTACAACAATGTTTAGCCTCCCATTTATGCTGTGTATTATACACTGTGCATGGTCGCACCAGCCACATTGCCACAGTTGCAATCCTGTTCAGTCAAGCATTGCTTGACATACCCATGGTGGCGTGGTTGTGCCTCTCACTTGTTGCCATCGATATGCATGATTGGTAAAATGTTTGCCAGCGATGTGTCATTTTGGGTTTGGGAGATTCAAGTCAGGAGTGTCTAGCTCTCCATGCATTCTCCAATCACTGACAATTGCCACCCAGGTGGAGTATGCCCCCCCTTCCCACCCAGGTGGAGTATGCATCCCTACACATCAGTAGCCCATTGCACTGCCATGGCCCACTCAGGCAACTCACAAAGCAGCCTGGCACGTGGTACAGCATGTTGCTCCATGTGACGCGGTAGCGTGGAGTTACGCAGCACCATGGCATCATGTGTTGATCCGGGAAATCGGGCGCAGCATTGTGTGATGATCTTGCCAGAGTCACATGCCATTTGCACATTGATTGAATGGTATTGCTTGCGATTGCGGTAGTCCGCCTCTATGGCATGGGGGCTACCAATTCCACATGGGTGCAGTCCAGGGCACCAACACAATTGGGCATGCCTGCCAGTGCATGGAAAGCTACTTTAGTGTCGGCAATCTCCTGGGCAGTCCGTGGTAGGGATATGTGGGTGCTTGCGTGCTTCAGGAGGGCATCCAGCACTTGGTTCAGCATTTGTGAAAATAGTGGTTGCGAACTGCCATGCAGCTGCCCCACTGTGTATTGATAGGTGCCTGTGGCCAGGAAGTAGAGCACAGACACCACCTCTAGTAGCGGGGGGATGGGAGTGTGCGTATTTCTATGAGGCTGCCAATGTCGTTGTGTATCATGTCCACTATGGTGGTGATGGTGTCCCGGTCCAACCGTTACAGGGTGTGGATCTGCTCAAGGGTTAGGTTGAATGGACTGGGTCAGATGCGAGGGATTGGTGGCTGCCTACGAGGCTCTGCTGGCTGCGCTGGTGGTAATTGCTGGCTGTCTCGCCCTCCTTCTCCTCCTGCGTCTCCTCTGTGCTGCCTGTGGTTGCTGCTGTAGTTGTTGTTGTAGTTGGTGTTGTTGCTGTAGTTATAGCAGTATAGGCATGTCCTCCAGCGCCATGGTTGCAACAGCTAGTGGTAGCATTTTGGTGTAGGAAGAGGTGTGGTGTGTGGGTGTACTCATTTAATACTGGCCCAGCCTCCATTGACTCCACCTGTGGTGATTGTGTGCACCTGTGGTAGTTGGGCTTGATTGCTGATTGCTGTTTGCGGGTGGTCCACGATGCCTGTATGGCCGGCATCGTGCAGCCCCTGATTAACGGCTTCGGGATGGCGGTATTTGCATGTCCGTGTGGGTTGTGATGTCCTCCTATTACCGGCATGCCGGTATTTGCTCCCCAAAGGGGCGCGTGTAAGCCCATGCCGCTATTAGAGGCACCGTTATTTAGGGTGCCGCTAATAGCGGGTTGCCGGGTCATAACAGACGGGAGCAGTAAGCGATGCCGGGAATCCTTTACCGGCATCGTTTTTCCATTACCTCCAACCTCGTAATGAGGCCCCTTGTCTTTCATACTGGGTACCCACCCTAACAATACTTGCAGCCCATAAAGGAATACCTTGGGGTGGCATGGTGACCGGGCAAAGTGTTGTGTGCTACAAATCCTTGTATGATGGCTGCGACCTGCGCATAAAAGATACTGGGTGTCGCGCATACTATGCCCTTCTCTGACAATGAAATTGTCACATTTAATTTGCTCATTATGCCTCTTCCTAATATTTTGCTGGGAGTGTCTCTTGAGTACAACAGGGGCACTACTATTTGCTGAGTGCCTATTGTGAGTGGTAAATCTTCTGTGACAGGAACCATTGCAACGGTCCCAGGAAATCCCTATGTCTCCATTACTTTGTCCAACAAGAGAAAGACAGCCTTCATAATTCAGGATTTGGTGGCTCACGTGTCGACCAAAAATGAGAAATCTTTTTGTCCAATTTTCACTGCTACCTCAGGTTCCTCGTCGGGGTCTGTAGTCACAGAAAGGACTGGGCACCCATGTGTCTTTTGTGGGCTGGCCTATTGGTCCTTGCCCTCAAAATGGAATGGGTTACCTCCAAGAATGGTCACTACTGTATAGTGTGGTACTGTGTTCTGAGCTAACAATGTGCTGTCCCCCGGCTTGTATATTTGTGCTTGAGCCTGCAAGGCGTGCTGTGGTACTGTCACCTGCTACTGTGTGTTTACCTGGTGAAGAGGAGCAGGTGGACACATTATTCCTAGTTCCCGCCCCTCACCGTCATCATACTGGAACAGCAGGAGAAGGGCCCTATATGGGACTCCATGTGTTATGCCTATACCGCATGCAGTGTATGAGAGACAATATGCACTCTGACAACCGTATTGAATGTATCCTAGCACTGAAGGAGCGGAAGGATGTCGTGTGGAGGGATATAAGCACACACCACTGAATATCATGTAGTGCTGAGTGAAATCTGACATGGGCAGAGTGATGTAATAAAGAGGCTATACTAGGACATACTGAAACGATATGAAAATACTGAAGTGATAAGAGAAACATGTACGAAACGATTAAGTAATCATATATACAAAGAAGAATGAAGTAACTTGTTGATCAATAAGTGTAAATACGCAGCAACCCAAGGCACATAGAGACACATAGAAGCTTGCTATTGTGAGGAACTCATGGTGACAACAAGTAAGACAGACACAAGTGATCATAGTTCAAGGGTGTTTATGGAACAATGTAAGTGAAATGCAGGTTGGAAAAACGTCTAATCTAAACCTAAATCTAAGATGGGGACAGGTGTCGACCATCAAATAAAAATAAGGCAGTCCTAGTGGCGTAAAGTCCAATAAAATTACCTATACTAAGAAAATCTATTGCCAATTCCTTACACTAAATACAAAAGGGTGTGGGGTTAAGTTTCAAGGCAAATGAAATGGGTGTTTCCAAATGATAAGTCAGGAGGCGGTAGCCTGGGTCTCCCTTCCCTACGTTTTGAGCACAGGGCAAGGTGGAGTTGGTGGAGTACAGTATAGTCTCGGCTTCTCTAGCATGAGACGACAGTTCCAATGGCAATTCTCAGGACCGTCGATGGCCAAGTCTCGTTTCCTTAGAAAGTCTCTTGCCTTCGGGCCTGATGTGTTTAGATAATCAAAAACAAAAGTTCCTTTAACAATTGAAAGTTTGTTTCACCCCTGGGTCCCTCTCTTCTGGGCTGACCCTTTTATATCGTACTTCACAATTCTGTTAGGGTGACGGCTTCACCCCCTGTTGCCCCTCTTCTGGGCCGACCCTTCTCATCTGTATTCCAAAGTTCAAAATAGGGTGTCGGTTTCACCCCTCGGACCACTCTCGAATGTCTCTTGTCTTTAATGGGAGTCAATTCCCTTGGTTTCTCAATGTTCACGTTCGCTATGGGATTCACGTCCCTTTCTTTCACAGTGCTTGTAGATCAAAGTCTTTCAATTGTACAGGGATTTTGCTTGACCCTCTGTATGACCACTTTGAAATATTTCGCGGGCCTTCCTATAGCCTTCAGGTACTTGTTGTTTTTCTTATATGGGGCTTGATCAGAGTCTCTTGAATTAGCACCCTTATGGTGCTGCTTTCCCTCTGCAGCTGGTCTCCCCTTCACACTTTTAACAGTTCATTTACAGTTCATCTTGGCCCTCTGTTTCAAAAGTTGCCACTTGGCGATTCTTACCCAACACAGCCCAGTGTTTACCGATCCTCCCCTAGACTCACCGGCTGTGTTGAACCGCTTGGCTTTAGTTTCTTCTGGAGTCAAGGCCGGTACCACAGGCACGGGAGCCTCCTCTGCCCTGCCTTATCAGCATGGGCTTGTACCGTTGACATCTGCAGCAGGACACTGGTGCTATTGTTCACAGTCTTTGATTCTCCTCCACAAAGGTTTCACGGGTCTGGGACGAAAAGGGCAAGGTCACTTCTCCCATTGTCACCCTTTCGCTTCCCACCGTCTTTCTCCTTCTTTTGAACTGCTGCGTATTAACCGTCTCAACGTGCTGTCTGCCGTATTTGCCTTTCTATTCTAGTACTGTGCTCTCTGGCTCCACCTTTTATCCCTGTGGGGAACAGAAAGGGGCATCAGGTGTGTGTGATTCTGATCAATTGCCTGACCCTGGTATTGGGACATGTCAGGTAAACGGCTCTAGTGTTAGTCCGTTGTCCACTTAGAATGTCCTGCGTGAGAGGATGGGGAAAAGGTGTTAAAGGAAGGGGGTACTGCGTCTCGCCCATCGGTGTCCCACTCCCATTCCCCAAGGATCACCCCATCCAGGTAATCCTCTCTCACTGGTCCACCCCCAAGAACTGGATCCAGTAGCAATGGCTGTGTCCTGGCCACCTGGATAACAGATCCCTGGGGACCAGCTACGGAGACATCTTCAAGTTTCTCACACTAAAGGGGAAAATATAACGTGGCAAGGATGACCATGGCAAGGATAGCCATGATAGGGAAATGGATGCTGGCTTGTGTAAAGATTCAATTCAGCTACCTCAGAAACAGACCAAGGCTGTAGAGTCAGGGACGCTGGATAATTTGCTCTGTGTGCCAATCGAAGAGGAATCTATGCCGAACTATTGAACAATTAACCATGAATAGGACTCCTATAAGATAGAGTGAAGTCCTTGAGGCCAAGAGGAGCAATGACACCCAGCATAATTAAATCAAATAGCAGTAAATAGGACATCGAAATTGACAAATTTATGGTCTCCTCACACGTGATCCAGAAGTCGAAAATAAGAGCTATTCATTAAGCTGTGGGTGAAGATATTGATGGGCTTACACTCCATTGAATGTTCCAGAACAGAGAGCAGGCTACAAGGTCACCTACAAATGGGAATCTTTGGCTCATGGCCGGACTGATAAGAGATGATGGACTAATTGGGAAAGTGGAGAGTAATCTGACTTGAGTGAACCACCTGCGCTTCATTTTGCTTAAGTGCTGCTAGCTGAGTCGAAGGTCCAAGGTTGGGTGGCAATGCCAACCAATCAGTGGGTCTATGGGGAAACCTGCGATACAATGTTGCATAGACGAATCCGCTACCAATTTGTCTACTATAATCAGTATTATACGTATTTAGAAGTAGATCAAGGCGTGCCTCAAAGATAAGAGACAACCAATGAAGGACTAACCCATATGTAGGCACTAACCAAAGATAAGTAGATATGTTCCCCTAACCAATCCCTCCCGTCAATAGTTTTTACAGTTTGCCACCTAAGATGATGTCAGAGATGATGCATATTGGTGTTTAAAACCTCTGTGCAATCAAGTGTGTGTGTGAGAGTGCATGCATCAATCCGATGTCTGCCAGTTGACCCTCCTTTATTAAATTGAGAATAAAGTAGTACTTTGCCATATTCTTTGAGTCTGTCTGGTTATTTGGTCTGAGATCTTTATTGATAATCCCATCTAGCACAAGAGAGGTTTCAAGGTGCTAGAGCAGTGCAGATGGTTCAGGTCTAATCGACCTAGGATCAGATCCAAAACTCCGGATGATTAGCCAGAAGACAGCAGAGATTCTTGTGGAGGACGGCACGCAACAAAACACATGTACGAAGATACGTTTGCCACGTCCTCCTTTGACAAAATTCCTGTCCTGTTCGCACAGGTGCCCCGTCGACAGAAGGCAAACTGGTTGGTTGAGGGTGAGTCGATGCTGAGGGACTCGAGCTAAGCCACGGATGTAGGTAGAACATTGAAGGTGGCAAAAAAAGGGGGAGGGACTGTGTTGTAAATAATATATAAAAGTAACAGGATTTTGGGGGATTATAAAGAAGAGAAGTAAATATCTCGATTCCCAGTTCCAAGGAGATGGGAGGATACGCACTAAAAAGACAAATAAGGTTGTTGAGGATTCCTGAGCCAAGGCCAACAAGAAGAGTGCGTATCAAGCTCCAAAATGCAGTAAAAATGAGATGAGATACATTTTCTTTTTTTTCCCAATATTTATTTTCAAGAATTTCAACTAATTCTAAACTAAACAATACATTACCAAAAGTTCAACAGAATACATGACACATCACTCTTCATTACATAGGTAAATAAATGAAAAGTAATTCAAAGCTTGAAGAATCACCATAATATCGTAGATAACTGAAACTACTCCTACTCCTTCTTATGCATAAATACCTAATCATAATCTCTTTGCATATAAAACCCCAACACTGAACAACACAAAGACACCCCACAGATTGAACAAAACAAAGCAACAACGGGGGTGGGGAATCCTCAATCAACGCTCATGCACATTACCAGTTCGTTGGGACATATAAAAGTAACTAATCCTCAGATACTCATCCACCATACAATTCATTAAATGGCACCCAAAGAGCTAGATACCTATCTTCTTTGCCCTGCCTCTCAAACATCACCCGCTCAAAGTCCGATGTCCGATAATATTAATACATCATGAATCCAATTCTCCACTCTAGGTTTTTTCCTCGTCTTCCACACTATCAACACTTGCTTTACCGCAATTACAAGCACTTTATCAAGCCACTGCCCATATCTACGAGCAACCGCACATCGTCCCTTTCCTGACAAAAGCAACACCTGCATAGGCATCCTAGGAATACTTATGGACAAAATCGCATCCAGTCTATCCAATATTCCCACCCAGAAGTCTAACACCTGAGAACAATACCACAACATATGAATCAGTGTCCCTTTCTCCTTCCCACATCCCCAACACAAATCATCATCAGCTAGTCCTAGCTTACACATTCGTAACAGAGTCCAATACAGACGTCCCAATATTTTCAGGTGAATTAAGCGCGAGATCTAACTTACTCCTATATCCTCACCCCACATATTTTCCCACTCCTTCTCCGTAATCTCACACCAATTCCTGCTTCCACTTCTCCAACACTTCCTTCCCAGAATCAGCAACCGCAGAACATACTGGCATCAAGTTAATATAAGTGCTTACCATCCGCGGTGATGACATGAGAATCTTACTACCCGGTGATACCTCCTCCAATGGCCTCCCTCGCATTGTCAACCTCTCACTCAATAGTGCTTTCAACGTAACAAATCTACTCATTTCCCTATTGGCTAAACAAAACGTCCTTTGCAACTCCTCGAATGTTGATATATGACCATCCCATACCATATCCCTGATACACAAAATCCATTTCGAAACCCAACTCCTCCAGCATAAAGGCTTATTGGCAATTTGTAAACTCGGATTAAGCCAAATAGAGGCTCCGTAATGGAGATACATATTCCCCTGACGAATACTCAACCACCAAATCAAAACTTCCCTAGTTACAGCAATAGTCGGTAGCTTACTATCCCTCCCTGGTAGTTTCCCCATTGAATTAATAGCATTTAACTGAAAACCATTAATTTTACACGTTTCAATCTGCACCCAAAAGAGTTCCGACCTACTCCCCAATGAAAAATAGTGCGCTGCCTTTTACAGAAGAAACCCTTTGTTACAAGTCTGGGTATCCAAAACCTCCGCATTTAGTACTACGCATCAAAATAAACTTCGGAATCTTTGGTCTCTTCTTTTCCCCCAACAAAAAGTTTTGAAAAACTCGATCAATAGCAGTTAGCATTTTTTTTTTTTAATTTCAAAGGTAAAGACTGCACGACATAAAGTACCTTCGGTAAAAGAGTCATCTTAATAGCACTGATTTTTACCCAGATCCCCATCGGTAAGCGCTCCCATCTCCTAATATCTTTCCTCAAAGTAGCTACTAACTTCTCCACATTGAATTCCACCATTTCTTTAACATCCCTAGTCAGGTAAACACTCAAATACTTTACATGAGACTCATTCCATCTACAATTCCAATCCAAAAAATAATCCCGTACACAAGTCCTAGCAATCGGAAAGACCTCAGTTTTATCTCAATGAATCTTATGCCCCGATAACTTACCCACTTTATCAAAGATCTTTAGAGCTACACTATCCCATTCAGGATTCGCGAGAACCACCACCATGTCATCTGCATATGAAAGAACTTTAACTTCAATATGACGAATATATGCCAACAATGGCTCCAAAGCGAGATTGAACAAGTAGGGCGATAAAGGGCATCCCTGTCTCGTCCCCCGAGTCAGCTCAAAGGCCTCAGATAACACATTATTCACCCAGATCCTCGCTTTAGCACCACCCTGAAGACAACTGATTATCCCCAGAAACCTGTTCCCAAACCCCATCATTTCCATTGCAAACTTCAAATACCTCCAACTCACCCTATCAAACGCCTTCTCTGCATCCATTAAAAAACAAAATGCTGTATCAAATAATTCCTTCCGCTGCAAACTCATTATGCCAACCAAAGTTCTTATGTTGTCATACCCATACCTGTTTTTCATAAACCCCACTTTAGATTCATGAATCAATTTCCCTATACATATTTCCAACCTATTCGCCATAACCTTCGCAAATATCTTCACATCCACATTCAGCAATGAAATGGGCCTATAATTACTACAATTCTTATGATCCTTCCCTTCTTTCGGTATCAAGGTAATCATTGCCTCACACATCGATTGATACAAATCACCTTCTCGCACGCACATATTAAACAATCTACACAAAATAGGTGTTAAATAAGTTTTAAATTTCCTGTAAAACTCCACAGGAATACTATCTATTCCTGGAGACTTACCTACCCCAAGCTGCTCAATAGCCCGTAAAACCTCATCCACCTCAATTTCCATTTAAAATTCCCTGCTTTCTTCCAATTTCAACTGAGGAATATCTAAATTCCCAAAGAAATCCTCCAATCCCACCTGAGAAGGAAACACATCTTCCGAATACAATTTCTCATAAAATCTCTTAAAACTTTCACAAAAATCAGTATTTTTCACCACCATATCTCCCTGATCATTCACAAAACTGTGAACAAACGGTTTCTCCAACATTCCATTCAATCTACTAGCAAGTAGTTTCCCACTCCTATCCTCACACTCCCAAAATTTTTGTTTTGTATAGAAAAGGCCTTTCTCTGCTAATGAGTCAGTCTTACCTGCCAACAACTTGTGAGTTTGTGACATCTCCGATCTATCCTTAACTCTACCTGACTGTGCATATTTCTGTTGCAAATACGACAGTCTATCCTCCATTGATTTCAATTCACACAAATGTTTATTTCTCAAGTATGCAGTTTTACTTATAAATTCCCCTCGCACTACAGCCTTATAATCATCCCACACCACTCTAAAGTCTGCCGATTCCTCATTCTCCCTAAAATACATCTCCATTAATGTATATTCTCTCGAAGACGGATGAAGTTCCATCCAAACATCTACCAAGCTGAACTTCTGTAAGAAAAATTCAAACTCCTTACATACACCAAAATTTGTGTACCTACACTGACTGGTCCGATTAATTTTATAATCACTAACACAGTTAAAATCCCCCCCCTAAAATAATCGTCTCCCCATGCATTTCACCGAGTAATCATGATATGCCTTCAAAGAACACCTTGCCCAGTGAGCACGGGCCATAAATACACCCCAGCGTGACTTTCTTGCCACTATATTGGATGTCGACAAAAATCATCAGACACTCCCCATCCATTACCACCTTATCATTACTGAATTGTAAACCTTTCCTAAACAAAATGCTGACTCCTCTCGACTTAGACAAATAACAATTAGAAAGCTCTTTACGATATCTTAAATTAAGTAAAAGGTGACTGTCATCACTCACCAAATGTGTCTGCTGCAAAAACCCAACATCTGCTTTCGCTCTCCACAATCTCGCCATTACTTTGCTACGCTTACGCAGGCAATTGAGACGTTTGACATTTCAAGTCAAAGCCGTTAGTGTACCCATCACATCATGGTAATCTATTCAAATGTCCAATTACCAGTAATAACCCGAAACAGCATTCTATAGTGCTTTGTCGCTCATTAAACAAGAAAGCAGTAAGGCCAGACAATACTATAAATTGTCGAGAACCGAACATTCCGACCCACCAACATACCATATCGAGGATCCCCAACAACAAACAAAACACAAAGACAGAACAGCAGACCAACAAAAACACAAAAACACAAACATAAACCCTCAAATATACTAAACCATTGTACAATCTGAAACCAAACTCCAGATTCATTATGAATACATGTCCCCCCTGTACATAGTGCATTCCAACCCATCCCCTCCAAAATCCAAGCCCATAAAATCTGCATTACAAACAAATGTCTTCCCCCAATACAACTCAATGGCCCTCATCACAAGGTTGGCGCTAAAAATCTGGCTGTACCGGCATGGCGGTAATAACATGTCCGGCTTGGCACCAACCCGCAAATAGCGGACGATCAAGAGTGCGCGGGCGCATGTATCCCTGCATGCCAGTAACGGCTGTACCGGCATGCCGGTAACGACCCCAAAACCCCCAGACAGCGGCATCGACCAATACGCACAGAACGGCTCTGCCCTCGGCAACCCCTAAATACCGTTAACGTTTTTAACATAGTGCAAATAACGGGTGAATTAATACCGGACCCGGAAGTAACGTCATCGCGCCGGAACGGGAAAATGCCATGGTGGCCATCTTTAAAAACACAATCCATTGCCATCCTCCACCTACAGGACCCTCTACACCCCAACTCCCAGGCCACCACGGACAACATGTCGAAGACCACCCGGAGAGGCACAGCCTGCCTGCGCAAACCACGTTTTACGGACGATGAGCTGAACATGTTGGTCGACACCCTTGTGGCAAATGCTGAAGTGGTATTCTGCAACGACCTCAGGCGTCCAGCCCAGCTCAAGAAAAAGGCCATCTGGGAAGACGTTGCCCCGAAAGTAAGTGCAGTCGGCACCACCCCACACACAGTGCGTGATTGCAAAAAACGTTGGGACGACCTCAGGCTGAGAGTCCAGCACATATTGTCGGCTAATCGGAGCCAGGGGCTGGCAACAGGAGAAGGACCACACTCCCCACTGAAATTGGCCAGATGGGAGGAGACCTGCAGCTCCATCATAGACGTCGAGTCCATTGAAGGAGTCGGTGAAGCAGAGTTTGGCGTGCCAACATCGGCAGATGAAGGTGAGTGTCCCTACTGAAACAGTAAAAATAATCATAATCATCCTCCCCTAAATGTGGCTGCTACACCAGCCAACAAATGGGCCATCATGCACACCTACACATATCCATGTACACATTCCGGGTCTACCACCATCCCATCCCAATGCATGTTGCGGTCATACACGAATATACCCACAAGACACATTTCATGGGCATGTGCCACCCAGGACGACCCTCCCAAAACACATCAATGTCCAATTGCACCCAACAATGCGTACATGTGGACACGACTACGCTATCAAAATCCACTCTTCAACATTGCATGTACACTGTCCCCTACAAAGCCACAAATGCAACTGATCAGATGGCGCCACATGTCCAATGACTAATGCATGCACAATGCAAGCGGAACAATCACTGATGTCCTGCCACTCTCTGTCCCCCACAGGTACGGATGCTGACAGTGACGAAGCGCAAGGGAGTGCACAATGCACAACACCAGCCAAAAGGCCTAGGAGGCAATCTGATGGCACAGGTCCATCAACCTCAAGTGGACCAAGGATGGGCCATGCGGGAAGCGAGCCAAGAACAGGTGCAAAAACAGCACCACAGACAAGCACACAGGACAAGCTGACACCTGCACCTGCATCCGTGGTCACACCATCCACACTGGCTGAGGACACAGCAGGCATGGAGGATGGCACACATTCTGCTGCTGCCAGCACAATTGGGGAGATGGCCGCATTGGCAGATCATAGTGTTGATGAGGTAGCTGAGCCGGACAATGAGGGTGATGCAGGACTTGTCCACTCAGAGCCTGTAGTGCACACACCAAGCCCGCAGGCCACCCCACAGGACACACCTCAGCGGGACTCATTCGACCAGGGCAGCCATGGACAGAGGTCTCCGGCCATGCACAGCCCCATGATCCATGCTGTGCCACCACATCACCCACTGACCACAACCCACACTGCCATACGGGACCTTGAGGGACGTCTTTCCAGGATGGAGGCCCGGCAGGAGGTGATGCAAGGCAATGTGCAGCAGTACCTTGCTGAAGGGGAGACAACACGCCATATTATCCAGGACAGCACTGCGGCCGTTATCCAGGCCATTAACTCAAGTGCACAGCAAGTGCGTTATGGCTTCAATGCCTTGGGTCAGATCCTCACCAGGATTGCTGACCGCATGGACCAACGGCAAACCCTGCCCCTTGGATCACAACCATCTGGGTCATCCGCATCATCCACGCCAGCGAGCTCGAGGCAGACCAGCCCCGTGCGCATGTCCCTGCGGAGTTCGCGCCGCTCAGAGATCCAACCCCCACCTCCGAAGGGGGCTCAACACTAGCAGGGCCACCCTGCATAATCCCTTTGGGCATACATCCAGACACATGTCGTGCCATAGTTGACTTCTGGTGTTAGGGGGTGGGTGGAGGGTGGTGGTGGGTGTAGTGTGTAGTACTGGGGTGTTTGGGGGCATGGGAGTAGGGTGGGGGAGGTGGAGGGGTGGTGGGTGTAGTGTGTAGTACTGGGGTGTTTGGGGGTATGGGAGTAGGGTGAGGGAGGTGGAGGGGTGGTGGGGGCGTGGATTGTTGAATCATGTTGTACTTAATTTCTCATGAATACACCAGTTGTGTAACAAACATCACATGAGTGGACATTGCTGATTTTTTGTATGTCAATTTATTGCTTCATGGGGATTTGTGCAAATGTGCCCACACAACCAGTGCCCACAGTACACAACACATGGCACCCTCTGCATCAAAGTACATCAGAATGGTTGGTCTATGACCATTTTGCGCACTGAGCGACCCTCACGAGTTTCGCATCCTGGCCTATGTCCTACTTCTACTCCTTCCTCTCCTTCTACTTCACCAGGTGGTGGCAGCTCCACGTCAGGTGGCAGGGGTATGTTCCGCCGGATGCACATGTTATGTAGCATTGCACATGCCGTGATGATCTTGCCCACCTTCTCAGGCCCGTATGTGAGTGCCCCTCCCGACCTGCTGATGCAGCGAAACCGTGCCTTCAAAAGGCCAAACGTCTGCTCAATGACCACACGTGTACGTGTATGTGCACGATTGAAGTCCTCCTCGTGCCTGTTCTGCGGGTTCCTGACAGAGGTGAGTAGCCACGGCTTCAGAGGACATCCAGCATCACCTACATGGGAGCAGAAGGAGGTATGTGTGAGGAGGAGGCTCAGTTGACAGGTGTGCTCAGCCTGTACATCATTCAAGTTCATATGCATTATCTCGTCATTGGCAGCCACATCCACATGACTGTCAGCCCTGTACAGTGCATGCCAATCCATAGAGGGAGCCTTGTGTGACATACACGACCTAGGGTCCTAGGATTTTGCATATGCATGTACCCCCCCCCAATCCATCTGCCCCCATGGCCCAGAGGGCATTCCCCTTGCATATGCATGTACCCCCCCCAATCCATCTGCCCCATGGCCCAGAGGGCATTCCCCTTGCATATGCATGTACCCCCCCTCAATCCATCTGCCCCCATGGCCCAGAGGGCATTCCCCTTGGATATGCATGTACCCCCCCAATCCTTCTGCCCCCATGGCCTAGAGGGCATTCCCCTTGCATATGCATGTACCTCCCCCCAATCCATCTGCCCCCATGGCCCAGAGGGCATTCCCCTTGCATATGCATGTACCTCCCCCCCAATCCATCTGCCCCCATGGCCCAGAGGGCAGACTCACCCAACAGCCAGCCATTTCGTACAACGTCTCCTTCCATGTAGCGGGGTAGTGAGGAGTTACGCAGCACCATGGCATCATGCGTGGATCCTGGGTATCTGGCACAGCAATGTGTTATTATCTGGCTGGCATCACACACCATCTGCACATTGATGGAATGGTATAGCTTCCGATTGCGATACACCGCCTCCACGGAATGTGGGACTACCAACTCTACATGGGTACAGTCGAGGGCACCAATTACATTGGGCATGCCTGCCAGTGCATGGAATGCTATTTTGGTGGCATTTGCCTCCTGTGGTGTCCTTGGTAAGGATATGTAGGCACTTGCGTGCTTCAGTAGTGCATCCAGCACTTGGTTTAACACAACAGAGAAGCATGATTGGGACATGCCATGCATTTGGCCCACTGTGTGTTGGTAAGTGCCTGTGGCCAGGAAGTGGAGCACAGAGGCCACCTTCAGCAAAGGGGGGATGGCTGTGCAGATGTTGATCAGGCTGACCAAGACATCCTGTATTAATTCCACTATGTTGGTGATGGTGTCCAGGCGGTACAGGGTGTGGATCTGTGCTGGGGTTAAGTCAAATGGATTGGCCCTTATACGTGGGATTGTTGGCTGTCTGCGGGGAGCGACTGCCTCCACTTGTGGGATTTGCTGGGCATGTCTCACCCTCCTTCTCCTCCTGCGTCTCCTCTGTGTTTCCTGTTGTACTGCCTGCTCAAGGAGTAGCAGTGCAGGCATGTCCTCCAGGCCCAGTATGGCAAGTACAAGTGGTAGCATTTTGCCTTGGAAGAGGGTGTGGTGTGTGGGTGTGCTCCTTTTGCGTGACCCTGACTCCATTGCCTCCACCTGTGCTGATTGTGTGCACCTGTGACACTTGGTTACACAGCAGTTTGCTGTTTACGGGTGGTCCGCGATGCCGGTATTGCCGGCATCATGGTGGCCCTTCTTACCGGCATCTCGATGCCGGTATGTACGTGTACGTGTGACTCGTGGTGTCCCCTTCTTTGCGTAATGCCTGTATTAAGGCCTCCCCATCTGCGCGTGTGTCCGTATGCTGGTACGGTGGTGCACGGCCACAGCGGGTCCTTGACGATGCCGGTAGCAACGGCATCTAGGGTCATGATACACCGGCCCGGTAATGGATGCCGGTATTGCCTTACCGGTGCCGTTCTTACCGGAGCGCCAACCTTGTGATAAGGCCCAATAACTTCTACTTAAATGATCGTATTATACCTCTTATGCAACCTCACACCACACTCCAAACAGTGAGCATTTATGTAGAGGTATATGTAATTCTCTTGATATTTAGTGCTAAATAGTCATAACAACTACATTTTGCTCAAACATGACAACCTTATTTCCCCCCCACACTGAGGTGAATTATGTCAAGTCCAACAACTGTTTGAATGCACATCCCAAAAGTAACCGCCAAACAAACCTAACATATTTCTATTCCAAAACATGCAGGCACCCATCACACCTGATGTTTGCCTTCCTCAAAACAATATAGCACCTTCTTCAGCGTACAAGTCTCCACAGAGTCTCAGACCGGCCCTTTCAGAACCCATGCCTGTTCCTGTGCCTGCACAGTTGGCTGAATATCGGGAGGCCCAGAAGCCTAGAAGGACAGACCTAAGGACTGTGCGCCTAAGGAAATCTAACATGCCACCCCCAGAAAGCGAAGACATTAAGGCCCTAGTGTTGGACAACTGGAACATTGTTATTTCCAATGTTCCCAAACCAATGAAAAACTAACCTAGAGACGCACTCCATAATAAAGTTCTGGCCTGGCTATGTGCTCGAACGGGGCCAGGTGTAGTGCAATCCTCCGATTTGAAACTCCTGCGCAGAATTAACCTGGCCAATTGGTGCTCCCAAAGGAATAGTAACTGTATTGTGGTAGATGTGGAGCTGGTACTTTGCCTATGTACATGAAATTGTGTAAATATCTGTTTATGGGCTCTACATATCTGGAGCTTATTATCTGATTTTGTTACTATTTGTAGGCTCAAATTTTTCCTCTCCTGTGTCCTAATGGGACTTTCTAACTCTTTATGATGTCAGTGTAAACCTAATTATTTTACCAATGTTATTTTTTCCCTATATCACCTCCGTGATATTTTTCTGTCATTATTTCTTTGTTATATTTATTATATGTATACCGTTTGTAGGTTTTTGTTTGTGTAGTGCTCTGAGGCCCTTGGGTTTGTAGCGCTTTATAAGAAATAAATCAAATCAAATCAAATCAAAACCTGTCTCACCCACAAAAGCCTACAATCAGAGCACTACACAGAATACATTTTCTTAAGATAATAAAGGAAGGTGTACGCAACATACATTTAAAAAGTGCACATATGTGGGGTTATGAATATGTCAGTATAAAGCTTTTGTTGTGTTTTAAGTAATACATATAAAACAATAGTAACAAATTAAGGTGATTATTATATATTTTTAATCAGATGGATAAAAATAAAAGGAAACTAATAAATAAAGAAGAGGCTCTTAAAATATCAATGATAAAATGATATATTAAAAATTGATAGAATGTGCAAATGAAGGAACAAAAAGAACATTGTTGCATAGATTTTAAAAGTGGTTAAAAAACATATATGCATAGCTGATTCTTCTGGTAAATAAGCAGTGTGATAGTGCCTGCCCAAATTGATCAGTGAGGGATATTTGATATAATAAAGAAAAGAATAAAAGGTCAGGTAAGTATAGACAGTCGAGATTGACTTGTCATCATGGGAGACACTCCTCTTTTACACTTATGCAGAGCATTGCCAAAATACACAGCTAAGATAAGGATGTATCATTCAGAGTGGGTTTGAGGAAAAACTAATAAAACACTTATCCCTTGGCCTTAGGAGGGTTCATTGTCAAAAACAGTATTATGACATATGACGATATATTTGTATGCCACATATAAGGAAAAGAAGTTACAGAAAAGGTTGGCTATTTTAGAGTTATGGAAAATGTATCAGAGTGAAAAAGAAGATCCAGCTGTGAAGAAATGGATGCTTAATCAGCATAAAGGAGAGGATGTAACGCCTTCGACTCTCCTTTCCCCTCCTGAAAATAGGAGCGTAGACACAGAGGAAAAGGTATTTTATCGTTTAAAGGAAATTAAAGCAAGCGGCGGGGTACGTTAATCTGAAATATGAGCCCCACCCAGCTTATAACAGTGAGGACAATGCAAAAGAGAGTAAAAACAGAATGCAAATATATCTCGACACGCAATGAAAATCAACAGCGCAATGAGAGGAAGGACAGGCAGGAAAGACATATGGAGATATAGGAGGAAGCAAGGAAACAGAAAGAAACAAAGGCCAATGCTAACGGAATGACAATAGTACAGAATGAATGGATGGGATGACCAATATTACTCAAGCTGGATGATGGGGTTTGAGAAAGAGAAGACAGTGAAGAGTGGCAAAAGAAAGAAAAGGAAAAAGAGAGGGCATGTAAAGAAAAGAAAGAAAGAATGCAAGCAAAGGGAAGAATGAATGATAAGTTAGAAGAGAGGAGATGAGGTAGAAGCGCAAAGAAAGAAAGAACATAGGTTTGAAAGAGCATAGGTTGCAAAGTTTCAAAGAACATAGGTTGGACCACCAGAAGGCGCAGAAGTTTGGCTGCCTGAACCGGCGCCTCCTCGCTTCAGGCTGCATCAAACCTTAAAAAAGACAGTTTCTACAGCAATTTTTCTTACCTCACTTGGAAATCCTGCACCTCTGTCTCTGTGGAACCTCCGGACCAGGATCCACCAAGAATCAGACCTTTTCCCCTGCTCTGCGATGCTGGGAGCTCCTCCCGCAGCCAGGCCTCTTCCCGCCTTTGTCTCAGACGGGTACGCGAGACCCCTGCCTGCCGTGCCAGTCCTCAAACATGGTTGGACCCCTCTGACTCTGGTCTGCTGTTCTGTTGTTCTGGCCGGACCTCTCCCTGCATCCATTGTCCGTGTGGTGCAGTGCCTTGGTTGGCTGCTCTCCCCTGCCCACCTCCATTGTTCATGGGCGTGTGGGGTCCTCTGCCTTCTGTCCCAGCTCTCCGTGTGGTGCAGTGCTTCAGTCAGCGGCTCTCCCCTACCCACCTCCATTGCTCGCGGGTGTGTGGGGTCCTCTGCCTTCTGTTCTGGCTCTTTGTGTCGAGTTAGGGCTTGCAGACCCTGCCTGCATCTACCACTCGCAGGCGATTGGGACTTCTGCCTCCTGTTCTCGACCCCACGTGTCAGGTCTGGGCTTCTGAACCTCTGTCAGTGGCTCTCCCCTACCCGCCTCCATCAATCGCGGGCGAACGGATTGGAGAGCTGGATTTCACTCATACGCAGAGCCTCCCTGTGTCTCTGGTCCCGATTCTAATCTGCTGGTTTGATTCCAAGCAACCAGCTTCCCCTTCCACTTACATCGTGCCTGGACGCACGGGACTTCTGCTCGTTGGATCACTGCAGTCTTCCTGCTTTGAAGCGGCTGCCCTCTCCAGCGGAACTTGGCTACAGTGTTGTCCCTTCTTACTCCCTGTGGACTCCATCGGGCCCTCCTCTGCTGGCATTAAGGACTCCTCCTCCTGCCTCCTCCTCCCGCCTGACTCCACCATCGGAGAGTGGCTGCAGCATCCCTGCTGGGCATTCCTCATAGGGCCCTCCTCTGCCGGTATTAAGACTCCTCCTCCTGCTTCCTCCTCCTTCTCCCCTGCCTGACTTGGCCATTGGTATGTCACTGCAACAGCCCTGCTGGGCATACCACGTACTCAGACCTTCTGGCTGCATCTTTGGTCCTGGCTCTAATCAACTGGCATTGGTTCCAGTCGACCAGGCTCCCCTCCTGCTTTCATTATATGCGGGTGTGCAGCGTTCTGCTTAGCGGATCACTGCGGCCTCCCTGCTTTAAAGCAGCTACCCATTCCAGTGGAACTCGGCAGCTGTGCTGGTTCGCTCCATTTCCTATGGCCTCCTTGGGCCCTCCTCTGCCGGCATTGTAGACTCCACCTCGTGCCTTTTCCCCGTACTGAGCACTAGACTCCAATATACAGCCTCTGACTAAATATACTCCCCCTTCTGCTTTCTGGTGGCTACCTTTAGCTTTCTTCTCCTGCTCAACCCTGGCCCACTGCACCTGTGAGGCTTCCTGGATGGGCTAAAGGAGCTTCTCCCTGCCTGAGGATCCCTTCTTCCATGCTACTCCTGCTCCTGCTACACCATCTGTATTATCATCGGTTTCATCCATCATTGGAAAGACTGTACCTCTGATTCCTCACGCCTCTAAAGACTCGACCTAGGACAACTACACTTTCTCCTGGATCCTCATCACTGTCTAGCCCCCTTTACTCACCTTAAGTTCTCCACCACACCTTCTCAAGCTCCTGCTTTCCACCTTGATACCACAAGCTTCTGTATCTGCTGCCCCTTCAGTGCTCCTGGCTTTTATCCTCCACTAAGTCCTCCCTGGCCAGTACTTGTCATCACCCTCACTGTGTCACTACTGCTGACCCACTCATTATCCCTCCACCTCTTTTCAACCAATTACCAACCTCCCTCCCCTCCTGTGACCTCTGATCCTAGGTTCACTCACCCTGGTCCTGATTGACTTATCTCCCCTATGACGCTTTCCTCTTTTACTCCCTCCTCCTTTCTCTATACACCTTCCCTCATATTTTTCCCTTTTTATTCCATCTCCACTATACCACTCTCCTCCCCTTTGTTATGCGTTTTGCCAGATACCTCTCTCCCCGTACTCATTACTCTCCCCCCTCCTTCTTCCCCTCTCTCCCCATCCCCTTCCTCTCCTACTCTATATCTCCCTCTTCCTCATGTCCATTCCCCTCCTCAATCCCCACCCCCACTCTTCCTACTCCATACCTACCCTCCCTCGCCGTCCTAACCTTATCTACCCCCCCATTGTTCATCCCTCCAGCCTTATCAACATTGCTCTCTGGAACACCAGATCCCTCTGCAATAAGACTGCAGCTGTTCTGGACATGGTCCTTTGTCTTAACCTGCATTTCCTATGTCTGACCGAAACCTGGATCCCTCCTCACAACTCTGCTGTCCCTGCTTCTCTCACCACCTCCTCTTCATCCTTCTCTCATACCTCTCGCTATTCAGGTCGTGGCGGTGGCATTGGCCTCCTCTTCCACCCTAAATACCTTTCTTCTACCTCCTCACCGCCTCTCCCTACCTTCCCTTCCTTCGAATACCTATACAAATCTTTTACTTCCCCTCACCCTATCTCCTTTCTTATCATCTATCGGCCTCCTGGCCCCCTTTCTTCCTTCTATGACGACCTTGATCACCTCCTTTCACTTATCTCTCCCTCCCCCTCTCCTCTAACTGTACTTGGTGACTTTAATCTTCACCTCCCTACTCCCCCTCAATCCTCCCCCCTTTTCTCCATCCTTAACTCCTATCTCCTTTCCCATCTCCCCTCCTCTCCAACTCACTCTTGTGGCTCCACTCTTGACCTTATCTTCAACTCAACCTACCCCTTGTCGACCGTCTCTACACTACCTATCTATCTCTCTGACCATGCTTTACTCTCCTTTTCCCTTACTCCCCTTCCCCATTCATCTTCTCCTATACCCTCCCCTACCTTCTTTTCTCAACGTGACCTTCGCGTCTTTATCCCGTCTCCCTTTTTTAACACTTGCTCTTCCTCTCTTCCCCCACTCCCTGATTTCTCTTCTATTTCGACCAATGAAGCTCTATCCACTATTTCCTCTTCTATCTCCTCCACTCTTGATAAACTTTACCCCCTCTCCTCTTTCCGTCCTACTCGTAAACCCTCTCAGTCATGGCTTTCTCCTCAACTCCTCTCCATGCGTCGTCTCCTTTGACGTCTGGATCAACTCTGGCTCAAATTTCCCTCACAATCCAACCAAACCTCATATTTCTCCCACCATTCTCTTTATGACTCATGCCTTACCTCTGCTAAATGTTCCTACCATTCTAATCTTCTCCACTCCCAAGCCTCTCACCCTCGCCGTATCTTTCAAACCCTTTCTCGTCTTCTTTCCTCTTCTACCCCTGACCCTTGAGTCTCTTCCACCTTTTTCCTTCTGACTTTGCAAACTTCTTCTCCTCTAAGATTCTTTCTCTTCGACAAAAAATTAACTGCTTCTCCTACTCCCCCCTTCGTCACCTCCCTATTCCCCTTCAACCTGCATGTCTGACTTGTCGCCTGTCTCCCCTTCTGATGTGTGCTCCTCCTGTCCAAAGTACACCCTACGTATGCCCCAACTGACCCTCTCTCCACCCTCCTTATCCCTAAAATCTACCCTCTTCTTATTCCTTACCTAACTTCCTTCTTCAGCACCTGCCTTTTCTCAGCTACCTTCCCCTCTGCATTTAAGCATGCCACTATCATACCTTTTCTGAAGAAACCTTCTGCTGATCCCCTTCTTACCTCTAACTACCATCCAACCTCTCTTCTCCCATTCCTCTCTGAACTACTTGAATGCCTCGCCTACCCCCAACTCTCAGTCTTTGTCACTAATCTCTCTCTCTTCCCCCCTCTCAATCTAATTTCCACCCTAAACACTCTCCTGAAACTGCCCTCACTTATATTCTTAACTCCCTCCTCTCTGCTCTTTACTCTAAACAATCCTCTGTTCTTATCCTCCTAGACCATTCTGCTGCTTTCGACACTGTTGATCACCCCCTACTTCTCAACACTCTTTCTTCCTTTGGTTTCAAAGGCTCTGTTCTTAACTTCCTCTCCTCTTACCTCTCCTCTCGCTCATTCACTGTCTCCTGGGGCGGTCGTTCCTCGTCTACCCTCCCTCTGGAATACGGCGTACCACAGGGTTCAGTTCTCGGGCCGTTCCTATTCTCTCTTTACACCTCTCTCCTTGCCCCTGTTATCTCTTCATTCTGTATTTCTCACCATTTTTATGCTGATGACACCCAACTCTTCCTTTCCTTCTCTTCCTTCTCCTCTGACCTCCACCTTAAAGTCTCTTCCTGCCTTACTGCCATTAAAAACTGGATGTCATCCCACTTTCTTTCTCTCAATACTGATAAGACTGAAGTCTTATTCTTTCCCTCCAACACTCTTCCCCATTCCTCTCCTCCACCTTTCCTTCCCTTTCCCCCCTCAAATGTTCCTATCTCTGCCCACGCTCGCAATCTAGGCATTCACTTCGACTCCTCCGTCTCCTTTTCCCACCATATTTCTCTTACCTCTCGCGCCTATCGCTACCACCTTTTCAATATTCGCAAAGTCTGCTCCTCACTCACCTTCCATGCTACTAAACTTTTAATCTTCTCCCTTATCTTCTCTCGCCTCTTATATTGCTCCTCTTTACTCTTTGGACTATCTGCTTCTCATCTTGTCCCCCTCAAATCCATTTACCACTCAGCCGTCCGTACCCTCGGTCTCCTTGCCCCTCATGACTCAATTTCTTCTTCGCTTTCCTTCCTTGGCTGGCTTTCCTTTCACTCCCAACTTAAATTTCATTTCCTCTGTCTAGTCTTTAAATCTCCCCATGACTTGCTCCCCCTTATCTCTCCTCTCTTTCTACACTCCTCCCCGCTCCCTTTGTTCCGATGACCAGTTCCTTCTCACCGTCCCTCCTTCCCCATGTGCCTCCTCCCATTTCTGCTCCTTTCAGCTCCTAGCCCCGTGCACTGGCACTCCTTATCTCTCTCAATCCGCTCTTTACCTACCATTACCTCCTTCCACACTGCCCTGAAATCTCTCCTTCTCCATTCTCCACCATGAAACCTTCCCCACCTCTCATCCTCTTATTCTCTCTCCTCCCCTCGTATCTTTCCTATGAACCTCTCTTCCCTGCCCCTTCCCCTTACCATCCTTTATTTTCACCCATATGCCCCTTCTGTTTCCCTCCTCCTTCCCTTCCTCACCCATTCCCTCTTCCCTCACATATTCATCGCTCTTCTTACTGTTTTATTGGTTTGATTCATGATGCAAATTGCTTCTACTGTTATAATGTTCTATGTATTCTGTTGTTGTTGTAATGTAAAGCGCTTTGGATTAAAGCACTATATAAACACAATAAATACAAATACAAAGAAGGCAGGGGGAGATGAATTAAGAGAGATAAGGAGAAGGGAAGAAGAAATGAACAGAAGTAGGGGACTAAAAGATGATAAAATAGAGTATCTTTGTCATAGAAGCATAGTGCTGATCAAAGCACAAGAACGACTTGAGAAAGAAAGAGGGCCAAAACAGCCCCGTAGCAAGCTGCAAGGGGTACCAAGAATACCAGCATGGGCTGATGTGCGGCATACAAAAGGTGTAGAGAAACAAGTTGCAATTTTATATAGGCAAATGAGGGATAAAGAAGGGCATACAGCCCAAGTGAATATAGAAGGATATCTATCAAGGGAAACTGGAGGAAGACTAGATGACATCATGACAGATGAGCACAGAGTTCTGTCTTTATGTAGACTAGATCTTGATGACGCAGAAAAAGTTAATAGTCATTCAAGCTGGGGCATAATGATGTCAGATGAAGAAAGGGAAGAAAATGAGAGAGCGCGAAAGGAGGGCATATGCAGATTTTCAAAAGAATCGAGTGTAGAAAAAGGGGTAAAATTGTCAGATTTAGAAGACCCCAAAGATAGAACACCAGAACCGGCGCCATATACTGAGCGACCACAAACAGGATTGCACAGAACAGGGGATGAATCCCGCCTTATGTTAGCAGATTAAGGGCACTACCAGGATGGAAACCAAGGGGCGAGACCAGGCCCGCCTGGAAAACAAGAAGTGTAGGCAGGTATGATTACAGATCAGCATTTTCACAATTTCCATTAGTAGAGAAAGGGGGAGGACGACCACAATTTTTACTTGGCCACAAATGGATAAAGGATAAAGACAATTTAAGATGTAAATTACAGAGTTTAGCTTCCAGTGCGGAAAACTTGATTTATGAGCTAGAGAGAATGACATTTGGAATGATGTCAGCCATAGGTGACATAACAGGCTTGCTGGCAGCCATTATAGGGGAGAGAGCTGATGACATTTGGAAACAAGCAGGATATGCAGGTGTGACTGCACAAAACACGACACACGATGGAGCGCCATTTAATAATTGCAGAGCAGATGTATGGTGGGCGCTCAGAGTACAATACCCTGATATATCAGATATGGGTGCGATTATGACTAGGAAAATGGGGTAGGATAAAAACCCTGTCGCTTATATTCAAGACATTCAAGAGAGATGGCGCCTTGAGACGCGTGAACCGTGGGATAAAACAGTGGAATTATTTTACCACAGTTTGTGTCAGGGACTGCCCGCGCCAGTGCAATGACAGATGAAGAAACAGGAGGGAATGGAAGCAAAGCCATGGCCAGAAATACAATTGACAATTGTGAGCATTGCTGATTGATGCAGGAGACGAATAAGAAGAAAGCCGAGAGTAGAAAGTAGGAGGAAGCTAAATTAGTCCAGAAAAAGTTGTCAAAAATAGCCATAGAGGGTGCAGCATTGACAAGTAATGAAGGTGGAGTGACACAGGAGAAGCAATTAGTGCAGTAAAACAATGTAGTGTATCCCACAGATCAGAGTGGGTACACTCTTTGGCCAAGGGGAAGAGGAAATGGGCCTAGAGGAGGAGGACAAGGGGGATTTCAAAACCCTCAACGAAGAGGAGGATTTAATATCGGACAGCCGCAACAATGTTGGAATTGCGGAAGAATAGGACACATAACAAGAAGATTTAGAAAGCGAGGAGGCATGCAGCAAAATTGGCAAGCTTCAAGAGGGGGATGGGCTGTGTTCCGCAATATAATGCAGAACCGCAGGAGTATTATAATAATATAAATAATAATAATAATAATAATAATAATAATAATAATATTATTATTATTATAATGCAGAACCGCAGGAGTATTATGCCCAAGATCACACGGAGGCTAGACATATGCACTGCAACCACAGCAAATACCATTACAAATCCAATCCCCACAACTACCCATGCAAGCACAACAGGTACAAACTCAGCAAGCACAGACACAGCAGGCTATGGTGCCACAATGGAATATGACTACAGGAGCTCAGCAAGCACATGCACCCAGATTTGGGAGTGTGATTCTGGTAGGAGGAAATCCTTTCACAGGTACAGGGATGCATTTATATCCAGTACACTGAGCGACCTGATGTGTTCAGTACTATCTGTGACACCAGACCACCAAGAGGAACCAAGGGTCAAGGTGACGATAGGTGACAAGACATTTTAATTTCTTGTGGACACAGGAGCAACTCGTTGCTGTGCCCGTGAGGGGAAATATCCAATGTCAGGTATGGCAATGAATGTGCAGCGATTCTCTGGGGCGATGAGTTTAGTTCCTTTTACAGAAAAATGACCAAACTCTATAGGAGAACATGCAATGCCATTATTATATTCTAGACAAATGCTGGGTAACATAGTGGGGCATGACATAATGACGAAACGTAGCATGACGATATCTTTTACTGATGAAGGAATTGTGTGCTCCACTCCAGGGATACATAATATGAATGTGAGAGTTCATACAAGCCTTTACAGGCCAGAAGGCATTACGAGAAGTTCCTTTAGATACAGAAGTATTTTTGTATGGAGTGACTGTTTTATTATCGTGGTTACCCAGATTGATAGGTACACTATTGAGAATACCTGATGAGTTTTGGTTCAGACCAGAAATCCCTATGGATGATGAAGAAGGGCAGATTATCGCCTTGGAGTTAGAAGCAGCAGTGGTCTGAGAGGAAAGGGTGGTTCTTCATTGAACAGATGATGAGCGAAGAGGATGGAGAACAGTGATAGCCCTCAGGGAAGGATACAGGCTGACCGATTTGACAGACAAGGAGCTGTTTAAGGATGAGTACTCAGATGATGAATTGGTATGTTACATAACTCTCACGTATGTAAAGTAGAGAATAGAAAAATACTGCAGAAAATGGCGTTGGTAAAAAAGAAACCATTATTTTTTCAGGATGATTTAGAGAAAGTGCCAGTCATTTTATGAACCACAAGTTCATTTGACGTGGGCCTATTAAAAGGCATAGTAGCAGATCAAATCAAACTTAAACCAGGAGCCCTTTTGCCACATGCAAAGCAATACCCCATGTCCACAGAGGAGGATGAAGGTATATTGAAAGCATCTCTGCTCTAATGAAGAAAGCTGTATTAGTACCATCCGATTCTCCATGTAACACGGCTGTGTACCCAGTGAGAAAATGAACAGGGGGGCTGTGGAGATTTATACAGGACCATTGCCCCCTAAACAATTTCGAAGCTGAGTTTCCTTTAGTTCCAAATCTGCAACAATATTGTGCAACATCCCATCTAAGGCCAAGTATTTCAGTCATACATTTAAAGAATGCATTTTTTTCAATTCCCCTTCATGAAGACTCACAGGATCTGAAAGAATATTCACCCAAAACATACTTGTTTGCCCCAGGGGTACTGTGAGTCACCTTCAATCTTTAATAGAGTCCTTCAGATGGACCTAGGTAATGTTCAGCTCAAAGGTGCAATCGTCCAAAATGTGGTGAGACAGAAGAAAGATGCAGACAAGATTCAGTTAGGCTCATGACTATACTCTCAGAAAAATGATATAAAGTGGACAAAGAAATGCTGCAATTCCGTCAGGAAGAGGTCTTGTATATAGGACAGTTGATTTCTCATGATGGGAGGAAAGTGACACCTGAGAGAGCAGAAGAAATTATGAAGACCTCAGAACCTAAGACAGTGAGGGGAATGCAACAATTTTTAGACCTATGCATCTATAGCAGGGTCTGGATTTTTGATTACAGTACATATATTCAACCACTTTTAAAAGGGCTTCAAGAAGCACAGATGGGCAAGTGCAAAATAATATGGACAGATAAAATGACTGAAGGATTTGAAAAATAAAAAAAGCAAGTACAGCCCCTTTGTTGGGAATTCTGGATTTTCATGAAGAATTGTGCTTATTTTTCCATTAAATGGAGAAATCATGATAGCAGTCCTTGAAAATGACATTATGACATGGACACAAACCATTGACCTATTTTAATGGGATTTTAGATCCAGTTCTGAAAGGGCACTAGCTCTGTGAGCAGTCGTTAGCTGCTGCTGCTGCATTCGAGATCAAAAAAGCTTCAAGTATAACAATGGGGTTTTCAGTAACATTATTTGTAGAGCATGTATTATTTGCCATTTTACAGAAACCTAAAAGTACATTGATCACACAAAGAGCATCAGGATAAGAGGTAATCATAATGAATCCTGCAATTTAAATTGTCAGATGTAAGACAGTGAATCCAGCAATGTTGAACCAGTAGAGGAGGATGATTATGTACATGATTGCATAACGTATACTGAAAACTAGAATGAAATTCCCCAAGCTAGAGAAAATGCTCTTAGGAGGGGGGGAGTTGTTTTTATTGATGGTTCGTCAAAAATTGACCAAACGACTGGCGAAAGGCATACTGGATCAGCGGTAGAAAAGCTGAATCAAGAGGGTGAATTTGTAGTAGTAACACGTGCAAGATTGCCTTTGCATTGCTCAACACAGGCTGCAGAATTAGGGGAGCTTCTCGATGCGCTTCCGAGATTCGAAGATGAGAAAATGACAGTGTACTCTGTTTCCGCCTATGTGAAGTCAACCGTACACGCAGGTTTGTCACACTGAAAAAGGAGTGGCTTCCTCCACGCAGGCGGCACTTCAGTGCAACATGCAGCTCTATTGGATAAACCTATTGAAGTACTGGCACTCCCATTGACTCTAGCAGTCTAGCAGAAAAGCACAGCCCGTACTAGAAGAGAAGACATAATTTTCCGCAGAAACAAAGCCCAGACTTAGAAGCTAAAAAAGCAGCCTATTTACCAACCATTTCTAATTTTGAAATAGAAAGTATTAAACAGATGACAGGATGATGCATGTTGGTAAAGGAGGGCTTTAACATGCTGTCCATTGCCCAGGTAATTGAGATACAAGGTCGAGCACCACAAGAAGAGAAGGATTTATGGAAAAAGCACAAGTGTTCTCTATCCCCCACTGAAGCAACATGGAGACAGGGTGGCACTGGAAAGCCAGTTGTGCCGCTGGCATTATTGAGTATAGCATTGGAGCAGCTACACTACCCTGCGCATGTGACTCGTGAGAGTCTAGCTGCTACAATAGCAGAAGAGTGGTTCTCGACAAATCTGTTAGAACATGTGGCACCGTTTATTGTAAATTGCATCATGTGCCAGAAATGTATTGCAGGGCACCATTTGCGAACAGTGAGGGGAGCAATTTCTAGACCCAACGGCCCATTTCAGCATCTACATATAGATTATGTGGATGTGCTGCAGACAACCAACGGCTACAGATGCATGCTGGCCGTTGTATGTCCTTTTTCTAGATGGATCGAGGCAGTTCCATGCACACACTCTGACGCCACATGCGCTGCCAAGTTACTTGTGCGTAAAGTGTTCCCAAAACAGGGTGTTTGTAAGGTTTTGTGGTCTGATAATGGAGCGCATTTTGTAAATTAGCTGTTTGAACAAATAGTTCTTCTATTAGGCATTAAGCATATGTTTTCCTCCATGTATCACCCACAGGCTAACAACGTCGGTGAACGATTAAATGAATTACTGAAGGAGAGGATTACAAAAGTAAAGATGACGTTATAGAAGGGGTGGCTATATTGTCTACTCCTTGCTTTATATGCCCTAAGAAACCAGCCTGGCTCAGATCACCATTTAACTCCTCATGAGTTGGTGACTGGACACCGCATTAGAACTCACCCCTGCCTCCCCGCTCCTCCAACTAGGTTAAAAACTGATGACCATATTGTAGCAATGACATTAGGTGATGAGACGTTTTGAAGGTCCATATGAGGTGGAAGAAGTTACCCCTACAGCTGCCAGGTTAAAAGGAAGAAGAGCTTGGCTGCATTTGCACGATATCAAATCATATAAAGGAGAAAGACAGACCCCTCCTGCAACTACTGATTGTGAAGCAAGAGAAGAAGTTCCATGCATGCAGACTTGTTCTATGGTCAATAGTTAAGACAAGGAAAATGAGGAACACAGCAGCCCTTTAGACTAAAGGCCAATATCTTTTAACATTTGACAAGGAATAAACAGTCTTGCAGTTATCCTCGAACTAATTTATATGGGCTAAAGGAATAATATATTGAATTAGTGAAGCTGAAAGGAGAGAGGCACATTTAATCATTATGTTACCCATTATAATAACAATATACACATTTGTGTATGCTGTTTTTACATGCATTTTACTGACTTATCCTGCTTTAGTAAGAAGATATATAAATATAGTGACTTTTTTGGCAATCCTAAAAACAATTATATTATTTTAAGAATAATCATAGCAATCATCTTGCAGTTCTTGATATAAAGGTGTGATTCTATATAGTAAAAGGGTAAGTTAAAATGGGGCGGTTTCAGAATAAAAGAGGCTCATTGTCATCAAGAAAGTCGATGAGCTTTCATGGAGTAATAATTTTGATATCATTCTGTGTTATGATTTGTATTTTCCTCCTGATCTTTATGGCATTTAGACATGTTATAAGAAACGATACAGACATAGGGCCTCATTACAACGTAGGCAGCCGCGGAATGAACGGTGCCGGTAAGGGACCAGCACCGTTCATTCCGGGCTGCATTATTATGAGGTCTGCAGCGGGTCCCGCTCTGGACATCTGGCCAGACCAGACGTGCAGAGCGGGACCCGCTAGCAGACTAGGATGCTAACAATGGGCCCATCATTAACGGGCCCGTTGTTAGCATCCTCCCCATTCCCATTGAGACCTATAGGGGCTCTATGGGAATGGGGATGTACCGGGTCCGGGTCCCGAGAATGGGAATTACCGGGCCCGCTAAAGTCGGCATGGCCCGGTAATTCCCTATTCCTGGAACCCGGACCCGGTACCCGGTTTGGGGGCAGCCATGCCGTAAGAAAACGGCATGGCTACCTCCAAACTCCTAATGAGGCCCATAGAGACGAAAAATGAAACAGTTAATATTGCCCCTGATGAAAGCACAAACAGTATCCTTCATAATCTGACAAGGCATCTATTTCGATTTATAAGGGATATTGGGGAAGATCATGAAGATATAAACACCTATCTTGATAATTCGGCTCTTTTAAAGAATAACCGATGGTATCAGCACATGAAGGAGGTGGAAGAGAGAGCATCAGATGAAAGCTGCTATGTCTGTTCTTTAATACTGTATGCCATGAATGCAGCAAGGATATTTATTGCCAAAGAGATGCCTGTACATGATGCAAGATATCTCAGCCATCTAGCAGCGTGTACACACAGAGGACAACTTGAAGAAAAATGGGCAACTTTACAAT
Source organism: Ambystoma mexicanum (assembly GCF_040938575.1). Lineage (NCBI taxonomy): Eukaryota > Metazoa > Chordata > Amphibia > Caudata > Ambystomatidae > Ambystoma > Ambystoma mexicanum. The sequence continues at coordinate 1,458,041,122 of NC_090921.1, forward strand.
GGCGATCAAGAGGAACATTTCCATATGAAGATACTTATATAAAGACAAAAAGGATGGAAGGTGGGATGAGGTGGACAAGCAATAAAGTATGTATCCATCCCAGATTGGAGAACGAATAAAAATTGTTGAAATGAAGAAGATAGATTACTCAGACAAAACTGAAAGGTCAGGAGAGCCAGGATGTTGAGAAAGACCTCAGCTATTGGTATATGAGCGTGTTGCTACCAGTACTGGATGGGAAGATGAACTATTACTTTGCCCTGCATATTTATTGAAGAAAGAACCATTAGCCATAGTGCAGATAGTGAATGACAGATGCCTAGAATCATGGGCCAAGTATTCCAAGTAACTAACATTGGTTGACAATGAAGCAGGACCAGTATCTATAATACAATTGAAGAATGCAACAACATGCTTCAAGAATGGATGCTTGGTTCTAGCCAGAGACAACAAAGGATATGGACAGATACTCGAGGTCGCAGGGATGAATGGAGGAACTGCTGTACTGATGGACTGTTATTGGGGCTGTGGATCCACAGTTTACATGCAGTTGCCTAGAAATTGGGGAGGAATACATTCCATTGTATTAATACATGTTCCAGAATTAGTGATCCCTCAAAATGGTTTCAATAGCAGTGAATTTCCAAAGATGAATGAACACCAGAGAAGGAAAAGATCACTTATTCTTTACTGGCTGAAAAGGTAGAACTACTTTTCATCAAAATCAATAAAAGCTTGTGAAGACATTCTAGATGAACACAAACTGTCCTGCTGAACTGGCTCTGTGAGAACCTGGGTATCACTGATCAGGCCCTGGCCTGGTTGACCTCCTTTCTCACTGATCGACCCTCAGAGGTCCAACTGGGGACCTTCCCCTCCTCCATATATCACTCTCCCAATCTCCCTTTGCAGATGGGGAGCAGGTGCAAGTTGATCTAGGTCACCTGGCCTAAACCCTGCCCACCCGTTGCCTTCCTGGTTGCCGCTCTTTTTTGCTACTTAAGGAGCCCTCCAGCCTCTTTTCCTTTGCAGATGGGGAGCAGGTGCAAGTGGATCTAGGTCACCTGGCCTAAGTCCCGCCCACCTGGTCCCTTCCTGATTGCCGCTCGTTTTCCCTACTTAAGGAGCCCTCCTGCCTCTTTTCCTTTGCAGATGGGGAGCAGGTGCAAGTGGATCTAGGTCACCTGGCCTAAGCACTACCCACCTTTTTAGCCCTGCCTCTTCCGTCCGTCTCTTAACTCTTAGATCAAGGGCATCTCTCACCAAAGAAAAGGGCAATTCCTGTTTGGACCTGTTAGAACCAGGAGGACCCAGGGCCCGATCCCCTGCTCAGACAGCAGGTAAGCATGCACCAACATGTGTTTACTTCCTCTGTCCCCACAGGCCATCCCACTCCCTCTTCTCCCCCTGTGATGTTACCTTGTGCCCCCTTCCCTTCTCGCACACAGGTGTTGCCTGTTTTGCTTGATTCGTCTACCCTGCTCCCCCTCCAGCCTATTTATGCAGGAGTCTGTCCTGAAACTTTCTGGTTTCACCATCACCGTCTTGTGGCCAATGCTGGATTTGACTTTTATGGACTTCATTGATTCACCGTGCGTCACCCTTTCTCAACTCTCATGCTGGACCTCCTTTGCATCTTGTACTCATGGTGGCCCTGAATCATGCTGTTCCCATCTTCATCTTGTATCCTGGCTAGCAACATTATGTGGTACTACTGACTTCTGCAATTGTATTTGTTCTCACCTCTTGCTTCCCCACTCTTTTTGGCTGCTTACTCTCTATTCTCTCCTCCTCTCCCTTTTCCTATCTCCTCCCCACCTCCCCTTACTTTCTTCTATGCACTTACTCTATCAGAATTGTCCTTGGACCTAGTATGATAGCAACCTTGTCTGCCTCCTCCCCCTCCCCTTACCTGTTCCCCCCCCCCAACCCTCCTCCACCACTCTCTAAAATGTCATCAGGCCTAGTACAATAGTTGCTTGCTTTGTTCCTCCCCTCCCTTTCTGCACCCCTCTACCTCACCTTTTATTTTTCGCCGGCTCTACCAGAAATGTTGTCAGGCCTAGTATGGTAGTCGCCTGTCTGTTTCCATTTCCTTCCCACTCTCCCCTTCCCTTCCTTATCTATGTCTTAGCTCTTGCACTATCTGAAATGACATCAGGCTGTGTACGATAATTTCATATCCGTACTGTTCATGGCCTGTAAGAATGTAATAGTATTTCCCCTCGTTCCCTCCCTTGCCTTGATGCGTTTTGAAACACATTGTATATAGGCGCTATATAAATAGACTATCATATATCTCTACCTGTGGTGTACCCCAGGGATCTAATCCTTCTCCCTGGCTCGTCAACCAATATCTGGCACCTCTTGCTATTTGGATTACACTCTCCTTCAGGCTCCCATCAGCCACCTCTACTCCTTCTCTCATTCCTGACTGTCTTTCTGCAATCCAGGAGTGGTGTGCCACCAATGATCTCTGCCTTAATGCCAGTAAGACTGAGATCCTCCTCATCAGTACACCAGCTCCGTCCTTTCCTCAAACTCTCTGGCCTCCCACCCTGAGCCCTATTCCTTCTCCTACCTTTGAGGCTAAGAACTGCAGGGTCATCTTCAACTCCACACACTCCTTCTCTCCTCACATCTCTGATATCTCTAAGAAGTCAAACTACCAGCTGCACCTCTTCAGCGGTATTCTTCCCTTCCTCACTTCCGTCCAGAAGCTCACTGTCTCCAGAGCTCTGTGTTATGTATTAGTATAATATGTAGTAATCTATCTCCTTTATGTTTTCCTATCTCCTGCTAAGCTATGATGTCAGATGATTCCAGAGCTTAGAATCCCTGAGCTCTTGTTGTTGCTCAATTATTGGCAGTTGGTTATAGGCTGTTGTACTGGTTGGGGGTCTTTTACATATGTCTTCAAGTGAACAATAAACCACATATGAAATTAACCTGGCGTGGTTTCTGACCCAACACTCTGGCTCTCTCTAGGCTGGACTACTGCAAAATCCTCTTTCTAAATCTTCCTGCCTCTACTCTCCATCCTCTAAAACTAATCCAGAACAGGACTGCAAGACTTGTCTTTGCCCTCAAGCCTCGGGATCGTATCTCTCCAGCTCTGAAATCCCTTCACTGTCTCCCAGTGGCAGCAAGGATTAAGTTCAAGAACCTTTCTGGCTTTCAAGGCTTTCTGGGGCATGGGACCACACTACCTCCAACTCTCTCTTCCTAAATATCTGCCTTCTCGAGCTCTCCACTCTTCCACCTCCAACTCTCTTACGCTCATTCGCTTTTCCAAACAAAGAGTTGGGGGCATATCTCTTTCTTCAGCTGGGGCCTCCCTCTGCAACAGCCTCCCTGCCTCTCTGAAACCTGAGCAGAACCATCTCCGTAAGCAACTCAAGACCTTTCTCTTTGCTTCTGCCTTCTCTCTTCTTCTCCCTTGCTGCTCAGCTGCCTCTTCCATGCAATGGTCATGCTCTGAATTCAGGCCCAGGTCCCTGCCTGTCCAGCTGCAATCCTGCACTGCCTCTTGGTTCCCCAGCACTTGTGGTCTGTATCTGTAACCTTACAGTTCCCTCTCTCGCACTTACTTGCCACCCATTGGCTGCACTTATGAGTACCCGCACTTGCCACTCATTGGCTCCACTCTTGTTGTTTATCCTCGTTCCGCACTTCTCCATCCTACACTTACCCGCAGCACTTCTCCCTTTCCCCCTTTCCCTGCTCTTGCACGATCTGAATTACACAAGGCAAAGTAAGATTGTTGTTTTGTCCTCCCTTTTGTTTCCCCTCCCTGTCTTGTCACGCCTAGAAACACTTGTGTACAGGTGTGTTATAAATGCCATATCATATCATTTCAGTAAGAAAGCAATGATAATGACATTTATATTTATGACAGGACTCAAGACTGCAGTGAATGCCAAGTGGCTGGAAATCACCAGATGGGTGCTCCTGCAGACAATTAATGCAACAATAAAAGGATTCAATGCAATCAGAGGAGACGTGAGAGCCATCAGGCTGATGACTTGCTATAACAGGTAGGTCCTGGACTTAATTACAGCAAAGGGAGGAGGCGTGTGTGTCAAGGTCGGGCCTTCTTTTAAAAAAAAGGTTTTATTTATAAAATTGGCGATTCACAGGTACAACAAGGTGGAGGCATCTCATCTACAGTGGTCATATACATCAGTATCATTGTTAACAGTGTACTCTAATTCACATATACAGAGGCAACAGTATTTGCAGTAAACAGAAACCATTAGCAATGTCATTCACTCCTTTCTTTTTCACGGGCTAGGTAGGAGCGAAAGCCGCCACAAATATTGCGGGGTCTAGCTGCGGAAGGGAGAGTGTGGACATAGAAATCCTCATTCTCTTGTGCCCAGGTCAGTGCTTTTAACCATTCGCTCTCTGTGGGGGTTGAGGGGCTCTTACTTTTCCAATGGAGGAGTATCATTCTTTTGTCAATCATGCAACTCACATTCAGACCTTGGTGAAGGCTCGGTCATTTATACCCAGAGCACCAGACCACAAACCAAACCGAGTGCCGAGTAGGTGTTTTCTCTAATGGGGTGTCCGTTACGTCTGACAGAACGTCTATGACTCTCATCCAAAAAGTTTCTAGTTGTAGGCGTCCCCAAAACATATGACAGTGGTCTGCTGTCGTGTCATGGCATCTGGGGCAGTAGTGCTCTGTAACGGGGGCATCTTGGAAAGTCTGGCGGGGTGTAATATAGGTTATGTAGGATTCTGATTTGCATAAATTTCAACCGAAAGTTGAGGGAGACCTTTCTAGAGGGAGCACACATGAGAGTCCATTGGGTGTCTGTGATTACAGTTGTAAGCTCCTCAGATCAACGAGAATGTGCCTGCTGAGAGGGGAGGACCATCTTATCCAGTAGCATACCATATAGTGTACACAGAATGTGCCGATTATCCCCAGAATTGGCTAAGTAGGCAAGGATCGGAGTTTCAGGGGTTTCCTGGGGTATTCAGGCCAATGGGATGCTACTGCAGAGCAGACCCGATAATATTGGAAAAGGTCTCCCCCAGTGTCGCAGTGGCCCGGTTTCCAGGTCTCCGGCATGATGAACTCCCCATTTGGGAATAGATCTGCCAGCAATCTGTATCCCAGTGCCTCCCACTGGATTTGGGTCGCTTTGTCACGCAGCTGCTGTAGCCCTGGAAAATTCCAGAGTGGGAGCTATTTGTAGAACGGACGTTCAGCCCCTACATGGGAAAATATAGTTACCAGGCCTTCAGCGTGGAGGAAACTGGATCTAACGGGAAGTTGTCTTTGTATCGGGGGTCTAACACAAGGGTCTTAAGGTCGGTGCGACCAGCAGCCAAAGGTTCAAGTTTAATATGTGGGGGAGGGTGTTCCACCAAATACCTGTATGAAGTGTATTGCGCCTTCGGAGGACATCCAGTACAACCTGATGTGCGGTGCCGCAAACCCCCCCTTATCATAGGGGCAGTTAAATCGGCCCATTTCTTTCTGACTGCCCCGGAGGGCCACAGAAACTGTACGAAGAGTGAATGCAGTGTGGTGAAGTAAGATTTACCAGGCCAGACTGGGACATTGGAGAAGACATAGGGCAGTTTAGGTAATAGTGACATTTTTATAAGTGAAAGCTTAGCCGGGGCAGACAAGGGGAGATTTTGCCACTTGTGCATTTTGTTTTCGATCATGGCTGCGGTCGTGTTGTAGTTATTTTTCAGTAGTGTGGGACGTGTTCTGGACACAGCCACCCCAGCTGTTTTATACCGTCAGCTGACTAGCAAAGGGGGAAGGGCCCCCGGTATTCGGGGTGTTGTCTGTGAGCGGGAATATTTCCGATTTGGAAAGGTTAATTGTGAACTCGGAGTATTGACCTATGTGAACTATGCCTTGCAGAATGGGATCCAGGTTTTTGTTTCGATCGCAGACGTAAAGCAGCACGTCATCAGCATATAGAGACACTATTTTTGGTTGGCTGATTAGTCGGAGACCGCGCTGGGCAAGTCTGCCATAGGCTCGATAGCCAGGGCAAACAGGATGGGGGAGAAGGGGCATCCCTGGCGGGTGTCTCTGCTCAATTGAATTTGTTCAGACAAAAAGGAGTTGACCATCACTCTAGCAACTGGCTGTGTATATAGCAATTGAATATAGCGTATCATATTCAGGCCAATAACAATCTTCTCCAGGACCACCCACAAGTATTCCCAGGACACCATGTCAAAGGCTTTTTGCACATCAATGGTCACTGCCACAGCCTGCGACTAGGGGTCCAGGCGTGCCATAGCGTTGAATAGTCTCCTGATGTTAAGAGATGTGGACCTCCCAGGAATGAACCCGGCTTGAGCAGGATGGATCAGATGTTGCATCAGGGGTAGCAGGTGGTTGGCAAGTATTTTGGCAAAGATTTTTGTGTCACGGTTCATAAGGGACAGAGGTCTATAGGAGCCACAGAGGTCGCTGGGTCTGTCTTGTTTAAGGAGTATTGTAATCATCGCTTTGCGGAGTGAAGAAGGGAGTAGCTCAACCCGCAGGGATTCCTCCCACACATCAAGGTGGACAGGGCCCAACACTGCTACATATTCCTGTTAGAATTCTGCAGATAGCCCGTCTAGACCAGGGGCTTTCCTTTTGGGCAGATCAGCGAAGGTCTGGCCTTCTTGCTGTAAATTCATACCATCCTATGATGGAGAAAATAGAACCCTGACAGAAGCAATAACTATGCTGACAACCCTGCATACAAAGATGGAAGATGAAGCTGATGAGACAGCAGGATATGACTGGTTCTCAATGCTATTGTCATGGATTCCAACCTCGCTGACCAATTCTTTCAAAATACCCAGAGCAATACTCGTGTTGGTATTTCTGGGATTCTGTCTTAAAAGGATCATCTTGGGACAGTGCCAGAAGATAACCAAAAAAGTGATTGAGATGAAGAGCATGATTGATATAGATACTTGAACTGGCGAGCAGATGTAAAATGAGTACATGTGAGAATATAAAGAAAAGTACTCTTAGATCTTCAGGAACAAAATTCTATCCCAAGGATCATAAAAAATATTTTGAACATTGGATATTTTGTCCACCATCAGGAGACTGCTGCCATGTGCCCTGGAGTATGGATGAAGATATAAAGAATGCAGTGTTACGCTCACCTGGCTCCCACAGAGGCGTCGATCTGAACTGGACAGCTGCGGTCTCCACCAATGTGACACATAGGGCCGAGATGACGGACTGGCCCACCTAGCTTTGTTTGCTTGGCCCGTAGGAATATACTTCTGCAAATGGAGAAAGGGAATTAACCACCTGTGGAGTTGAGTGTAAATCCCCCCACCCCGCTGTTCTCCCCATGGATCCCCTTTGATGTCCCCTCTTATAGTCTCACCTGATGGTTTGAAAAGATGAGCTCTCCATCCTGCATTCAGCGCAGGGGTGCGTTGATAACCAGTTGCTTCACTGGCTCGAAGGAATTGGTGAGTTCCAGAACAATATTGACTCCGAAAACTATGTAGTTCGTAAGAGTTCAAATGCCTGATTTTCACTCTTGTCCGATTCCTTGCAGATTGCAGCTTGACCCTAGTGAAGAGTTCCTCGTGGCAACCAGTAATATTCTGGGAAGGATTTGTATTTCCAACACAGTTCGATAAATAATGTCAATATGTATGCAAACAAAGGGGGGGTCTGGGAATCTCTCTACCAGCACGAACACAGCCCAATGACCTGTTCTTGGGTGAATAACCCCTGGGAGAGACTCTACCAAGTCTTTAGCTCACTGTCCTTTACACAGAGAAGAAATTTCCCCGCATATCAGCCTTTGTCCTGCCCTGGGGCAGTCCAGCGCCGAAATGCTAGGCAATTCTCCTCTGAACAAGAGTACCATCAGTAACCCCATACACGTGTTTCAGCCTTGTTGGGTATCATCAGTGAGGTGAAACTGTTGCCTCTCTAAGAACAGTGAGCAAGGGGTCCACGTCTGGATTGCCCTGTTAACTTAGGGTGAAACCCAAAGTTAATGTATGCAAACAAAGGGGGGGTCTGGGAATCTCTCTACCAGCACGAACACAGCCCAATGACCTGTTCTTGGGTGAATTAGCCCTGGGAGAGACTCTACCAAGTCTTTAGCTCACTGTCCTTTACACAGAGAAGAAATTTCCCCGCATATCAGCCTTTGTCCTGCCCTGGGGCAGTCCAGCGCCGAAATGCTAGGCAATTCTCCTTTGAACAAGAGTACCATCAGTAACCCCATACACGTGTTTCAGCCTTGTTGGGCATCATCAGTGAGGTGAAACTGTTGCCTCTCTAAGAACAGTGAGCAAAGGGTCCACGTCTGGATTGCCCTGTTAACTTAGGGTGAAACCCAAAGTTAATGTATGCAAACAAAGGGGGGGTCTGGGAATCTCTCTACCAGCACGAACACAGCCCAATGACCTGTTCTTGGGTGAATAACCCCTGGGAGAGACTCTACCAAGTCTTTAGCTCATTGTCCTTTACACAGAGAAGAAATATCCCCGCATATCAGCCTTTGTCCTGCCCTGGGGCAGTCCAGCGCCGAAATGCTAGGCAATTCTCCTCTGAACAAGAGTACCATCAGTAACCCCATACACGTGTTTCAGCCTTGTTGGGCATCATCAGTGAGGTGAAACTGTTGCCTCTCTAAGAACAGTGAGCAAGGGGTCCACGTCTGGATTGCCCTGTTAACTTAGGGTGAAACCCAAAGTTAATGTATGCAAACAAAGGGGGGGTCTGGGAATCTCTCTACCAGCATGAACACAGCCCAATGACCTGTTCTTGGGTGAATAACCCCTGGGAGAGACTCTACCAAGTCTTTAGCTCACTGTCCTTTGCACAGAGAAGAAATTTCCCCGCATATCAGCCTTTGTCCTGCCCTGGGGCAGTCCAGCGCCGAAATGCTAGACAATTCTCCTCTGAACAAGAGTACCATCAGTAACCCCATACACGTGTTTCAGCCTTGTTGGGCATCATCAGTGAGGTGAAACTGTTGCCTCTCTAAGAACAGTGAGCAAGGGGTCCACGTCTGGATTGCCCTGTTAACTTTGGGTGAAACCCAAAGTTAATGTATGCAAACAAAGGGGGGGTCTGGGAATCTCTCTACCAGCACGAACACAGCCCAATGACCTGTTCTTGGGTGAATAACCCCTGGGAGAGACTCTACCAAGTCTTTAGCTCACTGTCCTTTACACAGAGAAGAAATTTCCCCGCATATCAGCCTTTGTCCTGCCCTGGGGCAGTCCAGTGCCGAAATGCTAGGCAATTCTCCTCTGAACAAGAGTACCATCAGTAACCCCATACACGTGTTTCAGCCTTGTTGGGCATCATCAGTGAGGTGAAACTGTTGCCTCTCTAAGAACAGTGAGCAAGGGGTCCACGTCTGGATTGCCCTGTTAACTTAGGGTGAAACCCAAAGTTAATGTATGCAAACAAAGGGGGGGTCTGGGAATCTCTCTACCAGCACGAACACAGCCCAATGACCTGTTCTTGGGTGAATAACCCCTGGGAGAGACTCTACCAAGTCTTTAGCTCACTGTCCTTTACACAGAGAAGAAATTTCCCCGCATATCAGCCTTTGTCCTGCCCTGGGGCAGTCCAGCGCCGAAATGCTAGGCAATTCTCCTCTGAACAAGAGTACCATCAGTAACCCCATACACGTGTTTCAGCCTTGTTGGGCATCATCAGTGAGGTGAAACTGTTGCCTCTCTAAGAACAGTGAGCAAGGGGTCCACGTCTGGATTGCCCTGTTAACTTAGGGTGAAACCCAAAGTTAATGTATGCAAACAAAGGGGGGGTCTGGGAATCTCTCTACCAGCACGAACACAGCCCAATGACCTGTTCTTGGGTGAATAACCCCTGGGAGAGACTCTACCAAGTCTTTAGCTCACTGTCCTTTACACAGAGAAGAAATTTCCCCGCATATCAGTCTTTGTCCTGCCCTGGGGCAGTCCAGCGCCGAAATGCTAGGCAATTCTCCTCTGAACAAGAGTACCATCAGTAACCCCATACACGTGTTTCAGCCTTGTTGGGCATCATCAGTGAGGTGAAACTGTTGCCTCTCTAAGAACAGTGAGCAAGGGGTCCACGTCTGGATTGCCCTGTTAACTTAGGGTGAAACCCAAAGTTAATGTATGCAAACAAAGGGGGGGTCTGGGAATCTCTCTACCAGCACGAACACAGCCCAATGACCTGTTCTTGGGTGAATAACCCTTGGGAGAGACTCTACCAAGTCTTTAGCTCACTGTCCTTTACACAGAGAAGAAATTTCCCCGCATATCAGCCTTTGTCCTGCCCTGGGGCAGTCCAGCGCCGAAATGCTAGGCAATTCTCCTCTGAACAAGAGTACCATCAGTAACCCCATACACGTGTTTCAGCCTTGTTGGGCATCATCAGTGAGGTGAAACTGTCGCCTCTCTAAGAACAGTAAGCAAGGGGTCCACGTCTGGATTGCCCTGTTAACTTAGGGTAAACCCAAAGTTAATGTATGCAAACAAAGGGGGGGTCTGGGAATCTCTCTACCAGCACAAACACAGCCCAATGACCTGTTCTTGGGTGAATAACCCCTGGGAGAGACTCTACCAAGTCTTTAGCTCACTGTCCTTTACACAGAGAAGAAATTTCCCCGCATATCAGCCTTTGTCCTGCCCTGGGGCAGTCCAGCGCCGAAATGCTAGGCAATTCTCCTCTGAACAAGAGTACCATCAGTAACCCCATACACGTGTTTCAGCCTTGTTGGGCATCATCAGTGAGGTGAAACTGTTGCCTCTCTAAGAACAGTGAGCAAGGGGTCCACGTCTGGATTGCCCTGTTAACTTAGGGTGAAACCCAAAGTTAATGTATGCAAACAAAGGGGGGGTCTGGGAATCTCTCTACCAGCACGAACACAGCCCAATGACCTGTTCTTGGGTGAATAACCCCTGGGAGAGACTCTACCAAGTCTTTAGCTCACTGTCCTTTACACAGAGAAGAAATTTCCCCGCATATCAGCCTTTGTCCTGCCCTGGGGCAGTCCAGCGCCGAAATGCTAGGCAATTCTCCTCTGAACAAGAGTACCATCAGTAACCCCATACACGTGTTTCAGCCTTGTTGGGCATCATCAGTGAGGTGAAACTGTTGCCGTTCGATAAATAATGTCAATATGTAACCTGTTGCTTTCTCCCTTATTCAGGCACTGAGAGACAGTATGAAGTCTCGGGGAATAATACCTCCAGTGGTAAAATCAGGTAAGTCTAATGTGGTGAGGAGGGTTCCCCTTGATAGTCCCTTTGTTTCACCTTGCTGTCCTTTTGTTTCCCCTTAGGGGCCGGGGTTTGGCGAAGATGCAGTGGAAGCTGCGCCAACCCGTGAAGAGGAATAGTACCCCCGGTGGTAAAATCAGGTAAGTCTATGGGGGGGTTACTAATATTCCTCTGTGTATTCCCTTGGCTCACCTTGCTGTTCTTGTCTACTCCTTAGGTGCCGGAATGCGGCGGGAACATGCAGAAGGATGTGGTGGAATGTGAAGATGCTGCGAAGGCCGGTGAGTTCAGCGCGACGCTGCAGCAGGCGAGGCGGCGCGCATAAAATAACTTCTTTCTTCCCGCTCGAAGGCACGATGGATCGGGAATTCAGGTAAGGATCAAAGGTATTGCTCTTGTTCTAACCTTTTCTCCTTCTTTCTCCCTTTTTCTAGGAGCTCCAAACTCGAGGCGGGCGTGGCAGAAGACTGGATGCAGACTTGTAGGCACGGTGAGCGTTACGCTGCTGGATGCAGAATAACACAAAGCGTGTGCTGCTCTTCAGTCGTGGTTTAAATAGCCTCCAAAATAGTCCCAGGTAAGTATTCCTCCCCAGCCCCGCCCGAGTAAAAAAATAGTCCTTAGGTAAAATAGTCCCTTCCAAGCCTCATTTGGCTTGGAGCTCTTGCAGCATGGTCTGCATCAGGTAAGCTTGCAGCATGGTCTGCATCAGGTAAGTTCTGCTCTATGAGCCAGGCACCTATGGCGCCAGGACTGACTCTCCATATGAGCCTGGCGCCATAGGCACCAGGACCGCACCCAAACAGCCCCTAGCAGGGGTTTTTGGGCTTGCCCAAAATGACTTGATGCCTGCTTCCGGGGTTGCTGGACCTGGTCTGGGTCCATGGGGGTAGGCATCATGACAGCACTCCCCCCAAGACCCCTCCTAAACTCGTTCTTCCCCGTGGTTTTGGTTTGTCTGGGAAATTTCGGTGGAATCTTTTCACCAATCGAGGTGCATGCACGTAGTCACTAGGTTCCCAAGACCTTTCCTGTGGTCCGTAACCTTTCCAGTCGATTAAATAAAAAAGTTTTGATTTCACCATCTTGGAGTCCAGGATGTTTTTAACCTCAAATTCCGGTTTTCCCGTCTATAAGGATGGGGTCTGGTGGCTCGGTTAGTCTTGTCCCTGGTTGCACTGGCTTCAAAAGTGACACATGAAAGATGGGGTGAATTTGCATATTAGCAGGTAAGTCCAACTTGACTGCCACCGGGTTGATAATGGCCTTAATAGAGTAAGGTCCCATATATCTAGGCTTAAAGGTCCGCGTTCCCTTGAGAGGTATGTGTTTTGTGGCCAACCATACTTGATCCCCTATCTGGTACTGATGAGTATCACTTCTATGCCGATCAGCATCTTTCTTATATTGCTCCTTCGCTTGTTTTAAATGTGCAGTTGCCTCCTTAAAGGCTTGTGTAATCGGAGCGTGTAGATGGTCCACTGCGGGCATTTCTAAGTGTTGGGGTGAGTCAAGGTCTGCGGTTCGAGGATGGTGCCCATATAGGGTATAAAAGGGGCTTTGTCCAGTTCCAGAATGTACTGAATTATTGTATGCATATTCTGCGATCCAAAGAATGTCCTTCCAATTACTCTCAGTTTGATGTAAATACAACGCAGGTATTGTTCAAGAGTCTGGTTGGTCCTCTCCGTTTGACCATCGGTCTGGTGGTGGTGACTGGTCGATAATCCCACGTCGATTGGCGCCAATTGACAACATTTCTTCCAAAAATGTGAAATGAATTGACTGCCCCGGTCAGAGACCAACATGGACGGAAATCCATGTATGCGAACAATGTTTTCGATGGAATTCTTTGGCCAGGATTAAGGCTGAAGGTAATCCTTTTAAAGGAATAAAGTGGGCCATCTTGGAAAAAAGATCCACAATAACTAGAATGGTGTTAAATCCATTACAAGGAGGTAGATCAGTAATAAAGTCTAACGATAAGGTGTGCCATGGTGTAGGCGGAATGTCTAAAGGTTGTAAGAGTCCAGATGGTTTTTTCTTTTGACTTTTGTTTTGGGCGCAAATGCCACAAGACATCATAAATTATTGAATATCCTTTCGCCAGGTGGGCCACCAGAATTGTCTTTTAATTTTAGTTTCAGTTTTTGCAATACCTGGGTGCCCCTCCATTAGGGTATCATGATAACGGGAAATGACTAGCTCTTGTAGTTCCTTGTGTGGCAGAAATAGCCGCCCTTGGTAATAAGGCAGATCATTGGTGACAGAGTAGTCCGGGCCTTTCTTTACCCAGTCCTGCAGGGCTGTAGGATCAAAGAGTTGCTGGATCTTTACCTGAATGTCCTCTAGTGTCTGTAGAGTAGTCATGCCAAGAATCCTTTGTTCGGAAATTATAGGTACTGGTTCTGGGTTCACTTCTGCCTCTCCCATCCCTATTCGGGATAAGGCGTCTGCATTACCATTCTTACAACCTGGTCGATAGGTTATCACGAAATTGAACTCGGCAAAGAACAATGCCCATCGGAGTTGACGTGATGATTGGGCCTTGGCTGTTTTTAAATACTGTAAGTTCCGGTGATCGGTGATCACAGTAATGGTATGCCTGTCACCAAGAAGATAGTGCCGCCAAGCCTTGAAGGTGGATTTAATGGCTAATAACTCCTTGTCTGTAACCGCATAGTTTAACTCGGGTTCCGAGAACTTTCTGCACCAAAATGCTACTGGGTGAAGCTGGCCAGTTTCAGGGTCCTTTTGAGACAGGACAGCTCCCATGGCTAGACCGGATGCATCAGTTTCCACTATGTATGGAAGGTCAGGGCACGGGTGCTTTAATACAGGTGCAGACGTGAAATTCGCTTTCAGCTCTTGGAAGGCATTTTCAGCTTCTTCAGTTCACATAAAGTGTTTATTTTTTCGCAAGAGTGCTGTGATGGGATGTACAACATGTGAAAAATCTGGGATGAATCTGCGGTAGAAATTGGCAAAGCAGAGCATGCTTTGTACTCCTTTAACTGAACTTGGTGATGGCCACTTAAGGATTGCGTCCACCTTTCGTGAGTCCATTCGGACTCCCTTTGTGGTCAGGATAAACCCAAGGAATTCAACTTCTGTGGCATGAAAAACACATTTTTCTAGTTTTGCATATAGTTTGTGCTGGTGCAATTTCTCAAGGACTGCTCGGACGTGCTTCACATGGTCAGATTCTGAAGAGGAGTATACTAGAATAGCATCGATATATATGACAACACAAATGTCAATGAGTTCACGAAGGACATCGTTCATGAAGTATTGGAAGGCTGCTGGTGCATTGCACAACCCGAAAGGCATCACCTGGTATTCGAATAACCCATACTTAGTGCGAAAAGCAGTCTTCTATTTGTCGCCCTCTTTTACACGTACCAGATGGTATGCCCCCAGGAGATCTAATTTAGTGTATATACAAGCGTCCTTCACTTGGTCTAGTAGTTCAGGGATCAGAGGCAATGGGTATCGGTTCCTAACAATTATCTGGTTCAATGCGCGGTAGTCTATGCGCGTTCTGAGGTCACCTTCCTTTTCGGGCATGAAGAACAAAGCTGAAGATGCAGGGGACTTGGATGGGCGAATAAAGCCATTGGCAAGGTACTGGTCTAAGTATTGTTGTAGGTGAAGGTTGTCAGGTTCTGTAAGGGCATAAATCCTGCTACAAGGGGGTTGTGCACCGGGTATGAGATCGATTTGACAATCGTGCAATCTGTGAGGAGGTAAGGTGTTTGCCTGTTCTTTTTGCAAGACATCCTGGAATTCTTGGTATTCTGGAGGTAGTTGCATGACTGCTGTGGTTACTGTGGCCAGGCCTGCGTTCTGATTTTTCTTTGGGTAACAGGTTTGTGCACAATCCGGGAAGGTTATTCTCTTCTCTCGCCAATCAATACAAGGATTATGTGTTTCCAACCAAGGTATCTCCAGTATAATTTGGAACTGTGGGGCTTTGATTAGATCAAACACAATAGTCTCACGATGTCCATCCTCACCCAATAGTGTCATCTCTGCGGTGGAATGAGTTACAGGCCCAGAGGCAATTTCAGTTCCATCGACTGTGGTGATGACATCTGAGGTGGTTTTTCGGCAGAGAGGTAGATTCATCCTGGAAGCCAATTCATAGTCCACATAGTTTCCTATGGCCCCGCTATCAATGTATGCCCTTACTGCATGCATACGCGATGGCTGCCCTGGATCTACGAGGACCATTGGTATGATGAAATGCGAGGTCTGAGTATCCTTCTTCAAGCTCGGCAAGCGGACCTCTACGCTTGTCGGGCGTGGTCGTTTCCCGAGTCTGACTCCATATAGCTTTTATCAGCGGCTCCTACCACCTTCTTGGGTGGTTTTACAGGGCAATCCCGTAGAAAATGCCCAGAAGTTCCACAATATAGACACAATTGCATTTGACGACTCCTTTCTCTTTCCATCTGGGTTAAGGGTCCTTTAACCTCTCCGATTTGCATGGGTTCTGAACCATCTGCTCCTTTGGGGTTAGCGTGGGTTTTGACCAACACCCGATTCTCAAACTTGGCTCGATCAGCCTTTCTGTTCTGAAGTCTGTGATCTAACTGGACCACTAGGTCAATATATTCAGCGCAGTCTTGAGGTGGGTTCACGACTTGAGCCAAGACATCCTTGAGTTCTCCTCGAAGCCCTTGATGAAATAACGTGTTTTGTTTTACCTCCGGCCATCCAGTTTCCGCTATCAACCTATTAAAGGTTGCGATGTAGGATATAAGGTCCTGGTTACCCTGTCGTAGGGACAAAAGTTCGTTATCCAGGTCCTGTCCTTGGGAGTGCCGGGCAAATAGTCTTTCCATGCTCGTTTGAAAGCCCTGAAAATCCTGAAGAATTGGGTCATCCTGAGTAACTAGTGGAATTGACCAATCAGCTGCACTGCCGCTGAGATATGACAATACAAAGGCTACCTTGGCTTGATCATTAGGGAAGGCTCCAGGTCTGCATAAAAAGTGCAAGCGGCATTGGTTCATAAACACGGCAAACCTTTTGGGATCTCCGGCAAAGCGTTCGGGTGTGCTAATGGAATATTTCCTGGTAAGTCTATTTGCACAGGGTTACCCGATAACACAGGAGCTGGATTTCCCCCGGAACCAGGTAGGGGTGCTTGTCCAGCCTGGCTTTGCAATAGTTGCCCAGCAAGGTCATCAGTTCGCTTCTTTGACAAAATCAGTTCTCTCCTAAGAGCATTGGTTTCTTGACTTCAGCCCTCAATTCCCCTAGTAATTGGGCCAATTGGTCAGTCTCTGAGGTATCCATAACGCCCAGGTGGGAATTTGTGGGTAGGCTTTGTGTTCTGTTACGCTCACCTGGCTCCCACAGAGGCGTCGATCTGAACTGGACAGCTGCGGTCTCCACCAATGTGACGCGTAGGGCCGAGATGACGGACTGGACTGGCCCACCTAGCTTCGTTTGCTTGGCCCATAGGAATATACTTCTGCAAATGGAGAAAGGGAATTAACCACCCGTGGAGTTTAGTGTAAATCCCCCCACCCCTGCTGTTCTCCCCACGGATCACCTTTGATGTCCCCTCTTATAGTCTCACCTGATGGTTTGAAAAGATGAGCTCTCCATCCTGCATTGAGCGCAGGGGCGCGTTGATAACCAGTTGCTTCACTGGCTCGAAGGAATTGGTGAGTTCCAGAACAATATTGACTCTGAAAAGTATGTAGTTCGTAAGAGTTCAAATGCCTGACTTTCACTCTTGTCCGATTCCTTGCAGATTGCAGCTTGACCCTAGTGAAGAGTTCCTCGTGGCAACCAGTAATATTCTGGTAAGGATTTGTATTTCCGACACAGTTCGATAAATAATGTCAATATGCAACCTGTTGCTTTCTCCCTTATTCAGGCACTGAGAGAAAGTATGAAGTCTCGGGGAATAATACATCCGGCGGTAAAATCAGGTAAGTCTAATGTGGTGAGGAGGGTTCCCTTGATAGTCCCTCTGTTTCATCTTGCTGTCCTTTTGTTCCCCCTTAGGGGCCGGGGTTCGGCGAAGATGCAGTGGAAGCTGCGCCGACCCGTGAAGAGGAATAGTACCTCTGGTGGTAAAATCAGGTAAGTCTATGAGGGGATTACTAATATTCCTCTGTGTATTCCCTTGGCTCACCTTGCTGTTCTTGTCTACTCCTTAGGTACCGGAATGCGGTGAGAACATGCAGGACGATGCGGTGGAATGTGAAGATGCTGCGAAGGCCGGTGAGTTCAGAGCTGCGCTGCAGCAGGCGAGGCGACGCGCATAAAATAACTTCTTTCTTCAAGCTCGAAGGCGCGATGGATCGGGAATTCAGGTAAGGATCAAAGGTATTGCTCTTGTTCTAACCTTTTCTCCTTCTTTCTCCCTTTTTCTTTGAGCTCCAAACTCGAGGCGGGCGTGGCAGAAGACTGGATGCAGACTTGCAGGCACGGTGAGCGTTACGCGCTGGATGCAGCATAACACGAAGCGTGTGCTGCTCTTTGCGCATGGTTTAAATAGCCCCCAAAGTAGTCCCAGGTAAGTATTCCTCCCCAGACCTGCCCAAGTAAAAAAATAGTCCGTAGGTAAAATAGTCCCTTCCAAGCCTCATTTGGCTTGGAGCTCTTGCAGCATGGTCTGCATCAGGTAAGCTTGCAGCATGGTCTTCATCAGGTAAGTTCTACTCTTTGAGCCTGGCGCCTATGGTGCCAGGACTGACTCTTCATATGAGCCTGGCGCCGTAGGCGCCAGGACCGCGTCCAAACAGCCCCTAGCAGGGGTTTTTGGGCTTGCCCAAAATAACTTGATGCCTGCTTCCGGGGTTGCTGGACCTGGTCTGGGTCCCCGGGGGTAGGCATCATGACATGCAGGTCACCTGAGGGAGGTGACAAAGATATGGGTCCCAAAGAAATTACAATATGAAGAGATGATAAAGGAGAATGAAGAGAAGAATGTGGTTGAGGTCTCCACCAGAGGGGGGAATGTAGAGGAGCAGGTGGCCGCATTATCCCTAATTCCCACACCCTCAGCGGTATCATACTGGAACAGCAGGAGAAGGGCCCTATATGGGCCTCCATGTGTTATTCCTATACCGCATTGAGTGTACGAGAGACGATATGCACTCAGACAACCATATCAAATGTATCCTCGCACTGAAGGAGTGGAAGAATGTTGTGTGGAGGGATGTCAGCACGCATCACTGGTTATCAGGTAGTGCAGAGTGAAATCTGACATGGGCAGAGCAATGTCATAAAGAAGCTATACTAGTATATACTGAAACGATATAAAAATACTCAAGAGTAACAATGTAACTGAAGTAATCAGAGAAACATGTGCAAAACAATAAAGTAATTATATATACAAAGAAGAATGAAGTAACTTGTTGACCAGTAAGTCAGCAATTCAAAGTAGATGAGACACATAGAAGCTTGCTATAGGCGAAAATATAACGTGGCAAGGACGGCCATGACAGGAAAATGGATGCCAACTCGTGCAAATATAAAATTCAGCTAGAAACAGACCAGGGCTGCAGAGTCAAGAGATGTTGGAGAATTAGCTCTGTGTGCAAAACAAAGAGGAGTCTATGCAGGCCTGGGATCAAGGATGCTATTTTAAGGAATAGCTGCAAAGCACAAAGGGAGGCATATGGGTAAGCCATGGACATGAGACATTTCTCTTAGATTAAAGAAGAACACATTTGCAAGGGCTAAAGTATTGGACAATTAACAATGAATAAGGCTCCTATAAAATGGAATGACAAAGTCTCTAGAGGCCAAGAGTAGCAATGACACCCAGCATAATTAAATGACATAGCAGTAAATAGGACATTGAAATGGACACATTTGCGGTCTCCTCAAACGTGATCCAGAAGTCGAAAACAAGAGCTATTCATTACGCTGTAGATGAAGATAGTGATGTGCTCACACTCCCTTGAATGTCCCAGAACAGAGATCAGGCTACAAGGTCAATTGCAAATGGGAAACTTTGGCTCATGGTCGGACTGATGCGAGATGATGGACTAATTGGGAAAGTGGGGCATAATCTTGTGTGACTCAAGCACCTGGGTTTTGCTTACGTGCTGCTTGCCGAGCCGAAAGTCCAAGGTTTGGTGGGAATGCCAACCAATCAGTGGTTCTATGGGCAACCTGCTATACAATGTTGCATAGACCAATCTGCTGCCCTTTTTTGCACTACAATCAGTATTATAGATATTTAGAGGTAGTTCAAGGCATTCCTCATAGATAAGAGACAGCCAATCAAGCACTCACCCATATGTATTCTATAAGTAGATATGTTCCCCTAACTAATCCCTCCCATCAATAGGTTTTAGAGTTTGCTGCATAAGATGACATCATAGATGACACATATTGGGGTATAAAACCTCTGTGTAATCAAGTTTGTGTGTGAGTGTGCATGCATAAGTCCGATGTCTGCCAGTTGACCATCCTTTATTAAACTGAGAATAAAGTAGTACTTTGCCATATCCTTTGAGTCTGTCCGGTTATTTGGTCTGAGATCTTTAGGTCTGAGATCCTTATAGGTAATCCCATCTAGCACAAGAGATGCTTCAAGAAGGTAGAGCACACTGGGGTGTCTGGGCGACAGCAGGCCCAACAGGGTGCCTGCACCTGCTGTGGTGGCAGTTGTGCTTGATGTGGCTGCATCTGTGTTGTATGGTTTGAACATATACCTGGGCCCCCCTTGGCCATACTGCTGCTGTTGTACGTGTGGCCACATCCATGCAAAGTGACCCCTCTGCCCACAAATAAAACATGGTCCTCCAAATCTGGTCCGACCCCTCCATATCCAAACCCCCTCCATCTCTGCAAGTATCCACTGCCCTGTTGGTAATATCCCATCAGTGGGTAATATCCCCCTTGTTGTTAATATCCCTGTTGCTGAAACACTCCCTGTTGGGGATATCCTTCCTGTTGCTGGAACCCCCCCTTCCTGTGGAAACACTCATTCCTGTGGCACACCCCCTGCAGGAAACCCCACTTCTTGAGTGGGCTACTTCAAGCTGTCCTCGGACAATGTTGGTAAGTAAATCCCCTTCCATTGATATTTTTGATAATTTCTTTTGCACCAATTTTGCCTCTACCTTAATTGCATTGTCTGCCATTTCCTTCTCTCTTTCCTGTTTCCTCTTACAAAAGTGTACCATGGTTGTCTGTATTTCTGGTCATCCTCTTGCCTCAATACCAACCACCTTTTCTAGGGATGTTTGCACGTCTGAGGGGAGGCCTTGGAGCAATATGCGGTAAAATATTGGTATGTTCACTTCCCATGATTGTTGTGTCTCTAATGCCCACATCTCCTGTATCTGTTGTATATATTCTGTGGGCTTCTCCTCTGGTTTCATTTTGCATGCCAAGATGGCCCCATGTCTGATGAGTCTGGGTACATAGTCCTTAATACTTTCCACACGTGTGTGTGGCAGTAGTTGAAGGGTGCACTGTTGTGTATGCTACTACTCAATTTTACTTCGCCATATCCTGCCTTCTCCCATATTATGTCCCCTCGTTTGCCCAATATGGCTGTGAATAAGCTCTTCATATCGCCAATCACCGGGGTAATCCCTGCTGTCTCTTTTTCAGGAGCATATATCCATTTGCCTGCCCCTGCTGCGAGGGATGGTAGGCTACACAGCAAATTATCCCTGTCCATGCTCTGCCATGGTTTATACTGCGCACCTCCCCTGCCTTTCTGCAACAGGAGTAACAGAGTTTGCAGCGCGGTGTCAGCCCCGCTCTTTGCAGCGCTAGCTACCGCCATCCTACCTTTCCTGTTTTGGAGGACGTGGGACCAGTCCCTACTTCACCCCCAATCTATCTTCCATTTCACCAAAATGTCAGGAGTAAGGGGAAGTTACATCACACAACCCTTGACCGCTAATGACATCACAGGAAGTGATGTCATTTGACCCCAACCCAAAGGGACATCATGGGAAGCAATGTAACATGACCTTTCACCCCTTGATAAAACAGGAAGCGGCATCACATAGCATTGTTCCTAAGTACTTTTGTAATTTGTTTTCGAAATCACTGTAATGTGATATATATTTAATACATGAATGGATCACCATTTGTATCGTTAATATCAGTGTGTATAGGCCCATATTACCAAATTCCTGTAAATGCAAGCAGACATCAAAGGCCAAATGATAATGATGTGTTATTATATAGCACTTACACTTAAGCACTTTATATAGAACAAATATACATACAATATCACCCACCCTGTGTTGCTACTCATTTATCAACCTCAGAAGGATGAAAGGCTGAGTGGGCCTTGCCGGGATTCGAACCTGCAGATCACACACACATCACAGCAGGGAGCACCCGACCCACTGAGCTGTCTTACCGGCTATAGCTATCTTACAGGCTATAGTAAAATGAGCAATTACATGTCTGAATGTTCTCAAAGTCAGAAAGCAAATTACACTCTGTAGTGGATACCATTAACATGGTAACTGAGATTTAACAGCAGGCCAGTTCACCTGCAGGTCTGGTGCAAAGTTGGCCACATAGCTTCAGATGTTGGCAAAGTACATACCATTGGAAGGGTCCATTACTGTGCATTAAAGAATTTAGAGTAGCGCAGGGAAAGCAGAGCACTGACAGTGCATACCATACTCTGAGCTCTCATTACCTCATACATGCAAATAAACATCCTGAACAGCATGCCATGGAGACAGGAAAGATAGACACATTGCAACAAAGCATTAATTGTGGCACAATTAAATCAAGGGTCACTTTATGGGCTACGGTCAAACATTTCTACATGGTACAGATGCTTTTAGGCACAAGGATGTTGTCGAGTGAACAAGGAAACAGAGATGGAATGTCTTGTGATGATCATTACAGAGACAACGGCAGAAAAAAACATGCTATAAATACAGCTTGCGAAAAAGCAAAATACATAGTCCGAAATGGATGCTCATTCTACTCTAAATTCTTTTTTGGAAGTTCTTGTCTGAATTGTGAATTTGAGGTGTTTAAGAACAGACTAAATCAGTATAGTTTGCCTGAAAAAAACCTTTAATGAGTCTAGCAATTATTATATAGAACTTCAGAAAGACAAACTATTTGTTATTCTGATTCTTTCTTATTTAGGGTCACTGCTCAAAGTGTTATAATTGTGGAAAGGCCTGTTTTATTTTAAAGAGGCCTGAACAAGAAAGCCAGCCACTCCAGAAACAAAGAGACACACGGCACTGGCCACAGCTGAGGAGCTTCAATTTAAAAAAATTAAAAAAGCTTCTTAGCATTTTTTTAGGGGTATCAAGGGAGACCCTGCTATCTCCCTTTCATTCTCCCTCTCTTTCTCTCTTCCATCTTCTCTTCTCTTCCCATTCCTTCTCTCTGTTTTCGTGCCACTCCCCTTCTTCCCGCATCTCTCCTCTGTCAGACCCTGCTCCTCCATCCTTGTCTGTGTCCTCTGGGTCCGCTTTGGATCCCACACAGCCAGGAATAGATAGGGGTGTTGACAGATTTGTTAGATAATGTAAGCAATGTACTGTAAGTTACAAAACATTTATAACAAGGACTCTGCCCTTGACTGCTAACAAAAAACAAATGAAGCCATGAGCCAGAGTAGCCATGGATATAATTGGGCATTTTTATTATTTGAGGCAGGAGAAAAGAAATGCTGTAGTACTAGAAGACTATTATATTCATTGTCAGGGAAGTGAACACTGAAGGAGTCATAAAGATTCTCCAGGATACCTTTCCGAAGAGAAGGTATGCCCAAGGACATTGTGGCTGATAAAGGAACTCAATTTATGTACACCAAGTTGGTCAATGTCCTGGCTGGTATGGCCATTAAACATATCAAAACACCACTGTATGATCCCCAGGCAAATGGCCTGGCAGAAATATTCAACAGGGTGGTCAAAGGCATGATACAATTGAGTAGGGAATGTGATTGGGATCTTGATGATGAAATGGATAAGATGTTGTGTGTGTATAGAGTAAGGAGACATCCTGTTATTGATAAAGCCCTGTTTGAATTGATAAGGGGAAGGAAGTGTAGAGACATTAGATTTCTAATTTGGTTGAGGCAAAGCCGTAAGAGGGAAATTAGCACTCGAAACATAGGTGTGACAGTGACTCGACTGGAAGAAAATAAAAATATATGAAAAGGGGGTATGATGTCAATAAGAGGTCTGGCTACACAGGAGTCAAGGATGGTGACCTGGTAAACATCAAACTGCCTGAGAATGTGCATAAGTCGAATTCTGTATACAGTATGCCAATTAAGTTTGTTAGGGTCACTAATACTAGTGTATTAACCAGAGATGGAAGATTGTGAAATTTGAGCAGAGTGGTTAAAGTGAGCTGGAAAAGAGGGAAGGGTGTGTTGTGTTCTGTTTAGCTATTTAGAATGTTTTCTTAAAAGAATCTAGAGGCATTCGGGAATGCTATGGGCAGAAGGGAGAAGGCTGAGATGGGAGGAGGATGGTAGCTGTATTGATTGTAACCTGTTTATGGAAACTTTACTGAATAAACTACAGACTATGCATTCTTTGCTATATGGACATTATCATTCAAGTTTATCACGTACATACTTCATAAGGTTACAAAGACGTTGCAAAGGGTAGCTCTATCTTTGATTGACAAACATTTATCTAAGCAAGGACACTTCGTCGGATGGATCAGATATCTTTGGGTACCAAAGTCTCAGATAACCATGTCCTCCACAACTGTACATTTTGCACATTTGGGAGCTGGGTTCACTTCCTTCCAAGGTCCATGCACTGAACCATTGGTAATGTTTGTTCATAAGGCATCATTAAAAACAAGGGTCCTTACATGCTAGCTGTGTCTAGCTTAAAGGATGCTAAGAAGACTTCTGAATACTCTGTAGCAGGGCCAGTGCTAGAGCCTTTTTCAACCTCAGTTCCTTCTTCTAAGAATACAAAAGTTAGGATGAGGGAATGAAGTAAGTAGCAGAGCATGATAAAAAGTGATTAGGTGTTCAGAGAAGTTGCTTCTCTTCTGGGACAGAACCCCACTTCATTCAATTTGTTTGTGTGATCTTCAGCTGGCATTCAAGGGTTGTTTTTCTCTGTTTCCTCTGATTTTAAGAGCCTGAATTTGAATGCTTAAAGTAGTACATGACGTCATTGTTCCCTTTTGACAGATGCTTGGTACCCCAGTGCGAGTTTCATAGTTTTATCATCTCTAAATTTGGATGATGTAAGCGCTCCTGGTCCAAATCCTCCTCCCTCTCCTTTGCAAAACCTGTTCTTCTTGGGGAAAACAGAAATGGAGACAGCTGACTGAGTGGGGACAATGAAGAAAAAAAGGGAGACTGCAAAAGACATTAGATGTGTATTTCCTTTAAAAAAGATCAGACCATTTCAAATTGTAAGAATTTTTATCGAGTTTAACTTCAAGTTCTGTCCTTGAATAGAGTTAGAACATCCATCCTCCCCATCTGTCGCCACCTAATATAGGAAGTTTGCACAGCATACACTTGCGTCAATCATTTTCCATGAGCGCAACGTACTAATGAGGTTAGCCACCTTGTGAGCTACCGTTGCGTCGCAGAAGAGACTTCCCAGTCACTGCAATTTTTTAAAGATCTTACAACACTTTTTCCAAACACATTGGCTAAAATAAAATATGTCATATGTGATTATACAGAAAACTCAACAACCAGTCCAAGACTTCAATATCTTCCACAGTACCTTGCATACGTACTTATAGGCAGAAGAAAATGACGGCCTCATTACGAGTTTGGTGGTAAGTGGTAAAGTCGGCTGTAATTGAGTTACAGCCAGCTTCAACACTATGCCAAATTACGATTTCAGGGCTGGAGTGGAAGAGTTGCCTCCAGGAAAATCAACAAAATCGTTGCGGTAATTCTGCCAAAAAAGCCACATTGAGTCCAATGGGCTCAATATGGACTCAATATGAATGGGGAATTACACCGCCACCACCAGTAATCCGGTGGAAATTCCCCCGGACCAAGTGGCGGCAACAGTAATTAGTTTAGGTGGTATTCTGGTGAATTTACGCCAGGATATCGCCCCAAGTCGTAATGAGGCCCTGTATGTTTTATGCCACTGGAAAATCACTCATTTGTATTGCAAAACACAAATTTCCCTTAGTTTTTATTCCAGATATCTTGCACAAACAATATTTATTCTTAAAGACAATTTTCTTTGTATTCTGATGTTTCAAAAAAAGGGAATCTTATTCTTGATGCGATAATCTTGTGGTCAGCCGACACGTGTTTCGACCGAAGGGGTCCTTATCAAGGCTGGTGCATTACTGTTCATTGACTGTTAGGTAGGTTGGCTCTTGGTGGTGGGTTGGGTAGGTGGGTTCCACTCCTTGAATAGGCTGGCTTGTCAGCCTGTTAATGCTGCAAACGATGTCCCTGGCATTCGTGGCCCTCACATATCTCTTGTCATAACTGATGTGGCTGTCAAGAGACTCAGACAGAATACATTTGCCGATGGATTAATGGCAATTAAAAGCAATGTGTCAAAAAAAGGCTGAAAGGAGTTCAAGTGCCGCTTTAATGAAGTAGGTAAAGGGCCAGGAGAACATGTTTCTAATAATTTGTGAAAGGATGATAATTGCATCAGAATAACTGCACCTTAGAATATGATGATTACGTTCTCCTGAGGGTAGTGATAACACCGGCCTTAGAGCTAAGAGACATATGCACCATGCATGTTTACTCCCTAAAAAAAGAAAATGTGCCTAATGAAAACGAGAAACAATGAACATATCATTGCTTCAACCCACAAAGCTCCACTGATATTTTTTCCAATTAGTGACCAGTAGAGCACTGGCATAGGAAGGAAGGAACTCTAATAATATTAATACCGATCTCAAAAGGAATTTTATGGGGAAAGAACATCTTTTAATAAGCAGAATGTTTCCCTATTGGCAAAGCTAATTAGTTTTTTTAATTACCTGAAAAATCATTGGACTCCAAGTAGTGAGCAACATCTGATTAGACCCCTGCTTGTATCCCTAACATAGGGAGCAAAATGAGAGGGCACATAATAAAGTGTATAGTTCTGGCCACCCTTCCACACCACAGCCTAGATAAAATTAAACAAGAGCCTTACTGATGTTTATTATGGAGCTTTTTTGAAGAAAATCACACATATATGCATTTTAAGTTAATAGCATCAATTCATCAGAGATACACCTGATTGAGTTGCTTCTTCTGTAACTATGGATCCCTCTTCAGTAATTCTTTGTTATCAGTTAAATAAGATGGAGGGGGATGCTAGAGACGATACACAAAGAACACATGGTTATATTGAAAAGCCCTCAGCAGCTGAGCATAGAAAGAAAAAGAAGTTGCTGTTGACACGCAACACATTTCTTTCAGTGTACTGCCGAAACGTCTGCCTTGGTTTTTGAAATGTGCAGCTTTGTTCATCACCCGCAAGGAGTGATGCTTCCACTCATACCCTTCCCCGGCCCCTGTGCTTGCCTCCAATATTAGTTGACGGAGCACTGTAAGAAGTTAGGGATTGTAGCAGTAAACACTCACTGGGATATTTGCAGACGCACAATACTTTGCAGGCAAGGGATATGTAAATACCTCAACATATGATGTGGATTTTAAGAATGTCATGACTGCATTTACAAAATTCTTGTGCAGTGCATACAAGATTGTTTACAACATGCCCCACCCGTATATCATTGTGTAGGATTACACAAGTGCTCAGTGAAACTGTTTTTGTATAGAAGCGAGTTACCATATAATGTGTGAAGGTCTATGCCCAAGGGAACTCCGAACACTTGGAAACGATACAGATTGTGTGGAAAGCATTCTACTGTCTGAATATCCGGTGCCCTGATACTATGGACGAGTAATCCCAGGCATAGTCCATACCCATTATCCCTTGTAGGCTAAGTACATGATATTGCAATGTTGCACTCTACTTATAGGGTAATGTTAGTAATGCTAAAGTAGGAGACGCTAAGCATCATATTCGTCTTTTCATAATCTTAAAGGGCAAAATAATATTTGAGTTTTATAATGCGTTAACTTATAAGATGGCTGCTTCAAAGCACTTGTGTGCCATATGCACGAAGAAGAGGAAGGATGGGATTTGGTTACACATCCAAGTAGCCTGCTTACTTACAGTCAGTATCCGATATTTGAGCTGGTAGTTCGGTTATATAGTGTGGGTGACACTTTTGGTAAGGCACAATGAATAACAGAAATTCTGGTGCGTGAACATTGTTTATGTTACAAAAAACATAAAACAAGTGGATGTAGGTGCATGTCTGCTAACCTTTCGCGGAGCCAAGAGAGGAAGAGTCAGAGTCAAAGTTGTCCGATGGTGACTTAATGTACTCTGGGGCAGTTAAAGTCATACGGTAAAAGTGTGGTAGAGTCAGGTTTAGGAGTCATGGGTGGGGAGGGAACATTTTTGGTTAATGTGTCCAGGCATATCCTGGGTAGAATCTTCTGTTCATGGAACCTTTTTTTCATATTAGTTTTTAACGTTGTGTGTTGTATTTTGCTGTTAGGGATTTTAGGTGCATAGTAGTGTAATGCAAATTAGCCGAATATCAAGACTAGTTGCTTATTTTAAGAGAAGGGACTTTTCAGGTAAATGCTGTGGCTTGTGCCTTATTAAATCGTTTTGAATAGGTGAGAATTGTCTGTGTGCGCTTCTAAAAGTCTTCTGAGCGTCACTCAGAAGGAAGCTATGCAAGCGCACATGCGCACAGCTTAGAGGGAACATTGGAAGGGACCATTGTGCTACAAATCAGAAGGCTCTATCTATTAATGGATTTTCGTTTTGTAAGGCTCCAAATACCAGAAGGGACTTTTTTTTGTTAAGGCATTGCAAAGAACAAAATGCCCACCAAAGCTCTAACTGTACATTATGTGTTCCCATAGCATGCGTATTCCCGGAAGCATCTAAAAGGCTCCCACAACTGACAACTAGATTATTTCACAAATGTGTATTGAGGGACCAAATCAAAGAAAATATCCCCTTTATTGTTTAGTTTCTGTACAAACTCAATGATAAAAATTAAGTTGATAAATAAATAAAAAGCATCCTGAGCAACAAAAAGTTATCAACATAGATGTCGGTTGTGCATTAAAAAGTGGCAGTAATTCAATTACCACCACATTTACTGCATCAAAAAAAGCCTGGTCTTTTGTGGAGGAAGTTATCACCACACAAAACCCTTCACGCATGCGATATTACTGTATGCAGTAATACCACGTGCAACAATCCCACATTTCCCTATGGAGGCCAACTTGACCTCAAAATTGGAAATAATGTTCGCATTACAAGAATCTTACGGTTACTGCATGCTTACAGCAATGAGAATTCCGTTTGCCAAAGGTAGTATCGCCAAATACTTGATGAGAACTATAGTAGCTAGTAGTGATTTTCAGTGATAACTAACACAGATTGACGTTCTAAAGAAGCAAGTGCACATATCGAATAACAGTAGGTGGAAAATAACTGTCAATCAGGTGCAAAGAATAGCTCATGGAATTATAATGATTAATAAACATCAAATGCAAAAACATTGGGCACAAAGATGCAATTTCGATTTCAGTCCTTGTTTCCACCAACCAGTGATGCTGACTTTCAGAGCAAAGTCCTTTTATAGAAAACACATAGACAGGCTGTAAGATCAACCTGCAACATTCAACATAGGTTTAGATAAAAAATGACAATTTGCAACAATTGCTTATGATCAAAAAGCACATTTGTGTTTTTTCTTAAAATCACTTTCTGTACTCTACACTACCGCTGCATCTAATTCATACTCTTGCTTGGTATTTCAGCAGTTCTGATTCCAGTTCTTCCCATTGCATGTATGGGTTTTATTTTCCTGATTTTGCTCATGAGAAGAGTGAGCGCAATGGGCCTGAATGCTGGTTGTCAATCCGCTGAGGTTTTACTGGTACAGGGTGCAATACCCAGGCTCCTGACCCACCATCTCACACTAACATCTGAAGATTCGAGTTCATGGTCCAAAGGGAAACAGGTCCTTCTTGTTAGTGAGACAAAACAGTGAAATGTCAGATTGATACCTTTTCATTGATATCTTTTTTTAGAACCATAGTTTTTTTGTTCACTGACAATATTGAAAGGGTCGTTTATGTCCCCGCGGGTGTAAGCTTAGAAATATATCCAAATATGCCCTGGACTAGTACATTGTTGGCTCTTGGCTTTCACTTTCCATCCGGTATGAACATCCCGTGTAGGTCCAGGTGCATATCCACATTGACTGAGGCACGGGCAAGTTCTGTGAAGGTTTTTCCGTCCAGTATGAGCAAAAATGGTGCCTTTTTAGAATCGGTGGACACAATGACAGAAAGAATAACACCTAGAAATAAAGAAAGAACACATCAATAAATGAACCTATCAATTTCCTAAAAGAAGGCAGTGTCATGGAGCATTAATCAAAGCGCCATAAGAAAAAACTAATTAAAGAACCAAAACTATTCAATAAGGCAAACTGCTTTTGTGCACAGTAAAGATAAATGCATCTGAGTGCAAGATTAGTTGATGGTTAAATCAAGGAATGTGCAGCAGGAAGACTCTTGCATCCAAGACTTTACAACTCCCTCCGTTGAAAGGTCTTCCCACCTCTAAACTGCAAGGAACTAGCAAATCCTTCAGCAGTCTCCACTATGCCTCCTCCCTCCAAGGCCCTCTGCACTGGCCACTTACTGCACTGCAAAAACCCAGGAGATCCTGAGCACTCTTTCTCCCCCCTCAGCTTCCCCTGCTCCCATCCCCTTGCACGCTTGGCCTCCCATCCTCCTTCAGCCTTTCTCTCCTCCTTCTCTCCCATCACATCAGACAAGGTCACTATGGTTGTCCGCTCTATGATGGTCTCCTCCAAACAGGACCCACCCCATTCTTCAAGAAGTATTAAGGACAACATTGGCTCCTTTGCCCCTGCACTTGCTGATTTCTGCAATCGCTCTCATGCTACTGGGGTTTTCCCATCCTCTCTCAAGCATTCTCGTGTGCGCCCCTTACTGAAAAAGCTATCCGCTGACCCCTCATGTCCGGCTAACTATCGCCACATCTCTATCACTCCCTTCTTTAGGAAACTCCTGCAGAAGATGGCCTTCTCCAACTGACTCGGCACACTGAGTTTGTTAGTTGCCTTCACGACAATCAATCTGGATTCCGAGCATCTAGAGGCATGCAAACTGCTCTTTTGAACATCTGTGAAGAACTGCTCGCATCTCTTGACTCTAACTCCCCTGCTGTTCTCATTCTACTTGATCTCTCCTCTGCATTTGATACAGTCAACCGCTCCATTCTCATAAAGCGGCTCCCTGGCTGTTCAACCAATAACTGGCACTTCTTGCCCACCACATTTCCGCTCTCTGCCCCAATTTTCAGTGCTATGCGGATGACACTCAACTAATTTTCAGGCTCCCTTCCGCCACTTCTTCTCCTTCTCTCATCTCTGATTGTCTCTCTGCTATCCATGATTGGTGTGGCGCCAATGATCCCTGCCTTAAAGCCAGTATGACCGATATTCTACTCGTTGGCACACCTGCTCCCTCCTTTCCTGTCACTCTCTGGCTGGCCTCTCTTGGCCCTCTTCCTGCTCCCACCTGTGAGGCTAAAAACCTAGGGGTCATCTTCGACTCCACACTCTCCTTCTCTCCTCACATCTCTGATGTCTCTAAGAAGTCACACTACCAGCTGCACCTCCTCAGAGGTATTCTTTCTTTCCTCTCCTTCCCCCAGAAGCTCACTGTCTCCAGAGCTCTGGTTCTCTCTAGGCTGGACTACTGCAACAGCCTCTTTCTAAATCTGACTGCTTCTACTCTCAGCACTCTGCAACTAATCTAGAACAGGACTGCAAGACTTGTTCTTGGCCTCAAGCCCAGGGATCGTATCTAGAAATATGCTGCCCTGAATCTGTCTTGAACTTGAGGAAGGGCAACCTAACCGTTACCAAAGTATGGAACTTTATTGCTTCATGTCAGAAAGAAGGTAAATTGAACTTGTGATGAACTTATTGACATTTGGGGAAAAGAAGCTGATGACTAAGCCTGAGCTGGAAATAGCTCAGAACTTTAATTTTGGAACACTGATTCGTTTATGATTGACATCACAACACATTGCTTTTAGTTGTGAGGGCAAGTATAGGCTTTGTACACAGACAGACTTTTCAGTTAAACCTATTGACACAGACTTTCCTTAGTTTCTTTAGGTAGGGAAATCCCAGTTAACATAGGGCAAGATAGACCTTACTCTATCTGACATTTTCATTAATAATAGCTTTTGTCAGACCCTCCATCTTATAGCGATTTTGCAATCCCGCAAAATGCAGCAAAAAAGGGCAGCTTTTGCAAAAAAGCGCAAAAACAACTGTTTTTGCAAAAACACCCACAAAAATGGGCGTTTTGAAAAAAAATACAAATAAAAATAAAAATACTCAAGGGGCCATTTTCTCAACTGTTTTTTTTTGGACTCAAGAAATGAAATGCTCAAGCACATCTCATCACTTGAGCAAAAAAAAGAGCAGTCCGATCCACAAAGGACATCTGGATGGACGCTTCTTATATGCACCCATTCAGATGTCCTTTTTCACCCCCTGCTGAAATCACGGGGCTTTTCTGCGCTTTTAAAAGCGCCTCCCAAATTGACAAGCAAGATGCACTTTTAAATGTGCAGAAATTGTAGGCCACCCTATGCGCCCACTTTAAATACGTGCACGAGGGGGGCCACTGCTTTACCGGGTCTTTACTGACCCTACTGACTCATGCAATACTTAAAAAAAAAGAAAAGCTGCTGTCTCACTTGCATTTCTGTTCCCCAAATGGGATAGAAATGGGTTTTTTTGGGTTGCATTTTACAGTGGCAGGACCCTTAAGGGCCAGTCACAGTGAAATTCACGGGGAGCCTGTAGACATTTGTCGGGAGAGCGCTTCCAATACAAACGTATTCAAGGCGGCTGGCCAGCGCATAATTTGCGGTACAGCTCAGCCCCGTGGAAATGCGCAGGTCACCTTTGAGATTAAGGTGGCCTGCTCATTTCCAAAAATGGTTTATCTAAAAACAGCACATCCTCTGCTCTATTTTTAGATGCCCCATTTCTTTAGGCCAAAATCTACAGTTTTCTTCAAAAATTAAAAAATGGTCACAATATGTGAGAGAAAGGAGTGAGAGGGTGAGTGATGGGTGAGGCGTGGTAGACAAGAAAGCAAAGGGAGTTCAGAGGGAGAGCAGTGGGTCGAGGGAGAAGCGGTGGGCAAGAGAGCAGAGCAGATGCAATGGGGTGGTGGGCCAGAAATCAAAGAGAGAGAGCGGAGGTACAGAAATTGGAAGGAACGTTGGCTCAGGCGTAGCAGTGGGCCAAAAGCAGAGAGGGGTTGGCTGGAAAGGGGCAGTAAGCTGCAAATTGGGGGAAAGGATGAGGGAAGAGTGTGACAGAACGGGAGAAAGGATGAAAGATGCAGAAATAGCACGCAAGAATGAAGGACTGTATACTGCGGGAGGAATTAGGGCACGTGCGGTGTGAGTTGGGAGTATGATTTGGAGTTTGGCAGGGACTAGCGAGTGCAAATTGTGACTTGGCAGTGTGACAGAGCATGTGAGTATGTGTATGACTGAGCGTGAGGTACAAAAATACAGGTTTTGATGGGGAATTGGTGAGACGTGTGTTGGGTGAGAGAGGTGTGTGGGTGTTTGCAGGACTGGGGAACATAGAAGGGGAATATTTTCAGCATTACAACTGATAATGATTAATAACTATTAAATAGGGATTCACATTAAACCAAAAAATGTAGCCAAAGCAAACACTGTTCTGCCAAGCCAGAGACATCTAGGACTCTTCCTATTTGATACAAAAGATACATATATTGACACACTGGCTCTCTTGTAGCCTTGCACACGGCCTCTTTCCTGCAATGTACCAATCTTGCACCCTCCAGTCAATATAAATTGTGCTGCAAAAATGCCGCCATAAATAAAGGTTTGTGCTGCAAAATTTGCCATTTCATGCCACAAAATTTGCCATTTCATGCCGCAAAATCCTGGAGGTCTAATATATTGAATCTGTTGTCTGTGTCTCCTTCCATGATGCCAATCTCACAAATAGTATCCTCCATCCAGCCTGCTGCCCTCGGCCTGCACCACCATCAAGCGATGAACAGGGCGGCTGGGCCAGGACTCCATCTCCAGGCCTGCCCTGCTTTGTAGCCGCAGGCTGGTGGGCCCATCTCCCCTTCCTGCCAATGGATGTTCCTCACCATTTCAAGCCATTGACTCCTTGCGTTGGGTTGACTCAAGCCTGGGCGACCCAGCAAAGGGCAAACATCTAAGGACCAACCTCCAGCTTTTCCTCCAGCATTTCCTCCAGTCTCTTTGGCTCTTCGCCTTATTGCTTTGCTGGGCCCTGCTGCGTGTGAGTACCAATTACGCCTCTTCTATTCTTCTCACCTGACTACCTTCCCAATGCTACTTGTGCTCGCAACCTTGGGGTCATTTTCAAACTATCTCACAACTTCTTGATCTTCATCTCCAAATCTGCCACTACGGCCAGACTAAATCTCCTCAATATCAGAAAAATAAGTCATCTTTTTCCCTTCAACACTGCTAAGCACCTTATCTCAACTTTAGTACTCTCTCGATCTGACTACTGTCCATTCTACTCTATGACTCTATCTGTATTTAAATCTAAGCTCTAGCTCTTCTCCTTTCTGAAGAGCCACTTGCATGGCATTCTACGCCACATTTCCCTGTTGTCCTCCCACCCTACTTCTCAGCGACAATTTCACGGCACTTACCTCTCACCCCTTCAGCCTAAAATGTAGCACTTCCTCCATTTTACTATGGCAAGATGCAGGTTCAGACAGGGCCTGTTAGGCAGAATTGCATGCAGTACCCTCTGGGACCACGACACACAATTAGGACTAGAGGTGTAAGCAAGACCAACCTTTGGTATAAGTCTGTACCACACAATTTGGTACAGACTTAGAAAGAGTAGCATTTGACTGCTACATGAGTATTTAGACACAGGGCATACTATGTAACCCCTCCAGCACTCCAATGTAAGAGGGTGTGTGCTGGGTCTAGGAATTTGGAAAGACTAGTAAAGTCAATTTCACTTTACATTCTCTGGGAAACAGTAGTTTATCCCAGAGAAGGTATTTAAACCTTTGGGAAGTCTAAAAGACATCCATGTGTAACTGCACTGAGGGTGCTGTGTGACACAAACAAAAAAGATGATGCCTATGGAGTTGCCTAAAACTCCATAATCAAAAGAAATAAACACAGAAAACAAACAAAAATGGAAAAGTTCAAAGCCCCAAAGTTTAGCAAAAGAGCTGGAGGGCTCTAAGGTAGAGAGGAATTAGCACATTTTGCGAATTCTCCCTAACAGGGCCTCCTCACAAACTGTCTTGAGGTTGATGACTTAGTCTCTCCTTCTGGATTTACCCTCAGATGTGAGAAGGCCAGTCACCAACCCTCCATGTTTATGTGGAGTTGGTGCTGGGGAGGGAATCAAGGTCTCAATCACAGAGTTACATCAAATCAAACAGTCTGTTGGCCATCGAATACGTGGGGCTGACTAATTCACCTTCAGCAGGCTTCTTCGCAGACTTGCGCCAAAGTGTGGATTTGGGATTAAATTCATACACTGTTCAGAAACTGGACATATCTGGTCTGGCTAATTTTAGCCCCGGCTTTTAATAGCAGGTAGTAGTCATGGTGATATTCGCTCATCCCCATATCTCATTCACTCTCATATAAGAATATGTCTGACCTTCGGACTTGGTTCTGGATTTTATATTTGAACTTCGGACTTGGCTCTGTATTTTGTGTTTGACCTTCGGGCAATTGGTTCTGGATTTTGCACAAGGTTTCCAGTTAGAGGCACGCCAGGGAGCCAGCAAACTCTATCTCTCTAGAATTATATTAAAGATGTCACCAACCAGTAGAGTTCAAATAGCCACCATTGCTAGGAGACTAGCAGAAGGGAAATAGGGTACATGGTGTATGTAGCCTTGTTCCACTCGGTTAGGGTCCCGCAGGGAACACATAGGGTATTTGCCTCACTAATACCGCCTCAGAAGAGGACTAATCAGGGGACACAGATATGATAAGTCATTTAAAGTTAGGTAAACCAGACATGGAAAGAACAATCTTATAGGGATAGGTTTGCTGTCAGGGCCCAAAGACTTCTCAGGCAGGTGCCTTGTGGCTGTATTATCAGCAGGGAGCCTACATCTTTAGGGTCACCCTAACAAGGGTCTCCTTTTTATCCCTACTATAGAACTAGCCATTCATGGGCGCTTGGGGTCATCTACTGTAGAACTTTGGGCATGAAGGTGTTTACATGTTTGGTCTGCAGCCTTAAAGATTCCCTCCCTGCAACCGACCCTCAGCTTTGTGAGATGGCCTTACTGTGGCATAACGCACTATGCAAACAACAAAGGTGTCTTACCCCATGTGATGGCAGCCTGTAACATGCATCCCCCTGTGCAGGCATACTGAGCTCTGCAGCAACTGTCCTCTCGCACAAAACATTACAATATATTATCAGAATATTACACTGTTCCCTCCAAGAGCATCTGTCAACAGTAAAGACAGACATAAGTAATCACAGTTTAAGGGTGTTTATTAAACTGCATATGCAGGTTGGAAAAACGTCTAATATAAACCTAAATCTAAGATAGGAGCAAGCTACGACCATCAAATAATCATAAAGAGGCTTTTACTAAGAAAAACCTATTGCCCATGCTTAGGCTAAATACAATCAAAGAGTGTGGGATAGGATTCACAGGAAAGAAAGAAGTGTGCACAAATAATAAGTCAGGATGCGGTAGTCAGGTCTCCCTTCCCCACGTTTTGAGCACGGGACAAGGTAGGACTCTGGAGCACAGCACACGCTCGAGCCTTCCCAGCGCAAGCTAACAGTTCCGCTCTCAGCTTATCAGGGTATTCAGTGGCTAAGTCTCTTTTCTACACAAAAGTCTCTTGCCTCCGAGGACCCGATGTCTTCAACAAAAAGATAAATAAAAGTTCCCTGCTGCTTGCATGTTGGGTGATACCTTTTCGCCCCTTAATCCCCCTCGGGTTCAGACCCCTCTTGAATGTCTGCTTCCCTCTGTCGGGTTCACTACATCTTCTTAAACAGTTCACTGTGGACAACCCTCTGCTGGGTTCATTCTTGTCAACACACTATTCATTGGGACTTCAGACTTTGCCCTCTTTTATCAGCATCCCTCGGTCGGGTTCACTCTTGCCAACTCTACAATGTGGGGTCTGCTTCCCTTAGCTTCACAATCATCTGTCATTCAAAGGCTTTCGACTGTACAGAGGATTTTACTAGACCCCTGTATGACCATTTTGACCCACTTGTCGCCCTTCTCCCAAGGCCTTCTGGTTACGGTAGTTCAACAACAGGGTAATCACCCAGAGTTTCCTGAGTGAGCACCCACGTCGTGCTAGACTCTTCTATGCTGGCTTTCCCCTTGCGTTTGAACAGTTATTTGTGCTTTCTTTAATCAGCTGCTTGCTGCTTCTTGTTCAACACAGTTTGGTTTCTTAACCGCTCTCCCCTTGGATAGAGTGTTTGAGTATCCTACAGGGTAGGATGGGGAAAAGGTATAATAAGAAGGGGGATACCGTGTCTCACCAGTCGGTGTCTCACTTCCACTCCCCAAGAACCCCCCATCCAGGTGATCCTCCCACACTGGTCCACCCCCAGGAACTATATCCAATAGCAATGGCTGTGTCCTGGCCACCTGGATGACAGATCCCCAGGGACTAGTCGGGGAGACACCTTCAGGATTCTCACAGTTGCCATGCAAGTATAGTACTCTGAGAGACATCTGAGACACCTGGATTTTCTTTCCCTATGTGTCCACCTCATTCACATAATGCACAGTTCACTCTTGCCTATGGCACTTCTGACAGCCTTCTGTGTAATCCTTACGTTATCTCTTTGGGGTCTGATACGCTTCTAGGGAATACTTGAGCACATCTCTAGCCTATCACTGAACCACTTATAAACTCATCTCAATTGATCCCTGTATTCCATAGAACCTGCTCACACAGGTATATGCTTGTTTGCAGGAACATAAAGCATTCCCCATTTACTGATCAGTGCTATGCTTTGATCATTCTACACTGACTCTACAGTCGTCCAAACTCCACCTAAAACCCTTGTTCCTTTTCTTACCTCTGCAAATCTGTTATGTGTGTTTACACTTTCTCTCCTTCTGCCACCCTCTGCTCTTTTTGATTCTCTCACAGATCAAGATCTGGTTACTCCTTGCAGGGGTCACAATATGCCACTCTTTGGACAAGCCTCAGTACTGTTAGAGTACTACTGTGGTATCAGAGCAGTATTACAAATTCTGAACGCAACGTCCACAAATATCAGCAATTCTTGAGCATTATTTATTAAGCGATTGTTCCAAAGTTCTATTTTCTTTTTGTGTTTAATACTATTAGGAAATATTTTATGAAGATATTTTAAAGATACTGGACACCATAATACATCCACTACTCAGCCATTTTTGTGTGAGGGTAAAAAGTACAGGGAAATGCTCCATGTTAGATTTTTGTAATTTTGATGATAAGCAACTAAAAAAGTTTGATTTTTGCATTAACAGAGACGTCTTTATGGGAGGGCAAAAGGGGCACGTGCCCCAGGTGCCCATCTTGGGAGGGGTAGGTGGCCCAAGGTTGCCTGTTTCAAAGAAGACAGGGCCCATCATTTACAAAACATAATTAATAGATCATGATCTTAAATTGTTTGCTGCTGAGGCCCCCTGCTTTGACCCTGCTGCCTGGCTGTTGTTTACAAGTATATTCCAAACTGATCAAATCATCATGTAATGTGTTCTGTGTTGAATATAGTACATACACGTTAGGATTTCACTATAGGCATTTTCATCTTTCTACAGGGAATAGATTGATTATGTGCAATAATCAAAGTTGAAATGCATGTTAACAAATCAAGAATGCCACTGCAGTTCAGTGTGTTATGCACTCGTAGCAGAGATTTGGTACATATGTCCCCTCACAGTACCAGTAGGCTCACTTCACCTTTTATTTCGCTAAGGTTAGTAGACTTGAGCCTATATATACTTTGGTTATAGTACCACCTTCTGTGCTACAAAAAATGCAGACCAGCACCAGGTTATGCTAGTTCTAAAAGCTGACATAGCATCGCTTTAGGGCAGTTCTAGAGTGCTGTTGCTCCAAACAAGGGTAGTAAAACTGACAGCCATCCTCAATAAAGAGAATGAAGTATTAGTCAGTTGAGGGTATTAGATAACCCAAATGGAGACATAGGAACTCCATTGTTGAGGCTCATATCCTGGTTTCGCAACCAGACGATACAGTGTTCCTGGAAAAATCATCTTATCGCCCTGCCTAGTATTGTTCTGCCCTCTGTGAAAAGGTTTTACTTTTCAAATTCAGGTGTCATTGTTTAGTCCATAGTCTGCTCTGTCCTTTCATGTAGGCCACTTGAATGGAATGGGTTAGACGCAGAAGAGAACTAACCAAATGTCACATGTCTCTGGTTAGCTTGTTTTCAGGTTTGCTTATGTAGCACAAAAAACAGGTTTACTTTTGTACAATTTATTTATATTTATATTATAAAACCTTTATTTGGCTCATCAGTCCAAGACTTTAAAACTGTGACATTGAAAATAAATATACAAGATACAAGTCTCTTAAAATAAGACATGCATTAATCGTAATAGCATTTCTGAAGATTGTATCTGCTTAGATTCACATCCTGAGCATATGGTCCGACATCCAGTGGTAACCGCAGAGTATTGCATCTTGTCTTTCTGGGACCGAAAAGGGACGTCGGCATAGGCGTGTCTGTAACACTATCCCTATCGTGACGTGTAGTGTACCCAAAATCCCTCACGCGCTGAGGTCCCTCCGATTGTATTTTTCTGCCATGAGGGAGCTCAAGGCTATTGTGAGTGAGTACATAAAGAGAGAAAGTAGTAAGATGTCTATGTTCCTTCCACCCGAGCGGGGAGGCAGGGTGGATGCATGTGAATCTAAGCAGATACAATCATCAGAAATGCTATTACGGTGAGTAATGTATGTCTTCTGATGCGTGTTAATCTGCTTAGAATCACATGCTGTGCATAGACTAGCAAGCAGCACCCGGAGTTGAAGGTGGGTTGAGAGAAGGAACAGTAGTGAAAAGATGTCTTAATACTGCTTGTCCCACTTGAGAATCGGATCTAGAATGAGTGTCTAGGCAATAGTGTTTTGTAAAGGTGTGTGCAGAACTCCAGGTTCCCGCTTTGCAAATGGACTTAAGGGGAACATTTGCAATTAATGCTATGGAAGGCCCAGTGCCCCGAGTTGAGTGTGCTCTAGGCTTGAAGGGCAGTTCTCTCTTAGCAAGAGTATAACATAGTGTGATGCATTTGACAATCCACCTTGAGACAGCTGATTTAGAGACAGGAGTGCCTTCTCTACCAGCTGCCACTGAAACGAAAAACTGGTTTGTCTTCCTCAGTGGTTTTGTTCTTTCCAGGTAAAACATGACTGCCCTGCGCACATCTAGTGTGTGTAGGCTTCTTTCGGCCATGCTAGTGGGATTCTGGAAGAAAGTGGGCAATTCGATTGATTGGTTCACATTGAACTTCGAGATGAATTTAGGCGCAAATCTAAGATGAGTGCGCAGAACCACCTTATCCCTGTGGACTGTAACAAAAGGGACTAGAACTGAAAGGGCCTGTAGTTCGCTAACCCTTCTAATAGAAGTGATAGCCACTAGGAAGGCTGTCTTATAAGTAAGGTCTTTTAGACTTGCTTTATGCATTGGTTCAAAGGTAGACCCCATGAGCCTGGTCAAAACCACATTTAGATCCCATCCGGCAGCAGGCTTAGAAATGGGGATGAATTCTTTTAACCCCTTCCATAAAAGCCTTAATAAGAGGTATTTTCAACCACAACACTTTCTGTTGTGACGTAGTGTAGGCTGATAGAGCAGCTAGATTAACCTTTAGGGAATTAAAAACCAGACCTGAGTCTAACAAATGAGTTAGGTACAACACAATGTGGGTAGGTGAGCAGTCAATGGGATTGACGCCCTTGGTTTTACACCAGATGACAAAGCGCTTCCACTTACTGGAATAGTAATAGCGAGTGTTAGGTTTTCTAGCCTCCCTGAGTATGTCCAAGCATCTCTGAGGGAGTTGAAGGTGTCCAAACTCTATGACCTCAGGAGC
The DNA here is from genome assembly GCF_040938575.1 of Ambystoma mexicanum. NCBI lineage: Eukaryota > Metazoa > Chordata > Amphibia > Caudata > Ambystomatidae > Ambystoma > Ambystoma mexicanum. The sequence goes on from NC_090921.1 coordinate 1,458,081,578, forward strand.
CAGGCCGCTAAATTCAGAGTTTGTGGGCATGGGTGTAGTGTCTCCCCTCTGTCCTGCGACAACATGTTGTACGGGGCACGGTAGTCTCTCAGGGGGGGGAGAAGGACATTTCCATTAGATGAGAGAACCAGGGTTGGTGGGCCCACATGGGGGCCACCAAAATCATGGTAACTGGTTCCTGGTGCATCCTGTGCAATATTCTGTTGAGTAGGGGAGCCGGGGGGAAAAGCATAGACAAATTTCCCTGACCATGTTATCCAGAGTCTGTTCCCCTTGGAGCAGTTCTGGGAGTACCTGGAGGCGTAGTCTTGGCATTGGGCATTCTCCTGAGTTGCGAACAGGTCGATCTCTGGGTAGCCCCATTCTGCAAAGATGTTGGAAACAAGGTCTTTGTGCAGGCTCCATCCGCATTCTGCGGGCAGTGGGAAATCTCTGCTGAGCATGTTCGCTAGAAGATTGAGTTCTCCTGGAACGTGTTGGGACAGTAGGAACATCTTGTGTTTGAGAGCCCACATCCAAATGTTCTGGGACAGCTTGGATAGCCTTGGAGAGTGTGTGCCCCCTTGTTTGTTTAGGTAATACATGGCTGTGGTGCTGTCTGTCAGGACCAGGACTGTCTTCCCCCGTAGCTGTGTCTGAAAGGTCTTCAGTGCATTGAATACCACTAGCAGCTCTAACAGATTAATATGGTTGGATGCTACTTGTGGGGACCACACTCCATGCGCTGTCTGCTGAAGCTGGTGAGCCCACCACCCCGTGAGAGATGCATCTGTCGTGAGAGTGGCTTCTACTGCAGGAGTGGTGAAGGTCTTCCCTTTCAAGAGGTTTTCCCTCGACCACCACTGCAAAGAGAGAACGAGGGCTGGCGAGACAACTACCAGATATTCCCATTGTCCACTGGCCTGACACCACTGGCTGTTGAGTCACTCTTGCATTGGACGCATGCGCAGCCGCGCATGGGGAACTAAGTAAATGCATGACGCCATCATACCTAGCAAGCGCAATGGCCTTGCGCACCGTCACTTCCCAACTGGCTACATATTGAGGGATCTGAGAAAGCATGTTCTGAACCCTCTCGTTGGAGGGGAAGATGAGGCCGTCCTTTGTCCGAATCAGAGCCCCTTGGAATTGTTTGACTTGGCTGGGGTCTAAGCTGGATTTCTTCTCGTTGATGGAGAATCCCAGACTGAACAGGAGGTCTATTGTCTTCTGAGTGTTCAATAGGCACATCTCGTAAGTGTCCCCTGTTATGAGCCAGTAGTTGAGGTAAGGGTAAACAGGGATGGATAGTCTGTGCAGGTGTGCTGCCGCTACTGCCAGGACCTTTGTAAACACCCTCGGTGCTGAGGCAATGCCAAAGGGGAGTACTTTGAATTGCCTGTCCTCTATCATGAACCTTAGATATTTTCTGTGTGCTGGCAACATTGAATATGAAAGTATGCATCTTTCATGTCCAATGTTGCAATGTAATCCCCCTGTTTCAACAGAGGGATTACTTCCTGCAGGGTTACAATACGAAACTTTTGAGGTTTGACAAATTTGTTCGCTGTGCGCAAGTCTAACACAGGGCGCATGGTGAGGTCCTTTTTGGGTACAAGGAAGTACACTTGTTTACCTGAAGAATAGGGACGGCTTCTATGGCGTTCTTTCCCAGAAGTGCTTCTACTTCTTGTATTAGGATTTGCAGATGGTCTGGCGTCAGGCGTCATGCTCTGGGCGGTTGAATTGTGGGGGTCGGGCGAATTCCACACAGTACCCGTGGGCAACCGTTTTTAGAACCCACTGGTCTGATGTGATCCCCTCCCATGCCGAAAGGAAAGATGTTAAACGCACCCCCAAACGGGTTGACATGGGAGGGGACCTGGATCCGTAGGTCATTTCTGACCACAGGCTGTGGCACCCCTGGAATAAGGGCTTCTGCCTCTGCCTTTCCCGTGCCGCTGACCCCTAGGTGGATAGTTGGCAGGGGTGCTGGATGCTTGTCCTGAGTTCCAGCTGTTTCCTGTATTGTACATGTTTTGAGCGGAACGGGATTGGCCTTGAAAGGACCAGCGGGAACCGCTTCCCCTTTGGTGGGAGGGTTTTTGTGTGATTTGTTGCAGGGACTTAAGAGTCTCATGCTCTTATTTGGCAGTCTCAAGAGCATCGTCGACTGCTTTACCAAAGAGATTCGACCCCTCAATAGGTTTATTAATAAGGGCTGCTTGGATCTCCGGCTTGAAGCCCGAGTTCCGGAGCCAAGCATGCCGCTTGAGCAGGGTGCCCTGAGCTAGGGATCTTCCATCCGTCTCTGCAGTATCCAGAGTGTTTTTTAGTACATTTTGGTTGACCTGCCTGCCCTCGGCCACAATGGGGAGTAATTTGGTTCTTGCAGGTTCAGGCTCCTCCTGGAGACCTTCTTGCATAAGGTTTCCACTGTGCATCTGCATAACTTGCAACTAAAGTAGTGTTGTTTGCTATGAGCGTGGTAAGAGCAGCTACCGAGGTAATTCGCTTACCCAAGGCATACAATCTTTTTGACTCGTTATCGGGAGATGCCTCTCCCATAGCAAGGGGTACTCCCGCCAGTTTCTGGGTGGTGATAACCACTAGGGAGTCGGGGGTGGTGTGGCCTTTAATATAAATAGGGTCAGTAGGCGATGGCCGAAATAATTTCTCCACCCTTGGATTTACTGCCCTAGTCTGGGCTGGTGTGACCAGGGAAGGAGCCAATCTCATTTTAATGGAATTCAGGAGAGGTATGGCTTGGCTATCGGGGGGGTTTTCTTTAAGAATATCCTCCACGAAATCTTGTTCAGGTAGGGCCTCCTGGGTGAAATAATCTGATGCCTTTCTTAAGATGGCATTGAATGTCATCTGATCATCCAGTGGGGAAGCCTGACCGGTCGGAGTGGAGGGAGGGGAATCCAAACATAGGACATCCCTGTCCAAGACGTGAGTAGGAAGTGCCCATGGTTCTGTCTCAACCTGGTGAGTGTCTTCCCAGCCTACTGTGGGATCCGCCTGATCATACACAGCGTAGTCTTGTAGGAAGGTAGTATCCTCTTCCTCATCAGACATGTCTTGATAAGTTTCCATCTGAATCTCATCTTTGGGGTGGATAGAAATGAAATGTTCTTGAGAAGGTCCAAAAATTCTAGGAAATTTAGAAACAGGTACAAAGGGAGAGTCCGCCCGTGGTCCCTTGGGGGCAGGCTACTCTGGAAGTGAGACAAACTTTTCCAAACGGTCCATGCACCCTTCATACCTTTCTTTGGTCCATTTAGATGAACCAGAAGGGTGGAATATTTTCATTTTCCTCTCTATGGCGCCAAAATTTGTTTCACATAGAGCTAGCCAAAGGCTCCTGACTCTCCTCGTAATCCCCTTGAGCATCGGGGTGTTGTGGCGCGTCTTTCGACGTGTCCGCGGGCCGCTCTTTGTGCTCCATTGTGTCTTTAGCCTTCAGCCCCACTGCAAAAGCAATTCTGCGATGCTTTCGGCGATGTCTGGCTAAGTGGGGCGTGCCGTATGACTAGGAGGCCTAGGAGTAGATTTTTCTACTATGGGGTGACTAGAAGGCCTAGTGGTAGATTTTTCCCTTACTGGGGCCTTAGAGGGCGTCAGAGCGTCAGCCGATTGCGCTTCGAAGGCCGAAGGTGGTTTGGAGGTAGCGCCCTTAATGTTTGAAGGCCCAGTCGCAAGACACTACTGCGGATGTGGGGAAGGCTGTTGATCTTGAAGATCAGAGGATTCTGTCGAAATTTTCGGCGGTCCTGTTGGTGCTTTCGCCTGTTTCAGTGGTACCATCGAAACCGGGGGAGGGGTTGTGTGTTTAGTGTGATGCCCTTGTCGCCGGGTGTTTTCCCCATAGCGTGACTCGCGTCAGGCGTAGCGGGGTCAGGGATGGGCGTGGCAGACCTAGAGGTGTTCGTCGTGAGGTCGATGGCATCCGACATGCATGCTTGGTCATCACTCGCACCCATGTCACTTTCGGCGGGTCCGGCGGTGGGGGAAGAAGATCCAGCCCGTGACATGCCGTAGGCGGCCCACCGCTTAACGCGGCGCTCCTTAAGCGTTTTAGGTCGAAGGAGTCTACAAGCCGCGCACCGCACTTCGTCGTGGTCAAGGGGTAGACAATTATTGCACTTATCGTGCTCGTCCTTCCAAGGGTATCTGGCCCTGCAAGAGGGGCAACACCTTAATGAAGTCCTTCCAATAGCGAAAGGTAATAAATGAGAGGACCAGACCTAGAGTGCAAAGAGGGGGAAAGAGGAGAGACATAGCTGAAAGGATATGACCACCCCGACCCCACTCTCCCTACTGTGTAGGCCGGCCAGAGGGCCCGGCCACATGGACGGCTCCGTCGCCGGAGTTCAGGCGTCGAAGTCCACCGCATTCTTAGGCGTTGAAAGTCCCCCGTTGTCTTTGTCGTAGCACAGGAAGCACTGTCAAAGTTACTATCAGGGGATAATCGACAAAGTCGATAGACAAGTATGTAACAATGACTCTTATTAAAGAGCTCCGCAATGGGGCGACCAGTTATCTGGGCGGAAAAAAACAATCTGAGGGACCTCGGCGTGTGAAGGATTTTGTATACACTACACGTCACAATAGGGATTGTGTTACAGATACGCCTATGCCGACGTCCCCTTTCGGTCTCCGAAAGACAAGATGCAGTACTCAAAACTTACCATTGGATGTCGGACCATATGCACAGCATGTGATTCTAAGCAGATTAACAAGCATCAGAAATCAGGTACACAACCTAGAAGACAGAAGACAATAAATATAATACAATTTAAAAATATCTAATGCAAGCATAAAACCATGAAAACTATATGTTCAGAAGGGAGAGTTATCTCACAACCCTTATCAAATAATAATTATTTTACATTTAATGGAAACCTCAAAAGTTGAAGACATCCACAATGTAGCCTCACTAGTCTATGGGCCTCATTCCGAGTACGGCGCTAACCAATGGCGCTATTAACGCCTTGGTTGACGCCGTACCCGGACCGGCAGCGCCTTGGTGGATGGCGGAATTACCGCCCCATTCCAAGGTTGGCGGGGCGGTAATTCCCCATTCACCAAGGCTCTTCCCCATTCCCAAATGAGCCCCCATAGGGCTCAATGGGAATGGGGAAGATGCAAATAACGGTCACCGTTCATTACGGTCACCGTTATTGGCTTGGAGGCCCCTTTGCGCCCTCGACTTTAACACCTGCTCAAAGCAGGCGTTAAGGGCGAGGGCGCAGAGGGAACTCGGAGTATGGCGGTAAGGGAATACCGCCACCGGTCTCGTTACCGGTGGCCGCTATCCCTTACCGCCATACTCGGAATGAGGCCCTATTACAATTAAGACACCTCAGAAGCCAGGCTCGATGGATACATTTGATAACTCTACAGACAATATCAATTTGTTCTGTTCGTCTGCAGAGCATCAATGCCTCTGAGGTAGTGTGAATGCCTGCAGAACTTAACAGTGGCTTTAATTAAAGTGCACACATTGTCCTAAATTTGCGGGGGAAAAAGAGGAAATTCACAACTGTTTCATCATCCATGTTACAAAGAGGACAAATACCAGAGGCATCAATACCCCAGGACTTAGTAAAAGAAGCCAACATAAGGGTCTCCATCCTAAAGTTCATATAAAGGGCATGAGCAAACTGGGGAAGACAGAGTCAAGATAGTCCTCAAAATCAAAATCTTGTTTAACCATAAGATACCCTGGACATAATTTTAAACCATGACATACTTCCTCCATTTTCGATCTAGAGTGAGCTACAAACAGCTCTTTCACTCGGATATGCATAGCTTTAGTGATACTTTTGGGGTGCTGCCATAATTCATACTCTATAACATGCACACTCTATAACATGCACAGACGTTTTGACAAACAAAACTTAAGGTAAGCCCATGCCACTTTCATTGTTAATCAAGTGGATCAATTCTTTATGGAATTGAATTAGGCTAGGGATATGCCATAGTGATAGGCAATACATAACTGGCATCATAAATACCTTGTTCCCTACTCCTACAGGACACAATTCAGTTTCCAAATGAATTAAAGTGTAGGTGCACCTCTAGGGAGCATAAGTAACTTCTTCAAAAAATTGTTTTCTGCAAAGGCCAGACCTGAGTTGTTAGCCTGAGTTATTAGTGTATCCCCATACTTATGCCCTATTAAGAGCTGAATTAATGTCTTGTTTTCAGTACAATTGAATTGCTGGGCTGACTGCCCCTGTCCCGTGACAATAAAAAAAAGACAGGTTGCACCACTGAAATTTTCCAATGAAGTACAGGCTTTACTCAAGCTCAGGACCGATTCTCATGAAAGCGAATGCCCAAATAATCATAAGAAGTTACCAGCTCCAATCTAAGGCTCTCTACCCTGATATCAATATCTTGATACTTTGCAAACTTAGGTTTAAAAACCATGGTCTTAGTGTTGTCAGCATTGAAAAACAGCTCTAGATCCTCATATTTCTTTAAAAAAGGATGCTAGTGGTGAACTAGACAATAACAGCATAATCTGCAAAAAAAGATTGCACGATAAAAATCAGAACCCATTTTAGGAGTTTCCAGACATTCCAAAGTAAGTGCAGAAATAGCTTTGTCGGTAAATATACAAAATAAAAGAGGGGCAAGAACACACTTCTGTCTTACTCCTTTTATCACAACAAATAGGGGAGTAATCTCACCTGCAAGCCCAAAATGCACAGCCGCCTTGCTAAATCTATAGAGCGATTGAATAGTCAGAATTAGTTTACGAGGCTTATTTTTACTGTCCAGAACCATCCAGAGTATATCTCGGGGTCACAGTCGAATACAGTCTTAAGGCCTATAAAGAAGGCATAAAGTTTAATTCTCTTTAAGACTGAGTACTTCTGTACGAGCATGAAAAAACAAAAACTTTGGTTTATTGTTTCCTTTCCCTTTTGGAAACCTGCCTGGAGTGTACTAATAATCCTATTCTCATCAACCAATGACTGGACCCTGCTAAGTGTCACCTTGGCAAAAATCTTCCCTGTAATGTGTAGCAGGGAAATTGGCCTGTAGTTGGCCGGTTGCTCTCCTCCCTTTTCTTATCAATTGCCACAATTTTTGCACGGTGCCATGACTCTGGGACAATAGTCAAACCAAAGGAGGATATTCGTTCCCAAGAGCAGAGATGCAGAGTGTAAAGAGGAGTGACCCAAGACAGAGCCTTGTGGAACACCAAAAGTTAGAGGAGTTGAGAGGTGTTATTGCTCCATGAGACAGAGAATTGGCGAGTTGCAAGGTAGGATTCAATCCAGGCAAGTACTCGATCACAAATCCTAAGAGGGAAGAGGGTATTCAGGAGATCAACAGTGTCAAAGGTAGCAGACAGGTCAAGGAGAATTAGAACAGAGGATAGGTTGGAGTGCTTAGCAGAGGTGAAGTTGAACACATTCATGAGAGCAGTTATTGTGGAGAGACAGGAGTATAAACCTGCTCGTAGGGAGTCTCTAAAGTTGTGAATGTCTACAAAATTGCTAAGATGGTTGAACACAACCCATTTAAACACTTTAGAGGAGTGCGGAAGGAGAGACACAGGGCAAAAGATAGCTGGTCGGTTCGGCCACCCCATGCTTTTTTAGGAGAGGGTTGACTGTGATGGTTTTGAAAACAAGAGGGAACGCAAGCAGAGTCGAAGGACAGGTTGAAGGGTTCAGTGAGGTGAGAGGCCACTAAAGAGGCAATAGACTTTACTAGCAAGAGGGTCTGATGGGGCACAATAGGCGTTAACCTTCATCAGTAGAGATAGCACTTTGTCAGTATTAGTGTGACTAAAGTGGGAAATAGAGGCAGAGGATGATGGTAGAGTAGGCAGAGTGTAAAATTTATGAGATGGGAGTTTGAGAAAGGTTAGGAGAGAGTCTCTAACTTAGGAAATCTTTGCAGGGAAGTATTCAGCTAGTTTATTAGCTGCGCGAGTGGAGTTGACAGTCATAGAATTAGGCGCAGTGAGGAGTTAGTTTAGTGTGCCCTGTAGCCGGCGAGGATGGTTGGATTGAGAGAAAGCGAGGGTTAGGTAGAATTCTCTTTTCGCTCTATCAAGAACCCAGAGGTAGAGTTGCAGGTCCACATGCAATTGTGTATAGACTCCATCTGTGCAGCAGCTGATGCATGTCAGTGCGGAGAGAGTGTATGAATGGGGGAACCCATGGCTGAGCATGCTGAGATTTAGGGGTGAAGGTAAGCCGTGTGGAGGGAGAGGAGAACAAGTCATATAGTAGGGATTTGGACCGGGAGAAGGCAGTGTTGGTGGAAGAGGTATCAGGTGTTAAGGAGGAACGTGAGAACTGTGGGTTGGAGAGAAAGGGGGTAATGGCAGAAGGTTTACATTTCCTTTGATTAATAGGTGAAGTAAGTGGTGAGAAAAGGTCAGGGGATGGAAAGGAGATGGTGGTGGAAACAATTGAGTGATCAGATATGGATGTGTTATAGTAGCATTAGTGCTTAAGAGAGAGGTGGAGATGAATAAGAGATCCAAAGAGTTACCTGTGTATGGGTAGGTAGGTTGTGGATACAGTGGAGAGCGTGGTCACTAAGAAAAGACTGAAGTTCAGATTTCTGAGAAGTGGTTGGAGAGGGAAGGTTAAAGTAACCTTAGAGAATGAGGTGATGTTTGGTGGAAAGAGAATCAAGGAGTTGCCCAAGATCATCAAAGAATGGTGTAGTGGGACCAGGAGGGCGATAGATGGAGATGTTTTGAACAAAGTTAGGCAGACCAAAAGTACAGATGGTGAACTCAAAAGCAGTAGGATAGGACATGACATTGAGGTGTTGAGGCGGGAACAGAACAGGTGTCTGGCGCCTTCACCTCTGTCGGTCAGTCAAGGAGAGTGATTTAAGGATAGTTTGGAGTCGTGTAGGGCCGGCATAGTGGCAGTGTCAGATTAAGACATCCAGGTTTCAGTGATAGCAAGAAGGAGGAAAGCGGAAGTCAAAGTATGCAGTGATAAAGGATTTTTTGTTCCATATAGACTTTCTAGAGTGCAATGTTCAGTTGATGAGATAAGGAGGAGTAGAGAAGTTGAGTCTCAGAGGAAGAAAGGCGAGGTGGATAGGTGTTAGATGGGGTATGGTCAGCTTTGTATGTTGGAAGGAGGTGGAAGACATATGAATTAGTGGGAGTTTCGAGTAGTGAATTTTATAATAGGGATAGGAAAGGAGGAAGTTGTAGCGTGATTGGACAAATCGTAGGGAGAGGTGAGTAGGAGTAGCAGCAGGAGGAGCAGGAGTGAATGCATTATAGGTGAGTAGCACAGATATGAGAGGCAGCACAGTAATTGGGAAGATAGTGGTACTCACGTATGCAAATAGTTTTAGTGGAGTGCTGAAGTTTGATTTGAACGTTTGTGTGCTGTATGAAAGGCATTTTTGTGGCAGCCCGTGGCAAACAGGGGCTAACAGGGAACACAGAATGAAATACAGAAGGATAAAGTAGCAACCCTAGCTCTGTCTTCCCTTTGCTCTGCACGCCTGGGAAAATGGCCGCCCAAAGGATAGTTCTTATATGCCCAAAGTAACCTGGAAGTAACTTTGTCAGAGGTCACAGCGGTAGTCCCTAGATTGTATCGATCCAATTTCAAATGATAATCAACACATCACAAATAATAATTCACAAGTCTTTGTGTTGGATGTATTTGAAGCTTTAAAATACAGTAATAAAACCCAAAAGAACGTGTATTGGTCACATGGATTAATATTCGGACACTTCTGTACTTCACTTGATGATCGAGAAAATGAGATTTGCGTATTTGACCAAGTCATGTCTACAAAACAGGTATTATTTTAGTTGATAAAGGCAGACATTCACATATAATTCCATCTTGCTGTAACAAAAACTGGGAGAAAATGTGGGCAAGTGCATACATTGCAAACCAAGCTGAAATCCCAGATGTATTTATTTATTTATTTAGTAGAATGTTCAGCACTTGCCCTACCCAGAGAGTCTTGGAGCACATTACAAAGTTCAAGGTTTGACAAGGTGAAAGGTCAAACAGAAATACAAAATGTTTTTAGGATAGGATTGAAAGATTAGGATAGACAAGTGGTAGCAGGGGATACATAGGGGCAGTGTTATGTGTGGGAAAACAGGTATGTTTTGAGGCTCTGTCTGAAAGTGGTGATGTAGGGTGCAGTGCGTATCTGAAGAGATAGAGTATGCCATGCCCTGGGTGCCCAGTGGATAAATGCTTGTTTTTGTGTGCATATTCGTTTGTAAAGTGGATTGTGTAGGAGATGCTGTCTTGCTTGTCTAGTGTTTGTGTGGGGTATGGGTTTGAATTTGCCTTGAACATAAGATGGGCTTTTGTGGTGGATGGTTTCGAAAATAATGCAGCGTCCTTTGAAGGCAATTCTTTGGGGCACAAGGCCAGTGGAGTTGGATGAGAGCTGGGGTGATGTGTGAATATTTGGGTAGGTGGATCATGAGTCTGGCTGTTACGTTTTTGTATGGCTTGCAGGGTGCAAGGGTGCTGCTGGGGAGTCCAGTGCCGAGAGCATTGACATAGTCCAGCTTGGAAAGGACTAGTGCTTGGACTGCTGTGCAGAACACATCAGGAGGACAGATGTGTCTGATCTTATGTAGGAGGTGTAGTTGTAGATTGCATGTTTTGGTGACAGTCAGTTGGAAGGACTACTTGCTGGTAAACTCAAGGTAATACTAAAGCTGCAAGGGCGTGGGGCTTGCAAATTCACCTCACCCATTTGCAGGAGATTTTATTGCATAGTAGTCGACCTTGCTGGGAAGTATGGTTGTTTGAAACCTTTATGTGACATTTATTGCAAAGAAACTGCAGTACATGGTCAAAATTAAAGTGTCACTGTATGTGGCTGGCCTCTAGGTGGCAGCATTGCTAAACTCATGTTTTAATGGGATATAGGGTTGCTTGATATAGAATAATAATGGTGGTGGATATACTGCACATCACAAAGTAATGTGCTACTTTGCTCACAAATGGTAACACGACTTGAAAAAACCTGTCCCTCTTCTAATCTCAGTCTGTATTCAGGCACATGCCACCTTCCTGGTAGATTTTAATCCATATCCTCTATCTATGCTATGGTATCTGTACCTTCCGTGTTGTATACAATATTTCTCTTGTACCCATTCCTGAGCATGTGTGCATTCTGTGAGGCTGCTAATCTAAATTGTGTTATAATGCTGAGGTGTGTGTACCCTTTTTCATACAGCTGCTGATCTGTGCTCTGCATCTATACCACAGCCTGTATAACTTCCTCAAATATTGTTAAAATGTGCCCTATACCTGTGCTACAACACCTGCACCCTCTTCATGGACTGCTAATGTTGCCCTCAAAATGCTACAGATGAAGGGGTCATAAACCTTCAAGAGAGCCCCCATGCTTCTTTTGAGCCCTGCCAGGATAGGATATCAGGGATTGGGTTGTGATTATGATGGGAAGTGGGGGTGACTGAATCCCTTAATTTCTTTGGTTCAGGTGGGGTCTGTGCCTTAGCCCTCAAAATCCCTTAAAAGTAGGCCCGATTTTACAATATAAATTTAATAATGGAATCAGAATGTTAATAGAAACGATAGTTTGACCCTTTTCTGTTTCTGGAAAAAGAATTATAATATTCTTAATAAAGGAGCCGGATACATGTGATTGTGGAGTGAAATTCGGAATAAAGGAAGCAAACGTGCTTATAAATGATACAGCTTGAAAAAGATAAAGCACTTACTAAATATTTTTTTATGTATGGATTGTGTCCTCCCACGTATTCCCCATTTTTTGATATCTCCAATATCCAGCTTCAGCTGCTTCGAAAATAAATTAGGCAGAGGGCGCTGCGCGTCGATGCAGTCAACTTGATGTCCCTCAAGGGCCTCCGTCTCGAGTATGATGTCATCGAAGGCATATATAACATGCATAGCGCCCGCTGGTTTCAGTAAATTTTTTTGAGTAAGCCTTTGCTTCGTGAACTAAGGCACGCTTCAGATATTCAGGGGAAATTGACGGTCGGTAGACTCCCCCAAAAAATCCCCTTCGACTACCCTGTCGAAAAAACATTCCTCTGATGAAGTGAGAGGCAACTCTCCTTGATAGAAGAAGATTAAAAGGTCCAGGTCGCAGAGTGGCTCCCACCAGTCGTCGTTGAAGAAATCAAAGAAAAGGCACCACCAGTCGCATCCTTTGGCATCCTCGTCCGACTCCTCTCCAGAGAGGACCATATCTTGCCCCACTAAGGCCTCTACTCCGGCTGAATGGGAATCATTCAGGCAGGGCATGCTTAAAATGTTCATGTGCCAGAAACCCTCAAAGCAAGTAGGCCATGCTCCTACTGCACTTTCTGAAGCCAGTAAGGAAAGGGCTTGAGCCAAATCGCACGTGCACGGGACGAAGAGCATATTCCTATCAGGAGCCGTCGAGGCATTGACACAATGAAAAATCAGCGAGGAATTCTTCGAGCCATCGAAGTCCGTCACGGACAAAGTCCAAGGACATGTCATTGTCGAAGTTGTCGCAATCAACGCCACCGGTGCCAACGACGTCCTGGACGTCTTAATTGAAGACATCAATGACTCCATGGGCATCTGTCTCAAAAACGTCGAAGCCATCAACGCCTTTACCAGAAATCCAGAAGCCCTTCACTCCTTTATCTAGGAAGGAGTTCTTTAAGACACTCACTTCCATTTTGAGGACAATAAGACATCTGATGATAATGATGCATACTTTGGATTGCAATATGACACTCCAAATGTCCCTGATAGCTTCATATTTGAAGAATCTAGGTTACAGGGCCTGCATGAAAATTTACAGACGGCCAGTGCAGTGGACACTTCACCAGAGTTGTAGTTTGGAAGGCCAGAATCAGATGAGCACGCAGATGCCTCTTACAGGCAAAAAATGACCAAGGTAGTTGATTATCTGGGATGGAGCAGGCCTGCCCTCCCATTTTAACAGGATGACCTTACGGATATCCTGGTCAAAGGTCCTCAAAGGGATCCTCTCCTACCCTTTCATATCGCTCTACAGAAGAGAGTAGGTGCTAATTGGGAAGCACCAGAATCAAGTAAGGTAGTAAATAAGAATTTAACAAAGAAATACCGACTGTCAAGTAGTAACCCCAGCTACTTGTTGAAACATCCTATACCAGAAAGTCTGGTGGTGCAGGCAGCTACTGCTACATCCAAGCGGGCGGCTTATCTGACCATCCCACCAGATTGGGATGATAAACTGTATTTCCATGGCGGCTGAGCATATTCCCGAAGGGGAGGAAAGAGATGGTTTCTTGGCCATTGTAAAGGATGGCAAAGAGGCCATGCTTGAGTCTCTCCAGTGGGGTTTGGATTCTGCTGACACCATCAGCAGAGCCATGGCGGCAAGCACCGTGATAAGCAGGTTTTGCGGTTAAGGAAGTATAAATTTGCACCAGAAGTGCAGTCTAGGCTCCTTAATATGCCTTTTGACGGGTCTCACCTTTTTGGCAACAAGGCAGATGAAAGCCTTGAGAAGCAGCAGACACCAAAGGCGGCAGCCAAGTCTCTAGTTGCCACTATAAGGCAGCCTCAGCCTTTTCACTCCAGTGTGACGTCTTGCAGGGGTAGATCCTTTCGCTACTACTCCTCAGTTGGAAGAGCGAGAGGAATGGCTGGTCAAGGAGGCCAAAGAAGATTCCCTTGTGGTGGATGAGGGAGAGGTGCAAAGCCTGCCCAAGCAGCAGCATCTTTACCAACAGCCACTGCTTCAGCCGCCTCAAAACCTCTCTTGAGGTCTTGACTCACGACACCCCAGTGGAAGACAGACTGTTTCAGCATCTGAAAGAATGGCAGGGTATTACTTCAGATGCTTGGGCACTACAAACCATAGCCCAAGTTTACTGCCTCGCCTTCATTCAGAGACCTCAGAACCATCCACCGGCGGGCCACTCTTTGAAGGTTCCAAGCAGGAAATGTTGACCCTGCTAGAGAAAGGTGCTATAAAGTCAGTATCTGTAACGGAGAGGAACAAAGGATGGTATTCTCCATATTTCCTTATCCCCAAGATGGACGGAGGACTGAGACCCATCTTGGACTTGAGATACTTAAGAAGTTCCTCAGGAAGGACAAGTTCAAGATGGTCACACTTTCTAAGATCCTTCAGGCCATCCAGCTCCAGGATTGGATGGTGTCATTAGACATTCAGGATGCTTATTTTCATGTGCCAATCCATTACAAGCACAGAAAGTACCTGAGGTTCGCTCTTTGCGGTTCTCATTATCAGTTTCGAGTTCTGCCGCTATGGCAGACCACCGCCTGGAGGTTTTCACCTTCCAGGAAGGGGTGAACTTGCTTTGAATTTGGGGTTACCAAAAGTACTTACCTGCTTCCGAATATTTGTGAGATTTCTTGTTTTATTCTAATAACCTTTTTCTTTGACATACTCCTAAGTAAACTCAGAGTGTGTATTTTGGAGTGTATTTGTGTGTTACTATTATATTGCCCCTTCTGAAGAAGGCTTACTCAAACTGACTGCTAGATAAATTAATAATTGTTTAATTGAGAAACCATGTGTTTAAGAGTTTATTTGAATACTTGTCACTGTGAATCTTTGTGTAACACCCCTACTGCTAGCATTTACCCTTCTGGCTGCTCAACACGCTACCAACCTGTGTAGTACAGACTTATACCAAAGGTTGGGTTCCTATTGCCAAGAGGTCAGGGTTGTTGTAGTGCACACAGAGGGTACTGCATACAATCTTGCCTAACAAAAGGATACTGTAGAGGCTACAGCTTTGTTCACCTGTGTCTAGTATGTTCCCATAAATGCAACAGTGACTTGCTTACCGTCATCTTCTTCTGTGGCATTAGGGCTCGGTACAAATACAGGCTCTGCAGGCCAGCAGTGCTCCTCTGCCCATCGCAACATTTTCTTTGTAAGAAGGTCAAACTTCACGATCTAGAAAATCAAAAGATTCACGAAATATCAATACACCTATTTTGTATATAAATCGCTGGTTGCTTTGCAACCTGCAACAGTATGCTAACGCTCTGAAGAGGATTGTGTGGTGGCATTAACATTAAATAAAACCATATGAGGTTAAAAAACAGAAAAACAACCCAGAAACTGAGACTGGAAACCCAAACAAGATATTGTAGGACTGGCCTGATCGCTGAGTGGATCTTGTGACAAGCCTAGGCCTGCCAGGCTCGAGAAGTCAGTCACTTGTCAGCAAGACCTATGAAATGGCAGTAGTGTCAAGCAGGCTATTAACTTTTGGGATGAGCTCTGATTTGTAGGTGCCGGGGAGGTGACATCTGCATATATGCACCACTACAACACAACACACATTACAGGTGGAGTAGATGGAAGAGTTAGGGTGGTGGAGACCTGGATGCAGCAGGAGGGTGGTCATGCCAGAAGAAAGAAAAGTAGAAGGTGGGACACTGGGATTTTCTGGTTAGGGCCCAGTTAGCTGTGGCAAGGGGTTATTACTAGAAGGCATGGAGGATTCGGGGTGCCACTGTGGAAGAATGAAAACACAGCAAAATCACATACCAAGGTGCCTGGAGAAATACTGGTATTTCTGCTTCCGTCCACTACAGAACATTAGATGCCAGAGTAATTCGACCAGTGAGAAAGGAGAGAGGCTCTAATTTCGTTCTTACACATGCAAACTCCTTGAGTACATTCCTCAAAGGGCAGCTATTGTTCACAGGAAGCTGATTCGTCAATTAAACCCGTATACCGTACAGGTGCAGAGTTCCAACTGAAAAGGTTCCCCTCAAACAGTTTTCTGATGCAAAGAACCACCTCAGTGCTTCTTACCTCCTGCTCCTTGAGAAAGTTCCCTTCAAACTATTTGCCAGTTTTGTGTGGTGGGGCAGGCAGGGGATACTAGGTGAGGGCTTGCACTTCAAAGTGCTGTGATGAAGAGTCATCACTAAACACCAGCCTAAACATGTCACCCGTATTGCCAAGAGGCTGTAAAGAAGCAGTACAGAAGCGGTAAGGACGCTATTCCTGTTATATGGGACACCATTTGGGGAAATCTGTAATCCACATTGCCAAGAGTCAAGAGACTTTAAAAAAGACACCGGCATTGTTCAGCCTCCCTTACAAGGGATACTGGTGTGGAGAATCCTGGAACAAATATTGCCACTAAGATCAATTGTAGTTGTAGGAGTTATCTTCCTGGCGGGCAAGTACACTAGGAAAGGGATCATAGTAGTTAGTCATGGCAGGCGAGTATACCAGGAAAGAAGATGTTTTGAAGATGTGTGTTTTGGTAAAAAGGTGTGGTGTGTGATTATCATTTTGACAAACTGTTAACTCACCAGAGGTAGTTGCTGTGATATCCTGACAAAAGTATATAATTTGAAGAACAAGTGTGATATGCTAATAATTGTTTTACATCCTGAAGAGAACAATTGCCTTTGGTTTATGAACAAGTGTCTGTGGAAGAGATATTCACTTTACCAAGTGGAAAGATGTAGTGGAGGGCAAATACATTTTTGTTGAACCAAACAGAACTTTGGTGAATCAGAACTTTTTCAAGGGTATTCCTGAATTGATCCAGGGTAGTGAGCCCAACGCTGGTCAGAGGGAGTACTTTCTAAAACATATAAGTTTGAACTTTTATATTATTTTGTTGAATTGAAAACAGCCAAATATTGGTCAGCGATCTGTTGGACTCTAGGTCATCTTTCTTTAGTTTTAGTTTGCCAGGTAGGGACATCCTTGTTAGGATAGGGAAAGATACACGTTTATCTCACCCCTTTCATTTAATAAATGGCAAACATTGAGAAAACTACCTCTGTGCCTGTCTCGCATTTCTGACCCCTCACAGAACCCGAATGAAGGTTACTTCACATTTCACCTCACCAAGGAGATCAAGAGCTAGTTCCTGGTCAACACTCTTATAGTCTTAGCCCCAGCCACAGGGCCTGGATAATGGGCACTGCGCGCTAGCTCCATAATGCGCCCGGATGCCCTCGGGCCTGGTACGCTTTACAAATAAAATAAATACAAATACAAATAATGGTCCATGAAATTACACTAATGGGCTATACTGCTCCAGATCCATTACCGATAGGCAATCTCATCAGAGAGTGACGATGCCATGATGGGAGGGGTGGAATTTTCTGATGTTTCTCTATTCTTTCTGAACATACTTGAGATTTTCAACTGCCTTATCATTTGTATTAGTTCATTCTGACCCATACAGTACACCCTAATGAAATTTGAAATGTTAATTGTACCCTCCAAAATGGCTCAAAAGGTTATTATGTGGCAATTATAGTCTGCCATTTGATTTTCTTTGTCTTACTCACCTGGCACAACAGCATGCACTTCCAGGACTCCTAATGTAGAAGGGTCTCAGTCCTTGTATCTCACATCTAAAGCCACAGCTCTTTCATTTCTCGTTTCACTATGTTTAGATCTTTTATAAACCATCTGCCTTTTTGAGGTCCTCAGAACCGACTCCACCACAATTGTCACAACTAACAGTGGACATCTCACAGAAACCAAGATTTGAATAAGCATGAATTGTGAACATCCTTATTGTACACTAGAGCAACTTAGCGTACAATTGTGCCAGTGTGAAAAGCTTGTGCTTCTCTACATTACAACACACTTCTTTTCTCTCAATAATGCAACATTAAACATGTTGTCGAACAACTACATCTTAAATCTTTTTGTTTATGCATTACGTGGTTCCAAACCTGGGTGTCGACGTTTACATGCAGTAGCACCATGCAAAGTACCATGCCAACTGAAATCCCTGTAAGCAACATTACGGAAGTGACATCACAAGTGTGTGTCTGTGTTAAGGCCTCATTTCCATAATCTCACTCTATGTTCCCCCTCCCAGAATTACTTTTCACAAGTCTCAGCTCTCATTTTTCACCTTTACTTAAAGTGAAAATACTCAAAACTCTAATGCAGAGGTCTGTGGGCAAAGCATTTCACCCTACGTAGGCTACTTATTAATTTAAAATGTTGTTTAGCGCTGGCCCTACCGACAGGATCTCAGAGCACCTTATTTGGTTCAAATATTGAAAAGGTGGGAGTTGAAAAAAGAATTTACAAAATGTTTTCAGGAAAAGATAGGAAGATTAGGATAGACAGGTGATAGCAGTGAAGAATGGCAGGGTTCATTGTGGGGAAACAGGTATGTTTTTAGCCTCTTTCTGAAAGTGGTGAAAAAAGATGCAGTGCATTTGTGGAGAGGTAGGGTGTTCTATTTCCTGGGTGCCCAGTGGGTAAATGCTTGTTTTTGTGTGCATGTGACTTTTGCAGAGTTGAATGTGTAGAAGGTGTTGCACGGCTTGTCTGGTGTTTGTGTGGGTGATGGGTTTGATTTTGTCATGAAGGTAAGATGGGGTTTTGAGGTGGATGGCTTTGAATACAATGCAGAGTCATTTGAAGGCAATTCTCTTGGGGATGGGGAGCCAGTGGAGCGGGGCAAGAGCTGGGGTGATGTCTGCGTTTTTGGGCAGTTGGAGGATGAGCCTGGCTGCTGGATTTGGATGGCTTGCGGGGGGCAAGGGTGTTATTTGGGAGTTAGGAGAGGAGAGCATTTTCATAGTTCAGCTTAGAAAGAACCAGTGCTATGACTGCGTGCAGAAGTCATCAGGAGGAAGGATATGTCTGATTTTGCATAGAAGGTGTCATTTTAGATTGCATGTTTTGATGACAGAGGTTATGTGATGTGTGAAGGAAAGGTGGGGATCCATGGTGAATCAAGAAATTTAACTGGTGTGGAGTGGGATATGTGTGGGTTGTCACTGACAAGTCCTTGGGTCATGGGTGTGGTCAGGTTTGTGCCTTAGGGGGCAGATGAGGAGGTATTCTGTTTTTGCAGGGTTGAGTTTGAGGAAGTAGGTGGCCATCCAGTTGGTAATGGTGGCGACACAGGGCTTAAGGGTGTGGATTTGTGAAGGGGATGACATTTTGATGTATATTAGTGTGCCATCTGCGTATTGGTGAAATTGTACGTTGTGTTTGCTAAGGGTTTGTCCAGGGGACATTCAACATATAGGTTGAAGAGGTGTGGAGATAGGGAGGAGCCTTGCAGGATTCCATACTTGTATAGAGTGGGGTCTGATCGATAAGGGGACACAGAGACAACATGTGTCCTGTCAGTGAGAAATAAGGTGAACTAGTCGAGTATGGTGCCAGAGAGGTTCATCCTGTGGGCTAGGATGTCCACTAGAATGGTGTGGTCGATGGAGAGGAGTACGTGTAGAGCTGTGTGTCCTTTATCTGTGGTGGTGTGAAGGTCATTGAGGATGTGTAGAGTAGCAGTCTACTTTGGTGACAGAGATTTTGGTGACAGAGGTTATGTGATGTGTGAAGGAAAGGTGGGGATCCATGGTGAATCAAGGAATTTAACTGGTGTGGAGTGGGATATGTGTGGGTTGTCACTGACAAGTCCTTGGGTCATGGGTGTGGTCAGGTTTGTGCCTTAGGGGGCAGATGAGGAGGTATTCTGTTTTTGCAGGGTTGAGTTTGAGGAAGTAGGTGGCCATCCAGTTGGTAATGGTGGAGACACAGGGCTTAAGGGTGTGGAGTTGTGAAGGGGATGACATTTTGATGTATATTAGTGTGCCATCTGCGTATTGGTGAAATTGTACGTTGTGTTTGCTAAGGGTCTGTCCAGGGGACATTCAACATATAGGTTGAAGAGGTGTCGAGATAGGGAGGAGCCTTGCAGGATTCCATACTTGTATAGCGTGGGGTCTGATCAATAAGGGGACACAGAGACAACATGTGTCCTGTCAGTGAGAAATAAGGTGAACTAGTCGAGTATGGTGGCAGAGAGGTTCATCCTGTGGGCTAGGATGTCCACTAGAATGGTGTGGTCGATGGAGAGGAGTACGTGTAGAGCTGTGTGTCCTTTATCTGTGGTGGTGTGAAGGTCATTGAGGATGTGTAGAGTAGCAGTCACAGTGCTATGTCCATGCACACAGCTAGATTGGAAGGGGTTCAGTAGGTTGTTTTCGGTGATGTGTTGTTGCAGTTGGGTAGCTACAAAGCATTCGATGATTCTGTTGAGGTATGGAAGGATAGTAATCGGGCGGTAATTGGGGATTCTTGCACAGTATTAGTGTTTTTGATTCCCCATAACAAACACAGGACTGCATGAGTTAGAATGCAAAGTGAGGAAACCTAAAAGACAGGATTGATTGAGAAGCATCTCAAATCAATGAGCCAAAGCCAGATGTATGCAATCTCTCTGGGTGATATGTGTGTGAAAGAGCCATCTACTCTTAGTTATTGTTTCACACAGGAATGCAGATTATTGCTATGCTGCATAATGTCAATACAAGCTGCATTCCTACAAAAACAAAAAAGATATTGGGGATATCAAATGGGTGGCTTTAACATGTAATTGAGTCTATTTTTTTTGTAAACTTGTAAGCAGTCAGACTGAGCAAACAACTGTGTACTCGTAGGATGTGAAACCTTGGTTTGAGAGGCCAATTGCCACAACATACTACTAATGACTCAAGCACCAGTAAACCTAACAAAAAAACACACCTTTGGCAAGTCTACATAGAGGTTTGCTGACATTAATTACTTAGTGAAACAGGATTATTTTTAAAACTTATTTGAGGAATTTAATGATTGCTCAGGTTCAGCAGCTGAATTTCTGAGTGCCTAAGACATTTGGATAAACAAACTAACTTCCTTGAATGCCGCCAAAGCTGCTTGAATATTCAAGGAATTACATTTTAAACATAAGCCTGCATGATGTGCCTCTTTAAAAAAGTCAGATTGATGTGGCATTTGGTAGGATCTAGTATTCAACAGAGCGCCAGTTAGAAAGCATCACTCGAGTCCAGTTGTTAATGGCAAGCGGCAGGAAATGCTAAAAGTCCTCCATGATAATGTTAGTGGCATGTTGGAAAAGGAAGCTGGGGGCTGCCTTCAAAGGATCTAATTTTAGATACAGTCTCAGATCAATATATTAGACTGACATATCTATAATCTTACCTACAAGCCTATGCTGCTCAAGCAGAACATCTACAGTTGGGAACACATAACTCTTACGGAATGATTCACTCTAATTTATAGGTTGAATGATCGCTTTAATCCCCTGCTGAAATGATCTTCCGGCGTGTGGGCAAGGATCCAGCATCAGTTGTTTTTTTAGATAAACAGTACGGGACTCATCCCAATACCCTGGCATAATAGTGTATTAATTGCGATTCATCTGTAACGCCCACACATAGACCCTCGAAATGACTATGCGAAAGTGCTATTGGATGTCCTATCTGTGATTTTTGTTAAAATCCTCAAGAGGTAGCAGAGGAAAAACAACTACTACCTTGCCGTCAAATGGGATTCAGACCAGGTCTACCTACAATGGTTAATTCTTTGGCCTTAACACTTTTGACCCAAAAGATGGTAAACAGGAACACTGTCTATTATACACAAGGAAACTGAACGATTGGGGCCTCCTAGAGGGACTTTTTGTGGGTGTTTATTCCGTTATGCAGCAACACTTCAGTAAAAGTCAGTGTAAACCAGAGACGCACCACACAGGAAATTGATGCCAACAGGTAGTTAACACAGGGTTGTGTGTTGTCTCCTACCCTATTTAAACTTTATATCAAGTTCATTTTTTAGGTCTTTGGCAGTGATTGTTTATTTCTACCTAACATGAAATTGACACACATATACATTGGCAAGCATACGCGGATGACCTTATTAAATATGACACAACACATATTGGTCGCAAGCTCTCCATAACCCGGATCAATACATATCAATTAACACATGAATTGCAGATAATTGCAGCAAAAACTAAAATAAGGTTGTTTGGCTGTAAGAAGACTTGTACCTGTTACAATGTGTATATGAATGGATTCCCTTTAGAGGTGGTGTTACACCTCACATGCTCAGTGGTTCATCATGAATGACATTTTTTGGGGGGGAAGTTGACAGGAGGCGGTCACGCGGAACAGTTGATTGAATTATTGCCAAGCTTTCACTTATGGTATGGCGATTCAGTTTACCACCCTTAATTGAAGCATACAAAAGTAACATCGCGTTAACTGTCCTCTTTGGGCTGGAATTATGGGCCTTTGAGATCTAAAATGGTTAAAGCCTTTGGAGGGATGCAATTGGAAAAGTCTCTGGGATTGCCTGCGAGGCTGCCCTGTCCCTTTACAGGACTTCCTGTGGCCTCATTTGTCTTATTATGGTATAATCCACTGATCTAGCTCACAACCACTCACTTTTGTCGCTAACAAGGGAAGAGACTAAGGAAGTTGGGAAGTCAGATCACCTATGGTCAAGGGTATGGCGTATAGTGAGACCATTTACAAATAAAAGAAGACAACATGCAGGATTATAAATGGCACAAATCGGAGATAAAATGGAAATTACTGCTTTGAGACTAGGATAATTTTTTTAATTGTTTAACATGCAGTAGAGCTCAAATTTCCCTCTAAAAAGTTTAAGAAAACCTTTATGAAGTCCATATTCTTGAAACACGTGAAATAATTGGTGGGTGGATGAAAAACTCACGAGAAGAGAGATACCCTGACGGTTTTGTTGGAAGGTATCAATAACTGAGTCACTGCGTTGAATTGAATAATGTGCAATCAGATTTTTTGGCAAATTAAGTCAAAGTCATATGTGACTTGAACACAGAACATTTCTGGAAATACCTGATTTGTAGGAAAGATAAGTCACTGTTGTTAGAGGATATGTCATGTATCAGTGAACTCTTATACTTAGAAGGGAACCCATAACTAAAGTGGGAACTCATGATTTCTAGAACAAACAAACAAGTGTTCCTACTGGAAATATTACATACTGATTAAAAATATTTTCCAAATGTATAATATACAAGGTACATTACCCACTGAACCTTTAAACAATTAATGTTCGACATCTGATAATTCCCAGTTCCAGTATAAAACAAACATTCTTTTTTGAAAAAATAATTTTTGGAATATTGCAAAATGCTATTTACAGAAACATATTCACCAAAAGAACATTATGCATTCTTGAAACAAAAAGTACATAGGGTTGTATTTTATAACTAAGATTAATTCAGTTGCACATGCGTTTGTATGATTGTCTCTGAATTTTTCATAAGCCATATTACAAGTAAATAAAAAACACTCCTTGATGTGTCTTCCTTTAGGCCCTAACATGGTAAATGACCACCCAAATCGAACAAGGGGTTTACGAATAAGGAGTAATTACAGGCCACTCAGTTTAGGACCTGTAATGACAACTCTGAAGTTTTGTCCTGGTGTAACGCATTATGCAATTAAGCCAAATTTTGGAGCAAAACCTATTAATGGCTTCTCAAAGAGCAAGAATGATTGGATTATTGACATATTTAGCGTTCCCATACTGAGAGGATCTCCAGGCGCTGGTCATCAAACTGCTATTGAAGAAGAAGGTATTTTAGTTGGGACCTGAACAGAGTTCAATACTTAAGAAGGTGCAAGTAAGGAGGTTAGTTCCAGGTTTTAGCAGCCTGAACTGCAAATCAATGATCACCTTGAGAGGAACGCTTGAAAGAGATAATCTCAAGGGGCAACTGCCTCAAACTTCTTAGTGGCCAGTGCAGATTGTAATGAGAAAGCCTCCATGAAAGAGCAAACAGAGCTACAGTATTAAAACATTAATAAGCTGGGCAGGCCAGCTTAAATTGAACTATAGCACACGCAATCATCCGAGTAGAGATTCTGAAGGCCACAGAAGAATTCTGAACCCACTGCAGTTCATCTAAATCAGAGTCAGGGAGACCAGCATGGAGTGTGTTAGAATGATCTAAACCTGAGATCACCGCCACCACGCCTACTAAAATAGCTTGATGTTGAAGATCCAGTGGACTCATGATAGTTTTAAGCAGTCGCAATTGTTAAAAGCAGCTATTGGCAAATCCACTGATCTGATGATTCAAAGGCATAGCCGTGTTAAAATAAACCCCAAGATTCTTTACCTTTGGACTCGGGTGCAGCTGTGAGCCAAACAGGAGGGATCATAATATTCTTAAAGGCTTCTAACCCAAACATGAACACCTCCATTTTGTTGCCACTGAGTTGTAAATGGTGCCCTTTAGTCCAGGATTGGATGATCTTCAAACATTGCTTCAGAGGCATGTCTTTCAGCCCCCCCCCAGCACTGTTCTCTTATATCTGCATGTCATTTGCCTAAGACTGAATCATCACTGGATAAGGTTTTAGTCAGTTAAAAAGAGGTGCCAGATATAAGTAGGGGAGTTATCAGGGAGCTTGTCGGATTCCCATAGGTGACATCACGTATGGAGGACCAAAATAAACCCATCTGTACCCTCTGCGTTGTATCTGTGAGAAACTATTGATTCCAATCGTAAGTGTTATAATAAGGGTGTACCACATTAAGGAGAGTATGGGGTAACAAGTCGTGGCTCACTGGATCAAAAGCGGCAGAAAGTTCTAACATCACTAGGAGGACCGTACCGCTCAGATCCACTATCCTTAAGGAGTCATCACGAAAACTCACTAGAGCCGTTTCAGTCCCATAAGCTGACCGAAAGCCTGATTGACAAGGAGGAAGGTAGGCAAACTTGTCTAATTGGATCGGAAACTGATTAACAACAGCTTTTGCAATGACCTTAGATAGTAAAGGCAAGTTAATGATACGTTTGAATGTGGCTGTAGAGTGCGGTCCAATGAGGATTCCCGAGGAGGGGAGATACTATGCTCACCTTAAAGGAATGGTTCGGTCAAAAATGTTTATTGCCCCTACGGGTCGGCCATGTGTTTTTAAGCCTAAGTCGCTCGATTTTAGAAAAATTTCCTATGGACCTTACCCGAGTTTTCGTCCATTAAACACACACGAAAACAGGCACCAGGGAGCTGCCATTTTGTGATAATCCTATCATTTCCCCCATCGCCCTGGCTGACCTGCTTTTGCGGCACTAAATCATATCCCCCGCCCCTGAGCCTGTCATCAGCAGACTCGTACCGCCCATTTCACAACGCCAAAGCACGTCTCGTGTCAACATTCGCTGCACTTCAGCTAATGACGAGTCGCCATGGAAATGGCAGGACCCCTCTTTCCTCAATAAGTATAAACAGACCGTTTCACAACACACAGCAGCAGATTTTCGATTCCATTCCTCTCTCTGTGCTACTTTGAGTATTCTGTGACTCGTTTCTGTGCTCTGGTCAGCTACATTCATTGCTTGTAGCCCGTGTGGACAGATACCAGTACCACCGCTATCAATTATTTTAGTTTGTGCAACACACAATGGATACAATAATGCCCTACATGTACGAGCCTGAGTATACCGAGGAGGAACTACTGGAAAGGGAAACACGCGAAAACGATGGGGCTTCGGACAGCAGTTGGCAGGACGAATCAATGGATGAAGACACTGGACCTAGTCGCAGGGACGGTGTTTCCACCTGGTGCACATGCAATCGGTGCGAGCTAATGCCGACCAAGGAGCAGAAATGCTGCTGCTGTGAAAACTCGGGATGCGTGGCCTACATTTCGGAAGGCGAGCCACGACCGCAATGCATCACCGAGCTGGCAGACTTCAGGGCAGCTTGCCTCACACGGTCCGTGTTGAGGATAATGATGGTGCTTATGCACGAACTTCGCGCAACTGTTCGTCCTCGTAATCTGAGTAACGAGTAAGTATACTCTGCTTGTCATGCCACTCCCATTTCATGGTCTTCTACTATATCCAAAATTACATCTACATATCATTGTAACGCATGAAAGTCTTTCAATAGTGTGCAGTGTCTAGATAGCATTTGTCCGAGCAGAATGCCATTAGTTACAAGAATTGTCATTGACAACAAACGTTTATTAAACTTATCTTGGTCATTTAAAAACAGTTTGTTTCATTCCTTTTCACAGGTGGTACAGGCTGGTGGCCTATCGTTCCTTTACATGGTGGCTTCACGGGAGGCTTGGACACCGCGTTCGAAGAGTGATACCCGCCTGTGCCTTTCGTGCCATAAGAGAAACGTTCCCGAGTGACAGCGGTCAGTACAGGTGATTTTCTCTCGCTGTGCTGCAACCTGAACTGTTCAATGTGTAAACTTTTGTATTTTTGTGTCATCAAAATAAGCTACAAAATAAAACACCACATATATTTTAACAACGGTTGTTTCGATTTTTTAAATCAATCAAGTGTGTCTCCATTCAAGAATGGACGTCAGACACCTGATCTCGGAATGGGTGAAGTTCAGGTCGCTGTGAAGCGGGGTGGTCACTATCTAAGCTAACATAACATATTATCAATAATGCATGCACTAAAAAACACTTGTTCAAAGTCTTTCAGTCGGTTATGTCTCTATAAAAGTCACACATATATCAATACTATCAATGAACATTGGATTATACAGGCCTTAGGTCAAGGGTCTTGACCACTATAATACAGTGTTTGAAGTGTGGGTCTGTGCTCACAAGAATCTCCGATATGTTGCATTTGTTATTGCTAGGCAACGATATACTGCAGTAGGGGTCTAATGTTAGTTGGGGATCTGCTAGGTGGCCATCATGGCGTGGTCAGTGGTCTGGCACATGAAGAGAATACCTTGCAGGGACAAAGGGTCAGAATGGCAGTAACTTTCCACTGGCGAGGGTGCGTGGGCAAGGACACGTTTGTGGAGATGAACGAGCCATGTGCATGGTTCAGGCCGGTTCACATGCAGGACTGTGATCTCAGAGAGTGATGCGTTACATTTATTAGCTGTTGCAAATACCTCTGGAGTTTTCCAGTCAGAGTGGGAACGAGGCTGTGGGCCATGTGCTCTGCGCGCTGTACTATCACAGTGAGGCCTGGTCACCAAAATGGAGTGGAAAGGGGGTACAAAAATGGATGCCCCGTGTCCTGCTCAATGTTCCCATCTACGCGAATGTCATGCAAAGTTAACATCACATAAGGGCAAGGGACGGGCGCAAACGGCCAAGGTGCCAAACAGCATGTACACTTCAAAAGGTATCCCACGGCCAGGGGCCATCGCTCACATGGCCTCCTCAGACCCCGTGTCTCCAGGCAGGCCTCCCTTGAGGCAGGCCGCCCCCCAGCTATAAACATAATACCACGACATACACACGTCATTCATTCACAAACACACCCCTGTTTCTAATACTTTATAAACCACTTGATATGTCTCATGAGAACATCTTTGTGCTTTGAAAGTCAACTCCTGAACCTTCTACCTGAGAAGCACTGAGATCTATGCTAATCTGCTCGTCGCCGTGCTATCTGTGACCGCTTCAAGCAAACTCGTCAGTGTGCTACCTGTGGCCATCTACCTGTTCTCCTGCAACATACTGCTCGGCCTGCTGAATCCAACTGTTTGTTGGTCAAGGTAAGGCCATGTATCCTAGTCATATTTCGGTCATTTTTACATTTCAATTTATTTGCTATTACAGTACCCAATATAGCTATGGTCATTGGTCTCATTGCTTTTGACTTGAGTTTCAATTGTTATGCTATCAATAGATCTATTTATTTTCATCTGTGTCAATTGTCATCGAATTGCATCCTTCGGGGGTCCAGTCTATAATGTAAGCATGGTTCCATCCAAGGGACGAGTCACATGTTCAGAGATTAGTCACATAATTTAAAAAATTTCTGTAACTTATGCAAATACTAAGCCGCACATGATGAACTGATATAGTTCCGGCGACCAAAAGAAACCTTGCATTGAGCATGGTATGGTTCATTTACTTTTTAATGACATTTTTATTCATCAAGGTTTTATAATAATCTTGATATTCACTTTTCAGAATTTTCAACAATGCCTGCCTGTTCGATTAGCGGTTGCCCTTCGAAGACCCATGCTAAATCTGAAGGCACTACAATGCATGTGTTCCCGAAAACTGTTGATCGAATAAGAGAATGGGTCAGACATTGCGGATATCCACTGGATGAGCTGGAAAGTAGAGTCCAACAAGTCTTTGAAGACAAGAGGGGTGATCGATACCGCATCTGCAGCTGGCACTTTCCCTCAAACATGTACACCACATCTTAGGTAACAAAGAAGAATAAACGGCGATCGACACGAGAATTGCTCGCAAACGCTATTCCCACTCTATTCGTCCACAATCTGCCACTGGTGAGTCAAGTGTCCGTTTTTAGCTTTAGACCTTGCGGTAGTGTGTAGGTAGCCGAATGGATTCATTGATATTTTAGGTGTTGTTTCCAATTTGTAATACTTTCGACATTGATATGAGTGTATACCTTTTTGAATAATGACATTTATCAATATATTATTTTTAAATTTCATAACCCACAAACGAAATCTATATATGGGTACAGGGAACTGTGCTATATTGCGCATTACTCAAGTATTCTGTCTCCTTAAATGGCAATTTTAAATATTGGCATTTCATTATCAAACAATAATTTACCTTTACAACTTCTTGACTATCCCTTGAATCTGAAGCAAGAACCTTCTACTTCCGTCACGTGCTCGCAGTTATCAACCACTTCTAGCGCGTATCAGGTAATCATACTTGGCTATTCTGCTACAGACTTGTTTTATGCATGTCAAGTAATAATTTGTATGCATCGTGTGATTATTTTACCAATTGTTTGGTTAGTGCTTTCCAATTGATATACACCTTAGTTGTCGTCCCCTGGTGTTTGTTTTCAGTTATAGTTAGTGTTATCCATACTAATGCAAGTACTGTCTTTCAGGGAGATGCTGAAGCGTCCACCACATTGACAACAGCCCTAGATGTTCTTCAGCAGCCCGAGGTATGGATACTGACAGCTCAACTGACCGTGATCATCAGGACTGGAACACTTGTCGTTTGATTGTTCTACACCATGTTTCATTTGTGGTTAGCCGTTTGGTTAGCCGTCGACCCCAAGCGTGTGTTGTGTTTTCAATATTGTAATCCTTACTAGTGCAAATACTATGTTTCAGGCAGTTGTTGAATCGTCAACCCACGCACTTGATGCGGAACCTGACATTCAAGTAATTCCGGTGGAAGCGGGACCATGCGGATACGAATCGGCGCAACAGCTTTCGGAAGTGCGCACCACATTGGCAACAGCCCTAGATATTCTTCAGCACCATGAGGTATGGATACTGACAGCTCCATCGAGCGTGATCATATAAAGTGATTCCATTTGCTATACTTTCTTCCCTATTAACGCAAGTACTGTGTTTCAGGGAGATGATGGAGCTTCCACTACAATCACAAGATCCCATTTAGATGATGCAGATGTAAAGAAATCGGAGAAATAAGTCGATTAAATCTGATCATTTTTAAATATTCCTTGATTCTTTCAGACAATGCAACATTTGTGGTTATCTCTTTATATGTACCTGTGCCGTCGACCCCAAGTGTGTGTTATGTTTACGATATTGAAAACCATACTAACGCAAGTACTGTGTTTCAGGGAGTTGCTGATGCCTCCTCTTCAATACAATCATTCCTGGCAGTCCATGCAGAGCCAGAGGTATGGATACTGACAGCTCCATTGAACTAGGTCATCAGAGCTCGAATACTTGTCATTTGATTGTTCCACACAATGTTTAAATCGTGTTTGGCTATTGAGATGTACATGTGTGTTCGTCCTCATGTGCGTTTTATGTTAACAATAGTTTGATACACAGTAATGAAAATACTATGTTTCAGGGAGTCGATGGAGCCTCATTCCGTGCTGTCTATGCGGATACAGAAAATATAGTCGTTGTAGCGCAAGAGGAAGGGGAGACATGCGGATACGTATCGGAGCAACAGCGTGCAGATGTTGAAGGTCGAGTCAAAAAAGTTGCAAAGAAAAGAAACAAAAATAAGGTTAGTTACAAACAGTTCATAACTTTAGAAATATTTTTGTGCTGGGGACTATTTTATGTTTTTTTAAAGTCAATTGTACTATACTTTATCTTGTGTTTAAACTGAACATCCCTTTTCCAATCTGTCCTCTAGTTACCCATGGGTCTACGAACTATACATACACAGACAGTGAAGCGAATGAGAGATGTTGCTTGCCAGACCATTTACACTATGGAGGCTATGGAGGAACTATTAATTCAGACGCGGCGTGTTGAGACTCGGGATGCTCATGTCCAATGTACAGAAAATGACATGAATGTGTCCGGAGAATCCAGCAAAGTTGTATTGGACCATTGCTACAGTGCGACCGCACCACCGCAACAACATGATACTGGATGTATTGAAGATAGCTATGAAGTAGTCGCAGATCAATTTACACAATCTACACCCGCCAAAAATTTGCCACCAAAAAATCTGTCGACATTGTTGTGTTCTCCCATCAATGTTGAAGTAGCAGATGTTGAAATGACAGAGAATGAACCAGCAGCAGCATTCACTGACGCATCAGAACTTGATAGCAGCGATATTTCTTTCAAATGTGGTGATATGTCCTCAACATCACAGGCCGAAACAACTTTGACGCAGGATGACAGTCTAATGAAAGAGGACAAATACATAGTATTCGACAGTTGTTTGATGGATATTATAAGTATGCTGAAATGTGGGCATTCCGTCAGAGGGAAAGTATGTGGGAAGCCATTGATTCATTTGACTCGTCAAAAACAAGACAGTAACGTCACAATACATGCCGCCTGTAGATTACATCATACGTTCTCATGGTCTGCACAACTGATGCTGGGGAAACTGCCAGCAGGCAATCTACTGTGTGCAGCTGCATCACTTTTTAGTGGCTCCAGTTTTAGAAAGTTAAAGTCTTTCCGTTTGTGGGACTCCATTTCATTTCAAAAACGCAGTACTACAAATACCAACATGATTATCTGTTTCCGGCCATTAGTGATGCTTGGAAAATTGTTTCTAGCAAGTACATTCGAAGCCAAACGATTCAGGCTAGCTGGCGATGGACAGTGCGACAGCCCTGGATTTTCTGCCAAGTACTGCACCTACCACTTTCAGGACATGGATAGTAAGAAAATTGTGAGTTCGGTGGTCGTGCAGTTAACACAATGTACATCCTCAGTGGCCATGGATAAACTAGGATTTATAAAATCAGTGGAATATCTGCAATCGAGTGGAATGCACATCAACCTCATAGCCACGGACAGACACGTTTCAATTGCCAAGACAATGAGAGAGCAGTTCCCACATATTAAACATCAATTTGACGTATGGCATCTTGCTAAATCAATCAATAAGAAAATCTTGGCTGCAGGGGAATAAAAAGGTTTGGAAAGTATTTCAGAGTGGTCCCAGTCTATCAGCAACCATCTTTGGTGGAGCTCCAAAACTTGTGAAGGGTCAGTGGAAATACTACTTGAAAAATGGCGGTCACTGATGCACCACTGTACCAACGCGCACCGCTGGTCAGAAAACCTACATTTCCAACAATGTGAACATGGCTCTTTATCCCCAGTGGAGGCACGGAAGAAGAAGTGGTTGAATCCATCTTCACCGACATACAAAGCCATTGAGAAGATTGTTTTCGATAAAACTCTATCAAGAGGTTTGAGGGGACTGACAGAATTCTGTCACACCGGAGATTTTTAGGTGTTCCACAATATGTGCCTAAAGTACAGGCCAAAGCGCTTGCATTTCAGCATACAGGGTAGGAGACATAGGACTCTACTTGCCGTCTTGGCCCATAACGAGAATCTCGGCCGTGAACAATCTAGGACTAAGGGTAATGTAAGGATGCCTCGCTACACTAAGGCCTTTTCAAAAAGAAGTAAGCAATGGGTGATCAAACCAGTCTATGAGGAAATGGAGTTTAACTTTGTCAAAAGCCTTATTGTTGCTGTATTAGAGAAGCACAGATATGGAATTTTGAACGTTTCTGTGCAGAGCACTGATCCATTGCCAGCCAACATTGCAACTGTGCCATGTCCACCCAAAGGAGAGCTGGTTGTGAAGTACAAATCCCGGTTTAAATAATTGTAATACGATTGTCTTTTTTTAAATAAATTTTATTGTACAGTGTGCATACAAAGTACGCTAATCCTAACCCCTACCTTCACCATCCTTGGTGCCGAACTACCTGGGTGTCATCTTTGAATTCTCTCTCTATTCACCTCATATTGCTGACCTTGTCTATATGTGTATGTATATATTTTTGTTGATGTAACTAATTTTCGCAATCTATATAAATGCTGGGCACTGTTAACCGAGGGGAGGCTTGCGTATTGCAAATAATACAACAAACAAACAATAAATCTCACTTTCAACTCAACTCCTCGGGTACTTTATACTTTCCCTGACCTTCCCCAAAAAATTAAAAGTCTCAATAGTTATGGTTCTTTGGGGCTTCAAAGCTCGAAGACAACGAGGACAAAATTGGGGCCTTAGAACGCGCCAAGCGAGCCGTTGCAGGTGGGAGAGAAGCCAGTTCGCATTTGCACGTTGAGGCGCACTACATAGATGGATTCGAAACTTCAAGTTCTCACAGATAGCTTTACTACGGGATGTTGCAAAGAAAGAATGTATGCTCATTTCTAGTGAAGGTCAGCGACTTTGATTTTCAGCTCGCGCCCTGAAGAGGCCCACAACTCGCACTGGCAGTATAAGGTTCTATTGTTTTTTGACCTTGAGAGACAGGGACCATGCAGAAAGAACTTCATTTGAAGGTGGGTTGGGGGGTGCAATAACGTTTGAGACGATAAGGCAGAACATTCTTAAACTAGACCGAGTTTCATGTTAGTTCAGTATACGAAAAATCGTTGTCAAGAGCACAGTGGGATTTACGGACTGCATTTGCAGAGACACAATGGAAATTGCAAATATAATGTAAGTAACTCTTTAGACGCTTTCATACCGGAATGAAGAATTAATGAATGGATGCATGAATAAATGAATGAATGAAGAGCTTTGAAAAGGTTTGTGGGATCGTCCTTTTAGCGGGCACATGGGCATGCAGGTCCACATTCCACACGCATGTAGACAAAAAGTTGTTTCTCATTGTGTACCAACCTCGATTTATTTAGTTAGTTTTCGCATTGATTTTAGAGCCGAACATACTCCATTGCACTATCCTTGAAAGCAAATAGTTTCTGCTCGGCCGTAATAAATAAAATGAATAATATTAATAAAGATCGGCTGGCGAGACTAATTATACATTTTATGTTTTCAAAATAGGTACATCCTTCCCTTTTGCCCCTGCCACCAGTTTCAGACACCGGCAGACGGTTTCTTCAGCTGCCAGTTGCAGCTTAATGTAAACAACTGCACCATTCTGATGATCTTATGGGACGATCGCCAAGGGCCCATATGCCCTTACGCGGCACTAGCGGCTAAAAGCAACATATCAACCTTTACGCTGACCTAGTGCCTACTTGATGGAACAGCCTTGCGGTTCAACGTGCGACAAAAGTGCCTCTTTGAACGAAAACCAACACCCTGTGTACCATAAAGGAACAGCGCGTGACTCACAATAAAATTTTAAGGATTTGCGGATAGAGATAAAAGAAAATAAATGACTTTCGGAGTTCATATGGCAATTGCAGAATATTCTATAAACATTTCATATCAAATAAATGTACTTTACCAAATTTACTGTGTTGCTGTTTGATTTTAAAGTACAGTTTCAAATTCCGAATTGTGGCGCGCTGTGTTGTGAGCTGATCTGTGTTGGTTTCCGGGTTCTGTGTGAAGTTGCGTAGAAGACGATTGGGCGCGTTTGCCTACGCAGCACAGTAACGTCACGGAGAGAGGCAGGGAATATGAATGTTTTGATAATGTCAGGCTCAGGGGCGGGGGATATGATTTAGTGCCGCAAAAGCAGGTCAGCCAGGGCGATGGGGGGAAATGATAGGATTATCACAAAATGGCAGCTCCCTGGTGCCTGTTTAATGGACGAAAACTCGGGTAAGGCCCATAGGAAATTTTTCTAAAATCGAGCGACTTAGGCTTAAAAACACATGGCCGACCCATAGGGGCAATAACATTTTTTGACTGAACCATTCCTTTAACGTCAGAAGAAAACACCCCTGCAGTAAAGCTTACGTTAATCAACTGGATAATACACTTAGCAAAAAAGGACAGATGCTGAACCAAAAGCCAATCAGGGATTGGGACCATTTTGGTATTTTTAGGTGTCAAAGGTTTTACCAGATTTTCAATCTCGAACGCATCGACTGCTGTTACAGATAAACGTAGTGTGAAGAAGAAAGAAAAGGAAAATGAGAGGGAAGCACATCTTCTCTGCGCTCTTAGGTCACGTGCAGATTCTGTTTAATTTATTTACATTTTTTCCATGAAGAAAAGGTTAAGTTATTCACACAATATTTAAGAAGAAGTAACAGCAGGAAAGCAATTAGATGGGTTAGTACAGGTGTTAACAAGATTGAAAAGAGTTGTTTTTTTTGCAGCTATCATGGCTTAAAGCCACTGTATAAAAAGCTTTATTTTCTTTTAAGTTTTTTAAGAGAATAGTTAAACTATGGGGAAACATGAGTTTGTTTCCCTACTTGTTTCCTTAAGAAAACTGAATCTAAAAAAAACGAAACTCTATTGTTATATCGCCCAAATAGCTCATTACAGTTAACTGCTTGTGATAACAGACCGCTTTCAGAGAATTCAATAAACAGATTTGGGCATAAAGGATAAGTTTATCTTTTTTTCTTGAACAAACTGAGAGAGAAGAAAGCAAAGAATAAGAAATCAGTTATTTGTCTGATCATGCAAGTGGAATGGCTGTAGCAACCCTAATAGAATCAAGTGCGTACTAATTATCATCTAGCGAAGTTGTGGAGCATGTGTTGGGCCTAAAATAAAAGAGGCAAGGCCATATGTTGACAAAGACTCTCCAAATTCCTTAGCTAAATGGTCTCTGGGGCCATCAACCCATAGATGGAAAGAATCTAAAAACTGTAAAGTAGGGAAATTGAATAGCACAACTAGTAAAATAGTTGAGCAACGTTCTTAGATTATTTTCATTATGCTTGGGAGTATATAGCATATCAGCTATCCAGTTTTTGAGGAATTGCTAAGAGGGAGTGAGACCAACATATATTTTAACCCTTGATGGTTTGAATGGCTAAAGGAACTAGAGAAAAATGATTTAGGAAAACAAATGCTACTCCTCTTGCAAATCCATTTGCTCGGTTCACTGCAAAATGTTATAGTCTGGGTTCTTCGTTGATTCACCTACAAATTTGTATAAGTTAACAGTTTGATTGAGTTAAATTGATTATCAGGATTATTTATATGTAGTTGTTTCTTATAATGGGCATTTCCCATAACCCGTTCCCTCTCCCACCACCCATCTGTCTCCCCCATGCATACACCTTACCTATGTATATATACATTTAAAATACTTAAGATCTTTGGCGGGTGTGGGAAGTGACGGCCATCTTAACTCTGAGGTCTCCCTAGAGATATCCCCCATGATACAATTTTTGATCTCATTGTTGATCACTACTGTGATCTGATGTACGTGGGCAGAGCAGAGCAATGGGGGTAGGGAGGCACTCCGAGTTAACATGGCCTTCATTTCTCACACTGAATTTCAAGGTTTTTGTTAGGCTATCTATTCTCCATCGCCCACTTTTTATGGTCTTCGGCTATGGCCATTGGCCATGGTCTTCAGCCAAGGCCACTGTCCATGTTGCATCAATTATTAAAAGGTAAATACCCACTCTCCATGGCCTACATCCATTGTCCATATCCCCCAGCCTAGTAACTAAATAGATCCCACCGACCATGATCTTTGGCCATGCCCAATGACTAGATTGCAACAATAAGGTGAAAAGTCTGTGGCCCTACGGCTGCAGCCCATAACTCTCTGCCTGTAACATCCAGATCTCATTAGCCATGGCCTGTGGCCATGTCCACTGTCAAAGTTTAAACACTTAGGCAAAAAAGGATATGGGCCATTGCCCGCTTTTATTTCCCCATCCTTTTATTTCCATGGTGGTTTCCCTTGTGAAATCCCAGAGAAACCTACCATTGTGATCCCAAAGCCACCTTGTATTACTGTGGCAGGGTTTGAAATTGAGGGGAGCTGGCAGCTATTTAGCTCCTGCTTGTAACCTAGAAGAGCCTGGTTAGCTTGCATTAGCAGTTACTACGAGCTACTTTTGGCTCCTCAGGGTAGCTGACGCAGAACAACCGCACCTATGTGTATTTAGCTTTGTTTGTTTTTGAGAATCCATACACAAACAACACCACACATCTATATAACATTTATAGCATAAAGGGTCATAAATAATGGACACAATTATAATTTTGCATTGTATGTGGAAGATAGATTTGCAGAACTCTATGTATGTACTAGCTCCTTGTGTCAGGAATGGCACTCTGTCAAGAGTGGCACAGGGTACCCAGGTAGGTGTTGGGTGGCTGTGCTGAAGTAAGGTAGCAGATAAGCACACACAGCAGGAAGTTCAACAAGAATGAAGAGTAGGAAACTGTAGCTGTGAGCCTAAAGGGGCAAAAGATACAAAGGTACAAACAAACTGGATTCCCTCTTGGGGTGTATGCTGAAATGGGAAAGAGTGTTCCACGAACCTTAGGAAACTCCAGCCTTCTGCACAGATTGCTATAACCCACGCTGTATGCTCATGGCTGCGAACAACAGCAGTGGGTGTCTAACACTGAAAACGTGACAAGGGAAGGGAAACTAACAGGCAAGCTCTGTACAAAGGGATTACATAAGACACATGAGAAGACAAGAACAGAAATATCCAGAGAAAAGGAAGTCAATGAGCAATCTAGCAGAAGGAAATGAAGGAAAGGCAGTTAGACTGAAGTAGATAACCTAAGGTGGAGTACAGAGGGCTCAAGGAAGAGAACTAGGGAGCAGCAGTCAGGAAAACAGAAGGGCTGCAAAGTAGGAAGCAGGTCTGCAGTCAAGAGTGGCACTAGGTGCAGGCAAACTGTAGTGGACTGCGGAGGACTGTAGTAGGCTGCAAGGCAGGGAGTCCAGAAGAACAGGACAGAGAGAGATTAGTAGTAGGCGACAGACAGAGAGCCCAAAAGAATAGGGCCGCGAGGTAGGGAGCCCAGAGGAGCAGGGCTGTAGGCAGCTAAGTGTAAAACAGGCTGTAAGGCAGAGGAGTGTAGCAAGCCGCAAGGCAGGGAGCCCAGAGGACAAGGGCTGTAGGCAGCAGGAGACAGGCTGCAAGGAAGGAGCCCAGAGGACAAGGGCTGTAGGCAGCAGAGGGAGCAGGCTGCAAGGAAGGAGCCCCGAGGACAAGGGCCGTAGGCAGCGAAGAGGTGCAGGCTGCAAGGTAGGGAGCCCAGAGGACAAGGGCTTGGAGACAGCAGAGGGTTGCAAGCTGCAAGGTAGGGAGCCCAGAGGACAAGGGCTGTAGGCAGCCGGAGTGAGGCAGGCTGCAGGGTAGGGAGCCCAGAGGGCAAGGACCGTAGGCAGCCGGAGTGAGGCAGGCTGCAGGGCAGGGAGCCCAGAGGACAAGGACTGTAGGCAGCCGGAGTGAGGCAGGGTGCAAGGCAAGGAGCCCAGAAGAGCAGGGCAGCAAGGAGTGAGCCCAGAGGAGCAGGGCCGCTGACTGTAGAGGGCTGCAGAGGACTGTAATAGGCTGCAAGACAGGAAGTCCAGAGGACAAGGGCTGTAGGTAGAAGGCAGCGGAGCGTGATCGGCTGCAAGGCAGGGAGCCCGGAAAGGGCAATGGATCAAAACAGGATAATGCAGCAACAGGAACAGCATACAAAGTAAAGGGTCAAGGCAAACAGGAGCGGGGAGATCTCAAGATGCAAGACACTGTGCTCCTGCAGGCAGCTGCTTATATACAGCCCTGCCCTGTTCTGAGGCAGGCTAATTGACAGCACCTGGAGTAGCACACCTGAAGACAATCTGCCTCCTTCCTCTCTGGTCCTGAGCAGGTGGAAGCAGCACTGGCCACTAGGGCTTCTGGGGATTGTGGTCCCAACAACGATGAATGAGAATAGCCAGGAATTGAGGACTGTAGCCAGGTGCATTATGGGAAATGTAGTTAATTGAATAAAACAAGAAAGAACCAAAGTTGAGCAAATGGAAATAAAAGACCAAGGCGTGAATAGGAGTTGTTCAAAGAGGATTAGGAGGATAAATGAGTACCAAGTGGTCCATGATGGTTGCCAATGCGTGCGCCAGCGGCGCGGGCATGACACCTTGTACCACCATGGTAGCGCTCCTGAACACTGGTTAATGCTGGATACCCAAGAGCTGCTTTTAGCTCCTAATTATCCAATCTTAATTTCGATCCCTGTGTGGTAATCATTCCTACAGGTGTGAATCGTATGTCGACTCCCCAGTTAAAGGGAAAACGCTCAACAGTTGCTGCACTACCACGCTCCATGTGGACCCCTCCTGATCCTTTGCAGGCATCACCATTCACCCTGCTCTGTGGAATTGTCCTTGACCCACTCCTATTATCCCTTTTCACTTGTTGGCTCCTATGAAGCATTTGAGTGCATATATAAAACATTTTATTTGGACAGGGGGCACCCTGTTCTCTGTTGGAATGTTTAACAATTACTGGACGTAGTTACATCAAACTAAAAAAAGGAATATCTGCAACACCTGGTGCCCAACTTTTTTCATATCTTTTGTAAATCCATCCAGTGCTTTACGTGCTATGGGTGTTCAATATAAGCATCTTTTTCTCTACAGGAAAATTAATGGGAGTAGGCCCGAAAACTGTTTTTTTTTTCTTCATAACCTTTGAACCGGTTAACAAACGTTTCCCAAATGTTCAAGTTTGGACGGGCCATGCCAAATTTTTCACTTGGAAAATGTCATACAAATCTATCTAGCGAGTCAAAGGTATTAGCAATAGAATTTTAGGAAAAGACAATGCCACTGGGTCTTATATTAACTATAGGGTGGCGGCCAGCCCTTTAAAATCTATATAGATGGCTCAAATGTTAGCCATTAACTAATTGACAGTTGGCGTGCAGTGTGTATCTGTAGAGATGAGTGGATGAGTGACTATTTATATTTGGCTAGTACCTTGCAACATGACATTTTTAGACCTGTTAACTCGATAAATCTGTTTACTGTCAAAAATATGTAGGTGAAACCACTGAAGACCTATACTCCACAGCGACTAAGCTGGCTATAGTAGGGTTGGAGGAGGTGATAAGCCAAGTCTGTGTTAATCATAACACATCAAAGAGCAAACATGACGCTTTCTGGCATGAACAAAGTTCATTTTTGTCATGCAATTCAGAGCGCCATTCCAGATAACACAGCAGAGATAGGAAGCTGTTATTCGCGAAAAAATATTGACCTTGCACCCATGGGACTTCAAGTGCACCACAATCTCGGAGTAGGACATTTGAAAACACTCTTATCAGTTCTCTGTTTCTATTCTGTCGCACCCTGGAACACTGCCATAACAGCACATATTCTGTATGTAAGATATCGGCGTGCCCAGCTTGAAAATCAGGAGAGCACACAGGAGTTTAATTCTTGCAACTCATTTGCCAAAACAGTGTAGTTCTGGCAGATCAGATAATGAAGCAATGCATGCATTTCTTTATGAGCCAGTATTGGATGTTCTCACAAACAGGCTACAAAATGGAGCATTTACATGCATTTCAGTTTGGGCACTTTCAGCTGGGGCCTTCCTGCCTCACAATCAGCTATCTGCTCTTACAGCCAGGCTACCTCACCCGGAGGGGTTTGTTGCGATTAGCATCCTGGCATGTTATATCTGGATGCTAATATATATTTTTTCAATTTGAGAAATGGCAGGCTTGAAAAAACTACAAGATGGTCGCCATTGATTCGGAAGAAGGGAACTACACAATGGGCCTCATCACGAGCTGGGCGGTAATCCGCCGGTTTTCCCGTTGAGCGGTATTAGCGCTAATGCCAAGCCCCCGGCCGATAGTCCGCCAGATCACGAGTTTGCGTGCACGCGCACAGGGACATGGTGTTAGCGCAAATAGTGCATGACGTAAAAATGGGCCAAGAACCCGCAATTCCAGCACACAG
Source organism: Ambystoma mexicanum (assembly GCF_040938575.1). Classification (NCBI taxonomy): domain Eukaryota; kingdom Metazoa; phylum Chordata; class Amphibia; order Caudata; family Ambystomatidae; genus Ambystoma; species Ambystoma mexicanum. Next base: position 1,458,121,419 of record NC_090921.1, read on the forward strand.
TGCGCTTCCGCCATCACGCGGTAATAGGGCACGCCATAAGCGCGTGCTATTAGCGTGCGGGAAATGCGTCAACCCCGGAGCGGGAAACAAAGCGGCGGCCATTTTGAAACTCACAATCCGTCGGATATCACAGCCCCTGCAAGCCATCCACCCCTAGGAAGAGTGAAATATGTCACAGGAGCGCACTAGGGACAAGTCAGCCGTGGACAGCGTCAGGAAACCCAAATTCAGTGACCAGGAGCTGGCCGTACTTGTGTAGGAGGCAGAGACCCACCATGATGAATTGCAGCAGCGCAAGACAAACGGGCAGCGTCGTGCACAGATCTGGCAGACATCAGCCAGAGGGTGTCTGCAGTGGGCGCGCGTGCCCCGGGATGGGGTGGACTGTCGCAAGCGCCTCAATGACTTCCGTGTCAGAGTACGCGGCATACAGGAGTGCAAGTAGGGGCACTGGAGGAGGGCCACCACCACCCGAGCTCACGCCCTGGGAGGGGAAGATGACTGCGCTAATCGACATAGGCACCATAGAGGGAGTTGGTGGAGCGGAGGCTGGCATTGGTATCCAGCCGGCTGCAAGTGAGTCCCACCCCAAATGCATGCATCTGAAAGGACCACACATGCAGACCATGAGTGAATGAATGTGCATGAAATGTGTGTGAGGCACTGCAGACACCCATAACTGAGCCTTTGAACCACCGAACCGTAGTGCCCACTACACTCCCCTGTACGTGCACTGCATCAATACAAGGGCCAGGGGACAGACATCCATTGCCATGGCACAGATACGTAGAATGTGAGTGTGCATGAATAAACCCCCAGGACGCATGGTGCATCCCCATCACGCATGTGATAATGACACACAAATATTTCCGTGCAGTGTTCCTCCACACTGACACATTCCACCAATCACGACATGGGGATTGAACACAATGCAGGTGCCATGCATAATTGCTACTGCCTACAATCCCACTTGATGCCATGAACTGCATGATACTATTGTAGGCTGCCCTGAACTCAATCCACAGGCTATGTACCCCACAGGCACACAGCGATCGCCACGGGATGACGATGACGGTGAGGATGCCACTTCATCACAGCGCCCGAGGCAGCGCACCTCGACCAGCACCACCACCCCGCAAAGGGGCCGCCCGGAAGCAAACCGACGCCGGACCCATCCCACATCACCACACTGCAGTGCCTACCTCACCCCAACCCATCATGCAGACTCTCATTGCAGAGGGAGTCACCTGTGGGTCAGAGCCCGATGAGGGACAGACACCTCCAGCTGTGCCTCAGGCAGGAATGTTGCATTCCCCCCAGATGCAGCGACACCGAAGGGATGGCCAAACCACAGGGGAGCCGAGGGCCACTCACACAGGGAGAACAAATCCCACGTGTGCATGTGCGTCATGTCCGCACGCCAGAGCCTGATATTGACACACCATGATATGGCACCCCAGAAGACCGGCACTCAGACCACAGCAGCCCCATCCAAGCTGCCAACATATCCCCATGCAGCCCCCCCCAGCAGTGCACAACTGCCAGGCCGGTACCCGCCGCACAGGGGTAACTTTCGTCACGGAAGCAGCTGTGATGGGACTTCTGGACATAATTGAGGCCAAACAGGCAAAAGTGGAGTCCATGGCCAAAGTGCACAGCCGGCACATCAAGGCCATCAGCGGATCCATACGGCATGGCTGCAAGTACATGGCCCGAGACAACGCACGCACCCGGAGAGTGGTGGAGCAATGCACCTCAGCCCTGACAGGTTTCGGCCAAAGGGTACGGGAGTTGTGCGAGGCAGTATCTGCACTAGCTGAGCAGACAAGGGAATCAAACAACCTTCTCCGCCAGCAGCTGCAGGTCACCGGGTCAGTCCCATCAACCTCCACTATACCCACGGAGGGATCCCTTGAGACTTCACCTAGGCGCTGTTCATTGCGCCACCTGAGATCCCACACACCAGAGGGCCCAGGACATGGAAAGCACCCGCGACCATCATAGATGGACATGGCATTGTTGTGGGTGCCCTGAGAACATGCACCTACCTGCACTGTTGTGGGGAGTTAACTGGGGGGAGGGGGTATTGTGTGCTGGGTGTTCACTGGGGGCAGGGGGACTAGTGTGCTGGGTGTTCACTGGTGGAAGGGGTGGATTGTCATTGATTAAATAAATAACGTTCAAAATTCATACAAAGCATGGACAGTCATGATTGTGTTTAAACTCTCTTTAATGTTCAAGTGATATGTGTAAAATGTAGCCATCAGCCGTATCAAAAATAATTCTCAATCAAGACCTGTCTGGCCAACCTCCCCTCCCTCACCCCATTCCTGTGTACACGTGCAACACCTTCTGGCACATCATCATCTTCACTCCCATCCTCAGGTGGCTGCACATGAGCATCGGGGGGGCAGTGGCACATTCCTGCGACAGCAAATGCTGTGCAGCATGGCACATGTAAGTACGATTTTGCCAACTTTTTTCAGGTGCATAGATCAATGCCCCTCCTGTACGGTCTAGGCACCGGAAGCGTGCCTTCAGCAGTCCAAATGCCCTCTCCACGCAGATGCATGTACGTCCATGGGCAATGTTGTATGCCTGCTCAGCTGCAGTGTGTGGATGACGCACAGGGGTCATGAGCCATGTGTACTGGGGTTATCCAGAATCACCTGCAGGGGAGAGAATGCAGGTATGAGGACAAGGTAGGTTCAGTGGGTGCACAAGGCTCAGTCATCAGTGACATTGGCAGCAGGATCAAGTTTGTGTTGTGGAGGTCATGCTATCTCATTGCAATGTTGGCATCCACCCTTTGCCTTCCGGGACATACATGGTGTGAGCTTGCCATGCAGCTGTGTATCTATGAATATGTGAGTTGTTATGTGCATCACACTCATGTATTACATGTGGGCTAGTTATCATATGGTCACTTACATTGTGGTGTGTCCTGTGCTAGGGGCAGCATTGATTCAATGGAGTACTTACTTAACTTGCAATGCCTCTGTTACTAAATGTAACTGTACTCTGTCCCTTGTCACTGGAGGAGGGGACCCTTCTATCTGCTTGCGCATGTGACATGTTGTTAGCCCATGTGTCATTGGCATTCCCTTTGGCTGCTGTTGCGTTTGGTGATTGGCACAATTATGTACAGTTCTCCAGGTATGTGATTGGCCAATCAGGGGTCAGTGTTTCAGGGATGTACATTGTCGTGAATCTAATTAGTTTTGTGTAGTGCTTTTGTGGATGTGCCTACTTTCGTGCAACATTGACATTACTGTCGGGTGGCCAGGGTGGGATGTCTCTGCTGTGTCAGGGTGAGAAGCAATACTGCGACACACACAGGAGGCTTTGTGGTAGTTGGGCTTCCATATGTGACTGTGCTGCCACATGTCATTGCCATTCAGACTGAGTGTGTTCTGGTGTGTTGAACATGTCCAAGGGTTCTTGTGCGAGGTACATTCATGGGAATGTTGCAGTGCTGGTGCTGCCTATGTCTCCTGCTGGCATGCAGGGATTTCACTGTGTATGTCCAGCCCCATCAGATGTCATTTAACAAGCATTACGGACTACATTTGTACTCACCTAGCATCCATGTGTTTTGGCCTCGGTGCCTTTCCATGTACGCTGGCAGGGTACTGTTGCGCAGGACCATGGAGTCGTGGGTGGATCCTCGATAGCGGGCACAGCAGTGGCTGAACGTGAGGTCAGGGCTACATGTCATCTGCACATTCATGGAATGGTAATTTTTCTGGTTTCTGTAGGCTGCCTCAAGTGCCTGGGGCAGTACTAGTGCTACATGTGTGCAGTCCAGGGCTGCTATGACATTCGGAACTTGGGCAATGGCATGGAATTGACCGTTCAGCTGGTTCACCTGTGCCTGTGTGGCTGGCAATGCAATGTGCTCATTCATATGGAGCAGCAGTGCATCCAGCACCTGTCCCAGCATGGCACTGAAGGTGGACTGGGCCATGCCATGCATCATGGCAACAGTGTGTTGGTAGCTGCCAGTCCAGAGGAATTGTAGCACGGGCACAAGCTTCACGAGCGGGGGCACTTCAGTGCTGATAGCTATACGGCTGCCGATGTCAGCCTTGGATTGTGTCCAGCAACTGGGTGATGGTTGCCCTGTCCAGCCTATACTCGGTCACCAACTGGCCATCAGTCAGGGCCCAGGGTGTTGGCCTGAGCCTGGGGATGGCTGGCCGCCTTCCTGGTGCTGATCACCTCCTCCTTCTCCTCATCCCCAACACCCCCTGCGCTCCCAGGGACCTGGCCTGGTTGGCTTGCCTATGTAGCTCCAGGCGCAGCAGGTAGATGTCCACATCAAGGCACCCGGCTCCAAATGGCTGCATGGTGTTTGAAAGTGTGTGTTGGGTATGGGTGGGTCTTTTGTAGGCCTCTAATTTGCATTGGTTTCCCCTGGGCCCTTATTGCTGTCTCCTCTCTGCTCATGCTGGTGTAATGGTGTTGGGAAGGGTGTGTGGTACATGGGTGGGTCCTTTGTAGGCCTCTGATTTGCATTGGTTTCACCTGGGCCCTTATTCCTGTCTCCTCCCTGCTCCTGCTGGTGTAATGGTGTTGGGGAGGGTGTGTTGTGCATGGGTGGGTCCTTTGTAGGCCTCTGATTTGCATTGGTTTCACCTGGGCCCTTATTGCTGTCTCCTCCCTGCTCCTGCTAATGGAATGGTGTTGGGGAGGGTGTGTTGTGCATGGGTGGGTCCTTTGTAGGCCTCTGATTTGCATTGGTTACACCTGGGCCCTTATTGCTGTGTCCTGTGTTCTTTTACCTCCAGCATTTGGCTAGGGGTATTTTCGGCGGATTATCTGCGGCTTTTCTGGCGCTAATAGCGCCTATGCCAGACTTGTGATTGCTCTGTAATAGCGCGAATGGATACTGGCGCTTTTACAGCCGGCGCTTTTACAGCCGGCTTTACTTGCACCGGCTGTAATGGCGCCAGTGGTATTTGTACTCGTGATCTGGCGGACCCTTAAATCCAGCGCAGATAGTGTTACCGCCGAATTTAAGGGTTACCGCCAAACTCGTGATGAGGCCCATAGTCCCTTCTGCCTTCCCATGCAGACATTGCTGCAACAGTGATGCGCTAGCAACACTGAGTGTTTCTGGCACCGGGGAGGCACAATGGAGCAAGGTATGTGGCGTGGGGTGGGCCATGCGGAAATTGGGGTTGGGGAATGGGGGAAGGAAGTGAAAGAGAGCACATGGGCGCCCTTACCTGATTCCCGACGGGGAAGATGGCGGCCTCCCGCTTCCGAGGATGCTCGGAGCGGGGACTTTACTATGAGGTAAACACCCCGTTCTGAGCCTCCTGAATGGCTGGAAAGCCACCCTCTCCTCTCCACCCACACCCCTCAGCTAGGCACTAACAACATTTATTCTGTTGGGAATAGGAGGTCAAGGGTCAACATTATCCATACCAGAAACAGGTGATAATAAAAACAGGGTAAGATAGCAAAGCTCTCACCCTCACCTGTTTCGGCCGTATTTAATAGAAAGAAATAAGACTTCCCAGTCGCAAAAATTACCTTAATCTGGCTCCCTGACTTTTCTTATCACCTTCAGTAACTACTATTAGTCTCCAATGACCCCTTTTGTTACACATGTTCGTTAGGAAGCAAGACCATGTCTTCTTGAATAGTGAGCTTTGATTTTGGCCTTCTCATCACGCCCCTCTCTATCAAAGAGAACACGAGCAGGTCTTGGATCAATTTCCCCCTCATTTGCTTTTGTGGCAACCATTGCTGCCCTGAAAAATCATCATTTTTGTGGGTACGACAGTTCATCCAGGAGATTATCGTCCCACAGAATCAGGAGCCTCCCTCGGGAATGGTATCCCTGTCAATCTCAGATTTGAGCCGGATCTCCTTAAGTTCCGGAAACTCCTCAAGATCCTCCTTTTTTCTTCTTCCTTCCCTCTCCCCCTACCCTTCTACCACCCCTGTCTGCCGCAGTGATTGGCTGCCTGCTTCCCTCTGAGTTCTACAAGGCACCAGACCCCCCCTGTACAGTCTACCCCCCTGCTCGCACTTAGCATGTGGACCCTCACCCGTGCACCACATGCAATCCCGGGCACTTGCTCTCCTGCCCTCCCCTTAGCACTTGCCTAGTCCCTGTGGCTCTCTTCCCCCACCCCCTTTTTCACGTACACTCTCTCCTCTTTACCCTGCACTTCCCTTCCCACCCTAGCACTTCGTGCAGACCGGCACCCCACCTCCTGGCACTTCTTGTTACTGCACTTGCACGATCCAAATGTCACAAGGACTAGTAGGACCATTATTGTTATCATTCTCCCCCCCCCCCCCTTGCCCCCCTTTTTGTCTTGTGGCATCTTGAAACACCATTTCTTGTATAGGTGCTTTACAAATATCCAATAAATAAAATAAAACACATTTTTTTAAAAATCACATACTTAAAGTTCACCTCTAGCCTCAGCACTGCATTCAGCTGTCCCCAAAAGGTTCTGACCCGGCTGCATTCGCATATCAAGTGCTGCAGTTTCTCCCTTCTGTGATTATATCCCCAGCAGGTAACATTGTCCTCAGCCTCCATCAGTACATTCTTTATGTGTTCAGTACTTTTATTGGTCTGCCCCCCCACCCCTGAGTTTAGACAGGACAGCTTTATGCTGCCCCAGACACCCAGCATCATTCATTACCAATCTTAGTCCCTAAAGCCTGTGACTATATGATATGATATGACATTTATAATGTGCCTATACAGAAGTGTTTCAAGGCGCGACGAGGCAAGGGAGGGGAACAGAGGGAACACAGAGACAGCGATCTTACTAGGCCAGGTGACATTGAGATGGTGCAAGTGCAGGGGGGTAGGAGGGGAGAGGTGCAGGGGGGAAAGAAGGAGGGGGCAGTGCAGTACATGAAATAACCGTAAAAAATAAATAAGATAAATAATAAATAAAATAAAGACAATAAATAAAAAGTGTGGCCAGCTGGTAGCAAGTGGAAGGGTAAGGGCCGACATCAGGTATCAAGTACTGGTAGGGGGCTGTAGGGATACAGAAACAGTCCCTCTGTGCAAGGGTTGCCAGGGGGGCAGTGCAGGAGTGCAAATGGCGGGGAGGGGACCTGGGCCCGAGATCAGAGGGTAGCCAGGTAAACCAGTGCAGTTTCAGGTTCAACCAGGAGATCAGCAGGGGAGCAGAGGAGAGAAAGCAAAAGCAAAGAGGAAGGTCTTGAGGTGCTTCCGGAACCGGAGATGGTGCTCCTCAAGTTTCAGAGAGGCAGGGAGGCTATTCTAGAGGGAAGCCCCAGTAGATGAAAGAGATTTACCACCAACTCGTTGCTTGGAGAAGAGGCTGAACCTGAGGGAGTTGGAGGCGGATGAGCGAAGAGCTCGAGAAGGAAGATATTTAGGAAGAGAGAGTTGAAGGTATTCAGGCCCCAGATCCCAGGTGGCCTTATGGACAATGCAGAGGGTTTTGAACTTAATCCTCGCCGCCACTGGGAGCCAGAACAGAGATTTCAGTCCTGGAGAGATACAATCCCTGGGCTTGAGGCCAAGGACAAGTCCTGTTTTGAATTCACTATACTGCTAGCAATTTGCAAAGTCTCCTTCTCAGGACTTTGCAGTAGATCATCCATTGCGAAGGCCTTGTGCTGTTGTTTCCCTGCTGTCCACATCAACTTGTTCTATGAAGCTTCCCTCTCTGTGCTGATCATTGCATCCCCATTGCAGATCACTTCGCTGAACTCTTGAACCTGTCCCTCGACTCTGCTAGCTTTCCCTCTGTTTTCAAACAGCCACGGTTATTCCTCTCCTAACAAAGCAAAAGGCTGACGAGAACCTACTGGCTAACTTTCACCCTGTGTCTCTCCTTCTGCACTACTCTAAAGTGCTTGAAAAGGGTTGTGTTCAACCATCTTACCAATTTGTTAGACATCCACAACCTTCGAGACCCCCTACAAGCACATTTCTGCTACTGTCCCTCCATGGAAACTGTTCTCATGAATGTGTCCTACTTCATCTCCTTTGCTAAGCCCTCCAACTTATTTTATATTCTAATTCTTCTTGATCTGTCTAATGCCTTTGATACTGTCGATCACCCTGCTCTCCTTAATACCGTCTTTCTTCTTGGGATTTGCGATCAAGCCCTTGCCTGGATTGAATCGTACCTTGCACTTTGCCAATTCTCTGTCTCCTGGAGCAATAACACATCTCAACTCACTCCTCTAACTGTTGGTGTTCCACAAGGCTCTGTCTTGGGTCCACTCCTCTTTACGCTCTACACCTGTGCTTTTTGGGGCACTAATCTTCTCCTTTGGGTTCTCGTACCAACTCTTCGCCAATGACACCCAAATCCTCTTCTCTTTTCCTGAGCTCTTCTCTGATCTCCCTATCAAACTTTCAAACTGTCTCTCTGCCCTTAAATAGTAGATGGCTTTGCACTCTGTGATGTTAAACTCTACCAAAACAGAGGTGTTCTTCTTCCCTGCCAGAAGCTCTCTCTCATCTCTTCCTTTGTCTATCTAGTTCCCACCTGACACTCTCACCTACTTGTCTTGAGCTAGAAACATCAGTGTCGTCTATGACCCTTCTCACACCTTCTCTACTTTCATCACCAAAATGGGAACAGCAGCTCACCTCAACCTCCTAAATATTCAGAAAATCAGGCACCGCCCTCCTTTCAACACTGCCAATCATCTCTTAATCACTCTTGTCTTCTCTAAACTGGACTACTGTGCCAGCATCCTCTTTGGTCTCCCCAACTATGGTTTCTGTCCTCTCTACAAGATCATGAACTTCGCTACCAGGACTCTCTTTGAACTCCTCACAACTACTTTCTTGTACCAACACCAGGCTGGATGGCTGACGATGCAAAACAGGGCCAGATTTAAATGTCTCCTCCTGGTTCACACATCTATCCACGGTAAGGTACCACTGTATCTAGCCTCCTTTATCCAACTCTACAAGCCTTCTCGTGATCTGTACTCTGCCTCCTCGACTACCCTTGTGGCTCCTTGCCCTCCCTGTGCTTTCTCTAGCTTCTGCTCCTTCTCTCTTCTTGCTCCACTTGCATGGAATTCTCTTCCCCTGGACATCCGAGAAACAGTCCACACAGATTTGTTCAAAACTAAACTAAACACCTACCTCCTCGCATCCGAGTTAACCTCTTAGCCTACCTCTCATATTCCCGCTAGCTAACATTTTTCTCTCGCCTCTAACCTGCCTCTGTCCCTCACTTCCTCTGCCTCCACTCTAGCACTTCACCCATCATGGTCACATCCCGAGCACAGCTGGCCGTACTGCTTACCTGCACTTTAAAATGTCCAATGTTCATTGTCCTTAATCTATGTATGTCTACTTATATATTGTCCCCGGTGACTGTTCCATTTATTCACCTCGACAACCAGGTCAGAATGTCCCTCAAACTCACCCCATTGAAAGAAGCTCACTGCTTCTCATCAAATCCGATTTCTTATCAATAGTACATTCTTTTGTGATCAAAGGAACAGTGTTCCTCCTGTATATAATAACATAAGTAAATAAATAAATAATGTACAGCTCTGAGGGTAAAGTATTCATCATAGGTGCAGCCCTCCATCACCTTATATGCTCACAATTTCTCAAGCAGTATCCATTTTATTATAACACTAGGTACCACGCTGGCTTAAAGATTGTCTTCTTTTTTACCTTGACCCCTGAATTGAGCCGTATTTAGTACCTCTCAACTACATAAGGATTGCAGCCCATTATTCTTGACATATCTTTCTAACAATGCCACAAAACGTCAGTTGGCGAATTCGATTTTTCTCTGCTGTGTTTCACTGTTATCAACAATGCTTTTGACTGTAACAACCCTGTTTGTTTACCTTACTCTCTCGCCTACCTACCAATTTCCTCTCCCTTAAAAACGAACTCTCCTTGACGAGATAAGTGCGATCCCCTCCCGCAGCCACTGTGTCAGCCTAGTGTGACCGGCTGAACACAAGAGGTTGCAGAAAGGATAGTCCGATAGGTTGGGGAAAAACCGTCCGCTGGAAAAAAAAAACTATCAGAGAAGTTAATTTTCTTTGCTAGCTCTTGAGATGGTCTAGAGAGCGGTGAACATGTATCGGCTCAGAAATCCGAAGGGAGCTAATACAACCAAGAAAAAAATAGGAAGTTAGCCAGAGAGGGAAAAGGTAAGCAGGCGGCAGCAGCAAGCACTATCCAGGTGGAAAAGGAAAGCCAGCAGGAAGAAAATAGCAACAGAGGATGGAAAAGCAGGTAAATAGGCACTAGCATCTGAACCCGGAGAAAGGAACTAACTGGGCTGCAACGCACCTTAGCGTTGCTATGCTGTATGCTTAATACAGCGATCCGCCATATTTGAAAAGACTAGACCGTCGATGGGAGTTACGATCCATGCGTGTTGGTACTGCCAGGTGGAGCCATTTCCATCTCTTCCACAGAGAACGCACAGCGCCATGACACTTAGCCCAGACGCGCCTGACCAAAGCTGATATAGCGCGATCAGACTACAAATCAGACGAGATTTGTAGTTCTGACTCGGAACAAAGGACAAACACTGATTTAAATGGAATTAAAACACAAGAACTTAGTGAAACACAGCACAATGGATTAAAAAGACCCCGAGGAACTTAATACAATTTTAAAACTTATAACTACAATCTATTTTCAACATTAATAAAGAGCAGAATTTCAGTAGATTAAAACAGCTCTAAAGTGATGTGGTGCAATATAAATGAAAGAAAGGATTTCAGTTGATTCCCCTGTCTGCGTCTGAGTTCAGAAAGCTTGGAATGCAATCTATATTAGTAGTTACTTACTACAGTTCAATAAATGTGATTTTCTGCGAAGATGTCAATAACGACCTTTATGCGCTAATAGGTTTTATTAGACCAATAAACTGGGCACAGGCTTTCACTAAAAGGATAATGCTATGTCCAGAGGAGTAAAAGACCTGTCTTTATCTTGTTTTTTTTTTAACCGTTGCAAAGTGTTCATCAAAACAACAGCCAACGTAGACATGAAAGTATCTTACCTGCGTTGGAATCGGCCTCCACTCAACACGTGCTGCAAATATATACCGATAGTTTTTCCCATTATAATCATAGTTTATTCGAGGTAATTCAATTCCTGCACAGGAAGGAAACATGATCCACAAGCATCAGAAACATTAGAGGAGAGTTCTACAATTATATAAATGTGTTTATCAATCATCCTATAGAGGGTGAGATCTATATAAAAGTGTGGTTTTAATCAATTAAGGAAACACCGAAGTGTCTATAATGTTGCACATTGTTTCTCATTCCAGATGTTGATAAATAATGTTTTTTTAAAACATTAATGACCGCAGTGACTAACCTTGTGGAGTCCCTCTTGCCAGGGCTCCCAAAATGACTGCCCCTTTGGGGTGGTAGAGGCACTAACACATACATCTGCCAGGCAGTCTAGAGACAAGCAGGTTGCTCATTGCTGTACCACTCTCCTGTTATTAGGCATGCTGGAATCATTGTCGAGAGAGGATACTATAAATAGGGGTTTCCAGAAAGGTAACAGGTAAAGTGCTCGCCTTTGACATTGGGCAAGCTGCCATTTTGCAATTTAAATTCAGGCAAAGTTCACTCATCCTTCCAAGGCCAATACATAGGTACTAATGATTGTGTAATAATGAAACCTATTATTAGAGTCCTTAGAAATGGGAGGATTATAGCATCAATCACTTAATAAAAAGCTGATTATTATGATATCACTTTAGCGCACTCAGGTCCTCTTGAATTCTGATGTGGTTTAAGTGTCTTTGACAAATGATGATCCATTCGGACAATGAAATCCCACCTTACTTTTTCCCTTTCATTCTTCACTAAAAAGTAGCAGATGGGTTCCAAGTTCCTTCTTTGCTTTTTTTATATTCTCCATATTTTCTATGAGTCCAGACCTTCGAGTACTCTACGGGTGGAGACAGCGTGTCTGATCCTGAGCATTGGGGGACATAGCAAAACTACTATTGTGTATCTTGTTGCCATTAGAAGTGGCGGAGATTAGGTTGCAGCTCGGAAACAACTTCCCCTCAATAGGAAATTACCAACGTAATTTCCTTAAAAAAACACTTAACATTTTTTATAAAAGCAATACTATGAGCTTTCTGAATTTCACACTCAAAATGTCATTTCTTCTCACTTGTAAATGCTATAATTAATCAGCCCTCCATATGATCTCATGGATCACCCATCTCCAAACTTCTATCTAATGCTCCATCACTTATGCCCTTGAGCCTGTCTGCCAGAGACGTATCTGTGGGGTGGGGGCGAAGGGGCGGGCTGAGGCTCGAAAGCCCCAGATCTTTTGGTTGTAGCCCCAGAAAGAAGCACAGGGGCTACAACCTAAAAGCTAGCTAGCCACAAGCCACGACAGTCCCGACATTAGCGTAGCCCCAGATCTCTTCCAGACCTAGCAACACGCCTGCTGCCTGGCTCTCAATCTCCTGGACATGGCTGCTTGTTACCTCTTTTACCTTTACAACTGTCCTCTCCAGCGAACCTGTAGGTCATGCTATGGAACTTTGAGATTGTTGGTTTTGTTGACTTGTTTATTCCTTTGTACAGCACAGGCCGCAAACTAAACTTCATCTAGGCACTACAATTCCCACAGGTGGAGCAGATGGATAAAGCTGACCCAGCAGCATCAGAAATCACAACGATTACACCTAAGCTCGGTATGAAGGCAGGAAATAGGAATGAGGGTGGGAGGCAAGAAGTGGTGGGTGGGGGAGAGAGTTTGGGACCGAAGTGCTAAGAAAAGGTGTGTCTTAACGGCTTCTATAGATTACATGAGAGGCTGAGATTTCCTAAGATCCCATGCAAGCATGTTTGAGTGCCTACTGCCACAAACTGAGAAAAGTATCTTACGTCAGATTTTGCATTTTGATAATGGGACAATGAGCAGACTAGGGTAGACAGAGCTGACTAAACAAGTTCATGAGTAGTGGGAACTATATAATGGAGCAAAGTGGGAGCAGGTGTATGCCGCTGAGCTGGTTGGTCACTTCTCTAATCCCCTGTAAAGGTGCAATAGAGCCTTCCTGAGGCTTACCTGGCTCCTCTTTCATTTCAGCAAATACTGAAAGTAAACTCAAGACAGATCCACCATGTCTATTTTCCTCCCAAAAGCCCTTCCTGAGTGTGTATGCTTCCCTCTGGGGAGTGCCTCCTTTCTTTTCTGTTCGTCCTCTTGTTGGCAAGTTATTTTCACTGGCATACACTCTTCCAGAAAAAACTCTTTTTCTCTGGCTCATTCTTCTGTTCCACTCTGCTTACCGCCACTAAAGCCTGAGGAGCCCTAGCATCTTTCCAAACATGCTGCTGTTTTCTCATTCTGCTTCTTCTACCCCAAACACAGCTTGGGTACCAAATTTTTTCTCCTCGCCAGTGCACTGCATTTTGTTGAAAAAGTCCATAATTGGCACATCCCAATTGCTGCCACTTCGTCGTATTGCTCTTTGCCTCATTTGCAAAGGGCTCCCGATTGCTCCTCACAGCAAATCGCCTGCATACTTGCCACTCTTAGCCAGAGGCTTAGCGAGTTAAAAGGTGTTAGACATCACCCTGAATAGTGATTTTTATATCTCCTCAAAGAGGAATTAAAACATTATGTTGCTTCAATATCCTAAAAAGGAGCACCTTTGACATCAGGAGAATTTACGGAAAATTTAGCCAAGCCTAATCAGCTGTGCTGCATTGTCGAATGCAACCTCCCACTATCCCTCATGTGCTCATTTGCCAAATTTCACACAATGTTTGATGGCTGTGTAGTATGAAATGCGACCCTGGCGCTGACGCAATGAAGGGCGCCGGTACGGGACCAGCCCCCTTCATTGCATCAGGGCCGATTACGAGGTTCCCTTTGCGGCACCTGGATCGGACGCCTGGTAAAACCAGGTGTCCTTTCCGGGTCCCGCGAGGGGAAGAGGGAGGTAACAACGAGGCACACATAGGCCCTCATTATAAGCTGGGCACAAAGGGATACCGGGCACCGGTAATAACACCGGTGCTGGTAATCCCTTTGCGCCCTATTCCGAGGTCCCTTTGCGGGTCCTTCTTTAACGCATGGTTTTAGCAGGCGTTAAGGACGGGACCTGCAAAGGGACTTCAGAGCTAATAACGGTACCGTAATTTACGGTACCATCATTAGCACCCTCCCCATTCCCATTGAGCCCTATGGGGGCTAAAATGGGAATGAGGAGTGGTATTTTCAATGGGGACTTACCGGTCCCGCAAAGGTCGGACTAGACCGGAAGTCCCCATTGAACCAGGGTGGACTCGGTACTGGTAATGGTGCTAGTCATGGCGCTAGTAGCGCCATGACTAGCACCAACCTCGGAATGAGGCCCATAATGTGCCCGTTGTTAACTCCCTCCCCATTCTCATTGAGCCCTATGGGTGCTCAAATGTGAATGGGGAATGGTTCCTGCAAGGAGGACTTAACGGGTCCTCCTATGTCAGACTAACCCGATAAGTCCCCATTGCAGGAACCCGGTAAAGGAGGCCTGTTTGGAGGCAGCCATGGAGCTAATAGCTCCATGGCTACCTCCAAACTCTTAATGAGGCCCATAGGGTTTCTTTAAAATGTAATGTAGATCTTATTATGTGGGGGTAATTCCTGCCAAATAGAGGCTGGTGCAAAGAATGGTACTTTGGCCTAAGGGATGGGGGTCATTCCGAATTGTGCGGTAGCCATGGTGCTATTAGCACCATGGCTGCCTTCCAAACCGGGTCCGGTCTGGTTCAATGGGGATTTACCGGGTCATTCCAACCCTGGAGGACCCGGTAAGTCCCCATTCAACCAACGATTCCCCATTCCCATTGGAGCCCCCACAGGGCTCAATGGGAATGGGCAAGGCACTAATAACAGGCCCGCGAATAGCAGGCCCGTTATTAGCGCCCTGGTCCCTTAACGGGACCCGTAAAGGACATGTGGTCAGACCACACGTTCTTTGAGGCTCCCGCTAAGGGACCTCGGAATTGGGTGGTAAGGGATTACCGGCACCAGTCTCCTTACCGGTGCCCGGTATCCCTTACCGCCCAAGTCGGAATGACCCCCATAGTCTGCGTGCCCTTACACCCTGTGGAGTTAGATGTTTGGGCAGTATAAATGGGTGACTACCAGGGGCACTGAGTACACAGGTGCTCCGGGGCCTGGTTAGCCACAGGGAAAGGCCGATTTTGTGAAAGTCCCTATACTTACAATGGGACTTTTTCTTTCATTGCCATCGGCCCCCTTCAGCCGTAGCTGGGAAAACCAAACATATATGGCCCTGGTGACTACCCATTTGTACAGTGTGACTTATAAGTAGATTGTAGATGTCCCAGGTGCAGGTGGACGTTAGAACAGAAACTTTCATTCAGAGCATTTTATTAATTTGCATTGCTTCATATGGACACCTTCACCTCATTTTGTTCTATGGCCTGCATTATTTTCAGGGGGTTGGAATTTTCCAGTGCTCCAGATTAGCCTCTCAGTCCATCCCCCATATCCTGTTTACCATACTTTTCAGTTTCTGCCAGTTGGAAAATGTGAAATTTGTTTTCTACTCTCCCTATCCCTAGAAAGGAGGAAGGCCAAGGCCTCCTTCCACTCTCAGGAAGGGACAGCCCCGATCTATGAGGATTCCTGGACTTTTTTTGGCTAAAGGCAAACCCACTATCTATTTAGTTTGTGGCAAAAAAGTGATACAAATGTAGCTAATTGGAATTCAGCCAAATGGATGGTCACAAAAGTGGGGGATACAGACAGCCCACCTGTGACTAACTGCATGATATCAGTTAGACACTTTCTGGAACCTGAATGTATATGTATCCTTTTATGAAGTCAGAAAACACTGTGTAATTTCTCTAATTGCTCATTATGCTGTGTCATCTTAATATTAGGAGTGTTATAATGCTGATTATTCAGTTGGCACTGTATGAGTACATTTTTAGGCATAGGTATTTTATTGCTACCCCATAATAGGAAGTGGCACTGTCCTGATGACCCGCCACCACCACATCCACTTGATCTGTCCCTTTGGTTATTTTAATCAAGTCCCTGGACGTGGTGTGTGGCTTTTCCCCCTGGAGACCTTCTGGGGAGACTCTGTATTTCAATGTGCATTCTGACCAGAGTTCCTGCCATTCGGTTTTTGCTTCCTCATACCCAGTCTGTCTATGCCAAGCTGGCCTTGCCGTATTTTGTCAAGAACTCAGGTAGTGGATCACCGGTCACCCATTTATCACTTTCCCCACCACTATTTCATTATTCGAAGCATGCCATCACCATTGTCCCAGAAGCCTCGAGCTGTTGCATAAGTTTTAAAATACAGCAAACAAGGAACAAAACAGTATTGCACCGTTTTTGCTGTCTGCATAACAGGGACCAAAACCCATCCCACAAAAATAGCACTTTTATTCGGATGTGAAACGTAAAGCGAAGTATAAGACACACTCAGTCTGCTGAACTTCCTATTATGTTAGCAGCAACAATATTTCAAATTGATAGGCTTCAATTTTCGCACCGTTGCAAACTGTGGGCAATATGCAATGAGCGGGTTCTACATTTTCAAATGTGTAACCGAGCAAACATTACATTTCATTAAAGTAAACAAATGCGGAGTCCAGAGATTGTCCCTGCACTCTGGAGAAAATAAGCTTAGCTTTTGAACAGGCAGTTCAGAGCCTTCTTTTCCATCAATGTTCTATTATGTATGGTTCAACAATGGATGCCTGTGTAGGAATTATTGGAGAGATGACGGAATGCCAGTGGGAATGGTGGATATTTAGAAAGATGCAGGGTGGCTGCATTTACTTAGAGACGCGTTAACAACAATCAAAATGTAATCAGGTATTTTGGGCACCCTTCATGCAGTGGATAAGTCTGATGTAAAACATACAGCAATTTAGATGGCTAACTATGAACAGCAGGAATATATTACACACACAGGGGTTTCAAGTGACATATGATAGACAAGAGCGAAGCTCAAATTGTCTGTGTCACTTGGAACCTGCAAAGGAATGAATTGCACATACCATAGAAACTCAGCTGCAGTTTATGTTGTGTATAGCCCACAAAGTCCCATCCCCGCCCCTTAAACTTGCCCCATGAACCAAGAGTGCAGATAACAGGGGGGTGGCAAAAGGGATGTGTAGGAAAAACGGAGTTAAAAAACAGGCTTTCGGCAAGCATGCCTAACATCCCTCATTTGCCTTTCCACACTTATGCAGATAAAGCAAAAGCATTTTGGTACTATTCCTCACCTCATTCGTGTGGCCCTCCCACTTACTCAAAAAGGCAAAAATTCCTTCTGACCCAATATCCTTCCCCTTTACCCTCACTTGGACTCCTTCCTACCCCCAAAAAGGCCCCAAAAATTATTGATGTCTTGAAACACTTTCAGATTCCCGCAGCATTCCCTCTTCCTTCTTTCTGGCGTGGAATTGGTTCCTTGCAATGCTGGCGCTGCAGGCCTGTGTCATCCAGGAACAGGACACCAGGACACACAGGACTCATAGTCAGGTAAGACATGTACCTTCTTTATCATCTCTATTTCCAATTACAAATGGCCTACTTTTGCGAAGCTAGCCTCCACCCATCTCTCCTTGATGATCTTGCACCCCCTCCTTGCACCACTCCCGGGCCCATCATGACAACAAGAAGTGGTGTCTAATGGCCTGGGCCAGACTCCTTGCTTCTCCCATTCTCTGGGAAGTCTCACATCTCCACTGTTACTATGATAGACACTCTTCTCTAGCACTGTCAGAACGCTATACCATGCTCATAGCATGTCTGTGGCACAGAGATGACTACTCTGCCAAGTGCAGACACAATTCTTTATTCACCTGCCATGACGTCTCACCAGTGGAATATAATTGCCATTATCCACTGCAGTGAGGTCATAATACTGGGATACTTTCCTAAGGAAGCCAAACACAACAAGAACTTCGATGTTTTGAAAAAGCTGCATCACCATGCCTTGAGTTCCTCATTAGGACATCGAATGCCATTTGTGGAGACATTATCAGTATGTCCTCTCCGCTCAATGAAGGGGACATCATAGAACGTAGGATAACAAGGGGCAACGTGCTGGTCTTAAAAACAATATCATGCAGAGAAACAGAGGTTTGAATTCCGGATCCACGCTTAGAAACCCAACTCAGGCATTAAGCGTGTTATAAAAAAACAATTAAATAATAATTAAAAAATCTGAACGCTTGTAATTGGTTTATGCTGTACAACTGCAGAGGTTTCCCTGTTGAGTTTTGCAATGAGTCATAGAATAGAGCACATGTTTATCTGAGTTTAGCCCTACAGGATCAAAACATACATTTAACTATGACTTTTGTGGCAGTTTTCTACATGTGCCGATCAGTGAACTGATTCTTATTTTTTTTAATGTGCTTTGGAGTTTTTTTAATGCACTTACTCACGTGGGTCAATACGCCTGGCACAAAAAAAACAGGACAGTGGGTACAGTACAAATATGTGACATATATACAAGATTAGAAGCATGGGATGAAGTTACATACCTAAGTAGTCTGCCTAGTTAGGGGCAGTATCAGAGGTCTGAGCTGATAGTTGGGTTACATAGCGTGGTAGATGCTTTTGCTAAGGCACCCCAGACTACAGAACATCTTGTGCTTGCAGGTTATTTATATCATCACAAACATAAAACACAAGTATGTAGGAACAGCACAGGTAACCTTTCACAGGGTCAAACATGCAAATCCGAGGTCACTGGGTAATACCTAAATGTGTGCGTGTCATAAGGTGTGAATGTGGTAGAGTCAAGAATAGGAGTCATTGGTGAACGGAAGATTAACAGATTAACGTACGTAGGAAAACATGAGTCTGAGCTAGATCTTCTGTTATTGGAGCCATAATTTCACATTCCTTTTGAGCCTCTTGAGTTTATATTCTGTTTCAGGGTTGTGGAGAAGCAGGTCCACAATTTTTGGACCTAATACTGCCAGGCGTATTCCTCCATTTTAAGTCTTTTGAACATGGATCTAGTTAGGTTGTTAACGTATGATCTTACAGGTTTTGTAGGTACATATTTCCTTATGTAAGAGTTCAGGTACTTAGGAGCAATGTTATGGAGGATTTGGAAAGTAATCCAGTAGATTGTATGTGTCTTTTGCAACGTGGAGCCAGTTGAGGGGTCCATGTTTGAGTTGAATTATCCCATTTTAACACGCAGGGATTGATCCTCAAAGTAGCTAATGATCCACTCCAAGGCACTGCCATCTAATCCCATCTGAAATGATAATCTTAGTATTAGTGTCTGATGGCTGACTGTTTTGTAGGCAGCCGATAGATCAAGGAGTTCTGGGCTGTTGTTGTATTGCTGTCAAGTACTTTCAGAATTTCTCCTTTCATGAAAAGGAGACTTGTTTCCTCACACCTCTTTGTGTGAAACCCAAACTGTTTTTTATACAGTAGGAGTTTCTCTTCACTGTGAGTTACCAGTTGGGAGGTAGTAATCTTTTCCATGATTTTAGCGATGAAAGGAATGTTAGATATAGGTCTCTGGTTTTTGGGTATCTCTGGGACTGCAATCAACTTTTTAGGAGGGGTGTTATGATGACAACATTTAGTGCCGTTGCGATATTGCATGATGTTAGTGATGTTTGAACAAATTCAGTCAGTAGTTCCACCAGACTAGCTATGTTTACCTTAATCAGGGTGGCTGGGCATGGGTCAGATTGTGCAGTGGTTGTGTTCAATTTCTAAGTGATATTAACCAGCTCTTCCATTGCAATGGAGTTCAGTTCCATAAACCTAGGCAGATGGGGGCTTCTCCGCCTGATTATTTCAAGTGATCAGTGATGGCTTGCACTTTGGCAATTTTAACCTGAAAGCCCTATCAAGAGAGTTGGCCGGTTCCACTGAGGATATGCATTGATTATTAGTTTGCTGCGAGTAGATTAGTTCATTGTTAATTTTGAAAACCTCCTTAGTCTTTCATTGTGCAGACGAGATACTGTTTTCATAATATAGTTTTTTTCCTATGTTAGCTCCTGCTATGAATTGTACACGCAAGTTTGTCATTAGGTGAATTTGATTCCCTCCATGGGTGTTCTAGATTAGGACCTGTCCTTTTAAAGGAGGCCAGTTTCTCATCTAACCAATTTGTATTGATTTTAGTTTTGGTTTTTATCTGTTCTGTTTATTTGGTTCAATAATATCCAGTGTCTTAATGATGTCTATGTTCAGTTTTTGTAGCAAGAGGGATGGGAATTTCGAGCACTATTGTCATTCCTGGGTAGTGCAATATTTTCTTCAACATTTTGTTTGACGACTTTGTTTATTATGTTATAATAGGGATATGGTGATTTGGTTGTGCTTTTTGGTAAACTTGTTTAGGGTATGGTTTCTGATCTCTCCTACATTTAGCAGCATGCTGTGATCAGACCTTGACAGTTCCACGTGTGTGGTTTGTAGCCTGCAACACCTCAAGACTGTTAGGTTGTCACTTTGCAATCGTTCAGTTTGTAAAAGTGTGCTATGTACATTCCTGGACTCCCTCATTCTTTCATCCATTTGCTTTTAAGGCCACCTCTGACTTCTTACCCTCACATAATATTTCAGGCTGGCAGTAAATGCTGTCATCCTTTTCTTTCGTTGCTTTAGCAGTGGTTGATGGAAGTTTAATAAGGTTGGTTCCAACTTCTGCCTTCTAAAAATAAAAAAAGCTCAAGGTTAATATTTATTTTAACTTTGTCAACCCAACCTGACATCCCTCATCACCCCTCTTTGTTGCTACTTAACTCGAATTATTTGAGAACAGTGCCCCACACCAGATGAAGGTAATGCCATAGACGTAAAGTATTCCAAAAGAAAATTGCAAATGTGTAATAAGCAGAGACAGGGTTTCCAAAGACTGATTTTCATATTCCTTTCTTGAAGGGAGTGACCATATTTAGTATGAAGCTGATAAGTAGCTACATTTCTAAGTGGTCACTATGTGTCAATTCTCTGTCATGTATTACTTTAAACAGAGCATTTCCTCTTTTCTTACACTTTATTTGCGGCAAGTCAGGGGGCACTCATTACCTTACCACTGCGACAGACACCTGAGACCCCCTAAGGGGCAGTAAAAGGAGTGCCCATATCTTTATCCCTCTAACAGACTTCCAGGGCCCTCTACGGGGCGGTCACAGGAGTGCTCAAATCCTTTCCCCACCGACAGAGATCCAGGAACACATGAGATGCAGTTATAGGAGCGTTCTTGCCTTGCCACCTACATGCATATGCAGTATCAGCAGAGGCGTAGACAGGGTAGGGCTTGAGCGGGCAAGGCCCACCCAAAGTCTTTAAAGGCCCGCTCAGCAGTGCTGTGGGCATTTACAGATCTTCATGTCACTGCGGTGGGCCCAACTACTTTAGCTTCAGGCCCCACTTGTTAGACAATCCTGGCTACGCCAATGTGTATCAGCAATGGGGTAGGCACATTGACATTCATAGTCCCATTGCTTATATTAATATGCATGACCACAAAGGGGTAGTCATGATTACCATTAGGTTGGGTAACAATAAACACCTGTTATCTGTCAATAGTGCCAGGATGCTGCTCTGGGGGTGAATGTGCGCTCTACAAATACACTTGTTATGTTATGTTATATGGGCTCTCACACCAACACCACCTCCCTTTCCACTACCAGTGAACACCATAGGGAGAGGGCAGAGGGGATGCACATAAACTTTAGCGGCACTTCTTCCTATAAGGTGAATACACTTAAAGACATTCAAACTAATTAGATAGACACAAACATCTTGCATAGGGAAGGAAGTCTCTAAAGAAAATACTTTACATTTCAAAGTTACTGATGATCACCAACCCATGGCCCAATCCCAAAACAGTGCAGCCCGCAGTACACAGGTTTCCTCAATATTATTAAGCACTACCCATGAAGAGGAGAAGCCCTGCTATAAAAAGAAGCCCCTTCAATCAATCAGGGAGTTATTTTTAGAAGGGAGTTTGGTGGGCAGTGGTGGGTGAGAGGAGACTGAGAGGAGAGCAGAGAATGGAGGGGTTTGGACAAAAAGAGGGTTTTCATCATGAGCAGAAGAGATGTTGGTAAGTGGAGGAAATGTATCATAAGGAGAGAGTTGGTTCTGGGTTGAAGGCAGAGAGAGAGAGTTATCAATTGAAGGGAGATATTAACAAGAGTTACCAACCGAAGAGAGATATTTTAGAGGATTGTCATTAGGAGAGAGCTCCCTTGGAGGAGAAGGTCTGTAGATAGTTATACTGGTGGGGTAGGATAGTCTGGAGAGAGTTATATTGGTGGGGGAGGGTTATAAGTGAGAGTTATTGGAGGTCAGGAGAGTTGCAATTTACGAAGAGGGATATTGAAGGACAAGTTACTGTCTGGAGAGAGTTAGTGGAGTCAGAGAGTTACCAGTTGGAGATAGAGATATTGGGAGAAGGGGTTTTCATCTAGGGAGGGTGCTATTGGAGGAGGAGGGTTGCCATTAGAAAATACAGAGCAAGCTGAGAGAGAGGGGAGAGAGAGAGAGAGAGATATCAGAGGAAGTGGAGAGTTGTCACCTGGAGGGAATTGTGCTGGAGGAGGAATGTTGTCAGCTGAAAAGGGGAGCCTTTGAGGTGGAAAAGAGAGTAGGGAGATGTACAGAGAGGAGGGGGCGAGGTATTTGACTAGAAGGGGAGATGCCACCTTCTAGACCAGGAAGAAAGGAATAGGCTAGATGGCTACCATAGCCAACTTCAATAAGAAGATTCTGGGGGATCAGTTTGGTCTAGGGCAGATTTTAGAAGTGGGACAAGGAACAACATGGTGCAACCTCACCAGGGGGACAAGGAGGTTAATGAGGCGTGAAGTTACCCCCAGAACCTGGATCCTAGGAAAGGGAGGTGGTCAGGTGCTAGCATCCCAACTCCAGTCTCCATCAGATTTGTGGGTGACTTACCAGGGTCTAAGGAGATCTGCTGTCATTCTTCCACAGCTGGAGTAAGCTGAGAGCTTGGGGCACATTGCCTGGGAGTGCCATGCTGTGATCTCCAATGACAAGGATTCTGGAACCCAAACAACCTGCAGTCCGAAGACAATGACCTGAGTTCCTCTCTGGACATGGGACTGGGGCATAGAGAGCCTGAAGCCAAGGACTTTCTAAATTACCTTTTGTCACTTTCGATTAAATTCTACATTCCACATCATTTATACTTAAAGAGTTGGGAGACTTTGTGTTGGTGAAGACTTATGAGTTGACTCAAACACACCCTCATTCTTGAGTGTGGAATAGGGAACATCAAAGGGCACTTATAGTAACTTAGTTACCCTGACAATTGTACTTCTCTTTCCGCACCTACCCAAACCATGTTATCTCTTGTTTTTGCACCACAAAATCCATAGACCACAGATGACTTGTCTTGTCCTGTGCACCGCACTCGGCACACTCTGTGACACTCTGTTATTCAGCCTCCAGGGAGGAGATCCATCGGCACATTCATTTGAAACCATTCTCTTTCAACTGAATACATTTGGATGATTTCCCAACTCGCAACCAAATACTATACCAGGCTAAGTGCTCAATTGTTGTGCCCATATTTTCCCACTTAGTTATATATGTGTGGGGAGGCTTAAACCTATTAGCATGGAGTACTTTGCAAAGTGAAGGGATCTTGCCGGCAGGAGAATCCCCTATAAATACATTTTCAAACTGAGATGTTTCTCTCTTAGTTTGATTCCCTACATTTACGTCAGCAGCCCAATGTCTCAGTTGTATGCACATGTACCTATCCTGATCACCTACCATAACATTTTGTTTACATTGCTCAAAAGAAAAGGGCTGACCATTTGCAAACAGTTGACCTACTTGCACCAACCCTCCATCAATCCAACAGGCAAATCTCCTAACATCTCTACCCGGGGGGGAAGTCCAAGCACATGTCAGAAGGGATGGGAAAGTAGTAACTGCATATTTGTGGCCAGCTTTGTCCCAGTAATCAAGCATAGCCCTAGTCGAAGGGAGCAGACAACACTTGAATTTCCTCCCTGCTTGGGAACTCCAGCATCTAAAGGGACTACCGTATAAACTTGTTCAGTGTCAACCCAGGGTTTTGGGATTTGTGTTGTGGCTCGACTGTCCAACAGGAGGGGCTATCTGTGATGCGTATAAGTAACTTTCCATATCTGGAACTGCCAAGCGTCCCTTTTCCCTCACTGCCATGAGAGTATGGCTCTCATTACAGTGTTGCCGGTATCCCACCGGTAGTTCTAGTGGCATACCGGCAAAACTGCCTTATTATTTCTGACGTCGTCCGATAATCCAGTATTATTGGGACATTATGGGCAGCGGAGATGCCGGTACGTTCCCACTCCATGGAGTTGCATAGGACTCCATGGATGGTATTGCCGGAATCACTGGCACTGGGAGCACTGGTGATTCTGGCATTTATTTGCTGGTAGGGGCCTGAATTACCGGCAGGTCAGGCCTGGTGTAGATCACTGCCCCTACCAGCAAACTTGTGTTCCCCGGTCTGGAAAGAATGCTGGTGCTGGAATTACCGGCATTTTTTCCAAACCAAGGAAATCATAATGAGCCCCTATGTCAAGCTATTCTAGGGACTTGTTTAGCGATATAAACCTCAGAATCTGGGACTGAAGATCTTTAATCACTGCTATTTGAATCCAAATCGGCCGAGCTTGGAAAACATATAACAACCGTGGCAACAGCATAATTTTGATCGTTGTCATTCTCCCTAATCACGAAATTTCAGATTTCTCCCATCGCGCTAAGTAACATCAACCTTGAAATATTAGATTAGCACAATATAACTGATCATATTGCATAGTCAAACGATCCCTAGGTATTTTAGAGTGTTTGAGGCCCATTGAAACGCAAATGTGTCTCGGAAATGTTAAATATAATGGAATTTGCTAAATTAATTTTGAAACCTGATACCCGATGGAATGTTTCAAGAGAGACCGTGTGTGGTAACGTGGTTCGCGAGTCGCACATGTAAAAGAGAAGATTGTCCACATATAGCACTACCCAATGTTGATATCCTACTATTTATAACCTATAGATTACTGCAGATGAATGAATCTGGCGTGCTAGGGGCTCCATAGATAATGCAAATAACAATGCAGACCATGGGCACCCTTGACAAGTCCCTCTCTGTAGGTTCAGGTGTTTTGATAACGATCCATTCAACTTAATTTGTGTAGTGGGATGCACAAAATTAGCCAATACTCTTTTTACAAAGACAGGTCCAAAACCAAAACCGTTTAGTACTCTTGAAAGATACACCCAGTCTATGCTATTCAACGCTTTTTCAGCATAGATAGAAAGAATAGGAACTTCCTGTTTCCTCTGTCTTGCCCATTCTATGACACAAACAGTTCTACAAATATTATCATGTGTTTGGCGTCCAGGGATATACCAGGGATATACCCCGTCTGATCATTGCCCACTACTCCCGGAAGAACAGTAGCCAAATGGGCAGCCAACACCTTAGAATACATACAAGAATCATAGTTGAAAATGGCAATGGGTCAATAAGATGTACGAAGGGTGAGATGTTTGCCTGGCTTGCCTATAAAGGACAACACTGATTCTCCCATTGTACGGGTGATAGCCCTAGTGTCCGTAAATGTGTTAAATAACTTGGCCAATTGAGGAGCTAGTAAAGGCAAGAATTTGTTATAAAACAGGGCTGAGAAGCCATCTGGGCAAGCCGACTTACTGAGAGAAAGAGCATGAAACGCCTAGTAAACCACTTCAGTCGTTATAGGATTTTCCAACAGCTGCTTGTGATCATCAGAGATTAAGGGAAGGTGTGCTGAGCGGATCGGGGCCTTGGAGCATTGTATTTCTGCTTTCCATTGTGAAGAAGAGGGGCTCTCACCTGTCCAGCAGCACTTGGGGGTGATAAAAACTCATACCCTGCCACAAAACAGAGTGCGGCCTGGGAGCGGGCTGTTTTGCTGGGACGATCAGCACTTGCTGCCGTTGCCTATCTCGACTATCTGTTTCGTTATGCACTTGCTGATGCATTTGCGGGTGTAGTACCCCTGCTGGGGCTGTGGTTGTGGCCGTTTACCATCACCTTTTGTTCCTGAGCCTGCACTGACACTACCAGTTTGTGCTGTGGACTTTGCCGGTAGTCGAGTGACCAAGTGCATTACTTGACGCAGCCTTGGGAGGCTCCATGGCCTGTGCATGTGCCCCCTTCAACCTTGCAGACTTGGAGCTCTGCTTGATCTTGGCTGGCAGTTTTGCGCCAGCTTGTGTGACTCTGTCCTTGCATATTTGCTCCTGTATGTTGATGATGGATCCTTAGTGAGTCGCTGAGTCTATAGCATCTGACCCTTCACCAACCAGCAATCAATCACAGCTTCGATTTGCAGTTCTTTCCGTCTTTCTGTTTTCTTCCAGAAAGTAGTGCTGGAAAGCTGAGAGGCAGGAAAGTCTTTGCAAACCCCCCCTTGCGCAGGATCAGCATTGCTGGAGGCCACAACAGCCACCACTGGGGGAGTCAATCGTATTCCCAGAAAGTGACCCTGGAAATTGGCCCTTGGTGGAGTGTTCAAGCTTTTTGAGCTTTTTAGATCAGTGCAGATGGAGCAGCGGAAGAGGCACAGTGAGGGGATGTCCAGATTGGTTGAGTAGCTCCTTTTGCTCCTCCAAATTCCATCAACTTGTTTTGCTGCTCAAACAGCCTGGTTAATACGCATGTGGCCCGCATCTTTTCTGAATTTCACTTTTGTTGCACCAGTTGTTATACCAGAAGGTCCAATTGAGATTGAGACTCCTGTGTCTGCCTATGCAACACTCAGCCCGTACCTGAGACTGCCTGTTTTGGCATACTTGGGGGCAAAACAGACGAATCTGGATAGTGGGTGAGGGAGGAGAGGGGGAGCTGTACTTTGGCAGCCCCTTAAGCTGCTGCGGCGTTCCCTCACTGCTTTCCCCTACTGGACAATCTGCAATTGGTTGCTCTTTTTCTTTTTTCTTTATGGATGATCTGTTGAATTGATTGATATTATAGTTATCGGCATCACTGCACTGTTTAATAGTTTCTTAACCTTTTTTTTACATGTTTTAGTTGTTTTTAATAGTTTTAAACATGCCTTGGACCATTGCGCCAGTTTGGCTAACTGGTTGCATGGAACTACAGAAACTAGTCACCTCGTAGTGATATTCATTAGAACCAACATTGCACCAGAAGTGGTTTTTACCCCTTCATTTGGACCTTGTTTGGGCTGATTGGGCCTTTGGCACTCACTAGTAGATGCAATTGCACTTGCACTTTAGCATTATAGCTTCATGTAGTATCATAGCACATAGCACTTTGCGCATATATATTGCACTTCTGCATCTTTGCACCTTTGCTCCGTCTTGCACGTTGTATAAATCGTACCTTCTGTCCCCCTTGTACGCCCCTTACCACGACTCCAGGCGCTTAGGGTTTCTAAAAATGGTTACGCGCAAAGCCACTTCCGGCATATCGCCTCATTGCATGGCCAAGAAGAAAACTGTGGACATATTAAAACCAGTAAGGGAGAGTTATAGGGGAGATTTAAGACCTTTTGGTAGAATTAGAGGAACATCCACTTCCAGTCGTCACTGAGAGCATAGCCGGAGAAGCAGCTGGGAAGCAATAGCTTCATAAGTGCACATGTACCAGGGATTAGCGGTTCCATGTGTTAAAATGGTGGTAAAAATGGCTGTGGATGCAAAATATTGCAGCAAAAAGTCAGTGGTTTTGCCGCCGCGATCCATGTAAAGGATGCGGGGTACACCCCCGCACACATTATACCATTGAAGGGAAGCGGGGAACAACCCTGCAAGCCCCGGTCCCCTTAAATAGTTTAATGGGGTACACCTTTACCGGGTCAAACCACAGCATTTTTGCCGTGATTTTTTGTACAGATGACATTTTTGCCACGATTTTTATCACTGCATACCGGATTAGTTTGGACACAGTGGACCCACCAGAGGAGGGATCACATTTTAAGTACCTCCCAACCAGCACAATCTTAAGCAATCTTTCAGGATACGGGTGTACCTCCCAATAGGAAGGCCCAGTAGGTAGATCCACTTGCAAGATATGAAACACCCAGAAATGTGGAAAAATTGAAGGAGAAAAACGACATCATACCAGTTGAGATAACCCTGGGACCCATCCCAACTGATGACTTGAGGGTAGAGGGCCCCTGGACAGATGCTTACCCTAGGGGGGAGACAGGGGATAGGTCAGATGACTTAAAGGCTCCCCTGGAGTTTGCAGTTGCCATATCCAATAGCTACTCTGTTCTCGGTAACATCCAAGAGGAACTTATTAGTGGGACGGTGATAGCTGGTAATGCCCTCATAAAGGCTCCTGGTACCCTTAATCCTCTATCCCCAATACTCTGTCCAAGTCTGGTAGTTCCCACGGCTATTTGCAACCCCATGCCCACGTTTGAGGAGGTGGGGGAGGATTTATCATGGGACCACGGCCAGGTGGGGGACAAGCTATATCACTTGCAGCAACTAGACAGGCTGAGAGAGCAGTTTGGGACTATGATGGGAGAGCTGGAAGCTATTAAAGCAAAATGTGTTATTCTTTCAACGCACCAGCACCTCACTGAAAGTGCTGACAAAGCATGTGATTTAGGGGCGGTGATAGGCACGGGATACTTTAAGGGGGCCAGCGAGGGTGGCAAGCAGATGATAAATGAGAGTCCAGATGGAAGGGGCAGCAGCCAGAGGGCTATTCTAACTTATACTGGCAATATTCCACTACCCAAGCTGATGGAAATGTACTACAGTGCAGACTGGGTCCATGATAAATACAGATAATATTAGAATAGAGCTAACCTACCCCACATTAGCCTGTGGTTTGTTATCTGTGGAGCTAAGATCTCATCCCCCTGCATCCTCTAATATAGAACCCAGAGCAAGGCCACCACAGACTGACCCTGCTAGCACTGTCTGCCCTCGCCGCACAGACGTTCAGGTGAGACTCAGAAATATTTCCCTGCAGAGAGTGAGGGGCCCCGTAGATAGTGGGTCCAAAAGAACACTAAATCCCCTGGATAACCAGTGTTTGGTGCACTGCCAGTACCAATAACTGGCATGAGTCTAGAGGACAACGACTGACTGACAATGGCAGGTGGAGCTACTTGTGTGGGGCTATCCATGAGACCCCAGGCCTGCACTCATGGGACATCAAAGGCCTAGAAAATAACCTACAGGACAGTGAATGTTGCAGCTTTGTCAGAGTGCACCAATTCATCTGTCTGCAGGATACTTGGGAATGTGTTTCAGGGATTTACCACATATATAGCACAGGCACAGAAGGGCAGCAAAGGCCGTCCATCTCGTGGCTTAACCACCTTGATTGACTCTCTCCGCTATAGCGAATGCAGACCTACCTTTTTAAACACCCTGGAAGTCTGCAAAGTACATGCGCACAGTCACCCAAAACGCATCATTCTCTTTTACATTTATAACACACTGAACAGTTGTGAGAATGCAAATTTCCTCTTAATGGTGTATAACAGAATAGATTCACTACCAAAGAGCGTGCAAGACGAGGCTGTGATTGTACTGGCAAGGACTTTAATGTACAGTTTGAAACCCTTAACGATGTTTGAAGAGGAGGATATGACTTGGTACATTCCAGGCTTGGTCACGAGATACCCCAGCAAAACCCACAGGTAAGCCACAAGGATGGCTCTTGTCCTAGCGAATCTTGAGCTTAGGGCAGCCAATGGGCAGCTGCAGGGTGATCAACCAGCTCGACCAACCTTGTTAGCGGGGCTGCGCCAATCCCATATCGATTATATTCTCATCTCCGATAAGGATTGGTATCTCATGGATGACATGTTTGTAATCGATCGCATAGAGAGTGACCACCGCCCATTGGTAGCCAGGTTCAAGCTTGCACAGAAGGGCACTCATGAATGCAACACCAACCTAGTGACAATCACTCGTAACTCGAGGAAAATAATTAAATGGGATGACGTCCTAACCAAGGGGATGGCGGCACATATTTACCACAAAGTGCTGCCACACATAGAGCTGGTGCTAAGCTATAACTCAAGCAGCAGTGTGTTGTTTAGAACATATGAAAATATGATGACCACCATACCACACTTTGTCACCAAGCCGAGCAAAGTGGTCCATACTGGTACATTAAAACACACTAGACGGTACAACAGTGAATGGCGCCACGCCAAAGCAGATCTTATTAGGGAAGTGAAAAATCCCACAGCCCCAGACAACATCAGGCTGAGAGATCTGAGATCCTCCTACAAGAAGTTGGTGATCAAGAAGAAAGCTGACTTCTTGAAGTATGAGTGGTAGGAGCTTTTGGCTGCTGTTAATAGTAGGGACAGTACCACATTCTGGAAAAAGTAGCAGGAGTAACTTCAGAGAAATCCAATACCATCCAAGGGGGTATTACCGGAGAAGTATGGGTTAATCACTTTACAGACCTTTATGCATCTAATGCTGCACACCTTTGTATATCCCCATCGATTACCTCTGACAATCTCTTAGGCCACCCTGCTGTTGTTGATTTATGCCTTACCATTGGCGTGGTAAAAGGGACAATTTTTGCGCAGAAGGCAGTCAAAGCTCCAGGGCCTGATCTAATTCCTGCTGATCTCTTTAAGAAGGGAGTTGAAATGTTGGGCCCCCGCTTTATGTGCTGTCTATAATGCAGTGATTGTATCGGGTAAAGCACCCAAAACATGGACTGAGGCAACTATAATCCCTGTGTGCAAGAGAGTGGGGAGGGACAACCCTGCAAACTTTACACCCATATCACTGCTCAATGCCTCTCGTAAAATATTTGCACGCACACTTCTGACACACTTGATGGCATGGGCTAAGGAGTCATCTGTAATCAGCCACCTTCAAACAAGCTTCCAACCCGGTCTGAGCACAGTTGACCAGGCCTTTAGGTTCTTCCTGATTTACCAAAACTATGTAGCCTTGAGGAAACAGAATCTTTATAACATCTTTATTGACCTCAGGGCTGCTTTTGACAGAGTTCCACATCATCAACTTTGAGGGACCTAGCAGATAATGCTATACAAGCAGGCCTTTGAGTTCCATTGTGAGTCTGTACACCGGTAATACCGGTGCAACCTGGCAGGGAACACGACGCACCCCATTGATATCAATCTTGGCATACACCAGGGTTGTGTATTGGCGCCATTAACAATTTGATCATTAGCCTATCCCATGTTGTAACGAATGCACCAAGAATGGGTTCTGACCTCATACCCCTCTTCCACTTTGCAGACAATGCCATTTTGATTTTCAAAACTCTAGCAGGTCTAAAAACGCAAGTTGATGGATTCCACTCAAGCTGTATCGAAAGTGGCCTTACAATCAACATCTCAAAGACCAAAGCCATGGTATTCTTTTCGGCCAATACCAAGAAGTGCCCTAAATTGAGGGTGACCATAGGGTGACTACCTATTGAACAAGCAGATACCTTAGACTATTTGGGCATTAGATGTGCAAATAAAGGTACTTGGTCTGTACAGGTAGAGAAGGCAGGGACCACATTGGATAGAACATGTAACGCCTTGTTAAAATTAGCCAGCTCATTTCGTGGTGGCAGATTCTCCCCCCCCCTTTGAACTTAACAATGCGTAACTGTGTGCATTTGCAAACCAAAGAAAATGCCTTTCTAAAAAAAAACAGTTATGTGCATCCAAGAGCACTCTGAACACGTCCCTCCACATTGAACTAACACAGTCAATGGAATATTTCTTCCCCAGTAGACCCGTCTTATATTGGATACGACTCTGGACTACGCCAGAATTGTTTAAGTACAGGGAGGCCACGCGCAATGTACTGCTGCAATCCGGTGGTAGTAGTATCCAGTGGTGTATGCATGTGAGGAAAGAACTGGGCTCACTGGGCTTGTTGCAACGATGGTACAATCCAGAATTGATCAACTTGCAGGCGAAGGCACAGGTCAAACATAAATACTGCCTCAAATCCTGATGCAATATCGATAGCTACCTCACATTGACGGCCCAGGCAAGGGAATACGCACGATGCAAACCAAATGTAGGCAAGGATGAGTACTTGGAGGATATCACCACTTCCATGAGGAGAACATTGTATGCAATGCAGAAGCTGGGAATGTTGTTATTGAATATGCTACTTTTTAGGTGGCAGGTAACTGACTCCGATCTCTGTAAAGTATGTCTACTTGGCTGGGAAGACAATGAGCATTTTTTGTTTGTTTACTATTTTGGTCTCAGAAATAATCTATTGAAGTCTGTTCTACTGAAAAACAATGTCAGACATGTACAAGAAGCACTCTTATTGTCCAGGTGCACAGCTGATAAGTTGATGACCTTTGCTTTTGCGACCTACATACACCGTGCCTGGTTACTTAGAAACAAGTTCCTTAAAAACACCCAGATGGTATAAGCACTAGTAAATGAAGGACTGGACCACTTGTTACCTCAAAGGTTTGGACCTAGTCCTCCAAAGTTCAGCCATTTTTGTTATGGCACAGTGTGCCAAACAGGATGATGGTGATTTTATGCAATTTCATTTTATCGTGGCACATTCAGTATTTTATTCATGTATTTCTTCTGACTGTTGTTATGTTGCACTTTTTATGGCGATGCCGAAATAAAAGTATTTGATGATGATGATGAATAAAAGCCTCTTGGTGCACCTTATTTAGAGAATATGATTTGGCCAACTTTGTATAATATTGCGACAGAATTAGCATTTTAGTGGATTCATCATCTTGTAAGTAGCCCGATTCACCCTGCAATCAGGCAATGGTATTGCTAGTTCTCTAGGCTAGGCTTTCAATTTGTATGCTAACATCTGGGAAGCCTTATTAGATGCACTAAAATAGAAATGCTTGCTGCAAAGCATTTTATGTGAAATATAATCTACCCAAAGTGCATTCAGTTACGCCCTAGCTACCTGTAAATGTCTATGGGCCTCATTACGACCCAGGCGGTAAGGGGTTTAGGGCAGCGTAAACAGCGCCGACCCTTACCGCCTGATTCCGAGGTCCCTTAGCGCCATGGAGGATTTAACACCTGCAGGTGTTAAAATCCATGGCGCTAAGGGACCTTGTTGTTAATTACGCCACCGTAATTTGCGGTGGCGTAATTAACGCCTTCCCCACTCCCATTATGCCCTATGGGGCAAAAATGGGAATGGGGAAGGGTAAATGGGGATTGGGGACTTACCGCCCCGCCAACCTCGGAATGGGGCGGTAAGTCCACCAACCACCATGGCGTAAACGTAGTTTACGGCATGGTGGTAAAGGTACGACCCAGGCGGTAACTTACCGCCTGGGTCGTAATGAGGCCCTATATGTCTTCTGAGACCCGTCCCCCTTGCATTTAGTTTCCTACTTCTGAACTCTCTGTTCAGCTGCTGACTTTTGCGCACTCAACAGTCATTTCCTTGCTGAAGCTAAGCTTATGAGTTCGCCCCGCAAGGTGCCTTTAAAAGCATACCAAATAGTTGTCATGGAAGTGTCACCTGTAGTGTTATCCTGAAAATATTGGGAAATCCTGGCTGAAATAGTTGTGCAATAAGCTACATCAGCTAATAGAGAATCAATCAGTTCCCTTAAAGTTGCTTTCCTAATTCTCACAGCATAGAAATCTAACTGCAACGTAATGGGCGAGTGGTCTGATACTATCGCTAGCTCTATATTGTCAGGACTGATCCCTGAAAGAAGGGAATGAGAAACCAAGAAATAATCAAATCTAGAAAAACTACGGTGAACATGCGAAAAATTTGTAAAATCATGAACGTGAGGATGTAAATGTCTCCATGCATGTACTAATTGTAGATCATTAATCGCTTTTTGAAGGGAGACTGGTGTCACAGCCTCGTTTTACAGAGGTAAGGCTTGATTCATCCATCCTCCCAACTAGTGCTGTCTTAGAATTAACCGCAATAATGTCACCTTTTTGAAATTGAGCAATATGTGGGATCATTTGAGTATAAAACCTGTCATGACATTGATTTGGTCCATACATCGAAATTAACATGAAGGCTTTACCTCAATCTAAATATGAAGTCCTAAATACCTTCCTTGGTCATCTTTAATCATCATCATTTTCTCAAAACCAAGGAAGTTATTAATCAAAATTGCTCCTCCTGCCTTCTTCTGTTAAGATGAAGCAGAAAATGTGCCTGGGAACCATTTGGATTGCGGTCTTGGCCAATCCCTCTTCAACAGGTGTGTCTCCTAAAGCAACACCACACTGGCCCTTAATTCTACCAGCTTGGAGAGCACACTCTTCCGCTTTCTAAATCTTTGGCTTCTAATAAAAGCACTTGTTTTGGCTTCAGTGAGGGCCACTGAATTTTCCTGGAATAACTACTAACTGCACTCAATATCAATGACTTCTCTCTAAGGACTTGCACTTCCGACTACCAGAACGGTAAGCTTCTCTTCCCTATATGTCCAGTGCTATCTCTTACCCGGGACCACTTTCTCATTTTGGTTTCCTTCTTCTCTATAGACCAATGTTAGCTCTTTTTCTAAAGACCAATACCATGTCCTGCTTGGACCAATACCTGTGTCTCCTGCATGCTGCATTTTCTCCCTCTCATGTCCAAACCCTTGAATGGGCACCTTAATTGCTTTGTTCCAGGGCGTTTTGCTCTCCATGTTGGAAATGTGTATATCAAATTATAAATGTTCACAGATGAATGCCATGCCAAATATTGATGTCAATACTGAAATTGTCCTTTACACTAGTTTGGCATTTGGCTAGTGCCCAATAGATGGTATAGGTGTATGCTGTGTGTGGGACAAAAGGCGTGGTTGAGTCCCTTTGGTGAAGCTTGATCATATTGTGTCTGTCTTGAGTTCCACGTTCAATTTGACAACGATGTGTAGGTCCGATCAACTGTGATATGGTTTTATTAGATCTGGTGCTACCTAGGAGGTTGTCTTCAATTCTAGATCGTCGTTGTTTGTGGGCTATTAGTGTTTGGCCATCCCAAGAGTTTCCTGTTGTATCAGCAATACGTTTCAAATGTGGAATAAGATTGATGGGTGTTCCATTTGGGGCGTTTGGCATTGCTGTGTGGTTTGGATTGGAGATACTATAGTAACTAGGTGAACCTGGTAAAGATGGCCGCCATGACAATTTTGCATTTGTAGGAATCCGAATGGCAGAACTGTGGTCAGTTTTCCCTGTTTCCTGCAAATGCCACTGAGTTTTTAACGATGTGCAGGTGCCATTCTCCGCACAGGGTGGAACGTTGGGGTCCTTAGATTTGCTACATGCACACGGATTGAGCTACGTTTTGGAGGTAAGGCGCAATACAGTGTTTTTCCTTACGTTTGGATGAAGCTTGCCATCTACATGGCAGCCCCACTTTTTTTGGTGTTACGTGCATGGATGACTGGGTGTCACGATACCATCATTGAAACACTTGTGTATGGGCGCGCTATAAATAAAATATCATCTCATGGTGTTAGGACCTATGGGAGCTATTATGGTCACTACGCTACTTTTTTTATTGTTACAATAGTTAAAAGGAAGTCCTTGTAGGAGGTGACTTTTGAAAAGACATTTAAATGCTTGTGAGGTGTGGTGTTAAGGAAGTTGGGACATCATTGTGGTGGTGAGGCTCCTCGTGTATTCAGGGTTGTTTTCACATTTATGGTGTGTATTATCTGGTGATTTTCTTTGTTCTTAAAGAGACAAACCCAGGATACTTTCACTTGTTTCTGGAAAATGTGAGATACGACTGCCCAGTTGCCCTGTGGTCACCATAAGAGATGCAGGGCACTTTGTGTTCCACGTGAGAGGTATGTGGATGATGGAACTATGGACACCATGTGTTGGTTGGACAGAATGGTCTGGGGTGCAGTTCGAATATGTTTCTCAATTGGGTGACAGGCCCACATGTGGTATGTATGTTTTTGCAGTGGTTTGCTGAGGTCAATGGAGGCCATGTCCCAACGATTGAGTCCTATGAAATAGCATTGAGAAATTAACTTTCCAGAATACAGGTATTAGCATGCATGAATTAGAAGGGTACACTTTTGTGTTTAGCTTGTGGGTGTACAAACTGTTACCAGATAAAAATTTAAATGGATATCCCTGGTGTATATAGATGAATTCATATCTGCAAAGAAGCTTGGTGACTTTTCCTTTTCTTCTTTCCCCACCCCTTTTTTGTTTCTATGTATTCTTGGGGTGCAGTATCTGAAAGTCACAATACAAGAATTAAAAGCTCTACAAAATATCTTCAGTGGACAGCCCATGATGAATGTCCAACCAAATTGGTGTTAGGGACAGAAACATGTTGGGCTGATGATTGTTGAGACACAAACTGGATCATTTAAAATACATTTTTTGTTGTTGTGGTTGATATAATGTTTTTAGGACATGTGTTGTATGTTTTGTGATTGTTGTATTGAATGTATATGTCTGTGTGGGTGTTTTTAGAAGATTGTACATGTTTTTATTGAATGGTTTTAGATTTATACAAAATTGAAATATGACCTGTAACAAAATTGGTATTGTAATCTTATGTCCATGCGATTGGGTCTATATTTTCAGGAGTAAGCATTGGGAATTAATTATAGGTAGTCACCTGGATATTGTGTTTTTTAAATGTTGTAATCCCTTTTCCTTCTTTGTACATATAGTTTCTGTTGACTCCAGACAATAGGAATAGGCAAGCCGTTGGTTGGGCAAGATATTGGAGTTCTGATTACCTGTATTATATCTTTATATTCTTTCCAGTGACACCGTATGGTCTGAAAACATGGGTTATCCATTTCATGAATCTCTCTTTTAGTGAGGCATATGTTCCTGAAAATATGAAAGAGGCCTGGATAACCCCCCTGCTAAAAAAGGAAAACCTGGATACCACTATCCCAGGAAATTATAGGCCAATCTCTAATGTGCCGTTTATATTATAAGTGATTGATCTTTGAAGCCATACGAAGATGGATGGCGGTACATTCTCTAGGACTAAATGAGGAAAAAACTGAGTTGCTGATTGTAGGCACCCAACAAAGACTGAACAAGTTGGATAACCAGTATGCATGTTTTAAGATAAATGGTAATGATATAACAGTGTCTCAACATGTAAAAACTCTAGGAGTCTTTTTTGATTCCCAGTTGATTCCCAGTTATCTTTTAAGAGGCGCCTTTTACACAAATCTAATCTGGCAAATTTGTCTGTACATGTCCAAGACGAACAGAGCTATGACTGCAGGTGATTACTGCAATAGCCTCCTGATCGGTACATCTAAGACAAGTAATTCAAGATGGAGCAGTCTGCCAGTCTATGGATTGAGTCGACACTCCAAGATCTCGTCTGCTAGGAGGAAGCTGCATTGGCTCCCTGTTGAGCAGCAAATTAAATTCAAAGGTGCAGCTCTGGTGTACAAATGATTATCAGGCAATGTACCCTGCTATCTTGCCAACAGGATCAAAGGAGCTTCCATAAGAAGGGATTTTAATTTAATTTTAAAAATTGCATTGTGAAAGTCTTAAAATTGCATTGTGAAACCGAGGCCTTTTCCCCTCTAGTCAGGATTCTCACACTTAGGTGTGTTTTTATATTCCAGTTTTAAAAATTGCATTGTGAAAGTCTTAAATTGCATTGTGAAACCTAGGCCTTTCCCCCCTATTCAGGATTCTCAAACTTCGGTGTGTTTTTATTCCAGTTTTAAAAATTGCATTGTGAAAGTCTTTAAAATATGAGTTTCAGTCGTATTGTCCTATTGTCAACTTGTCTCACCTCTCTCTTTCTCGTCTGCTTGCGCCCTGCCCTGTGTCCTTCCCAAGTGTTTTCCCCTTCCCTCTCCCTTCCTCTTCTCTCCTCTCCCTACTTACTCTATGGTGCTCTCTGTCACCACTATCTTCTTTAACTGATTCTCTATCGACTATCCTGCTTTCCTCGCTAAATCTGGTAGGAAGAAGTTTAAAAAGGACATCCTGGTCTCCAACCCAGGCCTCCCTACCGCTTACACCTATACCAGTGCCTCCTCCAGGCAAACCTTCACCGACATCCTTTTTGTCGTTCCCTCACTAGACCTATGGACTCTACACATGGTCTCTGTGCTCTCTCCCTTCTCTTCCTCTCCCATGAATGGATGCCCTCCTGTCCTCCTTGCACTACTCTAAGGTCATCATTAATGCTTACCTGAATGGCACCGTCTTCGTCCAAGGCCCTCAGGCAAACCTTTGCTGCTTCCTAAATCTCATCAATTTCCTTTCTTCTCCTGCTGTCCCCTGTCCCCCTCCATGGCTTCCTCGCCTCCCCCTGCTGCCTCCTTCTTGGCTACCTCGCCTTCTCCTCCTTCATTTCCTGCCCCCCCTCGGGCTTCTTCTACACCTCCACAGGGCGTACCTCTGACTTGTACCCCTCCCCGGAAGTCTTTCAAGGACGGCAACCTTCT
The DNA here is from genome assembly GCF_040938575.1 of Ambystoma mexicanum. NCBI lineage: Eukaryota > Metazoa > Chordata > Amphibia > Caudata > Ambystomatidae > Ambystoma > Ambystoma mexicanum. Next base: position 1,458,159,830 of record NC_090921.1, read on the forward strand.
CTATATTGGCACTCTAAACTCTCGCTCAGCTGTCAAACACTCCTCTGACATCTGCCACCTTCTGAAGGAACTTGACCTCGATGTCCTCAGTCTTACCGAGGCATAGTTAACGGGCAGCTCAGTCATGAGCTTTGACACTATCCTCCCTGATGGCTACAAGATCCTCTCTGCACCCAGATCCAACTGCTCCGGAGGGAGTGTAGCCCTGATCTTCCCTGAGTGGATTCCTGCCTCTGTCATTCATATGCATGCATTCTCCTCCTTTGAATGCCTTATCTGCAGGCTCTCTCTCTCTCCTAGCCATTCCCTTACTTTGGCTACTATCTTTCGCGACCTTTGTGACACTCTCTCACTCTCGATTGTCCCCTCTGGCCCGGCTCACTCTGCAGGGCATACTCTGGATGTTCTGATCTCCTCAGACCTTCCCCTTTCTATCCCTCTCACCACTCCTCTCTTCTGGAGTGATCACTTTCTCCTTTCCTCCCAGCTCACCCTCTCTACCCCTCAAGCCAAGCCAACTCCAGCACTGCCACCCAAGTTCTCGGTCATCCGACCCATGGAGCGCGTGTCAGTTGATGCTTTCGCCACCACTTTCTCACCCCCCACCCCCCGCCAATCACCTTTGGCTGACTCAAACCCTGACAAAGCCCTTTCTTGCTCCACTCTGCTATATCTGATACTCTCGATGTTCTTGCCCCTGTCATGAGGATCCGCCTGAAACCCAAAGCCAAGTGCAACTCCTGGTATGACTCAGACCTCTTATCACAACTAAAGTCAGCAGGTTAGCACATTCTGTCTCAACCCACTGCAAGTTTAACACATCACAGACAGAACAATTTATTTATTAAATTATTCCTCAAACTTAGTTCCCTATAGAGTAATAAATGTCCCTACAGAAACACTTTCTATCCCTAGGTGTGTGTGGCTAACCCTGGTAATGCGGTGATGTATCACCTATCAAGGTTAAGGGATGAAAGAAAAATCTTGTCCTATCCTCTCTCACTACTTTCCTTATCTACTAAAGACTAAGAGCACACTTTGGAAGTCAAATCCTTCTGTCTTTATTCGTAATGCTTCCAATATGTGTGACTTATGAAAATATTAAAAAACACAAAACTATCCATAAAGAACGATACGACATGCCAAAAAAAGAGCTCGTAACATCCCAAGGGAAACGACTTTAATCCAACATCCAAAAAGAAAACGGGATGAGAACCAAATAACGGCGGTATTCAGTCATTCACCAGTAGTTAATCGTATCAAGAAAGAGATTAGGAAACTGTGGTATCTATTGGATGTTGGGGAGAACAAATTAAGTGTGCCACTTTTTGCGATCAAAAGAAGGAGAAATATTGATGATGCCGTGGTACACACCTACAGAGAGGCGAAAGAAGAAATGGACAATCAATCAAGGCTGTGGGAACACCCTAAGGTTGTAGGACATGCACCATGTGGCACATGCTTGGTATGCCTCCTATACAAAACGTTGATATAGGCTGGGCACCGTGGGAATAAAGAGTTTTCACAAACTACAACACCACCAATGTGGTATACCTGATCAAGTGCCTCTGTGAAAAAAACTATGTGGATATGACAACCAGAGCAGTTAGAATCAGAATCTGTGAGCATAGGTCCAATATCATAAGAAAAAGGCTAACTGCCCCTCTTGTAGAACATTTTGTATTGAATAACCACTCTGAGAATGACAAGTGCGGGGGAAATCTTGGAGCTATTCCATTGAGGAAAGAAGAAAAACAGCTGAGAGGAAATGGCATGCTTGTGGTTGATCCTCTGACAAACTGGCCTGCCGCATGCTTCAAAGGCAATACCGACTCTCTGTCCTCACCAAGAAGAGAGCTTACATCCAAGCCTGCATCTCTGCGGCATCTAACAACTCGGCCAAACTCTTTAAAATCTGCAAGGAACTGGCCAATCCTGCCGCAGGTCTCTACCTCTCCTATGCCTTCCCAAGCCCTCTGCACGGCACTGGCTTCTCATTTCATCTCCAAAACTCAGGACATCCTGTCCTCTCTCTCCCCCTCTCCCCTTCCTCCCTTTACTCCCTGCTCTTCCTCTGGTTCTTCTTCGGGCACCTGCCCTCCCTCCTTCTCTGCCTTTCGCCTTCTTCTCTCCAGACAAGGATTCTAGACAAGTCCGATCTATGAAAGTCTCGTCAAAACAGGTTCATCCCTGCTCCTCCAAAACCATCAAGGACCACATTGACTCCCTTGCTGCTGCTCTGGCCGGCTTCTGCAACTACTCCTTCTTAAGAAATCGTCTGCTGACCCTCCCTGCCCGGCTAACTATCACCCTATCTCAATCACTCCTTTCCTGGGCAAACTCCTGGAAAAGCTGGTCATCTCCCAGCTCAATCTTCACACTGAATCTGTTGGTGGTCTCCATGATCATCAGTCTGGCTTCAGAGCTGCCAAATGCACGGAAACTGCTCTCCTGAACATCTGTTAAGACCTGCTATCCAACATTGATTCCAACCCCCCCTGTGTCCTCATCTTACTGGATCTCTCGTCTACCTTTGAAACAGTCAACCATGCCATCCTGCTCAACCGTCTGCGTGATAACCTGGGTATCACCGGTCAGGCCCTGGTGTGGCTGACTTCTTTCCTCTCTCATCGACCCTCCCAGGTTCAACTTGTTCCCTCTTCTCCCTCTATCTTTATCTCTACCTGTGGTGTTCTCCAGGGGTCTAATCTCTCTCCCTGGCTGTTCAACCAATGCCTTGCACTGCTTGCCCACCGCATTGCCGTGCTCTGCCACAACTTCCAGTGCTATGCAGATGACACTCAGCTCATTTTCAGGCTACCTTCAGCCACCTTTTCTCCCTCTCTCATCTCTGACTGCCTGTCCACCATCCAGGAGTGGTGTGTCACCAATGATCTCTGCCTTAATGCCAGTAAGACTGAGATTCTCCTCATCGGCACACCCGCTCCCTCCTTTTTCTGTCACTCTCTGGCCGGCCTCTCTTGGCCCTCTTCCTGCTTCCACCTGTGAGACTAAAAACCTGGGGGGCATCTTCGACTCCACACTCTCCTTCTCTCTTCACATCTCTGACTTCTCTAAGAAGTCACACTACCAGCTGCACCTGAGAGGTATTCTTCCTTTCCTCTCCTCCCCCCAGAAGCTCACTGTCTCCAGAGCTCTGGTTCTCTCTAGGCTTGACTATTGCAACAGCCTCTTTCTAAATGTGCTTGCTTCTACTCTCCGCCCTCTGCAACTCATCCAGAACAGATCTGCGAGACTTGTCCTTGGCCTTAAGCCCAGGGATTGTATCTCTCCAGGACTGAAATCTCTGCACTGGCTCCCAGTGGCTGCGAGGATTAAGTTCAAAACCCTCTGCATTGTCCACAAGACCTTTTGGGGCCTGGGACCTCAATACCTTCAACTCTCTCTCCCTAAATATCTTCCTTCTCGAGCTCTTCGCTCATCCACCTCCAACTCCCTCAGGGTCTGTCGCTTCTCCAAGCAAGGACATGGTGGTCGATCTCTTTCTTCGGCTGAGGCCTCCCTCTGGAATAGCCTCCCTGCCTCCCTGAAACTTAAGGAGAACCATCTCCTGTTCCGGAAGCATCTCAAAACATTTCTCTTTGCTTCTGCTGAATTTCCTGCTTGATACTGAAACTGCACTGGTTACCTGGCCACCTTCTGATCTCGGGCCCAATTCCCCTCCCCGCCAGTCGCACACCTGCACTGCCTTCTTGGCAACCCCCGTACTTGGGGACTGTTTCTGTATCCCTACAGTCCCACTTTCAGCACTTGACACCTGATGTCTGCACTTACCCTTGCACTTGCCACCAGCTGGCCGTGCTTTACTTATTGTTATTTATTCTTTTATCCCATGTTATGCACTGTCCCCTCCCCTTTACCCCCCTGCACTTTCCCCTTCCCCCTTCCCATGCACTTGCCCGATCTAGATGACACCTGTCCTAGTAGGATTGTTGTCTTTGTCCTCCCTCTGTTCCCCCTCCCTTGCCTTGTTGCGCCTTGGAACACTTGTGTATAGGCGCGTTATAAATGCCATATCCTATATCAAGGACCATCCGCTCAAATGGCAATCAACTGTTGCATCAGCTGAGAGTGACCCTCAAGAGAGTTGGCAGCGCCAGTTTTAATATATGGGCACCTACCACTTGGAATCCTCTTCCCCTTGATCTCAAGAGCTGTACGGCCATCTCTTTATTTAAAAAAACAGCTGAAGACAATGCTGTTTGATGGAGGGATAGTCTAGCTATTCCCTTTTGTTTTTTGATCATACCGGAATCTCCCCACTGATTGCCTACCATTTTTATGTTATATGTCTGTTTATGACTACGTGATCGCCTTGCGGTCTATGGGCAAATGGCGCGATACAAAAAACAATATAGAATATAGATAGATAGAAAAAGACTAGCTTCTCGTTCCAGAAAATCTAGAATGATGTCTTCTTCTCCCAGTACCACTTCTTTTTCATACCAAAAGCACAGCTCTAGAGATGATATTCTCCTGATACAGGCCACTTGTTTCTCCTCACATGATGAGATGATGTGTTCTCTTTATGGGATGTCTGCTTCTTACTCCCAGAAGTGCTGCATCCAACAGTCAGGGTCCATGAAAACTCCATCTCCTCATAGAGGCAATTTTATTTTCATGGTGGCTTCCTGGGATGCTGCCTGTGGCTTACTTAGAAGTGTGCCTAACTTGTTTGGTCAATTTAGAATTTCTGCTGAAGAACTACTTTTTCTTGTTTTTACTCTTGGTGGAGAGCCTTCTTTCTTTGTATGGGGGTTAATACTACTAACTTACACCAACATGTCCAATGCACAAATAACCAAAGCAGACTCAACCATGCACACATTAAACATTCTAAAGCCAATTAATTCCACATATGCAGGTCCACCCCAATTCTTGGATAATGCACTACTCCCATATACTCACACACAAACTTGTTCTTACAAATTCATAACATATTCACTGCTCAAGCACCACCCATGACTTTATAGAGAGACACACACACACCGACTCTAATCCCACCCTTACAAGCATAGAAGTCAACGGCCACAGTGGGCTTTCACCCACAGGCTGCTTCACTTTCTGAATTTCGTTGGTCACTTCCCTTTGCCTCTGCATTTAAAATTATGTAGAATGAAGAGCTAACATGTGGTGTGTCCTCTGTGGTGATTCATTCATCAAGAGAGCTAGTAGAGAGACCACACAGCCTAACCACTCAACTTGGGAAGGCAATGAGGGTGAATTGCCACAGTCACCTCTCCAGCTGCCATTGTGCGTCATCATATAATAAAACAAAAAATAACTAATTATGAAATGCAATTTTATACTTACAAATGGCCGTGACATCATTGGTAATGTGGTGGTGGGACTGTTGTTGTGTGGTTTCTGTTGCCTTCTGAGGCTTGACTCCTAGGCTATTCCCATCCAAGTGGCTTCTTCTTTACAGCATATGTTGTGCAATGCACAGCGCACATACACTACAGATAGCTCAACGCCCCGATCTGCACTGAGCCGTCTCATCGCAGTGAAGTCAATCATTTATCCTGATTTTCCACAGACTCACCCTCACTCTTTCCTCTCTCCTTAGGACCCTTGCAGCCCTTATTCCTCTACTATAATTCTCTCATGTAGCTTTAAGAACGATTTGAGGTTCTTCCTTTTCCTCTCCTCCTAATTTCCTTTCTTGCATGTCCCCTTCAATGTTTCTATTAGAGCCCTTTGAAAAAGTATCTGGGTGATTTTAAGTGGTATGGGATTTGTTACCAGTTAGGTGGTCATGGTAAAAATAGCAGTATTTGTCAAATGCAACTATTCTTTTTTGCTGACAAATACTGAGTTGAGTGCGTTTGTTCCTATGGAGGTATTAACATTTGGATTTCCCAAATGAAAGCATTTTTTATCTCTGTTTCGAGAGGTGCAGGTAAAAATTTCCCACAAAAGTATGTATGACTTTTTCTGCTGTACAGAAGGGATGCACAGGCACTTCCATCCAATACCATGAACAGGTCTTAAATGCACCATTTTAAGTGAGGTAAGAGGGCTAAGTCTTATACACTGCCTCTCACAAGTTACCCAATAATGCATAAAAGCGTCGGAATTGACCCTTTGTGAGTTGTAGAAAATGTACAGTATGAACGGATACTGTTTATTATCCATTTCCACATTCATTATGACGGCGTGAATCTTCAAAACGTTTAAAAAAAATAAAAGTAGTATTTCTGGAATACCACCAAAGGTATTCCAGTAATATCCCTCCATTAGAACTGAGCCCGGTACTAACTCTGAATTGGTCTCTATTTCAGCAACACCAGTGGCTGAGATGGTATTTACCTCCAGCAGTATCCCTGTACAAGAATCCAGCCAACTAGTAATGAGCCTTTATATATTCATGTAATACTATTACTGGTACCATGGGTATTTTGGTGCCCAATACAATGCACTATTACCATGCATCCGGCCATCTTATTTCCTATCATCACTGTGTTGATGCTGTGAAACCGCAGCCTCTATTTGTACCTGAATGCATGGAAACCCAGATCACTCTTCAGACCGCTACCCTCTCATTCTCCTTAATGCTAGTTCTGCAATAGAGATAACAATAAGTTACCACGGCAGCTCTGCCACCAAGATTGCTATTACATTTTATAATACTCTGCTAGATTGTGTGCTATGCCAACCTACTGGATACACAGTTGTGCAGAAAAATCAACTTCTAAAGGCTTTCCTGGAGCTATTTCCCAGTGGCATAACCCAATAGTTCAGCCTTGGGAATGCGCAAATTAAAGAAGAAACTCAAAGAATTAAGGACCTGTGGGTTAGGAGTATACCTCTCCACACTTTGACCATTGAGATTCCCATAGCCAAAAGATCCTTTTTATCTGGCCCCATGTAGCTCACAAACCTGTGACGAGGTCTGTGCATCCTGAAAACGTACAGCTTCATTGGATCTCTGCATGAGGGACCTAGAAAAGGCAGAAACTGTACAATTGTATTAATGTCTTCTATATTGATTGACTGCTATAAGCAGAAGAAGGCAGAGCCCGAAATTTGCAACCAATTTCTGCATCACCACACAACTGTGCCACACATTGCCTTTGCCTATAACCGATTGCTAATTTTACTGGTCAGTTTAGGATCATTTTATGATGTTTTACTTGCTGTTGCATAAGGTATGCTACATTACAAAAGCAAATGTTTTCGACCAGACAGACTGTCCAGGAACCTGATTTCAGACAATTAACAGCTTATACCACCATTGCTAGATTCTGGAAAACCAGAACAGACCAGTATTTTAGCAACCAACCTCTGGAATGACTGCTTAGATATCCTGAGAACAATACACAGTTGAAGGTAACTTAGGAAAGAACTGAAAACCTACCTCCAATATCAAGTCACTAGGGTCAAAGAACAAGAGTTAACCTGGCACCCTCTGATCCTCCTCATATACCTCAACACACCAGAGCCGCCTCTATTTCCCATGCACTAGTAAAGACAGACCCTTGGGCTCCCTGCCCCCAGCGCTTCCCCTCCTTACCTCTTAATCCCCTATTCCCACTAATGAAAGGTTTGTATACCTACCTTACACCTAACATGTAATTACTTTATAATAACTGTGTGATGTTCCCTGGAGGCCACCTTTGTGAGGGTCATGATCGACTTCCCTCCTATATGTCTGTTTCCCCCACCCCAGGTGTTTACAGTGGCTCGCTGTCAATGTAAATGGTTACAAAACGCCACTACAATAAACAAAATCAAACTAAAAACCAAATTACAGTCCATCGGAGACCAGAGGTGCAGCTACGCACAACCTAACATCACACACCGCTCGCTACAAGATTACACTTGTCGAGGTTTAATGATTTACAGATGTGCAAGTAAGATAGTATAACATAACATATGTAATGTCATTAGTGGTTTGAGAAATCTGTCAACCCTTGAGCTACACTTACATTCTTTTTGTTTGGAGATATATGAATTGAGTCTGCTGAGACACTATCCGACAGAAGAGGAGCCACTCTCATGCTTCTCCTCTGGAGGAGTGAGGAGAAGACATGGCGATGTCCTCACTGTACTTATGAGTTCACAATGTACTCAGGTATTTAAATGGTACAGTGACTTCACATACACAGTACTCGAATATATGCAAAAGTTTATGACATTGATTAGGAACGTGATCAGCAACTATCAGCAACTTCAAAAAATGTCACACTGCATCCACATTTCCGGTTACTTGAAACGCGTAAGCAAAAGCCAAGCGCATCCTTAAATAGCCCTTTTCATGCTTCTATGAACAACAGTTTCAAATAATCATGAACCATTGCATCGTTCAATTAGCAGATTACCAGGTACTACACTTGCATTTATTACTTGGGAATTCACACAATGCCCCTGCATGCCCAATAAAGCAACATGATTGGAACACAATCTCTTATAATTTATTTGTATTATTAATGTTCCGGTTTGAAAACTTAAACCTTACACAATTTCTTTAAAAGGAAAATGGAAAATAAAAACAATAAATAAAATAAATGGTACAAAGTCAATACTATATAATCCCTTCCTCAGCCCTGAAATCATTTCAATAAATACAAATTCTCATTAATACCTACTTATTTACCTTAATATTTTGTAAAGAATTTGGACAGACATTCTGCAGACCATGATAGTAAAAACCAAGACTAGCCCATTGTCTTCTATTACGATTATCATGACAAAACTACTTTATATACCTCATTGGATGTGTATACCATTATGTTTCACTTTGCAGTTCCTCCAATGAGATTTAACATTTAATTCACAAACCTTAGAGTAGCCAAGATGAATATTTGGTTCCCAGATTAAATCATATTCCAAGTATATGTATATAGCATAAAATGGATACATAAAAATTGATAAAGTATTTTTATAAAGTATAAAAATGGAAATAAATTAATATTGTGTAAAACCCATTAAAGTGCTCAGATCTGTATACCTATAAACTGGGGCATTCCACAGCAAGATGTTCCCATGTTTCTATGCTTTCTTTCTCATTATAGAAGCGACAGCTGAGTGCCTTCCTTGGGATTTGAAGCCTTGCTTCTATAACTTGAAAATTGGAAGTAGATTGATTCTTAATCAAAGAAACAGGTGCCTTCATTTGGGACAAGGGCATTTTTATGTATTGAAACGTCTCTCCTCACGTTTCAAATTGTAAAGTAATGAGTAGTTATCCATCTCATCTCCCTTTTGCACCAGTCGTAATCCCATAATGCTTGTTTAACTCGACATGGATTTTCTGTGAGATTCTCTTCATGCAGATTTATTGTAGCAAGTAGATTTTCGCATTCACTCTCCCATTTAGATCACATAGAATTCCACTTTCCCTTTAGTTCCAGACTTAAATGTATGAAAAGGGAATTATGAGGGGTTCTAAGATTTTCTGTACAAGGACAGGATTTTCCAATTAATCATACTTGCTAATGATAGGAGTGCAAGTTCATATCTTAAAGAAGCTGCTAGTATACAATTAGGCAACCCCATACCCTTCTCCAAATCAATCCTTCCAACCTTTGCCATGTAATGTCATTAGTGCAAAACCAATCTCTGTATCATATTAGAGACATGGAACCACCTTTGCTTTATAATATTATAAATAAATAAAAATGATATTATGGGCCTCATTACACGGATGGCGGTGGACCAAGGTGCTATTAGCACCTTGGTCCATGCCGGTAAAATACCGGTACCGCCTTGGTGGAAAGGGGAATTACCGCCCTATTCCAAGGTTGGTGGGGCGGTAAATCCCCCTTCCCCCATTGCCCTTCCCTATTCCCATTTTTGCCCCATAGGGCTCTATGGGAATGGGGAAGGCGCTAATTACGGTACCGCAAATTGTGGTACCGTAATTAGCTCCCTGGTCCCTTTGCGGGTTGGTTTTTAACGCCTGCAAAAAGCGGGCGTTAAATTCCCCAACCCGCAAAGGGACCTCGTAGTAAGGTGGTAAGGGTTTACCGGTACCGGTAAAATACCGGTACCGGTAAACCCTTACCGCCTACCGTGTAATGAGGCCCTATATCATGTTTAATTTCGATGTAAAGAATACATTGATATTCCAGCCAAGTAATGCTGCCGTTTGAAAAGTGCAATGATGTGGACAGATGTCAATAATTTGATATGTGAAACGTAATATCGAGTAACCATAAATGAAACATTAGATTTTCTGACAAGTTCATATTCAGTTAATGTCATGGGCATCCTCTCCTGTATCTTTTCGGTCTACGTTTTGCAACGCTTTTTCAGTTAGCATTAATATATTTTGAAGCTGTTTTTTTAATGCTAAATTATTACCCTCAGGAGAGGCGAAAAACCAGGACGACTGGAACACAGGCGTAACCTACCAGAAACAGCCCACCTTCTCTCTGGACCGTCAGTGTCTCTCCCCAGTGAATAACAGTGAATACCCTCCCTTGCCAACAATATATGTCTGGTCAATCTCCCATCACAGGGTGATATAGAGTAGATATAGGCACCCTGAAGCGGCATTGCAGGCAGTGCAGTATAAACCCCAAGGAAACATTGAAATATTTATAAGCAGCTCTTGCCAGAAAACTGATATTGCTGCCACCAGCATCTTGCTTGTATTTACATCCCTTGGGAACCAAGAGGGAAATGGACTTGGCGGGTTGACTCCTTGTGGGGGACAGCGAGCTGAGCTGTCAGTCCTATTTCCACCTGCTCAATCCCTGCAGCTACCTTTGGCTTGGAGCACCTGATGTCTTAGTTGATGCCTAGCATAATTCAGAGGTGGGGGTTTTCTGAAGAAATACAGCATAGAGCCCTTGTCATGCTTGCACTGAGTTGAACTATAGGGCTCTGATTTAATCAGATTTCTATTTAAAAAAATGTATATTTTTTAAACTAATTTTGCATTCATGTCTGATGTTGCCTATGTGTTTAGGCATTTGTTTATAAAACAGTTTATGTAGTATGCATGTAATGCTTTACATATTTTAAAGCATTCCAAAGAACACATTGATTAAATGACCGATGAGCAAATTTAATTCCATATTCGTATCTTTAGGTTTCAGGTTAAAGAGCCGACAATTCCAATGTACCCCATTCTTCATACCTCTCCCACACGTGTGTCCTGATGGCAGTACAGTAGGGTGAAATGTGCAAAAATGTAGGCAAGCAGGTGCAAAAGCAGAAGCAAATATAACATATTGGCATGTGGGCCCCTCCTTATTCAAGGGAAGGCTAATGCAATGACAATCAGCAGCAGGAGGGGAATCAGCAGGTGGTATACGATATGTGGTGGGGATTAAAGTCAAGGTTCTGATTTCTCCCTGAAGGGAGATCACGCCTTCTGGCCCCTAGATCAAAAATCCAACCAATACGTCCCGGGAGGATAGCTCAGCGGCAACGTATGCACCTTGGAAGCAAGACAACACGAAGCAACACAGGTCGATCCCCGGGTCCACGCTTAGAAACCGCGCGTTATAAATATACAACTAAGACAAAAACAATTACGCAACTAATAAACAATTCCTGTAACAGCGCCTCGATGCCTGCGGACTGCATGAGCGCCTTAAAAATGCAAAAATAATAATAATAAAAAAAAATACAAACACTTTTGAGAAGAATGCAAAGTGCTAGCGCCGGTATCGCAATTTAAATTTTCGATGCCTTTGTCAAAGGCATTTGAATCAATAACAGACTTTTGAAACAATTAAAATGGTAATTATGTCTCTTCCGAAACACCTAAGAGAGCACTCCTGCTCCTCACTCAGCAGATGTAAAATGCACCAGCTTTCTCTCGTCACATGAGGGCCGATTAGGGTAAGGTTGCCAGAAAATCTTATGTGATCTCTGTATTTTCCATCTGGCATATGGTGTAAACTGTACACAGGATACCAAACTCAAGTAACTTAAAAGGACATCCATGCTTCAAATGACTATTTGGAGGTCAGTGGAGTCTGCTTTTTTGAAGGTCTGGTGGGTCTGCAATGAGTTTATGGTGTTTCTTTATGTCCCTCTTCAGATGCCATATCCTAAGTAGTCCCCATCGTTCCAACACTTGCTACTCACAATGCAATCGTCATGCCACATCCTCAGCCATGCACAGGTCCACAAAGCGCTGTGATCGCAGACGGTAACTAGGAAATAAAGTCCTGACTCTGCATATTACCTTGTCATGCTGCAGCGGAATCACAAAGCGCTTGCAGAAAGGCACTGATGTGAGCACATTTTTCTCTTCAAAGTCGTGCTTCAGGTTTGCCATATAGAACAAGTCATACAGGCTGTTGTCCTTATAGGCAATAACATCGAACACGACGTGGTTGTCCTCTTCATATGCGTTGACATGGTGATAAACCACCATGGAATCGGTGTAGAACTTGGTGGACACTGCTTTCTTTGTTCTCTTATCCACGATGTGAATCCATGTCTGAAAAGAGTCAAGTATGCAACGATAAGTTAAAACTGCGCCTTCTGTATGAGTAGGCCAACAAAAATCACAGAAATCTAAAAGAGCCCCCATTTGTTGATATAAATCGTTAAAGATAAAGCAGGCATGTCTAAGGGGCAAGTCTGCACCACTTAGGAGAAAATACCATGAAATTGTATCAACTTTTAAAAATATTTACATGTGTAAGAAGCACCCCAATTGTTATTGGCAATGAATACAATTAAAAAATGATAAATACTGTTGGATGTAATAAAGTGAGTAGAGTTAAAATATGTATTTTTTGTAACTAGAAAATGTTTTTAAATTTAGTTTGGAACCATCATTATTTTTAAGTGTTTTAAAATGATGTCCTATAATTCATCATTCTGTATCGTACTTGCTACTACATGTTTACTACTATGTGGTACTGTAAATAATGGTTGTTACACTCCCGCAAACGTAGTGGCACCATTTAGTCGAACAAAGTTTGCAAGTGTTGGGCAGTCCTAACAAGTATCATTGTAGTGAGAGCTTATTGAGCTAGCTAGTTTCCATCATATAGTCAGCACGGTGTAAAAGAACCGAGCACCCATCGGTCTTTCATTTCAGCAAGAGAGCCTGCAATTCTTGGCTCTACCACCTGATCATTTTCTGAAACTGAAGAGAGGGCATTTCCTGAAGTCTATGGCAATTAGCTTGCCTAGTGTCTGTATGAAGCTTCACTAGCTTCCTCCGCAATGCCACATTTGGACCCTGCCCTATCTAGCCAATACATATTTAATGACTCGCTTTCTAGTTTGTCTGGGCCCAAGAAATATATTAGGTAAATAGTAAAGTAACAGGCAGCCTAGGGAAGTTATAGGATTTTTTTCAGAGCTTGTGGTTTTTAATAGGTTTACATCACCAGTACATAGGGGAAGAAAGAGGCCAATAGCAGGCCCACAGAAAAAGCATGAAAGAAAATGCATGTTAAAAGGTCTGAGTAACATTTTATTCACACCTAAAAAAATACTCCTGTTTATTTCCAATTAAGAAGTACCAATCTCACCGGAGCAAGTGTGCTTAATGGTGAGATGGTTGAGACCACATGTTGAGAAGACGGGGTAAAGCAGGCACTACCTTAAGAAAGATATATTGTAATTCATATGAAATAACTGTAGAGTATTTGGTGATCACCAAAACCATCACTGCACCAGACAGGGGAGACCAATTTATACAACTGGAGAAACCTCCACCAGATTGGTTACACCCTAGTTGTGAGGACTACCGCAAGGTTAGGAAAATGTCAAGAAATGACATGAAGCTACTTTTTTGCGTTGTTTCTTCCAAAACACTGTGACCTCAACTGGAAATATGGCTTGGTTACCTCCAGTGTGCTCAGGCCACCAACAACCCCAAACCCATCAAACTTGCGCTGTTGACATGGACCCATTTTTCTTCTTTTTGTTAAGTTTAGGATATTAACACCCTGGAGTGCTAATAGACTTAAGTACTTCGAAAGGGGCAGGCGTGGCCAATTTCAGCCAAGTACAGCCCCAATCTTAGCACTTAACATTATATTATACAAACACATTTAGGTGTTTAATTTTGTGATTGATTACTTGATAGCATGGTCGGTGTTAAAAAATTCTGTTTTCAGTACCTGCTATCGCTGTCTATTTCTTAGAGGAGCCTGGCTATTTCCATCCCCCTATAATCATAAACCGAGCATTTTGTACTGTTTTCAGAGCCCTCTGAACAGAAAAAAAGGATAACTGTTCAGGATGTATTGAACCATGTATGCTTTGTATGGTGGGATTAAATTCAGATGCCCAGAATAGCAACCTAAGGAGGACAGCTGGTTTACTTAACTCAGAAAGTAAAAATCCCACCAAGCAGGTATTTATGAGCAGAGCTCACAGCATGAATCCTGCCGCTCCATGGAGAGTATTATAGTATGTCACTTTGGAGCACTTTCTCGCTGGTCTCAGGCCAGCATACGCCCATTTCTGTAGCACTTGGTACATGTCTCCCGCAGGAAGTAGGAGCTATGTTTGCAGTGACGGCTAAGGCCCTCCAGTTACAAGACTGAGCAGTGCATCCTCTGATCACATCCTTTTTTGTGTTTCTAAATATTTAAAGTTAATGGATAACTACAGAATTGTTCTAATTTCTGAATAGGACACAAAAAAGGAGGTATCATAAGACTAAATAAAGTCATGAGAATATGTGACATTAAATTGAGTTGTCTTGCTTTTGTTCTTTACTAAAGCAGATGCAGTTCGCCCGGAAGGCTCTGTGCTGATATGATATGATATGGCATTTATAAGACGCCAGTACACAAGTGTTTCTGCTGTACAGAATGAGGTGGGGTGGCAGCCTACATTACAGCCACCCAATTCCATTCAAAAGGAAATTTAACCTCCATTAACTCTGTGATTAATATCCCTATACCAATCAATCAACAATTGTTTATTCGAATGATAAACACCCTTATACAATATCATAACATTGTAGTATCAGAACATGCACACATGTATTAGATTAATCAATAGAATTAATAAAAACATCAAATATGACTACATATTTCATTTCATCACCACGAAAAGACACAGGGAATATAGTCATAGTTTCAATAAAATCCAAATGATGTCTAATACCCAACCATCTAATAGCAAACAATGTATTGATTATAAGCAAATCCTTGTGGTCTATGTGTATGGAAGGCCAGTGTGCATAATGGAACACATCCATGCCAATAATTCAGCTGAGCAAAACTACCTTCAAGCCATAGATCATGAAAGCCAGACTGAATCGCCGAGGTTTTGTGGAAGCACATTGAGAATCCAAGGGGAGGGAACCGTAAACACAATTCCTGGCATCTAGTGTCTAGAGCTACATTAAAACTTGATATCAAGAATCTAGAGGGATGGAATAACATGGGTGATATGTACATGCTCCTTAACATGTAAAGCATCACAATTAAGGCATTGATAACCTATGATAGCTAACGGAGATGAATATAAACACCAGTGGAAAATCATGAAAAGCGGTTGAGATGCATTGAGTCATTTTGAACATCAGAGTGTAGAGATGCTGAAAGTAAAGCATAGCCGGGTGTGATGTAAACTACTTGTGTTCTTGAAAGGTAGTTTTCTAAAGAATCTTTGAGCTATACAAACCAATATGCAGGGTACTCTGATTTGTATAGCCTGCAGATTATTCAATTACAATGCTCTTGGAACACTCAAAGGGTTAAAATTAAAACTGGGGCTAACTGAATTTGTCAATAACCTTTAGTCAGGTCAAGTGTGGAAATAAACTTTGCAACTTCATTTTTTTAACTCATTGTTGCGTGGCATTGGTTATGTGTCAAAGAAATGAAATTTTATGAAATCTATACAGAATCACCATGTTTCGTCCACTTTTCCCATCATGAATGTAGGTGATGACTGCTAGCTGGTGGAGTGCCAATTACTTTCGGTTTTAACATTTTGCCTAGTTCCCTTATGATCTAAGATCTGGTTTTAGGTATTCTGTAAGGTCTCAGGTGAACCTGTTGACCCAGAAGGATCCTAATACGGTGGAAAACATTGAATTGCCTAAAGTATAAGGAAAAGGCACCTTTTCAACACCAGAATGTTTCTTCCGATTCAACATCCTTCCATTTCGATTTCATGGCCCGCTGTGACATTCCAGGGGAAAATGGATCTTGTGTTGAGACAATATCATTCATTTTGTAGTGCATACTTTAATGTTATAATCTTTAGTAATACCTCGGTTGGACATATGTAGCATTTGTATGTCATATCCTGAGTACTTGGAGCAGGTGGTCTCGCCGCAAACCCTGCCAAATGTCATTGGGCCCAAAATGTTGTGAAATATTTATGTGTCTTCATGGGGCATGGATTAATCTAAAACCATAAAAAGAAGCTAGAGGCAGTAAAAGGTATTCCACCACCCAGTACGAAGAAGTGATTGAAATCTTTCCTCGGTTTAATTGGACACTGTAGGAGAATGATACTGTCTTTCTCAACTATACCTCCCTGTTTAATTTATTTGCATACGTTCAAGGAAAAAAGCTCTATTGGTCACAAAGGAGCGTACAAAAGGTAATATAGCTGATAAACGTAAGGCACTGAGCCTCTTATAATGGGGGGAGTGTGAGTGTCATGACTGGGTTTGAGAAGGGGTCCTTTGGAAAGATACTGGAGACGATAAGGTGGACAAACATAGGACAAGCAAGTGTCAGTGGGTAGGCAGTCTAGCCTACTAACAATGAGCTGCGATTAACTATTAATTGGTAGTATGGTGGAGAAAGGAGAGGGAAGTGTCCTGTTAGTGGTGAGGAAAGATGTAAGTAGTAAAGCTAGAGAGGTGAGTCAAGAGAATAGCTCAGAAGCGAGGAGGCAGGCTTTCAATTTTCTTTAAGTGAACTGTGTTTTAAATTGCAGAGCAGAGAGAGTTCCAAGTAAGGACACAGGAAGAGTGAAAGAGTGGATGCGAGAGGAAGCACAACTGAGCGAGGTGCCTTAAAGGTGGTGGAGAAGGCAGAGCAAGTCATTGCAAGGAAGTCTTTTTGCAAACAGACAGAGCATGCCAGAGTGCAATGTTCAGTTGATTCGCAGGGAGGAGTAGAGGAGTTTAGTTTCAGAGTATGAGAGGTGTGGTGGGTAGGTGATAGGAGTGGATCAGGTTGCTGTATGGCATTGTTTGTTAGAAGGGGGAGATGGCATAGAGAGGATGTAGTGAGAGTTGCAAGTTGTTCGTTTTATGACAGCGATAGGAAAGGTGGGGGATGGAGTATGATTGGAAAGAGCATAAGGAGAGAATAGCAGGATTTTAGTTCAGTAGTTATAGTCAGGGATAGCTGGAAATGGACTCAGTGGATTTTAGGTATTACTAGGTGGAGCAGGAGAGGAGGTGGTTAAAGGCTCAGAGGAAAACAGGGAAAGAGGCTTGGAGTAAAGACACAGGCCCTCATTACGACCCTGGCGGAAATCGAAAAACGATGGCGGAAATGCAATACCGCCATCGAATAGCGCTCGGTGCGACTATGACCCGTCACCGCAAAGTACGAAGCCACTAGCGACACCGTAGTGAACGCCAACGCTAACTGCACCAAGCACGCGCGCGCGCGCCATGCCAAACCGCAAACACCACCATGGTGCAACGGTACGCCAATTCCGACCCTAGCGGACATGTACCTAACGCCATCAGGCATGGCGGAATGTACCATTCCGCCATGGCGAGAAGTACGGCATCGCAAATCAACCGTAAACGGCCCCACTGAGTGCCTGTACACCGCTCCCTGCCCACAAAGTACAACTCCCGGTAGGTGCAATGAAGTCACAATGCAACCATTGAAATGCACAAAGCACCCATGCATGCCAACGAACAAAAGCAACACAAGAGGGGCCAATGGGAGCTGCAGGTCACAGATGGCACGAATACAGAAGCCATCCCAATGGACATGACCACAGTCCCCCACCAAGAAACGCACGCAAACACAGGCACCTGTGACCAGCAACATTCCGAAAATCACATCATTCCACCAGTCCACCTGGCTGACCGGCATCTGTTACACAAAACCCAATCCCCCGCCCCTGAGCATGACAACATTCAAACTGTCATATAGGCAGCCCCCATCCCACGCCTCCGAGCACATCCGTTCAACCTCACTGCTGAGCAGATCCACACCCTCTACCGTTTGGACCGGGACACCATAGCCGCCATTGTGGACATGACACAGGCTGACCTTGTCAGCATGATAGATAGCCCAACCGCCATCCCACCCCTACTGAAGGTGGTGTCTGTACTACACTTCCTGGCCACAGGCACCTACCAGCACACAGTCGGACAGTTGCATGGCATTTCTCAGCCACTGTTCTCACGGACACTATTGCAAGTGCTCGATGCCCTCCTGCAGCACGCAGACGACTACATCTCCCTACCACGCTCGGAGCAGGAAATTACAAACACGAAAGTGGGATTCCATGCACTTGGCGGCATACCGGGTTGCATTGGTGCCATCGACTGCACCCATGTGGAGTTGGTCGTCCCACATGCCATGGAGGCCCAGTACCGCAACCGAAAACAATTTCATTCTCTGAATGTACAAATGGTGTGTGACTCCAACAGGATCATTACACATTGTTGTGCCCGATTCCCTGGATCAACCCATGATTCTATGGTCTTGAGGAACTCTACAATACCACGCTACATGGAGCGACACGCAGGGAACAGATCCTGGCTACTCGGTGAGTCTCATTACATGCATGATGATGTGGGGTATGTGAATTGGCATTGACCTGCCAGGAAGGGGGGGGGGGTGTGCGTACGTATCAATGGCATTCCACATCATACGTTTCTCGTCCACATACAGGTGATGCTGGATATCCACTGAAGAGATGGCTCCTCACACCAGTCCGGAACCCACGGGACCAGCATGAGGAGGACTACAACCATGCCCACTCACGTACCCGTGTAGTCATAGAACAGGCATTCGGCCTACTGAAGGGCCGTTTCCGCTGCCTCAGCAGGTCTGGCGGGGCACTCCTGTACCGCCATGAGAAGGTTGCAAAGATGGTGATGGCATGTGTCATGCTCCACAACATGTGCGTACGTAGAAATGTGCCCATGCCCCCTGACGCAGAACTGCAAGCACCTGATGATGGTCATGATGAGGGTGGGGATGTGGCAGCACCTCATGGAGTCTGCGAGGCACCGGAGGCCCGTGACATTCGTCAGCATCTCATTGATGTATGCTTCTAGCACTCACGCCTGGTGGCTGATACATGGACACGGGACTCGTGGCACTGCGTGTGTCTGGGACATGCACAATATGGACTGTACGCCTATGATGGCCTAGTACACAAAGATCAATGTCCACACATCTAATTGGTTGATCGTGCACTTTTTATGGCATATGTGATGTCATGTTGAACACCCTATCGACCCGCCACCCAAGTGAGCCCAACACACCCCCTCCACCCCCCTACCTCCCCCCCGAACACCAGTGTCCAAAGATGCTCATTGTCAGTGGGCTGTCGCTATTGCAAGCCCCCTCTGCGGGTATCAGGGGCACCCCTGCCTGTGGAGCGCAGGTTCCTTCCAGATCTACGTTGGGGGCTGCCCTGGACGGAGCTTGCAACGGATGATGTGTCTGCCTGCTCACGTCCATGCATGTCCCTAAGGGTTTGCGAGAGCTCAGTGAGCACACGGCGCACTGCGGCAAGTTCGGCACATACGTCCTTGGCCGTCGCATGCAGTTCCCCCCTGAGGCTCTCGGTGCTTCTCTCCATTTGGACTCTCAGGCTCTCGGTGCTACTCTCGATTTGTGCCCTAAGTGTCTCAGTTGATGTTTCTATGTCTGCCTTAGTGCCCCCACATTCATCAGCATGGTCCTTGAGGAGCGTGGCCAGTTGCTGCTGTTGTTCGATCAACTGGTCGAGGGACTGTTGCCTCTGCTGGGCCAAGGCCATTTGCGGGGGTGTCACAGAGGGGCTGTTGACCTCATGTTGCCTTGCCACAGGGCTTGTGGGGGATGGCCAGTCGTCGTCTTGTGGGTGCCCCTGCGTGGTATCCTCATGTTGTACGGGATGGGACAGACAGGGGGATTGGGACAGGTCATGGATGGATCTGACTTCGGCATCCCCGTTTTCTGTGTCGGAGCATGCTGCCATCAATGGGGTGTCACCTATGGTGCTGCTGCCACCGGAGGCAGTGCCTTCTGTGGCATCCATTGGGGGGACCTGTGGTGGTGGTGTTGTGGGCATGCTGGCTGCTGGGGTGCCTGTTGATGTTCCCTCCTCTGTGCTGCCACCTGATTTGTGCTGCTGCCGTGTCTTGATGCGTGCAGCTGAGGTGGAGGGTCTCTGGCCGTTGTTCTTGGCCCTCTTTGCAGGTGTGCTGGTAGGGGTGTCCTGATGCTCGTCGTTTGGATCGGACCCTGTGGTGGAGTAAAGGAGGGCGAGGGTTATTAATGGGTCTGTGGGAATTGGAATGGCATTGTATCACATGCATTGGGGTGGTACCTGAGGGTGATTTGGGTCGGGGCCTTGGAGGTGCTTTGATTTGTGTGTGGAGTGAGGGTGCAGTTGTTTGGCAGCCTGCAGTTAGGGTGTGCCTGCTGCACGTGTAGTGCGTGTATTAGGGGTTTTTAATTATTTATGTATTTATTGTGGGTTTTAACGTGCGCTATCAGGCCGATGTGTGTGGACGTTCTCCTGGACATGTGTTTCTGTTGCACTATGTGGACGCATGGTACTTCACATGGATGGACTGTGTGGATTTGGCATTGTTTTTCCTGGCCCACCTACCTGTATCTTCGGATGTCTGCACTCCTTTCTCCATCCCTCCGACTCCCTCTATGCTCTCCATTCCGATGGTGGAGGCACAGATTTCTTCCCAGGGGGTCAACTTGATGGGTGATTCAGGACCTCCCCCGGTGGCTGTGGCAATGTTGCGGTTGGCAGAGAGTATGCTGCGGACGCGTATCCGCAGGTCGTCCCATCGCTTGCGGCATTGCTGTGGGGTGCGGGGTGCGGTCCCCACCGCACTTACCCGCTGTGCCACCAGAGCCCATATGGCCTTCTTGTTTGCAAGTGCCGTCCTGGTCATTTGCGTGCAGAAGACGACGGCAGCATTCTCCTGGAGGGTCTCTGTTAGCACGGTGAGTTCCTCACGGGAGAAGTGGACCTGCCGCTTGCGGTCGCACGCTTTCTTCGCTGCTTTTCCCATTATTCTTGGTTTCGCTAGGGTGGTTAACGGGTTGGGGTGTGTTTCAGGGTAGTGATTTTAGTGGTTGTGTGGTTTTAGTGTATTTATAGGTGTACGCTGGGATGTTTCCCGTTCCGGGCCCATGTTTTAACTTCCGTTTCCGTATATTTCCGGCCACCGTACTTTCCGGTAGGCGCACACTGCGGTGACCGCTAAGAGGGGTGGCGGTATTGCACCTGGGGCGCCGTACGGCGGCGGTGTGGGCCGTTTTGGGGTCATTTCCGCCATCGCGGACTTTGCACTTCCGCCATGCCGTGGTGCTCGTGCCCGATGGGTCGGAATGGGCCGCACTTTGCTCCTTCGTGCAATGGCGGAAACGCTATTTACGCTGTGGCGCTCCGGTCAGTCGCTTTCCGCCAGGGTCGTAATGAGGGCCACAGTGTTTGCTCTTAGCTGTTTGCCCTTTGCTTGGGTTGCCCGGATGTAAGTCGCCTGAGTAATGAAGAGTAAAGTAGGCGGGTCGCAAGGAGCGTCCAATGCTGGGAGGAGGGAGGTGGGAACAGCAGATGGCAGACTATGAGCAGAGCTGAGCTCGATGTTGATCTCAGCCCAGTTGAAGTCCCTTATGACCATTTAAAGATGGCGGTTTAGGGGTCCAAGATCACCTGATTAGCCAGTTGATCGACATTAGATGGTAAAAAGACAGAACCCCCCCAAAAATCTGTTATACAAAAAGTTGAGATATACATTGTTGTTGACATATCAGGACGAGATAGGAACAGCTTTGTATACCATATCTAGAAAATATACCTCAACAATATGAATGGAAGTATAGGTCTGACATCCTTATCCCTTCCCAGAGCCCCCAGTTTGTCCAGAATGTCGCAACCCAACTATAGCATCCCTGTTGAATGAAAAATTGAAAAAAAACATCAAGCTTCAAGATTGATCTGGGGGTGGGGGGCACAGAAGACCAAAAGGTATTTGGAAATGATTCCCTGCTTTAAAGCCATAAAATGTTGAAGTAGAACACTGACAGGAGTCTGTATCAGACTGTATATCAGCACCACTGAAAAGAGTAGGCACGGGCCATTAAAAGTGTAGCAAGTCTGTCAGACATGCCAGTAATGTCCATTAAAAGGCTTGCTCAGATGTGCCCATACTGTACTATGCAGAGAAGTGCCCAGGCTGTTCTTTTTTATACCCTGAGTAATGATGGGTTTCCGAGGAGCATTTACCACAATCTATCAGCTACTTGTTGCAATGACTCGGGGTTTGGAGTATGGCATGATTTGATTTGTTTGGCTGAAGTGAAACAGATTCGCAGCGAAATGGACTACGGTCAATTCAGCCGCAAATCTTTACACTTCGGCTAAACAACCCAAATTCTTTTTTGAACTAAGTAAAAGTCTAGTTCTAGTAGCGAGCCCTAACTTTCTGTAACCAAAGTATTTTCTGTATTTTTGTGTGCTTTGTTATGAAAAGATTTGACCATGTACCTCTGGCCCGCGACTTGTACTGCACACTGTACAAGGCGTGTGACTGCTGAGACTATGTAGTGTGGGCGCTGGCCCCAGGACATGCTATGCGGCCATGCCCTAAGCACAGTGCACCTGTCCGCAGTGCCTGCGGGCACAGTGCCTCTGTCTACACTGTGCATTCATCACAGCACTCCTTCCCACAATGCTGGCTGAGCACATACTTCCTTTTTCGTGTAAATCAGAAAGTCGTTCCAGTGACCATGCATTATGTTCATGAATATTTGTAATGTTTTGGCAAGGCTTTTCCTCAACGAAAATGATCACCGTTGTACCCACATTTACAAATGACCACTATCATGTTGGCCTAATATAAGTGATGGCAACGGGCAGGGCTATCCCTTATGGCCATAATATTTTGATTAGACTGTCATATCCTGAGCACCTGTGGCTATATGAACTTACTAATGTGCACCCTACCCCGTGCCCGTGCTATTTCTGGACATATTGGTCATGTCTACGAACATCTCAGCTAAATGTGCATGTTCTTTGTGACACCCCAGACATACCCTTTGTCCCGTTGACAGATCGGCACAAATCCTTCAAAGAAAATATATTTTGGAAGAATGCTTCATGAAAATTTGTCAAAAGTCAAAAAAGTTATTAGCTGGGCTGAGTGCCGGTGGATCAAAATTGCCAAATTCTAGACCTGATTGTTTTCTGTCCATGTGATCAGTATTCCCAAAACTGTACTCCTATGTTTGTCCGGACTGAGGAGGTGCAGGGGGCACCTAGTCTGTGAGTGACTGAAAGGCTTGCATTCCATCAAGTCAAAGTGAGTGCAGAGTTTGGAAAAATTGATTCACTGGGACACAGGGCATTCTGGCCAATCAGGAGATGCAGAACAATGTGATTGGTTGAGCATTTCGTGCACCAGTGTTGGTTTGAATTTTCAGCATCACTCACTGGGTGAAATTCTTGCCAATCAGGCAGGGTTGACGAGCTTCAATATGTAAATCTGCACATGGGCGCAATGAAGGAATGGCGAATTGTGCATTGCAATCAAGTCCCATGCCTTAGCCTGAAGAGTGGGACTGGGGGACTTTGGGGACTAGGTGCCACCACCCGCTGTTTTACTTTGGGACCAGTGGAGCTGTATCCCGTTCCCCTAACGTCTCAGCCCAACACTATCCTATACTATTGACGTATGTGGATCTTTCTGCAAAACCCTTCCCTCCCAGAAAGAAATAGAAGCCATTACAACAACAAATTTGTACAGTTTCTTGTGGCAAGATGAAAAACATCAGGAAGGTGGGGGGAATAAGTGGGCAGTATGGAAACAATGCTATGATTCGATCGTGCAACAAAAGAAAAAGGAGACGCGATGAAATCTGAGACTTCTAAGAAACTATAGTAAAAAGGAGAGAGACTACATTAGTAAAGCCAAGTCCATTAAGCAAAAATATAAAAATATTGGCACAGAGCATATCGATACAACCCTACAGAAAGAGGAAGAAAGTTTGTTACAGGAAGTGGTCACAAAAAACAGACACAATTTTTGGGCCCTCATCAACCAGCTGTCCACTCCACAATCCTCCCTGCAAAGTAATCTGGCTGCAGAAGATTCTTTGAAAACTCACTTCCAAGAACTCTAGAATCCAATTGGGATACAAGTGACTAGCAACACCTGTGCGGCCGATAGGTCAGTGAACTTCGATTTGACAGATGTGGAGCTGTACATTAAGACATTTTCTAAATCTAGGGCAACTGGCCCAAATGGGTTAAGTAATTAAATTCTGAAGAATAACACACCCATGTGGGCTAAAATACTATTCTTGCCGCTGAAAAATGTTTGGCATACAAGTCTTTCCCTCCATCATGGAAGCAGTCTGTAATTATTCCTATTTATAAGACGGGTGATCGTACCTGTCCTGCGAACTACAAGCCCATCGCTCTCCTTGATGCACACAGTAAGGTTTTTGCAACCTTAATTTTGAAAGAGCTCGAAGCTTGGGCCAAATCAGTGGGTCGGCCAGGCAAACACCAGACCAGCTTTCGAAAAGGCATGGGGACAGTCCTGAATGGATCCGTTATGGGTTGACTTCAGGGGAATGCCTGGCATTCGGGTACACCCTCCTTAAATGTGGCCATGATTGACTTCTCACAGGCGTTCGATAAAGTGAATCGTGGCCTACTTTGGCAAAAGTTGAAGAAGTGTGGACTGCCTCTGCCCCTATTAGCAATTATTATATATCTTCATCATGACACCATTATACAGGTTAGGTTGAATGGGCATGGTGCTCTTACGAGAGAGATCCCCACTTGTAGAGGCCTCTGACAGGGCTTTGTTCTCCCCCCGTGCCTATTCAACCTTTACCTGTCTGACTTAGGAGAGACTCTAGAGGTGATGGCATTTACCTGTCCAAAATTACACACATTGGCCGTGCCTAGGATGGCTGTTGCAGATGATGTAATCCTAGCAGATCATACACCACTGGGTCTGCAACATCTAATTAACGCTACTATAATTTACACTGCTCAAAATGACTTAGTTATTGATGACGGAAAAATGTACTGTGATCCGCTTTAATAGAAATCCCAATCAGCCATATGGATACAAA
Organism: Ambystoma mexicanum; assembly: GCF_040938575.1. Classification (NCBI taxonomy): domain Eukaryota; kingdom Metazoa; phylum Chordata; class Amphibia; order Caudata; family Ambystomatidae; genus Ambystoma; species Ambystoma mexicanum. The sequence continues at coordinate 1,458,185,056 of NC_090921.1, forward strand.
TGGAAAATAGGTGTAACTAGTATAATGCCGATCAAGAGTGTAATCTGTTCCAGATTTGAATTGAATGCTTACCCTAATAAAGCCTTGATTTGAAGTAGGTTGAAAATCAAGGCTGTTCAAGTCTGTCCCAAATGAAAAAAAATTATAATAAATATTGCAGATTCATTAGCCTTCCACTTAACATATTTTACAAGTTAAAGGTGGTATCATGTATACTATACAGATTAGAAATTACCTATATGGTGAGATATTTCAACTGGGATCTGATTGGGTGCTGGATTTTGAAGAGGTTCTTTAATTTACCATCTAGCCTATCCATAGTGGGTTTGAGATATGAGCTAGGTTTGGTATCATTAAGAGGATGGTACTATTGGAAGATCTTCTTGTTGTACTATAAGTTACTAAATCCCCCACAGGCCTTGCTCTTTGTAGACTTAAGTGAGTCATTGCATGCAGGTGGGTCTTGTGCCCTGGACAGTTTTAGTTCTTTCGCAGAAATGATATTGAATGAAAGTCAGTAATCATCGGACTTGTTAAAATATAATTTGGATTTAGTAAAAAGGTGAGCAGCCCTAGGCATACATAAAAGAACTCATATCTCCTCCCTTAGACGCCACATAAATGGCTATCTACGGTCAATAAAATACTGCTTAAGACACTGTCTCTGACTCATAAAGCTCTCAACAACACGGCCCCTAGCTACCTTACAGATAAACTTCAGAGAAGAATCTCTCCTAGACCAACCAGAGCCGACAATACTAACTGCCTGGCTTTACCTAGATATAGGCTCACCACTATTGGTGGTAATAGCTTCCCTGTAAAGGCAGCAAAAACTTGGAACTCACTTCCACAAGACTTGCGAACAGACCAACCATACCTACTCTTTAGTAAAAATGTTATAAAACACATAATCTTGTCTGACCCATAACCTCCTACCGCTTCTGACCATGCGGAATTACTTATTCCCTCTTATCCCCTCACTTACCAAACATACTTTACTTCTTGTCACCACCTGTAACCCAAGTGGAATCTTGCTCACCCTCAAATCCAAGTATCCTAAGGAGCACTACTTCCTATAATTTGTATATCTGACCATTGCATATTGCTGTTATCTCATTTAGCACACTCTATCTGCGAGTCTCACTGTTCCATGGAGTGTAGTTTTCTGCAGCTTGTATACTTGTACATGATACATTACTGTAGCCATATAGATGTTATATTCTTACTTCAATTTGTGCTTTGCATATATTGAAGCCTTTGCATTATATTTGTACATATCTGTTTACTGCATAACTATGTAAGCCTTGCATTTTCATTCTGTCGCGCCCTTTTACCCCCGGGTCTGGTGCACGTAATAAGTGAATAAACAAACAAGCTGATTGGATTCATACAATTGGGAAAATGCATGTATATGTATCATAGACTCTCAAAATGTGATCATCCGCTAGGAGTAGTTCCGACTTACTTGAAAAAGTTCCCAATGCGTATTGGAGAACCACCTTTCTGCGGTTTACACTTAAATTGATTCCGACATCAGAGAATCTAGCTAAGTGCTCAAAAAACAAAGAACTGTCTGATCTATGTATGTTATGTCAGTCTAACGAAAATAGGCACCCTCTGGAGCATTTACTGGTTGATTGATCCGACTGAAGAACCTAAGAGTCTTGTTGCTATGCAGATTTGTATCTAAAACTGAGTGGCACATGACAGAAGACTTTTGGGACAGGCTCTTGAGTGGGCATGAAACCATCTTAACCATCAAAGTTTTAAAATTCTTAGGAAAAATGCACATGGTTCTAATTAAGTGGTAGTTAGCCTGTGTGTGTGTGTCCCAAAGGTATTATCTCTTTTGCTCTATTTATTGAATTGTAATTTTTACTGTAAGAGGTTTTTAATTTGTGAATTGTATTAAATATAATAAAATGAATTGTGATATTTATTGTGATATTCATTTTTCAGTAATAAAAAAAATATATTATTATAGTAGACAAACTCCTATTTAATTCCCTGCCCTGAAGAGGCTGTTCGCTTGAGTGGTGTAATGCTGGATTGGACCTTGTGTTTATTGGCTATAAATCAGCCACCTACTGAGACAAGTGAATATCACAGAAACACCAACCTGCAAGAACTGTTCCATGGGAAAACACAGTGGAAAATCATTGAAAACACCACATTAATATATAATACTGGTTCTTTGAGCAATCATAGCAAAGAGCTGGGACTGTGCCAGCCTGCACCATAGCAAGGGGATCCAACCTCATCCAGAGTCTTTAGAAACAAGGCAGAGGAAACAACGACACTGGTTATAAACTTGGAGCTGTAGAACCTCAGGAACAACAGAGATCCAAGATGATGGACTGACCTGATATTGCCCGAGTCCACAGTCATGTATAGTGACGACTTGTGCACCATTCTTAAGTGTTGTTGTTGACACCAACTACCAATCCATACACTCTCAGCTATTAACGGGGCACAGCCAAGCTTGTTTACTTGGAGGAGGGACTTGGGGCGGGACCAAGGTACTATATAAGGCCCCAGTCACATCTGTGGAGTGTAGGGGCTAGGGGTTGGCACATAAAGTGTAGAGGTGCATTGTGGAAGACTGAGCAAACTAGTAAAAGGAGGAGAAGGAAAGGTGGTGGTGGGAGAGGGAAAGATTAGTGAAAAACTTGTGGAGAAGGGAAGGAGTAAAGACCGAGCTATTGGAGGAAAAGAGGAAAACGAAAAATATGAAGAGAAGACCGACCAGAAAGAAGAGCGAGAAAAAGGTCAAAGCATCACGAGAACGTCAGAAAGAATATAGCAGGAAAATACACAACACATGATATACTGTACATATGTATGCCATTTATGTAGTATTGCATTAATGTTAAAAACACTGTAAAATAAGTACTTTGGGAAAATATACCAATAAAGTCATAAGTATATAAGAAGAATACAGGAATAGGATAACATTGAATCCACAAACCCAATATAGCAGAAATGCCCTGACAGGGAAGTAGCAAACTATATGGATGTAGAAAGGGGGGCAGTACAAGGTATAAAACAGATTGGAAAATGTAACTACAATTGTTTAGAGTATCAACATTATTTGTATTGTAAAAGAGAAACTGCAGTGATTCATTACACTAAAAGGTATATAATGTATATGAACTCAATGCTATCTTCTAAAGTTCTTCTTTCTGACGAGAAAGCTCCAGAGTCCCACATGTCTAGGCCCAGCTAAGTACATTTTAAAGTAATTTTTAAGAGTTTCCAAAGTTTCTAAAGGTATCTTCCATAGAAATCAAGGGGACAAACTTAACAGGCCTGCTACTGTTGTGGGGAAAATTTAGGTAAGTTTTTACCATTACCCAGTGCCGTAGGAAGAGCAACCAGGCAGTTGGGGAGTCTGTGGGACCCCTTCAAAAAAGCCTATGGTTCAATAAGAAGCAGGCCAGAATGAGCTTGATGTAGTGTGAGCCCAAAGCCCAGCCCAAGGCCCATATGTTCCTATAATGTTCTGTGGTGCGGACTGCAAAACCCCATTTATCCAGGACCGAAAAAACCTTGTTTAATGAGACCAATTATTGAATTGTGGTTCAAGAACATGCGGACAGGTAGTCAAAGCACTGGCTGTTGCAAAAACACCCCAGGATCGGCGGTGCACAGGTAGGTTTTCCTGTCTGGATTGTTGGGGTCTCCGGATGGAGAGTCTTGAACCCACAACCAGCCCCGGCACAGACTAGGTGATCTCAACGAAGAACACGCCTGGACAGACAACCCACGAGGCAAAGAATGTGCCAGCAGTAACAGTAGCAAAGTAGCAGCTCTGTAGGACCCACCGGGGGTCACTGGTCTGCACATGGGAGCAAGAGGATCCAGCCAGAAAGTGGTCACACATAGAAGACAATGGGTGAAGGTGATCCAGAATGTCCCACAATGGAGCAGAGCTGGCAGCCACTCAAGATTACCAATCCAGAAAAAAATGGAGAGTCCCTGCCTTTAGGTGCGAAGGGCCCAACCAGGACATCCAGTCAGACCAACAAGCAAAATTAGGAAAAGTAAAGGAAGAGCCCATCATTTCATTACACCAGTTCAGGAGAACGGGGTGCAAGGACACAGGACCAGATGCACAGAATTCATGGTTACAACAGGACCCTCTTTTAGAAAAGATGTGTACAATGGGAGAAACACACAATATGACGACGCTCATAACAATGAAAGTTAAACGCTACAAGATAAGCTATACACTGTAACTCATGCACAGTTTGCTGTCTGTATACCCATGATGCAGCGGTGAGAGTTAATCCATAACCATTTACACAACGTCTCCCTACAAGTTCAAAAAGAGCCCAGAGCAGTGCAAACTATTGACTATTAAGGAAGACAACATCACAAATGTTTGTTGATGAAAGGAAGCGGGAACTAAACTATAAGGATAACGCCTAGTTAAGAAGCTGTTCCAGACATACAATTGGTTAAAGGCCATACACACTTGGGCAAAGTCAGCCTTGTTGTGTACTCTCAGGGAAAGGAGGGTTTGAGATGCATATGCACCCCTATGGATCTTTATAGACACAGAATTGATGTGATGAAAAAGTAAAACAGAAATATAGTGATAAAAAATCATCAGTTTGTGAGTTTTGGGCCTTGAAGAATGTCAGCATTAATTACAGACGACAGAAACATTTTGGATATATAAACAGGAGAGGTGATTGAGGCCACATGTGTAGAACTGGGTCGTAATACAACAGTTTTTGTATGGAAAATTCAATAGATAAGTGTTTTAATTGTCTCCACTACTATGTTTTGTGAATTATGATGCACTATTATGTTGTTGGAACATTTTTGTCTATCTGATCCGTTTTATTAGACATTAATTCTATGTGAGTATTTATCATATCAGTCTCTGTAGTGTACATTTATGACACATAGAGGTTACATGGAGATTTTGTTATATATATGTTTTAAGAAAATAACAAGTGATTTATAATAAAAGTAAATTGTTCAAAACACATTTAAAGGTGTTTTCTTGGATCCTACTCATATAATGCAAGTCTTGAAAACTCCAGGATAGGTAGAATTTCCTGGCTCCTGGCAGCTTGAAAGTTGAGACTCGAATAAACCTGTTATCTGGGGTTGGGCTATCAACCTGACTAAGAATAAAAGCCTCACTGGTGGATATATGACGCTAAATAACTGCCAATATAAGTGGCAGAAAAGTTCTCATTTGAAATGTCATTTTACAGTCACACAGGGGGATGAGGCCTAAGGATGTGGTCCCATCATAGATATCACGTATTCAAAGAAATAGTTGTAGTCACTATTCAACGTTAAAAGCACCAGAACAGTTACAGTGCGTGTGCACAGTTTGCTTTATTCTTTTATCTACAGGAACAAGGCTAAGGACAACCTACTTCATGTTCGTGGTATCACTATTGCAGTCTTTGGCACCACGAACTGCTCCCTTGCAGTACGAATCTTGAGAGGGCTAATCATACTTGTAATATATATTTTTTAACAGGGTCAACAATTGCACATGCTACAAAGTTAGTTAAACAATTAACTAAGCAAGGCGACACTGAGCAACACAGGTTCGATCCCCGGGTCCATACTTAGAAACCTCTGGGTATTAAGCGCGTTATAAATAACCCATCATATCATATCAATACAGTCTCTATTATAGCGGTTCCATTTCTTGTGCATTTCTCTGAAGGATTTTGTCCCTTTGAGGTGCAATTAGCACACATGACATTTGGTACAGACAAAAATCGCATGATGGTTACAATGGTTTTTTGTGGTTGTTTTGTGGCTCTTTACTGACACTTCGACCTGAAAATAAGTCTCCTTGAAAGATCTGAAACCTCTTTTTGAATGTTCCCACATAAGGACCGGCCTTAATTATTGAAACTAAACCAATCCACCAAAAGTTGCGATTAATGCCTGGCCTTGAATTCGTTGTTCTTGAACATGAAACTGATGTCCAAACTATTTTGCAATAGCTTGACATATTCTTTGTTTATTTCTGCTATTTTACAGTTCATACCTATTTGGCTCAAGAAGAAGGGACATTGATCCCGAAACGCGTCAGCCTTTCCATTTCTTTCTGAACTGTCTACACACATGGTTGTTACTAATTTGGATAACATTTGACATTGTATTTTCATTTGTTTTCTGCATCACCTTTACCCTATGATAATACAATTTGTTTGTATGGATTAAACCATTATGCTTTATTGCCTATATCATTGTTTGTCTTTATATTTACTTTACCAAAAAAGTACCAATTAGTAAACTCTAGAAAGAAGAACATTGTATTTATCCATCATTTGATGGAATATTGATAGTGTGCAGGGGACGGGAGGGCTCCTATCTATGGATCCTCTTTCTTTTCTCTACGTGAATGTAACAGTGATCCTGTGCCAGGGTCACGTTTCCTCCCCCGCACCTTAAAACAATATACAATACTTTTACATACCACACGAGGATCACATAAGATTAGGTGAGTGCTTCTACAATCCCCCTCACAGACAAAAATCCCATCTGGCTGTGATAACCCTACATTTGTGGGTCAAAGATCTGTCCTTCATGTTCAGAGTTAGGAGGGTACTATATGAGAGACATCTGATTTTAACTCTTTATTTATACATTGTGAGGAGTACCCTTGTCTCATAAATTGTTAACCAGTATCCAAGTCAATGGGCCTCATTACGAGTTTGGAGGTAGTCATGCCGTTTTTAGCAGCATGGCTACCCCCAAACTCTGGTCCGGGTCGTGTAAAATGGGAATTTCCAGGCCATTCAGACCTTCGCAGGCCCTGTAATTCGCATTCGCGGGACCCAGACCCGGTACGTCCCCATTCCCAGTTGAGCCCCCATAGGGCTCAATGGGAATGGGGAGGATGCTAACAATGGACCCGTTAATGACGGTCTGACCAGGCGTACAGAGCGGGACCCTCTGCAGAACTCGTAATGTGGCAGCCCGGTATGAACGGTGCCGGTCCCTTACCGGCAACGTTCATACCGTGGCCGCCACAGTCGTAATGAGGCCAAAGCCTCTTTCATCCAAAATTCTCTGTTGGGAATGTTAGCAACTGATTTAAAAGTATTAGCCCTATGTGCATGCAGAACAATATTTGCAGGCTTTGTTTTTGGAAACATTTATAATTCATTTGTCCCCAATGTCTTAAAGCCTCCCGTGAAGTCATTCAAGTCTTAAAAGGATAATCATAGCTGCGAGTTTAAGAATGAGTCTGTTCCTATTTAAATTCTTAATGTAACTCACCAAATAATTAACAAGTCATCAACAGTTTCAGCAGGACTTGGATCTTCCAGGACCAATGCTGGTATTTGGAATTTCAAATGTGTGGCCTCTGTTATATTTTTTACTGTACACGCAGACCTGATTTCATGAATAAATGCACTGTAGGTGCGGAAGCAGCTACCTTTTCGCCTTCATTGAAGCTGATGCACGAAGCCCAGTTGACGCCTCTGAAGTAGGCTGTTGCCAGCTTTAATATGTCCAATTTGAAGGGCTGCTCCAAGAAGATGATGTAGTTTTCGGACATCCCGAAGCTGTGGTAGTAGCTGGGACTTAGAAGGCCATGCGATGGAATCGTGCAGAGAACCTCTGCATATTTCACACAGGACTTTTTCTTCTCTTTATCTAGAAGGATGAACATTGACACATGGTTTGAAGTTCCAATCAAATGGCTCAATCATGTTTAAAGTAATCAATGGTAGCTGGTGATTTATTTGTTCACTGGTGGGGTATACACATTTGTTACTAATGGGGATGCATCATCAAACACCGCGAGGGTGACCCAACCAACCAAAATGAACTTCCAAAGCAAGAGGAGGAGGGTTAAATGGCACATTTTACAGCACACGTTTTGCAGCAAACTGGGTAAAAAGTCATAGAATGCATAGTTGGCTCAGTAGGGTAACACATGAAATAACCCAATAGATGCAAAGTCACCAATGGTACACAGGAACATTTCTAATGCCAGTATTCCTTCCCCCAAGAACACACATGCTCTCTGTTTCCAATAAAGCCACTATTTCCAGTGCAAGAAAACACTCAAGCTTGCTCTGCCCAATAATATCAGTATTGCCACTGTAAGAACATACATATTCACTGCACCAAATAATGGTAATATAGTCACTGTAAGAACACACACCTGCTGGCTAATCCGAAAAGGGCAGCTATTGAGGATTTGGCAGCAAGTTACTACGATGGAAGCCTTCACATTCCAGAAATAATTTAAGGAATGAAAACGCCTCTGGATCGCAACTAGAGAACAGAGCATCCACGGTCTAACATCGTTTTTTTTGGGCCAATATCTGACTTTTGAAAATCAACACATGATAGTGTGCTTTCCTACAGCATGAAGGTGACAAGCTGTGGCATAGTTCTTGGCAAATGGAAATAACACAAACAGAGGTTCAAGACGTTTTTGCTGAATTTACCGTCCTGATGAAGGTGGTATTAATGGTTTCATCCCACTAAAACCGGTTGACGTGAAGAAACGGATGTGAACGCAGAAACTTCACACGGTAGACAAGGCTGACTTTATTTCAAGTGAAGATTTTCTCACTTGTTCATTACTTCTTTGTCAAATTCATTCATAGACAAATGGCAAGCAAAAGTATGGCATCAAACACTAGTAAATAGTTATTAAAAAAACGAAGAGTATCCCAAGATTGGATATGTGGGGGGATGGTCAAGAATATAGAATATACCGACGAGGGTCCACACTACTTTTTTAACAGTAAAACATTGCTTTCCCAAAAAGTAAGATAGATTAGATAGCGACAGTTTTCTCTCTCTATCCTTTCACCTATTTATATATTTTTTTAATTTTTTGACATTTTTGACATTTTTGTAATGGTCAGACCCAAGGGTATCACTGCGTTTTGTACAGGATCAGATAAAATACAGAACATAAAGACAACAATGGCATAGCGTGACACCAGTTATTACTCATGTTTGTTGAACACCCAGGTCTTTACAAGTTTCCTGAAGGTGATGAGCAAGTGCTCGTTACTGATGTGTACCGTAAGAAGTTCTAGAGCGTGGCAGCTGTAACGCAGAAGCTGATGCCGCCTGATCTTTTGCTGTTAAAGCGTGGGGTGTTCAGCAGAGAAATGGCGCTTGACCTCAATGCTCGCAGAGGGACAGTTTTGGAGATGTAGCTGTTTAGGTAGGAGGGGGCCTCTTGGTGCGATGGCCAGCATTTTGAAGTCTGTGCATGCTTTGATGGGGAGCCAGTGGGATTCCCGTCTAATATCTGAGATGTGGTTAGAGCGTTTTAATCCAAGAGCAGCACAGTGAAATTTATTTTAAAGTTGTTGGAGTTTGGACATGTTAGCAGAGGATGTGCTCATAAATAGGGCATTACAGTAGTCCAGTTTGGAGAGAATCAGAGCACGAGCCAGTGTGAGGACGTTGCATAGAGAGAGGAATTTCCTACTTAGTGAGATGAGTCTTGCGGTGTGGGCAGTTGATGAGGCTAGGGCCTTGTCATGGCTAAGTCGTCTTTGAGGTAGATTCCCAGTATTTTTATATGTTTGAGGATAGGAATGGTGTACCCATCAATACAGATGGAGGAGAAGGAGGTATCCAGGTGTTTGAGCCAGTGAGCTGTTTTTTCATCATTTAGACACTAGTTGTGAGTGGCCATCCAGTTTTGGATCGTGCTGCATAAATTATTGATTGTGGATGTGTCACTGGCATGGTCATCTGTAATCGGAATGAGAATTTGAGTGTCGTCCGCAAAGTTAGTGTACATGATTTTCCCTGCATCAAGCAGATCAAAAAGCGGTTTTGTATATGTTTTGTAGTGTTGGAGAGAGGCACAAACCTTGCGGTACACACAGCGGAGCGGGTCGGCTGAGGATTCCCCGATGAATACTCTAGTGGCGCAATCACTAAGAAAGGATTTAATCCAGTCAGAGGCTTCGGGAGGGAGGTGCAAGTGCTGACTGAGTTGGAGACATAATGTGTCGTCATCGACTAGGGGGAATGCAGCAGTGAGGTCTAACAGCAGCATGATTGCTAGATTGCTGGAGTCTTGGGTGGAGTCCATTTGGATTTTTAGGTCCAGCAGGGCTGTTTCCATGCTGTGCTTAGAGCAAAAGCCGGATTGCCTTTTGCCAAGAAGGTATTTTTCTTCTGTGCTTAGAGCAAAAGCCGGATTGCCTTTTGCCAAGAAGGTATTTTTTTCCCCAGGAAGTGTTGGACTAGGCAATATTCTAGGAGGTCCAGGATTTTGAGAAGGAAGGGGGCTGTTGTGATGCGTCTGTAATTGGTGGGGGTGGCAGGATCTAGGGAGTTTGTTTTTAGCAGAGTGCAATCCAAGTGGATTCGATTTTGGTGGGCAATGAGCTAGATGTGAAGGAGGTGTTTTCAGATTTTGTGATGAAGGGGGTGAGCGTGGAGGCACAAAGCTTTACTATGTGGATCCGGCAAGGGTTGCCTTTGCAGTTGAATGGTTTCAGTGTTTTAATGGTGTTGATTACTTGGTCTTGTGTGACTTGAGTGAAGGTGAAAGGGGTGGTGTTAGGGGCAAGGGTCTTGCCGGTGTGGGCAGCAAGCTCAGGTGGAGGTAGTTTGCTGGCAAGGAGGGCTTTTTTGGCATTAATCTTGGTAATAATTACATCCATTTTGCTAGCAAGGTCATCTTGAATCGTGTTACACCAGGCTTTGTCTGAGCATATGGCAGAGATGGGGTTGATTGGAGTATTAAAGACTTTTATGGGGCTGAGCGATACAGCTAGGATTTTACAAGGTGTGGTCAGGGAGAGAATGAATTGGATAAGGAAGTGGTCTGACCAGGGGAGTGGGTTGATGTCTGGGATGTTAATGGTGACATTGGTCATGGGGATCCAGTGAACAATGCAACCTTTTGAATGCGTTGGGGTGTTTATTTGTTGGGCAAAGTTCATATCATGGTGGGCAGTAGATATTGCTGAGTGTCTGTGGCACCGTTATAGCCCAAATTGAGGTCTCCTAGTATGATGCACTTGGTGGAGGGTTTCATGAAGGTCTTTATGAGTAGACGGATATGAAGGTCAGGACAGCTAGATCTATTGGGTTGCCTATAAATGAGGAGCAGGCTAAATGTTGTTTATGGGTCAGTGGTGAGCTTCAAGAGCAGCATTTTGTAACCAGGGGTAGTGAGTAAGGAACACTGCCTGATCATTGATTAAGCTATGAGAGCTACTCCACGTCCTATTGCATTAAGGCATCCAGATCTGAGGATGGTGTAGTCTGGATGATGGCCAGGGAGAGTAGAGGGCCTGAAGCGTCATGTAGCCATTATTCAGTGATGGCTAGGAAGTCTAAGTGAAGCTTGAAGATGAGGTCCAGATGTTGATAGCGTGAGCACCTAAGGATCTTGCATTGTTTAGCGTGCATTTGAGGAAGTCTGTTTGCTTGGGGGTGATAGGGCTGGTGTTGTGGGGAGCCTGTAGTGTCAAGTCAGGGGTAGGGGGAGAGTGTGTATGAAAGCCAAGTCTTGCTTGTCTGGTTGCTCTTAGGAGAGTGTGGTAGGAGCTGATGAGCATTCCGGAGCATAGTCTATTTGGTGGGATATGCCCAAGATGGGTGAAGTGCTGCCCAGGAGCAGGGTTCTACGGGAGGATGTCAGTCTCTGGGTGTGTGTGACTGGTGCAAAAAGCCAGATGACCACGGCACACCACCACCACTAAGGCAAACACACTCCCATCTGTAAGAAACAACAATGTGTCTCACCCACTAGTCCCCAGGGATCTGTCATCCAGGTAGCCAGGACACAGCCATCGCTTTTGGATCCATTTCCGAGGGGGTGGACAAGTGCGGGAGGATCACCTGGGTGAGGGGTCTTTGGGGAGTGGGAGTGGGACACCGGATGGTGAGACGCGGTCTCCCCTTCCCTGTAACATCTTTACCCCATCCTACCAGGTAGGATATTTAGCACCTGTACTCCCCCCCTTTTTCAACACAAACCCTTTCTTATGGACAGCCCGCTATGAGAGAGAAACAACTAACACCTAAGCAGTATAGCAGTATACCTGAAGTGTCCCAATACAATGGTCAGGCGAGGTCAGGCAATTACTGACCATTACACACACCTGACTTCCATTAAGCTTCCCCACACGGATAATGGCAGAGCACAAGAGCAAATACTGAGTGAGGAAAAGCACATGAGTAAACAGCAGTTTGGAGATGGCAGCTGAACGAGAGAGGAAAGACAGCAAACACAGAAGCGGATCGCAAGTAGGGAAGTTCCCCATACCTTGTCAACAAGGAAATGTTACTTTCCTGAACCCTCAAGATTAGAAAGCTTAAGACCAGGAAACCAGGCTGAAGAATCCTGCATTGTATGACAGAGATGCTCGAGGCCCTCTCGCGTCAATAATCAAGGCTGGGAGAATCACCAGCCGCTGTGGTACCGTCCTTGGCTCCAAGAACAAAGCAGCATCAGTGAAATCAACACAGCCGGTGAGTTCGGGAGACCGATATAAGACCAGTCTATGTTGAAGCCAAGGTTGCAAGCAGCAACATTTAATGGGAGCGCTGGAACGAACATTGTTAAAACACATGTGATAAGAAGAGCAAAGTTGAATTGCTCATGAGTAGCTGAACTTTAAAACCAAGATACAAATACCTTTGACAGAGTGGTCCGGCACTGCGTGGGTGCTCGATCTAAGGTCTCTGTAAGGTATCCAGGTGAGGAGTGGCAAAAGTGAAAGTGAGAAAAGGTCACATCAACAAGAGAACGAGTGGTTGTGAATCAAAGTGGTCCTGCGATGGGTAAAGCAAAATCCTGAGCACTGTCGAAAGTCTTCGATTTTGAAGTAGAGAAATTTGCTCCGAGCCCGGCGGATGCAGACCAATTGAAGATTTTGTGTCAGAGTGGGTCTGAACCCGGCGGAAGGCGACCCCAGGTGAACGGTAAATCACCCAAGAAGTTGTATATGTGAAATCCTAAGAAGAAAGGAACTTTGATGTTTTTCGTGTTACATCAGGCCCTCTAAAATAAGAGACTTCGAAGGGATTGTGTCCTCCGACGTATTCCTTATCTTGATAGATCATCTCCAGCTTGCTGGCCTCGGAATTTTTTTTTCAGTAGAGGGCGCTGCGCGTCGATGTCCCTTGAGCCGATGTCCCTCGACAGCCTCTGTATCGGCACCGACGTCATCATGCGTATAAATAGACTTGCGCAGCGTCCGTTGCTCAGTTCCGTTTTTCCGCGCTTCGTGGGCCTCGGAATCGCGTTGCTCAGTTCGTTAGTCAGAAAATATATTCTTCATTATTCCTCGAAAATACCAACTCTTACTTGATGGCTTCCTCATTCGAACCGACGACTCCACGGTCCGGCTTCAAAAACTGTCGAGACTGTGGAAAGAAAATGTCGTTGACAGATCCTCACAGGATCTGTTTGTGGTGCCTGGGATCAGAGCACCAATGTTCGGAGTGCGAGGACTGCATGTCCATGACGGCGAAAGCCTTGAAGGAGCGTAAGGGGAAGCTTGAGAAAGGTAAGACAGTTAAAACTCCTTCGAAAGTTTCCTCGGCAGAGTCGAGACATTCGTCTCCTCGCCGACACAGGAAACATTCTCGTTCTAGGTCTCGAAGCAGTTCCCACCGCTCTTCGAGATCCAAGCATTCAAGTAAGAGACGTCAAAGATCCCCTTCCTCGTCTTCTTCTTCTGTTTCTCCGGAAAGAGTTACCTGCCCCACAAAACATAGCTCTCAGGCTGAGTGGGAGGAATTCCGTAAAAGGATGCTTAGCGTCTTCGAGAAAGCGGCCTCGACCCCCTCGAAGACAGCTGAGGGTGATACCCTGGGTGAAAGACCCGAAAAATCTAAACACTGCGAGTCGTTGCACCCGGCGAAAGAAACTACTCAAGAGCGTCACGAACCCTCGAGCAAAGGCACTGTGTCATCGACGTCATCGTCGAAGGGCTCATCGACGCATATGTCGATCGAATCGATGCCGTCTTCGATGCCGACGTCGATGCCGAAAAAGAACAAACCCACGGCCGTCACTACCTCACAGCCAGTGGTCATACCCAGGGCCTCTAACATGACTTTGAGGTCATCGACAACCTAGAGTAGGATCCCGATCCTCTCGAGTTCGTCGAGGCCTTTTCCAATCTTTTCAATGCCTTTTTCTGTGTTTTCGAAGCCTTTAACGTCCACGTCAACGACGTGGACGTTTTCCCAACCAATTATGACAAATTTAGCCCCTTCTGCTCTGGAAATGGGATTTAAGCCATTTCCAAGGTCTGATCATTTCAGACCTTTGTCTTCAATTTATGAGGAAGGGGAGGATTCGGATCAAGAAAGACCCTTTGGGTTGCAGAGATCTGCAACATCAGAACCAGAGGAATTTACCTCTGAGGAAAATAGGTTGAAGGACCTTCGAGAATCATTACATGAGGCAAGTGGGTTAGATACTTCCCCAGAAATAGAATTTGCCAAACCAGACCCAGGGGAACATGCTGAGACCCCTTACCGAATTTTAATGGCAAGAATTATAGAATTCATGGTGTTGGTCTACACCTTCACCTTCATTCCAACAGGATGACCTTACAGACATTTTAAGATCCTGTGGTTCCATTTCACTCTGCATTACAAAGAAAAATATTGGCTAAATGGGAAACTCCTGAGGTTATCCCGGCGGTTAACAAGAAGTTATCAGCCAAATATAGGGTATCTACTACTGACCCTGAATTTTTGTCTAAACATCCAACTCCAGAGAGTCTGGTTGTTCAAGCAGCAACTGCATCAGGCAGTAGATCGGCATACCCTACTGTTCCACAGGACAGATACGACTCTATTGCTAAGAAAGTTTTTTCTGCATGTAGCATGGCGTTGAAATCTATTAACGCTACTTGTATGCCCGCAAGGTTCAGCCATACCCTTTGGGAGTGTGCTTCATCAGCGGTTCACTGCCTTCCAGAGGGAGAAGAAAGGGAAGCGTTTCTAAACATCATTAAGGATGGTAAAGACGCAATGTGCGAATCCCTTCAAACTGGCATTGATTCTGCTGACAGCATCAGTAGGGCCATGGCGGCAAGTACTACACCCCGCAGATTTGCGTGGTTGCGAAAGTCTGGGTTTGCTCCAGATGTACAAGCCAGACTTTTAAATATGCCCTTTGACGACTCTTCTTTGTTTGGTAAGAAGGGGAATGACAGCCTAGAAAAGTTACAGACATCCAAAGCAGCAGCAAAATCCCTGGGAGCTGCAATCCGTCAAATGCCATATCGGCCCTCAGGAACCTCTTGGAGAGGTAAGTCCTTTCGCTTTTATTCCGCATTCGGAAAAGGCAGAGGACAGTCAGTTCAAAGAGGCCAAAAAAGATTCACCCGAGGTGGACGGGGTAAAAATACAAAAGCCGCAGCAGCAGGTGCCTCTTTACCCTCAGCACCTGCATCAGCCGCCTCTAAATCACTCTAAGGACTCTCCTCACAAGACACCAGTAGGGGGCAGGCTAACTCAACATCTGACGGAATGGCAGGCTATTACGTCAGATGCTTGGGCATTGGAGACAGTTGCCCAAGGTTACTGCCTGCCTTTTCTACGCATTCCTCAGAGTCATCAACCACCGAACAGCTCTCGGAAAGTTCCAGATCTGCTCCTCTTGCAGGAAATTGCAGACCTGCTGGAGAAAGGTGCCATAGAACCGGTACCTGTAGCGGAGAGGAACAAGGGCTGGTACTCCCCCTACTTCCTAATACCGAAGAAGGACAGAGGACTGAGACCTATCTTGGAATTACGAGAATTGAACAAGTTCCTCAGGAAGGACAAGTTCAAGATGGTAACTCTTTCTCAGATCCTTTAGGCCCTCCAGCTCCAGGACTGGCTGGTATCTCTGGCCCTTCAGGATGCTTATCTCCATGTGCCAATCCATCTCAAACACAGGAAATACCTGAGGTTCGCAATTGGCGGCTCTCATTATCAATTTCGAGTTCTGCCATTTGGGCTGACCTCCACCCCAAAGTTCTTCACCAAGCTAATGTCGGTAGTAGCTGCAAGTCTAAGGAGGGAAGGAATTCATGTCTACCCCTACCTGGACATTTGGCTGATCAGAGCTGTATCTCCGGAACAAGCTCAGATCCAGTTAGATTATGTCTGCCACTTCCTTCACAAACTGGCTTCTCCCTCAATTTAAAGAAGTCACAGATGATACCATCACAGAGACTCCAGTTCATTGGAGCGGTCCTGGACACTTCCCTGGGAAAGGCCTCCCCACCAGAGGTGAGGGCTCAAGATATTCTGCAGATGGTCACCAAGTTTCAAAATGCCCAACGTCTCCCAGCCTTCGACTTTTTGAGGTTGCTAGGCCTCATGGCATCCTGCATCTTCCTTGTGCCAGAGGCTCGTCTGAGAATGAGATCTCTTCAGTGGGCACTAAGAACTCAGTGGTCGCAATTCTCAGGGAGAATGACAGAGCTCCTTCAGGTTCCGGACAAGCTGGCTCGAGACCTTCAGTGGTGGGCCTGCCAGAAGAACATCTTGAAAGGAGAACTGTTTTGGCAGCCATGGCCGGAGATAACAGTAGTCACGGATGCCTCACTCACGGGGTGGGGAGCCCATGCCAACGACTTGACCATCAGCGGTCGTTGGTCTCCATCGGAGTCCAGACTACATATCAACCTGTTAGAGCTGAGAGCAATCAGACTAGGGCTGAAGGCTTTTCTGCCAGCTGTACAGGGGAATAATGTCCTGATAATGACAGACAACACAGTGGCCATGCACTACCTCAACAAAAGAGGAGGCGTAGGATCACTGCCTCTGTGCAGAGAGGCGATGCAGCTCTGGTTTTGGGCAATCCAAGAAGGAATCTCTCTTTCAGTAGTTCACTTAGCCGGAGAGAAGAACTTGACAGCAGACGCTCTGAGCAGGCAGAGTACAGTCTCCCACGAGTGGGAACTAGCTCAGGAAGTCCTTCAACAGATCTTCACCCTTTGGGGAACCCCTCAAGTGGATCTGTTCGCCACCAGCATCAACAGGAAGTGCAATCAGTTTTGTTCAAGGGAATTTCCCCCGACAGGAGCTCCAGGTGACGCGTTCGTAGTGAACTGGGAGTTTCCACTTCTGTACACGTTTCCTCCAGTCCCTGTCATTCCTCAAATGATCAGGAGGTTGAGAAGGTTCCGGAAAGCCATGATCCTAATTGCCCCGGACTGGGCCAGGAGAACCCCGTGGGGAGCCCGAGAGCCCCAAATGGTAAAGCAGATTCGGGCAGAAACAACGCGGCATTGCGGAAAACAACCGCGTTGTTTCTACCTGAATCTGCTTTCCCATTTGGGGCTCTCGGGCTCCTCATGGGGAGCCCGAGAGCCCCAAATGGGAAAGCAGATTTAGGCAGACAACGCAGCATTTAGCATTTCCCATTTGGGTCTCTCGGGCTCCCCATAGGGAGCCCGAGAGCCCCAAATGGGAAAACAGCTGCAGGTAGAAACACTACGCGGCATGTAAACATAACCGCGTGTGTTTCTGCCTGCTGTGGCTTTCACTTTGGGTCTCCGGTGCTCCCACCGGAGACCCAAAGTGATTGCCACAGCAGGCAGAAACACACGCGGTTGTGTTGGAAAATGCTGCGGTTTTTCTTTCCAAGTTTCTCAGGCTCCTCCGAGCCGGAGGAGCCTGAGAAACTTGGAAAGAAAAACCGCAGCGTTTTCCAACACAATAACGTTGTATTTATGTTTGCGGTCGCTTCAAAAGCGACCGCAAACATAAATACAACGTTTTTAAAGCTGCGGTTTTATTTCTAAGTTTTCTGGGCTCCTCCAGCCCGGAAAACCTAGAAAAAAAACCGCAGCTAATGCTTATTTTTTGTAAAAAAAATAAATAGCACTTACCGAGATTCAGCTGCAGCTTTCCTGCTCTGGTCTCCGGTCCCCGTCCTCCGCCTACAGCACTAATGAAGGGAAAGCCACCCAGCGGTAGCCTTTGTTTACTACAGCTGGCTGGCTTTTCCTTCATTAGTGCCGCAAAAGCAAAAGCCAGCACAGGAGGGCCTCCATTTCACAAAATGGCTGCGCCCCTGTGCTTGCTTTTGCGAATTTTGAGCTTGAATACCTCAAAATTTACATAGGAAGTTTTAAAACGGAGAATGCTAGTATTTTTTTTTATGTTGCCTATCTATTTTTTAAATAAAATGTTTTACTAGACCATCCCTTTAACAAAGTATACTACATGGTTCGACACTAGCATTTCCCTGGGGGACTAACATTACACATGCCTGAGGTTACTGTCCCATTGCATGGTGGGTCTACTCGCACAGGCTGGCACAGTGCTTACGATAATCGCAGCCCTTCTGTGAAGTGCAGCTACTGTGCCATAAAAGGAATATTGCAGCACTACTGATAAACAACGGTAGTGTACAATGAAAGGCACGGCACTCCGGGTGCAGGCGATTATGCAAAGGTATGGGAAAACTTGCGTTTAGACGTGGTTCCAATGTCAGCCAAAACGGCGGCAAAACGGCGGCGCCAAAAGAGGGTGTACTGCCTCTGAGACCTCCATAGTGGGAGGCAACGCAGCACCTGGTCATCTGTTATGGATGAGCCATCGCAGAATATAATGGTTAGAGTTAGCAGGCTGCACACTGCTATACGTGAAAGACAAGAAAGTCTTCTTTAGCAAGTGACAGAAAAGATAAACTTCCCATGAAAATTCACAGACAGCAGGGCCCATCCTGATACCCTTCATTAATTTATTTCACCAGTCAAACCCAAGAGAGTGCCTTCCACAAAAATCATCCAACCAACCTCAAAACAGAGATGTTAGAATTCTGCTGTAACTCATTAGACACAATCACACCATCCTGGTCTTGTGGTCACTAAATCAGTTTCCAGTGGCCAGCAGAAGTTCAAGACCTAATGTATGTCTCACTGTGCATGCTACTCTGCAGAGTCCACCTTTCTGAACTTGCACCAGTAATAAATGATATAATGTCAGGACTCTTCCTCCTGTTATCATCTACTTCCAGAAAATAGGTTTTTGTCAATAGATACTGTTAGGCAAGATTGTATGTAGTAACTCTGTGGGAGACTACACCAGCCTAGTAAAAACATATTTATTTATTTAACAGTCAGTTTTATGTAAGCCTTCTTTAGAAAGGGCAATATGTAGCAATAGAAAATACACTCCAAAAACACTTCCTCAGATTCAAGTGAAGCAAGTAGATACCCTTTTGGGATGTCACACACACACTTCCTACACCCTGGGTTGACTTCAATTGATAGGACACTGTGGACATTGATATATAATGTTTGACACTTAGATGCAATGCTGAGGTTGTGATTAGGGAAGGAAAAAGGTTAACAGGTTCTCAGATTATGTGAATACTTTGCAGTCTTCCCAATGCAGTGTAGGTTAACTCTTTCCCAGCAATACAAGTATCTTATGCACCACCTATGAGGGACAGTTTAACACAGAGTCAATGAGTCCGAAGAGTCTGCAGGGAGCCAGGACAGCCAAAGTCAATGAAACAATGTCTAGGGTGCTGAGGCACTTCTTCAGATAGCACAAAGTCGTGCACAATGTTATTTAGAGAGTTTGTATAAAAGAATCACTGTTTAGCCACAAGCTGTGAGGCTTGTGAAGGCATAGCTGCAAGCAACTCTGCAGAAAATGCAGCTACTGCAAGTCTCTAGTGAGACAAACAAGCTACATACCAAAAAGGTAGCAGGTAGCAGGTTCGTAGTCAAGACAGTACCTTAGGTTGCAAGAGGAGGATCCAGCTGGCTTCTGTTCAGGTTGCAGTCCTGCAGTTCCTGGGCCTCAGTCATGGAGACAAGAGGTAGAACGTCTAGAGGACTCCTACACTGTAGTTTGAAGGTCGGCAGCGGCAATGGCCTCTTTCCAAATCAGTGGCACTTTGCAGTTTCAGCTATCAGTCAATAGCACCATTGCGGTTCTTGGACACTTGCAGAGCCGCCCTTGCTTCTGGGGTCCAGCACTCTGTTGAGGTGGGTCAGGCTTGGGTCGCCCTGCTTCGGAAGGGTCCTTAGGATCTTCCTGGACCTCGTGTCAGGCTTAAAGATGATGCACTCGATTCTGGTGTTCCTGACCCCTGGCACTCGGTTCCAGCAGCATCAAGGAAGTACAGCCAGAAGGGAGAGAGGTTCCAGCAAAATTCATCTTGGGGTCAGTTTGTCCCATCAACCCAAGGGAAGAAGTTCATTTCGGGCTTCTCTAGTCGATACAAAATTTGGGGCTTCAACACTGCAGCAGGGCTTCACCAGGCAACCCAACGGTCTAGGAAGGTGCAGCAAGCTTCTCTTCCAGTTTCTTTCTTCTGAGGTTTCTTCCAGTGGTTTCAAGAGTACTCGCCTTTCATGCAGGTTTTTCCCATTCAGGCACAGCATAGCTGTCACTCACACAGCAGGATGGCTGTCCTCCAAGGACAGCCAGTCAGCCAATCACCTTTGGGTTCATTCCGGTAACCAAGGAGACTAAGGACAGAGAGTTTCGGGCACCTCCTTTGCTTCCTGCCCTGCCAGACACACTGGAGCCAGAGGCAGGCTTCAGCAGTGAAGCCCGCCAAAGACAAAATGAACAAAGGGGTTAAACCTGATTTGGCACGCAGAGTAAAACCCAAGAAAGACCGCACATGCAAGAAATGGTGAGAAAAGAAGACCGGGCCATTTTGAAAAAATGGGCACCCATGGGTGCAAGACTGCAGCTGAGGATTCGGCCTGCAGTAAAAACGCACAATGGTAGGAAAATTAAACCACTGCCACCAGCCATTAAATGTAGTGAGGGTAACATACAAAATGTTTCATGAGAAAGTAGGAAAAGGGGCTAGCTACTAAGTAACCCCCCAGTACTTCCACATAAGATGGGGTGCACTGGACCTACATAGGAAAAGCAGGTAAGTAAAGCCAATTTCACTTTACTACTCTTGGGAACAGTAGTTTACAGAAGAGAAGGTATTTAAACCTTATGAGAAATCCAAAGGACTTCTCTGTGACAATGCACTGAAGGTGCTGTGTGACACAATACAAAAGGTGATGCCTATGGAGTTTGTCAGACTCCAAAACCAAAAGAAACACAGAATCCAAATTAGATCAAAAATACATGAGCAAGTGAGAAAAGGGTCTCACGCACATCAGGATAAAAATTAAAAGTCCTAAAGTCCAGCAAAAGAGCTGGGGGTCTCTAAGGTTGAAGGGAATTAGCAGAGAAATGAGAATTCGCCTAACAAATACCCAAAATAAAGTAAATGCAATTTTCAAATTCTCCAAATTGTTCTTTTTCGACACCTAGAATGTACCACTAACCTCCAGGTCACCATCTCTCTGTAAAATATGCCACAAATCGGGAGAGAGCGTAATTTCTGTTTAATTCCCCTTTCTCTAGAATTTCTTCCAATAGAGATACACCATGAGGATAATCACTTTAACTTCTGTAATGTGTTGAACACCTTGCTGCTCATGTAATACCATGTCCTTAACCTTTGGAATAGCACCAAGATGGCCTTACAAATGCATGTGCTCAATAAAGTCAGATATAATGAAACAAGACGAACCATAACATAAACGCTGTGGGGATTGCCAGGTAGATGACAGGCAACAAAGAATCAAACATACCCAGAAACATAAAGTTAAAGTGATTTATTAGGGAACTTGCACATTGATTGGACAAAATAATAAATAGGGTGGCACACAAATGCAACAGACATTCAGAATGGTTCTGAGGACTGTTCAAGTCCATTGAGCAAGAGCCACTGGGACTCCGGGGGGACACGGGACCCCTATTTTTCCTGTTCCTGGGTTCAATTAGATGTTCCTGTAACTAAACAACCCTTCCCAAAGAAGAGGGCGAGCTTCAAAGCCATCTGTGACTGCCCCTGTCTTTGGAGGGATGTCCAGTGAGGGTGACCATTAGATCCTCTACCAATTTCCCCTGTGCCCATCATCTCTAGCATGGCGGGGTATCTAGCCCACTTGACCCTCAGAAATAAGCAGTACAGATGTCAGGATCCTCGGCAAGAAAGGGAGGGGCCTAGGTCGATATGGCCCAAAGTCTGGTATGTGGACTCAGGGAAGTGGGGCGGGATGAGAGGATGGCCAGCTAATTTGCGATTTTCCCCTTCTACTCCTGATCACAGTTTTTGCTCAAGGCGCCCTGGACTCTATTTTGCTCACTTCTACCTCCTTGAAGAACTAACTTCAACTCCTCATTTTCCTCCTCACAAATTCATTCTCTTTGTACCTTCTCTCTCACATTTCCTATTCTACTCTTCAAGGGTACACTGCTCTATGAGCAGCTTCATAAAACGTCCTGTCTTGACTGTCTAAAACATACTCATTTTGTTACCATCTCACTTCCAAGTTTTCCTAGCCTCACTTTCTTTTCACAGTGTCTTCATTACTATCACTGCCCTAACCTTTGTCACCCCTTTGTTCACTGCTGTTACTATTCTTCCCTTCGTCCCTCCACTGAGTGGTACCCTGTTTGATAGAGTACTTTCTTCACTTGTTTGTGCGCTGCTCTCAGCCGTGCTTCTATCACACTTAAGTTCTGCAACCCTCTGGGCACCTACATCGTCCTTCTGAGCATCATCTTCCTCTACCTTACTACCACCTCAGGTTCTTCTCACCGTTGGGCACTTATTACCTTCTCTGAGCACAAACCCCTTCTACACTCCTTTCACCATCATTTTTGTCACCACTCTGGGTGCCTGCTTTGGGTCTCTGAACACTATCCTTCGAATGGATTGTGTCCTCCCACGTATTCCTCATTTTATGATAATTCGTTATCTCCAGCTTCGCTGCTTCGGAAAAAATGTTCTCGGCAGAGGGCGCTTTGCTCGAGGTCGTGGCGTCGATTGTCCCTCGACGGTCTCCGTACCGTGTCGACGTCACTGATGGTATAAGTAGCTCGAGCCGCGCCCGTTGCTTCAGTTCCGTTTTTCCGATCGCTTTGCTATTGTGAACAGCGCGCTCCAAGATTTTCTTCGTAAAATGTCATCTTCTTCGACTCCTTCGACACCCAAGACTGGGTTCAAGAAGTGTATCGATTGTGGATCGAAAATGTCGATCACTGATCCTCACCGAGTTTGTCTCTGGTGTCTCCGTTCTAGTCACCGAACCGACGACTGTGGTTACTGTCAGTCAATGACGGAGAAGGCCCTTCGTGAGAGGAGAGGTAAACTGTCGGTGTGGAGGGAAGCCTCTAAGAAGGCTGTGTCCAAAAAGCATAAGAAAGCGAC
The DNA here is from genome assembly GCF_040938575.1 of Ambystoma mexicanum. NCBI lineage: Eukaryota > Metazoa > Chordata > Amphibia > Caudata > Ambystomatidae > Ambystoma > Ambystoma mexicanum. Next base: position 1,458,208,259 of record NC_090921.1, read on the forward strand.
CGATTCGAAAGAATCGGATCGACATAGACACTCCAAGAGATCTCGATCTAGGAGTAGATCGAGACACTCTTCTTCCTCGTCAAAAAAACTGAAGAGGAGACATAGATCTCCCTCATCGTCATCATCTTCTGAGTCGACCGAAGAAATTCGATGTCCGACAAAATCGGATTCCCCCACAAAATGGGAGGAATTCCGTAAAAAGATGATGGAGGTTTTCGAGAATGCGGCCCGACTCCCTCGAAAGAACCTCGGAAGAGCCATTACTCTAAGGTTGCTCCATTGGACGACAAAGAGAAGTCGAGATCTACCTTGGTAAAAGCCAGTAGTATCGAAGATACTCGAGTCGACGCCAAGTCGTCGAAGGCTCCTCGTGAGTCGAAGACTTCTCGAGAGTCGAGCACATCTCTGGTGCCTCATAAAAAGCTCAAGTCATCGAAGGCTTCGACGGCTTCATCGACGCCATCGGCGTCGACTGCTTCAGCATCAAAGCCAAGAGCGTCTTCGACACCTGTATCGAAATCTTCTTCGAAGTCTTCGTAGTTCCCGTCGACAACCTCGAAGGATTTTTCTATTCCTTCGAAGGAAATTGTTGAGGAAGAAAGGAGATTTACTCCGTTGCCCAGAACAGACTTTTTTAAAGCTATGTCCTCAATTTATTAGGAATCTGGCTCAGAGGAAGACGAAGTCACTCCCTTTGGAGTTTCATATGGCACAAGACAAGTTCCTGAGGAACTCATTGATCAAGAATCTAGAATGAGAGACCTGAGTGATACTCTACACTCTGCTAGTGGAATTGACACCTCCCCAGAGTTAGAATTTGCCAAAGCTGACCCTGCAGAACATGCAGACTCAGGGTACAGAGGTCTTATGAACAGGGTAGTAGAATACATGGGTTGGGGTAACACTTCACCCGTGTTTGAACAGGACGACATGACAGATATAATTGTCAAAGGTCCCCAAAAGACCCAGTTCTCCCCTTTCATAGGGCTCTTCAGAGAACAGTAGAAACATATTGGGAAAATCCTGATAGCATTGCTGCTACAAATAGTAATTTCCCAAAGAAATACAGACCAGATGGTACGGATCCTGAATATTTAAACAGGCATCCGACTCCAGAAAGTCTGGTTATTCAGGCTGCATCCACAGCAAAACAAACTGCATATCCCACTATCCCTCTGGATAGAGAGGACAAGAAAGTTGATGCCTGGGCCCGTAAAGTTTTCACTTTAGGTAGCATGGCCCTGAAATCGACAAATGTCACCTGTACCCTGGCCAGGTTTACCCATACCCTGTGGGACTGTATTTCGGCGGTGGAAGGCGAGGAAAGGGAAGGCTTCCTGAATATAGTCAAAGACGGAAAGGAGGCAATGGGGGAATGTCTCCAGTCTGGACTGGATACTGCTGATAGCATCAGCAGATCCATGGCTACAAGCACTGTGTTGCGCAGATTTGCGTGGTTGAGGAAGTCGGGGTTTGCACAGGATGTGCAATCCCCGACTCCTTAACATGTCCTTTGATGGCTCGAGGCTATTTGGCAGTAAGGCTGACGAAAGCCTAGAAAAACTCCAGACCTCGAAAGCAACAGCTAAATCTCTTAGTGCCTCCATGCGCCAGCCTCAGAAAACCTATTCAGGATCATCTTCCTGGAGAGGTCGTTCTTTTCGCTACTACTGCTCATTTGGTAGAGGAAGAGGACAGGCTTCTCAAAGAGGCAGAACAAACTTCCCTCGTGGTGGACGAGGAAGAGGTGCGAAATCAGCCTCAGGAGTGGCATCTTTGCCCTCAGCCACTCCTGCAGCCGCCTCCAAATCTCTCTGAGACCTTGCTCCACAAGACACCAGTGGGAGGCAGGATCTCTCAACATCTGAAGGAATGGCGAGGCATTACCTCAGATGTTTGGGCACTGGAAACAGTAGCTCATGGTTACTGTCTCCCCTTTCTAAAAAGGCCTCAGAATCATCCACCGGGAGCCAACTCCGTAAAAATTCCAGACCCGCTCCTGTTGCAGGAAATTTTAACCCTGCTAGAGAAAGGTGCCATAGAACAGGTTCCTGTAGCGGAGAGGAGCAGGGTTTGGAACTCCCCATACTTTCTCATCCCAAAAAAGGACAGAGGATTGAGACCCATATTGGACTTAAGAAACTTGAACAAGTTCCTCAGGAAGGACAAGTTCAAGATGGTGACCCTTTCTCAGATCCTTCAGGCTCTACAACTCCAGGACTGGTTGGTATCATTGGACCTTCAGGATGCTTACTTTCATGTGCCAATCCATCCAGGGCACAGAAAGTACCTGAGGTTCGAGATTGGCAATTCTCATTATTAGTTTCGAGTTCTCCCATTCGGGTTGACCTCCGCCCCAAGGGTTTTCACCAAACTGTTGGCGGTTGTGGCAGCAAGTCTCAGGAGAGGAGGTATTCACATATATCCCTACCTGGACGACTGGTTGATCAGAGCAAGTTCTCCAGAACAAGCTCAGAAACATCTTTCGATCACCTGCCACTTCCTCCACAAACTGGGCTTCTCCCTCAATTTCAAGAAGTCCCACATGATACCAACCCAGAAACTCCAGTTTATCGGAGCAGTCTTGGACACTTCATCGGGAAAAGCCTCGCCTCCCGAAGTGAGAGCTCTCCACATCCAGCAGATGGTAATAAAGTTTCAGAATGCCCAACATCTACCGGCCTTCGATTTTCTCAGGTTGCTCGGCCTCATGGCATCCTGCATTTTCCTAGTACCAGAGGCCAGGTTGAGAATGAGATCCCTTCAATGGGCACTCAGAACTCAGTGGTCCCAGTTCTCAGGGAATATGTCGGATCTTCTGCAAGTCCCGAGCTCAGTTGCTCAGGATCCACTATGGTGGGCTTGCAACGACAACATTCTCAAGGGAGAATCCTTTTGGCAACCATGGCCGGAGATAACAGTAGTGACGGACGCCTCGCTCACGGGGTGGGGAGCACACGCCAACGATCTGACAATCAGCGGTCGTTGGTCTCCATCGGAGTCCAAACTACACATCAACCTATTGGAGCTGAGGGCAATCAGACTAGTGCTGAAGGCCTTTCTGCCCTCTGTACAGGGAAAGAATGTCCTGGTAATGATGGACAACACAGTGGCCATGTACTACCTCAACAAGAGAGGAGGAGTAGGGTCACTACCACTGTGCAGAGAGGCAATGCAGCTCTGGTTCTGGGCAATACGAGAAGGAATCTCTCTATCGGCAATTCACCTAGCCGGAGAGCAAAACACGGCGGCAGACGCTCTGAGCAGGCAGAGCACAGTCTCCTACGAGTGGGAGCTAGCTCAGGAAGTCCTTCAAGAGATCTTCGCCCTTTGGGGAACCCCTCAAGTGGATCTGTTCGCCACCACGACCAACCGGAAGTGCGATCAGTACTGCTCAAGGGAATTTCCTCAAAGAGGAGCTCTGGGAGACGCATTCGTAGTGGAGTGGAAGTTTCCACTGCTGTACGCGTTTCCCCCAGTCCCCGTGATTCCTCAAGTAATCAGGAGGTTGAGAAAGTTCAGGAAAACCATGATCCTAATTGCCTCGGATTGGGCCAGGAGAACGTGGTATCCGGACCTTCTAGACATGTCCATCTGCCCTCCAATACGTCTTCCGCAAAGAGAGGATCTTCTCTCGCAAGAGGAAGGTCGGGTTCTCCATCCAGAGGTCAAGACACTCAACCTTCACGCATGGTTTCTGAGAGGTTGAGATACAAGGTTTGGGATCTTCCGGATGACGTAATGGAGATCTTGCTTTCGGCCAGAAGGCCAGCAACAAAATCCTTATACCGATGTCGCTGGAACAAGTTCAGTAACTGGTGCAAAGATAAGGATGTGGACCCTTTTCAGTGTGGCACTCCAATGGTGCTTTCTTTCCTACTGCATCTAGCCAATCTGGGGCTCCAGATAGGGACAATTAAAGGATACCTTGCTGCGCTGTCTATTTTCAAGCGCACCTCAGAAGAGGTTTCATATTTCAAAATTCCATTGATCATTCAATTCTTAAAGGGGCTTACTAATGTATACCCCCCAGTACCTTTTCATGACCCAACTTGGGACTTAAATCTAGTACTAAAATTATTGACTTGTATACCTTTTGAGCCTATGCACTCCTGCCCATTGAGGCTCTTAACATTAAAAACTGTACTTCTTGTGGCCTTGTCATCAGCCCGCAGGGTTAGCGAACTTCAGGCTCTCTCATGCAAACCGCCATTTACTACTTTTTTATAAGGATAAAGTAGTCCTTAAAGTTAAACCTTCCGTTTTTACCAAAGGTAGTTTCAGACTTCCATTTGTCGCAAAAGATAATATTACCAAGAGATTGCACAGCGATTGCACAGGAGAGATTGCACAGACTAGATCCCAAGAGGGCTCTTACTTTCTATATCTCAAGAATGGCGAAATTGAGGCAAGATGACCAACTATTTGTGGGTTATACTTGTCATAAACTAGGATTATCTGTAACAAAACAGACCATATCCCGCTAGATCATCTTAGCCATAACTGAATGCTACAGGTTAGCAGGAAAAGACCCACCAGATGGGCTTCGTGCCCATTCTACAAGGGGTATGGCTACTTCTACGGCTCTAAAGAGGGGAGCCTCGGCAGCAGATATTTGTTCAGCTGCTACTTGGAAAACAATACACACTTTTGTAAAACATTATTGTTTGGATACTGCCTCCTCTAATGAAGGTTTATTTGCCAAGGCAGTTCTGCATTCTGTCCATGAAAACTGAAAACTAATACTCCCACCTCCAAAATTACTACTGCTATGGGAGTCTATCCCAAGATGAGGAATACGTGGGAGGACACAATCCATTCGAAGAACAAGCTACTTACCAACTGTAACGTTCTTTCGACTGGATGTTCCTCCCACGTATTCCTCATCGACCCTCCCATCCTACCCCGCAGCACAGTTTACGTTTTCTTACACTTTCCTCTCACGAAGTGTGCATCAGTCATGAGGCACGCCTGGGTGTTCCTCCTATATGTGTTCATCGAAAAAACAGAACTGGAGCAACGGGCGCGACTCGAGCTACTTATACCATCAGTGACGTCGACATGGTACGGAGACCGTCTAGGGACAATCGACGCCACGACCTCGAGCACAGCGCCCTCTGCCGAGAACATTTTTTGCCGAAGCAGCGAAGCTGGAGATAACGAATTATCATAAGATGAGGAATACGTGGGAGGAACATCCAGTCGAAAGAACGTTACAGTTGGTAAGTAACTTGTTCTTCTGCTCTGCACTACTTGTGTTGCCATCCTTGGCCATCAATCTTCCCCTCCCTATCCTCTTGCTCCGGCTGTCTGGGCTTCATGGTCTTGTTTCCTGGGTCTTCCCTCTAGCTCCCATGATCTGTGTTAGCCAATTTCCCGCTTCTCTGGCCGCCATGCAAAGGGAAGGGGGCTCTTAAGAGCCCCACTGTCCTTTTCCATGGCGGCCATCTTGGAAAAGGATTTTGTTAATTGAACGGGACAGTGGTGAGAAGATGCAAAAGGTTATCCACCATCAGCCAAAACCCAAACTGGTTAATGAAACGGGAAGGTACCTTGCATGTAACTGGTGAGTAAGGTCATAGCAAAGCTCAATAAAGTGAATAACACTGACACAGTACATCTCTCATGTCTCCCTGACTCATTTCTAAAAGGTATGCAGAAACACAGCTGTCAAGCTCCACCCTGGTATTTTAGCTCATATAATTTTGTATCCTTGTATAGTATGTGCAGTTTTATTTTCCGACTCTACATTCTGTTTTGGAAGCCTTAAAGCCAGGACTGGATCATCAGCCCACCTGACATGTGACCGGTTGCAACCTCGCCTCCAGTTTCTATTTCGATACTTTACAGGCATATTACAGGCGAATCCTTCAGATACAGTTTCCTGTTTTTTTTTAATGATTAGTCATTGATGACTGCCTGCAGTATGTTGATGATGTGATTAATACGACCATTCCCCCAAAAAATGGAAACAGACGTCCTGGGGATGGATTCTAGAGCTTTAAAATGTTTTCAGAACAATTTTACTTGGTTATTCAATGGAATAGTTCTTTTTTCTGAAGCGCTAGCAGTTTGATCAAGTACTCTGGGGGCTTGGTGGGGTGATAATCAGACGCTAAAGTGACATCATTACTGTGATCATCTAAACACTGCTGCGCCTGCTGCTGTCCTCGGCTAATTATTACGTGCTCAAACAAAGCCACACTGGCCCTTGCTGTGCATGTAGCACCTGGACCCCTATCTGTCCTGCCGTGGTTGGCGCCCTCCCTCCCAATGCAGAGCTGAGATCCTTATTTTTGCTACAAGGCAAGTAGTCAGTTTCAACATCCTTAATGGCATTAGCAGAAAACCCTATTGCCGAGGACCCAAAGGATGCCCAAACCTACCACTGGACCCCTCCAGCGTGTGAGTGCTGTAGTAATACAATGGAGGAGCTATTAATACCGAGTCTAATGGCACTGAAGTTACCAACCTTCAGAAGGATAATGGACTGTTTCACTCCTAGCGGGATGCAAAGTCGCCAACTGCTTATGTCTGCAGTGGGCCTTCAACTTGTTGAGCTATCTTTCGTTGGGCTCTAGAGTTAGAAATCCACAATTCAAGTCTTAAAGTCATTTCTTGTTTGAGGTTTGCAAGGCGCCATACTCCGGCTGCACTTTTCAATGTGGTTTCAGTTGGTCAATGGCCCTCATTACAACACCGGCGCTAAACCATGGCGCTATTAGCACCATGGTTGGTGCCGGTGTTGTAACGAGTCCGCCATGGTGAAATGGGGAAATACCCCCCATTCCAAGGTTGGCGGGCTGATATTTCCCCATGGCCCTTCCCCATTCCCATTTTTGCCCTATAGGGCTCAATGGGAATGGGGAAATCGGCAATTACGGTACCGCAAATTGCAGTACCGTAATTGCCTGCGAGGTCCCTTTGCGGGTCCCTACTTTAAAGGCTGGACCCGACCAGCCGTTCAGGTCGGGTCCCGCAAAGGGACCTCGTAGTAAGGTGCTAAGTGGTTAACGGCGCCGCAGCCTTTTACGGCGCCGTTAACCACTTAGCGCCTGGGTCGTAATGAGGCCCAATGTGTGTACAATGTTAAGATGATTACACACGCTTTGTGCAAGTGGTCCAGGCAAGGATAAGTGCTGCCTGGGACAACGTGACAACCCAAAATCCTTCCCCACACTCCACGCAGTCTAATTTTAAGCCAAAAGGGCACCTCCTTCCGTGCTCTTGGTAGTATTTCCTTGGTGTAGAACCAGCCCCAGCCTGAAGCAATGCTTGCTTACAATTTCCTGTTATATAGTATCAAGAACTACAAGTTAAAAACAAATAAGGTACCTGGGGGTGGCAGTGCATTGGGTTATACCTCCATATTAGAGTCAGGCATCTGGGAGCCCATTTTAGCTGACTGTGTGATATAGGCCTGGAGGAAGTCTGACAATCTAAATATCCCAGCCTCCCATTGGCAGTCACGCTATTAAGCAACATGCAGAGTCCCAGCCCATTCACTTACCAGGGTTAGTAGAGGGAATCCTGAAGATCATGTATTTTGTTTTCCCCTTGTCACCTATGGAGGTGCCCATGTTGAGTGTATTCCCAGCACTGTCGTAATGGGGATGGGAAGTTGCCAGATTTACAGCAACATATTTTGTGTAGTCAACCTAAAGAAAAGTCAAAATGTTTAGATACAGAGGTCATACTTGGTAGAGTTTTAACCGTTTCTTTACACAATGTATTTTTTTCCCAATAGTCCCATCCAATATCACGAGAGGCAGACGGTTGGAGTAACTGTGATAATGTAAGCCTGGGTTGGCTTCTTCAGGGCGTAGGGTATTTACACACTTAGGAGTCTTGCCTTTTTATCTTTTGGGCAATTGCGTGCATCGCCTCTGCCATGTTAGTGTATTCAGGCAAGGTATGCAGTATGCAGATTTTTGGTGGCATAACATGATCTTTGGAAAAGTGAACCCCTAAGGGACATATCTCAGCACGTGACCAAGATATTGAAGAGAAACGTGACTATTATTGGACAATTGTTTTTACAAAATAGGACATGTTTGTTATCGATCTGACAAGCAAAGCTCTAAGAAGTTCTAGGCTAATATTATCGCAAATCTTCAAGGAAGCCGCATTACCAGAGGGATGAAGGCAAGAAATAAGGCATTTGTGCTGTCTAAAGTTTCAACACTATAATGGGTGCATGTTGACCAATTATCATCAAATAAGCAGAACGGCAGACTCCTAAAGAAAACACCACGGACCATAAGCAACCAACTAAGCAAAATGATGTTTCTTGGTACAGCACACGCAACAAAATGTGTAAGCGGGAGGCAGTTCGCCCTTTTATCAATTTGCTAGTCAGGAGAGACCTCATCGCAAACCAACCTATTTCTTTTTACATCAAAGTTATTTAGTAATGACAACAGTTATATTTTGCCTCCTTCACACCTGTATATGACAGTAGCACATACAAAGATGCTTCTTGAGAGTAGCGGAAAAAAAAACATGTGTATGGTCCTCATTACAAGTCTGCCGGTCTGGAATTAAGGGTGCCGGTAGCAACGTACCGGCACCCATTCCGGACTGGCAGACTACAACTGTGCCGGCCAGGGCCTATGCGCCTGGTGCTGGTGCTTCCGTCTCCCCACTCCCATAGAGTCCTTACGATTTCTGCTGCCTGAGATCCCCGGCTGCCGGGACTTGTAATGTTCCAGTGGCACTGGGATCTCAGGTGGCGGAAACAGTGTTACAGGGTTGGCGGCAATCCGACGGTGGCACCGGCGGGTTACAGAACAGGTTAAGGATGGCACAAGAATAGCAGCAAAATCGGTAAAAGTCAGATAATAACCCTGCTGGAACAGCTCTTTCTTTGTGATGTAATTCAACGCCTTAAGTGTAAGCAAACACAAAACATGCTTTTATAAATCTATAAATACATTGCAATTCATAGAACACTAGCAGCCCTTCCCAGTAGGTCATTGTATCATAAGCTTTATATGTGAGAGTCGCATTATCAGGTGTGATATCACTTCCAGTATATATTTTAGTCAAAAGAATGTTAATCTTGTCTTACAGAGCAAAGCACCTTTTCAAAATCTAGAAAACAAATATAAATCCTTTTCTGATAGAAGGTTATCATTAGTGCACTCCTATTGTACTTACAAAATACCCGTGTAAAGGGGAAAGGAGACAAATAGTACCAGAGGGAATTTCAGCCTGATTTGCATAAAATCAAAGCGCATTTTGGGAACATAATTATCACAAAAGATCTTTAAGTTTGATGTATATGTCCGTGAAAAAAGGGCTGCATGCTTAAATAATGAAGATTCACAAGGTTGTCTAAACGATTATCTGATATGAGCAGCACAGATCTGGATGCTGAGTATGCTTGGAACATTGGACTTTCAAAGGCATTTTAGCCTCTTTTGATATACCACCCTTCACAGACCTTTTTGAAATTGCTCTCAGCCAGTACATTTTCAAGATCTAGGGTGGGCATTTATCCCCATAAGACTTTCAAAGATCTAATACGCATTTCTTCATTGGCAGACAACATTAGATCATGTCCAAATCTATCACTGTCCACTGGGATTGTACCAGAGGAGCTTAAACTTGCCTTCATTTCACCACTTTTGAAAAAGCTGTAAGCGGATCCTGCTGATCCACGGAATTTTATTCTTACATGGCCAAATACCTCTAGACTGCAGTTGTTGAACAGCTACACCACTTTCCTCAATCTTAAGAACTATAAAATGATGCACAATTTGGTTTTCGTCCCCTTCATGGGACAGAATCAGTTATCACCACTATCTTGGATCACCTACGATGGGTGGTTTATGCTGGCAATTTCAGAGCCCTGATCCTTTTGGAACTATGGGTCACCTTTGACCCTGTAAGCCACTCAATTTTTCTTTCCGGACTAAATAACTTGGGAGTGAAAGGGAGAGTTCTTGGCTGGTTTGAGTAATTCCTGTTCAAGAGATGTCAAGTGTTTCATATCCAGCCTTTCAAGTATGCAGAGGTTTCTCTAAATTGCGGGTTTCGGCAGGGCTTTACACTGTATCACGTGCTCCAGATAAGATCTGGAAGTGGGAGTATTCCCAATGGGAGTATTTTATATGCTGGTTAAAATATGTTTAACTGGAAAACGAAAATGTTTTTGCAATGGTTTTTTCTTTGCACCTAGTTATTCATGCACATAAAAGATAAAGGCTTACTTCTTCCCATCAGGAAGCAATAATAGTAGTTTCTTCCTGTGGTTCTATGTGCACTACTGATCCAAACATTTCCATGGAGTAAAAGTGGCTGATAAACCCCTTATCTGTAGGACTGACTGTGTATGCTATTGATTAACATTTATTTCATACCATTGATCACTCTGAATCAACCTTTTAAGATTAAAGTGCTAAATTACGCAGCGGATACACAGCCTATTTTCAGCTTAACACATCCATGCACTCCATCACATTCAGCAGCATTTGCAGACATTTGACTTATGCCGCTGGATGTGCAAGAATTTCCTGAAATGTAATCCTTCTAAGACAGAGGGCCTCATTACGGGTTTGGCGGTAGCCATGCCGCTATTGGCGGCATGGCTGCCACCAAAACCGGGTCCGAGTTCCCTGAATGGGGAATTATGGGGCCATTCCGAGTTCGGAGGGCCCGGTAATTCCTCCCTCTGGGAACCCGGACCCGGACCTTCCCCATTCCCATTCGAGCCCCCATAGGGCTCAATGGGAATGGGAGAGGGAGTTAGCTAACAACGGGCCGATTACGACCGGCCCGTTGTTAGCTCCCTCTTCCCCTTTCAGGACCCGGTAACGACGCCTGGTTTTACCAGGAGTCCTTACTGAGTCCCGCGAGGGGACCTCGTAATCGTGCGGAATAGTGTTAACGGGTCTGCATCTATTAGCGGAACCCGTTAACCCATTCCACACGGGTCGTAATGAGGCCCAGAGTCTTTTGATAGGGACATACATAGATATGTGGACTGTAACTCTCTCGGCATCGGGATCATCTGCGCCTTTGCACCAAGCTAGTGATAACAGTAAAGAACTCAAAGGTGCTTTTCGATGAGAAGGTAGCTGTGGCTCCTCAGGTGACCAGCTTAGTTCAGAAAGGTTTCTACAATTTGAAGCTTCTGAAAAGGATATTCCCCTTTCAAAATTTTCCAAACAAAGCCAAAGCCCAAGTGATGGTCTTACTTTTGTCACACTTGGATTGTTTTAAAAGTATCTTCTGTGGTGTACCAAAAGACCTACATTATCAGCTTCAATGATTGCAGAATGCTGGAGGGTGAGCTCATAGCTAAAAAAAGACAGATCATATCTTCTCTGACCACCGATTCCTAGCAAAAAAGAGCAGAGTTCAAGAGCCTCTAAAAACACTCTGCTGTTTGTGCCTAAGTTCAGACTTTCTAGGCATGGTGGTTGTGCTTTTTCTGCTCTGCTGTAAAACTCTGGAACTCCTTCCCCGAAGTGATCGGGAGGTCTGTAGAGCACTCACCCTTTCAAACAAAATGAATACCTATCTCTTCCTGTGATTAAATTATGTTGCCCTAGTTGCATCTTTAGTGCCAAGAGGCCACTGCCCTGGCAACAGAGCGTGCTGTTCAGGAGAGACTAACACAACATAACAAATCACTAATTACATAATGCATGCTGGGCCTGGTGCTCATCTCCTTTTTTCCAACACTCACCTAAATATAAAAATGTTTGTAACATTGCACCTTATGAACGGATTCGCACATCCTTAGGGCACAGCCATTCTATCCTATGGGATGGAAGGTCAAAGAGCTGTCCCCGCCAGGCATTGCACATTCTCTGTCCCCAATGCACGGACATCCTATGAGAATTATATATGTTCAGGATATAGGTGGGAGTAAGTCCTCCTGCTTGTAAAAGGATGATCAGCAGGTAATATTAAATGGGATTGACAGTGTTTTGCAGTGTGGCTATGTGTATGGATGTTGTTAACATAATTTGTGTGTGCGTTGTTGAGGAAGTGTCAGATATATGTGTACGTATGTGCTTTGGAAAGGGTCCAGCATGCATCTAACCGAGATGACATACAGCTCACCCCCTTCACAGATTTGGTCTATAACAAATACAAATGCAGTTCTTGCCCTTGATATTTGTAATCACCATCGAGAAGCAATGTGTCATTGGCCGAGATCTGAGCGGCTGCATATGGCTCACAGAAGAACTGCTGTCTTTGCTGCTTCCCACGTTCTTCTCCCAAATATAGAAGTGAAAGACAAGCAGAACAGTGGTGGCTATTTTGTAATGACAGCCTTAGCCACTGTTTTGGACAACAAATTACTTACTATATTCAATCATTAATTACCTAAATGTAAGTGCATGTATGACTATTTTTATATAGTGTTTATGTAGTGTTGGAATTTGATGTAAAAAAGAAAGATTAGCAGAACAGTGGTGGCTATTTTGTAATGACAGCCTTAGCCACGGGTTTGGACACCAAAGTACTTATTATATTCAATCATTAATTACCTAAATGTATGTGCATGATTGACTATTTTTATATTGTGGTTATGTGGTGTTGGAATTTGATGTAAAAAAATTAGCTACCGATTTCTACGCAGAAAAATATGTTACAAGCAATCTGACGGAACTCTGCATTCACAAATACATTAATTACATTTGATAATGAATGCAGCAATAATGCATGACTACGGGGCTCGTTACAAGTTTGCCGGTATCCCTTAAAAGTGTTTGTAATGCTGTGAACCCACACTTTTACAGGACCGGCATAGTATGGGTTACACAGAACCCACTTGCCGGAATTACCGGCGCCTCTAACAACTCTCACGGAATTACCGGCGCCGGTAACACAGGCAATATATAAATCAGCAACGCCGGAAACATGTGTCAGTAATACCAGCGCAATGATATCACCGGCACATTATAAGCATGGACCTAACAGTAATAAAGGCAGATATTTGCAGGTATTACCGGCAAATCCATGCCGGAGACACCACCACTTCAGAACTGCTGTAAATGGACTCAGGTGGAGGAAATAAGGCCACGGGTGCACACAATCCACCCAATGCACACATGAATACTACTAAAGGGCCACACCCACCCCAAAAACACTTCCCAACACAACCATGCTGCCACTCATTGTCGTTTCCAGGGACTTGGAGGTTCTGCATGCTGATCTGCAGCAGATGGCACTGGAGCAGAAACAGTGGCGACAGGAGGCCAGGGACAGAAAGAGGAGGAAGATGAGGATGGGATATAGGTGATGGAGGTGGCAAGGCAGAGGTATGCCGTGATCTCTTCCACAAGGGCCAAACCCTGGGCCCTCACAGACAGCAGGATACACACCATGTACAGCCTAGACAGGGAGACCATTCATGAACTCGTAACCCTCATCCAGGATGACTTTGGGAGCTGGATCGGCATCAGGACAGCCATAAGACTGCTGTTGAAGCTGGTGTCAGTCCTGCACTTCCTGGTCACTTGCACGTTGCAGCAATCTGTGAGCCAGCTGCATGGCACAACACAGCCTCTGGCATCTCCAGAGTGCTGGTGCAGGTACTGGAGGCCCTCCTGCGCCATGTGGGCCAGCAGATCGCCCTCACAACCAGCAAGGCACAGCTAAACGCCACCAATGCCCGCTTCTATGCAATTGCTGGCATGCCCAATGTGTTGGCAGCATTGGACTGTATGCACGTAGAGCTGGTGCCCCCGCACAGCTCAGAGGAGGTCTACAGGAACCAGAAGCAGCACCATTCTCTCAATGTCCAGGTGCCCTATGACGCTGACCTGACCATTACACACTGCTGTACCTGGTTCCCACGATCAACCCACAACTCAATGGTCCTGTGGAACAGCACCCTGCCGGCTTACATGGTGTGTCACGGAGGACAATGGACCTGGATGTTGGGTAAGTACATGTACATTTACACCTACATTGCAGCATGTGCCACAGGCAAATGGGGTGTGGGGTGTCACAAATGCATGTCCGGCAAGCACTCTGCACAGGCCGGACCAACCTGTGCACACCTCAATTGACAGTCCACAACACACACAGAGTAGCATATGACTGATGATTTAGCAGTCAATGACCAGGCCATTACAAACCCAAAAGGACATCCACATGCCATGCATGACAGGTACCAGAATGCAACACTGCCACCCCTCCAAAGGAAGTGAATCAGTAGAGCCAAGAGATGTATGTCCTGGTGAGACATGGGGCATGCATGTACAGACTGACCGTTGAGATTCCGCTGTCAAAGGCAACAACACTGCCGAGCATCATTACTCACACATGTAACCCTGTTGCCACTTGCAAAGTCTCTTTGTGCTCTGGCGGGTCTGCAATGGTAGTAGTCTTGGGGCATATTGTTAGTGGGATTGAGAGGGAGAAGAGCAAGAGAGCTCTGATGTACTGTTGGCAGCTTCAGTTTCGATGAACCGGTCACTGAGCGTTAGGGACTTTTGTGCTTGGTAACTGTCATGTGGTACTGATACATGATTGTGTATGGGTTGTTCTCATTGTGGGTGTCGTGAAGTGTGTGCAGTCAGTGGTGCAGCAGAGGTAAGGTTAGTGGCAATACATTTCCTACCCCCTGTAATCTGTCTCAGGAAGCAAAACCCAGCATACATATCTCACACAGTGCCTATTTCAGGGGGCAACAGGGAGCATAAGGTTCAGCTATACCATTAGACCAGATGCATGGTGTGGCTAACCGACACATACGGGCTAAGTGTAATATATGGGAAATTTACACAGTTCTGCTAAATGTAAGATAGGGCAAACCTTATGTTCTTATCCCTTGCAGGTGACTCTGGATACCCACTGCTTCCACGGCTCATGACCCCTCTGAGGGATCCCCAGATGCAGGTGGGAATGGCCTACAACAGGGTGCATTTGAAGTCCAGGGCAACCATTGAGCGTACCTTCGGACTCTTGAAGGCAGGGCAGGTTTCAGATGCCTACACTGGTCTGGGAGTCCACTTGTGTACAGGCCAGAGAAGGTGTGGCAAATAGTCTTGGCCTGTGTAATGTTGCATAACCTCTCCGTCAGACGCAACATACCCCTGCCCCCAGATCTGGACATTCCTCTGCCAGAGTATGATGATGATGACGATTCAGCGCCAGTCAGGCTCAGGCACGTGTGCATATAGGCAAAGGATGGCCGCATGGCTCGTCAAGAATGTATTGATCACCTTTTCTGAGTACCCCTTTCACTCTTCACTTCCCTTGCACCTGCATATGATGCACACACACACACACACACACACACACACACACACACACACCATAAACACGTGCACCAAAAGAGGAATGTCCACTCATTGCTTCAAGTGTTAACTATTATATATTGAAATTACAATTCCCTGTGGCTCCCTCCCACTCCCCACATACTCTGTCCCCACACAACCCTCCCCCTTACCACACACCCCCTCCCACTTCCCACACACCCTGTCCCTACACTCCCCTCCAGCTCCCCATGAACCCTGTCCTCACACAAATCCCTCTCCCTCCCCACACACCCTGTCCCTACACACTGTAACACCCAAAGGTTACAGTGGACCTCATTACAAGTTTGACAGCAACCTTGCCGGTAGAACCTGCAGGCTGCCACCAAATTTGCGCATTTTTCTGGCACCAGCAAATGGGCAATTACCGGGTCATTACGGCCCCGCCAGACCCGGTAATTGCCCATTTGCAGGCGCCGGAAAAAAATGCTTCCCATGGGGAGGTTGTATGCACCGGCACCCTTAAGAATGGTGCCGGTGCATTCGACATGCTCTGCTCGAGGGTGCCGGTACGCCCACCAGGTCAGACCTGGCAGGCGGGAAGGCACCCGCCAGCAGAACTCATAGTTTGCTGGTTCGGTAGCAACGGTACCAGCAAGCTTACCGGTACCGTTGTTACCAGACCGGCAAACTTATAATGTGGGCCAGTGTCAAACACAAAACTGACACAGCAGGAGTTCTTTTTTAGGCCACCAGGCCCTTGGATTTCCCAGGAGTGGTAGATATTTTCTGGGAGCGGCACCACAGGCTGCCCTGCTTGAGCTCCTTGGGGTGGTCATGGTTGAGGGCGGGTAAGACCCCTGGGCCCTCAAGTGCTCCAAGGTGACCTGCGGGCTGTGGGAGGGGGACTCAGCCTTTGCGGAGACCCCCTGATTCCTCTCCCGGGCCCTTTGGGCGAGTATGACGATGGCAGCAGAGGTGGCTGCTGGCCTGAATGCACTCCTGCAGGAGCCGCAGCTCATTCAGCTGCTGCTGGACCATATCAGCCATTGCCCCGTGCCGGTCCTCTAGGGCACTGATCCAAACATCCATTTCACGGATGTTGGGGCTGTGCAGAGATTTGCCAGGCCAGACAACGGGGTTGGGTAGGGAGTGTGCTTGTCCTCCTCATCCTCCTCCTCCATGCCGTTCTTGCCATGATAGGGCGGTGGCTGGTCTGGCATTGGTGGGGTGTAGGGCATGGGAGGCATGGTGGCACCACTGACGATTGGTGTGATCTGGCTGCAGCTGGCAGTGGCGGCTATGCAGCTGTCACAACAGGTGGTGTTGCTTAGGCCAGTTGCGCAGCCGTGACGACATGTGGTGGTGGAGGTGGCTGGATCGGCTGTGCAGCACTCATGAAAGGTGATGGTGGGGGTGGTTTGGCGGGCTGTGCACCTCTCACGACAGGTGGTGGTTGTTGGGCCGGCTCTTCAGCACTCACGACAGGTGGTGGTTGGGCTGCAGGAGGGGGAGGTGGTGGTGCTTGCGCTGCCGAAGGTGCTGATGCGGCCTTCCCGCCTGCCCGTGCCCGGTCAGATGACTTATCAGCCTGTTAGGGGAGTTTTCCTAAAGTCCCACTTGGAGGTAAGACTTTCATAAGCTATCCCAATGGTTTGTAGATCCCCAACTCTTAGTATCAGTATCCACTATTTAGATACCTTGATAGAGTGGCAGAGCAGTCAGGCTTATTTTAAGAGGACGATATGCACTGTAGGTAAGTACACTGAAACCAGCTAGAAATGCACTTCAAAGAAACACTTACACATACATTTATATTAAAATATAGATTTTTTATATTTAAACAAGAGTCACTCCTAAATACTTGGTACGATAAACCAACACACATAGGTATACTTTTCAATACTTTCAAAGGCCCATTTCTTAGTTGGTAGTTGCTGAACGCTTACAATTATTACAGTAGTTTGACAGTTCTATCTGTAATAACACGCACCCTCAAAGTAATACGCCACTTGTAGTTAGTCTGCATACACATACAAGATAGTGATTTTTGGGAAGGAAACAGTTGGTTCGTTTTATCATAGCAGAACTTTGGGTTCTAGAGGCAGTTTCCCTGCAAAGCAAGTCTTTAAAGTCCAAAAACGCAACCCTAGCTAAAAGGTAGTTTGGAGAGGCTTAAACTCTTGAAAAGCAACCGAAGTCCAAAGTTCCTGTGGATACTTTCTAGTCTATAGGAAAGAAGATTTAACCAATGTTGGAGATCCTGCTAAAGGACTCGCTAAAGGGACACAAGCAGCGGCTTGAGTCCGAGGTAAGAGGCGGTTGCCCTGGACACCTCTATGTGCACTCCATTGCTCTGGAGTGATATTCAGTATCTTAAGTTTGAAGAAAACATTTGTAGTGGATGCTCCACGATGTTGCAGCTCTGGACCTGACCTGCGTATTCCTTGGTCTAATAACGAAAGGCAGGACAATGGATGGGATCTCTCAGCAGCAGTCTTGAGGGAGGACCTCTGGCACGGCTTTCATCAACTTCTTCGGTCACTCTGTAGGTTTGGCGCCTTTTCTGCAGCACCAACAAAGGACGCAATTCGCCTGGTCAATCTTCTTCGCGTCCTGTAGTTCTGCATTCTGATGAGGGGGTCTGGGCGAGTTGGATCGGATCTCTGGAGCGTCCTTGAGGGCTCAGCAAAGATTTGGACAGATTCGGCCTTTCCACACCGATACACTCGAAATGGGCAGCAAGTTTCCTGGTATTGGGGTTCTGCAGCTCTAGAAACTCACAGGACCTCGGGAGATGGCTCAAATCAAAGTTCGTCTGGGAACTGGTTGTTTCCACCAGTCAAAGGCAAGGGAAGGAGTCATTCCTCCTCGGAGTTCCTCTATTGCACCGAAAACAGGGTCAGGGGAGCAGGGGCCGGTTTGTGGTCTTGCAAAGGGTCTGCATGCGTCTCTGGCCATCTTCTTCTTTGGTTACTTCAGCTTCCAGTGGTCGACTTGCTTTTCACTCCAGGAGTCTCCCGTTTCATACAGTTCCAGCACACACTCCTCTGCAATCTCTCTCAGCAATTTACAGAAAGGGTTATGTGGCTACCCCCAGTGGGAGCTGGTTCTATTCACGAACTCTGGCAGAAAAAGGACGGGGGTGGAAAACTCCTCCCCCACTTCCTGCCTGCCCAGACACTCTGGAGTCTAGGCCGGGTCAAGGGTTCCCACCAAAGGCACAACACACACACAGGCCTCCTCCCCCCAGAATGGTAGAAGAAGGGCTAACAAAGAATAACCATGCTAGAAATGGTGAAAAAAGAAGGGAGGCCCCAAGTTGGTACTTGGGTGCCCCTATTGTGCACTACTGGGGCTATGGACTGTGGTAGAAAAATCACACAATAGTTAGTAGAACACGTCCTCTGCCACCAGCCATAACTAGGAGAATGTCTATTTGACTAAAAAGTCACAGGAGGAGAGAGAAGGGGGATACTTGGTATCCCTTTGACATTCCACATAAGGTGGTGTATGCCAATCTCTCAGACTATAATGTTTTAGGAGAGATTCTTCTATCCTTAAGAACTGTAGTTACTCTAGGATATGGAAATTATCTTAAAGAAGGACTCCTAGGGTCGCCAGCAACACTGCTCATAAGGAGCTGTGTGCTGCAATAGTAAAATACAGATGCCTTTAAGAGGCATGGAGAAAATAGACTCCATAGTATAGGTAAAATACAAAGAAAAGAGTTCCAAAAGACAGAGCCCACAAGAATGAATGCGTGGAAAAAGGCTCCACTCTTTCAGGTTTAAAGAAAAAGGTCCGGAAGTCGAGAGGGGGGTGAAGCATACAAATGATACATCTCTCTAACACAGCTGTGTCACTGTCAGAGGATGTGCCTGTTGTGGTGAGATTAGCATACTGTTAGTCTTCAGTGAGTGCATTACACTCATGCTACATTGTGTGTGTCCTTCTCTAGTCATGTTGTTTGGTTGATCGGTTTGCTCTGATGTGTTCTTCAACATGTGGGTGGTGGGACTGTTGGTCTACCATGGTGGTTTGTTGTTGTGTGTGGGGGGGGGCTTATGATTCCTGTCCTGTTTTCCCTTGGCGCACATGGGCGATCATCATGTGTCCATGTGTGGAGAAGTGCATTTTGTCTACAGTGCTTGTGCTTTGCAAAGTCTGCCCGCTACCACTTGCATGTGTGTGTGTGAGATTGACCCATTTCCTGTGACTGACATGTGTTGGACCTGTTCCCTTGCCCATTTAGAGTTTCTCTGCCTGGTGATTCATTCGTTTGGATGAGAAATTGACATTTACATGGGGTTTTTTGTACTTAGCTCCATCGCCTTGGGTCCCGGCTCCAGCCGCTGCTGCCCTTGACTCCCACCATGTGCAGGATGGACTTGTACGTCTCCTCCCAAGGCATCAGGGTCGGGGTGCCACTGCCCCTCCTCCTGTGGCAGAAGATTCCCTCAGATGGGTGGCCAGGATGTTCCTGAACTGGAGCGCAGGTCATCCCACCGCTTGTGGCAGTCACGTGGTGTGCACTGGACGGGCCCCACTGCAGTCACCTTGTCGGCCACCTCCGACCAGATGGCCGACTTCCTCCTCTGACTGGTCCTCCGATTGCCAGCCCCAAAGAGTTACTCTGCATTTTCCATGACATTATCTGTGAATGCAGTGAGCTTAGGCGGCACTATTGATTTGCCACTCCCTGGCATATCTGCTGTGTTGGAAGGGGTGATGGCAGCAGGAGGTGGCTGATTTTAAGTGGATTCTGTTTTCAAAATGGCTGCCAAAGAGGTTCCCATTCCTTCTACGACTCTTTTTTCGGTGTCGGTAATTCTGGCGCTGGAAATTCCAACTTTTGAATTATCGGCACTAGTGATTCCAGCAGTCTGGGTGCCGCTATCGTTGCTTCTGGCACATTTCTGCCGGAATCACCAGCAAAATTTGATATTTGCTAACAATTCCAGCATAATGGTAGTACCATTTCCGGCGATGGGAAAAGCATGTAGTATCCTGGTAATTCCAGAGATCGGTTTGCTGGTAACAGTACTACTGGCACGCAGGAATTACCACTGTTTTTCCGGAATACTCTAATGAGGGCCATACATGAGACCAAAATGTAGGCAGGGTTTGTTTTCTGATAGCTCTGTGCTTGTCTTTTGGATGGTGCCATTGTGAGGAGTAACACTGGATAACTAAGTTCAATGCCAGTCAATTCCGCCATTTTAATTGGGGATTTACCCAGCTCATTTCTCCTACATAGGCAAGCATTTCTAACAATATAGAAAAGCAATTTGTATACATTTTGGTTAGAAGTACTGTATCAATCACAACAAACACATCCTGTGGGCATGTCTGTGCTATTTTCAAAATGTTCAAACGTCAGTGGTGGGGTGTGTCTGAAAACATATGCACACAGTCCTCTGCAATCCCACGCAGACACACATACAAACACAGTGAGCATGTGCAAGTGTTCTGATAATACTTTTTCAGATCGTTTTTGCATGTACTGATCAATGCAAATTCACTTGCTAAGCTGCTGAGGAGACTGAGCTGAGTAGCAGTATTCTAATTCTCAATACCATTGCTACACACAAAAATAGGCTGCATAAATAGTTCTCAAGAGTACTGTAGGGTTTAAGCTCCATGAGAAAGACATCTTTTAAAAATGGATTTTGAGGAGCATGACCTTTTGGGCTGAAGCGTCACTCCACTTGGGCTGATTCCTCCCCCTGTGATGGTGGTATTACATGGAGTGCAATGTGTCATCCCCCACTGTCATGGACCGAAAACACCCGAAAAGATTTGACCGACTTTGTACAGTAAAAGAATTTCAAAGTGCCAAAATACCAAACATGTGGAGCGGGGGTGTCCCCCATCCACATGTTTGTATTTTTGGGCTTTGGGGGGTGCATGGGTGTCCCCCGCTTTCCTTGACAGTAGAAGCAACTGACCCAAAAAGAAATAAAATGAAAACAAAAGAAAAAGACACCCTGTGACCTCAGATCCGACCCACGTTACAGGGATAGATCTGATGTCACAGGGGAGCAGAAGCGGCGGCGGGGAACAAAAAGGTAAGTAGGGGAATGGGGTGGGCTTGGTGTACAGCAAAATCTGATTTGTTTTGCCGAAGTAAAAACCGATTTGCTGTGAAATTGACTACAGTGAATTCCGCTGCAAATCTTTTTACTTCGGTCAAACAACCCAAATCCGTCATGGACTGGGGCCTCGACAGCGTATCTCGCTCCATAAATAAAGCGCCGGAGCAAAGCACATCCGGTGAATGGTAGCAGCCCGTCTCATAGGGGCCATCTTATTATGGCTGTTTTGCTGCATTTGTTCACAGAATCTTTCCGGAGGTTCCAGTTTAGGGTATACTTTTTTTTATGTTGTAGGTTCTGGAAGGAGTGGGGTCGTATAGAAGTGGGTATGGGGTGCATGCCCCCATAAACATGCCACAACAAATACATGGAAACGGCCGCGATAAATTGACCACGTATGAGTTGTGCCCGATCCCTGGAGAATGGAGACCCTGCCACGCAGGGCCTGCTGCTGGGAGGATCTGGCCTCGCTGTGAGGAGGGCAGCAGCTGAAGAACAGACGCTCCATCCGTAATGGGACCAACGCAATTCTCTCTCTACAGTGATAGTATAATGTCAATGAACCCAATGGGGAAGGGGGAATAGCCATTACCGCCCAACCCTTGTTCCGGCGCTAATAGCACCGGACGGTCGGCTGATAGCGCAAATATAGTTGGGCGGTATACTGCCCAACTCGTGATGAGGGCCAGTATGTGTTGCAAGCTGAATTCTGGATCCTTTAAAGGAACAGGATGCCTGAGTGACTTGCCACTAGCTTTACCAAGGGGAGAAAATGTGCAACTGGCTAGCCATCCATAAAAAGTCACCTGCCCCCTCAATTCTATACCTGCACACACACCACATAATTTCTTACTCACCAAGAGTCAATTATCACTAGCCAATGTTCAGTGCACATTTGAGCCCTGCCTGTTCTAAGCACATCAGTTTCATTGCCCGTTAAAAGTACAGACTTTCCTTGTGGGCCTCATGCAGCGAGCCCCTGCTTCCTGCCTGTGGCATGTGGGGTAATCGGGATCTTCCCCGCATTGCCCCTAGGCTCAGCATCACAGAGTTTATGATGTCATGTGAGCCTCTTTATATCTCACCATCCACTCTCCGGATCAGTCAGAGCACTTAGTCAAAGGAGTGATAAAGTGGGTGGCCTTAGTTACAGTTCCTTCCAGCACCACTGGCCTTGAGAAAGCTTCTCTGCATGTAAAAGAATCTTCTTTTTCCTTGCACGCAGCTTGCATTTGTGTATTGTTTCGGTCTTGAATGCTTTAAACATATAACCCCCAAACTAGGGACGGTATGTTCATGATGAATGGGAGAGCATGAATCTTCATCTATGGACTTATTCCCAAAGATTATTTGGCAAATCCAGTAGACACAAATACAATTACAGCCTTTATGCCCTCCCTCAAAAAATACATTCTGTGTGATAGGCTTTTTGTTGAAAATATATGACTCGTCACATAGTATAGTACTCGCCCTCCTTTGCTTATTCACATACAGTTTTCATTGCCAGCAGGGATTCAAATCCCACACTGCAAACAGTGGACATTGAAAATCTCATTCGTAGGACAAAGTGATGGGCTTGTTTTGAAAGGTATAAAGAGTCTGTGCCGTACCTTCTCCAGCGTCTCCAGAGTCTTCGGGTCAATCTTCCTTATGTAGTTTGTCTCTGTGGTGGCATAGAAGTCTTCACCACATTTTATGATGTTGATCAGGCAGTTGTCAGTGAAATCAGGGATGGCATGTGACAGGTAAGAGGCGGCCCTAAAGAAAAACATATGTTGGAGTCAGTGTTAGAAGTGCTTCCTCAGAATGTTTTTTTAAAGGCAGGTTGGAACTTCTCTGAAACAGGACCTTGCGATATCAAAGAAGAAAGTATCAGCACACAGTAGTTGCAAACATCAGAGCGGAAAAAGTACTTAAATGTAACAAAAATGGACCAGCAAATGTTATCAGATCAACACTAAAAAAAGAAAGGACGACTAGCGAATAGTGTGGTGAGATTCTGGAGCTCACTATAGTCTTACATGGAAATAGGAAAACAAAAATTATTTTTAAATTTTTTTTTTATTGTGCCTTTAGTTTATATTCCGTTAAGAAAAAACGTTTGCACATTTGATACAGAAAAATAAAATACAAATTCACATTTGTCAATTCACATAATAAAAATAGGTCATCGAAAATCACAATGATAATTTTTCTTGCAAAAGTCACCTACTTTCGAAATTATTGACCTGCTTTAGAAATTAGTATTTTTTTCTATTTCCATGGTGGGGGGCAGTCTTTAAATAGAATTAATAATATTTTGAGAGGGGGTGGTCAATACAAGAAATGATATTTATTCCATTCTAGCACTAGCAATTAAAAAAAACAATTCTATTATACCAGCCCTTTGCTAGAAATTGTGAAAATAATATTTTTTTATGTTTCCAAGGTAGAACCTTTAAAAAAAATATTTCTAGAGCGTGCGATTTCTGGAGGGTAGCCTTCCCACACATTTTCTTTTCTATTTCTAGAAGGCAGTTTAGACATGGGCAGGGGATTTCTAGCATCCGTGAAACAACTATTTTATTTCTTTTTCTAGCCTGCCCACCTTCCTGAAAGGGAAGTATGTTTATAAGTAAACTTGTCTCACTCACCTGGTGGTCCTTTTCGAGACCCATGAAGTAGGGTGGGGCATGCATATGATGGCAGCCTGCCCTCTCTCACAGTGCTTCCCCACTTGACATTTTTCAGTTCAAATGCTTCCTGCTTAAGCACATTTAGGGAGATAATGCATTTTATTCTGCAAAATACAGGAGTAGCGATTTAGCAGGAATGGCGGGTTGCTCGAATGACTAACCATCACTGTGCCGTCAGAACATAGACCAGGCACAAATAATAAGTTTGAAGACATGTAAGTTGCCAGGATGATTGTGCTCTCAATCAACAAAACTATGGGTCAGGATAATAAGGCTAACATTTCAGGAAGGGGTGGTTGAGGTGTGCATAAATCCAAAAAGCACAGGAATTCCCCTCTTGTGTCTGAGGTGTGAGGGAGGAGGCCAGTAGGATTCGTAGGTTACTAAACAAAGAGACTTCCAATATTTTTTCAAAGGGTTCTTCAGCCGGTGTTCCAAAATCCATAATCAAATCTGGTTGGTGCCAAAGCAAAACTCCCAACAAATCCTCCCATGTCTCCAAACCGGAAACAGTTAATCATAGTTTTGCTCCTCAAATAGGGCATCTGTTCCCCTCTGGAGGCTTCTGGAGAATGGTTCCTATGAGCCTTGGACCTCATGGCTCCTGGAATAGCAGATATTTCGGAGGCCTACCAAACCGCTACCTCCTAAGCCTTTTCCTTGTGGTTCTCTCTTGACAGAATGACAGGCTTTACTGTCAGACGTGGCCCAGGGTTGCCACTTGCTTTATGGTTTGAAGTGTTTTACTAGGGGTTATTAGGATAAATGTCGCCCTTTATCGGCCAGGCAGCGCACAAGGTCGGCACTTGCCAGCTGCTTTGGGGCAAACGTGTAGGGGGGTTAAGCAAAAAAGTGTTGCCTACTCTCGCCTTCCTCCCACTCCCCATCTTCCTAGGTGTAGTGCCCATCCTGCATGAGCTTATGCTGGCCTCCCTGCTACCCAGTGCAGTGACCTCTCACTGTTACACCCGTCTCTGGACTCCCCATGAAAATATTGTCCTCAGACCCTTGCTACGCCTACTAGATAGCTAGGTCATCTTTCCTTCTCTCGCCCCCTAAGATGTACCAACTCTAGCCCCCTCTTTAGTGTAGTGGGTCAACTTCTCTTATTTGTGTTGGTGTCTCACTGCTGTACCACAAATCTCTAGCCGACCTCCAGGATTAACCTCTAGCCCCTTCCCCGATCATCAATCCTTTTGCATGTAGCCTCTCCCACTTGTATCTCCCAGTGAATGCCTACCTCTCTAATCCTTTTCCCTGATGATATCTCAACCTTTTCCTATCTATAGCTCTCCAGTTAGGTGACTCCTTCCTTATTTATTCCCACACTATACTCGCCTCTCTCCTTCCAACCAGTTTCACTCTTCCAACAAGTGTTGCCTCTTCTACCTTTCAGATGATAGCTCTTGCTCCCTCCAAGATGTGAACCTACTTCCACAATAATTCCCTTCTCTGTCTCCAATAGCCTGCTCATGATCCTTTACGGTCAACTACCTCCGTCCAGATAAAACACAAGCTGATCAACTACAAAAACCCTCCCTCCCCACTATGTCATGCTTCTATCTTCTTACCATACACCAGTCTCCTCTACATCCAAGTCCCCGCCGTCATGCTTCACTCACCCAGGGCGTCCAGGACAGAGGTCTCCGAGTGTCTGCTGCTATCCTCCTGCCAGGTCTCCCAGATGTAATGCAGACTGACTGGATTGGTTGCTTTTGATATGCTTATCTCTCAGATCCAGGGATGAGCTTCGGGCTATAGCCTGCACCTTTATAGCAGGGATTGGGTTGACTCCTGATTGGACCATGTGCATGTGGTCTGAAAAAGGGTTTCTTGAGGAGACAAAAGGGCTGACAACCATTTTGTATTCTCTCCCAGTATCAGCTGGATCAGGGTTGGCTGCCTGTGGGTGTTTCTGCCTGTGTGACATCTTGGAACATATAAGTAGCAATAAGTGGGTCTATGGTTGTTTTAACACTGATTTCTGACTCATCGAGGTGTGTTTAGAGGATTTGCAGACTTCTCTAGCAGGTCTATGCAGACAAATGACCATTTGGGGTCTGGAATTCTGACGAATCCCAGGGTATTTTCACTGCTTCCATGGGGGAAGCCTTTTCCCAGGAGGCCAGGGAGGTGAGGCTGGTGGATCTTATGGGGAGGCAACCCCTCCATGGGACCAATGACGATAGCCTTCGGAGAACGTAGATTTCACCCGCTCCATTGTTGTCCCCATGGACCTTGTACCCCACTCAGTCCCATCTTGTCCCCCATACCTCTATGTGTTTCAGTAGAGTAGAGGGGTCCATCAATAATACTGTGACAAGGAAGAGTGAGACTTACTGAAGTAAAATCCAAATCACTACTGGCACGAGGAAGATGGAACAAGGGGGACAAAAGCCCACAGCAGAACCAAACGATGCGGTACAGCTTTCAAGAAGCAGCCTCGATCATAAAAACGGAAGAAGGACTCAAAAGAGTGTGAAGCCAGCCCGCAAGGAGCGAGGAAGGATACGCTGGTTCCTTGGTGAGGGACCTGAAGGCTGGGAGCAGAGACTCTGTGAAGGATAGAAGTGACTATCCAGTAGGTCAAAGCAGCAGGGGCCTGACCGGTGGCAAAGAGAAGTAACGCCTGGTCAGTAAAAGCCAACTGAGAACATGAACGGGCAGAGCGAAGGACATGAGGGAAGAGTCTCACACTGCAGAGCCGCCAAAGACAGAACGCTGAGTGTGGCACCGACACAGAAGCCCCGCTCTGCCTCTAGGAGAGACCAGAGGCCACGCCAAGACTTCCCGAAGGCAGGAAAAGGGTCAGACTGGCTGTTTGGGCACAAGGGGAGCTAAATGGACTAAAGAGGCACATATATGCAACCCGAGAAGAGAAACGGGATAACAGAGGAATTATACAATTTGATACGAACTTTGTGAATCACATAACTACATCCCAAGAAGCAAAAAGGGATAGTAGAGGAGTTATACAATTTGATACGAACAATGTGAATAACATGCATCCCGAGAAGTAAAAGGGGATAACAGAAGAATTACACAATTTGATGCAAACTTTGTAAATCACATAAATACATCCTGAAAAACAAAAAGGGATAACAGAGGAGTTATACAGTTTGATGCAAACTGATGAAAAAACCTATGTTGAACAGTTCTTGGTAGGGGAGTACACCAGGTCTGTTCAAGTGGGCAACAAGTGAAATCGGGACAGGGGTCCCACAGAAACAGAAGATCAGGGTCTGGGATCCATATGAATGAGGGGTGGTCCCACCAGAGCACATCAGGGTCTGAGACCCATATAGAAATGGGCAAAGTCCGTCAGAGAGGTATACAAGAGTCAAGGACTCACACCAGCACAAGGTCGAGTAGGCTGGAGCCCAGAGAAAATTGGGGAGATCCAGAGAAAGTATAAAAAGATCTGGAATTCAGAGAAATACATTTTGGAACTCTAAAATATGTAATCAAGTCTGCCAGGATAGTGAACCAGACTGGATGCCCCATTGGTGAACTGGAGATACTTGGAAATTGTGTTTTGGGAAGAGGAACGTCACAATCAAGTCTGGCAGGATAGTGAACCAGACTTAATATCACATTGGTGACCTGGAGATGTTTTTTCACCATTGCACTTATGTAAAGAGTCAAGGCTAAGGTCAGGTTTGGCAGGCTAGAGAACCTAGCCTGACAGAACACTTATGACTTATGAGCTGATGCAAGAACACAGGAAGATGTTCCCCCCAGAGGCCTGCGAACTGTGTTGTGTATATGTTGGTGTCTTGGGAAAAGGAAGGCCACAATCAAATCTAGCAGTATAGTGAACCAGACTTGATATCACTTTGGTGACCTGGTGATATTTTCGACATTGTTCTGTAAAGAGCAAAGTCTACGGTTAGGCCTGGCCGGCTAGTGAACCAGACCTGATAGAACATGTGTGAACTGAGGCAAGGACGTGTATTGTATATATAGTTAAATGAGCATTCAAGAAGTGAACTTTGAACTTGAAGATTCTTGCATCAGATTGAACCTTGCAGTCTATATACAGAATGAGAGGGGCCTCCTTCCAGATTAAGAAGACACCCACGTTTCTTTAGTTAGTTTAGAGTATGAAAGACACAGGACAGTGGACATTTTACTTTACGGACATCCTGACAGAGTCCTTAGTATTTTTGTTGAGGGAGGGCAACCCCTCATAGTAATATGGCAAGATAAGCCTTTCTATTTGTTTCACTTTAATAAAAATAAAAGTCTGTGCCAACAAACATGCCGTCACTGTGTCAGAGTCGTACTTCTGCACCCTTACAGTATTCAGAGCGGTGGCCCCCATTACTCTGAATTTTGATGGCCCCAGTACCAAAGAGGCTGGTACCTTGTTACACAGGGCAGCATTGTTATTTTACCAATTGAAGGCCTGGTGAGTGCAAGGCTTCGTAATTGTATCGGAGTCCTAAAGCAGCATTACAAAGATCTCTACTGAACAAAAGCATAAACATGGTGCATCTGAATTCCTGACTAATGATGAGGGTGCACCACTCACACAAAGTAATTTGTTTTTCAACAGTACCCTAAAAGCTCCTTATTGTACTATTGTCCTACGTGTATGGTCTTTTTTTAAAGACTAGCTCTGCTGGTGGCATGGACCCGCCCTAAGGAAACGTAGGTATTGAACTGCTTGAAGGGGCCCCTTGACGACTGATTGCCAAGCCCTATTACATATATGAAGTTGTGCAAAACAGAAGAGTGATTTAAACCAGAAACAAACACAGAAGCTTTCAAGAAGAAGTGATGAGTTCCTCATATTAAAGCTAAAAAAAGACAGGATTCTAGACTTTCTTTAACTCTTTGATTCATTGCATACAGCCTATTGCAGTAGCCCCAACTAAAACTATTGTGACGCCGGAGCTAGAGTTCCAAGCAAGGATATGCAGAAAATTAAATAACATTTGAGACACATTCAATTTGTAGAGATACAAAGATTGGGTCTGTCTCTTGGCCCATTTTTGATCTGCTTGCCAATAAAATGGGGGAAATTTAGGATAATTATATTAATCTAAAAAGGTATTGCAGCCGATGGTGACAATAAAGGAAAAACGTGTAGCCGGTTCTTGAGTGACCTTGAAATAAAGCTGAGGCCGGCTCATTGATGAAGATATCATAACAGCACGTGTAGCTTTATTGCATTATTACCAACCATAACAGACCTTCCAATTGATATGTGGAGATATTAATGGGAAACATAGGGCATTCTCGCGACTTCATGATTGTGCTTTATTGTGCTGTGGATGATTTCCAGGGTACGTTGTTATGAAGTTGAAGGTATGTAGTTTGCCTAAGCCTTTCCTTATTACAATAGTGGCCCATCCTGCAAAAAGCACCATCGGTGGGTTTGGAATTAAGGATTTCTTAAGGTCTTCCTTAATACTTTGAGCATAGGAGGACATTGCACTGTCCATGAGCAAGTCAGGTGGAACATCTGATGACAAGGGTTGAATAGTGTTGTTGGATTATTTTAGTGGAATTTGGAAGCAGGTGGAAGTTTTAGAAACATGTAAACATCAATCCCCACATGTAAACAGTGCCATAGGAATGGGCCAAACAGGAAAGGAAAAGGTTCCTCAAAATCAGATATGCTCTCCAATGTTAAGCCATCAAATTAGAACAGTACCCCGAATTATGGGCTTGTGGCTAATTTGCATCCAGGCATATGTGGTTTCTGCTGCTTCTTCAGAACATCCTTTAGTTGAATTTTTGTCCTAGATAAGATGAACCTTGGTCTTTCATGAAACCACCAGGCTGGGGGTGCACCCAGTAAATAATGCTTACTGGGTACCACTTGCTTGCTTACTGGCTTGCAATGCTTAAAAAAGCTTGTTATGCAAAGCTTAAAGCATAGAGGTTGCACTAGTGCAGGGTTGTGAAAAAAGGATTGATTAAGTGATGTAGGCCAGCTGAAGCTGTTCATCTAATTTGAAGTCATGTACGTTTTGCATTTTTGTTTTACATTAGCTCCAGCACAGAGTAATGCATCTGAACTGCAGTGGTATTGCCACTTGGTGAATAGTTACAGCTGAAAGGGGGGTAAACCTGAAAGATGGGGAAGTACAGCTGCTCCTTCTCAAGAGCGGGTAATAGTTCAAATTAGGGCAGGAGCTGTGTACCCGGAGATGGCAGCACTCGCTATGTGAGTAGGGTAAATGTTGGTGAAGGGAATAATGGTTAAAAAGACAAACATTTTGGTTTTGCACTTGCTGTGCATTTATTTGCAAGCAATGTTACTACTGAGCCTACCCAAACAGCTGATGCCCGAAGGCTGGCATTATAAGTGTGTGCCCCTATCCACACTGCAAAGCTCCTCTCCTCATTCTCAGAGCAGTCCACTATGATCGGTAAAGGTGGGGAAGAGAGCAAGCACACAAACTTGAAGATGCAGGTCAGAAAAGACTGTTTTCAATAATACTCAATTAGAATTCAGATGGATTACACAGATGTGGTAACAACTTCATGTGGACCTTTTTTCAATGGGATACAAGTATGTAAAGGAACAAATGGTACTTATTCTCTCTCATTTCAGCCTGCCTGGAGGAGATTCATTTAAACTGGTTTCCAGGTGTTTATTTTCAGAGATGTAGATGTTTGCACTAGTTATTCCTGTAACTGTTACATGGTGTCTTTATTTGTGAGATGCGGTCCATTTTCACTGTAACCAGTGAAGCTAACCCACTTGGTTTTTGGGGGATATCATAGAACTGTGGAGGATCAACTGCACACAGACACTGAAATGGGGATTTAAAATAATATTTATTCAGGGTAGCTCGAAAGCCAAGTTTAGGCAGAACAAATCAAACATGCCACACATCCCCTTGCCTGGTCCCTACTGGCATTCTTGCCCAATCAATGAGGGCCTCTTAAGGCTTAGCAAACACTCTGTATCCTGAATTTGGAGGGCTTCTCCTTTGTCTAATATAAAGACTCTAGGCTTCACCATCCACCATTTGGAGATCGCCTTAAGGGGTACATTTCACTTTCTCAGCCACTAACAACGTTTGACCTACATCCCTTTCTTGACTCTTGGTTCCATTGATTTCGGTCCTCTGTATCTCGTCCTGGATTCCAAGGTGACCTCAGGAGATTTAGGACAGGAAGAGGTCTCCAGGCCACATCTGCGCCCCTACATTTTGCCTAGGCAGCATCCATCCAAAAGTGATGCATAGGAACACCAGGCTAAACTCCAGAGTGCAACAAGAAGGATGGCCACGAGTCCAAGATGGCTGCCAATCGGAGAGCGCCGTGATTGTTGCTCTCCTGACCCTGGGGCAGTAAGCACTGCGAAATATGCAATAAATCCCTCTCCAGGCATGCGTATTTGCGGTGGAAGGAGCCTGCGGTGGTGGGGGCTATCACTCCCCCCTTCCCTTCCAAAGAAATTCGAGAGCAGCAGTAAAGCGGGAAGCCGACATACCTTCTGGGCTCCAAGCCCGCCTCTGAATACAGCGATGCTTGGACAGCAGTCCAGTGATCCAGAAGGGAGGAACGACCACTCGGAAGCTCGGGAAAGAGAGGAAGAAGGAGGGAGGCTGAGGCTGCCCAGTGTTGTGAAGTACTTAATTGTTAGAAAACACCTGAAGTATATGTGCACCCTTTAGATTGAAAGTAAAGAATAGAACTTCTTTGTGGTGAGAAAGTCATTTTTATAAAATTGAAATTCAAAAGCAAAAGGTCAGTTGCATGTTGATCCACATGTGTGGTATAATCAAGTATAAGTCCTTCAAAACCATGCAATTTATCCTCAATTTTTGAAAACTGTGCAAAATACTCTCGCCAACTGTTTCTCCAAATAAGATTGTCTGGTTCCTCAGGAGGGTTGATACTGTTAGTAAACAGCTGTATATAAATACATCATGAAAGTAGTGAGTGGCTAATCAAAGTTGTGGTAAACATGAAAAGACACAGAAAGATGATGGAAGAGGCTTGCTGACAGTGCATGCTGGGACTCAAGGGCTGGAAACTAAGTACTCACTTTTTTTGTATATTGCAAGCTGTATGTATGAAGTTATTAATGATGAATACAGAGGATTTATCTGTTGCTTGTGAATCTTTTCCAAATAAACAGTGGTATGGGGAATGATAATCCCTCAATCCTATAGCAAAGGATTTCTCCTTAAGGGTCTATTTAGAGAAAAACAGAAGGGAGCCATTCAGTTAAAAAGTATCATGCCTTTAGGTCAATATAGACATTCTGAGTGCTACCTTGAGGAGGGAGTCCTGGGAATCCAGTACGAGTGAGGGGAGACACCTGAACCCGAGGAGACACCTGATCTCCGTGAGACGAGAGCACTGCCGGTGGCTTGCAGAAGGAACAAGCAGGAGCAGAAAAAGGTGCCCGGGATAGAGCTCTGCCAACGGAGTGATCGGAAGAATAAAAGGAAGCAGCCATTCACCGGTTCGCCTTCCACCGACCACATTGTCGGTGGCAGCAGCAACAACGGGTACACGGGAGACAGAAAGGAAGAGAGATCAGAAGCGGAGTGGCCACAGGGGACAACAGCACAAGTCAAGACTTCTGGTAAGCCACCAACTCCCCAATCAGGAGTCCGGAAGATCATGGGGGTAATCCCCAGAAGGCAAATGGCCCAGCAGCAAATTGGGGAGTGAGGGCCAGCACCCATACAAGGGTTTACAACTCAACCGGAGGTGGTTGCCAGCGGGAGAGGGAAAGACATCAGACAGTGATCAAAACTAAGAAGCAATAGCCCAAAGGGGGTCTTGCTCTCCTCTAACTCACAGAAGCACTACCTGTTGTAGAGGCACTCCCTACATACAAAAGCTCACTGGGAGAAGGGATAACAGACACCCCCTGGGTGGGGAAGGAGGGCCAGCACCTGAAAGAAGCTCCTAAAGCACAAGTGAAGACTTCACTACAAGGGAGGCCCACATTTAGCAAAAGCCTCTGGTGAATATTTGAACATACCTACCCTCTGGCAGTGAGATTCTAAGGACTCAAGGCAGGAACTGCCTTACCCAAAGCAGAGGTGGGGGTTGTAAAGTGAATCTGGTGGGAAAGGAGCATTGGCTCGAGGAGGCCAGGCAAAACCAAGAGGAAGGGCGGTGTGCGACAATGTCTAAAAGCAGGGCAATGGCCCAACTTACAGCTTCCAAGGACCCAAGAAGCCCTGGAGAGCAATCTCAGAAGATGTGGAGGAAATACCTTAGCACTCCCCTGGGAACGCAACAAGGCCAAGACCAGACAGATCAAGGAAGGCCTCTAACAGAAGAAGAACAGGACCAAAATGTGAGACAGTCACTACTTAAGCAATATTTCAGTGAATTTGGGGACAAAATTGCAGACACTGTCCAAAAGCAAATGACCATAGTGAGAGAAGACAGGAAATGAAACGAGAAGTGAATAAAATGAAAGAGAGAGTGGATACAAACGATAAAGCAATTCAAGAGCTGACAGAGGACTCAAGGAAACCAAAAACTTGGGTGGAACAATTGGCAAATGCGAGCCACAATTTCGAACTTCAGACGGAAGACCTGGAAAACAGGTCAAGGAGGTAGAACGTTCGAATTAAAAATCTGCCTGAGGAAGTCATAGACACAGACCTCAAAACATTGTTCAAAGGTATCTTTGAGGATCTTTTGGATGCAGACGGAAAACTCAAAATGTGAATGGATAGGATCCACAGAGTGGGCCCCCCAAAAATGGAACCTGAGGTGCGACCTACAGACGTTCTGACAGCCCTCGAAGAGTACAAAACAAAGGAATGTATTTTGCAAACATTGAGGAAAACAAAACAAATAACCTACAATGGGGCTGAATTAATGCTTTTCAAACACCTGTCCCAAATAGCTCTGTCCAAAAGGAGAAGAATGGCTCCGGTCCTGAGGGCACCCAGAGAAAAGGACATTGAGTATCGTTGGACGTTCCTGTTCGGTCTGGTGTTCGAGTGGCAGGGGAAGCAATACAGGATTACCTCCTATGAAGAAGGAGCAAGAATTCTGAGTATCGAGGAAGGAGACCAGGTAGTTAGGGACCCTCACACAAGAGCCCAGAGAACCCCCAAAAGATGGGAATGGTCAACGGTGAAACCAAAGAGAAGTAAGAAAGGCGGGGTATCAACCTCATTTGAAAGGCCCGGTCTTTATGGGTTGTGAAATTGTGTCTAGTAGATGTTCACTAGACTTCCTTTCCTTTATTCCCCCTGATAGAGGCTACTGATGGAGAACAGAGTTCCTGATAGGTGGCATGCCCCTTTGTGGCTGCAAAGACAGATTGGCATTCAATCTGGATGCTTCTATGTAAAGAGACACAAATCTTGACTTTCTGTTAGGGAGAATTCTCAGAAATGTGCTAATTCCCTCTACCTTAGACCCCAGCAACTTTTCTGGATTTTGAGGACTTTATTTTTTTTAACCTGGAGAGAGTGAGGCCCCTTTTCCCACTCTCATGTATTTTAATACGATTTTGTACACTGTGTTTCTTTTGGTTGTGGAATCTGACAAACTCCATAGGCATCATCCATTACATTGTGTCACACGGCACCTTCAGTGCAGTGACACAGGGTCTTTCAGATTTCCCAAAGGTTTAAATATCTTCTCTGGGATAAACTACTGTTTCCCAGAGCAGTAAAGTGAAATTGACTTTACTTACATTTGTAACTTTCTAGACCCAGCACACACTATACTACAATTGGGTGCTGGAGGGGTTACTTAGTATCCCCTTTGTCTAGCCTCTCATTTAACATTTTTATGTTACCCTTTCCTCACTGAATGACTGGTGGCAGTGGTTTACTTTTTACTACCATTATGGGATGTTACCGCGGGCTGCGTTCGCAGCCACGGTAAAGCACCCATGGGTGTCATTTTTGTCAAAATGGCCCGGTCTTCTTTTGTCGCCATTTCTTTGTGGAAAGGTCTTCTTGGGATTTACTCTGCGTGCCAAACCAGGTTTGGTCCCTTTATTCATTTTGCCTTTGGCGGGATTCACAAGTGAAGCCCGCCTCTGGCTCCAGGGTGTCAGGGCAGGAAGCAAGGGAGGTGCCCGAAACTCCCTGTGCTTAGTCTCCTAGGAGACAAGAAGGCACTCTTAGGTGATTGGCCGGATGGCTGTCCGGCAAGGACAGCCACCCTGCTGGGTGACTGACAGCTAGGCTGGAATGAATGGGAGCAAGCTGCATAAAAGGCAAGGCTTTTTGGCTTGGAAGGCAGAGTCGACCACTGGACGAAGGAATCCGAAGAAGAACTTGAAGAGGATACCTGCTGCAACTCCTGGACCGTTGGTTTGCCCGGTGAAGCCCTGCTGCGCTGAAACTCCAAATTTGTATCGACAGAGAAGCCCCTGGGAGGACAACTTCTACCTTTGAGTTGGTGGGACCAATCAACTTCAAAAGCCACCTGAACATTCCCTCAAAGCTGGTCGGGTTTCAACTGCAGTCACTGCTGGAACCGGATAGCCAGGGAGAGGAACACCAGTAAGTGTGCGTTGCTTTTAACCTGGCCAAGAGCTCCAGGAAGATCCTCCAGACTCTCAGGAAGCAGGACTGAACTAGCCTGAGCCCCCTCTACAGAGTGCGAGACCCGAGATGCAAGGAAAGCCCATGTCAACAACCAGGAACCGCGTTGTTGCTATTTGCGGTAGACGTGAGGAGCTGAAACACAGAAGGGCCACTTGTTTGAAGTTTGCCAGTTGCGAGCGGTGACCGTCCCATTGCAGTGCAGGAGTCCAGAGAAGGCCTCCCTCTTGTCCCCACGACTGAGGCCCGGGAACAGCGAGATATGCAGAGCTGCATAGGAACAGAAGTCATCTGCTGCACTTTTTCTTCAACCTAAACGTACTGTAAAGTCTAAGAGAACTTACCTCTTGTTGTGTAACCACTTGTCCTCGCTGGAGACTTGCTGGGTTGCATCTATAGAGTTGCTATCAGCTTCTTTACTTCACAAGCCTAATCAGCTGGTGGCCCTACTTTGATTGCTTCTGATATGATATGATGTGATATGATATGGCATTTGTAACGCGCCTATACACAAGTGTTTCAAGGTGCGATGCGGGGGGGGGACAAGGGGAGACAGACAACGATCCTACTAGGCCAGGTGTCATTCAGATCGCGCAAGTGCAAGGGTAGAGGGGACTGGGAAAAGTGCAAGGGGAAGGGGAGAGGGGGAAAGGTGCATCGTTAGTAGAATACAAGATAAATAATAGGGCCAGCTGGTGGCAAGTGCAAGGAAAGTGCAGTACATGGTTAGTAGAATACAAGATAAATAATAGGGCCAGCTGGTGGCAAGTGCAAGGTACGTGCCGGGAGAAGGGGCTGTAGGATACAGAGACAGTCCAGTAGTGCAGGTAGGCAGTGCAGGGAAGAGTGGCTGGGCCAAGGACCGAGATGGGTGAGTGGCCCAGTAGCCACAGTATTCTACCAAGACTTTTAAAATATTGTGAAAGACTTTCTACTTACCTGAAAGAAGTGATTCAGTTCACCTTAACTTTTGCTAACTTAACATTGGGTGGCCTGGCTCCATGGATGGCTCTTCTCTCTTCTGCTTATGTGTTTTGCCTTCCTTCCATGAAAGGGTTAACTGACTTTGCATTGGGGGGCTATCAAAAGTACTTACCTGCTTAAGAATCCTTGTGTGAATACTTGTTTTATTCTGATCCCTCTTTTCTTTTAAACTCTCCTAAGAAAGTCTGAATGGAAACTGTGATATGTTAATGTCCACAGCACCCTAGCAATTGATGTCACCTGAGGGTATAGGTAGTGTCTGTGAGTCATGCCAAATTGGTGTCTACTGATTTAGATAACTAAGAGAGTGTATTTTTGGAGTGTATTTGTGTGTTGTTTTATATTGCTCCATTCTGAAGAAGGCTTATTCTAAATGACTGGTAAATAAATTAATAATTGTTTACTCAAGAAGCCTTGTGTGCAAGAGTTTATTTGAATACTGGTCAATGTGAATCTCTGTGTAAATCCCCTACAGCTCACATTGACCCCTCTTGAGATAAGCCTGGCTGCTCAATACGCTACCGACCTGTGTAGTACAGACTTATACCAAAGGTTGGGATCCTATTGCCAGGAGGTCAGGGTTGTTGTAGTGCACCCAAAGGGTACTGGATACAATCTTGCCTAACCCTTTCATGTACCATCAAACTAATAAGTGGTGCCTCCAGTCGATTGATCTGGTTCTCTAGATGACTTAAGCTGCTTTGTCTTGTATGAAGTGCATCAGTGTCCTGGCTTTGATTATCACTGCATTCAACTGAAAGAATAGGGCATCTTCTTTTGGGCAGTTTTGAAAATTGAATCAATACTCAACTATCATTCTTGTTTTGTTTTAATATCTGCTGATATGGACCGACCAACGGTATGAACAGATAGTACTCACTGAAATATAAAGGTGTATAAGGGTTTATTAGGAATTTTTGTACAT
The DNA here is from genome assembly GCF_040938575.1 of Ambystoma mexicanum. Classification (NCBI taxonomy): domain Eukaryota; kingdom Metazoa; phylum Chordata; class Amphibia; order Caudata; family Ambystomatidae; genus Ambystoma; species Ambystoma mexicanum. Next base: position 1,458,245,675 of record NC_090921.1, read on the forward strand.
GTTGAGGCCAAATTAAGAAACGGGATGGGGAAAAAAAGGTAAATTGAAGTCCTTGCATTGACTCCCTACTGAAGGAAGTGGCGCTCCCTATATGGTCTTGGTGTGGCTTTGCTTGGGGAGGTCCTGAATCCCCTATAAAGTCCTTTCTTATAATATGGTGGATATCTGCCCGGTTGCAGGGGAGTCCCTGGGCATCAGGTGCCCACTGGCAGAGTCCTTGGTTGGGGGCATTACCTTCTTGGGTCTGCCGATCTGGATGGCGCAAGATCGCAATTGTGGGTAGAGGTGGCTGGATTGCTGACAGGCTAGGCTAGGCTTCCCACTACCTATCAAGCACAATAGAGCCTATGCTGGTTCTGACCCTCTCGTCACCATACCACAAGATTGTGCCTCCTTCCACCATTGGATCCCCCCTTTCAGATGGGGAACTCACCCCTAACAGCAGTACCTCTCTTTTTGGGTTTGCTTTACTGATGTTTTCCGCCTCCTTTGCGATATCTTCCTGAAACTTCTTCCCTCCTCCAACAAATGTTTGCTCCAACTACTTCAACCTCACCCTTGATGACACAAACTCCTTCCCTACTGTTCTCCAACCTTCTGTTAATCTTCCCACATTCCTTTTAAAGTGTCTAACCTACTCCAACTTGTAAATCTCTCCCAACATCCTCTTGACCCTCTCTTTGACTTTTTCAAACCATTCGTATAATAGTGCGATCTTCTCCATAAATTGCCCTCTACTCTCCTTCTCTCCAGATAATAATTTCACCTCGAGTCCTGCTCTTCCTACCACCTCCAACTCCTTTGTTGTTAAACCTTCCTCCTTGCCTCTGTTATTAACCTCCTACAGCTCCTTTGATGTTAATCCATCCTCCTCCAATACTATTTTCACAACCTTCTTCCTGCTGCTAGACACTAATTACCTTTTCAATCATTTCCCCTTTCAATGTTTTCACTTCTCCACCACACTCTGCTCTTCCAGCCTTCTTAGCTTCACTCTGTTCCTTTTCAACAATCTCTGACCGCTGTCTGCATTCCACTCCAGTAACTCACAAACTGACTGGGTTTGGAGCTTTGTTATACTGTCTGGCCCAGTCCCTCGATCTGGTTTTGTATATACCAAGCTGGAGCAGCTGTGATGTCAGTGCTCACTTCTCTGTGTACAACAGAAGGGTAGAGATAAGGCCAGCCCTGCTCTGCAGCCACCATGCCTTCTGATTCTTTACTACTGGAGGCAGGGGGGCTAACGTAAGAGCAGTCCTCCTGGGAGAAAAATCCCAATATGGGGAAACTCCCAATAGATGATATGGAGGATTAGAAGAAAATTATGTGCCAACATGGAAATCAGGGAGGGCACGTGCTGGGTGTCAGGTATACAAAGACTGAGCTATGGAGACGAGGACAATCCCAGGCAAGAACCAGGAAGCAGCCTTGAGAGCCAAGGGCAGCTAGGGTGAAGGAAGTAAGGGAACAGCAAGAAACAGAGCAAAAACTGGGGAGAAGCCAGAAAATAGGGAATGTCCGCAGCGCTAAGGCTATGTTGCGATGCGAAGCAGAGCAGTCCTGGCTATGGTCGTAGATGAGGAGTCCAGAAGGGGTGTTACAAGAAGGCCACAAACACTAGACTGCTGAGGCACATACGTGGAAGCATAATGGCCCAGTGCGTCCCAGCCTGAGATCGTCCAGCAGCCCCATAGCAACAGGAGCCTAACAGTATGCTCCCCTCCGAGAGCCAGGCTTCCAGTGAGAGAGCGCATGGGAACAGCGTAGCAGAAGAGGAGGGCATACATAGGATACAGGCTCCCACGTCTGGTCACAGATGGTATAACCTTTCCAGTGAATCAATTATTGAAGGGCCACACGCTGTTAGCTGGAGTCGCAAATTCTCTTGACCTCATATTTGGTTCCGGTCCAACCAAAGTAGCGGGTGGAGGTGGTTGAATACGATCTGATGCGTAGCAACCCGATAAACCTACATTTGGGACACATGGAACACAGATGAATCCTGCGCCAGGATGTTGGAAGACATAACTTGTAGGCCACAGGGTTAAGTATGCGTAATATGTCAAAAGGACCCATAAACCATGGAGCCAGTTTGGAAGGCGCAAGAACTTTGAAGAAAGCTCTGCTTTCTCGCCAACAAATGTGTGGAGCTTCAGCCCATTTGGAATCTGCAGATCCTTTCATAGCAAGCCTGGCAGTGGAGAGGTTGGCAATCGCCTCCTTGGATTCATCCCAAATCTTGGATATTAAAGTTTCAGCTGAAGGAGTGGACGCAGAATAGAGCACATCCAACAGAAAGGCCCATGGATGAAATACCTAAGTACAAAGAAAAGGGTTTGCCTTTATGAAACAATGTTGTGAATTATCATAAACAAACTCTGTTGTGGAAAAAAGCTCTGACCAAGTGGAGTCAATCGCCAAGGTCAAACAACGCAGATATTGCTCGATAGATTAAGGTATTCAGTTTAGCCATTGGTCTGCAAATTATATGCAGAATACATGGCTCTTTTGATTCCCAGGAGTTTACTTAAGGCGGCCCAGAAGCGTGATGTATACTGCGAACCAGGATCAAACACAATATTAAAAGGGAGTCCATGATGCTGACATATGTCTCAGAGAAAAACCTGAGCTATATCAAGAGCTGAAGGTATTTTGCATAGAGGAGAGATGTGGGCCATATTAATGAAATAATCAACTGTAAGCATTATAGCAGTATATCCATGGGGTGGTGGTAAGTTTACCACAAAGTCGATAGATATCGCTTGCCAAGGGATCAAGGACACTGGTAATGGCAGTAACTTGCCTAGGGGTTGCCCAGTAGATGATTTAGCTTGGGGACAGTTGAAACAGGCAGAAACATATTCCTGAACATTGGTCTGCAACTTGGTCTATCAAAAGTATCTTTTGAGGACATCCAGGGATCCTGCCACTATTCGGTAACGCGCAGGAAGACTGTCATGACAAAAGGACCTGACTGGATGCTGTAGTTTAGTGGCAGGTATGACTATGCGTGTCTCAGAAAATCGTAGACTGTATCAGTGGTTAAGAGAGCCATTAACGGTTGCAGGAACAACGGGCTGGATGGCAGTAGCTGTGGCTTGACGTAGTTGATGAAAGAAACCAGAAATGGAAAAAACTAACTTTGTCTCTGGGAGAAGTAACTCAGGTAAAGAGGGCTACAAAAGAGAACTTTCCATGTTCGGTGAAATGTAATTCACAATGATGTTCTCAGATCGTAGCATGTAAGAGATGCAGAAATCATTGGTGCAAAGAAATAGGCTCAGCGGGCCTGCCGGGTGTTTCTTCATTCCAAACAATGGAGATGTTGCAAAGTTTTATGGTCCGTGTCTATTTCCACTGGATGTTTAGTCCCTAAAAGGAGATGTCTCCACTCGATGCAGGCTGTTTTGGTAGATAACAGCTCCTTCTCTAACACGGGATAGTTTCTCTCGCTATCCAACAATGTTTTAGAGAAAAAAGCAACAGGTATGTAGCTATTATGTATCTTAAACCAGATGTGTGGGGTCAGAATGTGAGATGTATCACGTTGTGAAGTTTTCTCAACAAATGCCACTTCCCTGCCTAAATTAAACTAAAAGAAACACTCTAACAAAGGATATCTGTCCCTCACACGTAAACATACAACAATTAAAGAAGGAAATGCATGGCAGTTCAAAACAATAATGATTGAGTTCACAAAGTAACCAAAGTCTCTCTTCAGAACCTGGGAAAACTCCCCTCCCAGGGTTTAAACATGATTCTGCTTCACAGTTCAAGAAAAGAACAGACAGAAATCCTGATTGGCAACAAAGTTCCAATATGGTCTGATGTAACTTCAACTTGTCAACAGAAAGTTCCAACACATATGTTATAAGATTCTTCTTCTTCTTCGTGGAACAGGTTCTTTGTTCCTCAAAAGCAACAATGTTTATATTGGTCAGGGTGATTTTCCACTTTAGCAACTCTAGTACTAACAACATAAAAAGTCTCTGTCAGGACCACCTTGTAGCACTTCCCCAACTTCCACCTGGTCTGCTTCCTTGCCAGGCCTACAATCTCCAAAGGTTTGCCATTCGGGTATACTCCCCTGCCCGAGCAGCATTTCAAAACAAGTGCTTTTTGTGGTCAATGTCAACTGACAAGAGGTTACAACAGTTCACAGCAATCGACAAATGATAGCTTCAAGACGTTCTACAACTTTTCCAGGAATACAAGATACACATTGATGCTCTTTAATACTTTTCTGCAAATGATGCTTCTCTCCTTCTGGATAGCTTTTCCCAGGAGGGTAGCCTTTTTGCCACTCTTGTTTCCCCACTTCACAAGCAACCAAAGACTAACAGGTATAGGGTCTCTTCCTACCTCTCTCCTGGTGTTGACAACGTGTGGGCGTCCCAACTTGTACCAGATGTTGCATATAATATGGGCAATCAGTTACAGAGTTTATATGCCTTGAATTAGCCCCCTTGTGCTGTTTGCAATATTGGCTATTGCAAGCGGGGACAGAGCATGCTGGGGTCACTTACAACCTGTGAAGTCACCGGTTTAGACGTGCGCCTCTGTTCCCTTTGCGTCTCAGAGGCCTTCTGCTGCTATGGCTCTTCACAATTCAGCAAACCTCTTCGGTAAGTCTACCTTCGTCCACAGCACTTCCAATTGGAGCTCCTCTTGCTCTGTAAGCCCTCTGGTGCACGCCAGCCACCACAGACAGCCTTGAGGCTCACAGGTGCATGCCAGCCACCTGAAACAGCCTCCTGCATGGTCTCCGCTGCGTAGCCTCTGCAGAATGGGTCACAAGGGGGAAAAGCCTTCATTCCGCATGCTTCCCACTGCGTGACCTCTGCACTTCAGATTTCTGGGGATACAGACCCTTTCAGAACCGGCAGCTGATATTTGCCATGCAGTGGTCCCGACAGCCATCTTTCCTCCAGCTTCTGACTAAGCTGCCAACTCGAACTACGTGCCTTCTGCTTCTGACATCTTCTGCTCTTCACCAGCAAAGCCAACTCTATGGCCTGCACCTTAGCAAGCTTTTTAACCCTCTCTGTTTACCTCAGCTCTGAGTTGTCTACATTAATGAACTGACCACTCCTATAACAATTCACCTCTTCAGCCCTCTTCCTCGTCCCAAAACTTAGGGAATACTGGGACTTGAAGTCCCTAATAGAAAAAATAGGTTTTCTTATTTCTGTTGTTCTACTTTCAAACCCCAATTTGTTCCTCATATCATCTATACTATAAGAATTAGTCATTTGTCTGGTTTGAGAGGGGAAAGGCAATTCCTTTACGCTGGTAAATTATTTCTTCTTTTTTTAACACTTTTTTTTATTAGTGGCCACAAAGATACATAACACAGTTACATCTTCACATTACAGGCAGAAATAAACAGAAAAAAGGAGGAAAGCAGTTCATAGTATACATCTCCTCGAGGTAGTATATTTACATAGTTTCATCATCATCAGAAAACATGTCACACAGATATATTCTGAAGCGTCCCCAAATATCTTTGGGTCTACTCATCGCTGGGCGGGTGAGGACAAACTGTTCTTCGGCCTCATTGACATACATCAGTTCCCGAAGGAACTGTTTCACAGTGGGTGGCGCAGTACTCTTCCATTGTTGTAAAATGCATTTTTTGGCCAGTGCGCAGAAGACATTAAATATCCTCCTGATCTTTTCTGAGCATTTGCCTATGTCCCCAAACAGATATTTCTGCGGGGTTAATGTCGGGGGGGGATTTGCGTAATTTCTTCAAGGATATCCGCCACCTCTCTCCAGAACCCAGCCACCCTCGGACATCCCCAGTACATGTGGAACGAACCAGCCTGATCCGCCTTGCATTTAGGACATTCACCGGGACTATCTGGAACAAATTTGGATATTTTGTCCGGGGTGTAGTGTAGTCTGTTTATAATTTTAAACTGGATCAGGTGCAAACCCGCGTTCAGGGAAACCCTCTTTGTGAGGGAGCAGTATCTGTCCCAGGTCTTGTCGTCTATGGGGATTTGAAGATCATTTTCCCACTTATTCTTGACTAGGTTAGTCGTGGGGGAGTGTGCTTGCATCTCAGCGTACAGACTGGAAATCCTCAGACGGTCTCCAGACGTTATCATCTGCACACAAGGGTGTGTAGGGGGTTCATCGGGAAAAGACGCCCAGTGTTTCTAGAATGCAGATCTCATGCGGTAGTATTGCAGCGTCCTAAGTGGGCCCCTACCAAGCGCCCCCGTGATCACCTGAAGGGTCGCAAACTTCCCATCAACAAACATCTCGCCCAGTCTCATCTCTTCATTGGGATCCCAGGCCTCACGCAAGCTGCTGTCGTGTGTTGGTGGCATGCCAGGGTAATTCCAAAGGGAAATTTCAGGGTTATAGGGGGACAACACTCCCAGTCTTTTGAATATAGGCCTCCATGGACCAATCGTGCAGCTCACCGGGTTAAAGTCACATGTGTCCCTGTAGTGTGCGTCAAAGATTACGGACTGTATATTCGGGGGGGAAGTGGTGAGTTCCTCTATCGCCACATGGGGGGCCCTCGTCTTTGGAATACCAGTATTTCAAAAATTGGGCTTGGGCAGTATAATAGTATAGTTCGAAGTCAGGTGCTGCTATGCCGCCTGAGGAGTATGGTTCAGTCATTTTTTCCCACTCTATTCTTGGAGTCTTTCCATTCCAGAGAAAGGTCGTCGCCATTGACCTAAGTTTGTTAAAGAAGGGTCGTCCGGGCCATATCGGGATGTTCACGAATAGGTACAATAGTTTGGGCAGGACTATCATTTTAAGAACCGCAATCCTACCATGTAATGATATCGGCAGGCGGTCCCATAGCAACAGTTTAGTGTTCAAGGCTTGTAGTGTGTTATCGTGATTGTCTGTGTACAGCGTGTGTTTTTCACATGAGACAGGTATCCCCAGATATCGAATGGACTTCTCAGACCACTTCAGATCGCATAGAGAACCGGGGCATCTGGTTGCCAATGTGAGAGGGAACACTTCCGACTTGTCTGTATTTATTGAGTACCCTGAGTATGCAGTGAATTCCCGGATCTCAGCCATAATAGGCGCTAAGTTGTTTTCTGGTTCGCGGATATATAAAAGCGTATCGTCCACATACAGGGAGATTAGCTGAGAAACGCCCTTCATATTTATGCCCCTGTTTGAGTGTCTAAGCCTAATCGCAATCGCCATTGGTTCTATTGTCAAGGCAAACAGTATGGGCGAGAATGGGCACCCCTGCCTGGTGCCCCTCCCCAATAGGAACAGATCAGATATTGATTGATTGGTCAATACCCGAGCACCAGGTTCCGCATACAGTAGTTCCATGTAACTAATAAAATTAGGGCCGACACCAAATGCCTCCAACACTGCTAGCAAATAGGCCCATGACACAGAATCGAAGGCCTTCTCAGCATCTAATGATATGGCAACTGCGTTCCTACCAGGGTCTATTTGGGCCATGATGCCGAAAAGTCTCCGAAGATTAAGGGCCGTAGATCTGGTGGGGATAAACCCATTCTGGTCAGGGTGAACAAGTATAGGGACTGTCGGTAGAAGCCTATTGGCCAGCACCTTGGAAAATATCTTGGCATCCGTGTTAATAAGAGAGAGTGGCCTATAGGACAACATGTCTTGGGGCGGGCGGCGCGGTTTAGGGAGAACAGTTATCAAGGCTTCTCTCATAGATGGGGGCAGTATTTTACACTGGAGGGCTTCCTCCCAAACCTTTAGTAATAGTAGAGCGAGTTCCTCACGGAACTCCTTATAGAATTCCGCACCCAAGCCGTCTGACCCTGGAGCTTTATTAGATGCCAAGTCCTTAATCGCCTCAGCAATTTCCTCAGCCGTGACAGGCTGGTCCATTGCCAGGCGGGTCTCTTCAGAGAGTTTCGGCATCGGCAGCGACCCTAGGTATGCCTTGATTTCCATGATTGACTTAGTGTCTCTGTTGCTATATAGTTGTTGGTAGAATTTAGTAAACTCACCATTGATCTCTCATTCATTCAGCAAAATCTCACCACACAATGTTTGTATGTTAGTAATTCAGTTGGGGTGCCTGCCTTGTTTCAATAAATTGGACAGTGTCCTGCCCGCCTGGTCGCCCTCGCCATATCTACGGGTTCGGACCGGGACCGCCATAAATTGAATTTCCCTAGCAGCTAGTCTGCCAAATTCCTGGAGATGTACCTGTATCCCAGCTAGTGTAGCCTTATCCTGTGTGCGAGTGTAAGCTTCCTCTAGCTTCCCCAATTCATTTTCAGTTTGGGTTAGTTCAGCTCTGACCTCCTTCAGAAGACCCACAGATTTGGATAGCAGCGTCCCCCAAGCCCAGACCTTAAAGGATTCCCATACCGTGGAACATCTAACTACTGAGCCCATGTTATTTTCAAGGAACTCCGCAATTTCAATGTGTAGTCCTTCCACCACTCCAGAATCGCCTAGCAACCCCCTGGGCATTCTCCATCTTCTGAGCGGTCTAGGGCAATTATGGATTGTAACCTCAAGTGTTATCAGGGAGTGGTCAGACAGTGTACGGGACAGTATTTCACACGACTTTGATGCAGTGATCATAGCAGGGGTTACAAACCAATAATTAATTCTGGATTCGGAATCATGAACTGAAGAATAGTATGTGTAGCCCTTTTCATTCGGGTGCAGCACTCACCAGGCATCTTCAAGGGAGAGCTTGGGTAGGATATGTCTCAAGGTAAGAACGGCCCTGCTCGGTGCCCTAACGATCGTGCTGGATCTGTCCAATCTAGGATCCATAGCAACGTTGAAATCCTCACCCCACAGAATAGTAGGTGTATCAATGGCGGCTATTAGTTGGTACATATTTGTATAAAAGGCTGGGTCATCAATGTTCGGGCCATATGTGTTGACCAGTAGCATCTGCTGTCCTGCAATCGAGCCCCACACCAGAACATATCTACCAAGGGGGTCAGATTTTTGGCCTTCGGGTCGGAATCCCAGATTTGGGTGTATAAGCGTGACAACCCCCAGGACAGGGACAAGTAATTTGTGTAGAACCTTGATTTGTCCCAACTATCCAATATGCACTCATTACTAGCATCCACAGCATGTGTTTCCTGTAGCATAATAATTTGAGCACCATGTCTGACAATGTAATTTCCCACCTTCTTAGTTTTCAATCGATTGTTCAAACCCCCTGACATTCGACGACAATAGTTTAACCCTCAATGCGTGTTCCAAGTCTCACATATAAATGTTCAGATAGCATCACCAACCTCTTCGATGCATCTTTCATATAACATAGATCGTGTCCGAATCTCCGAGACCACTTGTAACCAATAACCAATTCCCCCCGTAACTTCCTTAGGGCTGAGTGCCATAAGGTGGGGGCCTTTTCCCATTTCAACCCATGAGATATTATAACAACAACAATCCATTTCATACCTGTTGTTGACTCGCCCACCTCCCTCACCGTCACCCCCAACTTGACGATGTCTGTCCCTCAACTTGTGGAGTGTTCCAGGGGTAGTCATGTTGCCTCACATGACCGCCAATCCCGGTTCCTAGCGACCACCAAAACACAAATAATGGCTGTCTATAGTATCAGTTTTCCAGGGACCATGAGGGAAGGCCCTCAATCGCTTCAGCCAATTTTGGAAAGAACATATACCTTAGTCTGCCGGGCGGAGTCTACTGTTTGGCGCCAGTCGGTCCCCTCTAGGAGGGAGGGGTATAGAGGATTCAATATAAAATAAGGCTTCAGACGGATTTTCAAAAAAGTGCGCTCTCCCTGCATGTTGAATCCTCATTTTGGCCGGGAACATCAAGGCGTACGTGATCTGTCGTGCTCTAAGGAGTTTCATAACCGGTTCATAAGAGCGCCTACTTGCCTGGACAGATGCAGAGAAATCCGGATATATGTGTATTCGGTTACCTTCATAGTGCAGTGTACCAGCCTCCCTTGCCAAGCGAAGGATAGTGTCTCTGTCCCTATAATTCAGGAGGTGAGCAATTATCGTACGTGGCGAGGCTCCTGGCTTGGGTACCGGTGCTAGGGTGCGGTGCGCTCTTTCCACCAGGAAATGCTTCGAGAGCGATTCCGGTCCAAATAAGGATCTGAACAGTTCCTCCACATGTTTTTCCATTTGGCCCTTGCCAAAGGACTTCGCCACTCCGACCACTCGGACGTTATTTCTTCTCGACCTGGATTCGAGGTCCTCACATTTGCTCTGTAGTTTGCTCATCATGTCTTTAATGTAGGAGATGTCTCGACTGTGGTGGGAAATAGTATCTTCGTTCACGCTTATCCTGTTCTCGGTTTCTGTGACACGTGCACTTTCTTTGTCTATTCTGGCTCTCATGGAGCATGGTGGCAACTATTTCGTCCAGCTTGGTGTTTACTGCCAGGAACCCATTTTGGACTAGCGTGGTCAGTTTATCTTCTCGGTCCGTCACATCCAGTTCACCTGGCACATTTGCTTCTGGATGTGTGTCCACCATCACAGTGTGATTTGCCATGTTGGTAAACGTGTCCATAGGGCCCTTCTTCTTACCACCGGGAGTTTTGGACGCCCTGTTGGCTTTGTTTGGCTCCCCCATGCTGTCACTAAGTCACGTGTGTGAATTGGGTTTATTTCAGAAGCTCCGTATGATCTTAGTCTCAAAATGTGGATAAGGGCCAGGGAATCCGCAGCCCAAAGTAGCAGGTCACCAATGCGGGTCCGTAATACAAGAATGGACTGTGTCCTCCCACGTGCACAGTGTCAAGCGAGTCCCACAGCACTCCCAGGCGCCCTGTCTAATATGGTAGTGCCACAAGGTTTATTTAAACTTGCAGGTCGCGTAGAGATAGGCCACGTGGCAGCCGTATGGTGGCAGTGTGGCACCCCCACGCTGAACACAAAGCTTAGTCCGACGACCTGCCGGTCTCATGAAATGTTTGCAGTCCTTAAGAGGTGGCTAGGGCCTGGGAAATCCACAGCCCAAGGCGGCAGGTCTCCAGTGCGGATCCGTAATGTACGGATGGATTGTGTCCCCCCACGTGAGCAGAGTCACACGAGCCCACAGCACTCCCAGGCACCTCGCCTCATTTGTAGTGTTCCAGGTGTGTAGGAGTCCATTGGGGCGCCCAGAGAGCGGCCGCGTGGCAGCCGTTTGTTGACCGTGTATCACCCACACAGCCGTCACGGAATGTAATCCATCGGGTTAATGATTGTGTTCCACCCGATCACCCGAAATGTCCTGCCAGCGTGGTAGAAGACGTCCGCAATATCCGGGGAATCAAGCCCACACCCCCCTCACAATATAAAAGAATCCAATGTTAGCTGTAAATCACCCGGACACCTCCAGGATGACCCCGTGTCCTGTAGATCAAATTGCGGTACGGGGTTAACGTGCATCCGAGTTAATTGTCCGCTGGAGGTACCCAGTGCATAGAAGCGCTTCAGACAATGGACCGCGGCAGGGCGCCGCAGGAGCCGACTCCGCGGCAGATCAGGCACACCACACCCCCTGCCCCCGTGTTTGATGGCCGCTTACTTGGGTCTCCGGCCGCATCGTCCTCAGTCCCTTGAGCGGGCGGGAGCTCCGTACCTTCGCGATCGGGGTAGGGAGGTGGGCGAGCACCCAGCAGGTCTGCGCTGAGGGCTCGGGCAGAGCTCAGGGCATCCAATGAAGGGACCAGGCACCTCCAACCACCTCCGCACAAAAATCGTGGGCCGCGCAGCAGGGTCGAGCGCAAACCTCCAGCGTTGGCTCTGCCCAATCGCGGCCCGCAGATCTCAGCAACCACGGCTCCCGAGTGAATTCTCCTGGTGCCGCGTGTCGGTCCAACACAGCCACGTGTATCGGCAGATTTTTACACAGCCCGATCTCGGCAGATCAATGCAGCTGCAGGTTCAGATTTTCACAGGTTGTGGATGGGTCAACGGGCAGCCGCTTCCAAAGGTTTTTAGTCTTCCAGATGGCCTAAGAATGGATTTTTGGGCACATGATATTGTGGTGATGCGGGAGCACCGGGACTAGGCAGCCATTTTCCTTGTGCGCAACAGCGCCCCCCCCCCACGTTGGTATTATTTCTAAATTTCCTTTCATTGCACTGATGGGTATTAGGGAGGTTTTCAATTTTATAGATCGCCTGAGTTTTAGAATAGTTTTGATTTCTCCCAAAGCCTAGGGGTGTGTGATTAATTTCGGCCTTATTTACATGTATCTTTTGTGGCACAGCAAGATGCTTATTACGACAAGCCATTACATACTGTGGCATTGCGGGGCTGTTCTCCCTAAAGGAAGACAAGTACAGCGTCTCATCCCACATTCCATTCCTATGAATCTGCTAGGTCTTTTCTCCTCCCAGAACACCACCCTCAAGGTGAGGATCAGAAAGCGCTTGCCTTTCCCTGGCGACCTGGGAGGAGACTTTAGGAAGGGATATAGTGAGGAGTCTGTAGGATTCATCACACAGGGCATGCCTAGAACCACTGGCACATGTGCAGCTCTAATGAACTAAAAAAACCAGGAACTCGGAATGGGTATAAATTGTCATGCGTAAAGGCAGGGACTGTTCAGTGACTGGACCTGAGGACAAGGGGCATCAGTGGATTGCTTCCATGGGCTGGGATACCTCCTTCTTGTGACATGGAATTCCCATGGACGTTGCCCATTCATTGCCCATAAAGAGATGTGCAGCACCATAACCCACCATTGTGGTAGTCCAAATTGATTTGTCAGGCTCCAAATAGATCAGTACTCAAGGGGCTGACCAGACGTGTTGGTCACGGTTTCATATGATGGTGCCTTTTATGACTGGGAGAGTGTGTTTCCCAAATGTCAGGGAGGTGCCACAAGCCATTCCCTAACCGAAGGTTTGCTTGCTCCGCAGTACATGCACAGACCCTGATTGTGTCTCCAATGTCATTCTTCCTCATATTATGATCTTTGTGCGGTTCCTAACTGAAAAGGTTCTTCATCTGATGAGGAAGTTGCCAGAGCACTGGCCTGTTTTATAACTTTATACGTGTAGTAGACCATCTTTATGTTTTATGTTCTTGACTACATTCTTGTAGACGATACTCCAACTGCAGGACCATTGTGACAAGGTTAGAGTGAGTACAGACGAGGTACACTAGCCAGTTCGTCTTTTAGTTCTTCATTAAGTCCATGCCTTACTTAATCAAATTGGGCACTTTCTGGCCATCTGGATTCAGCAGCTATGTGCTTGAATTTGGTGACACAGGAAAGGATGTCCTGAGATCCTTGAGTAATATCAAGGAGTGTCTCCTGTGCAGAGTAAAAAAGCTCTGACCTATCGAACATCCGTTTTAGGGTTAGAATGTAATTAGTATAGTGATCCAGCAAAGGGCTGTTGGTTGTCACCAAAGGGGTGCCCCAAACTAGGATGTTTCTGGTTAGGTTAGAAATAATAAACCCAACTTTGGCTCGATCGCCACATACAAATGGGGTCTAAAGGTAAAGTACATGGTGCAGGCGTCCAGAAGCTCATGGAGATTCTTGGGGTTCCCATCATACTTTACCAAGGGAGTAGCAGACAGGGAAGGATCCAAAGTCAGAGTACCCCTCACAGAGACCAAATTCCGCAAGGCAGCATTCTTAGCCTTCAAAGTCTGTACTTCAGACATCAAGGTTTGCACTGCTTGTAGCAGTTCTTGTACCTAAGCTGGGTCTATGCTTAGTGCAGACTGTGCATGCCTTAATCTGTCAGTAGTCAGCCTTAACTTTCTTCTCTGTGTACAGTAAGGAGTATAGAGGTAAGGCCAGCCCTGGTCTTCTGATCCCTTACTACTGGAGGCAAGGGGATCAACAGAAGAGCCGTCAGCTAGGGAGAAAACTACAATATGGGGGAAACCCCAGTAGATGTTGGTATGGTGATGCAGGAGTAGAAGAAAATGAAGTGCCCAAAATGGAAATCCAGGATGTCACTAGCCGGGTGTCAAGAATCCAGAGATTGAGCCAGGGAGAGACAAGAGCAGCCAGAGAGGAGAAGGAAGGAAGGGAACCACCAGGAACAAAGCAGAAACTGTGGAGAAGAGTAAACTAGGGAACATCCACAGCGCTAAAGCTACATTGCAATGCAGAGCGGTCCCGGCTCTGGTTGCAGAAGAGGAGTAAGGAAGGGCCTTTGCAGGAAGGTCACGAAGACTAGAACGCTGAGGCACATATGCAAACGTATAACTGCCCAGCACGTCTGGGCCGCGCCCAGACTGCGATCCTCCATTGATCCCACACCAGCAGGGACCTGACATCTGACTATAGGGGAGGGATTCATCGGATTAGCTAAAGCAACTTCCTTCCTGCAAATCCCCTCGTGGTAGGCAGTGAGACAGAAGCTATAAGAGGCAGGGCAGCCATTCTTCACTCATCTGCTCTGCCCTGCCTCTTCCTGTCTGCCTGCAGCTCTCACCCGGTCTGCTTCTGGAAAGTTCTTTTCTGTTTATGCTGGCTTGGTTGCTGTCCTGTGTTGCCGAGGTTGATTTGTCGTTGAAAAATTCCCTAGGAGGGTGGAGAAGGCTGCAATTTCGATTTTCCTCCTTTTTTACTAGGAAAGGTAGATAGCACACCTTCTCCCCCATTGAGGATAAGGGCAAGGGAATACCCTGGGCTATCTTTCCCAGGATTTGAAATGGCCTTCTTTGGGTTGGCCTGCTCAATCCTAGAGCTCTCCTGTCATGTAATGATTATGACAGTGTCTCGGTCCGATCCAGGTTTTCTTTCCTGAAAGCATAGATATTATGGGAAATGTAGTCCTCCCCATCTGATCTGTTGTGCGATGTGGGTCCTCGAAGTATTCCTTGACGTTCCTGTAGCCTTTTGGGCCTTGGAGGGGCATTCCCTCCTATGGTCTCTTTGTTCTACCTCTGGTTGCCTTACATGCATCCAGTCTAGGTTTTCCCTTCGACCACGTGGGGAATTTTGGGAGTAGTAGAGCTGTCTCTCATTGTTCCCTACTGACTTAGAAAGTAGGCAATGGAGTACTCTCTAGTAGAGCGGTGACCACCATGTGAGCCATACAATTGTTGCCTACTATGAGAATGAGTTGCATCAGAGGTGAGCAGGAGGGTTTTAGGCTCACCCCATTAGGCACCCCTGAATCCAAGTAGGAGAACGTGTCACAAGACCCTTATTGCGTCTTCCCAAAAAACCCTTTGAAACCTCAAACCTTGGTTCTAGTGACAGAATTAACCTCTTTTGTTTGCGTTGTTGCCGCTCATAAAAATGTCTCAGATTTTAGCAGAGAGAATGATTCAGTGCATTGTGAAGCATGTGAACACTGATAAATCAGCAGTTCTTAATTACTGTTTAAGCTTCAAGTAAAGACTACTTTAGTAGACTCTAGAGCGAAATACATTATTTAGGTTATGTTTGCTATGCTTTCCAATATTTATACTGTGCCCATCACTACCGTAGCGGTCATATGGCACCTGCCCTTGTCCGAAAGGTGGCATATTGTGACCATGCCAGGGTGTCGCCAGACCTTAGTCTGTAGAAAAGAAATGGAGTTTTGGGAAGATGTGAAAGGAAAGTGAAACTAGACAATAGAATGGCCAAAAACAGAGAGCACAAAAAATTGGAATGAGTGGGAGAGTATATGGTTGTCGAAGTGGGGATGTGTATTTCCCAAATGTGATAGGTTACCGGTAAGCATGGGTGTAGGGCTCAGGAGAGTACAGCTTGGATTAGAGCAGAGTTTTATTGTGATGGCAATATCTAAAGCCGACAAAGCATGGTACCAGATGTAGTTAGATGGTGAGTGGCTGGATGATGGACTTGTTTATCTAGTGAAAAGCTTCTGATTTTCTAAGACTTGTACTTATATTGTTTCCATCAATCATCATAATCAAGCAGAACGTTTGCCTCTTCCTTCCAAATCCACATGGCATATTTCTAAGTAATTATCTAGACTTGAGAGATTGTTCATACGAGTTCAAAGGTTGCTACATGTTGGCAATTTAAGTGGGCATATGGAGGTTTTGGCACAACTAGACATCACAGAATTGAGTCAAGGCCTAATGGATATATTCAGTAAGATGCTGAGACATGTAGATTCCAAATGTAACTTGAGCTTTTGTTGAGATTTGTGTTCCTACCAATCAAATAATGCTTCAGTCTATGCTGCTTTTGTGTGTTTCTGCTCAAATAAAAGTTGAAAAAGAAAAGATGAAGATGAACATTGACTTACTTGGAGAATATACTTTTGCAGGGATCTGGATAGGCCATGGTGCCAAACTCTGATATGACTATTCGGTTTGCTTCCATGTTGCAGTTATATGTGTCACTGCGGAGGTATTTGCTCCTGTAGTGAACATCACCTGTCAGACAGAAAAGTAGTATATCTGCTTTTAGTAAGTCAACATGAATAACTTTGCAATAGGAAAGTAAATGTACCGCCTCAACCTTGGAGTCGATAATCTCTAGAGAAATTTAAAATTCTTAACCAATGACAAACATGAAAATGTATTAAAATTGCCCACCAGATCACAACATACTCCTGACACTGGTTATTTCAGACCATGACAAGGATCTCTACCCCAGATTGCAGTTATGGCAATTACAAATTACTCTGTCAGGGGTTTGCTCCTGTGAAAATGCCAGAAGTTTTTCAATATTTCACTTAAACACCCCAGTACTAATGACATCATAATACATAATAGGAGCACTTAAGGGTTTCAGTTAGCCCCCTAGTCACTACAAAAGAGCATAGTTGGTGCCGCTAAAAGTAGGCAGTAGACTGTTTGGGTTCGTCAGTCTTCCAGTTGCCAGAATACACACATATATCTAATGTATTATCCTTGTTAGACAAGCAAAAAGGGCATCTGAAAGGGCGTGTCGAGAAAATCACAACACAGACTCCTTACTGCAGTATAAACTGGCTGTTAAGAAATACAAGACTGAAATTATTTCCTCCAAGTCATCCTATTACAATAATCGGATTAATAATGCTCGATCTAATATCAGTGAGCTCTTTAATGTATTGAAGGATTTTCAGGATCCAACCACTTCTAATGTTGTTACCAAGGATGCTGCATGGTGTCAGACAATCCATGACAGCTTCCTGGCAAAAATCTCTACTCATAGAGAGACCATCAATAATTTTGTAATACACAGGACTCTACTAGTTTATAGGCCTCACCCTGACATTAGTAATAGGACCTAAAACCTACCACCTGTCCGGCAGACATATGCCCCGTGGATGTCTTTAAGGACTCCATTAAGGTTCTTGTACCCTGGATAACCAGGCTCATTAACCTCTCTTTTGACGAAGGTGTGGTCCCCTCCTCCCTTAAGGAGGCCTGGAGCATGCTGTTGCTGAAGAAATCTAGTCTTGATCCACAGGTTCCAGACAACTATCGGCCCATCACGAATGTGCCTTTTATCCTTAAGATCATGGATCAACTGGCATGCAACTGCAAAAACATATTGAAGATCACAGGATTCTAGGCACACTCCAATCAGGGTTCAGGGCTCAGCATGAGACAGAAACCGCCATGCTGGACCTTAACTCCACGTTGGCCGGCATGGTGGATAATTGTCATCCCGCCCTGCTGATACTTTTGGACTTCTCTGCGGCCTTTGACTTGGAGGACCACTCTCTCTTGATAACATGCTTGAGGGAGGTTGCCAATTGCTCCCCTCTCGCCTCTCAGTGGATCTCATCATTTCTTAGTCCCCGTACTGTCTGAGTGACTGTTGGGGAAGAATGCTCAGACCCAATTTCTCAAACTTGTGGTGTCCCACCGCGGTCCTGTCTTTCCCGAACATTGTTTAAAATTGGTCTATATTTGACCACTTCTTGACATGCTGGATGCACTGGGGGCTCGGTATACCAACTACACTGAAGATACCCAGGTCGTCCTCCAGTTGAGTGGGAATAATGAGCAGGACTCGGCTGCCATCAATAACATCTATAAAGCCACCCAAGCCTGGATGTCCGCCAACTCGCTTGCCCTTAATTGCAAAAAAAGTAGCTCTTAATTGTGGCATCTAAAGCCCGCCTGAGCAAATCAGACCCTGCCTATGCCAAATTCACCATTGCATCAAACATTATCCCTGTACTGAAGAAGGTGAAGAAGTTTGGAGTCATCCTTGATGACGAACTATCTATGCGCCACCACGTTGCCTTTATCCGATCATCCTGCAGCATGATGATGAAGCAAATTAATTATATTCACCCTTTCCTTTGCACCAAAAATTGTGCCTTGCTCGCCACCACATTAGTCAACTCTATGCTTGACTACTCCTAGCAGGCACGTTGCAAGCCAAATTCATGCCTTGCAGGTCGCACAAAACAACGCGGTCCGAGCTATACAGGGACTACCCAAGTGCGCCCACATCTCAGAGGGCAGAAGGTCACTTCATTGGTTACCTGTTAGACATAGGATTACCCATAAGATTCTGGCCTTGTCCTTTAAATGCCAGAAAAATGTGTGTCCTATCTATGTTACTGAAAGAAAAAAAAACAGGGTAGGAGGAAGGGAGCTTACCCCACACCGCCCTTCAACCTACTTAAGCAAGAGTCTGTCCTGATACATTCTGGTTTCAACCATCACCGTCTTGTGGCCAATGCTGGATTTGACTTTTATGGACTTCATTGATTCACGGTGCGTCACCCTTTCTCATGGTGGCCCTGAATCATGTTGTTCCCATCTTCATCTTGTATCCAGTCTTGCAACATTATGTGTTACTACTGCAATTGTGTTCGCTCTCCCCTCCTGCTTCTCTACTCTTTTTGACTGGTTACTCTTTGTTCTCTCCTCCTCTCCCTTTCTCCCTTTTCCTATCTCCTCCCCTCCTCCCCTTACTTTCTTCTATGCCCTTACTCTATCAGAATTGTCCTTGGTCCTACTATGATAGCAACCTCCCCTGTCTCTTCCATCCTCCCCTTACTTGTCCCCCCCAGCACTATCTGAAATGTCACCAGTCCTACTATGATAGTCGCTTGTTTTGTTCCTCCCCTCCCTTTCTGCACCCTTCTCCCTCACCTTTTCTTTTCTCCCGGTCTACCATAAATGTCGTCTGGCCTAGTACGGTAGTCATCTGTCTGTTTCCATTTCCTTCCCACTCTCCCCCTCCCTTCCTTATCTATGGCTTAGCTCTTGCACTTTCTGAAATGTCGTCAGGCCGAGTACGATAGTTAATTTCACATCCTTACTGTTCATGGCCTGTAAGAATGTCATTGTATTTTCCCTTGTTCCCTCCCTTGCCTTGAAGCGCTTTGAAACACATATAGGCACTATATAAATAAACTATCATATCATATAATATCTTATCATCCTCCACATGCCCTACATTCATCCAGCTCAGGTATAAATTGGTACATTTCGGGGGTGCCACCTTCAATGTCCAAGCTCCACTGCTATGGAATACTCTTCCAGGACATATACCCCTGATTGAAAGCCTGGCTCTTTTTTTTTTTAAAGAAATACAAAAAAATCTTTTCAACTATAATCCTGACTAAATTTTAATATCAGTATCCTCTTGGTTCCCCCTTGCTGATCCCTGAGATCCCTACCTGTTTGTTGTATGTCTTTGTTTTGTGTGCTCTCTGAGGCCCACGGGCATACAACGCTTTATAAAAATTGAAATAAATAAATTGGAACTTGATTCTGAATGCCCATTGGTTCAGAGAACCACAGTGGAGGTATCATCAGGGCCTGATTGATTGATGAATTATAAGTCATAACTGACACAATAATGTTCTGCAGCGCGCCTCGCCTATGTAAAATCGTGTCTACCAAACAAAAAAGGAATTACATCAAAGAAAAGTTTCAGAAATGCTGCATTAGAAGATCAAAATAAAGCAATTGTTACCACGTGTACACTATGCCTTTATTATGATACCCTTTCCCCATCTAAGAAATAGCTTACGATGGTCTTTCAAACCCTTCCTATGGGCTTGTAAGGGGAATATGGGTAATCCTCTGTGTCCTTTATAATTATACAGTTTCAGGGGGATTTGCTTTAGCTATCATAAAAGAGTTCTTCAAGTGTTTTCTTTGTATACCATTTGTGCATGGATTTCAGCGTGTCAATGCCCCAAGACATGACTATACATTTAACAAACATGTTCATTACTTTGGAGGTTTTGCTGTCCATTGATAAAGAAAAATAACAAACATGTCCCTCTTTCATAGTTTTACTTGTTGTCAAAGAGAATAAGAATGCAGTATGTTGCATGAGGAATTTACCTATTGTCCAGGGATAGATTGTCATTGGACTATCCAGCATTAAAATTACTAAACAAAAATAAATTCTGGAAATGAAATCTTGGGCTGTCACTGGCTTTCAACAAGTAAATATATCAGGGTTGTAACCCTCTCCTTTCATTTAGGATTCTAAAATGTAAGTATAAAATACAGCAGACTGAGTTGCTTAGACACCAAAACCTGCCTCCTTCTCCAGCAAATAGTTGGGAGCTCATTTCTTGGAACACCCCCGGTACATCCAGACTGTTGTCACAAGCACACACTCAATCCCTATTCACTGCCTCATTAGAGAAAATCTTATTACCTTCTGATTAGCCTTTGCCTTTAGACACACTCAGACAAAGAGGATACCATGAACTCAACACATCAGTTAAGAACAATTGTTGATCTGAGGCATGCTCAAACATGGTTAACATGAAAGCGGCCTTAAACCTTGGTCTGGTCTAGCATAAGATCTTGCACTACATTTCTTCACACCTTCCTCATCGACACAATCAGCAAGATTCGCCAGCACATAAGCATCAGCTCTGCATCCACAGACCCACCTTGCGTCCCTCCTCACAAAATCTCCACACCCATTCAAGACACTCTCTACAGAGGACCTGGTAGAAACCATGGCTGTCCTCAAAGCACATCATATACCGATGACATCCTCTCTGCATCTGTCCTCCCTGCAGAAGCTCTCTTTTCCTACCTGGAGATTATCAACAGCTCTGTAACTCAGGGTTCCTTCCCAATGGCCCTAAAGACAAGATAAATCCTCCCTCTACTAAAGAAGCCCACTCTGGATCCCGACAACCTAGGCAACTATTGCCCCATCACGCATCTTTCCTTCCTTGGTAATAACATTGCGATAGCGGTAGCCGCACAACTGCAACAATACATTGACACCAAACATCTCCTCCAAACCTACCACTCCGGGTTCAGACCCAGATGCAGGACAGAGATGGCAACAACACAGGTGGTCGATGATGGCCTCAACATCCTTGATGACAGCCACCCCTACCTCCTGGTTCTACTCACCCTCTCTGCCACATTCAACACAGTAGACCACCAGGTGCGCAAACACCATACACCAGCTCATGGGGGTCAGTGACCTTGGCCTACGCTGGTTGAAGTCCTACCTTTCAAACTGCCAGCAGTTTCTTCAGATGAACTCCTCTAGAATGCCAATACTACCCGTTACCTGTGGAGTCCTGCAGGGTTCCTTCCTCCATCTAGTGATCTTCAATCTATACATGGAGCCGTTGGGTGCCCTCCTAGCTACACACAACATCCACATCCACCAATACACCGATGACACACAGCTATACCTCAAGATCGACTCCATCAAGGACATCCACATGCTTAAAACCTGCCTCTCACTGATCCAGCCTTGGATGCCCAGTGCATACTTGAAGCTCGACAGCTCCAAAACCAAATTCTTACTGCTCACCAACAACACTGAACACCCAGACATACAGACCTGGCTATTAAACATGAACCCTGAGGGCTTCACACCCGAGCTCACCTCCTGCACAGAGTTCCACATCGACAAACACCTTGCCTTCAAGACACACATAGATAGGAAACCTCAAACAGCTTGGTATCAGCTCTCCCTCCTGTGGAAAGTCTATCCCTTCATCCCTCTGGACAGCTTTAAATCCACGTTCAAGCACTGGTCCTATCCCACCTTGATTGGGGCAATAACCTGCTTGAAGGCCTCCCGTCGTCCTCCCTTGCGAAGTGTCCTACACGTGGCCACATGCCTCATCAAGAGTCTATGCAGATAAGACCACATCACACATTTACAGTTGTACTCCTCCTCTCTGCGTCTCTGTATCCTACCCCCTCTGTATATCTGTTGTGTTGTTACCTCTGAAAAGCGCTCAGTTATACATCTGTACTGTTGTATACCAGTGTAAAGCACTCCGTTGTGTATCTGTATTTTTGTATACCTATGTAAAGCGCTCCGCTGCTTCTCGATCTAGGTCTGCGCTCAATAAATACCATAATAATACACATAATAATAAAAATAATTGGCTACTGATTAAAACGATTTTGCTTACACTGTCCCAATATAATCATTGTTGGGTGTGTAAAAAAAAATAAGTTTGGTCTAACGTGTTATCAAGGTGGAATGATCCTCAGACTTTTGAAAGTATCACAAAAAGTTAGAATTACTGAATGAACCATTTTTACTGAACTTAATTTGCAACCTTTTGATCCTGTCACTTGTTCTTTAAATATAGAATGTTACACCAAATTTTGTCTGTATTGATCTGTAATTGTAGCAATTAAAGAAATACTTAAAGTTAGGAACCATTCAAAAAAGTGTCTTAGATGACAGCTGATTGGAGGACCTTAATTTATTGTCTTCAAGCTAGGTAACGATCCGTCTTTTTTTCTTTGTTCGGCCTTCGTTGTGTTTTATGTGTTCTTTTCCTTTGGTTTACAAGGTAGGCCCTTAAGAATCACACATTGCTGGCTATATTTCATTCTTGCCAATGTGAAACATATGTTGATATTTTGTTTCAATATTTTGAGGGACAATTCATCTGGATATGAACCTTTCATGTAACCCTGTGATCTGATGATGCTTTAGAAAACGGGATTAGTTCGAATAACGTGATTGTGTATATAAATACACTGTTTTGTTATAATAAATATTATAAAACACATCAATAATTGAATCAGTGCACTTGTATTTCTTTAGATATTTATTATTAGATATTATTCTTAGACATTTATTTAGATGTGTTCGATATTTGTAGGAGGTTTGACAGCGCAATTGTATACATAGCTGCTAATATGTCCAGTTGAGCAGTACCCGTTTTTTTTAGACCTGGTGGATTGGACTGGTGAAAGGGGGCTGGTCATCTGCAAATCTACCCTATCTCTCTCAGCTGTTCTCATTTTTGGAATCTATGTGTGCACCCATCGGTTTTAGTATATGATGCCACATGCATGTTTTACTTTCATTGTTTTCTTCAATGACTTCATCCACAATAATCAATTTCATTACATTTTGAAATAATCGGACAATATATAAGTCAATAATTAACCAATCCATGGCTTCGCCTGAAGCGTGGTGACCCACTCCACTAAAATAAATAAAATGCAACTGCGCTCATTCTGACAGTATACCGTCTTTAATGGTGAAGCTGTGCAGCAAGGCCAAGCCATCGAACCAGTGGTTATAGGCCGTCTCACCAACGGAATGCATGCCTGGACCATTCCTGAGAAGGGTTCCTTGCAGCCAGGGTGGTAAATGACCTGCAAAAGAAAAGATTGTGTGTTGGATTTATTTTATTTATGTATTTATTTGCATACACGGGAAACAATGCGCTTTTGATCACAAAAGAACGGCCAATAGATAAGAAATCAGATTTGACACGAAGCAGTTAACTTCTTACAATGGGGTGAGTTTGAGAGACATTCTGACCAGGTTGTGGAGGGGAGTCAATGGAACAGTCATCGGGGACAATACATAAGTGAACATAAATGGATTCCAAACATTTGTTATATTAACGTCATACAAACAATTTAAAACATAACATGTGTTGCCAATGTTTTTGCCTTTTATGTAGTAAAAATAGTCACTGCCTTGCCAGTTATTTACATGATATGGCTAGTTGTTCACCCAATTTGTAAGATGTTAGCATTATATTTCTAAGGGACCCAGGCAGTTTTTAAGGTATGCCATTTTATGGGCAGACACTCACCATTTGCAAGGCACATGCCTAGTTAGCCGTGCAATTATTGCCCACATATGCCCAGGTGCACCCTTTACAAGCAATTGACATTTTGTAACCAGAGATGTACGCTCTTTGTCAAGTATTGGCCTAATTTACCAAGGCACTATGTCAGGCATTGTCACCATTTACTTTAGTGCTCACACAATTTATTTACATATACTACTCATACATTCACATAAAAGTACATGTTTTGTCATCAGATGCCCAGATTACTACCCCTTGGATGCGGCAAAGTAAAAGAAGGGGCTCCCCATGTCTCTGCTGTCTGAGGGACGAGAGGAATGAAAGAGGAGAGTAGTGCAATGTCAGCCAGCCCCCAGTGGGAGGTGGGGTTGGAGCCAAGGGGTTACACAGAGCAGGTAGCTACACCTCAAAGTGAGAGGCTGTCCCCTCTGTTCTGGAGCGTGTGGGCCTGCAGCCAGTCTGTACAGATTCACTCAGTGATCCCAAATGTGTAGCTCGGGAGCAACATTTTGCTAGCGGCAACCTACTTTGTTGTTTGCCAGTTGCTCTGGGCCATAGTGTGGAGGCCTAAAATGAGGTGCTGAAGGCATGAGGCTACAGTAGCAGTATAGCCAGGACCGAGTGCTAGACTGTGGTAGGATGTTAGTCATTGAGCCTGCTGTGGCTCCAGTCTGCCTTTTTTTTTTAGATGCACGATTTGATTTTGTTGCCACCATGCGCATTATTTTTCAGTAAATGTCCTTGCTTATTATAACAGTGTCATTGTTAAAACATTGTCATCTTCAGACACTTTACCCAGCTGACAAATGAATCAATGAATAAAATAATTGAACCACGTGCCCATGTTTGTGTCCTAGAGAAAATTCTCATATTCTGTTCCTTTGTACAGCTAGTAGGAGTATATTGGGCAATGCATACCCACCTTTCCTTTATTAAATAATTTGCATGCACTGCTTTTGTACAAGTGAGGTTTGAGTTTGATGCCACCATGCATTATATTTATCAGAAATATTACTTTTCTTGTCACCTATATTTATTAGTACATAGTACCCTAGTGGAAATTTGACATTGTTTGATACTCTGCCCCTCTGGCATGTGGCTAATGGGCAGATGGGGCAAATGCATGCCAAATATTGTATAATTAATTTTCCCTATATTCAAATCCAATAAGTTACCGCTAATAAATGTAAATTAACAAGCCAATTAATCCAAATACCTAGTTAACAGCACCACACCCCTTGATTAAGTGGCTGTCAAATGCTCTAGGCTTTGTTTGCCGCCACTAAGTTGTGTGTACAATCCCTTTTAGGCAGAGCAGAGAAAAAGGGCTCTAAAACCTTCAGAAAAAAAATATTTGTATTCCTAATCACTGTGTTCAACAATGTAACAGGCCCCAAGTGCTTGAAAGGCACTATTTGCTATCACATTCCAAACAAATTCTTAGGAGCTAACCTCCAAAGCCCCAGTGAAGTGATCTGTAAAGAATACCATGTAATGATCAGTATTACTCAATCAATATTTATTTAATCATATTTCTCCATTGTTAGCAACATTTAAAATCATGTATCATATTTTATAAAATTCACCCAAAATCAAAAAAGCAGCTTTAACATGTTCATACAAGCTATGTATGAAAACCTCTTTACAATTCATTATTTAAAACATAGCATCCAAGCATGTCCACGCTTACTGAAAATAGAGAAACGACAAATTAAGAGAAAACAAACCAAATCTTCATCGACTCTCATTTTGCAGGCACACATTGTGCTTCCTCCTGCACACCTTCATTTATTGAGGGGGTGGATAAATATAAACAGACCATTAGGATCAGCCTCCTGTGGATCTTATTTCACAGATTTCTCCTTGCTGTCTTATATGAGTACGTACGTCTGCATATAAAGCTAATGAGGGAAGCTTATATATATATTGGACAACGTCCTCTCTCTCCATCGGACAAGCTCTTGCTTTAAGAGCTATTTTGAGTTGACTTAATGTCCAAAACTTAGTTATATCGCACCCCCCCATCCAAATGGACAGTGCATTACAATCCCCAAAACCCATCGGTTTTAGTATTTCCTTTATCAGGGGAGGCTGCAATTCCGCTTACACTGAAATTCACTCTATGATTAGCAGAACATCTCAGATGAGCTTTTAAAAAATAAGTAAAAAATCTTAACTGGACCGAGACCTTCAAACTGAACCACCCCAATTCAGCTGATAAGGCGCTACCAGAAATAACTGGAGGAAGACCTGCTGTTTGGCACAGGCATGTATTTTGCAACCCCTTCAGGACTTGACAATTCGAACCACCCCAGATTTCGCTGCAAAAAAAATACGTGGGCCAGACCTTTGCACTATATACCTCCAGGCACTTGCCCATTCTGAATGCCCCAAACTTTAAATAAAATCTTAAAAAGCCCTTTAATCCCTAATGATGCCCTTTCTGGTGTCTTCTTAAAATTATTCACGCAAGCACCTCTTTGAGAAGAGTAGGCTCAAAAATGAGACTACCTCCTCATCTCTGCATTCATTTAAAAACTAGCAACATATTGTTTGTTTTGATCATATTTAATTTCAAACTACAGTTGCCAAAATAGTCATTTGTGTACAGAAGGTCCTTTTGGAGACCTGCCAGGGTTAACTCCAAAATAGCTGTGTTGGACGGCGCTGCTTAGCAGCAATGGAGATGGCTCCTTAGATCTGCAGCTCCGTGTCTAAATAAATCCTGGTCAGATAACATCCTTTCTTTCTGCATGGCAAAGCATATAAATGCCATTGTCTGCACTGTGAGTGCTTGGGTGTACCTCTTGCTGACTTTTGTGACGTCCCGTGCTATGGAGACCCTACCTTTGCTGGTGGAGAAAGGTGGCGTTAACAACCACTGAAGATCCTGGGACCTGGTGTAGGCCCGGCAGGAGTTGTCTCGGTTTGGGGGGCAGCCTGCTCCTGGGGAATGTTGCCATTGACAGGAGCGTGGAGGATAATCTCAGAGGCGGGCGCGTCCGGAGCCTTGTGCTGTGTGGAGAAGTCAGTGCTAGCCGGGAGAGACCATTGGCACTGTGGCAGCACTGATCGGGGCACTGGCTAGGCCTGCTGCTGGGGCTGCGATTGCTGTGGGTTTGGAACGTGGAGCGGGGCTCATGATACAGGCCTGTTGGAGGAGCAGCACAGTCCTCTGAGGAAAAGCAAAGATGAACTCTGTTGGCTGGGCAGCGGTCCTGGCTTGCAAAGTTGTTTTGCCTTGCACAGTAACAGGACGCAAGGCGTAGGACAATCCTTGGTGGTTAACAGTACTGTAGTGAGACTCGTGTTGGGTAAATTCAGCACTTGCCAGCTGGGGAATATACTCCATAGCTTTATGCTAACTGTGACACCTCTACGGATGACACCCTCAGTCGCTACTTGGAGGGAATTCGGCTGACTGAATTGTCAGAGGGGGTGTGTCAGATCTTGGAACAGCCCCTGACAGTAGAAGAGGTGGTTAATGTGGTAAAGCACTGTCTTCTGGGAAAGCACCAGGCTCGGATGGCCTGGGGGTACAATTATATAAAACATTTCACAAGCATCTGGCTCCCAGGTGATTACAGGGAGGAATCTCTTGACCATGGCCACCTCCCCCCGTCTATGCAGGAGGCAATCATAACTGTGCTGTTGAAACCCTGCAGGCCATCTCACGAGGTTGCTTCATGCCGCCCTTATCACTAATCAACGCAGACGCAAAGGTGTCCGCAAAGATTCTGGCTTCGTGTCTACTCCCGCCCATGCCAGGTTTAGTACATCCAGACCAATCAGGAATCATTCTAACTAGATCCACTGCCTTGAATCTGAGACGTCAGTTTTACATGATTTCCCAAATCAACCACCAGGCTAGGGCAGTTGCATCATCTCTGGATGCTGAAAAAGCCTTTGTCTTGGTTTCCTGGACATACCTGTTCTGGGTGCTTAGACACTTTAGATTTGGCCCAACTTCTCTCGCTGTGTGCTTTTATTGTGTGCAGGTCTGACACACTTAATTCTCTACGAACAACACTTTGCTTGCTTGGCTCCCATTGGGCAGGAGCATCTGTCAGGGCTGCCCGCTCTCCCCTTTATTATTTGCCCTTACAGTTGAGCCGCTAGCAGAGTTCATAATGGACACTCATGGACATAGGGGTATTAGGATTGCAGCCCCGCCACAGGTAATATCACTCTACGCCGATGACACATTATTATACATTCGCAACCCTGAGCAGAACCTAGACCCTTTTATGAGAGAGATCACATAATAGGGTCTAGGTTTGTCTCACCCTGCCGAGAGGCAAGATAGCCGCCGGGCATGGTGAGACTGGAAGATCGAGCTCTTTCAACAAAGAAATACAATATACGCTCCATTCCGAGCCTAGAGATATGAAGGAGAAGTTGTGAAGCACCGGCACCACTAACAGACAATGCGGCAGGTGGTTGCGAGGCTTGGCAGCAAGATGGTAAAAGTGCAGGAGTTGGGTGGTGGGGTGGCCCGGAGGCAGCGAGTGGTTTCACTGAAACCAGCCGGTTATCCGATAGGAGGCGGACCATTGGCCTGATAACACAGATACCATGGGTATGGACAACATAAAAGGCTTTACAACGTGCAAACAATGGCTGTACTCCCTGCCTTGCTGCCAGATTGCTCAATGTTGCTCGCATGTGCTAGCTCAAATATTACATTATTGCTGGGAAATCAGCCAAGATGGCCACCTTTGAGTGAGTGGAAGAGCTTCATATGGTTGAGTGGGGGCAACAGGGCCATGGTGGTCCCATAGAGGAACAACGCCACACCCACATTAAGGCTAACACGCCTGGAATAAAAGGGAAGTTGTAGGAAGCAGCTCCCTGAGTGAAGAAGCAGGGGCACTCAAGTTGGGGAACCCCTGTGGCATTTAGCTGACTTGAATGAGAACTTTTTTAGGACTTGGCTCTCATGCTTGCCCTGACACCCCACCGCCCCCTTGCTGGTTTCGACGAACTTGTACATATTGTGCACCTGATTTGTCTGCACCTGTCTTACTGCTAGGCTGTCTGGTGAGTTTGTCGTGCAATGTGCAGCTTCTCCTTCTCTATCTCTCCCCTCTCTGTCTCTCTGTTCTCTCCTTCCATGATGCTCTCCATCTCCCCTTTTTACTCAAACTACTACTATATCACCTATACTACCTCTCTTTCAAAGACTGGAAGGAAAAAGTTCAAAAAACATCTCCTGGTCTCCAATCCAGGCATGCCCATGGCTGACACCTACATCAACGCTTCTTCCAAGCAGACTGTCACTGACATCCTCTTTGTCATTCCCTCACCGGACCTATGTACTCCCGACATGGTCTCAGTCCTCTCCCCTTTCTCTTTGTCACCCATTAATGGTGGTACCAGATGGGAAGGACTGGGTGGACCTTCTTTGCCAAGGTCAGGTCACTGGTAACTACATTTATCTGGGGGAACGGGGCAGCTCGGATTTCCTGGGAGAAGTTGACTGAGCCGTAGGAGCGGGGGGGAGGGGCACAGTTAATGCCTGGTCGTGAATATTTCACAAATTGGGAGTCCAAACACCATATTGTAGGGCAGCTCCTCTGTGTAGTTTCCCTGGCATCGGACCTTCATTTGACAGGGACCTTAAGCAATCCTGGGACGAGCGGGAACAGTTGTCAGTGGGAGATATGTTTCCGGAGGGACAGTTTGTGTCATTTGAAGATTTATCCCTCAAACTGGGAGGGGGCCGTATCCGAGTGCTGCAGTACAGCTGCATGAAGGCAGCGTTTCATAAACATTAGCCCTCCTTCCCGGCTGAGCCTGAAACTCATGAAAGTATTGCGGAGATGGTGTTCGCAGGACGGGATAAGCTTGTTGTGTCTTGACTGTACAGCTTATTTCAGGCTCATCAGGAGTCCAAAATCATGATACGAGCTAAGTGTGAAGCGTACCTGGGGGTAACACTGGAGGGGGTGAAATGGAGTAGATGCTGTTAGTTGACCAAGGGCATATCAATGAATGCAGACTTTCAATTGATGCAATTCAAGATATTAAACCATTTACATAACACCCCAGCCAAACTGGCGAAGTTTACTCCGGGTGTGAGTGGTACGTGCGAGAAGTGTGGTAAAGAATCAGCAGACTCATTCCATATGTATTGGGAGTGCCCCTCAGTCCTAGCATTTTGGTGTGAAATTGTGGTGATAGTGGATGAAATATTAAACATTCCACCATTGATGACACCACTGAAATGCCTGTTGGGAAATATAGGTAAAGTTTCTGTTATCACACAACGCTTCTTCAATACTGCGCTCAAAGTTGCAAAGAAATGCATCCTCAGACACTGGAAATTGAAACATGCTCCTAGCAGTGCTGACTGGAAACGAGAATTGATATTCACTAATGATGAGGAAGAGGGATATGTATTCACTGTAGCAGCAACATGTTGACCTAAAGATATCTGGGTTCACTTCGACTGTACGGGCCAGAATTTACGGTGAGGGGGCTGCTGGCGGTGAAGGTTCTGTAGACTGAATTGGGTTATCATATGTGGCTCTGAACGCACTGTTTCTACGATCATATTTCTTTTTTCCCCTGATTTTTCTTGCTGATGGACATTCTGATGCCGTTTCATCATTGTGAACACTCTGTACTGCCTATGGTGTGATGTTGCACAGAGCGCTTGTTTTATGACCTTCTAAGAAATAAAGGTTTAAAAAAAGAATTGCTGTGTCATTGTCATAAAGGAGCACTAGAGTCAAATTCTGAAAGGAATATATTGGTGCCAACTGACATCGCTGCTTATTAGCTTTATTGGTGGTGGGGGAAGGGAGGGGGGAAGGGACAATGTATAATTCCCCGATCTTGTATATCGGGCAGATTCTCAGATGTCTGTGTATCACTGTTGGATACATTTTAATAAACCATTAAGGACCCCAATGTAAATTACACTACATGTTTCTATCAATCAAATCAAATGCTTTCTCCAAATCTGAAAAAAAGCCACATATAATCTCCCTCCCTTAACTTTGCCGCAGGGGAGTTACTAGGTCTGGAAAAGACCCGGGGCTAAGCTGATGTCGGAACTGTTGGGACTGGGGGCTAGCTAGTCTTTTGGCTGTAGCTCCTGAGATTCTATCCGGGGCTACAACCAAAAGATCAGGGGCTATAGCCCCTTTAGCCCCCCCCTAGCAACGCCCCTGCTTTACCGTATTTCTCCATGATATTGCTCAGAGTGAAGCAGCACCGTAATAAGCCCTTCCCTGAAACCTGCTTAGGCGGGCTTCAAGATATTGCTACTTATCTTACTGGCAATGTCCAATAAGGGAATTGGTCTATAAGCACACGGAGCAATAAAGATAAAAAAATGTGGTATCATTTGAAAACGCGGCCCTATGTAAAGCTCCCATTGGTGCTCAATAAATTCTATTTTTGTTGGTCTTTTAACAATATTTATATACACTTTTGAAACTATAATTCTGGTCAGCTGTGTAAACACCACTCACTAAATCATGGTTCACATTTCATTTCAAGATTCTACATTCTGCATGAAGCCATGGGGCATCCCTTTCTATAACCTGGACACCCTGAACTGGGCGTCGCCGTTTGCTAATAGCTGTCTCCTGGATAGTTCCAACCAAAGACTCAAACAAACTGAAACTTTACTTTGTGGCCTGTGAACTGTTTACAGTTTTTAGAGAATATCTTTTAATTTCTTTTGAATTGGTAATTCTTTCCATTGACTCCATGTCGAGTTTAGACATTGCCAACCAGCCCCTCTGGCTGTCAGACATCTTTCTTCTTTGTGGAACGTTTAACTTAAGAGAATAGTAATCAGAAATGCAACATTTCGTAACATTCCTGGAGAAACAACAGTCCACAATACAGTAATGATGACTGAGGAACAGTATTACTGGTCTTATATGCGTAGGTATGCACCATTTGCCACTAAAGATCCTGTAAGATCCCCAGGCAGAACCCCAAAGTACACCTGAAAATCAGTGCTCCATTTGCGACCAATTTTTCTGTCCAATCATTTGTACTACATTTCTTTAAAATATTTTGCTTGAGAATCTTAAGTTCATGGTAATGTTTATTTAGTTCTATTATATTTTTGAACAACTTGACTGGTCCTATTTGTCTAAAAATATCCTACTGGCCACACAATTGCCTCAACATTTCCTGTAAACATTTCCTGTAAACAACCACTTAATGTTAAATGAAGTTAAGGGCCTTGCACATTTCCTTTGCTAGAATTGCACGTGGTCTAGATAACGTAAGTACTGCAAATTCAAATACTCTATTAGCAGTCTTAAGTTCAAATTTGTGTTGCAATAATTTTTCCACCGCCTGAGTGCTGAGTGATATGTTCCGCTGACGGAATGGATGTTGCTCACTATGTTGCTCACTATTTCATTTGATATGTACATTGCGCACACACGGTTTGGGACCCCTAGATTACCTCATACCTACAGATGCCTGTCAGCCCATGTGTGCCAGTGCGCAAAGCTATGTCAACGCCAGATGCCCATGCAGTCTGGGCCTGTCTACATGATAGCACCTCATTGTCTGGCCCGTAAAATGCCTCACGGGCACTGCAATTTTGCTGCTCAGACGTGTACACTAACAGCAATGTCAGTTTGTCTAAGGTCTGCTGGTGATGCGAAGAGGAAAGCAGGATCACGGAGAGGGACGACTGACCATTTCTTGCCCTGTTTTCCATTTTCTGCCAGTTTGAGGACAGAAAAGTTGGGGAATACAAAGCTAAGGAGAGGGACCAGACTGGCGTGTAAGGATATGAATAATGTATGTGTATGTGGTGGGCTGCGTAACTATGCTTGGGAATTGGGTAAATATGGGGACAATGTAAAGTTCTCTGTAGCATTTCTAGTATCAGAGGGCAGTAGCAGGAAAACATTTTGAGCAAATTGTGAAGCAGCGTAGGACCATGCTGAGAGCAATGTTAAGTGTCACGTGGCAATGAAAACAGCAATGTGAAGAGGCATTGTGCAGTTCTTGCTGCAGTGTGAAAGTGGAATGGGGTCATTTTGGTGGCACTGTGAAATGACATGAAGTAATTATGGAGGCAATGGTATTGGGTAATTTTGGGGTTAATATGAAGTGGCATTTAACTACTGGGGGTATAGGGCGAAATCTGGGGAACTCGGAATTAGGTTGGAAACATTTAGAAGGCAATATGAACTGGCATTAGACAATTCAGAAGGCAATGTTACGTGGCATGGGGCCATTTTTAGGGCAATGTGAAGTGGAAGGTGGTGCTTCTGGGATTATATGAAATAACGAATGGTTGGGAGCAGTGTGGAAATGTTATGATACTTTCCACAGATAAGATGGAAACTTGTATGAAAATGTTCTTAACTGGGTAACACTGCCATGGCACTGTTGTAACGGGCATGGCAATTTTTGGGGGTAAATGTGCTGGTCATTATTCCATTGGCAATTTGGAAACTAATATTACAATGTGCTTAACTAAAAACAATGTACTGTTAGAAACCGGAAATGACCTCTTTCTCTGAACAATTTAAAACTGAAATGAGCATTTTTGGGGGAAGTGTTGAAAATCGGATGTTAATTTGTTCTACAGCCTGGCAATGCTTGCACGACACAGTTGAAACTAGCATGATCACTTTCTAACGGTTATGTGGAAACTAGCATGGCAATGGGCTTAACTGGGGCAACTCGGGCTAGGCACTGTAGAAACGAGTATGGCATTTCATTTTTAAAGGAAGCATGCCCGTCATTTTATGTGACAAGTTGCTACTTAGCAGCACAGTCTGCTTAGCTTGGCCACTAACGGTATGGCATTGTTAAAACTGCCATGGCTATTTTCTGGGTGCAGTGTGAAAACTAGCATGACAATGTGATTAACGCAGGATCGCACATGTAAGGCACTGTTAAAACACACATGGGCATTTTTTGGGGCAATATCCATCTGACATAAGCTTGGGCATTGCAAAACTGGCATAGCGAATTTCCAGGCATAATGTACAAGCAATCAGGATATCCTGGAGCAAGTCCAGCACGGCAGAGTTGAAAGTGATAAGCAATTTTCTAGAGGCAATGCAGAAACTACCATGAATTAGCTTAACTGGGACAAACATGGGATACCCATATTCAAATTGTCATGACAATATGTTATTAAATGGTGCAATTGTATAATGGCTTGGTAATGTTACATTTGCATTGCACTGTTTTAATACACAGCCTGGCACATTGTGCGGAACTTGGGCATAAACAGGACTACCATAGTGCATTCGCTCAATTATTGTATGGTGCTGACAATAATGTCAACAACCTAATTTTATTTAGCACCATAGACTAATTGAAGTAACTTGAATCCACTTTGGATGAAGTCCGGCGCGTGTCAGCAGCCATTCTTATACTCTAAAACGTACAATATGTATTTTATTAACTTGCATAGTCAAATTAATGAGTGTTATGTGTCCTGTTACAGTATTCAAAACAAGTGATGGTTTATCTCCATTCATGATACTTAAAGCTGTGTTCTTTTCTACTATAAAATAATCTTATAATTGGCATTAACACTGTATGAGAGAGGTACCTCTAGGCCCACGCTGTTAGAACAGAATCAGCAGTCAAAAGGAACAAAACTGCAGGCCTATAAGAGCGGATGTTAGCTTCTCCAGCATTGGATCTTTCATAGATTCAGATGCTTGAATATTCCCTGTCGTCAACGATTCCCAGTCTGACAAGCATCTGAATCTATGAAAGATACCAATGCTGGAGAAATACAGTTACAGGTAAGTAACTAAAACTTATCCAGCATTGGATCTTTCATAGATTCAGATGCTTGAATATTCCCCGCCTTCAGACTGGGAATCCTTGGCGACCGGGAATATTCAAACATCTGAATCTATGAAAGATACCAAATGCTGGAGAAATACAGTTACAGGTAAGTAACTAAAACTTCCCATAAGACCGGCAATAAAGTCGACCGTCTAATGCTGCTATATCCGGGGCAGAACAATAACAAGGGGACCAAATCCTCTTTTATGCCACTGCACACGGGGCACCCTGCCAAATCAGGGTATCCTCTCCATTTAGCTGTAGTGCCCCTCAACTGAAGGCAGTCAAATCTTACACGGGTGATTAACCAACAATCTTTATTAGAGCCCCATTTTAAAAAGGGCTGTATCCCCTTCACCCGACTAATCACTGCATGCTCTTTATCAGAATTGGTTGCATGCTCCATAAAGGCCCTTTTCATTAAGAACCCCTCCCCAAAATACATTTATAACGCCTCATCTGGGCTTTGGTCAGCAAGGCGTCTGGGAGGGGGGAAGAACCCTTAAGTTAACCTGGGACAAATATTTATCAATATTATCAAGCCACAGGATTTTCTCCAGCTTTCCCTAGACATTAATGACCTGATTATAAAGTGGCAAAGGGAAGCACAGTAATTTGCCCAGATTGAAATCCAAAATATTATTAGGACCAGAGCCCATTGGTCCTCCCAGAATTCCGTATCCAATTCCCTATGAATGGAGATGCACAGAGAGGAACTTGGGTGTCCCAGTAGCCTTCTGAAGAAAATATTTTCCTCCACTTGAACTTCTTGTGCTCTCTGGAAACCACATAATGGTGCTCCCACAACGTAACCGCTTTCGTCTGGGCAGAATAGATTTTAAGGACAACTTCTAACTTTGACCCTGGCAGCGGGACAAGAAGCGTGAGATCCCCCACACTTGTTGGGTTAGCTTAGCTGACATTTTTTTCAAATGTGCAGTCCCCGTAAGTGATTCTCAGAATCTGATCCCCAGATAATCAAACTCCTTCACCCTGGGGATAATTTCCCCATTACAAAGCATTGCACGCGTTTTACGCCGGCCCCTTTCTCCCCACACAACCCATTACAGCTGATTTCTTTGTATTGATCTTAAGCCTCAGGTTTTCCATGAAGGCCGAATACACAGAAATCAGAATCTGGAGTGCTCTTGGGCTCCTGGCTAGCAACACAGTATCATCTGCTTATTCCAGCAGAAGAATAGCCCTACCTCACAGAACCGGATAGTCAGCTCTTGTGTTCACCAAAGCCTTTAGGAGCCCATTAATATACATTGTGAAGCATATTGGTCCCAAACCGCACCCCTGTCGGACACCACACCCGATCTTGAAACATACAGTGAAGTGTCCCCCCGGGCCACTACACACACAAGCCTAATTTTCCCTATGTAATTTCTCTAGTACCGTCAGGATGTCCCCCAGGCATTCCATGGAGCCGAGCACAGCCCACAACTTTAACCTATCTACTTTATCAGAGGCTGTGGTCAGATCCATGAATGTAAGATACACCCCCTCAACCCTGCAACAAACTGAGTTGGACACAAGTAGGTACAGGTTACGACTCTGTTCCATAGTGGCCACTCTGGGGCGAAATCCAAATGGCACATCAGAGAGGACTGCCCCCTCAAACAGCCAGGCCTCTATTAGCCCCAGCAAAACCCTACCAAAGATCTTAAAAGTCGTATCTAAAAGCGAGATGGGTCTGTACGACATAGGGCTTGCTGTGTCCCCCTTCTTAAAAATGGGAAAGATAATGGCCCTTTTCCACCAAGGTGGATAACGGCCTGTCTCCATACAGACATTACGCACTGCTGTCAGTTGCAGGGCTCAAAAATCCAGGGATCCTGAAAGAGGTCAGAGGGGATTGCATCAGGGCTCAGAGCACAAATACGGGCTTGCTGTGTAATAGCCCTGGACACATCCTCTAACTTAAACTTAAACTTTCCACTTGTGTTCCCTTCACATAAGCCCTCCCATGCTTACCCTTCAATTTCCAATTTCCTTCACTTTAGCTCCCCCCGATAGTTGGCTCTAGTCTGAGCAATATTCCTCATGGTGCAGAGCGGAGTTTTCAGGGCCTTCAAGAGGGCTTTCTTAGCAATATTGCAGGTCTCATCAAACCATTCTCTTTTTGGTGGCTTTCCATTCCTCTTAGTATTTACAGTCAAGGCCCTCAATAACTTTATAAACTGTTCCACAACCAACCAAGGGGTTGCTGAACTATCTAGAATAACATAGATTAAGGATACATTCTCAGACAAAGTGTGTATGTGCAAATTAGAATCCTGAATTTTCTCCCATTTAATTATCCTAATTTATTTAATTTGCCAGACACACCGAAGTGTCTCTGGGGCCAAACTCCCCCCCCCCCTAACATGTCCTTCACTTTCAGGCGGATTGGGTGATTATCACTATAAACATCCGATAATACTTCAAAACCCACAACG
The DNA here is from genome assembly GCF_040938575.1 of Ambystoma mexicanum. Taxonomy (NCBI): domain Eukaryota; kingdom Metazoa; phylum Chordata; class Amphibia; order Caudata; family Ambystomatidae; genus Ambystoma; species Ambystoma mexicanum. The sequence goes on from NC_090921.1 coordinate 1,458,282,812, forward strand.
CTCTCCCAGAGTTCCAAAGAAATACAAAAATAATCAGTTGTCGAGGAACCTTGGTGGTTGATGAAGGTGAGATGGCCCGATATGTCTGGTGCTAAACGTCCATTGACCTTGCTCAGCCCCCATTCTGTAAGCCAAAAACACATTTGGAGGCCCTTAGCAGAGACCCGTTCATCTTTCATCAGGGGCTGGGGGATACTTAACGACTGATACTCCAACGGGTTTAATAGATCCTTGGACAAACCTACACCAATTTTGAGGTTGAAATCACCTCTCCATATACAATGCTCATTATGATTTTTCCTATTTGATAATAGTTCACCTATGAACACCTTCAACCTTGAAAGCCTATCTGCCTCAGCTTTATGAGGACTATTGTACAGGTTAATCATTAATTAAAGGTCCCCTTTAGCAGGGAAAATAGGGAACACCTGTAAGAAGTCCATTTTGTTCTCCACTACCCTGACACTGCAATTAAGAGATATCTTAATTAAAGTTGTCAGACCTCCATAACATTTTCCTCTCGCGTTTTAATTTTAATCCCAAATAATAAAAAGCTGTCTGATAATTGGGTCTCCAAGGCCCAAGTCTCTTGCAGGAGAATGACTTCATGCACTTTTGGAAACTCAACATATGCCCTGTCATACTTCCCCCTAGCCCCGGCTATATTCCAAGATAGCATACAGGTCTCCATGGGTGCCATGTTATGTGCCCTCCATTCCACACTGAGCTCTGGACCCCGGGACTACACCCTTCCCTCAGGGCCCTCCTGGTCATCTAAACCAGCTTACACACCCCTGTGTCAATCCAAATCTTCACAAGAGGTTAGGACCTCATACCGGTTAGCTAATTCAGGCCCAATAGTAGACGCCCCTCCCCTCAAAGGGTTCAGTATTTCACAATTTTAATTTTTCGTCCGGCCCCCAGGAAGTCTGCAACCAAAAAGTGGGTATAAAGGACCTTGTGCCTGTGCTTGAATCTGGGCTTCCCCTCCAACCTGCTTTGGAGTCTACAGCCATTTGGTTTTAAACCTCTGGAGAGGTTAGAATTGACCAAATAGCTAACCACTGTTGGATTAGAAAAGGACACCACTACACTGTCCCCCTCCATTCTTTTGGGCTTTGGACCGACCCAGCCTACCCTTCTTGCCATTAAGATAATGCTTGGATCAATATTTGGCCCAATGAAATTGGTATTTATCCAATTGGTCGATTTGTTGATTAGAGAGATGGTCGATTCAAATCCACCCTTCGGAAGCCCAGGTATGCCCATAATGAACCCCACAAGGGGGGCTGCAGCAAGTGGTAAATTCAAAATATTTTTGTCTAACACACCTGTGGACATGTTAGCCCCAGAAGCCCCAGACTCAGGCCTATGGATTAGCTCAGTCCATCCATTCCTCATAGTGTCAGAACTGACCATTGCCAGATTTGCCTTAGGGGGAGTTTCCTTTTTGCATGTAGGCACTACCAACCCACCAACTTCTACTCCCAAACCACTGCCCACTCCAAAACAACCTTCCCAATGGACTCAGCCCTTACCCCAACACCTACCCCGAGCATCCCCAGTTCCGCCAATTGTTTTGTTAATGCTCTGATTGAATCGTCCATAATAGCCAGTGTGCTCATGGCCCCCTACTCAAATGCCTGTAATGAGTCAAGAACGGTCTGGAGGGGCTTAAGCTTTATGCCCAACAGGGATTCCAACCAGCGCTTATCATCCTCCACCCCAGAGGAGGAATTAAGATCATGGCTCGGTTCTCTTACAAAACTCCCTCCCACGGGGCTGCTCACCAGGGGCATACTAACCTCCCTTTCTTCATTCTCTGAGACTAACCCCTCCCTTAACCCTTCCAGATCTAAATCCTCTTCTCCCATTCTTCCAGGCGAAGAGACCTGCAGTTGAAAGACCCCCCCCGTCCTTTCCTGAGAAGTAATTGCATTGGGCATACTGTATTCTGGGACCCCCAACCACCGAACCACCCATCTGGCCACCAGTGACAGATATAGGGTTCCCTCCTATGGCAGAGGCACCCTCACGGGTAACTTTTTCCAAGATATTAATACAGTTCGCTATTTTGCTGGCCATAACATCCAAATAGGAGTCCAGCGACCGTTGCAAAAGGCTGGACTTATATTTGGCAGGCTCTTGACTCATTTTTACTTGTTTTGGTTTTTTCGCACCTTTTGCCAGTGTCCCCAATCTCCCCTCATCCTGTGCTTTCCTTTTCCCCATATGAATGTTAGGTAATAGGTAAGGTAATAGGTAAGGTAGGTTGAAGGAAGTTAGAGTTGATTAGAGCCAATGCAGCACAGTGCTGCTCAATATTAGACACTACCTGAATGTTAACCTAGTTAAACAAATTCTTAAACGTTCTTAAAATATCTAAATGCGCCTAAAAACAGTCCAAAAATGTTTATAGGGAAGGGGCACTGGATCACTGATTTCAAATTTAAGTCTAATATCAGAATAATAATAAAACATGTTAGACCTTTCCACACACAACAGGTCTAAATTATCTAAAATAGAAAACCACAGAACCAAATAACACAAATAGTACAAAACTGAAAACCAAAGCCCAAAGGACCGCAGCAATCTGAGTTAACCTGGGGCCACAAGCTTTCCAAAGTGCCAATGCACTAAATTAGCCACTGAAAAACTAGATTAGCCGCCAGCCACCGGTCACTTCTTGGGATTCCTCCAAAAGCTCCTCCAAAGTCCCGTGGTGGGAGGACAGGGAACACCCTACGGCTTAAGGAATAGCCTTAGTCTATCTCTCCCCCTCTCCCCCCCTGCTCCTCCCTCTTCTCCTTCCTCTACTGTGTGCAAGGAAAGGGTAATCAGTTATAAAAACAAAAACAAGGTGGAAAGGAAAGAATCTGTCAGAAATAAGTTCAACGTTGCTTCATCCCGGCAGAAAATTGAAAGTGAAGCCTAAAAGCAGGAGTACAAAATGTAAAATGCCAAAAATTCACAGCAGCCGCAGCCTATTTCAAATGAAACGTGACTCTGAGGGCTAGCGTATACCAGTCACTGCATAAAAGTAAAACGAAACAAAGAGGAGAACAGAACTAGCGAAGCACCGCTGACAAGTTTGCACAAGGCACTGGCTTTTCAGAACATGGAAAGTGGAATGGCCCCCTCCATTCAGCTCACAACAGACCGTCAGACCATCAGAGATCCCTTAAGTGCCACTCGTCATTGGTCACTCGATAAGGACTCGTTCAGATACCTCAATTCAGTTACTGGATATCAGCCACCAGTATCACCATCGATATGGACCTTAGAAGGGGAGGCAGCATACTCCCCCCACACAGGGCTAAACTGATAAATGGTGTGCAGAGTAACTAATGTTTATAACTTGCTTTTCGCCCTATACCGCCCCACCATGAACCACCATAAACCACTTCTCCCCACTTCTTGCTCCGTGCAAATGAGGCGTTTATGTAGTGGTTTGCAGGCAGTGCAGACAGGGCTCCTCCTCCAAATGGATAATGAAACAAGACTCCTCCACCATAAACCACTTCTCCCCACTTCTTGCTTCACGCCACGCTCCCTGTAAATGAGGGATGAGGAAGTGCAGTACCCCTGTGCAGTACCCCTGTGCTCCTCTCCTTTCCATGAAGTGAGATAAATACGTGACTGGCTCTGACCTGGCTCTACTGGCATTGTGGTAGAAAATGTTAGAAAAGTCTTTGTTTTCCCTAAACGCCTGCATGTCTCTGTGTCTTTCTCTTCACCTGTCCTACTGACCTCTCAGAGATACGGGCATGTTAGTAAATCTCTTTTTTCCCTGTTGGCCATGTAGGAAGGTCAATCATTGACACAACGAAAGACAATGCTCAGGATAACATTTTTTTTTTATCACGTACTAGTAGTTCAAGGTTTGGCATTGGAAAAAAGCCTATATGAGTTAGAGGAGTACTCTCAAAGTAATATGTGGTACATCTGTGAACAGTGGTAGGGAAGGGACAACACAATGTGGTCCTCCAGCCTGTTTCGAGCTCTTTTAGATGTGTGTGCCAATAAACAATCACATCTCAAACCTAAGCCTAACAAGTCTCTGTCCCTCCAGGGAGTTCTAGGGTGGTGGCCATCATAAAAGTCCAAACCCTCCTCTTTGCATGTCCTTTAGCCTCCTGGCTAACCCTATGCATCCAAAATGAAGTGTTCTCAAATCTTGGTCAACAAAGGTTCCACAAACCTACTCTCTCAAGGGCTACCTCTGGTCAATAAACAAAATAAAAACCGATGCTTCCTTTGGCAATTCCACCCAGGGAGTACTCATGAGTCAAACGTCTATACGGTTTCTTGGCCCTTCTGACTTTCTCCAAACATTTTCCATGGTCTCTTTGTTTGTTCTTTAAGACTTCACGTTCTCCGAGCCAGGCTACTCATTCCTTGCCCTGAGTTTTGGGTGTGACATCTTTTCATCTGCCCCTAAAGAGGTCTTTTCTCTGGATGAAAGAGTATTCCTCCTCCTCAATCTGTCTCCTGTCAGGCAGAAGATATTATTACCAGCCTGTCAGAGCTCTCTCCTTCTCAGGCTTCTCTTGGCTTAGGTGCATTCAGAAGAGCTCAGTCCTGAGGCCTTCTCCTTTTTCCAGGTTTCTGTACTAGAACCAAGCTCTGGGCTCCACCTCCTTCCCACCACTGATTCTTACGGTGTGATTTCTGTCATGTAGCAGCCAGCGCATCTGCTGGATCTCTGGTAGCAGGTATGCTACCTTGGTCCAGGTAGCAGTTTCCCTTGTTCCCCAGTGTATGACGACAAGCACATCTTCTTCCTCTCAGCTTGTGCCGCTCACTGGCTTCCTCCAGGCCCTTTTCTGCACCTGGGCAGAAGATATACTTGTAAAGTGACCCAGGATTAGTGTTTCCCTGCGGAGGCCCCTTCATGATTGGCATCTTAATTGCGTCTTAATACCATTATTCCTGCACTCTTCATATAGGACATTAGATACATTGTCTTCATTACTCTTAATTATCATATCCACAGCAGCAAATATGTGCCAAGTAATCAACGTCATCTTGGAATTCCAAATGGGTGTGTTTGCTCTTCCACGTTGCGCTTCTGTTACCTATGTTTGCTGATGAAACGGGTACAGCGTTTGCGCCTGATGACGTGGGCTGCCTGGCCAGGAATCATCCTTTGGGGACTTTTACTCCCATTGCCATGTTTGTGGTTCTGTGTTCTCAAAAGGGAAGACAAAATACACCATCTCGGAAAGGCTTATCCACAGTATTAGAGGCATAGCGATTAGCAGCTGGAATAACCCTGACTCATGTAGCTCGGCTGCCCTCATAGCAGAGAATGGGGAGTGCCTCTAACTCTCCTTAGCCTATGATCGAGAAAATACATGGTCTAGTAACTAAGTTGGAGACTCTGGTCTGAGCAGAGCTTGTTTCTAGTTCTGACTCACTTGACTCTGTAGAGGAGCAGCTGAATGCCTCTGCAGGAAGTCCCGCCCCCCTCCCACCTGTATGTTGGAGGCCTGAGATTGTGCCACGCTTGACACCAGCAGTTGTGACCATTCTGCAGCGAATGTTCGAGAAAAGGTATCCACTAAGAAAACCCTATCAGATGTACTCCTGAAGAGATGACAATCTCATGGAGGAAATCCCTGAAGGAATATGAAAAAGAGTAAGAAAAGGAGCTGGAGACGTCACAAGAAGCGAGGGTGCTGCAAAGAGAAGACTAGTTGAGCACTGCAGAAAATGCAAGTCGATCAATAACTGTACAGATGCTGTAATGCAAGTAGCTAAAGTAATCTTAGATGCTGGCTATGAGTATTGAATAGACTGCAAGTGAAGCCGCCATTATATAGAAACTGGATATCGGTGTCACAACTTTAGTATGCTTAAACTCATGGAGAGAAGGGCTGAGAGCTGTGTCGCAGAAAAGAATTAACCAAGATCGTGGATGAGTCTGGAAGGGCTGTCTGGCCTGGTGTCAAGGCTGAAGCAGCCAAGACTGGTTATCTATTCTTGAAGGCAGTGAACGTGAGATGCTGAATCACCCCTTGTTAAGGTGCAAAGAAAGAACATCATGAGCGCCAAGTTTTATTCATTTAAGACAATTAAATGCAGCAAAATGGACCAGATCATGACTATATCAGTGACTAAGAGTGGATGGCATAGCAACCAGAGAACTGGCCAAACTAGGTGGAATATTGTAGTTTGGTGCCATCTCACATTCATGATGGCTGGTATAAAGCAACGGGGTGATAAGATAGAATTTCAAGGAGTATGGGATCGGCTCATGGGTTCCGCACCAGTTGCACAGATGTATTCGACCAGCAAGTCACAGACCTAGGTTTTCCATCAAAAGCATTTAGCTGTGTGATCATGTACATTTTCCAAGGTGCTCACTCAAGGCGATGCATTTTCCCCAATAAAATGAAATATTGTTTACACTATTAGATTTAGATAAACCAACTTGGACTTAACTGTAAAATATTGAGACAAAGCAGTGTTTTACAGTAGCAATAATGTTATTATGTATTATGTAACAAATTACATTTTTAGAAATGGAATTGCATGACTGTCTTTTAAAGAAAATGAAGTGAACACACTGCATTCTAATGGTAAAGCGAAGTGTCCGAATTCTAGAGCTGCAGGAAGCGTCAATTTCAGGGATGCTGGGTCATGGTGCATCACAGATCCTCCGTCTGTGGAGAGCAGATCCAACAGAGGAGGCAGCTTGACGCAAGCAGCCACTGACAGGAAAAGCAGGTCGGGGTACCAAATTTGGCGTGGCCACTCCAGAGCAATTAAGATTATCTTTCAGCGGCTCTGTCTGAGTTTACTGAGCAACAGAAGCAGAAGTGGAATTAATTGGAATGCATAGAGGAACAGGCCTTCCCAAGGGAATGAGAAGGCATCCCCCTGACTCCCTACATGAGGGTCTCGGCTGGCAAACTCTGAGCACTTGGAGTTTGCCACTGTGGCGAACAAGTTGATCTATGGGTAACCACACCGGGAGAAAAGGGAGATAACTTGGTTCTGGTGAAGCTCCCATTCATGGCAGGATCATAGCTCCCTGCTGAGGGAATCTGCAATGGTTTTGTGGTTCCCTACAGATGGAAAGGGAGGAGATACATGTTGTGTGATATTGCCCCATGCCATAGCGCTGGAGCTTCCTTGGACAGTACCGGGGAGCGGGTCCTGCCCTGTTTTCTGTATATAAAACATGGTGGTCATGTTGTCGGTGAAGATGCAAACCACCTTGTTCTGGCGTTGCAGCTGAAAGGATTTCCGGGCCCAGAACACTGCTCTGATCTCCAGGACATTTATAGGTAGTGCCTTGACTTCGGGTTGCCACAGCCCCTTGGCATGGTGTTGGCCTGTGTGGGCTCCCCATCCCTCTAGTGAGGCGTTTGTGGTGACTGTGGCATCATGCACCGGAAGGCAGAAAGGAGCGCCCTGTGTGAGATTCTTGCAATGGTTACACCACTGGAGAGTTTGGCGGAATGATGGTGATAGGGCAATTGTGTCATTCCAGGTACCTGTCACTTTCTGCTACTGAGTATCCAGGAACTCCTCGAGAGGCCTAATAAGAAGCCTGCAGTGCGCTACCAATGGGATGCAGGAGGAATTAATTTCTAGCAGGGATTTGATGGAGCGGACTGTCGCTCTCTGTAATGGGGAAAGTTGTAAAATCTTGCAACGTATGGCATCAACCCACTCCTACGAGTGGGTAGCTCGACATTCCAGGGTGTTCAGCCGTGACCCCAGGAGCAGAGCGTTCTGAGTGGGTGATACGCAGGACTTCAGAAAGTTGATGGAGAACCCCAGAGAAGTTAGGCACTGGACGGTTTCATCTGTGTGTTGGGTAGCTAGCGGTAGGGACGGTGCGTGCACCAGCCAGTCGTCCAGGTAGGGGAAGATGTAAATGCCTGACGGCAGAGGTGGGGTGCCACTGGAGCTAAGCATTTTGTGAACACTCGTGGTGCTGATTTTAGGCCGAAGGGTAGAGCTTTGAATTGCTAATTCTTTCCTTGTACCACGAATCGAAGGCAGCACCTGTGTTTACGATGTATGGGGATGTGGAAGTAAGCATCCTGCAGATCCGGAGAGGAAGTCTCCCTATTCCAGCTGGTCAAGAGTATGTTGTAGTGTGCCCATGCAACATTTTTGTGACTTTAGGAATTTGTTTAATTGTGTGAGGTTGAGTATGGGCCTCCAACCCCCAGACTTTTTCCTCACCAGGAAGTATCTGGAGTTCACGCCACAGCCCTGGAGATGTGATGGTATAACTTCTTTAGCTCCCTTTTTGAACAAGGGACTGATGCTGTTCTTTTTTCTTTAAGCGAGGAATGGAGGGACATTTTGCCATGAACTCGAGGGTGTGACCATAACAAATGATATTGAGTACCCACTTGTTAGTGGAGATGGCTTCCCACTGAGTGAAAACATTCAGGCAACCGCCCTCTCACTTTGGTGCTTAAGTGGGGGTTCTGTCCCATAGCTGGTCAGGCCTACTTAGGGGGTTGTGCTCTTGAGGACAATCCTCGCCATCTCTGGGTTACTCTGTACGTCTGCGACCTTCCCTTGTACGCTTCTTGCAAGCCGTTTGTTGGCGATAGGATGGACTGTATTCTCTGGATATCCTTGAGAACCTTCCCTTACCAGACCGAAAGTACTGCCGGCATTGCTGTAGGGTGCCGATGGAGCGGCCAGTATCAGTATTAGCCTTTATGGCCTGCAGGGTTTCGTCTACTTTCTTTCCAAAAAGGTCAATCCCATCAAACTGCATATCAACCACTTTAGATTGCAACTCCGGTCTAAAGTTGGTAGCATTTAACCATCCCTGCCATCTTAGCACCGCTCTGTTCCCCATATTTATTATTTATTTATTTATGGCTAAAGCCAGTGTCTGCAATGTCCAATCCGACTGTGATGGCATGGACTGAAGCTGCTTTTTCTTCATTCAACATTGCCAAAGCCCCACCCCCCTCTATCATTGTGTAGAAAATTCAAGATGGGACCCATTTTGTACCACAATTTGTGGTCATAACGGGAGAGTATCACTGTAGAAATAACCCTTTGCTGAAAGCGTTGAGGTGTTTACCTTCCTTGTCAGGAGGACCCATGTATGGGGAAGAAGGGTTGGCGGCTCTCTTCCGAGCCGCTGCTGATACCACCGAGTCTGGACAGGGTTGGGTGCACAGGCACTTAAGGCCCGTTTCCGGTCCTTTATACTTCTTCTGCAGGACGTCCTTCTTATGGGGAGCCGAGAAGGGATTTTTCATTACAAGTAGCCCATCTTTCTAGATGTCGTCTAGCATGGGGATTACAACCACAGACTTCCTAGAGGCTTCACGTCTCTTGAACAGGAAACCTTCCTTTCTCTTTATCTCCAAAACTAGGTCGAACAGCTTAGCTGCACGTGCCTTGAAGGAGCCTATTTCATCCGGTGGTGAGTCACACGAAGGCAGGTCTGCCGGTGTACTATTGGCAGGGACCAGGTCTTCGAATTCATCCGTAGTATGAGTGTCTGGGTCAGAAAATAAAGCCACCATGTTGTGAGATTGCACAAAGGTGAATGGATATTGGAACGATGTTCTGGATAGGATTGACATGGTGTGTAATATTGCTTTTCCAAGAACACCTTTGGCTGTACTTTTGAAATCCCCAAATTGTGTTTGACATTTGGATTGTGTGACGTTGTGTTGGGTCACTAAAGTTCTTCTGGTGGCCGCTAGACAAATTTTGCGTGTCTGGAAAACAAGGAAAAAGCCATGCGTTGGAGAATGGCTAGTACATGTGCAGCCCCTTTCGTGTTTTGAGAAGATCAAATTTGGCAAATTGCATAGAGGTGAAGCTTATAATGAACAATGGAGTGTTTTTAATGAATTTTATGTTTAATATTTGGCCGGCGTTTGGTTGTTTATGTTTTATTTCCTTAAGAGGGGGTGAAGAGGGGGGGGGTGGGGGCGTTAGTGTTGTATTATGTTGTCTGTCTTGTGTTGGTATGTGTATTATTGGTATCTATGACAATATTGTATCAAAGTTTTGTTTAACATTTTAAAAATCCTGTGGATATTCTTCTAATTGTTTATGCAATCTGTTTTTTATTTTATTATAAGTTTCATGCTGATTGCCTATCCATTATTTTGTTGTATTGAAATGATTTGTTATCCTGAAATATAACTTTGTTGTTATTTAATTGTTCCATAAAAGTTAAATAAAGAAAACATTTAAAAAATTAAAAAATAAAGAAAATAAAGCCACTAGAGGCTTGTCATCTGAAAACTCACCTCTCTGGAGTAACCAGGGATATCGTGCTGCAGCAGGTGATACAGATTGCCCCAGGGTGAAAACTAGCTTAGCTTTCTTGGGTCTGGCAGAAAGACAGTGTAGGGGGAATGTTCCCGTTGACACTAGCACCTCTTGGAAGAGTGTCAATCAAAGGATTCTTTGATTGTGAAGCCGACTGTGCTGAAGGTGGTCTGGGCGGTAAAGAAATGTTCGCCAACGTGATTTTGTTGGCAGGGACGGTATTAGTCTGCATTGACAGAATTGTTGACGAGGCAATCGTTGATGGGGCAGCCGTTGATGAAGGGACTGATAAAGGGATTTACAATTTCAATTGTTTTTGAGCCATCGACAATTACTTTGGCCTGTGACTCGTCGATGGAGTAGATGTGGACGTCGAGGAACGCTGTTTCTCCGACGAGTGTGTCGATGATGGAAGCTTAGCTGTAGCCGAAGACGTATCCGCTTTTGGCATAGACGATGCAGTCGTTGGGGTCACCGACGAGGTAGACAAAGTGGTCTGTGTTACAAGAGTCAATGGAGTCGCTGATGGGGGGACAGTCGAAGTGTGCGCCTTGCACCCCTTTTTCACTTTCTTCCCCAGCGAGGGTTCCTCATGCGGCCTCGACCTCTTGGAAGAGGGAATACATTCTATGGGGCTGCCACTCCTGTCGTAGACATGACTGCGGACTGAGATTGAGTCAGAGGTCCCAGACACCCTCATCCAGCCATGTCACTAACCTACGATGATGGTCCCTGGGTGTCTCAGACGAAAAGGATTGGCAGATGGAGCAGCTCTACATGTCGTGGTCCAGATGTAAGAAATATAAGCACCTCCAATGGTTGTACTCCACGTACACATTTTTTTGATGAAACTTAGCACAAGCCTTAAAAATTATTTTCTTCCTAGTGACTGCCATCATGTTGTTTGAGGAAGGCACATCAACAAAAAAGATGTAACATTTTTGTTGATGTGCTTTAAAAAAGTGGGTAGTAGTAATATTGGTTGGTTGTATTTCTGGTTGCAATAAAGCCAAAATGAAGCAATATATACTGAGGAAAAGGGGCATAACCGTCTGGAAATGAACTTTAGGCCCAGTCGCTCGGGCCGTAACGTGGACTCTGGGACTTTATCAAGCTGGTAATGCCCCCTCTGTGAATATAGCCATGTGTAACCTCGCATGCAAGCCAACGTTTTAATAAGTATTTTTTTTTAAAGAGAACTGGGCCCAATTCACAGCAGCTAAAGCTAGAATGGGAGCGGCTGGGCTGAAATACATGCTCACCTACTCACCACGACTTATATATAAAAATAAGTCGTGGTTTTTTGATCTCCCAGAGGAAGCACAGACATGGATGGGCAGAAAGAGTATAGGGCCCGGCGGAAAGGAGGGGGATGACAACCGAGGGAGATGCAAAGAGAGCCCTACCCAACCTGAAGCAAGAGATAACTAAGGTACCTTGGACTATATGATATGCACAGTGGAGTGCGCTGGCAGAATTACATAAGAACAGACATCCTATCCCAGAGGGCACTTATTAAGAGATACCAACCCTGTGGAAAGGGTCCTAGATGCTTGTAAATGTTTTTTTTTGTTGCAGAGATCTATTAGCAGTCACATCTTAACAACAGGGAAGCGGAACCTTTGCCCATGGCTGCGCCCACCACAGCCTTCAAGTTCTGTTTATTTGGGGCACTTGTTTTTGTGCCCATCCATTGTGCACCAGCCCCAGGGTGGACAGCTTGGGGGAATACGAGAAGCGGACAAGCCGAGCAAGGGTAACAAAGCTGGGCAGTTGTTTTTAGTTGGGGAAGTTTATGGGAGGAACGGGTTGCCTGCATGTATGTCGAAAGGGATGGACAGCACTACATTCCGCGAAGGAGCACTACAACGGAGGAGGACGACGCTTGTGCGAGCATTAAAGAGGTGTGGCCGAATAGAAGGGGACAGAAGCAAATGGCAGGAACTATAAATGTATTTACCTGGAATGTACAGGGTCTGAATGCTTACGTAAAGAGAAATAGAGTTTTTACATACCTTAGGAGAAGGAAGGTGGATATCGCCTTCCGGCAGGAAACACATCGCACGACAGAAAAACATGCACTTGTAGCGAGTAGCCTTTAAAGTCACACACATTAAAACGGATAACGAGGGCAAGATGGTACTAGTACAAGTCCTCCTGGAACAAGTAGACACGTGTCTAGTTAACACATACGCCCCCAATCATAGCGCTGCCACGTTTTTTCAGACCTTATATCCACGTTTAGGCCCCTACCGACATAGTAATAAGATATGGGGAGGAGACTTCAATCCAACCTTAGACAGGTCAGACACCAAATATACTAAACCTGCTCTGCCTGCCAGAACCTTACAGATGCTCCTAGATTCATTTGCCTTGGAGGACGCTTGGCGAGTTCTCCACCCAGACGCTAGACACTATTCAAATGTCGTAGTCTCGTCTATGTTGCATGTTTCATGTTTATGCGCCCTGATGCCTGCGGACTATCGGCGCCCTATAAGCATATAAATAAAATATTCACACGTTCGGCGCCACACGCAGTACATACATGGATAGATTACCTTTTTGTAGGGAAAGAATTGGTGTACCATACCAAGCATGCCCAGTACTAAGGCAGAGTACTGTCAGATCATGTCCCACTCAGGCTGCAGTTGCAATTTATCCCCCTAGGGCCCCTATACCTATGTGGAGGCTTAGGAGTGAATCACTGAATGATCCCCTATTTCGCGATGGCATTAAAGACTGCATCACGGACTAGGTGGCGCATAATTTTGGCATTTTACCAAGGGCTGGTACCTTCTGGTTAGCATTGAAAGTGGTGGTTACAGGGGCCGCTATAGCAGGGTCTAGAGGTGTCCATGCAAACAGAAATAGGGAATTAACTTCCGCAGAAGAACAATTGAGAGAATTTGAGCAGTCCCAGGAGTAACACCCAGACAGCAATGCGAAAACTAGGGAACTGAAGTTGAAAAGTATGGAATAATGGGAGAGACTGGGAAGCACAGTTTTGCCAAATACACAGAGAAGCAGCATAGAGAGGGGGATAAACCTTGCCGGTTGCTAGCATGGCTGTACAAAAATGAAGGGGCGCAGGGGCCCCATACACTCGGAAAACTCGGGACAAGGGAATCTATGCTACACTCAAAATGGGGTTAATGAGGTGTTCTGGGAATTTTACCAACAGCTGTACCTAGAAGGGCCTCCAGTCCCAATTACCCACCTAGTGGATGTGTTGAACGAGATTGAGCTTCCGGGATTGTCCCAGGGGGACGGAGATGACCTAGAAGAGCCCATTACTTTGGAAGACATACAAATTACAATTCTGGGATTCCCGACAGGGAAGACACCAGGGTCAGATGGACCACCTAGTGAATTCTATAAGGAATATGCACAAGAAATAGCCCCCCATTTGCTTAGTACCTTCAATGATTCTTATGAAGTGGGGGTTCTTCCACTTAGCCTGAGGGAATCTATTATCATACCCTCCAAAAACCCCATTAAACTCAGACAGATTGTAGCTCCTATAGGCCTATCTCAATGCTAATCTTAAGCCAGGCTGAGGAGATACGTCCTGCAGCTCTCTCCCACCCCCTGCACTGACCCCTTAACTGTCTGTTCTCGTTTAATGTTTTTTGTGTGCCCTGAGGCCCATGGGCATGTGGCGCTTTACAAGAATTAAATAATAATAATAATAATAATAATAATAATAATAATAATAATAATAATAATAATAATAATAAGATATTGACGTCCATATTAGCGACCAGAATAAAAAGGCTGATACATTAGTTAGTGCAGCCGGATCAGATGGGCTATGTCCCAGGCCGAAGTATGGCCTGGAACTTGAGGAGATTACACCATTGATGGACAGGATGGCATCCTGGGACACCCTGTGTGCCATAGCCACACTGGACGCGGTAAAAGCGTTTGATTCAGTAAAATGGGACTGGCTCTACGCAACTCTGCGTAGATTTAGACTTGGGCAGGCATACATTAAGTGAGTCCAACTCGTGTACACCAGACCAATGGCTAGGGTTAAAATGGGTAGATGTAGCTCAGGGGCGTGGGAAATAGGGGAAGGCACAAGGCAGGGCTGCTCTTTATCACCCTCCTTTATGTCCTTGTTATGGAGCCGATCTCTCAGTACCTTAGGACAGAATACAAGGATGCTGGAATTGAAATAGATAGGGCTAGACACTTGATATCCTTGTATGCAGACGACACCTTATTATATATTCAGGACCCGACTGATAATTTAGAGCTGCTGTTGGAGGCCATGGCTCTTTTTGAGAAACTGTCAGGGATTACTATAAGCATGGATAAATCACCATTATTTCCGATAGCGGGACTTTGTAGGATAGAGCGAGGTGCACTTCTAGTGCTGGCCTTACAATGGAAAGAGCGCATGGTTAGGTACTTTGGGGTTAATGTGTATCACGCGAATATACACAACATGCTACATGCATTAGAGGGTATCAACAGCTCTATGAAGTTCTGGACTAAATTGCTGCTATCAATGATGGGAGGGCGGCCATGCTGAAGATGGTATTGTATTTTTTCGTGAATGTCCCATTTTACATACCTAGGCAACTTCTTTAAGAAATTGGAGGGTATCAGCAGAAGCTTCCTGTGGCAGAATGGGCGATGCAGGATAGCGCTAGCATCATTATACAGACCGCACGCGGAGGGGGGTAATAGAGTCCCGCACTTCGAATTATATTATATTGCAGGGCAACTGCAATGTGTGGTTGATTGGCTTGCTGAGTTCCTGGTTTGATTTGAGTTAAAGTTTTATTGGTGTCTCGTTTTTAATTTGTACATGCTGCCAACATTTCTTCTTTTAGGAGGCACATGCTATTGTTTTGCCCTTGCCTGGGCTTTCTCAAGGCACATAAACAGTTTTACTAAATCTTTATAAAAGACAGTTCCCCAATTATGGGTTTTGAATTACAACAAGTTAGTTGAGTTTGTATGCAGGCCAGTCTATTACTTTGAAAACTGGCAATTTTAAGTCAAGCTTTCAGTACATTTGGTTCTTTCCACATGTATAAAGTTACAATCCAGGAACTCATTGAAATATTCCTTCATTATTTTAGAAGCCGTGGTGCATGATCTGGACATAGCAACCTCTCCATCCAATTTTACAATTCGACTGACTAGTGGGTATTAGTCATCACTTGGTTCTGCTGTCAGGCAAGATACTCAGCAAAGAAACAAATACTAATAAACACAGGGAAGGCACACTACCCTATACTCACTACTTTTGATTGCTAAACATAAACATTGAAACATTAAAAATGTTTACTACTAAGATTGATCCATGGTGATAATAGCTAAAGGCCTCTCACATTTTAAACTTCCACCCCACATCATCAGCAGATACATTGCTCTCTGCATTTCTATGTTCATACAGAAACATGCTTTCAACTCTCATACTTTACAGTTGAAGCTGAGTGGCATATCGTGTAATGGAGAGTTTGAGCTTTTGCTTTTTAAATTTAGCTTTTTTGCTGAGCAGGGATGACATTTGGGGTTTGCAGCTGTGCCCCTGAGCTCTCCCTTGCTACACCTGTGGTCTCCTTGCCACCCCCCACTTTTTTATTGAAGCTCCTGAGCTGTGTCCACCACCATGTGGCTCTTTGTTTCTGGAGTGGCTGGCTTTCTTGTTCAGGCCTCTTAAAAATAACAGGGGGGATCAACAAGTGTAACACTTTGAGCAGTGACGCTAAATACGAAAGAATAGGAATAACAAATAATTTGTCTTTCTGGAATTCTATACAGTAATTGCTAGACTCATTAAAGGTTTATTCCAGGCACACTTTAGGGGGCGACTCGCTGATTTAGTCTGCTCTTAAACACCACAAATTCACAATCCAGACAAAAACCTCCAAAAAGCCTTTAGAGTAGAATAAGCATCCATTTTGGACTATGTATTTTGCTTTTGAAAAGTTGCAGTTATAGCATGTTTTTTTCTGCTGTTATCTCTGTTACGATCATCAGAAGACATTCCATCTCGGTCACTTGCCAAAATCCTTGTGCCTAAAAGCATGTGTACACTGTAGAAACTTTTGACCATAGCATATCAAGTGGCCCTTTATTTCACTGTTCCACAATTAATGCTTTGTTGTAATTTGTCTATCGTTCCTAGGTCCATGGCATGCTGTTCAGGATGTTTGTTTGCATGTATGAGGTAACGAGTGCCCAGAGTACAGGATGCTGTGTGAGTGTCCTGCTTTCCCTGCAATACTCTAATCCCTTTAATACAGTTATGAACCCTCTCAATGGAATGTATTTTGCCAACCTCTGAAGCCTGAAAAGTAGATCCACGCAGGCTTGACATGTGACCAACATTGCCCCAGACCTGCAGATGAACTGGCCTACTGCTAAATCTTAGTTACCAGTTTAATGGGATCCACTAAAGAGTGTAATTTGCTTTCTGACTTTGAGAACATGCAGACATGTAATTGCTCATTTTACTATACCCGGTGAGATAGCTCAGTGGGTTGAATGCTCACTTCCACGATGTGTGTGTGAAATGTAGGTTCGAATCCCAGCGAGGTCAACTCAGCCTTTCATCCTTCTTATGTTTATCAATGAGTATCAACAAAGGTTGGTTGATATTGTAAGTATTTTTGTTCTATATAAAGCACTTAAGCTTAAGTGCTATATAATAACACATCATTATCATTTGGCCTTGGATGTCTGCTTGCATTCACAGTCATTTGGTAATATGGGCCTAAACACACTGATATTAACGATATATATGGTGATCCATTCTTGTATGAAATGTATATCACATTACAGTGATATTGTTGCCATATTTTTCGTAGTGTACTTAGGAACCATGCTATGTGACGGCACTTCCTGTTTTGTCAAAGGTGGAAAGGGTTGTGCCCATCACTTCCTGTGATGGCACTGTGGGGTGGGGTCAAATGACATCACTTCCTTGTTATGTAAGGATTACTGTGACCAATCTTCAGAGGCACCCAAGACACAACTTATTAATGGAACATCTTAAATCAAGGTTGCCCGCTTTCTTACCTACAAATATAATCACACCATGGTCTCCTTGCTTTGAAAGATCTTACAACAATTGACAGCAAGAACATGATACCATGACATAAAATGAAATAGCTTGTTCTTCTGTAAATAGACCGTGCCCCATAAGCAGGCAATAAGCAATAAGCCCTGAGCCGCAGGGGCATTACCGAGTGAGGTAATGCCCTAGGGCCCATAGTTACAGGCCTGAGTGAAGGGGCTTGTTGTTATTAGTACCCTGGCCTGCAAGACCACGGTACTAATAGCATTATTTCTCCTTTCCATGACAGCCATCGGGAGCAGATGCGCTGGGGACAGAAGTGTTCCAGCGCGTTTTCTCCCGAAAAAGGAGAAAAAAGAAGGTAAGTGGGGTTGGAAGGACGGGGAGGGGATCAGTGGTGGACTGGGAACTGAAAGAGACCCTGGAAATAAATACTGGGGACCAAAAGAGGCCCTGGAAATAATGTTCAAAGTGACCCCAAATGACACATTTTCAGCAAGCCCAATGCTTTTCCTATGAGAAAATTTGGAAATACCACACAAAAGAGGCCCAGGGTGCAGAGGCCCACAGGGAAATCTCAAGAGTTCCCTATAGGCCAGTCCACCCCTGGGTGCCTCCCTCTGAAATAGCGTCCCTGCCCCTCTCAAGCTTTAGCAGACCACCTGAAGTTCTGGAAGCAGCTCAAAACTTTCCTCTTCTCTGCTTTCTCTCTCTCCCTCCCCTTCTGGCATACCTGACCTACCTGTCTGCTGTACAGACTCGTTGCTTGGCTACCCTCAGAGTCTCACTGAGTCCATAATCTTTCTTGATCAGTCACCCTTGCTCTGCCTCTGGTCCTACCATGCACTTAGGGACTGTAACTGTAACCCTATAGTCCCTTGTTCTCCTTGCACTACCTAGAGCTGTGCTGCCCTGACAGCACGTACTCAGAGCATTGCTGCCCTGTTTTTCCCCTCCCCTATCCCTTGCACTTCCCCCATCCCTTTCCCCTTGCGCTTCTCGTTATCGCACTTGCACGATCTGAATGACACAAGGCCTAGTAAGATCGTTTGTCTTGTCCTCCCTCTATCTTCCATCCCTTGTCTTGTCGCGCCTAGAAACACTTGTGTGCAGGTGCGTTATAAATGACTTATATCATATCATTTGATCACAGATGCCCAGAAAAATATACAATGCTGCAGTAAGAAACAGCTGACTGGCAGCACCCAAATGGCAGTCTAGCCAGGTAATTCACTTAGCAGGGCTGCTTTATCATAAATGCCCCATTAAAAAAAGTCATACCAAACTGAGGAATGACTAGACTGGCTGCACTAAAATGCCTCTCTAGCCACTAATACCACATATCATGCCTGCTTAGCCTGGACATGGACAGCCATTATAATGTATCATATAATCCTGCCCCCCCCCCACACATCCCCTCTCCCTCCCACCCCAACCTCCAAAATCAGCCCCTTTGCCCAGAATTACCTCCACGTCCCTCTTCCTTGCCCCAGAGCTTACGGTTGAGGCTCCTTGCCTCATAGGTAAGTACTGGGATGAGGAAGAGTGGGACTAGGAGTAATGAAGATTACAGGTAGCTAAATCAAGCATTACTTCCATGTACCTCTACCTCATCCCAGTACTTGTGTACGAGGCAGAGTGCCTTATACACAAGTACTGTCTCATACACACTAGGTAGAGGAAGAATAGGGCTAGGAGTAATGAAGATTACCAATAAGTAATCCAGGCATTAAACACAAGTATTGGTGCAACACCATTGAGTTGACTGGGATTCAGCACTCCCCGCCACCCCCCTGAAATGTTGGGCTATGTTGACCAGACCTGGCTGACCTTCAGAGCAGTTGCCAGACAGAAAAGGACACAGATGTTAAACGGCAAATGGGTTTCTCTGTTAACAAGAACCCACCAATTACTAACATAAAGCAATTCACTATTAGTACCTGCATTCAAATGCCAAATTGTTTAGGCAATTGAAATCGTGATGTGGGTTTAATACTTGCATGCCAGGGAAGTGATTGGAAGGGTAGAGAGGGAACAGGAGACCACTCATTCTCACAGCAGTCCATAAGTGGATGCTTTAAATCTTAAAGGAGAGAGTTAACTGCTTGTAACATTGAAGCTGCACTGGAATAGTCTCATAAAAATGCATAAAGAAATTAGATGACCCAAACAAATAAGTTTGCCCCTCCCCCACCGCCCATGAAGTTGCCACCCCTCCCAACATTTGAAGGGTTAGCCCCTGAAATTTAGTTTTGGTTGCGCCCCTGAACGCAAGCACACACACCATTCACCATATACACACACGCACACCCAGCCATCCATACATTTAAGTGTGCATTCTTTCACCATACTGGCACACCCAGGCAGCCATCCATACATTTAAGTGTGCACCCTTTCACCATACAGGCACACCCAGGCAGCCACCCATAAAATTACGTGTGCACCCTTTCACCATACAGGCACACACACCCAGGCACCCACCCATACATTTAAGTGTGCACTCTTTCACCATACACTCACACAGGCAGCCACCTATACATTGAAGTGTGCACCCTTTCACCATAGAGGCACACCCAGGCAGCCACCCGTATATTAAAGTGTGCACCCTTTCACCATACACTCACACAGGCAGCCACCTATACATTTAAGTGTGAACCCTTTCAACATACACTCACACATGCACACATCATGGAGTTGAGGGGTGCCCTAACACTTAAAAAAGAAATTGGGCCTCATTACAACTATGCCAGACTGTAAACAACGGTGCTGGTAAACTCACTGGCACTGTTGTTTCCGGCATGGCATATTACAGCTCTGCGGGCGGTTGCCGTCCTGCCCGGCAGGTCAGACCTGCCGGGCAGAACGGCACCCACCCACATAGTTTTCACAGAAGCACCGGCACCGTTATTAACGGTGCCGGTGCTTCTATGGTCCCCATTCCCATATAGTCCGATAGGACTTTATGGAAATGAGGACTTACCATTTGCCGGCGCCTGACTTCCCAGACCGCCAGGGTTGTAATCCCTCGGTGTTACCGGAAAGTCAGGCGCCGGTAAATCATTACAGGTCTGGTGGCAACCTGCTGGTAGCAATGGCACGGTTGCCGCCAAACCCGTAATGAGGCCCATCGTTTCTTTTTGAAGTCACTCTGAGTTCATAAAGAAATTATTTCTGTTACAGAAATAATTTCTTTATACATGCAGAGGGAATTCAAAAAGAAAAAAAATATTTTTTTTTTTGCAAAAAAAAATTACTTTTTTTTTCTGCAAGTGGGGGCCCCTCCCACAACATGTGCTGCAGAGCTCCAGTGCAGACAGGTGTGCGCTCCAAGGAGAAATGGGTAGAAACACACGATTGATTTGCGTGTATGGCGGGGCCATGCACCGGAGAAGGTATCCATTTATCAATAACTGGACTTGCTTGAAGGATTCATGTTGGTGATTCCTTTGCAGCTCAGCTGGAGTATGCTGTCGCTGTGCTCTGTGTGCACATGCCTGAACAATGCCTTCAACGGTGCTCCTGGTAAAAAGACTCGCAAAGGTCGTGCCACAGAGCGGGTGGTTCCTGGCTGCACGGACATCCCTGTCCTTCATCGTGCTTACTGCGGCTCCCTTCCCTCGTCCCAAACATCCTAGGCCCCTCTGAAAAGAACCCAGAAGCTTCTTCGCAGCTGTAATGGGCCCAGGACTCACGTGCCTCCTTCCGACCTCCAGGGCAGCTGGAATGGGCCCAGGAGTCACGTGCCTCCTTCCGACCTCCAGGGTTCCTGCTTGTGAGTTCGCCTGCCACTCGTTCTGCCCTCGCTCTTTCTCCGTCACACCCACTCCCTCCATTCTCTCTCCGCCCTACCGTGAGATCTCTCTTTCCTATCCATGCCATCTGCCCATCCCAGTGCTCTTCCACCAGGGGATATTGCCGCTACTCACCTTGCACCTGGGCTTTAAGGGGCTCCGGGCACTCGACTTTGGCCGTGCAGAAGACCCTCCCCGGGCTCAGAGTCTCGGTGGCGTGGCTGCTGCGGTCCATGGCGCGTGCCTCGTCCGGCTCCTCAGCTCTCCACTGTCAGAGCTGATCTTCGTGCACTTGGCCGCTTCCGCTCTTTATAGCGAACTCCTGGACAAAGGGCAGCGCGAGCTGATAGCGCGGAAAACTGGAGTTCCTCCTGCTGCACGGGACACCCTCGTGCTGCTGCACGTGGCCACCCGCACCCTCCTGTCGCCACAGACACGTTCACACTTCACACCATGACCCTCATTCTCACACCTTTTAACAATCCTGATTGGTTGGAGGAGTTCTACACTGCGAGAATGGGTCATTCAGATGGAGGATTGGGGGGTCAAGGCATGGGTGCCAACCATGGGCGTAGGACATGGGGGGGATGGGAGGGGACAAATTCCCCCACCCCACCCCAATTTTAAGTGGGGGGATATAATAGCTTTTATCCCCCCAAGAATTTGTACCTTAAAATAAACACATTCTAGTGTGTTTTGTGGCTAGTTTCCATGTTCAGGATCGGACCCTGGTTGTCACAACTGTGGGCGGGAAGCTTGGCTGCAGTGCCATGTGGAGCTGCTTGTGAATATGCTTGTGAATATGCTGACAGATGTCAGTATCAGTTGCAGGCCACCTGTAGTACCACAGTTGGCCTTGTGCGCCCCCACGACACTGTCTTGCTTAAGCAAGCTGCTCTTGTTTGCCAGAGATGTCGGAAGGGCTGGGGCAGGATCAGGATAATTGTGGCCACGCAACGAAAATATCACAGTAGCACTGCAGCTCGCCAGGAAATGTTCAAAATAATATTTACAAAATGGTGCAATTTCTTTCATGTGGCTTCTTTCCAAACTCCACACTGTACATTTCCACTTTAAATCACTTCCATGACCAGGTACACCCACTTTTAGTACATTAAGCAATCCACAGACACCCTGTACAATAGAAGCCTGCCAGGGTAGCTCAGCAGGTTGACAGACCGATGCTGAGATGTTATATATTCAAAACTACAGGTTGTTAATCGTATGACTTTTTGCAATGCCTCATGAAAAAAGTGTTACTGTGTTTGGCCAGGGTATGGGTTGGGCTGGTTGGTTGCTTATATTCAGGGCAAAGGTGGGGATATTTCTGCCCCTGTAGTGAAAATTAAAATTTGCCACCCATGAACCCACTGTTTAATTTCCTAAAAACTGCTGTCAGCACAACAGAAGCATTTATTTGTGATTAACCAGTTTGACAAGCATATACCATCTTTATAAATATAACCTCTGCTAAAACACAGAGCGGCACACAAAATAACAGTATATGTGTTGTGTCTGACAAAAAAAAACATTTCAAAGAAAACTAGTGAACACAAGCAGCATTTTTCAATTTGGAAATTACTTTTGTTTTTTTATGGAAGTGTGAAATGCACATTTGGAAAACAATAGTGTGCCTAGCATGTAGAAATCCTGCATAAAACGTAAAGGAAGGAGCACACAAATTACAGGATATTTGTGTGGTAGTCCAACAAATATCTGTCTTTTTGAGATAGCTACTAATAAATAATAATGCAACAAAGAAGTTTTTGAAGTGTTTAATATAATCGTGAAGGCATATGTTATTCCATCTTTTTATAGAGGGGAAATAACCGGGTCAAAAAGATATGGGTAAAAATTCGGAGGTTTATAAATATCTCCACCCCGATATCACCCATTAGTAGCTCTCCACTGTTGGCCTCCACAACAAGTAGCTCTAGCTAACGTAAAGGTTGAAGACGCCTGCTCTAGCGCCTTCACCTCAATGTCACGTTTGTGTGTCTCATTCCTGTGGTGTCATAAAACACCTCACTGGGTCCAGGATCAGAACGCCCTCCCTTTGCCCGCAGTAACAAAGCACGCCGGGTGGTCTCCCTTCTGCCCATTACACACAGTGCCAGAACACACACACCTTTTCATCCGGTGTCTTTGTCGCTGTAGTCCTGGGTCAAGGGCTGTGGCGAGGAAGTGGGCACATTGCTGACTGCCCCCCATTCACATTCGCTCTATCTTCCTTGCTCGCATGCATTGGCAGACAACACCATATTTTTACCACTGCATTCAGTGCCCCAGCAAAACCCATCTTTCTTTCCACAATGCATACAGTGCCAGCACACACACCATATAACGTTCTTCCCCCAACGCATGCAGTGTTAGATTACCCACACTCCCCAACATAATGCATGCAACGCCTAAAGAAAGCACCCCCAGAACCCACACACCCTAGCTCACTTTAACACTTGCCTGCAGTGACGAAACACAGCCCATCTATTTCACTGCACCCCACTACACGCACTGTATGAAGACACACCCTTTCTCTCCCCCACATCAAGCGCATGTAATGCCAGAACACACACCCCTCTGACTCCTTTCACCCGAATGCCCCATTTCGGGCCCTGCCTCCTCCCTTCACCCCTTTGCCCCAATGTATGCACTGCCACACAAGGTGACTCGCCCACCTCTCCTGCTGCATGCAGTGCCACAGGGGCACTCGTGGGCCCTACACCCCCATTCCACTGCAGTGGTGCCAGCCTTGCCCCTTCCCGGCACTCCATCGCCTCTGCATGGAGAGCTGCATGTGCCATTGCCACAGATGCCCCCACTCACTCGGCCGGTCAATGCCAGGGTACGCTCTTTGTTGCCAGTCCGCTGTGTCAGTGTTGATGTCCCTTCTTGGCCACATCAGTCGCCATGCCGACACTCTGTGTCACCTCCTGTGAGATATTTTTGGAAGCCTTTTGATAAATTATTCACCTTGAAAGATGAGCCTTGTCCCAAAAGAAAAACATTTCCCCTCGTGGTGATATTTTAGCGCTTTTGTATATTCCTGGCACTATACGATACTCATTCCAATATTTGGAGAACCAGCATACGCTGCCTCGTACAAACTGGGGCAATAGATGGCCAGGAGAGAGAAGGGGCGAGGGGATAATGGAACTACAGCACAGCGCTGGTAGGTGGAGGGGGTGTCGCATAAAATTGAAATGCATGCATTTCTTATGCTGTCGTTGAAAGGCGCAGCTGGGGGAGTAGAGGCAGTCACGTGTCAGGTGGGTCTGGTGCGTCCATGTATCTTTCTGCGGGCAGTAAAAGAAAAACTGATTTATAATTTTCCAGAAGTATTATAGATGCTGGTAATTCAGAGACTGTGCTAGGGCTGGGGCAGTTACATGTTGGGTGTGCCTACATAACCTTCTGTTCCTCTGACAGCGTTCAAATGTCTGCCACAGAATTGTGTAATGTATGAATGCGTGGGTTTTATAAAGTGTAAACCTATGTGGAAAGAAGCCCCTGTACATAGGCGATGCACTCAGATGGCCATTATTAAGCACTGGTCCCTTTTAAAGACCAGTAGAGAAGAGGAGTCAATCACATGTCACATGTGCCCAACGGAGCCCTTTATCTTGCTTAGAACAGTAAAATGAGAGACATTGAAATGGGGAAGATTAACATCTGCAGGCTTCCTACAAGGTAGTACTTAAGGCCATTCTCAAATGGTGCCGACTAGAATGGCTTCATTGAGCCCCTGACAAACTGGTCAAAATATAATAAAGATTTCTCCAAAATGTGTTTACACAAAGTGGCAAAAGTAAGCCCCACACCTCTCATATCAACCTCGTTTGAGGGGTGCCACCCTCCTTGGGATCAGCTTCACCCTCACGAAAAACCAAAGGTTTTTCATAATCTAGAATAGGGTGGGCGGACTAGTAATCCCTCATTACTGCCAGCATATATGTGATCTAATTTGCTTTTAATGGGATCACCACTACCAACATCTTAATTCGGCCATCTTGAAGGGTCAGGTGGTTTAGCTGTCCCTGGAACACCAGGCAAGTATCTGCAGTGTGTAAAATACGATGTCATCTTGCAAAAGTTAAAGTAGACTCTCTGCACACTTCTGCTACGGTGCCCCGTGCCTGCGCATAATGAACGTGCCCAGGCCGCGGGACAAACTGCACGTGCCCTGCCTGCGCAGTGCACTGCTGCGCAGCCTCAGCCTTTGTTTTTCCTGAATGAAGGAGAAGCCAGGCAGAGACACGTGCTCCAGTGACTCTGTGAGAGCGTGTGTTATTGAAGGAGACAGAGTGAGACAGACTCCTAGTCCGACTGCGACTCGACCTCCACCTGAGTCCTCAGCTACCATAAGGTAAGTCCAGTGGCGTGGCCCCCCTCTCCCAGGTGCAGGGTGGCATGGGGAGGATTTATTAGAGGGAGTGTGCCATTGCCAACGTCAGGTATACAATTTCTAAGCACGCGTGGTGCATTGCAAAACTGATCAGGAATCCTGGCCTCTTAATGTTTCATTGTGAAACATTAAGAGGCCAGGATGCCCTGATCAGTTTGCAACGCGCCGCGCTTGTTTAGAAACTGTACATCTGACGTTGGCACACTTTCATGAATTGAAAAACCTGAGGCCATGCCGCCCTCAGGTTTTTCAATTCATGAAAGTGTGCCCCTGCCAAAGAGGAAGATCACATTGGAATGGCTCTTCCTTACTGATGGGCAGCAAGGGCTCACATTTAAGCTCCAAGCATTGGCCAACAAGGGCTTGCAAGGCTGCACAAACAAAACACAGAGGCCATTCACTGACACATCGGAGGATCAAGGTTGCAAAATGGGAGCCGGTGTTGACATGTACATGCAGTTTCTATACAAATGCCAGGCACAACACTGTTTAATATATTATGTATTGCCTTTTTTAAGGAGAAGGGCATGATGATTATTTTTGCTGCTTACACTAGTGCCCCTATGTTAAGACGGATTTCTGAACTCTGTCCTGGCGGCGCAGAAGTTCAGAAGGCCAACCTAATTACTTGGAACAGGGTAACCTCTGGACAAGCCAGACCAATCAGGGTAGCGATCGCGGCGGTCAAGACTAGGTCTCAAGAGGGGTGAGGGTGACTCAAAGCCCGCAATGAGCACACAAAGCAAGGACACTTACAAACTACTCCAAACAGATGTTATATTAAAAATATATACACATTTATTCCAAGGCCTTTAAAACAATGACCGTAGCGAGAAATCACAATACAACTCTAGTAAACCAACACATACCATACCAATACAATATATATACAAATACAAAACAAGTCTCAAGCGTTATATGCACGAAATGTGTAGTCCACCTAAAAGGGAAGGAAAACAGGCAGTGCGAAATAATGCTTAGACCCAGTCTGCCTTCAGAGGCACCTAACTAAAAGGAAGTCCGAGCCCTACGAAGAGTGGAGCCTTGTGCTCAAAAGTACCTGCACACGCTGGTGCCAACGGGCAAAAAGGGGAGTCTCTTCGAGGGAAACAGGCAGTTCAGTTTAGTGCACAAATGAAGAAGAACAGAGTTCCGCGACTCAAGCGCAGCCTCCACTGGGGGCAGAAGCAGAGCGCGAGTACGGAAAGGCGTGCTGTTTTGACACAGCGGGGAAAAGCTATGGGCTCCTGCAGGAGGGCGACCAGTTCCTAGCTATGCTACTCGCCGGTCCCCGATGCAAGCAGACCCATGCTTCTCCACGTCAGTTTCAGTCGCTGGCAGGTTCAGGAGAGCAGGGGACGTCTCGTCGTCGTGTAGTTTCTGCAGCAGCAGAGTTGAGTTAAAGATGTCCCAAACGAAGTGAACCCGCACAGTTTGTTACCACAGCAGGGCAACGGAGCGGCCGTGTGTATCTCAGCCAAATGTACACTACTCACTTCAGACCTGGGAAAGCCAAGTGTACGAATCGTGTGAGAGTGACAAGGACTAGAAATACAACACAACCTGGCGGCGGTTACAGAGCAAGACTCCTGTGTAGGCCGGTCAGTCTGCTGGATGGCCCAGAGACACTTCCGAAGGCTTACGAACAGGAGATGGTGAAGATGCCGAGAATAGCTGTTCCCGCTATTCCAAGGGTCGAAGTACAGGCCTTCTGGTTCGATCAGAGGTAAAAAGGGTTTCACAAGGCGACAGCAGTGCAGAGGAGCAGTCCTTCAGCGGGTCACCAGCGATTCCTCGGTTCAGCCTCTTGGTTGCAGGATACTTGGCTCCTGTATTCCTTCGTTCGTGAGAACTCAGGAGATCGACCTGGTAGTGGCGTTTCCAGCCCCCTCCTATCCACGGTTCCCTTCGCACCAAAACGGAGGGGACCCAATGGGAGATCCGCTCATCAACACTCACACCATACGTGGACCTATCACGGACCACGGTGGTCCCAGGCATTCACACCACCCTAGACTCTCTGGCACCCAGGATGTGTATTGGGACCAGACATCCCAGCCCACATCCTGGAGGCACACACAAGGCCTGTAGAAACCCGTGAAAGCATCCGTGTTTCGCGGGAAAGTACATGCCCAAATAAGGTAGGCCCCGGGTCGGCTCGACCTGGGGAAGGTGAAGGGAGCAAGACGGTCAGCAGACAGGACAAAGGAGCCTCGTGGTCTGGCCATTTTGGGAGCCAGGCCACCATTTTGGGCTAAGCGCGAGAAACGCGCTTAAAACGCCAAAAGGAGCTCAAAACACAAGAAACGATCGCTGCCACCATTCCCGTCCGTGATTCACTTGCACCGATCAGTTACAATCCAAAAAGAGTATCTAGGGCCTGTAGAAGGCTAGACCCAAGAGAGCAATAATTTAGCTTACAGTGCCCTCTTGTGTCATGTTGCACGAAAGCCGCAACATGATAAAAGAAACTACGGAAAACAGCGTTTCCCGGTACTGACTGTCTTAAGGGCATGTCAGTTTCCCCGTAAGAATGGAGTGAAAGCCCAGAGGAGTGCGGCAGAAGGCTGCACTTCTCTGGCAAAGTCTAGATCATGGTGAAAAACAACAGCAAAAAGTTTAGGGGTTGCCACATGGAAGGAAAATTACCCACAATTACGAAATCTTGCCTAACACCCTAAACCGTCAGGTTACTTTGAGATTGTTTCTAGTTTATTTCCTTAAAGTTGGATCAAGCTGATCGCACCTGACACGTTTCTCTGAAAAAGACATTACTAATTCTATGAATGTATCTATAACTGCTTCCCAAAATGGGACCCGGTCCCCCAGCAGGAGGTGACATCTATTGCTGTGACACTTTGTCCCTCTTCGCACTCACCCAACATGCTTAGCATACATGGAGCAACAAGAAACTCTGTTAGAACATTTACGATTGAGGCATTCCGTTATAGTGTACACTGCCAACTGAGTCACTTCTAGGTGATGCCAAGTAAACCTATAGAGAAAATAATGCACAGTGGGGGGTCACACGATTCGCCCAGGATCACACAATCTGGGAAAGACTGGATTTTCTCCAAGATGTCCCAGTACCCCAGGCCTGGCTTGCAAAGTGCAGACACTGCCTGAAATATCAGCCTGACATAGCATACGAAATCCTCATGAAACCATATAAAGTAAAATGAGGATGAGCCAATCTCACGAATGGCCGCTACATGGGATGTGTCCTCTTTTCCATAGTAATGTCTAAGGTAGGAAAGGGAAAACACTTGATGTATGCTCTAATATCAGTAGGCCTCACTTAAGGCACACCCCTCCACCTCTTTCCACCAACTCACACCTGCTTGAAGTTTGGATGGTACCACACCTAAAGCTTGGTCTCTGACATGAGGGCTACCTGCATTTCTCTAGTTCAAACCCACCAGCAGCTGGGTCCACTTAACCTTTCATAAATTCAGTACCGTTCAAATGAGGGTAATAATACCTGCTATTGCATTGCCTAGAAGCTGAAAGCATCTAGCATGAAGCACTATGACCAAAGTGTTATTATATTCTATAATACAAACTATTACCAGCACAGGCCTGAACGCTGTCCCTGCCCAAAATAAACAATTTCTTGGTGCCCATCCTGCGCATCTCTCAAAAGAAATCAAGCGCAAATCTTCTGTAGGTCTTGGCTAAGCTTCACTGTTTTATTCAGCCTGGCTGTTTCTGTCAGCGTACTTGAGTGGTCGCAGTGCAATCAGATTTTGGGGGTAGAGCCTCAGCAGTACGGGGATTTAGTGACTTCTCTGTCTGTGCCCCCATCCAAATATTCATGCTCCTCACTATTTCTTAAAAGTTAATGCTTGCAGGTATCAATGGGCCCTATAAAGGTCATGTATCTGGCATGCCTGTTCCAGCTTATTCTGAGAAGCTATGTGGAGTGGTTGGTCATGCAAGGCGTGCAAGAGAAAACCTGTGAAATGTAAGCCAGGATAGTGAGGGTGCTCTGAAGACTGAGGGGAAAGTGCTGAGTAAGTGTACAGATGAGAGTTGTGGGGTACTGGCCATGGGGGAATGGGAAGGGATGAACTGGGCTGCAGTAGAGTGTGGGACTGCAAAGTGAAAAAGGGTAGAAAGGGTGCAGAGGACAGAAAAAGAGAGCAGCATGGGAGGGGAGAGATGGGATCAAGAACAGAGTGCAGATGAAAGATAGGGATGTAGTACAAGAAGAGAAAACTCCAGGACTCAGCGCCATTAAGTATATGTATGCTTGATTTTAATGGTCAATCAAACAAAAATGTTTATTAGCCCTCTTTAGGTTGATTACACGTGTTTCGGCTCGCCTGAGCCTTTTTCAAATCAGGGCCATGGATAACATGAAAGATCCATACGACTGTTGTCAGGTAAGTAATAGCGGGGTCAAATCCCCAAGTCCAAAAATCCTTTTGTTCTAAAATTGCACGTGTCGGCTGGTGTCCATGCTCACAAGGCCTGCACGAGGACGATTAGAAGTCGTTTGTTGAAATAATTGCAGATATATACACTACACCATACCTGTCTGTGCATTGATTGGGCCTGATAATACACACAGTGATCCCCCTCTCCCAGGTGCAGGCCGGCATGGGGGGGATTTATTAGAAGGAACGTGGGAACACGGGCTCAACGCTCTCCCAGTGTCATCTGCGCTCCTTTCTTGTTCCTCTCCAGGAAGAGACAGTCACAGCATGCTGTTCCTGAATTAACTCCCTTTTCACTCAATCCTACCTGCTTCCTAGATCTGAAGTCAGGACTAACCTAAAATGAGGTATATTTTCACCTCTGACCTGTCCTGTAGTGGGAGCTGGTGCCAGGGTGCGTGGCATTTTGCCTTGCGAAACAGCATCATGTTATTTGGGCTATCTTAGCAACGCCAGTTCTGGTTTAGATAAAGCCACTGACTTAGGGATGTTTACTATGAAGCCCTGTGTAGTTCATAACGTAATTGGAGCTGGGAACATACTACTAGTGTAATACAAATGTCTTAGCCATGGATTCCTTCATCCACTCTATTAGCACTATGCATGTCCTTCACTGAAGTCCTGCTAAAAACCAAGTGTTTGCTTGTCTATACGTATTGGGAATTTGCCAGTCACTGCTATTAAATGTCCAGGTACTTGCACCATTTTGCAGCTGCTACCATCAGTGGGTACCTAATACCTCTATGGCAGTGCTTGGCAAGTGCCTTTTCCATGCCTACATTAAAGCCCAAATGGTTGGCGCTGCCAATGCTTGTTTTAAAACTGCATGTTTGTTACCCACCACCAGCTGACTAATGCATTGTAGACAAGTTTTAATAGTGGCAACCATAAGCCATCTTGGTGACCCAGAAAAAAATAAAGCAGAGCCTCCAGATTCAAACAGCGCTTGTTCCGCTATCCATGTAAATCCAGTAAATACCCTGGTGCCGAGGTATGATTGCAGCCCATACACTGCTGTAAAGGGGCTCAAGTGGAATAAGATAGGATGGGTTGGCGAAACTCCATCAAGCATCTGCATTTAAAGCGCAGGTGAGAGTATTATAAAAGATCTCTCTAAATGTCCATCGCTGGGAGGATTTTATACTCTGAACTGCTTTTCTTTTTCTTAATTTTCTTCGGTGTTGTTTTCTTCTTTTCTCTTGTTTTATACAGTGATGATATATGTAATTTAATACATACTGCTATTTTAATTTTGTGAAAAGTCGAGTTCTTTAAAAAAGCAAAGTCCCCAAGGTGTCCCTTGTCCCCCCCAGATTTTATGGGTCTCCTACGTCCCTGGTGCCAACTTCACACATGTTTTGGTGGGGCCTAGACTGTGAGGGCGGGAGACCTCGCGTGTCTGGGGAATCCAAGCCAGCCATTCAGTTTCTAACAAATGCAGACTTTAATCACAGATGCAAGTACATGTTTGAAGCTCCTGTCTGACTGGACCCTCGTCCCTTGTTCCCCTTTCTAGACCTAGCTTAGATCTCGCATCCCTTTACCACCGCTGCCCGACCTCAACTGGCACCCAGGTATCTATTCTTCAGTGTCTGCCCCTTGCTGGCCATGTTAAATGGAGATGGAGTAGAGACTTGGCTCCACTTTCCAGAGCACTTATCTTCCATTGTTTCACATAATCAGAATCCTCGGGTCACATGCCTGCCTCGATCAGTGTTTCCCCCTGTTACCTCACCATTAAAACCCTGCCCATTTGCCCCCAAGTGATAACAACCATACTACCAAGTTCCCCTTTCCTTACTGGGTGGTAACCTGGACTGTGGGCTATTACCACCAAATACTACACGTATAACGTGCCTTACTTAGAACGCGCTCCTCTCTCCCTCACTCACTGTGACCCCTTTTCCAGGGCAACTTCTAAACAATATAGTACCAAGGGCAAATCTCTAGGATGAGCGCAATACACCAGACTCTACACTACCCCCTGTCAGAAAAATATAAAATCATTGCAATGAACACGCGCTGGTTTAATCAACCTGTAATTAAATTTAATACATGTACATCAATAGCTATAGCAACTTAGTCAATATTTTTTTTCCAAAAAATCCCTTTTATTAACTTATGTATATGTTATTTGGCTGAACCGCAAAACCTAGAATTTGCAGGCACACAATTGGTTTTTGCTGATGCGTTATCTATTTTCCTTTCTACTATTAATGTACTGAAACTCCTCTTAACTGTCAGAAACGGCAGCTGAACAATATGCTAAGGGCAATCCACACATTTAGAAACAACAAATATGTCTTTGTGTGGTGAATATGCTGCAACAAAGAACACTTTTTCACTGTGCCTCAGCCATAATGTTTGCACTTGCCAATGCTACTCTACAGTCTAGTAAACCATGAGATCGACTTAAAAACATATATAATATGGTACACGATACATTGTTTCACTTCTACCTTTTTTCAGAAATGGCACAGTCAGATTAAATGATTGTTCAGGAACACACATTCTGGTAAAGTTGTGAAGCTGTGATCTGACCACATATCCAACTGGCTCTAATTGGTATTGGTATATGTTAATGTTTGGTTTTCCAGGGCTAAACACATGTTTCTTTTCAGAGATTGCATTATAAATGTGACAATCTCATAGTAAACCAACCTAATAAAATCTAATTTATTCTAGAAACACGTTAAGCAAAAGGAGTATGACTGCAGCTTTATTTTCTCCATATGTAAAAGAAAGCCCGCACCAGGGTATATTTCTGTGTATGGAGGACTGGCAAATTAGGGGTTTGGGACTGCAGCAGGTATAGACCTGGGCTTTGTGAT
This sequence comes from Ambystoma mexicanum, assembly GCF_040938575.1. Classification (NCBI taxonomy): domain Eukaryota; kingdom Metazoa; phylum Chordata; class Amphibia; order Caudata; family Ambystomatidae; genus Ambystoma; species Ambystoma mexicanum. Next base: position 1,458,315,592 of record NC_090921.1, read on the forward strand.
ATCTAGAGCACAATATAAGACCATGCACAATCATGATGCTCCTTCTCTAGGCCTCCATGACACTGAGAGTCCCCTTGCGTTTGGTTCTCAGTGTCAGGGCAGTGGGCATCACCTCTGCAGGTGAAGGGAAGCAGGCGGTGGTGTGAGCTGCCAGCCAGGTGGTTTCATGTAGCAAAGTGTATTGTCCTAGAAAACGGGACGCCCAGCACAATGCCTCTGGCATAGCAAAGTCTCTGCTTTCAGAGAACATGCTTCTTTGGTTTCAAGCCAATGGAGGTACTTACTCTCAGTCTAAAATCGTACACACTTTTTTAAAGCACCACTTTCGTTGTTTCTGACATTCATTTTACTCTCTTTCCCGTTATAGCCAAATCCATTACACCCTCCGATCTGCTTGAAAAGGAAGACTACCAACGCTCCAAGATTAATTGTCCTTTCTCATGCAAAGTTTGGTCTTAGTACCATATTTAGTGCAACCAATATTCAGAGACATCCACACACAACTCGTTAATAGATCCTGTTGAAGTTTGAGGTTGTATACCGTTAAAATCGTCTTCTTTTTTACTAATAAAAGCTACGTACAATAAATAATAAAAAGCCTACACTCTGTGGAAAACTTTGTGCCCCTTAGCTTCCCTTATGTTGAAAATCCTTATTTAAAAAAAATCCTTGTCAGGGGTTTCCTTATTTATTTATATTTTCTTTCCTCTTCTATTGGATAAAGTTAAATCTCATGTAAACCTGTGTGTAATTGCATTATTCTTGGCCTAGAGCCCCAGAGAGATAATAGCCCTGCACAAGGGCTTTCAGTGGTTAGCAGAGCTCAATTCCATTCCTCTCCTCTGGGTGCTTTTATCAGTTTCCTTCCTCTACTATGACATTTACCTTAACAAAAACCAGATAATGTGGGTCCAGTTTCCAAAAAAGGAAGGATAAACATTTGACAGTATCTCCTGATGGTAAAGAGCAGTTTTGATTGTCTGACATGTCCGAGATGAAGGAATTCTTTGTTGAGACCCCTTTTAAAAATCCTCTGGGAAAGTCTTCCGGCCCAGGTCATCAGCAGCTGCAAAGGTGAACAAGGTTGTGTGTGTGTGTGTGTTTGCTTTAGCTTAAAAGAAACATTTATGATGAATGGCAGGACTTCTGCTCACAAAGGGAGTGTTTCTGGAAAAGGGAAGAATGAGGTAGCCTTTCCCTCCTCGCTGAGGAGGCATATGAAGAGTCGCATTCCTGTGACCTGGTGTTGTGCTTGAAAGGCTAAAACCGCCTTACGTATGACTCTGCACCCCCTATGGGAGAGGGACATTCTCCCCCATCTATGAAAACATCTGAGGCCGCCCAGGGCTTATTGGATTCCCTTTTGTTTGATCCGTCAGTGTTGGCTCACCATAGGTTCCGGGAGTGGGCGCCTTTTCCCCATGTGGCAAGGATATGTCAGTCTATGAACACCTATGGAGAGGCAAAGAACAGGCTGATATCTGAATGGACCGGAACCTCTACTTTTCCAAAGTCCATGATTACTCCTGAATTAGATCCACAATGGGCCACTTTTTTGGCTAGGTCAGGTAGAGACCCTAAGAAAAGCTTGGATAGGGCTCTAAAATTGTGTCAAGACAAAGGCTGGGGCATTTCAGGGCCCTCAACCGGTGACCGCAAGAATCAAATTCAAGACCCTTTGCATCATCCACAAGGATGTATTGGGCCTGGGACCTCTTTACATCCAGCTTTCCCTCCCTAAATACCTCCCGACCACAATCCTTCGGTCCTCTGGCTCCAAGTCTCTGTAGATCAAACGATTTTCCAAGCAGAGAGTGGGAGGTAGAACCATTTCCTCGGCTGGCTCCTCCCTGTGGAATGCCCCACCCTCAGACTTGAGCTAGATATTCTTAAATTCCGTAAACTTCTCAAGACTTTCCTTTTCTCATCTTCCTTCCCTCACCCCCTCCCATGCTAACTCTCCATCTGCCACTTCGACGGGGGCCTGGTTCCTTCAGAGTCATACAGGGGACAGACGACCCCAACCAGTCCCTCCAGCAGCCCTTCTTATCACTTGCCCTCAGGCTCCCTCTCCCTGACTAGCCCAACTGGTCTTCCCTGTCCACTGCACTCTTCCTCTCCTTCCCCCTTTTCCCCTGGCACTTTCCATCTTGGCCCGCCCAGCACTTGCCTGGCACCTCACCCTTGGGGGCACCCCACGCCGGCACTTCTCCCTCACTCCCCCCTTGTGTTTACCACCTTTTCATGCAATTGCATGGAAGGATTGTAACAAGGCCAATATAACTGTTTGTGTTGTTTTACTTTTTGATTCCTATGTCCCCCCATCCCTGCATCTTGTCTTGTGGCACCCGAAAAACCTCTGTATAGTCGACATTTAATAAATAAATATGTTAGCCAACCTATAATTAAGGAGAAACCTTTCATCCGTAGGTAATGTGAAAATTCTGTGGCTAATAACTGTTGAGCTGTAGGACAGATCACCACGTCATTTGACAATCCTAATCTGGGGCCCAGCCCCCCTAGAACTGGAATGTTTCGCGCAAATCTGTGTAATGGTTTAAAAGATATAAAGGGTCCAAAAAGGTTGTGTTTTTCACTTTTCCATAAATTTTTTCATATGGAAAATGTCAAATATTTGCTCAAGCGCACAGCCCAAACCGCTGGGTGGATGAGAAACAAGTCGAGCACAAAGCACTCAAAGAAAATCCTTTGTTGGTTTGGTGTAAATGTATCTAGTAGGTTTTTTTTAATTTAGCGTAGAGCGGGGTGCCCTGTACCCAAAATGTTATTCATATCGGCCATGATGCATTGCTGATGCCAAGCTTTTTCATTTCTGTAAACCTGCCATTACGTCACGACCCTTGACCTCTGATGACATCACTGGAAGTGATGTCATTTGACCCCACCCCAAAGTGACATCCAGGGAAGCGATGAACCACAACCTTTCACCCCTTGACAAAACAGGAAGGGGCATCAAATAGCATTGTGCCTAAGTACACTAAATTACTGTGAATCCAAGCAGACGTCCAAGGCCAAATGATAATGTTATGATATGATATGATAGTTTATTCACATAGCGCCTATACACAATGTGTTTCAAAGTGCTTCAAGGCAAGGGATGGAATAAGGGAAAATACAATGACATTTTTACAGGCCATGAATAGTAAGGATGTGAAATTAACTATCGTACTCGGCCTGATGACATTTCAGATAGTGCAAGAGCTAAGACATAGATATGGAAGGGAGGGGTAGAGTTGGAAGGAAATGGAAACAGAAAGGCGACTACCGTACTAGGCCTGATGACATTTCAGATAGTGCTGGAGGGTGGATGGGGAGGAAAAACAGTAAGAGGAGGGGGGAGGAGACAGACAAGGTTGCTATCATACTAGGTCCAGGGACAATTCTGATAGAGTAAGCGCATAGAAGAAAGTAAGGGTAGGAGATAGGAAAAGGGAGAAGAGAAAGGGAAAGGAGGAGGGAACAGAGTTAGCAGTCAAAAGAGTGGAGTAGCACTATATAGCACTGTATAGGACTTATGCTTAAACTCTTTTTTTTACAGAACAAATATGCATACAATATTAGCCAACCTGTGTTGGTACTCATTTATCGACCTAAGGAGGATGGAAGGCTTTTTAAAAAGAAAAAAAAATGGAAAAAAAAAATCTATTTTCTTTCTTCCAAACCGGCCCAGGCATGGCCAGAAACCGGCCCCCACGCCCCAGGTACGATTTTGGCCCGGCCATGGGCCAAAAGGCCGAGGGGCCAATCCGACCTTGTCCCCCACTACAACAATTCACTCTTCCTCATCACAATATCCCACTACCACCACCTAACTCTTCCTCATCACAGTCCCCCACTACCACCACACCCCTCTTCCTCATCACAGTATTCCACTACAACCACCTAACTCTTCCTCATCACACTCCCCCACTACGAGCACCCCACTAATCCTCGTCACAGTACCTCTCTCCTACTAGCTCACTCTTCCTCATCACTGCACCCCACTACCAACATCTCACCCTTCCTGGTCATACTCCCCCACTAACCCCACCTCACTCTTACTTGTCACTGTCCCGCTCTACCACCACCTCGCTTTTCCTCATCGCAGTCCCTTACTACCACGACCTCTCTCTTTCTCGTCACAGACCGCTCTACCAAAACCTCATTCTTCCTCATCACAGAACCCCACTACCACCATTTCACTCTTCCTCGTCATAGTACTCCAGTACAGCCAATTCATCCGTCTTCATCCAAGTCACCCACTACCACCTTTTCAGCATGCCTTGTCTAAGTACCGAATTAGTAATCCCACCTTTACCATCTGTTAGGTAAGATTTTCATATCACTGATAAATCTTCCTGACCTGTTTGAACCCCAGAACCTTTTGCTGGACTGGTAGATTATTTTTCCCTCTACCACAGTGAGTGGGAACCTTTTTGCATACTCACAGGGGGTCATTACGAGTTTGGAGGTAGCCATGGCGCTATTAGCGCCATGGCTGCCTCCAAACCCGGGTTCGGTCTCACTTAATGGGGATTTACCGGGACATTCTGACCTATGCTGACCCGGAAAGTCCCCATTCAGTAAACCATTCCCCATTCCCATTTGAGCCCTCATAGGGCTCAATGGGAATGGGGAAGGCGCTAATAACGGGCCCGCTAATTGCGGGCCCGTTATTAGCTCCAAGGTCCCTTAATGGGTCCCGCAAAGAACGACTGGTCAGACCAGCTGTTCCTGCTGGGACCCGCTACGGGACCTCAGAATATGGAGGTAGGGGCTTAACAGGCACCGCCATCCTTAACGGTGTCGTTCAGCCCCTACCGCCATACTCGTAATGACCCTCACAGTCTTTTAATCTTATTATGGGTGTCATTTATAAGACTCTCCATAGTGTCTTTTTAATGGTACCCTCTTTGACAACCTTTGATTATGAGAACTACAGTTCCATGTATAGAAAGGATATTTTATCCTCTCTAAACTTTATTTAAGTGAAACCAGCACACCCCACCTTATGTGGAGTGCCAGGGAGATAATGTACCCCCTTCTCATTCTAACTGTAACATTTCTGTTACAGGTAAAAGCTTACCTTTAATGGCTGGTGGCAGTGAACCTTTTAACTAATTTGGTGCCCTCCCTCGCTTCCTGCCTTCACAGACACTCTGGAGCCGGGGTGGTCTTGACCGAGGTCTCCCCCCAAGATAAAATTGATACAAAGTATTTTCCCACCCTGGAGGTCAGGGAAAGGAACAAGAAAGGACAAGGAACACTGAAATGGCGATAAAAGAAGACAGGGGCAATTTTGCCCCCCTGGACCTTGCAAGTGACGAGAATCTTCAGACTTCTTCTGGCTCCTGAAAAGGGTACCAAATCCACAGAGCCACAATGAGCCATGAAAAAACTGTTGGCTCAAGCCTTTCACGTTGATCCCTGCTGCAGAAGCCCTTCCAGTGTCCTGTCTTCAGTCTTCACGACAAAGATTTGTTGTGCAAGTCTGAAAAGTATATATGAGGTTATTTTACTCACCTGTGAATTGGTCATGCCTCTTTCCCAAAAGTAATGCTGTTGGCTTCACTATTTCTTTCAGAGAATATGTGTATACGTTTCCCAGCTGGGTCTTGCTTCCCCTAACTTGCTGTATAGCCTGTTTAGAATAAGCCTGCCATAGGTTTTACCTACCTAGAATAACATTGAGTCATTCATAAAGTGTAACATAGAGTTTTGCTTTCTCCGGTATGTTTTATACAGATGCCAAAACAGTCTTAAGTTTATACCTACCTTTAAGTTGCTGATAGCTTCTTTAAAAAGTATATAGGTTTTACTTACATTGAGTTAGCTGCGTACCATCCTAGAATAAGTTAAAGAGTAATTGCTTTCCTCAATCTGTGTTCCACTGATCTGAAAAGAAACTGTAATATTAAATTACAACATTAGGTTTTACCTGTCTAGAATAACTGTGCACCATTCTTAAAAAGTGGTCTATAGGTGTAGCTCACCTTCGTCTGCCTAGTGCAATCCTAAATTAGTGTAAGTAATTCTCGCTTAACCTACTCTGTGTTCCACTGAGCTGAAAAGCAACTGTAATAGAATATTACACCAAAAGGTCTTATTCACCTAGTATAACTGTGTGCTATCACAAAAGTAGTTAGAGGTATATACTGTTCCTTGAATCTGTGTTCCACTTTTCAGAAAAGTATCCTGGTAACAGGGTTGATTGATTATGTGATTTCTTTGCTGAGTGCCACTGCATAACAGACAGGCTCTACTACCCTTGTATTACTGAAAGTAATCAGAAAGTAACGTGGTTTTTATTCCCCATGAATAGATGTGGCCTATACTAAATGTGTATGATAAGGTTTGACTTCCCTAGAATTACTGTTAGGTATTCTGAAGAAGGTTTATGCTTTGGTCTGCGTACCTTCAGGCATTGTGTTGTGTTTTTATACATGTGTTTATGACTCTATGACCTTACCCAAAGACTTAACTTGGCCTACTTGTATTTATAATAAACCTCTTTTTTTGTAAAATACATCTGGTTGTCAGTGTTTCTTTTGAATTCTTGATAGACTTCATGTTGAGTGTACTTTACTACAGCCCTCTCTCCCTCCTAAAATAAGCCTGGCTGCTCTGTCTAAGCTACCATATACACATGTGGTACAGCCTTATGCTAAGAGTGGAGTCTGGTACTGTCTCAGTTGAATAGTTTGGTTTTACTAAGCCCTTGGTTGGACTTCAGAAAAACTGTCCTAACACCACATCCCTCTTTCTTGTTCCAGTACCCAATAGTAATCTTACCATTGCCACACATCCCTGTTCCTTATCCCAGTACTCAATAGTACTCTTATCTTTACCCCCACATCCCTCTTCCTCATCACAGTTCCCCACTACCCCACCTTACTCTCCTCATCCCAGTCCCCAAATACACCACTTCAGTCTTCCTTGTCACAGTCCCCCACTGATACACCTCACTCTTCCTTGTCACAGTACACCATTGCTATCCCTTCTTATCTAGTGGACACAAAACAAACTGGAATACTTGATAAGTCCAATGCTACATAGCTAAAGAACAGATATTGATAAATGATTTAATATCAGTTATGTTATCAGAAAAAAAGACAGAATTGCAGGTGGCGGGAGGTATAGCATAACAAAACCCTCGAAAATGCAGTGAAAAACTTTAGGTAAGACATAGTTAAGATGAATAAGTTCAGTGCAACATAACCCTTGAAATTCAATGAAAAACATTAGTTGAGGTGACGTTAAGGTGCCCATTTAATGCAACAAAATCCCTGAAATCCAAAAGGTGCTGGAAGCTACACCACCTTAACTATGAGGCCGCATTGTGTAGTCCCTATGCACATGGATGACATCACAAATGGCAGGTTTTCTTTGATGTGGTGCTGCCTATATATAATCATCCTCTGATATGTCTTTCCTAAAAGGTGTGACGACGCAGAAGCCTCAAGGTCCCAAAGACACTGCTGTGTGGGACGTGAATTTAGTTTTCAATAATTTCTTATCTTTGCCTCTTAATTAATTTTTTGTCTTTAAAACAATTATTTGACAAATTCTGTTGCTGCTTTCACTGCCAAAACAGGACTGTCTTCCTGTTTCCTTTTAATGTCTGTTACCTGCTGTGCTACTTTTGGCTTTTGGGTTACTTTGGTCACTTAAGCACTTTTCCTAGGGTATCCTATCGCCCGGGCGTCCAGTGCAAAAGGCAGACAGAACCAAGGGCTCCTGCAATCAAACTTCAAGCCAGCACTCCACTGAAACTACTAATCACATCCACTGCCATTCTGATCAACTGACAAACTGTACTCTCTCTCTCTCTCTCTCTCTCTCTCTCTCTCTCTCTCTCTCTCTCTCTCTCTCTCTATCTCTCTCTCTCTCTCTCTCTTTCCAGCCGCATCCCTGACAATTAATGCATAACAACAAATGGAATTTCAATGAAACCAAAACAACAGAAAAAAAATAACAAATTGGTAAAAAAAAATATATATATATGTATATATATATATATATATATGTGGTTGGGAATGGGAACAGTAGTTTTGGGGGCGAGGAACGTATTAATTAAAAAAGGGGGGAGTTTCAGGTGACCCCCACAAAAACATAAAAAAACAATTCTTTTTTTCTTCGTTGTTTTGGGTCAGTTAAAAATGCATTCTTCATATATGCATTTGTTATAGTTACATGAAACCGTAGTCACATGTAACCAATGCCATTGTCATTGTTTACAAAGCTTCACATAGGCTTAGCACAACCACATACCCCATACACTTCTTTTGAAGCTCCCCTCTATCAAGCCAACACCCCACCCTTATCCACTACATTTACCAGCCCTCAAAACATAGTCCCACCATCCACACTGACTGGGCTGACTTCACAACTAATAACCACAGCTCCCCCTGCACCAATATCTACCCTGGTGATTTCAACCCTTACAGTTCCCATCCAGACTGTAACTCCAAATACACAGTATCCTCACTCCCCTCAGTCCCTATGACTTCACACAATTCATCACCTAACCCCACACACAGCTGACATCATCCATAACCTTTTGATTTCAAGCAAAAATCACATCTCTGTGCAAAATCGAATCTGGATACCAGTGTTTTACCACTTTGCGATCCCCTTCCAGCTCACTTTACCACACAAAATTCCCCAACTGCCACACTTCCACCTTGGCCCCCATCCTGACAAACCAAACACATTACATACACGGCCTTAGCATCACTCATACCAATCCCCTCCTCCACACACACACATCCATCCATTCTCGTCAACAATTACAACACCATCATCACACAGACACTCGACAAAATAGCCACCATCAAATTGAAAAATCCACAACTATCACCATAAACCACGGTTCAACAGTTCCCTCCTCTCTATGAAGAAGGAAGTCAGAGGCTAGAAAAAGACTTGCCAAAGAACACATGCCCGCCATCAGGAGACTCATGAAACACTGCTGCAACAAATACAGAATAACCATACGACATGCAAAAGCCACCCACTGCCTCCAAGAACTCCAGTCCAACACCATTCATACTTTTCAACATTGTCAAGTTCTTCTCCAAACCACCATCCTCACCCACATCCACTTGAGTATACAAGTACCTAAAGAACTACTTCAACTCCAAAATACACAACGGACAAGTCGCCTGCCCTTTGCTCTCCCACTCTCCCTCCCAGCTCCCAAACATTTCAGCAAATGGAGCACCTTCCACCCCATTGACAGACACACCCTCATTGACCTTACTGTGAAAACAAAACGTTTACACTTTCTGGATGACGCATGCCCACCTCAAGTCGCATCCATTTGCAAGACCACCCTCGGTCTGCACTGGCTCAACATCATCAACTCCTGCCTCTCAAAGGGTACTATCCCATCTGCACTTAAAACTTGTCAAATGTTCCCCTTCCTCAAAAAATTATCTCTCCACCGCCATGCTCCCTGAAAACTACAGTCCTAGTACAATCCTGCCATACCTAGCCAGAATCATGGAGCGCTTCGTCACAACCTAACATTAACAGCACACCACCACATAGAACCTCCTCAGCCCTTTCCAATCTGGCTATCGACCTGGACATAGCACTGAGATCACTACACTTCACTTCCTTCATTACCTCCACAACATCACAGACAAAGGATACACGTCCCGAATCATACTCCTCGACCTCTCTGCATCTTGACATCATCGACCACAGCATTTTACATCTGATCAGTAAAATGAAACTCTCAGGCACCGTCCGCTTCTGGTTCACCGCCTTCCTCACCCACAGAGCACACTTTGTCTCCATGCTCCTTTATGTTCCAACCCCACCCCATTCAAGTTTGGTGTCCCTCGAGGTTCCTCTCTGTCTCCACTCCTCTAGAATCTATATGTAGAATACCTTGGACAGACCCTTAGCAAACACAATGTCAATTTCGACCAAAACGCAGATACCATGAAAATTTACTTCCAAATCTCATCCCCTTCAAAACTCCACACCCTCAAAAGATGTCTGCCACCATCACTATGTGGATGGCCACCCACTTCCTCAAGGTCAACCCTTCCAAAGCGGAATTTCTCCTCATCTGTCCCCCACAGGCCGAAACCTGATCTCATCCCCTGGATCAAAGCACTCACCACAGATAACACACACATATCCCTCTCTGCACATGTAGAATCCCTTTGCTACACCATTCATATCCTCATTTCCTTAAAGGCGCATATAGCTGCTGCCACCAAAGCCTGCACTCTACAACTACATCTCCTATGCAAGATAAGACAACTCCTTACCCTCTGACGAATTCCACTCCACAGTTCAAGCAGTGGTCCTGTCAATGCTGGACTATGGTAATGCTCTCCTCACTGGACTCCCCAACAGAGCCCTTGCCCCTCTGCAACTCATACAAAGCTCAGCAACGAGTCTCATTCTCCAGCTACCCAGACATTCACACATCACCCCAGCTCTTACCCAACTCCATTGACTCCATATACCCCAGGGAATTCGAGAGGATTCCTTTTAACAGACTCTACTATGTATTCAAAGCCATCCACCTCAAAACTCTATCTTGCCTTCACAAGAAACTGAAACCCGTCAGTTACACAAACAGAAGACTAGTGAGCCAGCATCATTTACACATTCCACTTTGCAAACTAACATGCACACAAAAATAAGCATTCATTTACCCAATGATTAACCAGAGCAGGGTTTGAAATTGTGAGGAGCTGGCGGCTATTGAGTTCCTGGTTATAGCCAAGCAGAGCTTGGTTAGCTTGAAACCAACAGCTACCAGGAGCTACTTTTGACTCCCCAGGCAAGTGGTGCCATTCAAACATAGCAATGCGATAGTAACTGTGTACATGTTGGAATATGTTTAAAGGTGAAAAAGGAACACACATAAGGGACATTTAAAGGATATTGTATAATATTTAATGGACAAAAAGTAAAGATTTTGCACAGAAACCATAAAGACAGCATGATGCATACAAACATGACCATATGCAAGGGACTTAAAGTAAGCTAAAAAGCAGCAGTATTACCAGAAACTGTTCATAACATAACTGATTATCTTCATGCACAGAAACCAGTGCTGTGTTATATGCGTTCCTCTTCCCCTATATGTATATTTGTCATATAATGTGAGTGAACCGCTAAGAAAGGTGTGTAAGAACATTAGAGAAGGTTGCCGTAAACAAATATAGAACCTTTTCAATTGTTTGTTCATGACTGTTAGTGAAGAAAAGCACTTGCCCTACTTAGGGTAGTGAATATAACGGAGGGAGCCACACATGTGATGTGAATGAGATTTGTGACGCCATCTTTGACGTCATGAGTGTTGCTTAGCTTACTATAACTGCCGAATTTCGTGGGTTTTTTGGTTTTAACTGTAGCCATAACGTCCCTGTAACAATGTTTTTCCATCGAATTTCATAGGTTTTTGCTAGTGCAACTTAACAATAACGTCCCTTAAACAATGTTTCTGTTAGTGAATTTCATAGGTTTTTAGTAGGGTACTGTAAGCAGAACGTTGCTTTGGCATATCGTTTTCTGTAAAGAGGATAGGTTTTTGGTACGGCAACATAACCATAATGTCCCATTAACAACGGTTTGTTACTGATTCTTGCCTGCCCTCATGATAAACGTGTGGAAAGGGCAAATTGTCTGGTGTATGTATCTATTTGCACTACCCCTTACTTTTAAGAATTTGAGTTGGTGTATCGTACCATTTACAGATGTACATAGTAAATGTTGTTTAGTGTGTCAGGTGGCTCTCTTTTTCTGTTAACAATGCATGATAAATCTGTACCGCGTACTACTGGCCGTGATAACTACAGATGAGCAATATGGATGTTTCCTAGGGACATTGCACCTAGTTCCCGTATGTGCAATCACACTGCAGCTATCCGTAGGACTCCAATAGTGGCCGCATGTCCGCATCTTCGAATGTACTTGTAAGTAGTTGGGGAAGGGCACGTGTTTCCGTTCCACACCTAGACCCATGCATAGGTCATCCACTGTATGCTGGTAACACCGCCCCTGTCGCTAGCCCTACGGATTCATGCAGTAGGCTACCGCATTCATTTAAAGTACTGCTGGTGACTTCCTGGGTGGCTCTGCAAACCTACCAATGTACTCCTAACTGTATAACGGACACTGGTAAACAAGGAACAGCAACCTGCAGTGTAACATGGGCATGGTAAATGTCTCATTACTTTGATTTATCTGCTGATTACCTTTCCATAACCCGTTAAACGGATACATTGTGTGTGCACTCAGCAGTGTGACTGAAAGTATCAAGAGGTCGGCTGCCGGTCGTGCAGTTGAAGAAAACATGTAACTGCAGGTGGGACAGTTTGTACTAAGTCGGGAAAATGGCAAAGCTTGTGTACCTTCCTCACGCACATACCAGTGCATGTAAAGGCAAATAAAAAAACAGCAGCATATGCAGAGCGCAAACAACCTTAGTAGTGGTTAGAAAAGCGTGTTTGCTGCATGGGTCGCACACAATAAATGGCTTTCTGCTGCATGTAACGAAGCTGTGTTTCCCGTTGTTGTACACATTCTTGTATTCCACAATGTATGTATATCCGTGAATGCTACCCCTAACACTAATGGTGTAGCACAAAGTGGTTATACTGCATGTGACGACAACTGAAATGAAAGCACAGGGGAACAGTGGGCAGGCTACTGCCCTTCCAACTATTACGTATCCTACTTTCATGTACACCATTGCCCACAACTGATATGGGCAACAAGAGGGGCACTCCTGTAGGGCAGCAGAGCTCTAAAACAACCTTAGCAAACCATGTGCCACACTACAGACCCTTAACCAGCAAAGGGCATTGTATTGTGCATGTACTGGAACGCGCTACTGTACAGAGGGAAGGTACTTCGAAGTGCGTGGGAACGGTCCTTATGGGAGCATTACAATGACTGGCGCCTACGTACGTGAGGGCCACCCATTAATTCTGTCTCCTGGCACGTCCCCTAAAGTATCCAGGTAGGTGCTGCCCCTTCTGTACCTGACCTTTGCTGTTGTTCCCTCTGTGGCGTGTGCGAGAACAGCATGATAAATGAAAATGAACTGGGAAAGGAACAAAAGGTAAATAAAGAAAGCACCTTTCACAGGTCAACAACGGAATTGCCAACGCACACATGCACGGCAAGATGTGTGGCAGTGTGGGAAACACTGTAGTGGAATTGGTTAGAAAGGGGGTCGCTGTACAAATAGGTTTGTTTACGTGTTGCAGAGCGTTTTCAAGAGAGTCACAGCGCAACACTAACTACAAATAAATATGAATACTTTCAAGAAGGGCACCAAACCAATGTAGATGGGGTATACAAAAATCAGGATTGCTGTCATACTAAGATGAACATTATAGCTGACTAAAAGTATTCATGCTGTGAAACGTCATATTCCCAAGGGCAAAGTATGTAATTGGCACATGTCAATGAAAGTCAGAAATACACTTCTTTGCAATGTACCGCGCTGTCTGCATTCACGGACCAAATAGAAAATGACACTCCCACATCGGTGACTGCATGATGCAGTAAAAATGTATGCAAAAGATCGGAAACAAACGCATGAACTGGGAAAATGCCTCTTTCATTGCATACGGCACTGAACCTCATGTAACAAGCTGTGCAATTTTCCCTGCACAATCAACAACAATAATATCGGCATGACTGCTTGCCACCAAAGTGTCCCACAGAGAAACCAAAATCAGGCACTTCATTGTAGCTACTCCATAGCACTACACATTCACATCATAGATTGCAAAATGAGTAGCCACTGCACAGTGTTGTCCATTCACTTTCAGTCAATGTATGTCGGAATCGCCTCATGAAACACACAGCCATAGACGCACCCTCTGCATTTCTGTCCACAAATACACTGTGTAGCACAGTCTGTCCGTACACACCACACCCATACACTTTGTTACCCAATCCTAAAGTGTCTGCAGGCCCATTTCTATGAGCATCATCTGCAAAAGGAGCATATGTAACACGTGCCACCCTGCAACTATCGCAATATTCGCTGACTTTTCATCCTGGGCGCACGCAAGACCGGGGGAATAACTTTGAACCAGGGGAGCGGACGTCGTTAGTTGTGCTGGCTCTGAAAAGAACCTTTGGGTCTTTGTTTGTGTTTTTTTTGTATTTTGATTGATTTTTTTATGGTGCTTCCCTAGAAACGCTGTTTTTGCTGTTTTTATACGTAAATGTGTGTTTTCAACAATAGCTCACATTCTTACAATAGGCTCTTCAATGCAGTATGTAGATTTCGAAACAACACTTCATTGCCACTGTACAACAAAGACATGTCATTTGTCGTGAAAAGGTGTATGTATTGCGAACCAATGTTCTCATTCTCACAGTAGAGCATCCTAGCCGCACGTAAGAAGTCACACATGTTTCTGTTGATGAGACCCCTTGCGGCCTCTGGCTGGCGACAGGAATCTTTGAAAAACTTCCACACTATTCTCGGGTGTATACATGAGAAAAGCACCTTGGCATTAGGAAAAAAGCACTGCACTGCTTTCATCATAATCTTCAGTTGACGGAAAACACGGGAACACGGCATGTAACCCATAAACAAAGCTCCAAAGTGCACAATCACTACATGTACAGTTGGCGAAGAGGCCACGTGTCGACATTCTAGTAGCAGTCCGCTGAAACACCACGATTCGACACTACTCCACAAAGTGCCCACTCCCTCCAAACCGAAATTGGCAGATGTCTCCTTGGAGGTCATACACGCACAGATCTTCCACAAAGCCATAACCCACGACGAAAACTGTAAGTCTTGCCATGTTTGCCAGCCGCAGTACACGAAGAAATGGGGAAAGTGAATGCTTCCCTTTCCTGTGACGCACACCCAAAGCACCTGATTGGCCAAAGACCATAGTCCCATTTCTATTGGCCAGCATGCTCACAAACGCAGAATGTGGCACGTGCCTTTCTCCAAGTACTGCCAGGGCCGTGCCCCCGTAAAGCAGGAAGAGTCCTTCCTATTGGCATATTTTCCTCTGACGCACAACCTGAGCAGCACCTGATAGGACAATCGATACAGTCCGATTTCCATAGGCCAGCATGGTGAGGAGCGTCCAATGTGGCATGTGCGGGTCCCCAAGTACGTTGAGGGCCGGTCCCCAGTGCAGCAGGAGTCCCTCTTCCTATTGCCACATATCCAAAGCAACTCATTGGACAATCCCCACCGGTCAATTTTCGTGGCCGCCATCTGCAAAATCCCTGCATGTGACTTTCGTTCTGCGTGCGGGCTTGGGGGAATAACTTGCAACCAGGGCAGCGGGAGTTCGTAGTAAGGGGCAACTCTTAAAATCGTCTGTTTTTGTGTGTAGATCCTTCTACAATAACACCTTTTTTGTCTGTTATTAGTAGCTTTTGTGTTTTCTTCTACGCACATTAGTTGAGTAAACTCTTCACTGCATCCTGTGGACAAGCAAACAAAACTGCATTACCAACTGATGACAACAAAATGCCATTTTCTTAGAAAAACTCTGCATTTCCACAAGTAATAAGGTCATTGTTGCAGAAGAACATTCCACGTGCAGACAAAATAAGTGTACATGCTTCTGTTGATGAGACACCTTCCTTTATATGGCTCGGAACAAAATCCATGAGCAGTAGGCCATACTCTTCGCGGTATTATAGATGAGAAAAGCACCTAGGTGGTGGGAAAAAGCGGCCTCACGACATCCAGCAACCTCCTCAATCTACGGAACAAATGTAAGCAAGGCAGGTAACCCATATGGATGCCACCGTAATGAATTATGTTAACATCTATTACTGGAAACTTGGCGAGGTTGTTGCAAAGTGCATGCAGGAAGGAATTGCACTCATACACAGCGCTCCATAATGCGTCCACTCCTTCCAAACCAAAATTGCTGTAAAAGTTTCTTCGCAGGGCATAGTTGTGCAGATCTATGACAAAGGGATCACCTACAATTAACACAATACGTTTCTCCATTTCAGCCACCCTCAGTAGGCACAGTATAATGTGAAACTGTTTCACCTCCCCTTCCTGTTAAGCACACCCACATTACCTGATTGGCTAATCCCCACACTGCCATGGCAATTGTGCAATGTTCTGTAAGGGACAGATTTTGGCAAATGCACCTCCCAAAGTAGCGCGTGGACCGCACCCCTGTAAAACCGGAGCAGTCCTTCTTCCCTTTGCACTATATTCTCTGCAGCTCTACTTCATTGGGTTACTGGTAAATAGGCACACACGCATCTACCAATCGCATTAAAGCCGCCATCATCGAACACTGTCACTGCTGTACAACACTTGAAATGTACCGCTACACATTTATAGTACAAATGTCGTGCCATTACAAAGCACGTCCACCTCAAAATTCAATGAGAGTATGCACAATCTCTCTATCCACGCACATCCACATAGCCACCCAGGATGTGGCATGTGCAATCCTGAAAGTACTGCATAATCCACTACCTTTTCGTGATAGTGAGGGTGTGGGGGGGGGGTTAGTAAACAATCTGAAACTGGGTAGGGGATTCAGTCTTCCAGCATATATGTATTAAGTGTTTTTTTCTGTTTTTTTTTTACGTGCGTGCGAGCAATTTATTTTGTATTTCCTCTTTATATGCATTTCTGTTTGCCTCTCCTCACATTTTCACAACATTCTGGTCAATGCTTCTTGCACAGTGTAAAAGAAAACGGCATTGCCAAAGGTGCTCAAATAAATGCCATTTCTACGGAACCACTGCATATTTTGCAACCTCATGATCTGATAGTGGGTGGAGAACATGCCACCAGGTTGCATACACTGACGCATAATTCTGTTTATAACGCACCTTCGACCTCTGGCTGGAGACAAATTACACCGTCATGGACTCACACTGCTCTTGGTGTTATGCATGAGAAAACCACCTTGGCAGTAGGAAAAATACGCATCACTGCGGTCAGCAACATTTTCAGGAGACCGATTAATTGTCCACACGGCAGGTAACCCAAATGTACACTTCCATAGTGCACCACGACACAGTCCACGTTCGTGACGGATGCCACATATCTGCAACGGCGAACCATCCCGCCGAAACTGCAGTCACCCTGACAGGCCCAGAAAGCGTCCACTCCTTCCAACCCGAAATTACCAGCAACGCCTCTTCGCACACAACACCTGTGCAGATGGCGAAAAAAGGTATCACTGACGATAAGCACTGTTCGTCTCTTCTCTCCATGTCGACCACCCTCACAACACAGTATTTTGACGAAATGGTACCCCTTCCTATGTACCACACCCTAAACTCCTAATTACCTATTCCCCACAATTCCATTTCCATTTCCACCCTGCTCATAATGGGATGATGTGCACGTGCGCTTTCCCATCTACAGTGAGGGCCGCGGCACAGTAGCTCTTACAATACGTCTTCTCTTTGCACGGTCACTTTTTGCAGCACTCCCCCATTTGGGTGCTGTCACATTTCAAAACACGCATGCAGCAATCACATACAAAACATCTGCATTGCACACTGTCATTTCTATACACCACACCTTATTTACTGTTAAACATTCTCAGTACACGTTCTGTTTGATTGCAAACCCCCTCCACCAGAAACTTCTGGTAAGGAATGCACTATTGCAGCATCCACAAACACCCTAACACGCCCCAAGCACACCTTTGGCTATGCACACAACATTGCAACCCTTTCCACACCCACCACAACACTATACATCCAAGCAAGCGATCATGTGGGCACCTAACATTATGCACAAACGTTACATACGTAGTGGAAGTTCTACCCAACTCCCCCAAACCATAAAACACCCATTCACGAAAATGTGTCAAACTTACCAGAAGCCACAAACATAGCGCAGCCTTCAGCACCCCTACGCACTGCCATTCACACACTATTGTGTCACTGCCAACCTATGCACAACACCTTCACAACATTGGGCCTACTTGAATAAATCTGCACACAGCAGAGTAACCAACCACATATAAGCTGCCCGTCAACCATACCCACTTCCATACTCACATTATGTACGCACTGCACCCTGTGGCCACACTATCCAACTTCTCACTGCACCATCTCCTGCCGCACACCAAATACTATAGCATGTTAAAACAATCACCACAACCATAGAATGCACAATAAACGCTTTGCAACTCACTTGTGCTGCTGTAGCACATCGACAATGTGCTCCACATGCATTCTCCAAAGATCACCACCCTGTGCTTCATACACTGCCAAACCTGCATTGCTCCAGTGGGTCTGCTCCTTGCGCACATCCACCCCACCGTAATTCAACAATACATGTCAGCATATCACTAACTACCACTATGCACATATGCACCACTGGCACCAGCACTCCTAACCAACCTCGACACCGCAATGGACATGCACATAATTACATACAACTGTTACCATAATGTATAAACATTACACTGTCTCCGGCACCCCTACACCCTTTCATTCACATACTATTGTCTTGCCCACTTCCACTCAGAGAGGATTGTTTCACTGTCAACGTAACACAACATGTTTACAACATTGCCCACACTTAGGGTTTCCTGTTTTAGGGGTTTCTTTTTTTTTACTTCTGGGGGTGTTTTTCCAGTGTTTTCCAAACATTTCAGAAATCTGGGTTTATCAGTGTTTTCCCGTTTGCCCCTTTCAGAAAATCGCAGATACCTGTTTTTTCCAGTGTAAAGACAGAAATGTTATTTTATTTTTTAATTGCGCGCATATGTACAGTAATCTCTCAGTGAACAATGTTCTAATCACTTTCATGGTAATCCAGTAAATTGTACAAACCTTTGCCAACCCAAAATCCCCACCCTTGCCATCCAGGCCGCCCCAACCTACATTTCCCCAACAAAGGCCCAGCGTGCCACTCCCCCCAACTGAAACTACAACCCCCATCATGCACGGCGCATACACAGCCCAATGATTCTGTGTAGCCTGCATTCGGAAATCTGGCACCCATCTTTCCCCTCACTCTGCTTTCAATGGTAGTATAGGTACGTTTTAGCATACAGGATCATGTAATTTGCTTTGCAAGTACTTACATACTTTAATAGGTCTCTTGAAGCCTGCCCCCGATCATGCAGAAACTAATTCTGAAAAATAATTTCTTTTGCTCATTTCCCATTTTTCCATTTTATAGCTAATGATATATAAAAGCATCATCAAATGGATAGTGAACATCATGGGCAGTGTTACATAGAATTTGCACTAGTGCAAGCGTTTCCACTTGTAATGTGTGTAATGTCCCTCTAAACACCAGTTGTACGGTTTGCCATGCAGTCTTCTGATGATGTGCAAGCAGTGATTGTTGGTGACATGCAGACTCTGTAATATAATATAATATGCTATATTGCACAAACTGGCACATGAACAACAACACAGTGGGATTCTTACATGAAGCTTGCGGGAAACGTTGCAAATGTTACACTTTGAAATTGCAATCTTCACTCTGAAAATAATTTGTGTTTATGTGCTAGGCTTCAAGACAGGCATTTGTATTGCTTCATTTAATTGTGTATGACCACCTACATTTATTGGGGTGTCCTGCCTCCAACCACCTGCTTCTCTGCCATAATTGTCAGTTTTGCCTCTGAACCAAAGTACGCACCTTTTTGTTCCAATTTGCCTCAAAGTACAGCAGGTTTGAGTGATTGACCAAAATCACGTCAATGCAACCTTCTGTCACAAGGTGACAATAGTGGATAATGAATGCAGGCTACTACAGTTACAATGTCAATCCCAATAGCAACTGAAAAGTAGAGCTGAAAAGCTCACCGTCAACTTTTCGAATCCCGCTCCCGCACTTTGGAATGATAAAATATCGGGGTTTACCAGAGCCCCCCGAGAAATATAAAACTTTTAACGGCGGGCACATACCAGTATTTTTCGGTAATCATCGAAAACCAGACCCCTTGCCCATACTGCCATACTGCAAGCATTGTGCACACACCACACTATCCAAGCACATATAAACTGCCCTTCAACCATACCCTGTAACATACTGACAGTATACAAGCATTGCACCGAGTGCCCACACAGCGCGACTTTTCACTGCAGCATCTCCAACCACAGGGCATCGCCATGGAGCTATGCAGTAACAAATTGCAAAATTACCATAATACACAAACAAGACACTCTCTCCTACATCCCTTTGGACTTTCAATCAGATACTATGGGCGTACCCACTACCATTCACAAAGTATTGTGCCACTGCCAGCCTGCCCACAATCTGTTTGCAACAGTGGCCTATAACAGCTTAAATGTGCTCCACACCCATTCCTTACATGTCACCACCTTCTAACTGATGCACATTGAAAGATGCATTACTGTTGTGCGTTTCCTCAAGGCCTAGGCTGTTGAATGCATGGCCTACGGCTTTCGGCCATGCATCCAATAGTCTAGGCCTTGAACGCACTCACGGTAAAATAATGCCACCATGCATGTCTCCATATCAGCAACTGCGACAAACCACATAGACACCACTGCCACCAACACTTCTATCCAACCTGTACACTGCCATGGCGCTACGCAGCAGCAAATGGCAACAGTTAACATAATGGCCATGTGGGCAGCTACCATTTTGCACAAACGTGCCTCACGTAGATAGCAGCATTTCATCCCAACTCCCCCACACCATAAAACACCCAATCACGAAAAAAAACAGGTTGCACTTACCAGAATGCACAAACATACCACATCCTCCACCACCTCTACCCACATCCATTCACAAAGTATTGTGCCACTAACCACACCTTTTTCACAACATTCGCCCTACTTCAACAATTCTGCACACAGCATAGGCCTTGAACACACCTACAGCAACGTAATGCCACCATGCATTTCACCATTTCACCAACTACGATCATCGACATACACACCACTGCCACCAGCAGTCCTGCCCAACCTGCACACCACCATGTAGCTATGCAGCAGGAAATTGCAACAGTTAACACAATGTAGAAAGAAAACACTCTTGCCTGCACCCTTATACACTTTCATTCACATACTATGGGCGTACCCACTCCCATTCACAAAGTATTATGTCACTGCACATTCAGTTTGCAGCACTACCACTACTGCAACCAATCTGCACACATCACACTATGCAAGCACCACCATGTTCCGATGCAGAGTCAAACATGCCTTACTGCGGTGTGTATCTTACAGCCCTACGCTCCTCAGTGCATGACCTACAGCCTACAGGCTTTGGCCATGCACCCAATAGTGTAATCCTTCCACAGACCCATCACACCTTCAATCACCCATGCATGCTTCCATGTGCCCAACTGCCGCATTCCATCCTCAGCGCACCGCCACCCACGCTCCCACCCAACCTATGTCATGTGCGATTCACTCCCCATCTGCAAATGACCTGGCACCACTCACCATGAAAAGAGTTTGCTGCAAACAGGTCACGGCAGAAACTATGGGACCGCAGTGGTCGAAGTGAGTGGGAGCAGTCGGGAGCGGTGCTCCTCTACTTTTTTTAATTACCTTTTACAGCTCCTATACTTTCATTTTAAAAAGAAACCGTTCCGCAATGGTTTCGTTTTCAAATAAAAGTGTAGGAAGAAGTTACACCTTGCCCTTTCAGTGCCCAGGCAATTTCTGCACCCATAGTGAATATCAAAAGTTGCCACCCATGAATCCAAAGTGAGGAAGGGGCCAGCCCCTTCAGGCCATGTTGCTCTAAGTGGTCTTGTAACATTGCTCTATTTGTTAGGCACCATGGCCATGAGGAGGCTGGCCTTTTCCTCAGATTGAAGGTAAGTAGCATCCGTCCTGGTTATTGCATGGATGGGAGACCTGGGTCACCAGTGATTTTTTACCCTTGATGTCACTGTAGCTGTAAAATATCTATTTTTTTTATTATGTATAAAACAGTGCAGGCTTTTAGAACTCACCATGTTTTTAGTTAATGCCCTGTGCGATTCAATTATTTGCTGAGGATCACACACTTTGGTTAAGCAGCGTGCTACAAGCCCCTTGTTTTATGGCCAGTCTCTTGGTGACTGTTGTGATACATCGCGCAACCCCAACTACCTGCATTTATGCAGCACAGAAAAGGGTAAAAAATGATTGGCTGCAAGAATAACATATACCCAGGTACTTTTGCCCCTGTAGCGAAAATCAAAAGCTGGCACCCATAAATATACACACAGTAAGTGGCCACATATTTTAAAATGAAATATACAAATGTAGTTCAATTGACCTTCTCCTTAGAAGAAAGTGCGCAAGACAAAATAGCATTGGACATTTTAAAAAAGAAAAGAACCCCAGAAAAATAACATGAGAGCGGAAATATTTCAATAAATATGCTGGCAAAGTATGAAAGGGGCTCACGTTTTAAACCCAGCAATCTGTAGTGAAATTTTCTCTGGAAAACAAAATCCCAATGTGAAACAAGTGCTTGTGGTTACTGGTGCCCTGAAAAGCAACCACAATCAGGTGAAAATAGCTGCACCAGTGTCCAGTATTGCAAACTCTCTTGCCACATTGTGGGCAAATACCCATTACTTACTTTCCCTCTCATCATTTCCCCTCCTCACCCCCATGTCTGGCTTTCAACAATACTCTGCTTTATAAAGCTAACTTGAAAAGTACACATATCACATTGTCACTCAAATATATAAATCCTTATAGAACTATGTTAGGCAAAAAGTGCACAATTGTGACATTAGTCTCCCATCTTGACTGTGAGACTACAAATACCAGAATGCAATTCAGCAAAATGCAAAAAATGGTCTCAGAGAGCAAAACTTTCATGGACTGACAGTAGCACGGTTTAAATAAAAATAATGCGGATGCCGTGTGGTATGAGATATTTAAAACTTTGAGAACTCACAATGTTTTTAGACGACGCGCTGTGAAATTAAATTACTTGCCATGAGCACACACTTTGGTTAAGCAGCGTTCTCCAAGCCGTACACCCCTTACGGCGGCATCATTTGGGCGCAGGTTGATTTGGCATGGGCATTCCGCCGCAGTGCCCATTATAGCGCGCCCTTTTTGGCGCGAAAGCCATTGCGGCGCTGTTATTTTGCCACAGGGGGATGTTTTGACATGGCTGACATTGCAGCCACGTCTAAATTTCCTCATGCTAAATAAGATCACAGGACTGCAATACAACAAACCTCGTCAGTTGCCACTTACGTTGCTTTTGTTTCATTAAAATAAATTAGTTCATTTTTAAAAAAGACATATAGCCTTGAGCCTTGGTCTGCCATAGCTCAAGGCTCAGCATTTAACCACTAGGCCACAATAACTTGGCGCTTCCAGGGGCATACATTTCACACTTAGCCTATAATTTAATGTGTTCAATGATAAAAGGCTAGGTATGAAACTTGTGAAAAGTCAAACAATAACATCACTGTTAAGTGCTGTGTCTTGAACTCCTTAAGGCCAGAGTTCTATGATAGCAGAGCATAAATGTGTTTTTTTAATTAAATTTTTTATGTTGTATAAAAATGCTGATGCTCTGTGTTATGAGATATTTAAAAATAACAAAACATATGGCATTCAGGATTGTGGACTCTCTGCCATCCATGCAGTAACCTGGACCGACCCCGCTTAGTTTCAAAGCGAGGAAGGATCCAGACCCCTTAGGCCATGTTTCTCTAATGTTCTTCTAAGATGGGATGGGAAACCCACTGTTGCTGTAAAAATATCTATTTTTTTTATTATTGACTGGGAGACTACGAATACCAGAATGCAATTCAGCAAAAAGCAAAGAATTGTCTCTGAGTGCAAAACCTTCAAGGACTGATAGTAGCACGATCTTAAAAAAGTAAATAATTCAGAGACCCATTCAGTCACCCATCCATGCAGTTATCGGGACTGACCCTGCTTATCTTCAAAGCAAGAAAAGGGCTGGCACATTCCTCTAAGTGGTCTTGTAAATTTGGCTTGTTCATTGGGCAACATTGCCTGAGGAGGCTGGCCCTGTCCTCACTTTGAAGCTAAGCAGAGTCTGCCCTGGTTACTGCATGAATAGGAGACCTTGATGGCAATTGAGTTTCATTTTCCCATAATCTTGGCTATAGCCTTGAATATCTCTTGCATCGAGAGAAAAACAAGATGGCTGTCTTTTCATTTATGAAAACCATGATCCTGCAATGCACCATGGGAGATATAACTATAATTTTTGGGGAAGGGGGCACCCCCTTCTCTGTCAAATTTTAAAATAACCACAGCACAGAATAACCCCAAAGCACGCATGGCGTGCGAGTCAACACTTCATGGGCAATTTGTTTCAGACCTGGTCCAAATCCATCCAGCGGTTTGGACTATGCGCTTTGGCAGAAATTGACCTTGTCTATGGGAAAATGAATGGGAAGTAGGCCGCACTTTTGACGCTTAATAACGTTTTGATTTTTAACAAATCTTTACAAAACTTTGCAGTATGGGGGGAGGGGCCGCAGAGTTTTAATCATTTTCGAAATGTTGGCCAAATCCATTACTCGAATCAAAAGTTATTAAGAATAGAATTTTGAGGGGTTCCTATGTGTCTCCGGCTCATCTTAACAACAGGGTGGCTATTGCCGCCTTGTATTGTACATATATACAAAAATATATGTAATTAAATACATATGTAATTTATAGACTGGTATAGTATTGCGACAACACTTTTTTAATTGAAAGCTAAAACAATTTAATAACAGGCTCAGGTTTGTCCAAGTATTGTTATGATGTTTGTTATAATGTAAATGGACTTTTTACATCTTGTATGGCCAATATTCCGTATGTATGTTTTATGATAAACGTTGAACGTTATATTTTTATAATGTGAAAAGAATAAAACAGGGTTCTGTGAAAAACACTGAATGATGTATTTTTGAGAAGGATTAAAGTAAAAACATATGTTTTGGTTACAATTGCTGATTTATGTGGTCATTAATATTGACATGAATGATAGCTTTGTTTCAGTTGAGGTGTGATAACCAGGCAATTTAGATGTGATCAAATATTGAAATAATGTTGAATGAGGTGTAATTGTTTCAAACAGGTGCCATTATTTCTCTCTATCATAATTAATGAATCCCTGAATTTGAGTGACATTTGGGAGCTCCCCCCATTGTTTTAACTTATGCAATTAGCGGCCGGTCAGTCTCCCGCAGGAAGAGGTGGACAGAGAGTGGACGGGACTTTAAACACTGCCTGTCTTGACCCTTGTAAGTGGGTGAGTAAAGGGCTGTCTGCACAGCTGCTGCAGAGGGGACTGGACACTTCATGAAGATGAAGTTGTGGGTAGACAGGCCCCCGGCACTGTGGGCCCATACCTCATGGGGAAAGGCGTGCCCGCTTTACCATCCATAGGCACCACCCTCTGCTCCATGCCACACTGCTTTAAATTCACTTAGCACAGTGCAGGGCGACACTGGCATACGCGTTGACCTCATGCTGTGGCATCAATGCCCCAACATCAGGATGGTATGTCGTGCATGTGTATATGACCAGCCTAGTTTGTTATTTGTCGCTGGGACCCTGCAGCCCTACGCAGGAGGGCACCCACGGGCTGGTGCTGGCAAAGAACTGGAAGAGAACACCAGATGCCTGGAACTAATGTACATAGTTTGCGTATCCATCACTGGCTCGCCGTAAGTAGCAACTGCCTGAGAGATTCTAAGGGCTCTAATGCCCCGGGCCGCATGAAATGCAGGCCAATGGAGGGCATGGGAGGTTAGGCGCGGGGTGGGGGGAAACGGCGCTAAAGCAGTAGGGAGGGGCCTCCAAACGGCGCCACAAGAAACAAAAGCCCAGGAAAGGGCAGGAAACAGCACCTGGGGAAGGTGTGAAATATAACAGCAAGGGGCCGGAGGGAAACCCGGCCCCCAAGAAGGAACAAAAGGTCTGGGGTGTATAAGTAAGCCAGGAAAAGGAGAGGCGGCACAAACCAGGTAAAGAGCTGACCTCTCTCGGGATGGCTCTTAGTGCCTGAATAAAGGGGAAGGAAAAACGTTTGCTCTTGCGGGCTCACTGTTTTAAGTCCCCTTTTAAACATAGAGGCAAAAAGTTTGCGCTTGCTGGCTCACTGTTTTAAGTCCCCTTTTAAACATACAAGAAAAAACGCTTGCTCTTGCGGGCTCACTGTTTGTTCCTCGCTTGAACATGCAGGCATCGTTTCACCTACCGTGTCGGAGAGCGGGCCCAACCAGCCTGGCGGGTCCGCGAGAAGAAGACCACTGGCGCAGCAAGTACCATGAGGAGGAGGGAAGCAGCAAAGTTAAAGGAAGATCGCGTTTTCAAGGAAGTCAAGGAAGTCTCTGAGGAGGTCAGCCCTGCAGAAAGAAGGAAGTCAGACAAGAAGGAGGGTGGAAGAAATGGCAAGAAGGGCCCAGGATTTCAGTGAACCGGCAACCAGGCAAGACACTCACCTCATTCGGGTAGGTGGTTTGGGACCTGGACAAGGGAAAAGGAACCGGTTTGGAAATGCCAGCTGAGGAAGGGAGCATAACCCGGATGGATGTCACCCAACGCAGCAGAAAGCAGTAAGTGCGTTTTCTTCGTTCGGGTCCTTCCCTGGGTGACGGTTCCCAAGCAAGAAGATGTGCTACAACAGAAGAGGAAGGGTTCCGGTTGTCTCGGGGTTCCAGCGCAGAGGCAATATGGTGGTAGCCAGTCAGGTAAAGGAGCAGAGTAATGCTAGGGATGAAAGCGGGACTTCAGCGCTGAGGGCTGTGGTAGCCTCGTGTAAAGGGAGTAGGGGAGCACTTTGGGGATTTAATTCATGCCACTGGCCCTGGGTAACACCCACCCTCCCTCTGCTTGCCTCGCCTGGGGGGGTTGCATGGGGGTTTTCATAGTCGCGTGCGCAAGGACCACTCTAGGGTCACAGCTACGAGGGAGGAAAGCGGGTCTTCAGCGCTGGGGGCCGCGGTAGCCTCGTGTAAAGGGAAATGTCGAGCAGTAGGTGAGCACTTTGGGGTTTTAATTCACGCCACTGGCCCTGGGTAACACCCACCCTCCCTCTGCTTGCCTCGTCTGGGGGGTTGCATGGGGGATTTCATAGTCGGTGCGCAAGGACCACTGTAGGGTCACAGCTACGAACTACAAGGGGGTGTGGACATATGCTCTCTAGCGGCTGCGCAGCAAAGAGGTCAATTCTTGTATGGGCGGCTATGCGGCAGATGTAGTAGAAAAGCACACGGCATTGGTAGCTTCCAATGTTGAAGTAAAATGTAAATCTGCTCTTACTATGAGCGCCTGGAGTTTCTCTAATCTCTGGTGATCAGAAAAGTGTGTGCGTATATTGCCAGTCTGGTTGCACTAGGGGGATTCTTTGCTGAGCATTTCACGTGCGTGGAGGTGTAATCATTCTTTTTCAGTCAAAAAACTGTGAACACTTCACGAGAGATTTTAGAACAAGTATTGTTAAACAATAGCATGTGGGCCAGCGGGGTGAACAGGGGTGCCCACGGTGACCACCCTCCGGTAACGCGGCTTGGCACGTTGTATCAGGGGTGTCGCTCCACGCGCAGTGATGTGGAAATAAGCGAGGCAAGGCGAAACGAAAATGGCCGAGGTAAGAACAAAGAGGGCAAAAGGAAGGCAGCAGTTTGGCCGAGAAAGCAGAAAAAGTGTCTGGTAGCCGAAACTGGGCGCCCTACGGAAGGAGGACAGGACAAAGGAAAATGTCGCCTTTGCTGAGTGAGGAGCCCGGCGGCAGGAGAGGGGGCACTACCAACAGGACAGAAGAAAAATTGGAAGTAAATTGTAAAGAGGTTAAGCTCAGGCATCACTGGTACGGGTAAGTCGCCCAGAACCAGGGGCAGGAAGAGGAGAAAGCCGAATAAATACAAGGAGGAAGGGTCTTCCACAATCGAGGGAGAGAGCACTGAGACGGAAGAGAGGGACCCCTTGGAAGCATGGATAAAATGGGAAGGGTTACTAGTTAAGGAGAGAGAGAAGGGCTCTGGTATAGAAGGGATAGACAAGAGTGCAGGTCCAATTCCACAAACCAAGGTAGAGAGCAGCAAGGAGGAACAGTGGGACTCCTTGGAAGCATGGGTAAAATGGTAAGGAGTAATAGGTAAGGAGAGTGAGAAGGGCTCTGGCATAGAAGGGGGCAGGCAAGAGTGCAGGTCCATTTCCACTAGGTGACCCAGGGGACCTGGGACACAGCCCGCAAGGGGCACCGACAGTATTACAAAAATACCCAGAGGATGGAGTGGCATTGTTAACTTGGCAACAAGGGGTCTTGAAGGTATACAAAGCATTGGGGGAGATGAATGAAAGGAATACGCAAAGACAGGTACAACAACAGGGGAGACGATAATAACGACAAGGAATCGCTTAAGGTCAGGGGAACAGAACCTTTGGGGCAGTCAATAGGGGACACAGAGAGGACGGCAGAGTAGCAAAGTAACATACCACCAACGGCTCAAGGGGGTGGCACGGGAGATATCGGGCAAACATAGCTGGGAGCCTGGAGCATAAGCAGAAGGGCAGAAAAGGGGGAATTCCAAAGTGGTCAATAAGAGCAGTTATATGGCAGTCGCATATCAACCACGAGGAAAAGATGGCTCGGGGGCAATAGTTGGCAACCATAGGGCAGAGAACGGCCACACCAGGGAAGGCATGGGTTCCGCGAATAAACATCGGGAATAATGTAAAGGCTAGCCATAAGGCTGGAATAGAAAAGGAAAAATATGGCCACGGGTATGGCAGGAAAATAACGCCCATACCGGAAAAGGCATGGGTTCCACGAATAAGCACCGGAAATAAAGAAAAAGAAAAATATGACCACGTGTATGGCAGGAAAATAACGCCCATACCAGGAAAGGCAGGGTTTCCAAGAATAAACATCGGAAGTTCAACTGGAAAGGAAAGAACGGTTGGCTACAAGGTCAACTCAAAAGAAGTGGGAGAAAACATGGAGGACGGAACCGGTCACTGACAAACTGACCAGGAACGCCCTAACGTACAAAACGGGTAAGCAGTATGAAAGGCATGTAAAAGATGTGTTGGTGGAAACAGGTGTGCAAGAAGTGGAAAAAATTTCAACCGAAAAAATGTGTGAATTGCTGGAAGGGGCATTTGCCGAAGGGAGAAAGAAAAGCTGGGCGGCAGCACAGCTAGCCGCGGTGGCATATACCACAAAAGTGGCGGGCATACCGGATCCAACCGACAGCGCTAGAATAAAATATGCTATGAGAGGATGGGCTAAATTAGAGGGGAAGAAACCAGATAGCAGAAGGCCGGGGAACTTTGGGAAGTTAATAAATAATCCTGTTAAAAGTGTTACGAGATACATGCAGCAGCACGTACGAAACTGCGCTGTTCAGGGCAGCATTCGCGCTGGCATATTACGGGGCTTCCAGGGTAGGGGAGCTGGTGGCCAGTAATACAGTGGCAGGGGACGGCCTGGCAAGGAGGGAAATTAATATGGGAAACAAGGGGATCTCTATAATGTTAAAAGAATCTAAAACAGACCAAACGGGGAAGGGGAGAGCAATAGACCTCAATTGCATCAGAGAGAAGGACCATTGTCCCAGATGCATCACCCAAGAATTCCTGGATCTCCAACGAGAGGTCGACGGGCAGCTACTAATACATAGGGACGGCAGCGCACTCAGCAGGTACCAGTTTCAGGCGGTATTAAAACAGGCGGTGGCCAAAGCAGGATGGGATCCAGCTGAGGTTGGAACACACTCATTCAGGATTGGGGGGGCAACCACTGTATGGGTGGGGGGCCTGGGAGCGAAGGGAGTGAAAAGGATTGGGGGGTGGAAGTCACAATGTTTTAAAAAATACATAAGGGGGGAACTGATATAAACGCTTATCTCCCCCGTTTCCATAGGGGCTGGACCCTACAAGTCGGCATGGATAAGGGGGCACTCTTTCATGACCCGGGCAGGCAGGTGGCTGGAGGAAGTGAAGCAAGGACCACATTTCAAAAACACAATCACATCCTGGTGGGGCCTCCCGGGGATGCACTGGGAGGACATTCACGACAGGCTGTCGGACCTGATAGGGTTCAGGGACCCCCCTGAGTACCTGGTTATACACCTCGGGGGGAACGATCTGGAGAGCACAAATAGGGGTAAGTCACAGAGGAACATTTGCGAGTCACTACATAGCATAGCCACAATTGGCGGAAACCTGAGATTTTCATGTCAGAAATAATACAAAGAAGGGTCTGGTATGGGGCACTGAGGAGGCACGCAATCGAAATAGCCAGAAAGAAACTAAATAAATCAGTAGAAAAGTACTGCAAGAGCACAGGGCTACTCTTCATAAAGCATGGACTACACCGGAACAATCCGGATATGCTTCACCAGGATGGGGTACACCTATCAAGCAAGGGGATGGGGGCTTTTTCCGACAACAATTTTTAGGGCACTCCAGGAACGGGGTTGTAGGTAGGGTGCTTTTGGAGGGAACCTGAACGGGCACGAACAGCACCCGCTCAGCTGTGGCGTCATGTGCCCAGGAATGAAGGCCCAGGGATAACAAGGACTCAGGGCGAGCCTTGGGCAACTTCGAGGCTGGACGCAAGGTGCCCAAAAGCATATGGCAGTGTATTGATTTTTGTTGTTTTGTATTTTCTGTAAGAAAATAAAATGCCTACGGCCTACAACTTTTCCATAAACATAATTGGTCTGTGATTTATTATTTAGGTAGGGATCTGTGAAGAAGAGCAAAGCGAGCCCACACTACTCAGCCTAATACACTCAGGGCAACCTCCTCAGCCCCGGGCGCAGGTAATATTGTGGGTGCACTGGTTGAAGGCTTTGCACCGATGTTATTTGCGGAAATCATAGCCCGCCGACATGATTGAATGAAGTGCAGCCCCTGACTGGCACTTGCAAAGTTAGGGTTCTTTGAAATCGGCGAGTGAGCCGTGGCCATCATAACACATACGGCCCTTTTATTTATCATGTTTACAACATGCCTCACCCGTCCTATGGGGTTCGCCAATCGATCCAAATAAAACATATGTGTGATACATGCTCTTAAACCGCAGTGTGTTTCCACGTTTTATTGGCATTGGTTAACGACATGCCCCTTGCAGTGTTACAATGCACCCCCCTCAATCCCCCCCACCCGGCAAGGACGCCCCTCCAATCACTTAAACTGCACACTCAGGATACCCTAATAATAATTAATAACAATAACATGCGCTACGGGCCAACACTGCAGTAGTTATCTAGCTGCACTATTGCTTTTGCCCATGTAGAAACGTGGCTTTGTTTTATTTGCGGTCAAAATGACCCAGGCCCCGGGCCGCATGAAATGCGGAACGATAGAGGGTCTGGGAGTTAAGGCGCGGGGTGGGGCAAAACGGCGCGAAAGCATAGGGAGGGGCGTCCGAATGGCGCCACAAGAAACAAAAGCCCAGGAAGGGCAGGAAACAGCACCTGGGAAGGTGCGAAATGTAACAGCAAGGGGTCAGGGGGGTAACCCGGCCGCCCCCAAGAAGGAACAAAAGGCCGGGGGGTATAAGTAAGCCTGGAAAAGGAGAGGCGGCACAAACCAGGTAAGAGCTCACCTCTCTCGGGTAGGCTCTTAGTACCTGGAGAAGGGGAAGGAAAAACGTTTGCTCTTGCGGGCTCACACATTTTTCTACCTCTCTAGAATTCATAGTATCGCGGTGGTTACAACGGTGCCAGAGCAGGAGCGACCCAGAAGTACCAGCTGCGAACGAGCGAAGGA
Source organism: Ambystoma mexicanum (assembly GCF_040938575.1). NCBI lineage: Eukaryota > Metazoa > Chordata > Amphibia > Caudata > Ambystomatidae > Ambystoma > Ambystoma mexicanum. The sequence goes on from NC_090921.1 coordinate 1,458,347,257, forward strand.
CACTTTCGCCGTGGTCAAACAGAAGCGCGACCGACAGAATTCAGACGAGAAGAATGGCGGAAGGAAGAGCGAAGAGGGCCCAAGAATTCTCAGAATGGGCAAGAAAGGCAGAGAAGGAGTACGGGGCACAATGGGTGCTAGAAGTAATGCAGAAAGAGGAAAGAGCAAAGGCAACGTCACCTCTGCTGTTCATAGAGCCCAGCAGCAGTGAAGGAGAAGACGAGGTACCGCAAGGACAGAAAAGGGGAAGAGCGGAGTCGAAGAGATCAGAGGAACAGACGGAGGCACCGACCAAGAGAAAGAAAAAAGATAAAAAGAAAGGTACTGTGAATAATAATGTGGGGAATAAAATAGTAAAAATGTTAAAAAATTGCGTCACGGTTTCGGCTAAGTCGCCCAGAACCAATGACAAGAAGAGCAGACGCGGGAAGAAAAGCAGGGAAGAGCAGCAGGGGAGTTCATCAGACGAATCAAGCAGTGATGACGAAGAAAGGGATCACCTAAAGGCTTGGGTTAAATGGAGAGGTGTGGTGAGCAAGGAAAGACAGAGTGGGGCAGGGGGGGCAGGGGCAGAACCCAGAGAGGCCCCGGCACCACAGGGGGCACCAGCAGAGCCCAGGGAAGCCCCGGTCCCGGCACCACAAGAGGCACCAGTAGTCCCGGTGCCGCAAGGAGCACCAATTTTACCGACACCACAAGGTGTACCGGCAGGGCCAAACATAGGGGCAGGGGCCACACCACCGGGGGCAGCACCGACGGTGGCAGCGGCAGAAAATGAGGGGCCACTCATGACGAAATATGGCAGGCCAACCATGGGTAAAGACGACCAGGGCAGGTCGATGAAAGCGATGGCTTGGTACATAAACGACAAAGTAAAGGAAAAAATCTGGAGGAAGGAATTGATCGATATCTTTACATTGTTAGATTGTCAAAAGAGGGGGATGAATGTGGCCCTAGAGGACATGAAGGAGGATGAGAAAAGCTTACTAAGAAAGGGGCCAGTAGTGAGGAGCTTTGACATCTGGATGGCGGCCTTCACCATAATGTCTACAATTATATTACAAAAATTCCCGGAAGACGGGGTGGCATTAGTTGCATATCAACAGAGGGTGCTGAAGGTCCACGCAGCATTTGGAGGGGTTGCATGGCTGGAGTATGACCATGAGTTCAGAAAGGAGATGGACTGCTTTCCGGATATGGGCTGGGATGAAGAAAACTTTAACCTCTGCATTTTTAACGTGCTAAAAGAGAAATGGGATTCCAAGGAACGGAGCACAAGGAGACAGCAGAGAAGGCAGTACTGGCAGAATTATTACAAAGCGGATTATAGATCCAGTGTCAGTACGAATCCAGCTATGACAGAAATAGAGACCAGAGTTTTCGGAGCATAAATTACGGGTCACAGAGAGGGTGGCAGAGCAGCCTGCCCCCGACAACACAGGGGGGGGCAGTGGAAGCACGGGGACAGCACGAGCGGAACCAGGGCAATGCAGGTGCTTTGAAAAGGGGATACCATGTAGCTGGGGATGGAAGTGCAAATTCAGCCACAAGTGCGAGAGATGCAAGGGTGACCACAGCAGCTCCAAGTGCACAAGGGCCGCAGCGCCAAGCGGCAGAAGAGATGAGACGCGGAAATAAAAACTGGGGCAGGAAAGGGGCCACGCCGGTAAAGATCGCGAGGATGGAAAGGTGGCTCCAGAAATACCCCGACCAAGAGGCGGCAGAACAAATCAGGCAAGGCTTTAGAGAAGGTTTTAACATCCCGTTTACCGGGCAGGGAGCACATGACATTCCTAGGAATCTAAAATTGGTAATCGAAAACAGGGATATAGTGACCAGTAAGATCAGGAAAGAAGTAGAACTGGGGAGGGTAGAGGGCCCGTTCACAGCCTTACCATTCGAAAAATGTTTATGTTCACCACTAGGACTGGTGCCAAAAAAAGATGAAGGGGAATACAGGCTGATACACCACCTATCCTATCCCCCGGGTGCCTCGGTGAATGACGGCATTGCCCAGAGCGAGGCGACAGTATCATATTCAGACTTCGAGGAGGCGGTGGAACTGGTCAGAAAAGCAGGGGAAGGGGCATGGATGGCGAAAGCAGACATTAAATCGGCATTTTGCCTGTTGCCAGTCAACAGCAGATCACAAACATGGCTATGCATGCATTGGGAGGGGGAATACTTCATCGACAAATGCCTCCCGATGGGGTGTGCCATCTCATGCGCATATTTCGAGAGGGTAAGTTAATTCTTACAATGGGCACTAACACAGGAGATGAGGGAGTCCATGATGGTGCATTACCTGGACGATTTTTTATTCGTCGGCCCCAAAGGTGCGGATCTATGCAGGGCAACCCTGGACAAATTTGTGGAAATAACGAGCGAGTGGGGTTTTCCTCTGGCCGAAGAGAAAACGATGGGGCCAACGCATGTTATCCAATTCCTAGGTATACAAATTGACTCAAACAAGGGGAGGTGTCGGATCCGGGAGGACAAGGTGACGGAGCTGCGGAAGACAATAAAGGAACTACAAGGAAGAAACAAGGCAACAGTGAGAGAATTGCAAGCGCTGGCAGGAAAACTGAACTTCGCAGGAAGAGTCATACCTCAGGGGAAGGTGTTCCAGAGAAGTATCGAGCTGAAAACGAGAGATGCTACCAAAGGGCACCACAGGGTCAGGCTAGGCGGAGGAATCAAGAGAGATCTGGAAGTGTGGGCAGAATTTCTGAGAAACTTCAAGGGGGCGGTAATATGGCGCTCACCGGTGAACGACGAAGGTAAAAGGGTGTTGTTCACTGATGCAGCAGGTGGCTTTGGTTTTGGCGCAATACTGGGGAAAAAATGGTGTGCAGGCAAGTGGCCAAAATCGTGGCAAGTGGCGGAATGGACAAAGAACATAACTCTGCTGGAGCTCCTGCCGATATGGGTCGCGTTATGCGCATGGAGGGAAGAGCTAGGGGACAAGGAGTTGGCAGTATGGTCAGATAACATGGCGGTGGTGCACATGTTAAACAAAGGAAGTGCGTCATGCATGATAGTATTAGAATTAATGAGGGCAATCACACTGGAAAGCCTAAAGATGAATACATGCATAAAGGCGAGGCATATCGCTGGGGAAGAAAATGTGGTGGCTGATGCAATCTCTCGCTTTCAGTGGGAGAAATTCAGGGAGCTGAGACCGGACGCCGACAAGGAAAGAACGCCCACGCCATGGAAGACATGGGTCCCGTTGGAGGCACTAGAAAGGAAAGCACGGTTGGCCACAAGGTCGACTCAAAAGAAGTAGGAGAAGAACAGAGAAAGGAAAGGGTCATCGACAAGCTGACCAGAAATGCCCTGAAGTACAAAATGGGTAAGCAGTACGAAAAGCATGTAAAAGATGTGTTGGTGGAAACAGGTGGAAAAAAGGGGGAAAAAATTTAAACGGAAAAAATGTGTGAATTTCTCGAAGGGGCATTTGCCAGAGGGAGAAAGAAAAGCTGGGCAGCAGCGCACCTGGCAGCGGTGGCATATAGCACAAAAGTGGCGGGCATACCGGACCCGACTGACAGCGCTAAGATAAAATACGCTATGAGGGGATGGGCGAAGTTAGAGGGGAAAAAACCAGATAGCAGAAGGCCGGTAAATTTTGGGATATTGATAATTCTGCTAAAAGTGCTGCAAGACACATGCAGCAGCACGTACGAAACCACGCTGTTCAGGGCAGCATTTGCTCTAGCATATTATGGAGCATTCAGAATAGGGGAACTGGTGGCCAGAAATACGGGGGCAGGAGACGGCCTGGCAAGAAAAGACGTTAGTATGGGTAGCAAGGGGATGTCTATAATGCTAAGGAAATCTAAGACAGACCAAATGGGGAAGGGGAGAGCAATAGATCTCAATTGCATCAGAGAAAAGGACCACTGTCCCAGATGCATCACCCAAGAATTCCTAGATCTGCGACCAGAGGTCGACGGACAGTTTTTGATTCATAGGGACGGCAGCGCGCTCAGCAGGTACCAGTTTCAGGCAGTATTAAAACAGGCGGTGGCGAAAGCGGGATGGGATCCAGCCGAATTTGGGACACTCTCTTTCAGGATAGGGGCAGCAACCTCTGCGTGAGCGGGGGGCTTGGGAGCAAAGGGGGTGAAACGAATTGGGGGATGGAAGTCGCAATGTTTTAAAAAATACATAAGGGAGGAACTGATATGACACTTATCTCCCCCGTTTTCACAGCGGCCGGACCATACAAATCGGCATGGATAGTGGGTCACTCTTTCGTGACCCGGGCAGGCGGGTTGGTGGAAGAGGTGAAGCAAGGACTACAGTTCAGGAACACAATTACGTCATGGTGGGGCCTCCCGGGGATGCACTGGGAGGACATCCACGACAGGCTGTCGGACTTGATAGGTTTCAGGGACCCCCCCGAGTACCTAGTTATATATCTCGGGGGGAACGACCTGGTGAGCACAAGCAGGGGTAAATTACAAAGGAACATCTGCGAGTCACTGCATAGCATAGCCCGCAGCTGGTGGAAAACCGAGATTTTTATGTCAGAAATAATACCAAGAAGGGTCTGGTATGGGGCACAGAAGAGGCACGCAATCGAAATAGCGAGAAAGAAGCTAAATAAATCAGTAGAAAAGTACTGCAAGAGCACAGGGCTGCATTTCATAAGACATCCGGACATGTTTCACCAGGATGGGGTGCACCTATCAAAGGAAGGGATGGGGTTTTTTTCCAACAACATTTTTAGGGCACTCCAGGAACGGGGTTGTAGGTAGGGTGCTTTTGGGGGGGACCTGAGCGGGCGTAAGGAACACCCACCCAGGTGTGGCGGCATGTGCCCAGGAACAAAGGCTCAGGGAGAACAAGGACTCAGGAGGAGCCTTGGGCAACTTCGGAACTGGACACAATGTGCCCAAAAGCATATGGCAGTGTAATTATTTTGTTGTGTTGTATTTTCTGTAAGAAAATAAAATGCCTACGGCCTACAAATTTTCCATACACATAAGTTGTCTGTAATTTATTACTTAGGTAGGGATCTGGTAAGAGAAGCAAAGTGAACCCACACTACTCAGCCTATAACAAACCAAATGTGGGTTTCTCCTGCCTTGAACTGGGAGGGAGACTTCTCGGCACTGCTGAGCCAGCGTGAAGGTAAAGTAGGAGGCGCTGTTACATTTTTGCCGGGCCTCGCAAAACCATGTGACATCCTTCCTCTTGGCCCATGTCGCAATTATCAGTCATTGGTTCAACCCTATCTGTGTGTAAATGAATGCGTTTAGTTTGCCTGCAGAGAAGTTCTAGCATATGATGCTATCAACTTTTGAAAACAACTGCAAGAAAACATACAAGGATTTTTATTTTGTTAAGGGGCCTTTATCCTCATACACATAACTTCCTAGTAACATTGCTTGGCGAAGGGAGACTTTTGGCTCTGTGGTTTCTGTGCAGGGATGCCTTCCACTGTGAACCTAATTACTGCACTTACAGAAAGGCTGTGCCCCAGAGCTGGTGGTTCCTGGCTGCATGGCAAAGCCTGCCCTTCATCTGGCTTACTCTGACTCGCCTTAGCGGTCCTCCCCCCACCACGCACTAGCCTCGTTTTTCCATGCCTGGATTGGAGTCAAGTGCCCCCTTGTAACCGCCAGTGTTTCTCGCTACTACTCCAGAAGGAACTTCCCACGCTAGTTCTGCTCCTCACTCCTTCCTTCCTCCTTCGTTCTTCCTCACACCACTTCCGCTTTCTCCCACCATCCTACTCACACACTCTCTTTCCAATTCGTGAGTCTTTGCCATCCCGTTTCTCATCTCCCACTTTGCACTCTGGCTGTGTAGCACATTCACACGGGTCAGCTAACAGCCCGCTTCTGCATTTCTGTTGCCGAAGGGGCCTTTCGGCATTTATTACAGCATTTCTGGTGACTGACATTCCTTCTTGACTGGCAGTGATCATGGAACCTTCCCGTCTGGTCACTGTCCAGGGCTCGGTCTCAAACTTGCTTGCCAGCTTGGTCAGTGATGGGTTGCGGTGCACTAATACCTGATCCTGTACTTTGGTGTGAGACTTCCTGGCTTGCTGTTTGCTGCTCATCTGCTTGTTGGCTCTGACTCTCTTGTCTTGTGTCCTCCGTTTGTCTATGGATTTTTCCTTGTTGTGGCGGTGGCGAGGTATGAAGGACCGTCTCATGGTCCTGAACATGAAGTCAGCCAGGGGGACTGCGCGAAGCATGTAGTGTCAGTCGGTAATTTCGGAGGAATCAGTATAGTTCGAATTCCCATGGGCCTACTTGGGCCTTTGCGATCCAGAGAACCTTGGTAATTGTTCTCATTAAATGTTCTGCATCACCATTTGCCTGGGGCCACAACAGTGTGATGAGATCATGTGCGATCTGGAGATCGTCTGGAGACCGTCCATGTACTTTCCAAAATCGGCCCCCTTTTCAGATGCTTTGGTAGCCCATGTGTCAACAATATTTTCTCTACGTATGGAATTACTGCCTCTGCTGCTCTGGAATGGACTATTTCTACCTCTGGGTATCCAGAATGTTCGTTGATGGCGGCCAGGAGCTCGGTCCCTTCTTTTACTGTGCAGAAATCGATGCTCAACGATTCCCTGCATGACGTGCTTCTTGGTGCAGATTGGATTGGTTCGCGTTTCTCCAGTTGTTTAAACACAGGAGGCATGACGCAGTGACTGCTTTGACTTTGGTGTCGATCTGTGAGAACCACACTCGGTCTCTGATCATTGCTTTGGTCCTCACTATGCCTTGATGTCCTTCGTGGGCCAACCCTATTATCCTTTCCTGCAACTAGAGTGGTATCAGGATGCGGGACCCTCTGAGGATGAGGCCTTCATCTGTGATGGACAGTTCATGGTGGACAGTGAAGATCCCCGACAGGAAATCTTTTACCTCCGATGTACGGTTATGGTTGTTCTGAAGATAAGAGTTCCACACCCCTTCTAGGATGGCGTTCTTCTTCAGGGTGCAACATGGATCGCTCTTTGTGGCTTTTACTTGTTCTGCTGTGTTCACTGCTTTCGGCTTGGTCACCTCCACAATCAGGCATATGTGTTCTTCAGTTTCCACAGATTGCCAGATTTCAGCTGCAGTGGCGGCTCGCGGGTGTCTGGATAGAAAATCTATCGGGTTGTCTGCTCCTAGTTTGGATACAAGGTTGAACTCGTACTGTTGTAGTTGAAGCAGTCATTTTATAACTCGGGCTGGGGGGTGTGGTGCAGAGCCTGTAAAAATAGGCGTTAGTGGTTTGTGGTCTGTGAATGTCTTGAATTTGTGTTCATACAGGTATAGATGAAAATGCTTGCACCCCCCACAGGATGCTGATGGCTTTCTTTTCAATGTGTGAATACTGCTGTTCTGTGAGAGTTAGGGCCCTGGATGCGTAGGCCACTGTTCGCGTGTGTCCCGTCGAGGGTGGTCTGAACATGCACTGCCTCTAGACCTTACGGGCTCGCATCTACGTTCTGCAAACGGTGTCGTAGTAAGCCATTGTAGTACTGGCTGAGAACAAGTCTTTAATCTTGTTGAATGCTTCTTGGCACGATTTGTCCTACTCCCATTTTGTGTCTGATTTGCTTAGGGCCTGCAGCGGTTCAGACAGTGTGGCTAGGTTGTTGATAAATCTCCTGCAGTACATAGCCTTGCCCAAGAAGCTGTGGATTTCTGTGGGTGGCGTAGCTCCCTTGATGTCAGCTACTTTGAGTGGGTCTGCTGACACACCCTTGCTGTTGAATATGTATCTGAAGAATATTAGCTCCTCTTTAAAGAACTTGCATTTGTCCTTGTGTATGGTCACGCCTGATTTCTCCAATCAGTCGAGAACTACTGCCAGCATTGCCACATGCCCCTCCCTGTCCCTGGCATGTACCAGGATGTCATTGCTGAAATTGAGGACTATGGGAGATCTTGCAGGACAGTGTTTATGTTTTGTTGGAACACCTCTGCTTCCAAAGTTCAGTTGCTTGTATCTCCTCAACCATAGGTGTGTCGAGAATGTGAGTATATATCTGGAGGCCTTTTGTGGCTTGAGCTGGTGATAGCAAGACTTTAAGTCTATTTTGGAGAATACTTTGGACCCTGTGAGGTCTGCGATGATTTCATCAAGTGTTGGAGTGATGTGTCTCTTCCGTCCGGATGATGGCTGTGTTGGGAAGACGCATGTCTATGCATATCCTGATTTTTCCTGGCTGTTTCTTTTCTTTGTCACTACGAGTGGGGAGGCCCATGGCGTCAGCCCTGTCACCTCCTCCATTATGCCATATTTCTCCAGGTCATGCATTTCTTTGGCTACTAGGTCCCACATGTGGAAGGGTGTTCTCTGGTGCCGTACTGCTTGTGGTTGTATGGTCGGGTCAATATGCATCTTGATCACCTTGCCTTTCAGGCACCCAATCCCCTCGTATAACTCTGGGTGTTTTGCCAGAAGGTCCCGGATTTCGTTGTCATCTGAGATGTTGTAGATGAACCTGATCAGTCCCAGGTCATCTGCCGAATCTCAACTGAGACGGCACTCACCCTTGCGTCTACGACATATATCTTTGACTGGATCGTCAGTCCTCCAATCCTGCAGGGTGTGGTTTGAAATTGCTCACCACTGGGAGGGTTTTTCTGCTGCCATATGCGTACAGCCGTGCGTTAGTGGCCTTCAGTGTTGGCTGAGGATCCATTGTGTGTAAAATACTGAGTGGCATCACATTTACTGAAGCTCCTGTGTCTTATTGTCATGATCACTTACTCTTCCCCCACTTAAATGTCACTCCTGTGCCGTTTTTTCTTTTTCTTAGCTGTCTTGTCTCCTCGCACCAATGCTGATATGAGGTGCATTTTCCCTTTTTTCTTCTTGGTCTGGTGTGCCACAATTGTCGTCATTGTCCTGCTGTCTTCGTCTTCTGACTCCGCCGATGAGGAGTTGTTCTCAGCCTCGACATGCCAGGCTTTGCCTGCTTCCTTTCCCTGGGTGTCATTTTCCCTGTTGGAGGGAGTTGGCCTTTGGGGTTTAACTAGGATCAGCAGACCTTTGCGTAATAGTCAAGGCAGCCACAGGTGCTGCATGCTGTGCCCTGTGCCGGGCAGATCCATTTACTGTGTCGTTGGCCACCACACTATCCATAGTCGTTGGGGGCAGGGATTCTAGGTCGCCATCCGGATGTGCGGTTGGGCCCATGGTCATCTCCTCGTGTTGGTAGTCAATCTGTGACTGCTGCAACCGTTGGAGCTGGCGACAGCTGTAGTCTTTGCAGGGTCGTGATAATGTGAGCGGCTTGTGAAGCGAAAGCTCCTTCTGGTGGCCTTATTCTAGGATGCAGGATAGAGGAATACCTTTTACACTCAGTATGATTCTTCTCAATTTCTCCAAGTGCATCCCATTAATGATTTGGCATCTGATTTATTTGTTGGCATCATCAAACTCACACGACAGTGGTAGTCGCCGCAGCCGGATGTCGTGCAAAAATTGAAGATTTCGTAATCTGGGTTGAATTGGGGCATGAAATGGTGCGTGAGAGCGTCTTTCGTGGACATATACTTATCATCAGTGTCCGGCGCCAGTGGGATCAAGTTGAAAAGGTGTAACGTGTCATCTCCAACATTCAGCAACAGGTGAGACTGCATTTTCTTTGACGTGGTGAAGTCTCTACAGTCCATAGCCATTTCACACTTCTGCATCAATAGTGCCCATCTGGGTCCTACCAATGATGGTTCCAGGTAAGGATCAAAGGGGGCCATGGGCATGCCCATATGTCCCTATGCACGGAGTGTGAGATTGGGCCTGAAAGATGCTGCCAGTCTGGCTGGAGTAGATGGGTTGGGGTGGCAGCCATCTTTACTTATGTGAGGTGGGCTGGATGGCCACACCTTGTTGCCAGTAGCTTTCCCTTTGTTTTGCACCCACCTGATCAATGTGCAGTTCTCTGTGCAGAACTTCTCTCCTACAAAGGTCATCCTTTGGATGTCACAGTGCCTGTTTGGAGTATGCATGGCGGGGCTGGCTTGTTTGTGGAGTGTTCTTCCCTGCTTGGGGGAGCCAGCGGTGGCCTATAGGCCGCGTGCTGGGTTAATGGTGTGGTTTTTTCCCCTTTTTTTTCTGTGCCCATTGATGCCTGGTCTGCTATCCCACCTTCGTCACCAGTGTTGTAGTGGGTGCGCTGCAACTTACCGGCACTCGGGCCAGTTGTGTGGAGGGTCCGGAGCCGGTGTGAGGGGTGCACGCTGTGCCGCACAAAGATACATCAACACAGATCAGCTAACAGCCTGCTTGTGCACTTCCGTTGCCAGAGGTGCCTTGCAGCATTTATCTGAAGGAAAGTTGTGAGGCAGGTGAAAAAAGTGGCGAGATGAAGGACGGGAGGGGGACAAAAGAGAGGGCATTCTACACAAGACATTTTGAAATAACTTGTTTAAAGAAATGAGTTTTCAGTTCAAAGTCTTTCTAGTGCCAGCGCTTGTATTAGAGCTACAGCGATCTTTGGCATAATAAGATAGTTCAGTAGGTTGAGCACCTGTGATTGTAGGCACAGCAATGGGCTGCAGCCCCAGGCAGTGTGAGGAGCCGTCCCTGGTGGACAGTGTGTGGCACCTGCACTGGTGTGTAGTGTGAGGATCTGGTGGTGGTGGGACAGTGTGAGGAGCTGCAGTGCAGCCTGGGGAGCAGACACGGGATCTCACCATTCATCATAGAGCACATGGAACAAACATTTCCATTACATAGCATTGAAAATGTTCTACGCACACAGACAAAAAATGTTTATAATGTCATTGCACTCTTAAATTGTAAAAATACTCTATAGACAAAATGTATAAACAGCATCAGTCACACGCAGCCTTTGGTGCCATGGCGACCAGCAGTGGAAAGGGCACATGGATAGCTGAGATCTTGCTTTTGGATCTGTCACACCCGACGTCACACAATCTGCGACAGTGTTCTCTGCCTGGCTGCCCCTGGCCAGAGGCCTCCTTACGGTCTTGGGCTCTTTCACACTTGCAGCGTTCACAAGTTCCCGCGCCAGAGCTTCACACTGAAGCCTTGCCCCTGCTGGAGCAAATGAACCCCTCCCCTCCAATCCCCCGCCCTCCTTGGGTTCTCCTTGCCCGCTTTTCATCTGGCCAATCCTTGCTGCACTCTCACTATTACCAACCCATCCCAGTGTAAAGGGAGGCACATGCAGTGTGTGCTGTTATAATGTTCAACGGAATGAAGCATGATTCCATGTGCAGCTTGGAAACAGAATCATGCTTCATTTAAACATGCTAAGCAATGAATAATGGGGAGGGGACATTCTGCAGTGCCACCAACGTTGAGGTGTAGAGGCACCACTGTCCCGCCCCTAGAATTATGCTGATGGCCACAGAGCTGCTCGGTGCGGGCTGCAGGGACCGCCACGCCCTTCGCCGTGCAGCTTACTCCGGCCTCCTCCTGCGGTCCTTCTGCCGCGCGCCGCCGGCCTTTGGAAAGAAACCAGAGTCTCACTCTTTGCTGCACTGGGGCCAGGTGCCCGCTTCCGAGCTCCAGTGTGTCCCGCTGCCTCTCTCGCGGGTACGTTCTGCCCCCCAGTCTTTCCTTCCACCTTTTCCCACTCGCTCTTTCTCTTTTCCTCCTCCCCGCACTCTTTCTGATTCGTGCCTTGTCCGCCACTTCCCGGGCGGGGGTCTCGCCTTTCCCTACCTTGCACCTGCGCTTTCAGGGGCTCGGGACACTCGTTCCTGGACGTGGAAAAGATCTTCTCCAGCGCCTGCCCACCCGCGGCGTCGCTGCTGCTGCTGTCCATGGTGTGCGGCGGGGCACGTTCCCTCAGCTCGGCCGCGCCAGAGCTCTGCCTGCCTGCGCGCCGCTCCACTCCGGCTATTTATGGCCAACTCCTGGACAAAGTGCAGGGCGAGCTCCTGGCGCGTCTTATATCATTGACGGGAATCCTGCTGCTCCACAGGGCCCTCACACGCTGTACTGATGCTGCGTCACGCGTCCCCCACCGTGCCCCCTGCCCTCATCACAGACACTTCCCCACTTCACATCATTACACTCATTCTCACACCGGTTCACATTCGCCGCGCTCCGCGCATCACCATATTACACTCTACCCCAGGATGCAGGACGTGCACTCGCCACTAGATATCCGACTCTCGGCGGGTAATAAAGGGCGCGATGTGTTTATGAATAGGAGTGAGGTAGCTATCTTAGTAGCTTGCAGCCCTTCTTGCACTCAAACTGCGGTGAAGCCGTGAAGACCACCCTAGGAGGGCAGAGACTGTGGGGGCAGAGCCTTGGCATGGGTTACAGTAAGTGAGAGGGCAGAGTTGGGATAAGAGGGATAGGCAGTGCAAAAACCTGATGCCGATGTGTGCTGATCAAAAAGGTGTGCTGGTAAAATACGACCTGCCTTGAGATGAGTTAGGGCACTGTAAGTGTTGGCAAAGGAAACGCCAGGTGTTATAATCCTTCTTGGTTTCTTGCCAAGGATGCCCGATCTGCGGGCATGAATGGGTCACATGGGGGTGGTAAGGGGCATGGTGGCCAGCTTCACGACTTTATCGGTGGTTCTTAGACAGTGATGTAAATCACCAAATTGGAAGGCAGAGCTGGGAGACTTCAGGGGTCCGGGGAATCAGCGCCAGACAATCAGCTTCTCGTGAAAGCAGTGTTTATTCACACTTTGCAGCTGCTGGCCGGCACCTCATGGCCCAGTTGCCCATGTGTGGGCCTGCCTTCCCCACGCCTTCCTGCTTCCCACACTCTCCCGCACCTTCTCATTTATTCTAACATCTTCAAACGCTGCCTACTGCTTATCGACAGCGCCTTGGCTCCCATGCCATAGACACTGAATATGGGCATCCCTTTCCATGGCGGCCATATTCCTTTTTTTCACATAAACAGAATCCACGTCTCAAATGCTTGCCCTGGTCAGTGTTCTCCCTCTGATACCTCACCCGCAGGACCTTGGGCATTTACCAAATATTGTTTACAGTCATACTGTCACATTCCTTGTGTCACACGGGATGGTCCTTTGAGCTGTGGGCTAGTACCACCCTGTACAATCCTCTGATCTTGGCTTAATTAGAACACTTCCCCTCTCCCTCACTTACTGTGACCCCCTTTCCAGGGCAACTTCTAGATAATAGTTTGCCGAGGGCAAATGTCTAGAATAAGCCCCATACCATAAACTCTGCACTGCAAACCTTGCTCCTAAATTATAAAATCTTTGCAGTATAGACAAAATATGGTTTGCTTAACTTGTTATTAAGGTTAATTGAAGTACTTATAAGTGATATGTAGCCAGATCAACGTAATACATATTTAAAACAAGATTTCACTTTCATTATCTTAGTTATATTTTCATTGACTAAACCATAATCTCCCAAAACTGTCAGTCACAAAATTGTATATTGCTGCTCCATTATCACATTTTTCTATCATTTTGCTCTCAGCTTAAAGTTTAAATAGAGCCAATAACCTATTTTTGTAATTTGCAGGAACTCCTCTCAACTGTCAGCAAGTGTAAACAAGATGCTAAGGGCAACCCACACAAGAACATTATTTATTTGTATGGTGAATATGTACACTGACGACGAGCCATCATGTTTGGCTTTTCCAATGCTTGTCTATAGTCTAGTAAAACACGAGAATTTTTAACAGCGTACACCGTAAACTGTTACACATCTAGAGACTTACATTTTGTTTCAGGAACAGCACCATAAGATAAAATGTTGCCCAGGATCAGACACTTTGGTTAAGTGGTGAAGCCATGATTTTACTGCATATCCAACTGGCTATAAGTTGGCATTAACATGTGTTAATGTTTGGCTTCACAGAGGTAACAACATGTTTTGCTAATTAGAGATTATGGCAAAAGTAAACAAATCACATAAGAAACCATTATGACAACAAATAAATTGTTTTAGTAACACTTTAAGCAAAAGGGGTATGATTGCAGCCTTATTTTCTCCACTCATAAATGAAAGACAGCAGGGAGGCCAGTCATCAGTGTATGGAGTTGTGGTAAGTTTAGGCTTGGGACTGGAGCAGCTAGGCACCTGCCCTCTGTGATATCTAGAGCACAATATCATATAATGCAATGGTGGTGCTCCTTGTGAAGGCCACAATGGCACTGAGATTTCCCTTATGCCTTCAGTGTCTAGGGAGCGGGTTGTATTTCAGTAAGGTAAGAGGGGGGTAGACTGATGATGTGAGGTGCCGGCTAGGTGAACCCATATAGCACAGGGTACTGTTGTAGAAAACGGTATGTCCAGCACCATAAGGCCAGCATAAGAAAACCCAAGCTAGCATAGAAAAGCCTCTGCTCTGGATCACACATTTTGGTTAATTAGTGACGCTGTGATATAGCCACATATCCAACCAACTTTAGTTGACATTAATATGTTTTCATGTTTGGCTTCCCAGAGCTAAACACATTTGCCATTTTAGAGATCAGGGTAGAAATACTCCAATCACACAATAAAGAAACCTAACAAAATATAACTCGTTATAGGAATATGTTAAGCAAAAGGAGTATTATTGTAGCTTTACTTTTTCCATCCCCAAATAAAAGACATTAGGCAGACCTTTGAGGCCTGGCAAATTGGGGGCTTAGGACTTTAGCTGGTAGGCAGGTGTCCTTTGTGATATGCAGAGCACAATATCACAGTAGCTGCAGTCATGATGCTCCTTATGTAGGCCACCATGACACTGACTTTTCTCTTGTGTTTTTCAGTATATGTGGGGGAAATATCACTTCAGCAAGAGAAGTGGAGCAGACTGATAATGTGAAGCTGGCCAAGTGGTCCCATGTAGAAAACGGGACGCCCAGCAACATGCTATCAGCATCAGAAAGCCTACGACAGCGGGTTCCTGTGGCTTCAAGCCAGAGATGGCACACACTGTCGCAAGTGGTACCCATGCTCATCCCCATTTTTTGAAAGCACCCCTTTTCTCGTTTCTGACATTCATTTTACCCTCTCCCTCTTATATCCAAAACCAAGGAGACAGCAAAGTCCATTACAGCATCCTTATACCTAAACAAGCATATAGACACCATGGGCCTCATTATAACATGTGCGGAATGGGTTTAACGGCGCCGCTAATGGTGCCGGCGCCGTTAAACCCACTCCACACTATTACGAGGTCCCCTCGCGGGACCTGCTCTGGACATCTGGTTTTTCCAGACGTCCATAGCGGGTCCCACCAGGGGATTAGGGAGCTAACAACGGGCCCGTTCATAATGGGCCCGTTGTTAGCTCCCTCCCCATTCCCATTGAGCCTTATGAGAGCTGAAATGGGAATGGGGAAGGACTGGTCCGAGTTCCCTGAATGAGGAAATACCGGGCCCTCCATACTCGGAATGGCCCGGTATTTCCCCATTCAGGGAACCCAGACCCGAACACGATTTTGGAGGCAGCCATGCCCTTATTGATACTGTTGCATCGCTCTTGGCAATGCCGTCGTTCCCTGAGGCCCCCGCGGGGTAGGATAGGTGGTGTATCAGCCTGTATTCCCCTTCGTCTTATTAGCGGGGAGCATATAAATTCTTCGAATGGTAAGGCCGTAAAGGGGCCCTCCACCCTTCCCAGTTCTACCTCTTTCCTGATCTTACTGGTCATTATATCTCTGTTTTCGGTTGCCGACTTTAGATTCCTAGGAATGTCTTGCGCTCCCTGCCCGGTAAACGGGATGTTACAACCTTCTCTAAAGCCTTGTCTGATCTGGTCTGCCATTTCTTGGTCTGGGTATTTCTGGAGCCACCTTTCCATCTTCTCGATTTTTACCGGCGTGGCCCCCTTCCCGCCCCAGTTCGGGGGCAGGCTGCTCTGCCACCCTCTCTGTGACCCATAATTTCTGCTCTGAAAACTCTGGTCTCTATTTCTATCATAGCTGGATTCGTACCTTCTGCTATTGTATCTATAATCTGCTTTGCAATCATTCTGCCAATACTGCCTTCTCTGCTGTCCCCCTGTGCTCCGCTCCTTGGAATCCCATTTCTCCTTTAGCACATTAAATATGTAGAGATTAAAGTTTTTTTCGTCCCAACCCATATTCGGAAAGCAGTCCATCTCCTTTCTGAATTCGTGATCATACTCCAGCCATGCGTCACCTCCAAACGCTGCGTGTACCTTCAGCACCCTCTGTTGATACGCAACTAATGCTACCCCGTCTTCCGGGAATTTTTGTAATATAATTGTAGACATTATGGTGAAGGCCGACATTCAGTTGTCAAACTTCCTTACTACTGGCCCCTTTTTCAGTAAACTGTTCTCGTCCTCCTTCATGCCCCTAGGGCCACATTCATCCCCCTCTTTTGACAATCTAACAATGTAAAGATATCGATCAATTTCTTCCTCCATATTTTTTCCCTTAACTTTGTCATTTATGTACCAAGCCATCGCTTTCATTGACCTGCCCTGTGCATCTTTACCCATGGTTGGCCTGCCATATTTCGTCCCCCATTTTCTGCCGCTGCCACTGTCGGTGCTGCCCCCGTGTGTCCCCTGCCACTACGTTTGGCCCTGCCGGTGCACCTTGTGGTGCCGGGATTATTGGTGCCCCTTGCGGCACTGGGACTACTGGTGCCCCTTGTGGTGCCAGGACCAAGGTTTCCCTGGGTTCTACCCCTGCCCCCCCTGCCCCTCTTTGTTTTTCCCTGCTCACCACTCCTCTCCATTTTACCCAAGCCCTTAGATGATCCCTTTCTTCGTCATCACTGCTTGCTTCCATTGAGGAACTCCCCTGCTGCTCCTCCCTGGATCCCTTCCCCCTTCTGTTCTTCTTGCCATTGGTTCTGGGTGACTTACCCGAAACCGTGACACAATTTTTAAAACATTTTTACAATTTTATTCCCCACATTATTATTCACAGTACCTTTGTTTTTATCTTTTTTCCTTTCTCTTGGTCGGTGCCTCCGTCTGTTCCTCTGATCTCTTTTCTGTCCTTGCGGTACCTCGTCTTCCCCTTCGCTGCTGCTGTGCTCTATGAACAGCAGAGGTGACGTTGCCTTCGCACTTTCTTCTTTCTGCATTATCTCCAGCACCCATTGTGCCCCATATTCCTTCTCTGCTTTCCTCGCCCATTCTGAGAATTCTTGGGCCCTTTTTGCTCTTCCTTCCGCCATCCTTCTCATCTGAATTCTGTCAGCCTCGCTTCTCGTTTGACCCCGGTGAAGGTGCTTTCTTCGTTCGCAGCTGGTACTTCTGGGTCGCTCCTGCTCCGGCACCGTTGGGAGACTCGTAGCCACTGCGTTTAGCATGAAATCAGAGAGGTAGAAAATGCGTGAACCCGCAAGAGAAAACGTTTTTCCTTCCCCATATCCAGGCACTAAGAGCCTACCCGAGAGAGGTGAGCTCTTACCTGGTTTGTGCCGCCTCTCCTTTTCCAGGCTTACTTATACCCCCCCGGCCTTTTGTTCCTTCTTGGGGGCGGCCGGGTTACCCCCCTGATCCCTTGCTGTTACATTTCGCACCTTCCCAGGTGCTGTTTCCTGCCCTTCCTGGGCTTTTGTTTCTTGTGGCGCCATTCGGACGCCCCTCCCTACGCTTTTGCGCCGTTTTCCCCCACCCCGCGCCTAAACTCCCAGACCCTCTATCGTCACGCATTTCATGCTGCCCACGGCCTGGGCCATACTTCTTTGCTATAATGCAGCGTGGTTCATCTTAGTTAACCTACTATGGCAACGATTACATGATTTGATGGGATCATGCAGAGTGGGAATGTCGCGGCAGTTGGGCAGTGTTTTAGAACACTGTGTTTTGTGTATTTATTGTAATATGAGGACGGGTTTGTTGAATTGCAGCAGCGGCAACCGTAGAATTGCAGGGTATGTAGGGGCCATGCTGGATGCAGAGGTGTCTTCGCCGTATACAGGGTGCCCTTATACAGATTGTTGTCAGGCTGGATGCCGAGCAATAGGACCGGAGGTAGGGTCACTTAGTCGAAAAATTGATGTGTATTACGGGAGGAGTGGGAATGTACGCCCACTTGTCTGCCGAGGTCGGCATCATTTCAAAAAGCAGCTGGTTAGAAAGCCACGTACTTGCAATTTTTGATTTCAACATGTGATGAGTACGTTACAACGAATTACAGCCACAGCCTCTTACGTCAATGTGCATTTCCAGGGGTCGCAAACGTCTCCTCGTATCATATAACAACACAGGGGGAAAAGTGAATGGATACTAAAAGAAATGCAGACACAATTCAATACAAGATCCGGAGCATGTGCGGTCTCCTGATGCTGCCTGGAAACTTAAAAAGCAAGTGTTTGGTAAAGG
The DNA here is from genome assembly GCF_040938575.1 of Ambystoma mexicanum. NCBI lineage: Eukaryota > Metazoa > Chordata > Amphibia > Caudata > Ambystomatidae > Ambystoma > Ambystoma mexicanum. Next base: position 1,458,365,508 of record NC_090921.1, read on the forward strand.
GAGGCCTTCTGTTGCCTATTATCATATGAGACCCGATAGCATTGTGTGTCTGTTTAAAAGTTCAGAGTGCGATCGCCCACTACAGCCTATTCAATATCTATTTGGAAGGTACAGAGCACAGCGAATGTAGGGAGGACAGAAGGCATTTTTCCCGCCACGGAATTTGCGCGACAGAAGGAGATAAGGGATGGGCATTGGGCAGTGCCCAAAAAGTAAGATTTGCTGGTTGCAGGAGAGTGGTGACGCTTCAGTTGAGATATGGTGGGTGCTGGGGCGCCACAACGTGTGCAGTGCTATAATCACTTTATTCATGTATGCGGAATAAGGAGGTTGGGGTTGGTTTGGCGTGCCCTAGGCCTGCCGACAAAAGGGGCTTAGTTATGGCAGGGTGCGTGTTTCTTGGCCGGGCATGTACCAATGCCCTGGGCCCACATGCAGAGGGGCCTTTTCAACGCTGTAAGGGCTTTGAGCGCCAGATAAAGGCATTTAATATTGCGGCCAGGTACGGTGGGTAAGGGGCTATGGGGATCTAAATGATTATGGGTGTCTGGCGGCCCGTTGCCTCCAGTTTCCGGGGTGCTTAGTATCAGGGTATCCACAGCACTACCTGGTGGCACCGCAGGCTAGGTCAGGATATGGCAGTTGTAAGGCGCCTACACATTGGTGCAGGATGAAGTGCAATTGTTAATTGAAGGAGGTTCATCGTTTTCCTCCCCGGCATGGGGGAACCAGGGTTATGCAAAGCAAAAGGTAAATGGTCATTGACGGGTGCAATTATGCAGGCTTTGCACAAGACAGGTTACGATTTAGGATTAGTGCATCTCTGTTGCAAGGCGATGACAGCAGGGGTTGGGCACTGGGAGAATGGCTCAGGGGCAACGCGCCCACTTGGAAGGTGAGATGAATCAGAGCGACACAGGTTTGAGTGGCCCGTCCGTACATAGGAATCGCTGGGTATCAAGCGTGTTATAAATAACCAAGCAAATAAATCGGTTGCTCAGCCTAGGTATTGGGGCATTGGAGATTGATAGACTGGAAACTACTAGGAATCTCGCAAGGATTTGGTTATATCGATTATTCACTTGGGGACTGGTCTATAATGCAGCGTGGTTCAGCATATTTAACGTACTATGGCAATGATAACAGGATTTATGGGATCATGCAGGTGGGAATTTCATGGCAGTGGGGCAATGTTTTAGAACACCAGGCTTTATGTATTTATTTCCGAGGAAGCAGATAAATGGGTGGCTCAGCCTAGGTAGTGTGGCATTATGGATTGTGGCATTATGGACTGATGGACCGGAAACTACTAGGAACCGGGCAAGGATTCGGTTACAGCTATTATTCACTTGGGGACTTGTCAAAGGTCGCCTCTTAACTGAAAGGTTGGGGGTACGAGTCAATCCTCTACCTTCAAAAATTCTGAAAGTGTTGTTTGGCGGAGGTGTAGGAGGACCTCACAAGGTGGAACTGGTTGTGGACGGCATTGAGGGTGTATTACCATGGAAGGATGAATGGTTCACCAAAAATAGAATTGAAGTAGGCACCGACTCAACGGGTCCCACATGCTTGCGGGACATTTTGGGGGGTTGGGGGGGGTGTAATTGGGTGCCCTTAGCCAGCAGAACGGCAGTACGAGGGGAGTACCAGGGACATAACTCTGGTTGTGTGGTCCAACAATGTGGGAGCCTTTAGGTGGGAGGAAAGTAAGTGAGGAACTATTAGGAAAGATTTCATACTTGTATGCAATTTTCCCTCCATGTGTCAACCCCCAAACTTTTTGCTGCTGTTTTAACACCATTGACTGACTTTGCCAGAGAAGCACAGCCCTCAGCTGCACTCCTCTGGGCTTTCGCTCACTTTGTAATGGGGGAAACTGACAAGCCCTTAAGACAGTCAGTACTGGGAGGATTTGTTTCCCTTAGTCCTTTCCTCATGTTGCAGATTTTGTGCAACATGTAACAAGTGTGCAATGTAACTTACCTTACAGCACACTTGGGTCTCTAGTCGTTTCCAAAGGACGTAGAAACTCTCGTTGGACTTTTTATGAACTGTGCAGATGTGTCATGGACAGGACTGGTGGCAGCTATCGTATTCTTATATTTTTAATCCTTTCTTGCCATGTTAACCGCGTTAACCGCGTTTGGCACGAATAGGTGGCCTGGCTCCAAAATGGCCATGCCACGAGGTTCTTTGTCCTGTCCTTTTGCCATCTTGCCCCTTCACCTTCCCGAGGTCAAGTCAACCCAGGTCAGTCCTTATTTGGTCATGCACTTTCCCACGAAACCCAATGCTTTTGCTGGCTTCTGCATGCCATGTGTGTGTGCCTCCAGGATGTGGGCTGGGATGTCTGTTCCCAGTATACATCCTGTGTGCAAGAGAGTCTGGAGTGTCCTGAATGTCTGGGACCACAGTGGTCTGTGATTGGTCCACGTATGGAGTGAGTGTTTCTGAGCAGATCTCCCATTGGGTCCTCTCCGTTTTGGCGTAAAGGGAACTTTGGATAAGAGGAGGCTGAAAACGCCACTACCATGTCGATCTCCTGAGTTCATACCGAACAAAGGATAAGGAGCCAAGTATCCTGCAACAAGAAGCCGACTGGAAGGTTTGGCACCCTGAGCCCGCTGTCATCCCGTGGGACCCCTCTGCATCTGATCGTCCTAGAAGGCCTGCGAAGATGCTTCGACCCATTAGAATAGTGGGATCAACTATTTTCGGCACTGTCACCAAACCCTAGAAGTAAGCCTCTTCGGAAGTGTCCATGGGCCAACCAGTGGGCTGACCATCTTACACAGACGTTTGCTCTGTCACTGCCGTTGTTTCGAGGAGGCCCTAGAAACTTGGTCTACTGCTAGCTCTGTGTCCATGGAACCCTCACACCAAATTTCGTATACTTGGCTTTCCCAGGTCTGAAGTGATACGAGTGCGCCCGGACCAGAGCAAACGCGGTTACCGTGTTGCTCTGCTGTGGCAACGACCTGTGCAAGTTTGGTGCATTTGTGACCCCCTTGCCCATGAAGCCTGCTGCAGTGGAATTGGGCCGATTCCTCCACCCAGAGCGGAGAAATCACCACTGTCCCGTTTGGGAATCCTTGCTGCATCTCGGGAACTACACGGTGTCAAGACGTCCCGATTGTCACATTCGAACCTGCCAGCGAAGTGGACTGTACTGGCAAAGTTTGGGTCTGCATCGGGGACTGGTGAGTAGTCCTTACCCCAACCAGTGGCCCCTAGCACAGAAGCCCATTTTTACACACAAGTGGCCCCTGAGGGCCCCTCTCCATTCCACAGCTATTCGAAATAGCGACTCCATCCCGCACTCTCAAACTGCCCCTGCCCTCAAGTGGAGTTCCTGCTTGAATAGTGGGAACTTGTTCTTCATTGCCTTATCCACCTTCCTGAGCTGCTCGAGACCCTTGAAGAGACCCTATTTTGTCCATTGGCACAAGCGCGTACAGGTACTATTGAGCATAAGGCTCCTCTCTTCGTAGGGCTTGGACTGCCTCTTAGTTAGGTGTATTCTGAATGTGGAACTGGGTCTAAAGATTACCTGCACTGCATGTTTTCCTCCCCATCTAGGTGGTCTACATATTTTGTGCTTTTAACCCCTTAGACCCCATTGGTCCTGTGTATATATTGTGTTGATTGTGATGTATGGGTTTAATCTAGTGTTACTGCGATTCTTTGCTATGGTCTATGTTACAAAGGCCTTGTAATAAATGTGTCTATATTTTTAATATAACACCTGTCTGGAGTAATTTGTAAGTGTCCTTGCTCTGTGTGCTCATTGAGGTCTTTCAGTCACCCTCACCCCTCTTGAGACTTAGTCTTGACCGCCTGCCATAGCTACCCTGATTGGTCTGGCTTGTCCAGAGGTTACCCTGTTCCAAGAAACAAGGTTGGCCTTCTGAACCTCTGCCCCTCCAGGTCAGAGTTCAGAAATCCCTCTCTTCACAGGAACGGAAAGGTGTTGCTCTGATCAAGGAGCTTGGTGGTGGTTCAGAGCATCAATCAGGTGACGTCCAACGATTCATGGTTACTAGAACTGCTGAGAGGACGCGAGGTCTGGTAGTTGCAATGGCTCCGAATGCAATGGCGCGGAAGCAGGGGAGAAGGCCCTGGCTATCCATTGAGCCTCAGAGGCAACCATGATGGATACAAATACACATCTCAACCTACTATTGATGGTGCACTGGGATCAATGGAACGGGTACAACATAATGCCAGGGGTATAAAGCGATATGTGGGTGTTAAGGTATGATAATGGGGATATTCCGACTTGCAATTAAAAGCTAAGAAAAAAACAAATTCTTTGAACTTGGCGGTCGACCCAAGGGGCGGCTAGACTTCTGAGGTATTTCTCGGGGTAGTGTCGCAGGCGTTGCTAAGCTAGAAGGTGAAGGACGACTGGAACGGGATAATATCAGGGGTATGAGCCAACAAGTTGGTTACGATTAGTTAGGAGGGCATGGTTGGAGCTGGAGAGCAGAGAGCACAAGGGGAGATGATGTCATCAGGCTATGGGGGTGAGGCTCTTTTGATATGGTGGCTGCCCCAGGTGATGCCTAGATTCCGGGAGGTATGACCGTGGGCCTTGGGGAGGCGCCTTCCAAACTACACGGTTAATCAAGGAGAGCGTCAGTTGCTAAAATAAGGTGGCAATACATGCATTGGGATCTCAGGGTTGGTTTTCGAATCTGGGTTTGAGTAAACTGGTCAGCAAGGTGAGGCAACCTTGCATTAGGCCTAAGTCAATAGACAATGTAACAGCACTATCCCAGTCAGGGGCATATGCAGTCAGGGAGTCTGTGGAGACTGTGGCTGGGGAGCTGTCGCTAAGCAAGGGGGAACAGCTCAACTTCACCCGTCAGGAACAGCGTGCTCCCAACACGGTAACTCCTGCAAGAGCAGGCAGAGCAAGGATAAGATGGTTGGGGAGCGTTAGCCTAATAAAATATGAAGAGGAATTTACTGCGGGTTAAGTAAGGTGAACGAGTTGACTAGACAACCAGGTTTAGTGCAGGAGCGGTGGATGAGCCATGGCAAAGCCAGGGGTCTTTGCTTCTTCAGACCAGCGCCTCTTTGGAGCCTAAACAGCAGAGGCGTCTGGTGGTAGCAAGGAGGCTGCAGCTTCCCCTCAACAAACGGCATTCCCTCACCCCAGGAACACCTGCATGGGCAGGCGGGTCTCAGACACGAAGGGCTGGTAGGAGTTGTGCCTAGTATGGACTGCAAGAAAAAGGGGGAAGCAGGATTTTTTGAAGAGCCATGGAGGTGGCACTAAAGTTAGGCACAAAGTGCACCATGATCCAGGAACGAGGAAGAAGGAAAGGGGTGAGCCGCGGTGGGCGGTAACCCACCTTCGGCGTGGCGGTGTTGTGGCGTCCAGTGGCAAGAGACAGACTCCGAATGAGCCATTGCACAGCCAGCAGGGTCTTCGCTCTTCTCGGACCACTGCCTCTTGGGAGCCTAATCGGCGGGGGCGCCTGGTGGTAGCAATGAGGGCTCAGCTTCCACCAAACAAACGGCGCTCTCCCAGCCCAGGAACACCTGCAGGGGCAGGCAGGTCTCAGGCACAAAGGGTTGGGAGAGTTGTGCCTACTGTGGACTTTGTTGAGAAAAAGGGAGAAGCAGGATTTTGGACACGGAGCAGTCGCTGTACCTTTGGAACTATTTTCACAATTGTTTGCTGTGTTTTCTATTATATGTGCAAATCTGCAGTCTTTTATGCCAAAAAGAAGGCATGTCTCATTCTGCACCTTACTGATGGGGAGAAGAAAGGGGCTGAGGCGAATGAGCAAGAGTAATGTACATTAGTATAATAATGGACAAATGCCCAGGTTATGATACCATGAGATAACATTAAATGCTTTGTTCCTCTGTGGAGTCTCCACCACCTGTGTGTTATGAACCTAATTAGGGATTGAGAAATGTATCCCTTCTTTGCAGGGATCTGCAGATTTCAACGTATGCAACTGTACACACCAACGGTCAATAGCCTAAGCGCATTCTCTGGCCAGTTAGCACCGAACACTTTACTTGTCTCGTGCCGTTTCACCCTCTGCTGGTATGATCCATGCCCCATGGAAGCAAAAGTCTCTCACTTTGCCCCACGATCAGCACTGGTGTAGACCTCGCCCTCTGTGTGGAAGACTTGCAGCCCTTGTGTGGGGCAGTATCATTCCAATTCATCAGCGTGTATCTGAGCAGAAAGTGGGGGCAGGCTTCAATTTCTGCCGCAATGAACCCCCATCCCGCTCACTGCCCGCAACACCCCCTGACTGATGAAGCTGTCACAATGGTCTGAACTTTGTTTATGCTTTTTGGTATTTACCTTTAAAAAGTGGTGGAAATGGAAAAAATGTGGTGGGGGATCCCAGAAGGTCTGGGGTGGGGCAGAGTTTGGGGGGTGGGGGCGGTGCCCGAGGAGGCAGGGTTTGTGCGGGGCGGAGCTGGCAGGGTTTGTGCAGGGCGGAGCTGGCAGTTGACCTCGATCAAAGGAAATGTCCAAAATAATAGTTTAAAACGGCGCAATTTCTTTCATGCTGCTTCTTTCCACTTTAAACCACGGAGTACATATTATTTAAATACACAATTTGCATCCGATGAGGTGTTTTTCTGTTCGCCATAAGCAACGTTTTCTTTTACTTGAAGCACACCTGGCACACCGCCTGCAGCTCCCCTCTGAAAGCAGTTGGGTGGCTGCATCATGTGGGATAGTTTCAATGTTAATAGGGGTATTTATTTATGCATGTAATGTTTGTGGATACTTGTATGTTTATTTATGCAATGTTTGTCGGATAAAAGTATTCGACAAACATTGCATAGATAAATAAATAATCCGGGTCCATGTATACGACATACATTGCATAAATAAATAAATAACCCGAGTTGTGGCTGTGTTTGGTTTGTGCAAAATCTTGGGTCCTAGGGTGCAGAAGCTGCAGTCTTCTGTTAAGAAACATCAGGCTGAGTCAGCGCTGATTATCTTTAGACTGACATTTTATGGAATGGTTTTTATAAACTTTCGCTATACACTTGGAGCCATCTTTGAGCAAAAACCTTGTGCTGTGGCAACTTTGCTCGAGCTGTCCCAACTTTTGTTTTCCTGCATCTAGGCCATTTTGGCGCACTGAGTCAAAGTGACTGGTGCGTAGAAAGAACGTTACGGATACATTGAAGCATAGTCCCATACAGACACCTTCGTAAGCACACGTGATGAATCTGTGCAAGTGCACAAATGTTTCATGCATGTTTGAGTGACAAATATGCATCTGGGATGGATAAACAGCCACATGCACACATGAGTAAAGGCTGTATTTATGCATTCGCTCACTGTAATGACCCCTGCACCAAATGCACAAAATGGGCATGCAGGCATTCATGCAGACCAAAAGATATGTAAAGCTGAGATCGTGGCTGAGGACTGTAACTTCCTCTGATGACCCCTTGTACCGGCTCACCAGAGGAAGTTACAGTTTCGGTGTCCTGCAGCTGCGACCTGTATCGAAGTCCCACTGGGTACAAGTAGGGGTTTGGAGCCAACAGACCGCTCAACAGCATCAATGAGCTGCTCCGCCCCCATACTCAGTGCCGTCGGCGGGCATTTATTTTTTTCCATTTCTTTTTTTTCCAAATGTTTTATTTTTCTATGTTACCCAGCTTAGAGCATGGCTGACTCTGGCCGGATCCCGAGATCCAGCTACACATCTGATGCCGGATCTCGGATCCGGCGGGAGCCGGCCCAATGACCAGCACTCTCTGCCCCTTGCCTTCTGCTCGCCCTCTTCTTCCCCTCACGCCAGAAGGGATTGCTGCTCGTTCCATCTAACTCCTCCTCCTTTGCCGAGTCTCGCCCTGGTCCTCTCCGTCTTGTTTTTCACCTCCTACCTACCTTCCGGGATTCTCCCCCCTTCCTGTTTTACTCCCATGGGTTTTCGGTTTCTTCTTTTCTGCTTCCGGACTGGCTTACGTGTTTGCCTGTTTAGCATTCTTGTGTTCCTTGCAAAGCTCTGTCTGTGCCCTCCGGTTACGGTGTTCTATTCTTCCTGTTCCTGCTCCAGTCTTCTCTTCTGACAAAGTTCATCGGTCTGCAGTTATCCCTTCCCCCGGACCGCCTTCACTACCTTAGTTCCCTGCTCCTCCTTTCTTTTGCAGATACCCTACTTATCCTGTTTGGACTTACTGGATCACCATCTACCATCTACAACTCCATCCTGTGTCATCTTAAGACACACCCTTCACTCAGGATATTCCCACCGCCTTCCCGGATTGTACGAGAGGTTTTTTCTGCCTATAGTTTTTTCCTTTCTTGGGCGCTCTCGGGAGGGGGTCCCTTGCGTGCCATCACCAGAAAGGCAGCAGAGTGGCTTCAACTCGAGGGAGGCCTTATCTCTACAAAAAGAAACATAAGGATCGAAAGAAAAGGGGAAAGAGGCCAGAGACATCCACGGAAGTCACAGGTGAGGAGGAGGGGGACATTGCACTAAGTGACGAACCTGAAAGTTATGCCATAGCCTACAAGTCTGACATTTTGCTCCATTTCGTATCTTGGTGGCGGAGAGCCGTTACATCTAGACAGACACATAGGCCCTCAGTGCCAAATTTTGGTCATTTGCACGACAGAGTGCAAATGTGCAGGGCAAAATGCGGTGTACATTTACAATTACAATTAAAGGCTGCCTTTAATACTTGCATAGCAGGCAGAGTTCAATTTTAGTTATAAATGCTGCCTGCCAAGATACCTTTGAAGTCCACCTGCTTTACGCTGGCACATGTAGACTCAGCGGGCTCCAGAGGGATCCCCAGCATTTGCGCCGGCATGAAAATGCATGCTGGTGCAAATACTGTGGTATTTGCATGTCGGAGAGGAAGGGAGGCGGTGGAAACACAAGTTGCGTTCCACCCCTCCTCTCACCATACAAATGAATGAAAATGTGGCATGGCATAAATGAAAAGCTTAAACGCCCTATGCAAAGCGTTTACACCATTCATTCATGTTACGCGACTGTTTAAAATAAACTGCATTGTGGAAGCATACCCAACGGGCAAATAGGATAAAAAAAAAATCCATCATAATGTATGCGGTCACTCGCCGGGGCTGATTGAAGGGCCTATTTCAGAGTATATTCATAGTGTGGAATCCGACTGAGGTGCAAGGCACACACAATGGAACAGAGACAAGCAGCAGAGGGGAGCGGGAAACCTTATGCTGTCCTATAAAAATAATCATGGTTCTAGAAAGCATTGCCGAACTTATAGATCAATAGTTTGCCTGCTAACCCATATCGGCCCATCATTTAGAGAACACAATCGCTTGGGAGGCAATGGTGCCACCCAGATTCCAGAAATGATTGTAAATCCGATATGGCACATCATCATAAAGGAAACTGGGTTGGGAACAATATTTTGCTTCATGATTTCCTTCCGGATTTCTCTACAAACTGGTATACAAAAGGAAAATGCATCTTAAAAAGGCCTATTTAAAAACCTCAATTGTTGATGAAACAATAGCCACACATTTTAGGGCGGGACACTGATGCTGTGATTTTGCATGAACCTCTTCACTGAAGCTTGCAGTAACACAGAAAATATGAAACGGGTACCACTCCACCAAGGTGAACATCATAAGAAGTCTATACATATCTGGTGGCGCTCCACAGCTCCCTTCCCTTCCTTGCTGCTGCTCTGCAGAAGTTCATTTTGCTCTTGTGATATTTCAATTCTTTTAATAATTTGTGGGTGTGCCTTTTGACTGGTTGATTGGACGCGGTTGCCCCATGTTCTGCTAGGGACCCTGTGCCTGGCACGGCTCTTGCCGTGTTGGTCGAGGAATGTTATCTTCTGATAAAGTGCTCTAGTGTTTCCCGCTCTCATTTTCCAGGCAGGCTGTTTTGAACGCGCATTGCATTGGGAGGGTGGAAGCGCTTTGGTGGGCCCCCAGTTGTGCCTCGTTCCTTCTGGTACAGAGGGGGCTGTGTACTCTGCTGTGCAGATATGGGCACTGCTAGTGCACTCTAGCAGCGCTCAGGAGCGACTGGCACAAGCTAGCTTCAAGGGACTTCTTATCCAGTTTATTTGTTTGGTTCCTGTCTGAGACAAATACGTTTTGGCTGTGATTCGATTAATACAACTCTAGCGATGCTTCTCTTATAGCAACTTCATTGTCAGGGGTTTCATTAATTGTAGTTTTCTGTCCTGTTTTATTGAATCAAGTTTAGATTTATATATACCTATTTATCATTTTATTATTCTTGGTATGCAGCGGAAGCTAGATTCTAGCCCTGCAGAGTGGCCTTCAAGGGTCATGTGATGAATCTGATGATGCCAGCACTCTTTTCCCAAAGGTAGCTTCTCCACATGTGGCCAGGGGATGGCAGCCGTTACCTAATTCTGACCCTGGGGGCGGCTGTATGATGGTAGGACCCCTAACGGTGATGACACATCATTGGAGGAAGGCACAAACCCGCCACACCCCCAATTCCCCTTTCGGTAAGTTCCCTCCCTTCCCCATACCTTGATGGCATATTGTAAAACTCTCCATCAACCACTTGCCAAGTCTACCCCTATATCACCTAAAGAATAATTTGGCAACAACTGAGACGAGGAAGAGGCACGGAGCGGTGATGATTACTCCTGAGAATCACTGTCAGCGGTCTAGTCGCTGGGGAAATTTGATTGCCCTGACATGGTTTAAAACCATGCTGGGAAGAGTAGAATGGAGTTCTCAGAACAGAGTGAGGTACCGGCGGCAAAGCGGAAGTTCAAGCAGCTACACCGGGCGAGAGGGCAGCCCGGTGAGAAGCGTACTCAGGGAGACTCAGCAGAAACCGTAACGAAGCACGAGGAAGCAAGTCATGCTTCCTGACCACTGCAGAGACTGGAAAGCTGACTGAAGCCCGAACACATACTGGAGGTGCAGGCAAGGGTAGAGAGCGACTCAGGAGATAGAGAAACATCCGACTTAGAGTCGGAAATTCTGAGAAAGCAAAAGAAGAGAACCAGTGAGCCCAGGGAAAGGGGTAAAATGCCAAAGCACTAATGGGTGAAATAGCAAAAGTCCTAGACAGTGGGACTTGGGTCTGGGACCCTCAGTGTGAATTTGGGGGAGGCGAAGAAGGGAAACCAGAGAAACATTAAGTGTTGAAACCTGGTAGAAAAATATACCAAGTGTTTGGAAAGCAAACTGAATTATTATATATCAAAAGTACTAAACACAAATTGTTGAAAGAAACTGCATAGAAGTCGTGGCAGGAGAGTATACCAGGCAAAGCCAAGTGTTTGAAAGAAACTGGATAAAAGTCCTGACAGGAGAGTATACCAGGCAAAACCAAGTGTTTGAAAGAAACTGCATACAAGTCCTGGCAGTAGAGAATACCATGCAAAGCTACTTGTTTGACAGACACTGCATCCAATCCCTGGCAGGGGAGTATACACTGCATCCAATCCCTGGCAGGGGAGTATGAAGGAAAATTCAATTGTGTGTGATAAACTACAGTAAGAACGGAATCTCGAGGCAGATCCATGCCCTTAAGAATTTGAATTGTTGTAAATGTGGAAAAGAGCCAAGCAGGGAAGCATACCGGGTGAACTGCAAATCTCGGACACGCACCCAAATTGTAATGTAGAGAAAAGAGAATCTCAAGAAAGACATGGGGCCTCAGGATTTTTAACTGTCTTGAATGTGAAGAGAAACCCGGGGAAGGGAGCAATTTCCCCAGGAACTGTGAACACACCAAGAGGAGGGAGTTATCCTCTTGGGTTACAAGGAACATGGTTATTCTTTGTTTGAACCTTTTGTTTTGTAGAAACGGAATATGGTGAAGGCAGCCATTCCCTGGAACTCTGAACATTGTCCATGTGGTTCTTTTTGGTTGGATTTATACTTTTGTGTTGGATTTGAATATTTGTGCACTGTGAGAATCAAATACAATATTCTTTGCACCTTACAATTAGTTTCAGAGTGTGAGGGCGAGGATAGGATTTTGGACACAAGACATATTCTTGCTTTGGACATATTGACAAAGGACAGACCCATTAGTTTTGGTTGGGAGAGGGAAACTCCTCCTAGATTAGGGATAATAAGGCATTTTACAACCTCTGTATCATTCAATAAAAGTTTATAATCGAAAACATGAATCCTCTGGGTCTGCGCCTCATTCCTGGCTCCTCACAAGTCACCAGACCATAATTTGAGGATTTAGCCATATTCCGTTCCTCTCTTTTGGGTCTTTTTTTCAGTCTCTTTCCTGTGCAATTAATATTACCGTAACAAAAATCAAATTATGCGTGTCAACCTTCCAGAAAAGGAAGGATATCGTTTTGGCAGTATCTCCTGATGGGGAAGAGCAGTTTTGGTCATCTGACATGTCCAGACTGGAGGAGGAATCCTTTGTTCAGACACCTATTAAATTATGTCTAGGGCAGTCTGCAACACAGGTTCTCAGGAGGATGTGTGCGGTTGCTTCAGTGTTAAAAAAAAGATTTTTGGTGAAAGTCATGGCTTCCGTTCGTAAGGGTAGTGTTTCTTTAAAAACGAAGCATGAGGTTGCCTTTCCCTCCTCCTCGGGGAGTGAGCTAGATGAAGAGTTGGATTCCTCTGACCTGTAGGGCCAAAACCAGAGTTTCAAAGACTTTCTACTCCCTACGGGCGGGGGACATACTTCCCCTTTTATAGAAGCATATGAGGACGCAAATTGAGTATTGGATTACCAGGGCATCATTTCTTTTTACTCTTCAGAGGTGGCTCAACCTAGGTCCTGGAAGTTAATACCTTTGACAAGGTATTTTTATGTCAGACTAAGGAAAACTCTGGCGAGATAGAAAAAGAACAAGCTGAGATCTGCATTCCCCAGGCCTTCTACTTTTATAAAGTAAATGGTTGCTCCTAAATTAGATCCACAATTTGTCACAATTATGGATAAGTCATTTAGAAACCCTAATAAAAGCTTAGATAGGGCTCTAAAATTGTGTCAAGACAAAGGCCAGGGCATTTCAGGGCCCTTAAGAAGATGTTTTGTTTGGCATACGAGGCCATGGATAATGGAGGTACAGTGTATCCTGTCCCTCCGTGAGAATGGACACAAAGGGCGATTTGTTTCTTGGTCAATGCCAACGCTGCTATCACATCACTGCTGACCACAAAAAGGGATTTTTTGGGCCATAGGCACTACATTTGGAGATTTAGCACATAGGGGCCGGGTGTTGTAGAAGGCTCTCACTTATTCGGAGAAAGATGTATTAAGGACATTTTGTAATATGTGGGTCTTTATACTTCACTAGATAAAGGCCAGGCCTCCCTGAAAAAGGTTTATAGGGCTCATATGTTTGTATGGACGGAGAAAGGAATGGGTTGTTTGGCCGGCCGTTCATATCAAGAACCCTTGAGACAGGTGCAACTTGTAGGGTTCTATGTCCCTTTACCAGTGTTTTTTCTTTTTTTGAAAGTAATTTATAACACCAAAATTACTTTGAAAAAACGAATTGAATGTTTTATTTTTATTTTTGGTGGGGCCCCCCTCAAACCCACCTTCCCCTATAGTCTAACTCCTCGTAGTAATTTTGGCATTTAAAATTACTTCGAAAAAATAATCAGTCGGCAAAACAACGGGCTACGACTTGTACAACAACAGCATGATGACTTCCAGTGCCCTACAATTTCTCTCAATTCAGTCGCAATTGATGGTGGCCCAGGACCAGGAACAACATGGGTTTCCAGAGGCAGAGGTATTACAGAGTGAAGACCCTTCCTCTCGTTTGGAATTCTTTAGAAGAAACAATAGGGGTCAGGTTGGCTGGGTATTTTACATTGTCCGTGTTGCAGGGTTTCACATTCGAACCACCGAACCAGAAACTAAGGCACCAACGAACCAGTTCAGTCTTCCGTCCCTACTCCTATTGTTTTCTCCAAATAAAGTACCCTTCTTCCTTCTTCTTCACCAGGGGGTTCTAGACCTCCTCAAGAAGAGAGCCATCAGTCAGGTCACCCTGGTGAAGTTGTTTAAGCTCCCAACCAAGCCCCAACCCAAATGCCCTGCTCTATGGGAAATTAATTTCATTTTCATTATTTTCTTGACTTGGAACCTTAATGAGTTTTTGCCTTTAAAACAATTATTTGCGAAACTGACCATGCTGATTTGTCTTATTTCTGTATTTCTGTCAGAAGAGCTTCTGGTATTTGAGCTTTAGACATTAATAATAGGTCATTTTTTGTTTTGGCTATTAGGCTGTATTGTATTGGAGTACAGCTAGGTGGGAAATGGCATAGGAAGCAGGAAACACAGCTTGTGGGTGTTGTTTGGTTATTACCCACCCATTGACTGCCATGGCCAAATTAATTCCTATGGCTATTTCTACTAAGTAACCCCCCTCGCCCGCCCACCCCCACCCTCCCCCACCTCCTTGCTTAAAACACTTTCTGCTGTGATCTCTTTGAGCTTTCTTTATCAAGCAGTACATCAAACTTTGCAAGCTGGCATCATATTGTTCCTCAATATGTAATCTGTATCCAATGAAATATCAAAATGCCTTATGCACACATGACCTTTGTTACATGAATATCTCTGGTAATTATTGGTTCATACTGTTTGTGGAAGATGGATGAGAAAAGCCACGATATGGATTTTCGAAAGAGAATTATCCATAATTTCCAAGGATTGTTACTTTGCTAACTGGGACATTTGCACAACGGCAGATTATGTTTATAGGTAAATACTTTCCCATCCTTTATTATTTCATAGTTTAATGCACTTGTCTTTTCTGAGTGTTTTGTGCTCTGTTACTGGTTTGTATTTTCAAAGTCAATCGTTTTCGTCATGTATAGGCATTTGCCAGGCACTGTTGATATATACCAAAGTGCTAACACCATTTTCCAGCTGTTGCATTCCTATGTCCAGACAGTACCATTCGGCAATCCCTAGAAAATTAAAATGCCTTTCCCATACCTACTTAAAAACTGTGGGCCTTGCCACTGCTTGTCTCCTTTTGTTGTCTGTTTTCATTTTACCAGACAAACCAAATGTAGTTTGTGCTCCCTTTTGATATCCTGTGTTTCCGGAACAAGAAAAAGTGTCCGTTGTCAAATGTTTAAAACAGTACAAAAGGGCTACAGCCGAACTCAGGGGTAGAGGGCAAAGGGTGGGAGGGGTGGCGCTAGAAGGTGCGGCGCAAACAATCAGAGCTACATATTCCTTTAAAAAAACCTTCCTCTGTCTCCTTGCCTGCCCTGGTTCAATGGGTCAGATCGGTTGTGACCCTTGATGGCAGTAATGTATCTGTATTTGGGGGCCCTTCAAACCCTGGCGCTTTGCCTCCTATGTCCTTCCTAGCAGGGGTGCCCTCCAGGAAATATGGAGATAGACCTCCAGCCTTTCCACCTTTAAGGCGTTCCATTTTAAACCCGTTCTGCATGCTTTGCAGGTGGTGGTAAGTGCATTTTGAACATGCAAAATTAGAACCTCTGTGTCTTGACCAAAAATATTGATTTTCCGAGCTAGCTGCATAGGAAAATTGGAATTTTAATAAAGACAACAGAGGTTTAGATGTTCCCACCCTTACTCGCTGCCTCTCAATATGGATTGGTATGATTTGACCGTGGCATAATTGTTCAGACAAGCAGTGGCAACGCCCACCATAGTCTTTTTCACTGCAAACCCAATTTTGCAGCGGGCAAAATCATACCAATCCATCCCCCAACCCCTACCTCTTTTCCCCCAATACATCCCGACCTCCCTCTCCCCACCTCCCCCAAATAATCCCCACCTCCCTCCCCCACTTCCCTTTTACCGTCCGCTTTACATCTGGCCGTGCGGCGTCAGTTCCGTCCCTGCAATGCGGGTCGGAACTGACGCCGCAGGATCCCTTTCTCTGTCCTGGAAGCAGGGAACACCACTGCAACCTCCCCCCCCCCGTTCCCATTATAGCGAGCAAGCGGAGCGGGGACACCCCTGGAACCCCTGTTTGCTATAATGGAACTGTATGGCCCATTTGACAGAATTTTTGGTTGTACGATCATTTCATACAGTCTAAATTGGGTCAAATTGGCCATACGGTCAAAAGAATTCTGTAAAATTGGCCAATACCATCAATATACTGTTACCTGTCTAGATGTTGCTGTAAGAGCAAAGAAGAGGAGGTGGATTTCGAGGGCCAGATATTTATAGTCTGCTAATGAAGTTCATAACCACCTGATTACTTTTTTGCTCTTCACAACTTAACTGTTTCACACTTTTTTGCTGTTGGCAGTTTCAGTAAAGAGGTTCAGGCGAAATCTATGCCTTCACTGTCGATCAAAATTCTGATTTTTCTATAGTGGTAGCTTAGAAAATCAATAGTATTCAATCGAGGTGTATTCTGTATTTTCTAGTTGCCATATGAGACAAAGGGCCTGATTCACATAATGTTTTCCTATGGGATTGCACCATTATAAAACGCTTCTGTGAAACAGGTCCAAAATGTATTTATTTATTTATAAAAATTAGATGGAAAGCAATGTATTTTTGGTACAAACACTCTTACAGAATTTACCATTGATAACAGAGCGGAGGACATGGGTGCCTTACAATGGGGTGACAGAATGTGGCTTGAAGACCACATGTTGCAGGAGAAGGTGGAAACATAAAGCAGGGACGAGGACAGGACAGTATGACACAGGAGTGGGGTGGTGGAGGAAGTGCTGAATTAAAGATGGAGGAGTGATGGCAAAGTGCTGTAGGGGTGCCCTTGAAGGGTAGGGAGAGAGAAAACAGGGTGATGCAGTGGCATAGAGTGCTAGGAACCAGGTTCTTCCGAATGAAGGAACACTTTGAGGTTGGATTTAAATGGGTAAAGTTACAGCAGTATGGAGAGGGAGAGCATTCCTGAGTAAGGGAGTGAGGAGAGAAAAAGAGAGCGAGAGAGAGAGAGAGAGAGAGGAAGTAGGAGGGCACACAAAGGCCTCAAGTGGTGGCAAGGAGGTAACCTGAGGATGATTTTAACATGTGAGGAGGAGAGTAGGGAGTAAAATTAGCAGATAAGTAGGTTGGGGCGAGTCCATGGATATTTTTGAAGATGATGAGCAGAAGTTTATACTTAGCCCTTTGTTTCAAAAATAGCCAGCCAATCTGGCGACGGCAGTGGAGTTAGGGGTAAAGCGACAAAGGTTGAAAAATGTGCAGGCTGCGAAGTTGCATACTTTGTCCAGACGTCAAAAAGAATAATTGGGAAGGCCACAGAGGTGACTGGCACAGTAGTCAGATCTAGAAAGTACCAAGGATGAGATTACCTGTTTAGCAGTATTGAAAGTAAGAAGATTACACATTTTTGTGATATTGAGGAGGTTGAGTCTGACAGCAGTGGCAGATTTGGAGATGAAGAAGAGAGGTTGTGTGATGGGATGAAGATAAAACCAGGGTTACTAGCGGAAGCACAGTAAGTAAGGTAGTCAGGCGAGAAAAGACGGAGAGAGGTAGAAGAAGGGATAGCCTGTTTGACTTAGAAATAGAGAACTTCAGGCTTAGTGTGTTGGGCATGAGCGAGTGAGACACCATCCAACACTGAATGGCGGAGTGACCATTTGACATTTTTGACAATAGCTTGTCAGAAGAGGAGTTAAAGGAGAATAAGTGGGCTAAGGACAAACCCTTGGGAACTCCAGCAGCAAGGCGGTGAGCGAGGAGGTAACACTATTCCAGGACACCTGAAAGTGTCTGGCGCAAGGTAAGAAGCAAACCAAGTGAGGGTCTTGTCTCTGATGCCAAGGAGAGATAATGTAGGGAAAATGTTAGAATGATTGACAGTATCAAAGGCAGCAGAGAGGTCGAGAAGAATATGAATATATGAAAGGTTTGCATGCCGAGTGGAAGAGAGGAAGTTGCTGACATTAAAGAGAGCTGAGAGCTGTCTCGTTAGAATGCAGAGGTCGGAAGCCAGATTGAAGACGGTTCCAGAGGTTGGGAGTATCAAGGAACTTAGTAAGATTAAATGCTATTCGCGCTAAGATTTTTCAAATAGTGTTGTATGAGGCAGACAGAGCTAATGTTAGCAGCACAGTTAGGATCTAGGCCAGGTTTCTTAAGGAAAGGGATGCCAGTATCTGTATTACAGGATGAGGCAAAGGAGGCATTGTCAAGAGAGGCGTTGAAGAGGGAGGTAAGATGTGAAGCAACACTGGGAGCTATGTGCTTTACAATGTGTGGGGGCAGTGGGTCAGTGGGGGCACAGGAAGGGTTCGCCTAGATGAGTAGGGCAAACATCTCATTTGAGTTGGGAGTGGCAAAAGAAGACATAGTAGTGGGAGAAGAGAGTTGGAATGTTGGAGAAAAGTGAGCAGTAGGAAGGGACAGGAAGTAATTAGTGAAGGTATTGTGAATAGTAGAGATTTTAGAAGCAACATGGAGAGCAGGATCATTTGCAGAAAGAGTAGCAGAGATGGTGGTGGATTTAGGAGGTGAGAGATTTTTGGAGGTGCCTAGGGTGGCAGGATTGAGACAAAATGAGAGAGAGAGATAGAAGTCATGTTTGGCATAGTCAAGAGTAGAGGAATAGTTATGAAGAGCAGTGAGATAGAGTTGCAGACTAGAGGAGTTTCTTGACATTTACCAAGTGCAAAGTTTTTTCTGCATTTTTGTTTTCAGGGTGCGGATGAGAGTTGTAATTCAGGGTTGTGGAGGGGAGGATTTAGGAGTGAATGTAGCAATAGAGGGAGCATAACGAACAGTGTTAAAGTTAGCAAAGGCTTCTTCAGTCGATGAAAAAGTGAGTGGTGGAGGAGAGAGAGTGGTGTAGGTCAGAGAGGTAGTCAGAGAGGTAGTCAGGGAGTTTTGAGGACGGAAACCTATACTTAGTAATAGTTTAGTAGGTGGAGAGAGTGAGAAAGATGCAGGAGTGGAGACTGAGGCAATGACGATAGAGGGAGAAGGCACAGTGAAGATATAAGAGGCAGATAGTTGAGAGGAGATGAGTATAAGGTCAAGGGAGTTTCCATTTGAATGGGTGGGCAGAGAGTGGACAGAAGAGAGTGAGCGGTTAAGTAGATGAGAGTTAAAGTCAGTGGATAGAGCAGCAGGGAGAGAGTGGAGGTTGAAGTCACCAATGCCAATGCGGTGGTGATAGAGAAGAAGAGAGTCATTTAGTTGGGTAATGTGGTCAACGAATTGACCAACTGAACCAGGTGGCTGGTAGAAAGAGATAATATGTCTGCCATAGGGGTCAGTGATTGTGGAGATAGTGTATTCGAGTGAGGGAGCATTAGTGGGAGATAGGGAGCAGGATGGATACAAAGTTTGTAGGATGACAACAGTCCTACACCGCCACCCCTGTCACTGAGGTGGGGAGAGTGAGTGAAGGTGCTGGCATGGCCATTAAGGGCAGCAAGGGTTGCAGAGGGAGAGATCCAGGATTTAGTAAGGTTAATGAAGTCAAGAGAAGGAGAATGAGAAAGGAAAAAGTCAGAAGTAAAGGAGACTATTGCAGACAGACTGTGCGTTCCAAAGAGCAATAGAAAGAGAGTGAGTTATAGACACATTGCGACCTTGAGTCTGAGAAATAGAGAGGTTCTGGAGGTAGGTGCAAGAAATTAGGGTTGGAGTAGGTTTTTGTGAATAGAAAGAGTAAAGGAGTGAGAAGAGAGGTGCCAGTGAGGAGAAGAGATGATGGGACGAGAGTTGAGATTGTTCTGAGGGGAGGAGAGTGAAGAGAGAAGCAGGAGGGAAAGTAAGAGATAGCATGAGAAGTGCATGGTGAGGGTGCAGCTGAGAAGAAGCGATAAAGGATACTCACAGACAAGTAGCAGGACACAGCAAAGCAAATAGAATCTAAAGTGTATAGAGTCCATGCATTTCAATGTGTTCACCCTAAGGAGGGTACAACATACCGCAAACATGGACTGAAACATATATAAGTCGTTAAATAGAGTTGTAATGTATGGACTGGTTTACTGTTGTGACAACCATATTGTGATTGATATTTGTGACACCAGAAACCTTTTAATAAAAGGCTCAGGTTTGTCTAAGTGGAGTTATAATAGTGAAGCTGTGAAAATCTGTTTAGATTCTTCTGAGGTTACCGTAGCATTTGCAACCAGTAGCTGCCTGAAGTGGGTGTGGAGGCCGCGTGCAAAGAAAAGGAGAGACTCCTACAGCCCTGTCCTGCAGCCGTTCAGTGTCTTTGGCTTGTGTCGGAAGTATGCACTGCATTTTATTTGTTGTTATACTGAGACTTGATTTGATGAACTCATGATTTTACTTAGTATTTTAATGGGTGACTGTCACGTTTTATGCTTATGAATTGTTCTATGTGTTGTGGCTTTTATGACTTTGTTTCGAAATAAAGCAACATATTTTGTATATGTATGTTTTATAAGAAACACAGAACGGTATGTTTGCATAATTTGAGAAAAAGAAAATATGGTTCTGTGATAAAAAGTGATGTATTTTGGAGTATTCTTGAGTATAATAAAAGAGATAGATATATTGTAGTCACAATTGTTGATCAATGAAGTTATTATTTTGGCATGAACCCTTTGGTTACAAATGAGGTGTGATAAAAAAGGCACCCATTTAGGTATGATTAGACATAAGCCCACACCTCATGGTGAAAGGCGTGCCCCCTTTGCCATCCATAGGCACCACCCTCTGCTCCATGCCACACTACTTTAAATTCACTTAGAGCATTGCAAGGGGAGAGGGCACTTGCATAGGCTGGTGGTGTTCACCTTATGCCGTGGCATCAATGCACCAACATCAGGATGGCATGTGCGATTTGTACATATGACAAGCCTAGTTTGCTTGTTGGCGCTGGGACCCTGCTGCCCTAGTGCCAGTCGCCGAACGCAGGGGGCCAACAGCAGGCTGGTGCACCTGGGGGCCACTTCATACAACACTGACTCATCATACAAGTATTCCTACAGACATTTGAAGTGGTCTAAATGAACTCAGGTCAACATCCCTGGGCACAGGTAATACTGTGGGGTGCACTGTATAATAGCTTTCCCCGCACTTTATTTAGGGAAATCATTGACTGTAAATAGGATTTAATGAAGTGCTGCCACTGACTGACACTGTGCAAAGTTAAGTGTATTTGAAATTGCCGAGTGAGCCGTGGCCATCGCACATATGATGAACTCAGCACACAAGGCCCTTTTATCAATGATGTCTAAAAGGACATTGTACATTGCCAAAGACGTCCTATGTGCTTAGCCTAGAGTCACAAAAATAATAAGAAATGCTCTCAAACTACACCATTGTACAACTTTGTATTGCCATGGCTAATGACGCGCCTCTTACAATGCTATAATGCCCCCCCTTCCACTCTCCCATGGGCGCTGTGATTTCCCCACACTCACTGGAACTGCAAACTCAATCACTCAGTGCCCCACACATGTGCTGAGATATTGGCCCTCATTATGTTATTTCTGGACTGGCAAATTACGAGTATGCGGGCGGTGCCGTACTGCTCGCCAGGGTCAGACCAGGCGGGCGAACGGCACCCGTCCACAGACTGTCACAGAAGCACCAGCACCGTTGTTAAGTGTGTCAGTGCTTCCGTGATACCCATTCCCATTGAGTCCTATGGAACTCAAATGGCAATGGGATTAACATTTACCGGCGTCTGACTTCACGGAACGCCGGGGTCGTAATCCTCTGGTTATTCCGGCAAGCCAGGCGGCAGTAAATCACTACAGGTCCGGCGACTACCTGCCGGTTTTACTGGCACATTTTCTGCCGGACCCGTAATGAGGGCCATAGTGTTTATTTTTTTCGTCAGTATCTGACTTTGGAGTTAATGGGGGCAGGGTTGCGATTTCTTCTTCCTGACTTCCTGACTTAAAAGGTTTGTGTAATGCTGGGCAAATGTGAAGGACATAATGCTCCAGGTAGCACACCTTCACTGGACATGTGACCTACACTACACACAGAGCACACAACACCCCACATATCATGCACCGTGCTACTGGGCTCCAATTGGGTGAAGATTTTGCATTGAGAAAAACAATTAAAACGACTCTATTGCCATCATTCAGAATGTTCTATATCTGGGATTTCCTGGGGATGCAGACATTTCATTTTTGTTTTCACTGCCAATGTGCTTTTTATGTGCATTGCTCAGGATAGAGGGAAAGGAAGAAAGAAAGAACTAATAAATGAATGAATGAAAAAGCAGTGCAAGCGCTTCCCCTTGTTCTGCTGTAAAGCCTCCCTGGTGCCTCTGCCAGTGCCACTGTCCCATCTGTGACTCCATTGATGAGAGGTGTATTGCATCGTCCCCCAACCCCCATTACGGCAATACAGACATGAACGGTGCACATCGCTCATAGCGTCCACTCCCCACCATTGTCCCGCCAAAGTGAAAGACACCACTCACCGAGGCAGCCCTCACAGATCCTGACCAGATGATGTCACATAGGCAATAAACTTGCAGACGATGAAGCAACTAAATGAGCTGTTATCATGAAAGAGACACATTACAGCATGGTTAAGGCCAGCACACATAGGTACATTAGAACATGAGGCACATATCCATCCAAGCACAACGATACACCATGAACACTAGATCAAATTGCAGTTAGACACAAAGAATATACTTGCATTCACAAGGGTAGAAAACACATAGTCTCTTTTCTATGCTGACATGCAAGACGCATGAGGATGCACATAATGCTTGCTCAATGCAAAACTCAACAAAAATGAGTGGCCATGTAAGCCAAGATGGAAGACGCAGCCACATTAGGTGAATGGAAGACATCGAGAAGTTGTGAGACTGCAGAAGGATCCAGAGCCAGCAAAAGATAGTGAGTGCATAGTTTGGCAAGGTTATCAGGGAAAGGCAGGTTTGAACCAGCATTGGAAAAGTACAGATGATGACTATATCCCAAGCGGTGGACATAATTCTATCTGGAGAAGCAAAGAAACAAATGTTGCTGAAAGGTCAGTTTCTCACCAACTCAGACCTGACACTTAGAGGAAAGTAGCTTGGAGGGGTCTCCATATGCCAAGGAGGCAATGACACTCATAGCAAAAGGGCTAAAATCCTCATAAATTACTGAGGGGAATGATTCAAAATGCAGTCCCTACACACGTGACTTGCAGGTGGCAGAGAGTGCCCATTCATTGGAACCAGACAGGGGCAGACAGAGACCTTCATTCCCACCCATCTCATTGGGACTAAAGATACAATACAGTATGAAGTTGAAAACTAAAATGTCCAGGCTTGCGGCTTAGGGAATCAGAGAGTGGAGAGAGAGACAGGTAGCACTATGGGGCCCTTCTCACCACCCCCTATTGTGCTTGTGCGCTGTTAACCGACCAAGATGCC
This sequence comes from Ambystoma mexicanum, assembly GCF_040938575.1. Classification (NCBI taxonomy): domain Eukaryota; kingdom Metazoa; phylum Chordata; class Amphibia; order Caudata; family Ambystomatidae; genus Ambystoma; species Ambystoma mexicanum. The sequence continues at coordinate 1,458,388,797 of NC_090921.1, forward strand.
AAAGCTGGGAAAGCTACCCCTGACCAATCCCTATTCACCTTTAATGCTCATCTCAACAGTTTTGCATCCACCAATGATAGAACACCCCGATGACCTGTTCCCCATGTATCTTTTAGTAGGTGGTCCAAGGCAGGGTTACCCGATATATAGCTGGATCAATTTGATTATTAATCCCATATGGGATGTATACCTTACCGTACTACTCACCCAATCCTATCCCACCATAGGTTTGTGAAATGTATTATTTGTTTGTGACATCACAGTCCCTTAAAGCCAGCTATGAAGCCTAAAGCAAGCAAAGATGCCTAATGTTCATGCTGTCCCTGTTTTATTTGGATGTTGTTAAATAAAACAATAGTTTGTTGCAATTTTGGTCTCCTCTGTTTTTTGGCGCAGGGGATTTCCCCTGGCCTGACTCTGCTTACTGCATGAGTCTTTGACATCATGGCAGGCGATTGGAGCTTGTGTGCCTCTGTGGCAAACCTAGCTATCAAACAACTGAGTGGTATGAAAGAAATGGGGGAATACAGAGGCAGGGAAGGTCAGGCCAATTTAGTGGGCTCATCCTCTGTGGTATGTTCATATACATATAGATCTCTAGAGAGTGCTATCTAACCCGCATTCCTATGTTTAAATGCTGGCAGAGTCCTTAGTCCCCCCTTTCTTTTGTCCCCCCTCTGTAGCTTGGTCGCAACTGTAACATTTCATGCACTTGCACTGGGAGAAATATTGTCAGGCCTGGTATGCTAGATTTTCTGTTAGATCATTCGGAAACTTCACTGCCAAAGAATGATTACAGTATTCCCTTGTTCCCTTCCTGCCTTAAAGCACTCTGCAGTACTTCACCTATGTATAAGCGCTGTTTAAATAAACAATTACAATTAGAGGCGGTGAGAAGAGTATAGGTCAAGCGGGTAATAGTAAAATGTGTTCATTACAATGTGGTCTGATCCATGAAAATCCAGCCCAATGACCAGCGCTACTCTGAAGAGAAACTGGAGGCAAAACTCGATTGAAATGCGTGAACAGAAGAACGAACTGAATAAGATCTCCATTAATGGATTAAAGGCATCAATAAAGCGGATTTGTTTAGGGTGGTTAGTTCCCAGCTGTGCTGGAGCTGGAGGATGAGGGCGCTGTGGTTTCTGAGTACATACATTAACAACGCCGTCCACTGTACCCCTAATTCATACAGTTACAGAATGGCTGAGTCAGGCGCCCCCTTCTAAGCGCCAGTGTTTCTTGTAACAGTTCCTCGACTCACTCAATCCTTCCACCTTCTTTCTTCCTCAGACCCACTTCCTCTCGCCATCCTACTCTCATGCATTCTTTCCAATTTGTGCCCCCTTCCCATCCTGTTACTCATCCCCCAACTTCGCGGGGGGGCTCCTTCTCCACAGGAGAACGTTTGCTAAAAAAAACTTTGGGAGGTGCTTGATAGCTGAAGGAAAGGTGTGAGGCAGGTGAAAAAAGTGGCGAGATGAAGGACGGGAGGGGGACAAAAGAGAGGGTATTCTACACAAGACATTTTGAAATAACTTGTTTAAAGTAGTGAGTTTTCAATTCAAAGTCTGTCTTACCTCTGTCTTCCCTCCCTTGTCTAGTCGTGCCTTGAAACACTTGTGTTTGGCACGTTATAAATGACTTATCATATCAAATATCATATCATAACGCAAGGGGGATTTGTTAGGCTCACATTCATCTGCATGATGCTATTGTGACTTTGCATGCAGAATGGGGAGGATAAAACTAAAGCCATACTCTTTCTGCTCAACATATTTCTATGACAATGTATATAGTATGTAGTTAATTTACTATGAAAGGCTAGTTTATTATGTAATGTGGTTTTCATCCAAGGCATTGAATAAAGTATTGTTTAAGCACATGAAATGCAAAGAAAAACCTTAATAAATATCTATATCAACTCAACCTGGGAAGATGTGATCAGTTGCTTAAGTTGTCCACATCCCTGTTTCACCATTTAACCAAAGTGTGTGATCCTGGGCAAATCATTTAATTGCACTGTGTCTTATCTGCAGCTTTGTAAGTGATTCATTTCATAGCTGATGTTCATATATCAGGCTGTTATTTTAAAAAAAAAAAACGAATGACTATAGAGTTGCTCCATATATAATAATAATGCAATGTAGGTATTTTGCGCCGCAAAGTTATTTGCCACTTTGCACACTTATGGCAACTTATTCTAAAGTCACTTCCATGGTGTCTCCAAGTATCAAAGACGATGCTCCTTGCGGTGTCTTTTTCTGTAAAGTCACTTCTGTTTGTGCAATCCATATGCAAATTAGGAGGCTTCATGCGTTTTGCCCTAGAGTGCCTGGAGAGAGCTGTAATGGACGAGTTTCCTGCATCTGTAATGATTTTGCAGTTTTATTGTTTTTGTTATGTGTGAAAATGTCGTCTGCCACTAATGTTACTTATAAAGTAGATTGGGGAAGGAGTGAGCGGTTTGGAGCCACAAATGAGACTGTATGGAATGGCGTGCACTGCATTTGGGGGTAAAGTAGTAGGACATGTTTGTGGCTGCCCCCCCATCCCCCACCCCACTCTTGCCATGCTTGCTACTCCCATGAGTGTGAGGATCTGGTGGTGGTGGGAGAGTGTGAGGAGCTACAGTGCAGCCTGAGCAGCAGACACTGGATCTCACCATTCATCATAGCGCACAAGGAAACAAACAGCACTTACATAACAAACATTTAAAATGTTGTACACACCTAGGCAAAACAAATATGTTATTTCGTTGTACTCTTAAATTGTCAGAATGCAAAACATTATACAGAACATCTATAAACAGCATCAATCAGCAACACAGGCAGCCCTTGGTGCCATGGCGACTAGCAGTGGAAAGGGCACTTGCATAGCTGAGATCTTACTTTTGGATCTGTCACACCCGACGTCACACAATCTGCGACAGTGTTCTCGGCCTAGATGCCCCTGGTCAGAGGCCTCCTTAGGTTCTTGGGCACTTTCACACATGCAGAGTTCACAAGTTCCCGCGCCAGAGCCAGGGTCGGACTGGAACTAGAAATAAGCCCGGTCCCCCCAAAAAAGGGGCCCACTCCTCGCCTCACGACCCTTGACTTCAGATGACATCACCGGAAGTGATGTCATTTGATCCCACCCCAAAAGGGACATCCTGGGAAGAGATGAAACACGACCTTTCACCGCTTGACAAAACATGAAGTGGCATCAAATAGCATTGTTCCTAAGTACATAAAATTACTGTGAATCCAAGCAAACGTCCAAAGCCAAATGATATGTTGTTGTATAGCACTTACTATTAAGCTCTTTTTTTAGAACAAATATGCAAACAATATCACCCATCCTGTGGTGGTATTCATTTATTATATTTATTTATCGACCTAAGGAGGATGAAAGGCTTTTTGAAAAGTAAAAAAAAATTGAAAAAAAGACAATATTTGTTTTCAATTTCTTTTTCTTCCAACTGGCCCAGGCATGGCCAGAAACCGGCCCCCACTCCACAGGGACGATTTCGGCCCGACCATGGGCCAAAAGTTCGAGGGGCCAATCCGACCCTGGCCAGAGCTTCACATTGAAGCCTTGCCTCTGCTGGAGCAAATTAACCCCTCCCTTCCACACCCTGCTTGGGTTCTCCTTGCCCGCCTTTCAGCTGGCCAATCCTTCACAACGTATCTCGTCACCTGGGGTTGCTGCTGCACTCTCAATCTTACCAGCCCATCCCAGTGTAAAGGAAGGCACCAGGGACATCATTTCACCAACATGCCAGGGGTAGTGCAAGTGACATCACACGGCCCTTGACCCCTGATGACATCCCAAGAAGTAATATCATTTGACCAAACCCCGAAGTGGCATCACAGGAAGCGATGGAACATGACCTTTCACCCCTTGACAAAACAGGAAGTGGCATCACATAGCATTGTTCCCAAGTACAATACGAAAAATATGGTTACAATATCACTGTAATGTGATATACATTTCATACAAGAACGGATCACCATATGTATCATTAATATCAGTGTGTATAGGCACATATAACCAAATTACTGTGACTGCAAGCAGACGTCTAAGGCCAAATGATAATAATGTGTTATTATATAGCACTTACGCTTAAGTGCTTTATATAGAACAAATATACATACAATATCACCCAACAGGAGTTGGTACTCATTAATCGGCCTCAGAATGATGAAAAGCTGAGTTGGTCTTGCCAGGATGCGAAACTGCAACCTGTAGAACACACACACCCATCTCAGCAGCAAGCGCCTAACCTACTGGGCTATCTTAGCAGCTATAGTAAAATGAGCAAATAGATGTGTGAATGTTCAAAGTCAGAAAGCAAATTACACTCTGTAGTGGATGCCATTAAACTGGTAACTGAGATTTAACAGCAGGCCAGTTCATCTGCAGGTCTGGTGCAAAGTTGGCCAAATGTCAAGCTTGTGTGGATCTACTTTTCAGGCTTCAGAGTTTGGCAAACTACATACCATTGGGAGGCTTCATAACTGTGTATTAAAGGATCAGGGCTGTCAGAAGATGTGGTGAGGCCAGGGGCAAAACATTTGGTGAGGCCCCCTTACAATTTTTTGCACTCAGCAAGCGGCGGCACATCCGCAAACAGGAGACTCGAGAAATCTACCCTTGAGTTTGTGTGCACGATCCCAAATATGGTTTATTAATACAACTCCAAATCAACTACAGCAAAGTTAGATTTCTCTACTGAAGAAAGGTTCATGCCAGACTAACTTTTTTATCATATGACTAAATATATATAGGATGGCATGAGCTCTCCACTGCACCACCTCCAATTATCTGAGGGTCAGTCACCTTTCTAAGCAAAGAGTTGAGGGCAGATCTCTTTCTTCGGCTGGGGCCTCCCTCTGGAAACAGCATCCCTGCCTGGCTGAAACTTGAGGAGAAACATCTCTGGTTCCGGAAGCAACTCAAGACCTATCTCTTTGATTCCGCTTTCTCTCTACCACTCCCTTGCTGATCACCTACTTGATCCATGCACTGGTCACTTGGTCAAGCTCTGAATTCGAGCCTTGGTCCCTGCCTGTCCTGTTGCAATCCTGCACTGCCTCTTGGCTCCCCTGCACTTGTGGTCTGTATCTGTAATCCTACAGTCCCCGCTCTTGCTCTTATTCTCCACCCGTTGGCTGCACTTATGAGTACCCACACTTGCCACCCGTTGGCTGCACTCTTGGTTCTCCTTTGCTCCTGCACTTCTGAATCCTACCCCACCCTCGGCACTTCTCCCCTCCCCCTTCCCTGCTCTTGCGCAATCTGAATGACACAAGGCCTAGTAAGATCTGTGTTTTGTCCTACTCTTTTGTTTCTCCCTCCTTGCCTTGTCGTGCCTAGAAACACTTGTGTACAGGCACGTTATAAATGCCATATCATATCATTAAGGAGCACCCTGCCCCGTGTGCGCATTAAAACACACATCATACACAGTGACAAATGATGTACAGTGGAGGCTGGTACATTTCTGAACTTAAGAGGCTTAAATGTTTGTGCCAATTAGGCAGGATCAACAGAGCACAGTGAGGGAGCCCAAACCAAACAAGGGTTGCTTGAGGGGGGTTCTCACTCCCAAGAAAATGTTTGAAACATTGGGTTAAAAGTATGCATTTTACAGCACTTTCTTTGCAAAATTGGGTAGAAATCCATACAGTTTGCAATTGGGTAGAAATCCATACAGTTTGCAATTGGTCTTGTATGGAAGCACATGGAAATTCCCAATAGTTGTAAATCACAAATTTTGCATAGGAACATTTTCCAATACATTTCATGCCGCCTCTCCACGCGAGATATGCTAGTATAAAAATATATTCATGCTGGTTGTTCTAATTATGTTGATGCAGGCTACATCAATATATGCAATTATTACCATGTACGGACTCCCAGCCAGTAAAAATGCCATGCCACAGAAAGTATATCCAGGCTGACTGTGTACCATAAGTGTTATTACTGGCTATATTGGCCTACATTCAGTGTGGGCCAATTTAACCAAGTAGTATGTTTGCTTTAACCTTGATGCATAGTCCTGTGCATCAAGGGTAAAGCAAAAAGAGCACTGGCAATGCTAACAGTTTGGGCAGTCTTGTAGGCATGGGAAAGGCACTTCTGTATTGGTATTAGCTGGCCATTTATAGTGCCAGTGCAAAATGGTTTGAGTACCTGAGCAGCTAATAGAGGTTTCTGGTAAATGCCTAATACTTATACACAAGCCAAAACTGTTGGCTTTGCCAATGCTTATTTTTAAAAGAACTTCAGTGACAGACACGCAGTGTGTTTTTAAATTGAGTGACCAAAGGCAGACCTGATTAAGACATTTTTATTACACCAGTTACGGGCTTACAACTCCAATGTAGTCATGAATTCTCAGAAGACTCCTTAGAAGAAACACTGCTTAAAGCTAGCTCGAGTTCCAGTGAGAAGGCGTTTTGGTGGGGGGAGGGCAGGAACCGGGTGAGAATTGCCATAGAGAGTAGCATGGCCATGAGAAGTCATTTCACTGTTAGCATCTGCATTCATATCCATAAATGTTTAGGTAATTGAAATCGTGATGTGGGGTTAGCACTTGCATGCTAGGGGAGTGATTAGAAGGGAAGTGGTGACATGAGATATCGCATTCTCACAGCAGTCCTTAAGTGTGACGTTTCAGAAATGAAGGCAAGAGGTAGCTGCTTGTAACATTGAAGCTTCACCAGAATAGTCTCATTCAAAATGTGGAAAGATGTTAGGTGCCCCCACACAAGGAAGTTTGCCCCTCTGACGTTAGCGCCTCTCCCAACATTTGAAGTGTTAGTCCCCTTTCCCCCTGAAATTTTAGCCTAGGTTCTGATGCCATGAACCCACCCCTTAATGAAGTGGCCCCCAGGGCGGCTACATTTAGGGGTGGTGCTGAACACACACTCACAAAAAACACTTTCACCCATGCATTCATCCACCAGTTACACAACTCCTTAAATGCATGTATACGTAAAAACCAAACACAGCATTGACACAAACACCAACATGCACGCATGCATTTATACATACACATATACATACTAATTTAATTTAAATACACATATACACTTTTAATTTAAAATAAAAAAACACTTACCTTACCTCCATGCATCCTTAAAAAGCATCCACGCAGCCGACACGTAGACATGCTGCCTGACAGAGAGAACTCCTCTCCCATCAGTCAGTGTGATCATGCTGACAACATGAACACACTGGCTGACAGGAGAGGAGTCCTCTCCCATCAGTCAGTGTGGTCACGCTGAGCAACGTGAACACACTGACAAGAGAGAACACCTCTCCCGTCAGTTAGCGTGATCATGCTGACAACATGAACACACTTAATGACAGGAGAGGAGTCCTCTCTTGTCATTCAGCATGTCAACGTTTTCAACTGAATGACACGAGGCAGAGCCCACTTCTGAGCCCTACTGTCTCCCATTATTTTGCTGTTTGTTGTGGAGCCAAACGGCTTCACAAGAGACAGCAAATTCATTTCAGGGGCAGCACAGTCCTGCCTTCCACTTAGGAGACGGGGCCGCGAGGCTCCCAGCAAGCGCGAGGGCCCGGGGCAGTTTGCCCCCCCTGCACACCCCTCGTGACGGCCCTGTAAAGGATTTAGATTAGCGCAGGGAAAGCAGCGCACTCACACTGCATCCTGTACTCTGGGCACTCGGTACCTCCTACATGCAAACAAACATCCTGAACAGCATGCCAGGGAAATAGGAAAGATAGACACATTACAACAAAGCATACATTGTGACACATGAACTCAAGGGCCACTTTATGTGCTATGGCCAAACATTTCCACACATGCAGTGTGAGCTGTTATAATGTTCAACGGAATGACGCATGATTCCATGTGCAGCTTGGAAATAGAATCATGCTTCATTTAAACATGCTAAGCAATGAATAATGGGGAGGGGACATTCTGCAGTGCCACCAACGTTGAGGTGTAGAGGCACCACTGTCCCGCCCCTAGAATTATGCTGATGGCCACACAGCTGCTCGGTGCGGGCTGCAGGGACCGCCACGCCCTTCGCCGTGCAGCTTACTCCGGCCTCCTCCTCCCGGTCCTTCTGCCGCGCGCCGCCGGCCTTTGGAAAGAAACCAGAGTCTCACTCTTTGCTGCACTGGGGCCAGGTGCCCGCTTCCGAGCTCCAGTGTGTCCCGCTGCCTCTCTCGCGGGTACGTTCTGCCCCCCAGTCTTTCCTTCCACCTTTTCCCACTCGCTCTTTCTCTTTTCCTCCTCCCCGCACTCTTTCTGATTCGTGCCTTGTCCGCCACTTCCCGGGCGGGGGTCTCGCCTTTCCCTACCTTGCACCTGCGCTTTCAGGGGCTCGGGACACTCGTTCCTGGACGTGGAAAAGATCTTCTCCAGCGCCTGCCCACCCGCGGCGTCGCTGCTGCTGCTGCTGTCCATGGTGTGCGGCGGGGCACGTTCCCTCAGCTCGGCCGCGCCAGAGCTCTGCCTGCCTGCGCGCCGCTCCACTCCGGCTATTTATGGCCAACTCCTGGACAAAGTGCAGGGCGAGTTGATAGTATGTCTTATAAAACAAGGAAAACAGGAATTCTGCTTCAGTGCACACCCTCGCGCGCTGTACTGATTCTGCCGCCCGCCCCCGTCCCTTCCTCACAGACACTTCGCATCATCATGACACTGGATTTAACACATATTCTCAATCCACATTCTCCTGCGCTCACACCATATCAGTCTGCCCTGGCGTGCGGAATTTCCACTCGCCACTAAGCTCGGTATGGCGGCCTCGGCCACCACACATGCACACCGTGCGCCAGGCTGCTGCATGGGCACGCTACGCACCGCCCTAGGTGAAAGATGTAAATACGTGTTTTCATAATAATGATTTGCATTTCTATAGTGCTACGAACGCTCAGGCATCTTAACACTGCGTATTAAAACCCACGTGTGTGGTGCTCATTTATCGACCTCGCATGGATGAAAGGCTGAGTTTGGCACCGCCGGATTCGAACCTGCGTTGGCAGTCTCAGCACGGATGTACTCGCTGCGCTATCTGACGGACTATCTGCTCAAATCGTCCACCTGAGTCCTGACAGTCTTATGCACCAACTCTGTGCATGGTCAGAAATATAACGCAAAGTAATGATACCATAAGAACATGTTGATGCTGGCTCTGCCACTATGCGCCAGTATCCCCATGTACGAACATTAACTTGTAGGGTTTGCCCTTAATATCAGTAAAAATATACATCCACGGGAAGAACACATTTTATTGCTGTTGCCCAAATGCGTGACAACCACCAACTACTCAAGGGCAGTAAAATACACAGTGCTACATTAAGGAGCCATTGGCTGCAGAAACGCCTCCACCCACGACCCACCATCTAAGAACACTCACCATGTTGACTTTGGCATTGCTTGTTTTTACTGCTTTTAAGGGCACAGTAAGAACATATTTACTTGCTGAATGCACAAGAGCCCCCACCTTCCCCTTGTAAAAACACACATCATATTGGCCTTGCCCCTTATGTGAGTAAAAATGCCCTACCACAGAAAGAAAATGCCTAGTTCGCCTGCCCCATTGTACTGTAAACACCCCACCCCAAGCCCTCCTCCATGTAATGACATTCATCAAGTTGGCTTTGTAAAAACATGTAAGAAAACGCCCATGACCAATGTACCTTGCCTGGGCCACAGCCTTGTACACACACATTAGTCCCCATTCACCCACCAGCCACTCACTCCAGTGATGGCTATTGAATTTTAATTGGAGGGCGTATACATTTCCCACAAATATGCCAGAGCGACCAGAGAGTGTAGCTAGGGAGCCCAAACCAACCAAGGAGGTTCCCCCCTCCGGACCCCCGAGACATTTTCTTGAATACTTGGTTACAATGATGCATTATAGAGCACATTTTCGAGTAGTCAGACAGTTTTCAGTTGGTCTTGTAGGGTAATTCCAAACCAAAAACCCAATAGATACAATTGCCCAAAGGTCTACAGGGGTATTTCCCAAAGCATTTCCATGATGCTTTTGCCCACAACATATGACAGCTTAAACACTTTTTCAAACTGGCTACGATCTTCCATCCATGATGGCTATACAGATATATACCAGTAATCCCATAGAAGAACATACTCATGTTTTCTTTGTGCTTAATGCCAGTACGGATACTATAAGAGAACATATCCAGGTTGTCGTAGTCAATATATGGCAGTATCCCCACGTAAAAAATACTCCTCTGAACTTTTCCATTGAAAAAGTCATGCCACAATAAGAAGACCTGTACAAACTGGCTGCACCAAAATGCCAGTCTAGCTACATAATAACACTTATCATGCTTGCTTTATCAAAGATGCCCAATACATGTCATGCCACAGTGAGAAATTGATAGACTAGATGCACCAAAATGCCAATCTAGCCACGTAATAACACTTATCATGCTTGCTTTGTCAAAGATTCCCAATACAAAATGTCACGCCGTAGGTGTGCAAGGCGCAGGAGGGCTCAGCCATGGCATTTTCATTGGGAATAGATGATTATGTGTTTGTGTGCGAGGCACTGGGGCCCCAGCGGACAGGCATGGCATTCATTACTGAGCCTCTATCATAAATGCCCAGTAAAAAACATCATGCCTTCCCCATGGCCCCCCCATCACTGCACACACACACACACAGATAATAAATTATGTGCTTGTTTGAGATGCTAGGGGGCCAGCATTGGCATTGCATGCGTGGCGCTGGCGGGCCATGGGAAATGCATGACATTTTCTACTATGCATCCATGATAGATGCCCAGTAAAAACGGACATTCCTACCCTTTGTGCCCCCCAGCGCCTCACACACATACAATCAATGTGATTATGTGTGCATGGGAGGTGCTGAGGGGCCCAGGGGGCAGGCATGGATCCCCATTGCCTCACACAGGGAGCTGATTGTGGCGGTTGGGGGGGGATACTGTGCAACAGCTGCATTTAAAGATGCCCAGTACAAAATACTGTTGTTGCACAACCCCCCCACACCCTCCCAAAATTCAGATAACATTCACTATCTCATTTACTAACATCATTCACATGTACACACACACCTTACACTCAGTCATTAACACACACATTATAAAATAAATAACCCACCCTTGCATGCACGCACACCTACAAACATATATTGTATTTTATTGTATATGGTAATTTATATAGTGCTCTTTCCCCACTTTTGTGGCCTCAATGTGCTTTTTTTCTTTCTTGGTTGGAGCGCCCTTGGTGACCGTAGTCGATGTGGTTGGAAATTCTAGGGAGTTTAGCTTAGGAGATGCATTTGTGCATGTGGCCGTTCTAAGACTTGGGTGGCTGGCAAGGCTCGACTAAGCAGCCCAGGAAAGGTCAGAAACATGGGCGGATGCTGTAGAGGGTTTAGAGATAGATAGCTATTGTTGAGGGAGTCTATGTGAGGCCAGCAATACCGGGTTCCTTTCGGGTGGTGGTCGTTGTATGCTAGTGGCAGAGGTGTTGAGGTAGGTTAGGTGTTTCAGTCTGGACGGCTATGTGTGAAGCTAGACCGAATGTGCTTAGCCGTAGCCATGTTCTATCGTGTATGGATGCTTGGCCGTGCCTGCAGCCTGTGTCCACATTAGTGGTGTGAGATATACGGACCGTAGCCTGTGAGATTGCTTATTTGTCCAGGTCTAGAAATGGGAGTCATATACCAATGGGCCTAGGTTTCACACCGCAGCAGGCATCCGCGTATAACAAACAAGGATGGAGCCCAAACCTAGATTTGAGGATCCCATACAGTGGGAAAAAGCCTTATGTTCCACAGTGCAGTAAGTTTGAGCATATGGCAAACAAAGACGGAGACCACGCCTAGAATCGAAAATCCTGCATAGTGGGAGAGTGGCCCAGGCATCACAATGCAGCGTGCTTCATCATACAGTAAACAAAGATGGAGGCTGCACCTATATTTGAGAATCCTGGATAGTGGGCAGGAGGCCCAGGTTTCAAAGGGCATTAGGCCTCAACATAAAATAAAGAAAGTAGGAGGCTACACCTAGATTCAAGAATCCTGCATGGTGGGGGGGTGGAGGCTTCACAAGGCCGTAGGTTTTAGCCTATTGTACAGTAGGTATCTGTAATGTAACAGCCACCGATGGCTCGGTGCACCTAGATCCGGGGGTACACCTGCGGTAGGAGAACGCCAGTGCTGAGAGCTTCCCCAAATGAGAGATGCAGGCCAACAGTTGCAGTGATTACTTAGTGATGGGTGTGTGCTACCGTGGGCTACTTACCTCATTGTTAGTCTTCCCTCATGTGGACTGGCGGGCAGGGGCACGGTGAGCATGTTGCGAGTGCCAAAGCGAAAGCTGCTGGCTTACCTGGAGTGCTTGTCGGGTGGCAGTGTTGTTGAGCGATATGTGGTGGTGTGTCAGGTGAAACCGCTGTGAGAGCTGCCGGCCCCTTAGTTGTGAATGAAGCGGGGGGGTTTATTAGTGGTGTATTCACGGGGTGCAGTGGATTATGAGAGTACTGGGAAGAGCCACGTTTTAAGGGCCTTCCTGAATTTCAGGTGGTTTTCAGTGTTGCGAATGTGTAAGGGAAGAGAATTCCAGATAATTGGCGCTTGGACAGAGAAGGAGGAACCGCCAAGCCTTATGGAGCTGTGGGGTGGGATCACTAGGCAAAATGCAGTGCGAGATCTGAGGTTCCTGGAATGTTGGTGGGGGACAATTTTGTCTCGGAGGAATTCAGGGGCGATGTTGTGGATTGCACGATGGGTGATACACATGGCTTTGAAGGTGGTGCGCCGAGCAATAGGGAGCCAGTGGAGGACTCTCAGTTGAGTTGATGGCCGAGAAACGGTGGGGATAGGTGAGGTAGGGGAAAATCCGCCTGAGGATACGTATGTGGAAGAAACAGGTTTTGGATACGCTGGTGGTTTGTTGGTTGAGGGATAAATCGGAGTCAAATTTGCATCGAAGGTTTTTAACCACTTTGAGGGTGCCGGTGCTTGTCCTAGGGATTCGGGCCACGGGATTGGTTGGGGGATGAGTGATGTTTTCCTGCTGACTAGGATTTCGGTTTTCGAGTGGTTGAGGATAAGGTGGTTGGTCGGCACGATGACAGGTCCGGGTTGCCAGATCTTCTGTTGTTTGGGATTTTGAGCATGATCTGGGTATCATCTGCATAGTTGTAGCAGGTAAGGTTGTACGAGCGGATGATTGTGGGGATGAGTTGTATGTAGAAGTTGAAGATTAGTGGTGACGTGGATGCTTCTTGGGGGACCCTTTTACAAACTGGACGTGATATGTATGTGAACTGGACGAGGTGCATGATTTGTGACCGGTTGGAGATAAAGGAAGAGGTCCACGAAAGGGCTGTGCTTTTGATTCCTAGTGTTTGTTATCTGGCTAATAGAATGAGTGATTGATGGTATCGAAGGCTGCGGAAAGGTCTAGCAGGATGAGAACCACGCAGCTGTCTGCGTCGGCTGTTCTTTTTTGATCGTCCCATATGGAGACTATGGAGGCTTCTGTTTCCCTTAGTGGTCTGAAACCTGATTGTGCTGGGTCTAGGAAGTTGTTGGCTTCAGCAAATTGGCCAAGCTGTTTGTAGGCCACGCGGTCAATCAGTTTGGCAATTAAACACGTATTGGAGATAGGTCGGTAGTTTTGGGGGAGGAGTGGGTCAAGATTCGTTTTTTTGAGAATGGGTTTGGTGTAGGATGTTTTAGGGCTTTTGGGAATGATCCTTATGTGAGCGAGTGGTTAAGGATTACACGTGCAACGTGACCTGCACAGGTGGAGGTTAGTATTTTTTTTAGCATTGTGGGTGGGCACGGGTCTTCCAGGGAGTCTGACGGGCGGCTGACTGCTACCAGCGACAGGAATTCTTGGTGTGTGATGGGAGAGAAAGAGTCAAAAGAAGGTTATGATTGTGGCAGGGCTTGTGTGGGGGGCTGCGGGCGAGTGGGCAGTGGTGATAAATCATAAACATCTAACAGCCACGCACACACTCTTACAAAAAATATATGTCTTTTTTTACCTTACCAGCTGCCGCTTCTCTCAGCCGAGGAAATCTAGGCCTCCAGCTCCCCGTGAAGACATGAGACAGGAAGCAGGGGCAGCTTTCTGGGTTCTGACTTGCGCAGTGGAGACAGCGCCAGAGCAATTCGATCCCACGCCGGAACCAAAGCATTTGTTTTTGAAGTTGCAATCCCACTTCAAAAAGAAGTGCGACTTCAAAAAGAAATGCTTTCGACTTTGGAAAGACCCTTTCATTCAGAAGTCAAAGTGCACTCCAACTTCAGAAAGAAATGATTTCTTTCTGAAGTTGGACGTCAGTGCATTCGCTAGTGACATTTGACTCTTGGACAGTAAGGAATGGTGTTATGTGTGTAGGAATAGAATTTAGGTAGCTTGTTAAGTAGCTGGCAATTTACATGTTCTGCTCACTCCTCTACCCTACACACTGTGGTGAGGACCACCCTAGGAGGGCAGAGACTCTGGGGGCAGACCCTTGGCATGGGTTACAGTAAGTGAGAGGGCAGAGTTGGGATAAGAGGGATAGGCAGTGCAAAACCTGATGCCGATGTGTGCTGATCAAAAAGGTGTGCTGGTAAGATACGACTTGCCTTGAGATGAGTTAGGGCACTGTAAGTGTTGCTAAAGGGAACGCCAGGTGTTATATAATGCTGCTTGGTTTCATGCTAAGGATGCCCGCTCTGCGAGCATGAATTGGTCACATTGGGGTGGTAATGTGCATGGTGGCCAACTTAACACATTTATTGGTGGGGCCTAGACAGTGAAGTAAATCTCCAAAATTGAAGGGTGAGCTAGGAGACCTCGTGGCCAAGGAATCCACGCCAGCCAATCCGCTGCTAATTAGTGCAGACTTTATTCACAGATGCAAGTGCATTTTGAATCTTCTGGCCAGCCCCATTTGTGGGCCTGCCCCAGACCCGGCTGCCACTCCTTTCTGCTTGCCATGCTCCTCAGCCCGTCCTTATCAATTCTAACATCTTCAAAGGCCACTTCCTGCTTCTCGACATCACCTTGGCTCCCATGCCATAGACACGGAATATGGGCTCCCCTTTCCATGGCGGTCATATTCCTTTTTTTCACTTAAACAGAATCCACGTCTCAAATGCTTGCCCTGGTCAGTGTTTTCCCTCTGTTACCTCACCCACAGAACATTGGACATGTACCCCATGTTGTTTACAGTCATACTGTCACATTCCTTGTGTCATACTGGATGGCCCTTTGAGATGTGGGCTAGTACCCCCCTGTACAATCCTCTGATCTTGGCTTAATTAGAACACTTCCCCTCTCCCTCACTTACTCTGACCCCCTTTCCAGGGCAACTTCTAGACAATAGGGCGCCGAGGGCAAATGTCTAGAATAAGTCCTGTACCACAAACTCTGCACTGCAAACCTTGCTCCTAAATTATGAAATCTTTGTATTATAAACCAAAGCTGGTTTGATTAACTTGTTATTAAGGTTAATTGAATTTGCTTGAAAATGATATGCAGCCATAGCAAATGTACACAAGCCAATATTTTTGGCTCAGAGAATGCAACCCTGTTTGTCGATCCATGGAATGGAATGCGCGGCACCTTTCCAGGACTTGCGTGGATTTTGTGCTGGCCTGGCAAGCCTGTGCGAGCCGTTGAGGGCCTTGCATAAACCTCCATGCAGAGGGTGGGTGTGGCCTGCGCAGAGTGCTGAGAAGGGTGCGGAACACCAGAAATGGGGACTAACTTATGAAGAAGTGAGTGTTTCCGAGGGACGGGCTGCAGGCAGTCCCTTGTACGCCCACTATTGCGTATTCATGGACGTCTCGGATGGGAAATGCCCACTCAAGCCCATCATAGGCTCTGGCACCGAAAGGCTGGTGTAAGTAAACTTGCACGTAGGATTTTCAGCGCACAGGTGGGATCACATGTCATATTTTGAGGTGCGTGTACTCAATCGGGGTGCTTGTGTAACGTAGGGGTGCTTGTACGCTGTGTAGCGGGCTACAGAAACGTTTTATGTAGCCTCACACGCACATTTCCTGAGTTATTGCGGAGTTACCATTTTTCATACGCATGTTGTCGGGGTGCCGCATACAGTGACTGGGGACCCTGCTCATGCTCTCCGAATCACAGGCCTGCTTACGGGGGGACCCCACGCACTGTTTGAAGGGTGCGTGCATGTATTTGCACCTGGCAGACCGCACAAAGATAGCTGATGTGGCAGTTTCTTGCTTTGCGTGTTTGGCATGTCAGGGGCGTTCCAGCAGTGACTTGCGAATACGGTTACTTTGCGCAAACAACTCCATGATCACGCATTGCGCGCATTTTTCTTTTAGCGTGCAGGCTTGCGCAGTGTCCTTCTCGGCGTGCGGCCCTTCCGCGATTTCTGAGTGAAATTACATGAATCAAACCCTTTGCTTTTAGATGTTACTTCAAAAACAACTTAATAAAGCAACCAGACACAATATAAAGGAACACGTTAAGCAAAAAGGAGTATCATTTTATTATTATTATTTTTTTTCCGACAGCATGATTTAATGCAACATTAATTGACAAAGTATACACATTCAAATTAAAAACAACGCAACGCGTTTTGGGAATCTATTCCCCTTCATCAGGAGCAAATCAATTAGGATTCATTCATGTTTTCAATCTTTATTCCCCAATTCAATCTACAAAACAAATTAAAGACTAGTTTTAGTGATTCAGTATAAATATTGTATAATCAAACAGGTGTCCAAAAGGGGACAACCTATCATCATCCTAGGTCTGAGTAGGTAAGAGTATCACCTTAGTGTGAGTGGAATCTCCAGTCAGTTCAGAAAGGGATGAGTCTCATGTGATAGTATCAGGATATACCGCCAGTTTCTAGAAGGCAGATACATAAATTCTGTCAAATAATATAGATAGTTTGTATAATCATTCATAGACCACAGCCATAAATGTGTCATGCCTAGTCATAAAAATGAAATTCGCCTCCCTCCTTGGTCTTGGCTATGAATGGGCTGTGAAATGCCCACGGTAACGTAGAGTATTTCTAAGAAATAGGGCATAAAAGATAACAAGTATTGTAAGTAAAGGCTATTGCGTGCAGTCGGTATCTGTAAAGATCTACTGTCTGATGTATAACGTGTGCGGATCGATGCAACACCCTGATGGAACCAACAGTGTGATGTATAAAAATGTAGTCAGTCTGTGTTCGAGTTTGCTTGTAGCTTTACTCCCTCCACTCATAAACGAAAGGCAGCAGGGAGGCCAGTCATCATTGTATGGATGCGTGGTAAATATGGGGCTTGAGACTGGAGCAGGTCGGCACCTGCCCTCTTTGATATCTAGAGCACAATATCACAGCATGCAATCATGCTGCTCCTTATGTAGGCCACCGTGACACTCTGAGTTTCCTTGTGCCTTTCAGTGTCCTGGGAGTGGCATCACTTAATCAAGGGAAGTAGGGCAGATGGTGTAAGGTACCGGCCAGGTGGTTGCATATAGCACAAGGTATTGTGCTAGAAAACGCATGCCCAGCACCATGCTGCCAGCATAGGAAAACACATACCAGCATAGGAAACCTTTGCCCAGGATCATATACTTTGGTTGAGTGGTGAAACTGTCATTTGACCACATATCCACTTGGCTTTAGTTTGCACTGATATCTATTAATGTTTGGTGTTCCAGAAGTAAAATAATTATTTCACTTTTTAGAGATTTCTTCAAAAGTACACAAATCACTTAATAAACCAACATAACAAAATACAGATTTTTGCCAGAACATGTTAAACAAAAAGGCATATGAATGTAGCTTTATTTTCTTCATTCATAAAGGAAAGGTAAAAGACATGCCTTTCATCAGTGCAGGGAGGCCTGCTAAATTTCCATTTTGGGACTGGAACACGTAGGCAGGTGTCCTTTGTAATATCCAGTACACAATAGCAGATGAGCTGCAATCATGATGCACCTTATGCAGCCCACCATGGCAATGAGTTTTCCCATGCATCTTTCAGTGTCGGCGGAGGAGGTATCACTTCAATAATGTAAGAGCGGCAGACTGAAAGTGTGAGATTGCAGCCAGGTGGTCCCATGAAGCACACCATACTGTTCTAGAAAATGGTATTCCCAGCACCATGGCGCGAGAATAGAAAAACCTATACAGCAGCCTACCTGCAAGTTCAGCAGCTCTTGGAAGATAATCAAATCCTAGGAATGTGACACTCCGTCTTCGACCCAGGGCATGGTATTGAATCTGCCCTTCTCGACCTAAAGAATCAGCTAGATCATCCCACGAGATCTGTGGTGACGGCAAGTCAGCCTTACTCCTCTTCCTTCACCTATTTGCGGCATTCAACCTGATTAACCACCAAATCCTTTGCCATCACCTCACCACTCACAATCATTTCTCCCCGTCTGCCACTGCCTGGATCGCTTCCTTCCTGGAGGGAAGAGTCATGAGGGTCTTCTCAGAGATCGCTAACGCCGCTCCCTCAGCCATCACCTGCGGTGTGCCACAAGGATATTGCATCGCTCCAACTCTTCATAATATCTTTACCAGGCCCCTATTCAACATCTTGGACTCCCTCAGCATAGCTTACACTAACTATTCCGACGACACTCAAATCCTGATCCTTCTCTCAGGCAACTACGCAGATGACTCTGCCACCCTCAACAGGATCTAATCCACAATACAGACCTGGATGGCAGCCAATCATCTTTGTCTCAAGCGTGACAAAACAGAGATCTTAATTGTTGGGCCACCTAGTCCCTTAACAAGCAAATACACTGCCTTCCTAATTGACAATTGTTGTATTCCCATCTCAAATTCTTTAAAGACTCTAGGGGTCTACCTGGAAGCTTCATTTTCAATGACCAGACAAGTAAGTGCCATTGCCTCCTCAGCAACTTATACCACCAAGGTCCTCAATGCAGTCAGATCCTTCCTTTCTAAGAACAACTGCCTAACCATTGCCTGGGCAATCATAGGTTCCAAGATCGATTCCTGCAATGTCCTCTTCACTGGCACCTCCTCCGGAAACATCCACAAACTACAAGACATACAGAATAACGTCCTCAGAGCATCCCTGTATATCCCTAAAAGAGATCATACCTCAAAAGCTAGAAGACAAGCACATTGGCTCCCCATCCAGGAACATATCACCTTCAAGACACTCTCCATTGCCCACAAGTGCCTTTCCAACACAGCGCCACCTTACCTCGCCCACAGAATTACCAAAGCACATTCATCCAGACCCACCTGAACACCCTACATGGATCAACTAATTGTTCCAAAAGCAAAGAGATGCAAAGCCAGAGGCTCTAGGTTCCCACACTGGGCTGCTAAACTATGGAACGACCTCTCGCACTCCCTGAGGGCTGAGAAATCCTACTGGACCTTCGGCAAGGTGCTGAAAACTCAAGTTTTCTCCTAATTCTCAACCCCCTCTCCCGCCCACATGCCACTAACTTACACTGCCACACCACCACCATGCTGCTTGTTACTATGTTTTAGTACTGCCACTTGGTGAATGTACCTTTGTTACCCTTCATTACATGTCGTAACCATGTCTGTATGACACTAGCTTGACTATTAGTCTTGTACATGCAACAGTGCCGAAATGCCTCTGGGTAGTATGCACGCTTTACAAATTAAATAAATAAATAAATATACACGCATAGAAAAACCTCTGCCCAGGTTCAAACGCTTTGGTTACCTGGCGAAGCTGTGATTTTACCATATATCCAAACGGCTCTCATTGGCACTGATATGTGTTAATGTTTGGCTTCTGGGAGCAAAACAAATATTTTGCATTATAGAGATCAGGGTAATAGTATTTAATCACATAATAAATAGACTTAACAAAATATAAATCATTGGAGGAATAGGTTAAGCAAAAGGAGTATGGGTGTAACTTTATTTTCTCCAATTTGTAAATGAGAGACATTAGGCAGACTTGTAATCAGTGCATGGAGGCCTGGTAAAGTGGGGGCTTAGGACTTTAGCTGGTAGGCAGGTGTGCTCTGTGATATCCAAAGCACAATATCACAGTAGCTGCAGTCATGATGCTCCTTGTGTAGGCCGCCATGACACAGACATGTCTCTTGTGTTTTTCAGTATCTGTGGGGGAAACATCACTGCAGCAAGAGAAGTGGGACAGAATGATAATGTGAAGCTGGCCAGTTGGTCTGTGCAAAGCCGCAGGGCCTCCCCAGGCGAGGCCGGGTAACTGTTGCCACATGGCGGCATTAATCACGAGAGGGGTCAGCAGCCCTCCCACAAGGGCTAGCTCCCCTCTCATTCAGAAAGATAAGGGAGACAGCAGGCTTTGGCGTTACAAAGGCAGGAGGGGTGAGGTAATGAAAATACCTCACCCTTCTAGGGAAATATATGGGTGAATTTTTGCACCCAGGGAAGTACAAAGAGATGCCCCCCCCTCCTCGGGGGCGCAGATAGTTAGCCAAATGGCTGCCCTGGGGGCTGGTACACAGCCCACACAGGGATACTACAAAGCCCTTTGGGGCCTCACTAGTCCTATATATGAGCTGCCTTTAGCTCAGGATAAGCACAAACTGTTTGTGGACCTTGCACGGGGACCCAAACATTGGAAGGAAGTTTGCTGTGAACTCATCGTCTTCCAGCTAATTTTTCTTTTCCACAAAACCCGCCCGCCCTAGAAAAGGGGAGAAGAACAACGGAAAGAAACTCAGGACACTGTACTGTGTCCACAACAAGTCGTGGGACAAAGAAGGCGGCACGGGTCAGAGGGGGTAACCTCAGGACCCGGCGCCCAAAAGTACCATATTATTATGATGTATGAGTATTATTATGTTCCATAACCATATCTATAACAAAAAAACCTACAGCCTTTTATTGTCAACACTTGACCGAATGTTGTGGTGTAATATTTCATGGGGAGGGCAAGGGCGGTAGACACGACGCACTCACCTCAACACAACAAATGTATGTTTGCATGCATATGGGTCAACAGTTACCATGTAGAACAAGGTACTGTGCTAGAAAACGGGACGTCCAGCACCATGCTACCAGTATTAGAAAGCCTACGACAGCGGGTTCCTGTTGCTTCATGGTACCCATGCTCATTCTCATTTTTTGAAAGCACCCCTTTTCTCCTTTCTGACATTAATTTGACCCTCTCCATTTTATATCCAAAACCAAGGAGACAGCAAAGTCCATTACAGCATCCTTATACATGAACAAGCAGGTAGACACCACGTGTTTTCTTAGATGAATTCCTCTTTCATATGAACGGTTTGCTCTTGGGAATATGCTTACATGTTTTCCTAGTTGATCCTTTTACTGTAGCCAATTTTCAGAGACAACCAGCACACAACTTGTTAATGGATTATGTTAAGGTTTGAGGATCGTCAAAGTTGTGTGCGTTTTTACTAATAAATGTTATCTCACAATGTTCGTTTCACATTAACATTTTTTACAATTAGAACCAAGAACATGTTACCATGAGTCAAAAGGTAAATGGCGAGTTCTTCTCTAGAGTCTCCACCACCTATGCGTTATGACCGTACAGATTCACCCTCTGCTGGTATTATCTGTGCCCCATGGAAGCGAAAGCCTCTCGCTTTGCCCCACGAGCAGCACTGGTGTAGACTTCGCCCTCTGTGTCAAAGACTTGCAGCCCTTGTGCCCCAGGCCCCGTGCAGTACAAAGTACGGCACGATGGAGGGCCTGGGGGGTTAGGCGCAGGGTGGGGGAAACAGAACGGCGCGAAATACAAGGGGAGGGGCAGCCAAGCGGCGCCCCCACCCCCAGCGTTGCTAGGGAAACCCCACACGGATGGGGGAAAGGTGTGAGGAAAGCAACAGGGGGGCAGGAGGAAGTCCAGCCCCCCTCAGAGGGACAACAAAGGGCCAGGGGGGTATAAGTACCCCAAGGAAATGCAGGATGGGCACAACCAGGCAAGGAGCTCACCTCACTCGGGTAAGCTCCTAAGACCTGAAAAAGGGAGAGAAGGAAACGTTTTGCGTCTGGCCTCTGCGGGCTTGTGCGTATTCCGTTCCTTCGATTCCCCGGTCAATTTCGCCTCTGCGGGCTTAGTTGTCGGTAAGGACAAACGAAGCGAAAGAGGAGCGGAAGAAGGAGGACCCACCTCGGCTTGGCTGCGACATCCATCGGTGGAGAGCGGGACCCAGGAAGGCGAGAAGCGGAACCGTCGTCTGCGTGCACACGGACAACAGGACCATGAAGAGGACGTTTTCCAGTTGGGAGGCCGTGCAGTGTTTCCGACCGAGAGTTTTCCAATTGGGGCGCGGGTTCCAGCGAGGCGGGAGGATAGCTCAGCGGCAACGGGCACGCCTTGGATCCAAGACGAAACGGAGCAACACAGGTTCGATCCCCGCCTACATGGGCAAATACACTCTAATGAAATAATTTTGGGAACTTCGCAGCAGCCATGAAAGGGCGGTCGGTAAGGCATGCGCTGGGAATGCTTTGAGCAGCCTATCAGGTCTCTGTGACTCATTGCACCGCGTGGCTCATTTTTTGGGACCCTCCCCACCCACTCTGCACCGGCGCCGGACTCGCCGGCTCCATCGGGTGCGAGTTCACCAGATCTGGACCTGACAATGACACACGCCGCGCGTTTCTGTTTTCTTCAGGAGAGGCCCGCGGCTTTTGGAAACCGTCCCTCCTCACAGGGCTCGGAGAAGAAACGAGATTATAAAGTCGTGACGTGAACGCTACCACGGGAAAACTTAGCGCGCAGAGGAAGCAAGAGCAGGCCGTTTATCGGAACCGAAACGGCAAGCACCACGCCAGCATTGTTGGTTCTGCTGTGGATTGATTTTATGACTGCATGAAAAAGCCCAGGGGGAGCCAAAAAAGCTGGCAATCAGGGATTTGGGTGAAAGGTATGGGTGTCGCAACGCATGGGCCCGGGGCTAATGGGGCATAACACGCAACAATTGGCAACAAATCAGGGGACGCTTTTGAACTAAATGGGAACTTGAAAAATGCAATGCAGCGCTCAAAATGTTTGAAACTTGCATCGCATGATGAAACTGGGGCTGTCCGATAGCAACGCACGTTATCAGCCACACTTTCACTTTTAAGGCCAGTCACTGAATTCACAGCGCAGTATGCGTTCAGTGCACACATTGGAAGCAGGACGACACGGAGCAGACCAGGAGCATGGGGGCGGGGGGGCAGCGTCAGGTCAGTTTCACAGCTCCGAGAGGGAGCCAACTAACAATGCCCCAGGCCCAGTGCAGTACAAAGTACGGCACGATGGAGGGCCTGGGGGGTATGGGGGTTTTAAGAATGGTGTCGCATGTGGCGTGACGATACGCATACATTTTATGACACAGTTGCTGTGATGGCATGCCCCTCTTGCAGCCACGGCGGTTTATGGCCGCAATGCAGGTATTTTGATGGAAATGTTGCTTGGATGGCAGGCCCCCCTTTTGCGACCACGGCACCATGGGTGCACCAGTGATTAGCACTTGTTTAAAACTGTCGTGGGAAAGGGGCTCCTGGAGTACTTAGGAGTGAGGATGGGAGTGGTAGCGCCCTCTGGCCTGAAGTGGGAGTCAATGGTGTTATTGGTAGCTATGCGCAGGTAGTAAAATAAAGAAAGTTAACGAATGGAGGTAAATATTAGGGACCGAGTTGATGAGGTGGCCCCTGTTTTCCCTGTGGGTACATGGGGACTTCTCTCCTTTCTGTGTCGAGGGTGATATCACGGGCCGCATCAGGCACGGTGGATCCGTCAATCAGTATGGGGTTGCCGGGGAAGCCCGCATTTAGGAGATCAAGCTGGTTAGGGCAGAGTTTCGCCCAGGAGAAAATGGAGCACCTGAAGAAAGGAAAGGCACGTCGAGAAGATTAGCATGGCCCCTGCACAAGGATGACACGCAAATTCGTGAAGCATTCCATATGCGAAAAACACCCGTGGCACAATCAGTAAATGCAGTAAGCATTAAAGGGGCAGTACGTGCCGAATTAGAACAACGGTCGGAACAGGCAACACGGGAAGCCAGACAGGGGCCCGGTGAAACAAGACAGGAGGAACAAGGCGAGCGAAGGCAAGTCTACAGGAAAGCCAGAAGAGGCAAAAGTCGGGAATGACGGAAGAAAGAACAAGAAAAGTGCAAGAATTCAGCGCATGGGCCAAAAAGGCAGAAAAAGACCATGGGGCCAAATGGGTGCTGGATGTGATGCAAAAGGAAGAAAGGGCTAGGGCAATGTCGCCCCTGCTGCTAGAGGATTCCACGGACAGCAACGAGGAAGCCGCGGTACCCCAAGGACAGAGGAGGGCAAGAGAAGTGGCGGAGGAATCGCAGACGCCAGAGAAGAACATGCTAGACCCAAGAGGGGCACAGGAGCAGCCGGAGGCGCCGTTGAGGAGTCAAAGGAAAGGTATTGGTAAAAGGGATAACAGAGTTGGGGAAAAAATGGTGAAAAGGTTAAAGGCATGCAGCACGGCTCAGGGTAAGTCGCCCAGAACCTGGGAGCATGGAGCACAATGGGTGCTTGATGTAATGAATAAGGATGAAAAGGCAAGGGCAAGGTCGCCTTTGCTGCTAGAGGAGGCCAGCGGCAGCGAAGAGGAATACCACAAGGCCAAAGGAGGTCGAGAGAAGACCCAAGAGGGGCACAGGAGCAGCCGGAGGCGCCGTAGAGGAGGCAAAGGAAAGATACGGTGAAAAGGGATAACAGAGTTGGGAGAAAAATGCTAAAAAGGTGAAAGGCATGCAGCACGGCTCAGGGTAAGTCGCCCAGAACCTTGGAGCATGGAGCACAATGGGTGCTAGATATAATGAATAAGGATGAAAAGGCAAGGGCAAGGTCGCCTTTGCTGCTAAAGGAGTCCAGCAGCAGCAAGGAGGAATACCACAAGGCCAAAGGAGGCCGAGAGAAGACCCGAGAGGGGCACAGGAGCAGCCGGAGGCGCCGTTGAGGAGGCAAAGGAAAGGTACGGTGAAAAGAGATAACAGAGTGGGGGAAAATTGGTTAAAAGGTTAAAAGCATGCAGCACGGCTCAGGGTAAGTCGCCCAGAACCCGTGGAGGGAAGGTTAAGAAGCACAAGAGGCACAGGGAAAAGCAAGGGGTAACGTCTTCAGAGACGAAAAGTAGCGAAGGTAGAGAGGCAATAACGAACAGAAAAGGGGGGCCTGGACCAGTGGGCAACGGGGTTCCCATACAACAGAGGGTGGCACAAGGAAGTACGCCAGGGTCTATTCACCAGGGAGCGACCACCAGTTTACCGTTGTCACCGGGAGGTGTCACCACTGTAGCAATACAAGGGGCAGAAGCAGTAATGGCGAAATATGGCAGGCCCTCAGTCGTTAAGGACGCCCAAGGCCGGTCCATGAAGGGCAATCATGGGATATGAATGAGAAAGCGAAGGAGAAAACATGGTAAAAAAAAAAAAATAATAAAAAAAAAAAAAATATACATTGATATTTTTTCATTAAGGAGTGGGCAAAAGAGAGGTCAAAACGTATCAGTAGAGGACATGAAGGAGGATGAGAAGGGATTATTAAAAGGGCACCAGTAGCAAGGACCCCCCCCCTTTTATAATGGGAGGGCGGCTTTCCAAAGATCGTACATTGTTATACACAGAAGACGGGGTGTCGCTTGTAACATACCAACAGAGAGTATTAAAGGTCTACAAAGCATTTGGGCATAATGGGAATATAAGGATAGAAGCGAAGACAGGTACAAACAGCAGGATACGATAATAACGACAAGGAATCATTTGAGGGCAGGGGAACAGAACCTGTGGGGCAGTCAATAGGGGACACAAAGAGGACGGCAGAGTAGCAAAGTAACAGACCACCAACGGTGCAAAAGGGGTGGCGGGGGAGATAGCGGGAAAAGCATAGCTGTGAGCATGGAGCACAAGAGGAAGGGCAGGAAAGGGGAAATGCCAAAATGTCCATTAAGCTTACACGAATAAAGCAGCGGGAAAAGGAGAATATGGCCGTGTAGATGGCAGGAAAATAACACCCACACCGGGAAAAGGCATGGGTTCCACGAATAAAGCTCCGGAAATAATTAAGAGGTTAGCCATAAGGCTGACTGGAAAAGGAAAAAGATGGCCACATGTATGGCAGGACAATAACGCCCATACTGGGAAAGGAATGGGTTCCCCGGAGAAACATCGAAAATAATGAAAAGGTTAGCCACTAGGCCGACTGGAAAAGGAAAATATGGCCACGGGTTGGCAGGAAAATAACGCCCATGCCGGGAAACGCATGGGTTCCACGAATGAGCACGGGAAATAAGGAAAGGGTTAGCCATAGGTTTGGCTGGAAAAGGTAAATATGGCCAGGTGTATGGCAAGAAATTAACGCCCACACCCGAAAAGGCAGGGGTGCCACGGGAGGAGAAGCGGAAATAGCAACAAAGAGGTCCGACCAAAGGAACCAGGGCGAGTCAAAGAGAATCAGGACAGGGTAAGCAGTACAAAAAGCACACGGATAAGGAATGCAATGAGGGGTTGGGCAAGATTGCAAGAGCAGGGTGGGATGCAGCGGAATTTGGGACCCACCCGTTCTGAACAGGGGCAAGCCACTTCAGCATAGGCAAGAGGCCTGGGAGCGAAAGGCGCAAAGAAAGTTGGGGGGGTTGAGGTAATCCACCTTGGGGGTAGTGAACTGGCCAAAACAGATAGGGGCGATTTGATGCACAACATGTGCGAGTCATCAAGGGCTATAGCTCAGTGCTGGTAGGAAACCGAAATGTCTGAGATATTTACACGCAGAGCCTGGTACGGGGGCGCGCAGGATGCAGGCTATTGAAACTACAAGGAAAAAGCTAAACAAGGCAGTGGAAAGTTATCGTAGGAGTACAGGGCCCCAGTTTATAAAGCATGGCTTATCACAGAACATTCCGGAGAGGCGCCACCAAGACGGCATACACCTATCCAGCTAAGGGATGGGACAATTTTCAGAGACTATTCTCAGAGCCTTAGCAGCGCGAGGAGGCAGTTAGGAGCGCGTTTTTGGGGGGACCTGAGCGCGGCCGAGGCGGCACCCACTCAGGTGTGGCGGCTCGTGTCCAGGAACGGATGCCCTAGGGTAACTAAGACGAGCCGAGGAGAAGGCTGGGCATCTACAACCCCTGGACACGAAGTGCCCAAAAAGCGAGTTGGTGTTATTCTGTGTTTGTTATGAGTATTATTTGGTGTTATTTTCTGTAGAAAATAAACAAGCCTGCGGCCGATAATTTTTCCACAAACAAAAACCTGTCTGTACTATTCTTTCGGGGGAATAGGGTAATAGGAATAAGAGCGACGGGGGGGCCCCCACTACTCAGCCTATGCCCCAGGCCCCGTGCAGTACAAAGTACGGCACGATGGAGGGCCTGGGGGGTTAGGCGCAGGGTGGGGGAAACAGAACGGCGCGAAATACAAGGGGAGGGGCAGCCAAGCGGTGCCCCCACCCCCAGCGTTGCTAGGGAAACCCCACACGGATGGGGGAAAGGTGTGAGGAAAGCAACAGGGGGGCAGGAGGAAGTCCAGCCCCCCTCAAAGGGACAACAAAGGGCCAGGGGAGTATAAGTACCCCAAGGAAATGCAGGATGGGCACAACCAGGCAAGGAGCTCACCTCACTCGGGTAAGCTCCTAAGGCCTGAAAAAGGGAGAGAAGGAAACGTTTTGCCACCCAACCCACCCAGCAGAAAGAAGAGAAAAAAAAAAAAAAAAAAAGGCAAGGAAAGGAGACAGAACAAGGAACAGGAACGCCGAGTACTTTCTTCGGTAGAAGAAAGTCGTAGGCAGCGTCTCGTGTCCAGGAACGGATGCCCCAGGGTAAGACGAGCCGAGGAGAAGGCTGGGCATCTACAACCCCTGGACACGAAGTGCCCAAAAAGCGAGTTGGTGTTATTCTGTGTTTGTTATGAGTATTATTTGGTGTTATTTTCTGTAGAAAATAAACAAGCCTACGGCCGATAATTTTTCCACAAACAAAAACCTGTCTGTACTATTCTTTCGGGGGAATAGGGTAATAGGAATAAGAGCGACGGGGGCCCCCACTACTCAGCCTATGTATCCGAGCAGAAAGTGGGGGCAGGCTTCGATTGCTGCCACGATGAACCCTCATCCCGCTCACTGCCCGCAACGCCCCCTGACTGATGCAGCGGTCACAACAGTCTGAACTATATTTATGCTTTTTGGTATTTACCTTTAAATATTCAACGATCTGTAAAGCTGCCTGAGGTGGGGGTGGAGAGGTACGGGGGGAGGATAATCCTACAATAAATAATAATGAGCCCCGAATCGGAGGAAATGGTTGAATCCCTTCATTTTCGCGTATTTTGAAAGTCTGTCACTTTCCTTTCCGGGTCATCACAAGGGCAGCCTGGGGTTTGGGGGGGATCTCTGGCACACTGCCTAGACCTAGCATTGTTCAGGGCCTTTTTTTCGTGCTTTTGTTTTGGTGGCAGGAGACTAGGAGAGAGCAGGCGATCAGCAAAGTCATGCTGCAGAGGAAGCTGCATAGCACCATCCAGCGACCTACAAATGCATCGATTTTACCCAGACCCGGGCTGCAGTTAACTTATATATTGAATTCTGCGTTGACTTTGTGCCGAGAGCTAGTCACTAGCAGCATGTGCAGTGGTGAGCTGCTTTCCTTGTGTATCTGGGCTGACTGTGGTGAAATCTCTCTAACACTGTGGTAGTGATAAGAGCTGTCACGGGCCTGGCCTGATTTAAGAGGCTATTTCAGAGTATTCTCAAAGGGCTTCATCACAAGTTGGGCGGTAACAGGCGTTATTGTCTGCCGCGCAGAAATAGCGTTACCGCCAGGACCTGTGGCGCAAATAGCGCTGCATCACAAGTATGCGGGCACATGCACACAGCCCCGGCATTAACGCTAATTGTGCCTGGCGGAAACAGCTTCAGAAAGCGCACTACCGTGTGTTGAACTAGGGTAGCGGTCACACTAGTGGGTGATGATGAGGTCAGGGCCACATCTCACTTGCATGTTGAGGGAGTGGGAGTGCTTCCGGTTCCTGTTTGTGGCCCCATGGGTCTGGGGCGCAACCAACGCTACATGGGTGCAGTCAATGGCTGCTATCACATTGGGCAGTTGTGCAGTGGCATGAAACTGTGCCTTAATGTCGTTGACCTATGCCTGGGTGGTGGGCAGTGCAATGTGCTGGTTGGCGTTCGTAATTCTAATGAAGACAACGGAGGGTAGAGTTTTTATGAGCCTCTTTACAGAAACTGCTTCATACTAACTGTTAAGTTGTGAAGAGAAAATAGGCACTCCACACACCTGACCAACATAGTCTCAGTTGACTTTGAATATTATTAGCAGCCTATAAATATCTGGCGCTCGGAAGCCACGTCCTCTGTTTTTCTCTCACAGTAACATCTTCAACAGGTCACAGGTCACAGGTTTAAATAACCGAATTCACGAACAGCATCAGCCTCCCTCCATCTCCCACATATGTTCTCAACAGTTGTTACCTAGGATATACCAAGGGCAAAGCTAGCTCAGAAAATCAATATTTTTGGTCAAAACAAAAAGGCTGCCATTTTGCACTTTCAAACCTCATTTACCACCACCTGCGACGCATTCAGAACGTCTTTAAGGTGGAAACGCTGGACCAATCAGTCTATCTCAATATTTCCTGCAGTGCACCCCTGCTAAAAAGGACTTAGAAGCCATAGCACTGAGCGATAAAAGCAGTCAAATTTCAGGTGAAATTCGCCCAATCTGCCAGTTTTTGTTTGCACAGCGAAACTGGCTGTTGCAGGACGTTTCCCACCTTAAATGTTTTTATTTTTATTTTATTTACATGAAAAAATTACATGTCTGATGTTTCCCTCCCGAAATTTCATTTGTCCCTGGGAAAAACAAAATTTTTGAGGAAAAAAACAGGCAAAACAAATGCCAGCCTGATGAAACAGAATTGGTGGCAAATTTCCCAAGTTTCGTTACGCTAGCTATAATTTCACCCACCCCTACCTATGTAGTGAGGGGCCCAAATACAGACACATTAATGACAGCTAGGGTCATCACCCATCTGACCCATCTAGCAGGACATGGGAGGAGAGGGGGGAAATGTTTTTTTAAAGGAATAAATCGCTCTGATTGATTGGTCCGTGTGACAACTGCTGTACCCATTTTGAACTGTTTTAAACATTTTGCAACGCACAGTTTTTCGTGTTCCGGAAACACATGACAACTAAATAATAATAATAATTTAGCATTATGGCTGGGCAGCTAGAGCAGTCTCCCAAGAGTGGGAACTAGCTTAGGAAGCCCTGAAGGAGATCTTCACCCTTTGGGGACCCCCCCAAGTGAACCTGTTCGTGACCAGTGTCAAGGGGAAGTGAAAACTGTACTGCTCCAGGGAATTTCCCCCAAGAGAATCTCTAGGAGACATGTTTGTGGTGGACTTGGAGTTTCAACTCCTGTACACATTTCTTCTAGTCCCCGTCATCAGGAGGTTGAGAAAGTTCGGGAAACACATGATCCTAATTGCCCCGGATTGGATTGGGCCAGGAGGATGTGGTACCCGGACCTTCTGGACATGTCCATCTGCCCTCCAATACGTCTTCCACAAAAAGAGGGCCTTCTCTCGCGAGAAGACAGTCAGGTTCTCCATCCAGAGGCCAAGACACTCAGCCGTCACTCATGGTTTCTGAGAGGCTGAGATACAAGGATTGGGACCTCCCGGATGACGTAAGGGAGATTTTGCTTTCGGCCAGAAGGCCAGCAACAAAGTCTTTGTACTGCTGCAGTTGAAACAAATTCTGCAGTCGATGCAGGGACAAGAATGTAGATCCTTTGCTATGCAAAACACCAGAGGTCAATCTGGCGCTCCAGGTTCGGACCATTAAAGGTTATTTAGCGGCGCTATCCATTTTCAAGGGCTCGTCTGCGGAAACGTAATATTTTAAGAAGCCTTTGGTGATGCAATTTCTGAAGGGACTCACCAATATGTTCCCTCCATCTCCTTTTCAGGTTCCTGTTTGGGTCCTCAATCTGGTGTTAAAATGTCTTGTGTGCATAACTTAATACTTGGGCGCATGTTTGACTACCTTGTTCTGGATATGATTGAGCTTGGTGTTGAGAAGTTTGTGCCTTTGAGTGAAATAAAGGTAAGCACGAACGTCGTCTTCATTGTTGGTGTCGTAGTAACATGTAGTGGCTTGCTGCTGAGTTACTATTTTATTTATTGCAAGGTTGATTCTGGCATTGTTTATGTCATTCAATTTCATCAGTTAAATTGTCATGTATACTGCCCTCCCAACTACATAGTCTGCAGTAGGCCATTAATCAAAAGTCACAACGGTAGTACTAATGAAACAATAGCAGCGGTAGAACAAATGTAACAATAGCAGAACATATGTGACAAACACAAATATTCGGCTAGGCCATGGGCTTTGAAATTGGTTTCATCTTTTTTGTGTGTGTGATGCGTGTAAACGGACAGCTCTTAAGAAAACAAAGTAAAGAAAGGGTTAACCTGCCCAAATCGCAACCAAGAGCATTGCTGACAAGTTATATTCAGTGATCCAGTGTACGTGTCTTCTGTAAATTAACAAAGTTATCACTCCCTCCTGACCCCCTCGACAACAACTCCGCCCCCCAAACACATCAAAAGATAACAACCACATTACATACAGTCATACATCATGCTGGAGTTTATGGCCTAAATAAACAAGTCTGAAAGTTCCCAAAACCTTTCCACCCGCTCGGGCCTCCAGTCCTCTGGTAACGGGCTTGTTCGGCTTCACAGCTCTTGGACAGCAGTGTTTGCCACTGCTGTGGAATGGTGGGCTAGTTTTTTTCCCAATCCAAGAGAATGGACTTTTGGGCTGTGAAGAGCGCAATATGTATAAGTCTGCGGGCCAACAATGCATGTACCAGTCTCCAATCCCAAACACAGAGGTCGAAGCCATTTCAACAGTAATCCCTTGCATACCCCGGAGCTGCAGGGCACCCTGTGCCAGAACGGTGTCAGTCTCTGGCAGTGCCAGAACATGTGCCCCATGGTCCCAACTCTGCCAAAACCTCACAAATTGGTTTACTCTTTGTCTCTATATTAACTCTGCAGCACAAAATCTGTATCTTGGGCTCATTTGTTAAGACGGATTTCTGAACTCTGTCCTGGAGGCACAGAGGTTCAGAAGGCCAACCTAATTACTTGGAACAGGGTAACCTCTGGACAAGCCAGACCAATCAGGGTAGCGATCGCGGAGGTCAAGACTAGGTTTCAAGAGGGGTGAGGGTGACTGAAAGCCCGCAATGAGCACACAAAACAAGGACACTTACAAATTACTCCAAACAGGTGTTATATTAAAAATATATACACATTTATTCCAAGGCCTTTGCAACAATGACCGTAGCGAGAAATCACGATAAAACTCTAGTAAACCAACACATACAAATTAATACAATATATGTACAAATACAAACGGGTCTAAAGCGTTAGATGCACAAAATGTGTAGTCCACCTAGAAGGGGAGGAAAACAGGCAGTGCGAAATAATGATTAGACCCAGTCCGCCTTCAGAGGCACCTAACTAAAAGGAAGTCCAAGCCCTACGAAGAGTGGGGCCTTGTGCTCAAAAGTACCTGCACACGCTGGTGCCAACGGGCAAAAAGGGGAGTCTCTTCGAGGGAATCAGGCAGTTCAGTTTGGAAGAACAGAGTTCTGCGACTGAAGCGCAGCCTCCACTGTGGGCAGAAGCAGAGCGCGAGCATGGAAAGGCGTGCTGTTTGACGCAGCGGGGAAAAGCTATGGGCTCCTGCAGGAGGGCGACCAGTTCCTAGCTATGCTACTCACCGGTCCCCGATGCAAGCAGACCCAGGCTTCTCCGCGTCCGTTTCAGTGCTAGCAGGTTCAGGGGAGCAGGGGACGTCTCGTCGTCGTGTAGATTCTGCAGCAGCAGAGTTGAGTTGAGGGCGTCCCAAACGCAGTGAACCCGCACAGTTTGTTACCACAGCAGGGCAACGGAGCGGCCGTGTGTATCTCAGCCAAATGTACACTACTCACTTCAGACCTGGGAATGCCAAGTGTACGAATCGTGTGAGAGTGACAAAAACTCGAAATACAACACAACCTGGCGGCGGTTACAGAGCAAGACTCCTGGGTAGGCTGGTCAGTCTGCTGGATGGCCCAGAGACACTTCCGAAGGCTTACGTGCAGGAGATGGTGAAGATGCCGAGAATAGCTGTCCCCGCTATTCCAAGGGTCGAAGTACCAGTACAGGCCTTCTGGTTCGATCAGAGGTAGAAAGGGTTTCACAAAGCGACAGCAGTGCAGAGGAGCAGTCCTTCAGTGGGTCACCAGCGATTCCTCGGTTCTGCCTCGTGGTTGCAGGATACTTGCCTCCTGTATTCCCTTGTTCGTGAGAACTCAGGAGATCGACATGGTAGTGGCGTTTCCAGCCCCCTCTTATCCACGGTTCCCTTCGCGCCAAAACGGAGGGGACCCAATGGGAGATCCGCTCATCAAACACTCACACCATACGTGGACTTATCACGGACCACGGTGGTCCCAGGCATTCATACCACACTAGACTCTCTGGCACCCAGGATGTGTATTGGGACCAGACATCCCAGCCCACATCCTGGAGGCACACACAAGGCCTGTAGAAGCCCACAAAAGCGTCTTTGATTCGCGGGAAAGTAAATGCCCAAATAAGGAAGGCCCCGGGTCGGCTCGACCTGGGGAAGGTGAAGGGGGCAAGACGGTCAGCGGACAGGACAAAGGAGCCTCGTTGTCTGGCCATTTTGGGAGCCAGGCCACCATTTTGGGTTAAGCGTGAGAAAGGCGCTTAAAACGCCAAAAGGAGCTCAAAAACACAAGAAACGATCGCTGCCATCATTCCCGTCCATGATTCACTTGCACCGATCATTTACAATCCAAAAAGAGTATCTAGGGCCTGTAGAAGGCTAGAGACCCATGAGAGCAGTAACTTAGCTTACAGTGCCCTCTTGTGTCATGTTGCACGAAAGCTGCAACATGATAAAGAAACTACGGAAAACAGCGTTTCCCGGTACTGACTGCCTTAAGGGCATGTCAGTTTCCCCGTAAGAATGGAGCGAAAGCCCAGAGGAGTGTGGCAGAAGGCTGCACTTCTCTGGCAAAGTCTAGATCATGGTGAAAACAACAGCAAAAAGTTTAGGGGTTGCCACATGGAAGGAAAATTACCCACAATTAAGAAATCTTTCCTAACACTCATGTAGGATGGTTTCTTTCCAGTCGAGTGCCTTTCAGGTGGACTTCCATAAAATGTTAGCTGAAAACCTAGATCCCTCAGGTACTGGCATCAGAAAGGGGGAAACTGTTGAGTTGTTTATTGATTAAATTATTGAAAGTGAACCAATCCCAGTTACCATCTAGTCGCTGTAATGGGGTTTTCCTGAAGTATTGCACGTGCTTGATCTGTAAAAGGAGTTTTTGGCACAGTTTGCATTGAACTCGATGTTAAATTACACACCAGATTTGTGAAGGACTTGATAATACGGTAAAAGGAAAAAGTAAAGTTTGCAGGTTTTCCTTGCAGCAGTCAATTCTGCTTCAGTTGTGCGTGCTCGTTGAAGAGTGCTTTATAGGGGTTTTCGGCTCTACGTATTTTGACCATATCAGGCTGTATGAATTGAAATATTGTTTTAAAAATCAGCAACAAGGGAGGTAGGTTGTGCCCTAAATGGATGGTCTTCTCTTTTAATTTTTGTATCTTTTTTTTTATCCCCGTCCTGCATGGATTTCTAAACCTTTTTGTGGTTATTGTGTACTCGTAGATGGTAAGCGTAGTCCAACTCTGCGCAGCTGACTGTCCTTTGTGCTTTTGGTGTGCCAAAGGTTTCTCTAATGCCCCCAGTACATTCAGTGGCCTATGTGGCAAATTCAAAACAAATGGCAACCATTGGATTGGTGGCATGACTTTTTTTCCAACAATATTCTGAAATAAATTTGACATGGATATTTTTAGAAAATGTTTGGAAATGTGAACCTCGATATTATCAGATTTGTATGTAGATTTTCATTCCAGATTCCTGCCGCTTCCAAGTGCTCTAATAACTGTTATTGGGCAAATTAATGATGACCTATTTATATTTATATAGAAGGCTCCCCCTCTTCCCGGGCCGCTTCCTGGTGCCTCGATCCCGCCTCCCACCTGTCCTGATTGGCCCATTGGGCCCAGACAAAACACACAGGCCTAATGACCTAGTGTATGCGACGCACCCGCGCCACTTCGTCCTCCCACCCAGGCAAGGTGAGTGCCCCCATGCCCCAACCCAGAGCCTGGCCTTTTAGTAAATTTAAAATATGTGCCTACAAAGCGTGTGGTGCGTGCGGCTCCCCTTCTCCCCAGGTCGCTTCCTGGTGCCTCGATCCCGCCTCCCACCCGTCCTGATTGGCCCATTACACCCTCATAAGAAACAGCCTAGGGCAGCCCCCTGCTGGCAGCCCCTGCATGTAAGGGCCCCAAGGCAAAGGGCGGCTCCAACACTGGCGGCTCCAAGATGTGTCTGCAGGTGTCAGCAGGGGAAGCCAATGAAGCAAGCAGTCACCAGACACTGCCAAAAACTGTAAGTGTGGCATGGGTGGGGTGTAGACAATTACTCTACTCCAGAAAGCTCCTGCCACTCTAACTTACCTTTCCATAACCTAGACTGCCACACACTTACACCATGCATTCTTAGAGAGATATGTGACTTCCAGCCTAAACCTATTCATGGCTGGACAGCAAATATTGC
Source organism: Ambystoma mexicanum (assembly GCF_040938575.1). Taxonomy (NCBI): domain Eukaryota; kingdom Metazoa; phylum Chordata; class Amphibia; order Caudata; family Ambystomatidae; genus Ambystoma; species Ambystoma mexicanum. The sequence continues at coordinate 1,458,424,494 of NC_090921.1, forward strand.
CTGCATTACGATGTTAACTAGTACCATACCCGGAAAGAACTGTGAAGATTAGCCTGCGCCACATCTAGATAGAAATGTGATTGTTAGCATATGCCACACATAAGCCTGAGAAACCAGCGGCTACCAGACCCCAACAAAAACTGTGGGTGTGGCATGGGTGGGGTGTAGAGCAATTCCTCTACACTAGAAGGCCCCTGCCCCTCTGCCTTACATTTCCATGGAGTAGACTGCCATGGACTTAACCCATGCGTATTTGGAGGGGTTTGTGACCACCGGCCCAGATCTCTCCACGGAAGTATTGAGGGTGTTGCCTTGCATTGCATTCTAACATGAAAATATATGTTAGCAAGTGTCACAGTTGGAGGAAATTGAGAACATTAGCCTGAGCCGTATCTAGATAGGTTTGTGAATGTTAGCATGTGCCACACTTAGAATTGAGAACATTAGCCTGCGCCGTATCTAGATAGGATTGTGAATGTTAGCATCTGCCACACTTAGATGGAACTTGAATGTTAGCATGTGCCACACTCAGAATTGAGAACATTAGCCTGCACCGTATCTAGGTAGGTTTGTGAATATTAGCATCTGCCACACTTAGAATTTAGAACATTAGCCTGTGCCGAATCTAGACAGGATAGTGAAGGTTAGCATGTGCCACTTAGAATTTAGAACATTAGCCTGCGCCGTATCTAGATAGGATTGTGAATGTTAGCATCTGCCACACTTCACTTAGATGGAACTTGAATGTTAGCATTTGCCACACTCAGAATTGAGAACATTAGCCTGCACCGTATCTAGGTAGGTTTGTGAATATTAGCATCTGCCACACTTAGAATTTAGAACATTAGCCTGTGCCGAATCTAGACAGGATAGTGAAGGTTAGCATGTGCCACACTCAGAATTGAGAACATTAGCCTGCACCGTATCTAGATAGGTTTGTGAATGTTAGCATGGGCCACAGTTAGAATTGAGAAAATTGGCCTGCGCCATATCTAGATAGGATTGTGAATATTAGCACGTGCCACACTTAGATGGGACTATGTAGGTCAGCATGTTAATCTCATATACATATAACCCACTAACCAATATAAGCTCAAACTCTCTGCATACTTATATCACAGAAAAACTCACACAACCACCTCTCGCACAACAAGCTGCACACACTTCACCACACCGCAACACATAAGCTGCACCAACAGCACACGCGGACTGACATCGATCCAATACTTGCACCAAAGCTCAGCACCCAGTGTCCACCGAGTTGAAGCTGCCAACAGTATACCACCCCTCTCACTATCCTACACCCCATTCACCTTCTCGTTTACAAATCTGCCAGAGCGCCTGGGGACCAATTCTGTTGGTGACGGTGCGCTATATAAGTACCTTTAACATAACATTTATATAGCGGTATGAACCCTCGGGGGTCTGAGCTCTGGTTATTATTACCCACGGGTGTGTGGTGCTCATTTATCGATCTCGAAGGATGAAAGGCTGAGTTTGGCCCTGCCGGGATTCGAATCTACGTCAGCAGGCTCTGCACAGAAGTCCAAGCAAGCCCTCTACTGGTATTGCTATGACTAGCTAAAGGTAGCAGAATTACATTTGGTACATCTGTTAACTATAAAATACACATCAAAAGCAAAAAACGACCTACTAATAATGTCTAAAGCTTTAATATCAGAAACTCTTCTAAGGGAAATAAGCAGCAGAGTCAGTTTTTTCAGATCATTGTTTTAAAGACAGTGGGCCTCATTCCGAGTTTGGAGGCAGCCATGGTGCTACTAGCACCATGGCTGCCTCCAAACCAGGCTCCATTACCGGGTTTCTGCAATGGGGACTTACCGGGTCATTCCGACATAGGAGGACCCAGTAATTCCTCCTTGCAGGATCCATTCCACATTCCCATTTGGGCCCCCATAGTGCTCAATGGGAATGGGGGGGGGAGGTAACAACGGGCACATTACAAGTGTCCCGTTGTTACTTCCCTGTTCCCCTCGCGGGACCCGGAAACGACGTCTGGTTTTACCAGACGTCTGATCTGGGTCCTGCAAAGGGAACCTTGCAATCGGCGCTCCCGTAATGAAGGGGGCCGGTCCCGTACCGGCCCCCTTCATTACGGAAGCGCCAGGGTCGTAATGAGGCCCAGTAACTCATTAAGGTCCCATGGTAAGAAAAGATTGAAAACTAAATTCACTTCCTATTGAGCAGTGTCTTTGGAACCTGTAAGCTTAAGCACCTTCACACCTTTTTGGAAAGAAATATCAAATAATGACTACCCGTCCAGCTGAAATGGCTGATCTGCAAAAATGTATGGTGCAAAATCCTTTGCTTAGCTCAAATAAACGGTAAAGAAAATGTACCCTCTCTAGTGGAGTCACAGTAGCAGGTTCCAAGCATTGCCCCGCACACCCTAGAACTCAAGCTCCCAAGACGTATGATAACCCATTGAAGTTCTGGGTGCCCAAAACTCTCAGACAATGGCAGAATCTGTCGCTGAAAAGCCCTGGAAGATCCCTGGAACCCCTGGAACTTTCCAGACCACCAACTGTTGGGATCTCTGGAGAACTACTTCGTAACAGAACCCCCGGAAACATTGTCATTAGCCACAGGAAAGTCTATGGACATTTGTGAAAAGGGCTGGATTCCAAACCTGAGATGGCCATAAAGGAGTGACCAGTACCAAAGAGGCCTTCTGCAACCTCACCTGCCGATTCCATCTTGGAATCGTCATGAATGGTGGAAAAGCATAACCCTTGCATTTTGACTAATTCTTTTGAAACGGATCCAGAGCACCGCTCTTGAATCTCGTCTCCAACTGAACAACTGAGGGAGTTGGGAGGACGTTGGTGGAGTGTTTCGCTTTCTCGTAACAAGAAAACCGTTGCATAATTTCTTTGTTGCTGGCAGTTTCAGTAAAAAGGTTTAAACAAACGCACAGCATCAATATCCTGACCTAAAATGTCTGCCTTTTTCTGTCATCAACAATTACATTGTTTTAAATCTACTTTCAGGATTCATTTTCTTTTTGTATATCGGTTTGTAGTAACTCATAAAGCAATAAACGAATGTTCCTACCAACCACCTCTTCTTTATGATGATGTTCTATATCGGATTTAAAATAATTTCTTAAATCTGGATGGCACTTTTGCCCGCTAAGTTATTTTGAGCAAAGAGAAACTGGCATCTGTGTGTGTTGGCTCGCAGATGGTTGGTTGAGTGCACTGACTTATTGCATCTGTATGGCTAAGGTCAAATGTCTGGGTTGTTTGTATGTGACTGTTTGTAATGTAGGAGTTTGTCTGTGTGTTTTATGTGTAAATTGGATGGTATTTCAGGTTGTGTGCACTGGCTTGTTGTATCTATATGGGTAAGGTCCAATGTCCAGGTTTGCTATTGTAAGCTTGTGTTACTTGAGTTGGGTGTGTGTTAGTGTATCGGTTGGCTAGCCCAGTGGGTGTGTATAGTGTTTGGTGGTGTGTTGTAGGAAGCAGGGTGGTTAGTAAATTGGCTACTCTCCAAGTTCTTCTAAATGGCTAATCTATAGAATTCTATATAGTGACACGCATGGTTAATTTCACAGTTTAAGTATGATATGTGGCTAATCTTCACCAAATGTATTTAAAGGTGCAGCACAGCTAATTTTCACAGATCTATCTAAATGTGCTGCATGGGTAAATTTCACAATCTAAGTGTGGCGCGTGGCTTACCTTAACAAATCTATCTAAATGTGCTGCATGGCTAATCTTCACAATTCTATTTAAGTGAGACGCATGGGTGGTCCTTGCAATTGCTAAATACAGAGTGTGGCTACATGACACAATTGTGCTAACAGCAGAGAATTGCTACCTGACACAATTAGGCTAAAAGCAGAATTTGGCAGGCTAGGGCAATTGGGCTAACTGCATGTAGGCATATGATATTAGTTAATAGGAGAGGTGAGCCCCTCATTTGGCCCTGCAGAATATCTTCAATTGGTGACCGTTCCCCGCACAGAGCTCAACTAACTAAGGCCAGATTTAATCAGAGCAGTATTACAGTCTTGCTTAAAAGGCCGCAGACTACGACTGTATATGCGGGACCCCAGAGACGCTATCTCATTTTGTTCTATTTTGTCGATTGTTCTATGATTTAGATGTGAAACCCTTGATAAATATCCTGTGAGAAAGTGGCATAAGGGCTCATGGCGCGGCATTGATGTTTTTGCTAAACTCATCGAAGTCAGTAGTAACTCGTTTGCCTTTTCATGTTTCCTACAAAGAGCCTGGAAGGGAAGTGTGATTCTGTAGGTGGTGCGGCTACCTCATTTTAAGGTGTTCAAAGAAAATATTTGACTATAGACTGATGCAATTTCTATCAATCTGGTGGTGTTCTTAACATTGTATTTTGATTGTGACTTTTAAACTGGTATGTATGTGTTGGTTTTATGGATAGCAATGAGCCGAAATAAACTACTGATTGATTTGAATTGACTAGGTAGATGGCTAAACTGTACACAGTCCAAGCATTTGAATGTTTTCACCCTGAGGCAGGTACACCTTGCTGCAAATGTGGACTGAAACATGTATATGTCGCTATATACTTATGTAATGTATGGCCTGGTATGCTGTTGTGACAGCAATTTTGTAATTGTTATTCATGAAACCAGAAACATTTTAATAAAAGGCTCAAGTTTCTGTAAGACGTGTAACGATATATGTAACAGTGTTGTTGATATGTAAACAGTGTTTGTATATCTTGTATTAAACATTATTTTGCATATGTATGTAATATTGTTTCATGAGAAACACTGAACGAAATGTAATTAGAGACGAATAAAGTATGGCTCTGCGAGAAACACTGAATGATATATGTTTGAGTGGAATAGAATAAAAGAGATACATGTATTTTGGCAATAATTGTTGATTCATGCAGTCACTAATTTGACACCTTTGAGAATATTTTTTGAAAAGAAGCGCTGAAATGATGTATGTTGTATTTTGCAGCACAATTTAAAAAACTTTTTTGCTGAAAAGCCATACAATTGATAATGGTTTCTCTAAAGAAACAACACAAATATCCAGTTCATTTCATGATTCATGGGCAGTCGTGCTTGCTGAATGTTTTCAGTGAAGAGGCCTAAATATTTCTTCAAATTAGCATGAGGGACCGAATGTAAGCACAGAATAATTAAGTGGGGAATTATTTTTAAAACATGTGCTGAAATAATGCACTTTGCAGTGCAAATATTGACAAAAGAAGTCTGAATCCGTACAATTTACAGTTGGCTCTCACACAAAACAATCCACAACCTCCCTATGCCTGTAATGGTCAGTGGAAATCCCTTTGCATGAGGCTGCTGCCACAACCTATCTGTGTCAGTAAAGGGCACTGTAAACCACATGCATGAGGCTGTCAATACAACCTATTTATGCCAGTACTGGTCACTGTAAATACCAGGCATGAGGCTGCATCTAAACAAGTAATGGTCAGTGCAAATCGCTTTCATGAGGCTGCTACCACCATCTATATGTGCCAGTAAGGGTCACTGTAAATCACATGCACGAAGCAGCTGGAACAACATATCTATGCCAGTACTGGTCACTGTAAATCACATGCATTAATATTCATCCACAATCAACTTATGTCAGTAACGGTCAGAATAGCTTGTGAAAGGCTGCTGCCACAACCTATCTATACCAGTAATGGCCACTTTAAATCACATGCATGAAGCTGCTTACAAAACCTATGTATGCCAGTACTGGTCACTGTAAATCCCTTTGCCTGAGGATGCCGCCACAACCTATCTGTGCCAGTAATATTCACTGCAAATCACTGTGCAAGTAATAGTGCAATTTACTTTCATGAGGCTGCTGCCAGAACATATCTATGCCAGTAAGGGTCACTGTAAATCACATGCATGAAGCTGCTGACACAACCAAATTATGCCAGTACTGGCCACTGTAAATCCCATGTGTGAGGCTGCAACCACAACCTATCTATATCAGTAATGGGTAGTGTACATCACTTGCAAGAGACAGCTGTCACAACCAATCCATGCCAGTGATGGTCACTTTAAATCACATACATAAAGCTGCAGACACAACCTGTTTATGACAGTACCAGTCACCGTAAATTGCATGCGAGAGGATGTATCCAAAACCTACCTTTATCAGTGATGGTCAGTGTAAATCACTTGCATGAGGTTACTACAACAACCTATGTACGCCAGTAATGGTTACTTTAAATCACATGCATGAGGCTGCTTCCGCAACCTTTCTATGTCAGTAATGGTCACTTTACAGCACATGCATGAAGCTATCGCTACACTATATCTATGGCAATAATGATCACTGTAAGTCCATACATGAAGCTGCTGACCCAACCTATGTATGCCAGCAACCTCTGCAAGGGATTACAGTGACCAATCATGCAAACACATGAACACACACTCATACCCCCCCCACACACACACATGCAGACACACTTTGATGGTCACATACATACATGCACAACTACAGACTCACTCAACTAGTTTTACACACAAACACCCACACATATTCTGCATTGATTGCAAACACATATGCAAGCATAGGTACATACATACATACACATCACACAATCACAAAACACACACACACTTACCTTAGGTCTTCTTCGGTCTTTTGTTCAGGGGGCATTGGGCATGGCCAGGCAGATAATAGCACAGCAATGGGATAAAATCAGGCGTGCAGTGCCAGTGCACCACACAATGGGCCTCATTCCGAGGTCGGCAGTAATCCGCTAGTGGCACTGACGGGTTACTGCCGACCCGAAACATCGAATCCGCAGACTGACTTCCTGGTACCACCAGAACATTACAAGTCCCGTTGGAGCCGGAAGTCAGGCTGCAGATTCGGTAACTCCCCATTACCTTGGAGTCCTATAGGACTCCATAGGAGTCGGGAGACTGAAGCACCGGCACTGTTGCTAACGTTGCTGGTGTTTCTGTTATGACTCTGCCTACCAGGACCAATGCACCCAGCAGGGTCAGAGCTGCCAGACGCTACGGCCCCTGCAGGCAGATTCATAGTGTGGCCGTCCTATGGGACTCCTCAGGAATGGGGAGTTACCGAATCTGCCGCCTGACATCCCGCTTCGCCGGTATTTGTAATGTCCAGGTGGTACTGGGAATTCTGGTGACAGATTCAGTGTTTCCGGGTTGGCAGCAACCCGCCAGTGTCACTGGCAGGTTACCGCCGACCTTGCAATGAGGCACAATCTCTTGAAAACCCGGGGCCCATTGGCACTGCTCCGTTGAGCAACATGGTTGTCATGCAACTCTGTAAGCAGCGTGCTCCCCTACACTGGTCGGCAGGCATGCGCATGATGGATTTGTTTTTTTTTTTAAATATCAGGGCTGGCACTCAGTCAGTGCCTATTGAGCGCCAGCCACTGGGGAGGCATCGGGGACGTACCAGGCACCCTTCTAACCTCTCACCGCACCACGGTATCCATTTGTTTATCAATAACTGGTCTCACTTAAGGGATTTATTTGGGCAGTTCATTCACAGCTCTGAGAGGAGCCAGGGAGCGGGGAAGGGGGATCACCATCAACCCTTCTCACCTCTAGCTCCACTGCTGTATCCCTTCATTTATCAACAACTGGACTCACTTGAGGGAATTTTTTGGGCGATTCATTCATAACTCTGCTGGAGCTGGCTGGAGGATGTTGGCTCCATAGTTGCTGTGGGCAAACATAAACAATGCTTTCAACTGTGCTTGTGATAAATGTACTAGCAGAAAAGCTGGATCACTGAGCTAATGTGTGCTGTTTGCATGGACAGCCATGCTCTTTGTCAAGATACAAAGTCCTTGTCTCATGGACAAGCCTTTGGAAAAAAGTCAAAACCTCAGCCACTCCAGGACTGGGTCTAAGTGAAGCCATGACGAGAGTCAGGTGCCTCCATCTTTTCCCCTTCTTTCTCCCTCGCATCCACTCCACTTTTCTCTCTCTCTACCCTACCCTTAGCTTGTTTTCTGATTCGAGCCCTCTTCCCACCCTATTCCTCGCCCACCACTTCCCGGATGAGGAGCTCGCATTTCCTCACCTTGCACCTGTGCTTTCAGGGGCTCCGGACACTCGATTCTAGTAGTGAAGAAGGCCTTCTCCAGCACCAAACCCTCAATGGCTTTGTTGCTGGTCTCCATGGTGTTTGGTTGTGTCTGTATCCTCGGCTCATCAGCATTGAAGATCTGCCTGTGGGCTGCTCTTAGTGTACTCAGTTGCTCCTGGTTTTTATAGCAAACTCCTGGACAAAGGGCAGCGCGAGTTGATAGCGCAATTTATTCATTTTCGTATCATTAACTTTTTAATGTTTTTATTACATAGTTTGATGCAGTTTATAATCTTATTCTTAAATCATTGTTTTATAACAAAATACATTCATATCATCATACAATATGTATATCATAGATATGTCGTAAAATTCTCTTCACAATCTCATTTATCTCTAGAACCGTAAAAGGCAATTGGAATTTGGATATGTGGCAATGGAGCAATATTATAATTCTTAATACAGTGAGTCCAAAGGGATAATACATTCAACATTATATTAAAAAGAAATATTAGAGTTATATACATTTAATTTACTCTCAAAATAGGCAGTTGGCCCCAATTTCTCTTATATTCTATGCCAGAGGTTAATGAATGATGGCAAGTGTCAAGCATATACGAGTGCCTGAAAGATTGTAGGGTGTAATTGTTCTTGTGAGGGTTATCTGATCAGGGATATCCCCCGGTAGTCAAAGAACCAATGTAATTTAAATAAATATACATAACCTAGATACATTTCCTTACAAGATGAGGGCTTCTGTGAGGTGCGGAAGTTGCAATGTCACTGATTTTAGCACATGAATGCACTGTGTAGCAGAGATTGTGCCCAAGATCACAGATATGTGTAAAGTTGCATTGTTTTGCCGATGGTTCCTGCTGAATAATCTCAAAAAAGATACATGTTGCCTTTGAAATAAGACAGATACAGGTGAATTAAGAATAGTGTGTATTTTGGCAGCATTGTGGTTTGATTGAATACTGATATATTAGAATTGAGAAATACAAATCAAGCAGATAGTTTATTTGAATCTTGATTATTGATCAGTATCATCGAACATGTTTATTCAACTTTAGTAAATACAATCATAAAACACACAATAATTAAACGCACATAAAAAGAATGCATAAAAACAAAAACATTGAGCTTATCATCGAATTGCATGTCATCACTTAAAAATTTTATATAACAACCAAAATAATTATTCTAACCTGGAAATAGATTTGCATAGCATTGGATATAGTTGCACTTTTAAGCCAGTGCTCTATTGGGCACGCGTCTGGGTACGACGTCCTATCATCGACACCCATTTTTTCGATGGGTGTTTTCCGAACAATTTTTGCAGAAAAAACACATCAACATTTTTGGGGGGGCAGAAAGTAAATATGAAGGATTGTGGGGTCCGGAACAGTAAAAAATAGGGAGAGGAGGGTGGACTTGGGGGTGGAATCCCCCAAAAATAAAATACAAATAATTTCGATACGTTTTTTCTGCAAACAATTTTGGAAAAACATGTGTCGATGATATGACATAGAACCGCGTCTGGCTCAGATGCGTAGACAGGCTAGAAAGGCCAATACAAAATCTGTAAATGCCCACTCAGCAGCACTGTGTGGGCATTTACAGATGTTAATGTTGCACCTTGAAACACTTGTGCATAGGCGCGTTATAAATGCCATATCATATCATATCACTACGGTGGGCCCAACTACCGTAACTTCAGGCCCCACTTGTTAGACAATCCTGGCTTCGCCTCGCCTCTGGTCTAGGCTAATCCCAGGCTGGGCAAGTATAGGGAAGCAATCGGGAATCTTATGATGCAAGAAGGGGGTTTGCTCCTGCCCTGGTTTTCGGGAGTAAGAAAAGAACTTAAGGCCATTTGGTGGGAAGACCTCTGCTTTAACCCTGAAAGTATGACTAATTGTTCGAAATCACACATTAAAGTGGTTTATGCTTCGAAATGGAAAGCTGATTCTACAGCCCAGATCATTCAATCCAGTAGTCTTGCAAGGTATTGGCTGTTGAAGGAGTCATATGGCTATGAGGTGTACCTGTATTGCATGTATGCCAAACAAGTGAGAGCATTGTTCACGAAGCAGCGCTTGGGGATATTGCCACTTGCTTGTCGTTTGTATTGAAAACCCACATGCTCGCTCAGTTTCTTCTGTCGGTCTGGAATGTGATATATAAATTGTGCAGAACCTAAATTCCTTTCACTGGTAAAGGAAACAAATAGGGTGTTTCTTCAATGCTTCATCAATGTTGTGCCTCCAGCTGTTAGTACATTTCTTGGCTTGCATAGTATCTTAATGCTTTTACAAATGGACATAACTAGAGACCATTAATGTGGGTGCTCATTTCGAAACTGGTACACTGTTCTTTTTTCATACAGATAGCTTCTGCTGTTTGTTGTTTGATGTTTGACTTGTAGCAATATTGTCAATCTGATGTCAGTCATGCTGTGTCCTTGGGTGACCTAGCATGTGACCAGTAGAGTCATCAGGACTTTGTTTCTTATACAGCTCCGATGACCAATTATCCTTCCTGTGTCTTACTTTGCTGTTTTCGCTTCGTATGTGTGGCCAAATATATATATATATATATATATATATATATATATATATATATATATATATATATATATATACACACACACACACACACACAGCCACCCCTCCATTTTATTTACAATTAGCCATGTCACATTGCTGCTTCTGTTTGCTGAGTCCAATGTTTATTGCACTGCATTCCTCTGTGAATCAACATATGTTGCAATTCCCCATTGACTGGGGCCATTGACTGGGGGTAGTCCCAATGGCTCTGTAATAGTCGTTACCATTAAAGTGTCATCTTATACCGTACAGTGCTCCTGATAATCGTGTTTATTTATTTATTTTATACACAGCCCACAGGCATCTAGGTGCTAGGACCAGCGTGATGGCAAAGGAGGGGGGGGTGGAAAAAGGGGGGAAGTGTCCGTTGAACAGGTAGGTCTTGAGCGGTTTTCTGAATGCGTTGTAGGATGGTTTGTCTCGTAGGTGGGTAGGTAGCTTGTTCCAGAGTGACGGTGCACAGACCAGGAAGCTGGCCCCCCCCTGCCCTAGACCGCTTGAACCTAGGTCTGATAAGGCAATGATTGTAAAAGGATTTAGTAGGTCTTGTGGATGAGGTCCTGTTTATTTTTTCTGCCAGGTAGCGTGGTGCATCATTTTACAAGCAGCGGTGTGTTAGGCGCAGAATTTTGAAGTTGGTTCTGTCCTTGACTGGTGGCCAGTGGGCAATGTTTCTGCCCTCAGAGATGTGGTCCCATTTACCCATGTGCCATGATGCCCGCTCCCGGGGAGCTGGTTCAAGCCCTGCGTCCCCGAAAGCGGACATCCAGTCCCCAAGGAAGGACCCAGCAACCCCATATAGGGGCCCTTTGGACAGTGTCCTGGTGCCTATGGCGCCAGGCTCATAAAAGACATCAGTCCTGGCGCCATAGGCGCCAGGCTCATTATGGAAGTGCTTGGGTGCACTTACCTGATGCAGACCATGCTGCAGGATCCCGGCCTTCTTGAGGCCTGAAAGGAACTACTTTACCTGTGGGACTAATTTACCATCCGGGCGTGGTCGGGGAAGAATACATACCTGATTGGAGGAAGGATACATACCTGGAACTTCTTCCAAGGCTATTTAAACCCCATCTGAACAGCCACACGTGCTTCGCGCTGTTCTGCATCTAGCAGCTGGACGCTCACCGTGTCTGCTCCTGCATCCTGACTTCTGCCACGCCTGCCAGCATCCTGGATCACCTGCAAAGGAAGAGAAGAAGAGAACAGAAGAAGGAAAAGTCCTTACTTGCTAAATCCGCATCCCGGAGACATCTCACCGACAATCCTGAAAAGGAAGACTTTTATTTAAAAGCTCATCGCGTCGATCGCTGCAGCGCCGCATTCCACTCACCTTTACAGGGCGCCTCCATGTTCAGCAGCGATCATCCGGGTTCGCAGTCACGCCCCAGCGCCTAGGGAGAAAAAGACCAGAACAAAAGGTGAGAGAGAGAAGGGAATAAGGGAAGCTAAATCTCCATGTTAAGATTTACCTGTTGATTCATTCCCTCTTCATTTCGGGTCCACGCCGCATCCTGGCATTTCCGGACCCCGGCCCCTAAGGGGAAAAAGAGACATCAGCATTAATGAGCGAATGAAAAGACATTACCAAAAAACGCTCATTAAAGACTTACCTGATTTCTACAAGGATTTCACCTCTCATCTCGGGTCGGTGCCTGTTCCCCGGCATTCCGTACCCCGGCCCCTATGGGGAAAAAGACACTAGCATTAGTACATTAATGCATGGACACAAGGGGAACCTCTTATCAAAAAAACTTACCTGGAAGCCAAGCAAGTTTGGTTCTCACCAATCCGAAAATCCAGTGAAGTAACTGGATACCAACGCGCCCCTGCATCAGAAGCAGGATGGAGAGCTCGTCCTTCCAGACCCTAAGGTGAGACGCTACGAGGAATCACAGAAGGGTTTCGAGGAGGGTGAGAGGGGAAAGTGGGAGGCTGATTGCATTACCCCGCAGACAGTTAATCCCCTATTTTCGCCTACATAAGGATACTTCTGCGAGCCAGACAAGCCAGATTTCGGGGCACGGTCCAGTCCGTCTTCCGAACCCTGCGCATCACCTTAGAAGAGGTCACAGCAGCGCGAATCAGGCCAGCGCCTCCGTGGGAGTCAGGTGAGCGTTACACCATGTCAAGTGCAGACCTGAGCGCATTGTTTTGTACTGTTTGTAGTTTGTGTAGGTTCTTTTTGGCGGTGCCACAGAGTAGGGAGGTGCAGTAGGCCAGTTTCCATCCTATGAAGGCCCTAGCAACTTCAAGACGGTTGGTGGTGGACCGGAAAGGCTTGCTGGCGTTGATAAGCTTGGTGGCATAAGTGGATGATGTTGCAATGTGGTTGACCTGGCGAGACATGGTCATGGAAGAGTCGAGGTAGACGCCAATGGTTTTGATGGAGGAGGCTACAGAAATGGCATGGCCGTCAATGATGAAAAATTTCAACTCACAAGGTAGTTTTGCCAGTCCAGCAGGGGGTCCGATGAGGAGAAGCTGTTTCATTGTCATTGAGGCAGAGACTGTGTGTGGCCATCCAGAATTGGATAGTTTTGTAGACAGATTTAATTTTGAGGGTGTCTTTATGGTGGTCCCCGGTAAGGGGGATGAGAACCTGGGTGTCGTCCGCATAGTTTGTGTAAGAGATCCCCAGAGCGTCAAGGTGGTAGAACAGGGGCTTAGTGTACATGTTGTAGATGATAGGCAAGACACAGGAGCCTTCGGGTACCCTGCAGGATGTGGGTGTTGGTGTAGCCACAGCCTCTCCGGTGAATACTCATGAGGATCTCTCAGCCAAGAATGAAGCGACCCAGTTGGCCGCTTCCATGGAGAAGTGAGGTAAGGATGTGAGGACACGACAGAGGATCTGGTGGTCATCGAGGTCGAATGCTGCTGAGAGGTCAAGTATTAGGAGCAAAGAGAGGGTGCACTTGTTGTTTGCGTGATCAAGCTGTTTTTTAGGTCTAAGGGGGCTGTTTCGGTCTTATGCTTAAGACAAAAGCCCAATTGACGGGCCCCCAGAAAGTGATGGAGTTCTAGGAAGGACTGGATTTGAACATAAGCTACTCTGTCCATGATTTTCAGAAGGAATGGGACTGTTGTGATGGGTCGATAGTTGGTAGGGATGGCCGCGTCGGGGGAGGGTTTTTTCAGCAGCAGAGAGATCCGGGATTCTTTCTGGGCAGGAGGGACGGTGCAGGTAGAGAAGGGCGAGTTGATGATAGAGGCAATGAGCGGGAGTACCGGGTCGTGTGCATTCTTTGAGCAGGGAGGCTGGGCATATATCCTCTTGCAGTGAGAAGGCTTGAGCCCAGCGATGAGGGTGGCAAGGGGGGAAATGCTAATAGGCTGGAACTTGAAGGGAGGGAAGTCCATTTTGGCAAGGGGCGGTGATGGGCAAGCAGCTGGTATTGAGGCGTGTGTGCCTTTTATTTTGGCTTGTAACTGTAATTCTCCCTGTGAAGGTGCCTTGGATCATGTTAAAACAGGCAGTGTCATTCAGGATGGTGGGTGGAGGGGAGATAGGAGTTTCCAATTCCCAGAGAATGGCGAAAAGCTGGCACAAGCATGAGGAGGCATTGGAGATTCTTTCGTTATAGGTAGTTGCTTTAGAACTCAGTATAAGTTGTTTGTAGTGGAGTGACAATTTGGAGAGTTTGGCTTTATTGCGAGGGTAGGGTCTTTATGCCAGGTGGTTTCTACTGCTCTCTTTATAGCTTGAGCAGCACAAAGGTCTGTGGGAAACCAGAAGTTAAGGTGTGTTCTTGGATTCATTAGCTTTCAGGGGTACCAGGTGGTCGATAGCCTTGTGGAGCAAGGCATTGTAATGATCAACCAGGGCTATGGGATCCTGTATGGGAGAGAGCGGAAGGTTGGTGAAGAGGATGATGTTGCTGCTGGTCAAATTGCGTGAGCTGTGGGCCATGGTGCTAGGTGAGGCTGGCTCTATTTAAGGACATATGTTAGTGGTAGGTATAGTGAAGGTGATGATATGGTGGTCTGACCATGGACATGGTAGATTGTAAAGTATGGAAATTTTACTTTTATGATCCAGCAGCCAGTCAAGGGTGCGTCCCTGGGAGTGCGTTGTCTCTGTGATAGGTTGGTTACAGGCTAGGGCAGCCAGGGAGTTGGATAAGGCAGTGGCGTTTGAATCGGTTGGGTCATTGAACCCCAAGTTGAGGTCACTCAGTAGCTGCATAGATGGTTTGAGGATTATCGAGGTAAGCTGGTCGTCCTCGAAGGAGGAGATGGGGCCCGGGAGGACGGTAGATGAGGTGGATAGTGAGGGTGGCATTAGGAGAGCATTTTAGTTTAGCAGACAGGGTTTCACAGTTAGGTTGTGGGGTGGAATTGGTGGTATAAAGTGCAAGGGAGTCCTGCCTTTTTTTCAGGTCTATCGCATCTAAACATGGCATAGCCTTTTGGGACTTATAAAGAACCCATACCCAGGTTCACCTTTAAACGAGCCAAGAATATATGGGAGAAATTGGTCCATTCCAAATTTGTCAAGCCAATACCACGTCTTGGCCTATGGGACCTTAGAACTACCAATGGGCACTACCCATGTGGCAATTGTACTGCCTGTAAGTTCACCAAGAAGATAATCGGACATGGACCCTTCGAAACCTTACAAATTGCAAAACTAAACAGGTCATTTACTGTATTGAATGCCCATGTGGATTGAGGTACCTAAGCCAAACCAAGTGACCTGTACACATAAGGATCTGCAAACAGAGGTCGAGGATACGCTGTAAAAACTTCAGCGCAATCCTAGTGAACCATTACATAGAGTATCAGCACACAGCAGAGGATACGATATGGTGGGTCCTTCATGTTGTCAAAAAATCTTCAAATGTCCTCAGAAGCCTTTTACAGAAAGAAGCCCTAGACACTTACCACAGGGGTTTAAATGAGGAATTTATACCACCAATATGACTCGCTTTCGATTCTTATCCAAATTCTGGTTCTTAAATCATTTCCATGACCTCCAACACATTGAAAGCATAATGCAGCTATTCGCGACAGCGTGATTTGCAGCACTGCAGTCAGAATAGGACTGCTATGACAACATTTCTCGTCCATTAGGGATTCTCCATCAAGAGGACTCGTGTTCGAAGATGACAACTTTGGGTGAGAGAAAGGTAAGTTTACGTGATCCGCTTTTATGTATTGAATTGAGGTTACAAGTACATCGCTTAGAGAAATCCCTATCCTGGTATCTCTTCACAGGACCAGGTGATCTGGATTTCTGATACCGCTTGCATCCTCAATAGGAGCCACTACACCAGTACAGTTATACTAACAGGATACATTCCAGAGGTATGAGCTATTGGAAATAATGTATTTGAATATCGAACGCATTGTGGTTGCTATTCAATGCATCCAATGTTACCATCTCAGCGTGATTAGGCTTATTGCGCTTCCCTCATTGTGTCTTTTTAGGGTACAGCAACGTGACCAGCAGCAAACACTGGCACAAATGTGTGCCAGAATTTTCCTATGCCGTTTCAGAGCCATTAAATGCTATGCTCCTCTTTAGGCTACTAGCAGTAGGCATTAGCCACAATTCTTTATTCAAATTCTGAATTACATTATAATTCACTATGCTATTTTAACTTGTATGCAGGGACACGCCAAGTGTTTGTCTCAGCCAGTGCGGCCCCTCTTAAATTTGAAGTATTAGCTATCAGGATCCCTAATTGTAACCGCAGTAATAAGGTATATCACTGTTTCAATTTGTATACTTTTTATCTATGCTGCACATGGTACATACTTGTGCAACGCTCTCTTCATGCACCATATTCAAGGGTTGTATACTAATTGACCTTTTCACAATTGACCTCGGCAGAATTGACCTTGGAAGAATTGACTGAATTTAGAAGGTCAATTAGGACATATATGCGGGGGGAACCCCCGCAAACCCTCACCCAATCCAAAATTCCCCGCAACCCCTTACCCAATCCCCTTATATTATTTATAATCCAAAACCAACCCAATACATATATAAAATAACTAAAATAATATAAAGGTTAATTGTGCAGAAGGTCAATTAGGACCGCTATAAGTAGGCCAATTGTGCAAAAGGTCAATTGTAAAAGGTCAATTTGGTTAATGCCTATTCAAGGGCTGCCTTTATAGCCCTTGACAGTGAAATTCCAATTTATTTGATAAATTATCATTAGTAACCACTGATTGGGTCATCAGGGTGACATTCCAAGATTGGGTAGCCCCTGCCTAGAAGACCCCGCAATTTTGGAATCCCCATCTATCCTTGTCGGAGGTACAGGGTAAGTGTTAATTGGGGAATTGCAATACAGTGGGCAGCCCACTATATTTGGTCCAGAGTATCTCACACTCAAGCTTCTCTCAGAACACTATGCTGAACTAGTTCTGTGTCTGCTTCCCAATAAGGGCTTGTTTTTCCTGCCCTGAGGAAGGCGCTAGTTGATGGTAAACAGTTGGGGCACCAAAACGTGTTCATATGCCCAACAGACAGGAAGGGGCATTGCAAAAATTGAGATTTTGACACACACATAGGCAGACCGAGTGCATGAACATTTATTTACCATGCCAAACCGGGCGTACCCTTTGAAATACAATAACATGGATTAAAAAGAATTAATAGATTACTTGTACATATATAATCTCTTTTCTTGTTATTGTTTGCCACTGTTTTATCTTGCATTTTGTCTATTTTGTCATGCAAATATGTTATTTGTCTTTATTGCTTTTTTATGTCGGATAATGACACGTAATTTTCTATTTCACATACATTTGATGTTTGAATATTTGAGATACTATTCATGACTTTTTGCACGATATGATTCATCCAAAATAATTGAAATTCACATAATGAATTGAGTTGTTTACAGCGTGGACCACTTTTCTTTATAACTCTATATTGACCCCAATCACGTATGACCACAAGGTTCTCCCCTACCAGATATATTATTATAGCCTGTTGCGACTGCAAACCATAGGGCTGGGCCGGCCGTGCTGGTAAGCCAAGTTTCTGTTAGGGCGAGGATCTTCAGGTTGTCTGTAGTAAGGAGGTCGAATATTTCATGTGGGTGTTCCATGAGTGACCTAGTTTTGAGGAGGGCACACTGGAGAGTAGGTGAGGCAAGAGGCCCTGTGACTGTGTTAGAGTTGTTAGGCTGGTGTGGGGTGCACAGAATCACTGTGGGGAGCGAGGATGCATTTGTGCTAAAATTAAGCGCATGAGATGGCATCCTCAGTTGTGGGGGAGAGGAGTGAGGTGGGGTTTATAGCACGGGTGGGGGTGTGACGTTGGAGGTTCGCATTATGGAAGCTAGTCACTGGTGGTCGAGAGATGAGGGGTTGTGTGGTGAGTTTAGGGACCCGATGCAGCTTGTGGTCTGGTGGAGAGCGAGGCTATGGTTTTTGGGGGTGCTCTGTAGGTAGTTTAATGTGGGTGGCTATGCGCTACGTGAGCTGAGTGGAGCTGCATGGGTTTGGTGGTCTCGTGGAGGGATTTGTTTGCCCTGGGTATATAGGGTGAAAGTTCACAGTGAGCTCCGGACCTTGGAATTTGCAAGCATGGGGTGTGTGTAGGCCGGCGGTGAGGCTGTTGTGCTGAAGGCGTTGGAGGGTTAGGTAGCCGGTTGTGTGTTGGTTTGGTGTACAGGTGGTTGCTCGTTGAGGAGGCAGCGGAGGAGATGGCACCAGCGAGTGGCAGCTTCATGAATACTGTAGAAGGGCTGCTGGCTGTGTTGGAGTAACTCCCGAGGACCACAACTCCAGTAATGCTGGAAGGAAGAGGGTAGCTGGTGGGCTCTTTCTGAGTGGGGCATTGGATTCCAGTGAAGAGATGGGAGAGGAGAGGGAGCACCCGGGAGGTGCTGTGGGCAAGACTGCAGCGGGGTGTGGGGCAACATGGAAGCAGGTGCGCATAGGGTGCAGCGCTGGTCAAGGGGATGGTGGTAGTGCCATGGTCGTAGGAGGAGCGAGGAAAGGAGTTGGTCATGGGAGGATGGAGGGAGGCGTTACGGATTGCGGCATCACAGACAAACAAGCCCAAGCCTGAGATCATGGTGTACGAGGCATGATGGGCTTACCTGTGGAAGTAGGTTGTGTGGACTCGCGCTGAAGGAAAGCCAGCATGTTGTAGAGAGAAGGGGCATAGTCACATAGCCGGCTGAGACTGGCAGAGACACCATCCAAAGACCTTACCTACAGGCCTTCGCTGTGTCTCGGCTTGGCCACCCGGCTTGGGGGTAGGGCTCTATGTGTAAGGAGCTTCCGCCAATCACGGCCATCGCATGGCAAGGCAGCCTGCGAACCCAGTGAGGGTTTCAACACAGCGGCGGCCATCTTTACCAGATGCTGGGGTTCTGTGTTAGTTAATGCTGAAATGCATAAATCGTTTCTTGCCAACATGCATGTGCCGGTCTCTAGATGTTGTGGGAGACTGGCAGAGACCCCATCAATAGGCCTTAGCTGCAGGCCTTTGCTGTGTCTCGGCTTCACCTGCCGGCTAAGGACATATAGAGACAATACCAATTTGCATGGCTTCCATGTTGTCACCGCTAGATGGAGCTTTTGCCTTATGATATATAGTGGTCCTATTGTGTTAATGTAAACCTGCATTTTAACCCGTGTGCACAGGCTTTTACACTAGTTTATAATAACGATTTACTTATGTAGCACTTTCGCCAGAGTACTTTCCATAAAACCCTCATATAAAATTATTGTTATCCAGCAATGGAAATTAATACTCATTTGCTGAATTCATATGGATGAGAGATTGAGAAGCCCTTGCTCGGATTCAAACCTGGGACCTTCAAAACACACATAGATCCCAGCAGTGAGTATTCAACCTGCTGAACTATCTTACCACCTATTTTTCCTTAACTGTGCATACCACAGCATTTGTCAATGTAATTTCTCTAGGGTTTACGTTTCCTATTAAACATAACACTTATTACTGCAGTTCTTAGAAGCAGGAGGGGTGCATCATACTCCACTAGTTAACGTGATAAGAGTAGTGTTGTATTTTGTTCTACACAAGAATGGAGGGTAAGGGAGAGGGTGGTGGGTAGCTATCCTAATACATGTTTCTTTCCAACTGCGACATTGATTAAACAGCATACTTTATTGCATTTGGATAGCTAAATGAGTTAAATTCTCAACTGTGACATGTACCAGCCTGCATTTTCCAAGTTCATATTCCAGCAGGGCTGAATCAGTCATTCATCCTTTTGAGGTTAATAAATTAAGCTCTATTACATTTCGAAGTGACCCCTATTTGTACAGTGCTTAGAAGATTGAAGAGTCAGGAGTGAAATGTGAAACGCTATAAATAAATGTATGATATAATGCAACTAATTTACCTGGATATGGGAAAACATAGGCCAAAGTAGCATGAAAAAGTGCAGAATTTTTCCACAAGATGACAGACCTCAGAAACCTAAACCAATCAATTTTACTCTAAAGAAGAAGCTGTGGGTCTTGAGCATTCAGTCTGCCTGCATAGACAAACACCAATCTTCAGCTGCCCCATTGCGAATACTGCACATTTGAGAAAGCCAAACTTCACAGGGGTGATTTCTGAAATTAAAGAGTGCTCCAAGAGCCCGCTTTATTGTAGCTTCCACATTGCTTCTGTAATCCTTAACCACGGGTTGCAGAAGCAGTGCTGAAGGTCACAGGGGAGACACCAGGTGTCTCCGCTACTACCCCTTGCTGCCCCCAAATTAATTCCATGCTCTCAAACTTAAAACTCAATGTATCCTCTCTTCAGGCTAACGTATGCTAACAACCAAACTCGCCATCTCTCACACAAGGACACATAGGTCCTCATTACGAGTGACCCGGTACGGAAAAAAGTGCTGGTAACAATGACCGGGTCACTCCGAGTCTGCTGGTAGGGGCTGCGCACTACTGGCAGGCGTCGCCTGCCGGTAGTTCAGGCTCCTCCCGGCAGATAATTCACTAAAGCACTGGCACCATTTCTAACTGTGCCAGTGCTTCAGTTTTACCATTCCCGTGGAGTCCAATGGGATTCCACGGAAATGGGAAGTACTGTTCTGCCACTGCCCAGAATATCTCATTATTCCTGGGATATCGGGTGGCAGAACAGTAAGCCGAGATTGCCGGTAGGCCGCAGGTACCACCGGCTACCTACCGGCAACCTCATTGTATTCACTCAGGCTGCCACCCTTTACTTCTATTATCCCTGTGACATCCCTAAGGATGTATAAAACCACCCAATTTCGTCCTTAGTACATACATATATATATATATATCTATGTTGGAACTAATTTAAATTACAAGATGAGTAATGTCTTCCACATGTATTTGTATTCAGAAACATAATAATGTTTAAATATGGCCGACTGTATAGACAAGTTCAAATCTGTCTTAAGATGTGTGGACACTCTATACACTATCATAGAGTTGTAACGGCATAAAATGTAGTCCATTTTCTGTGTTACTTATACCTACGTGATCAAGTGGTTGGAACACCGCGAAACGTGTCATTATTCTTGCCAGGTTTTTCTCTCAGAGGTCAATTAATAAAATAATTTTCTTTGCCTGGATTGGACGTGCCTTTTTATTGCTGAGCGGACATTAGGATTGCTCAGCTGCTCTCTGGAGTGCACCCCACTCGATGTGCTTTCAATCTTTCAATGAAGGTTCTTTGAAAAAAAAAAAGAATATATATATATATATATATACACACTTTATATTGCTGCATGGATCAAATACATTTTTGGGGCCTCTCTGTGTCCTAGGTTGTGGGGGGTGGACATTCAAAGCAAAGGGTTAAGCTCTGGCAGAATGTTGCACTGGACTGACATGCTGAACTTTCTCATTATTCTGTAAAACAGTCCAGAAATGACCAAGCCTTGTGGATTGCACTCTTTCCCTCTTAACAACATCATATTACCAATATCACCATGACATGCCTTCTGTATTCTATCTCTTTGTCTCAATTAATGAGGATTTAATTTGCACTTTTTACAAAAATCTTATTTTTAAAATGTAAAAACCCTCAGGCGTCCGTTATTTGTATGTTATACTTATAATTTCTTACACAAAGAACAAGGGGCATCCAATGCAACAGTCCATGAGACAGTTGGGCATTATATGCTGCCTGTAACATGCAAGTGGCGACATCCGGGTTGGCTGGTGGGAGATAAATAGAAAACCATGGAGAAAAGCAAACTTAAAGCTTTTAGGGTGGCCTGTCATTTTTAAGGAAAAGCAGCACATGCTTCGGAGACTATTGCACAATGCTTATCATAGCATGTATGTTAAAGTCCACACCTCCCATTACTGCATTCTAACTTGCTTCCTACTTTGCTTTAAATACTGGCTAAACCAGTGATGTATTTAGGGTTTCTGCGGCCCTAGGAACTGCAACGTTTATGTTAATGTTATTGGTATTTGTACTGCGCACCGTCACCAATGCAATTGGTCCCCAGGCGCTCTGGCAGATCTGTAAAGAAGAAGATGCGGTGGATTAGTAGGGGGAAGAGGGAGTAGGAAAGTAAGAGAAGTGGTGTGCTGTTGGCAGCTTCAGTTCTGTTTTCACCGTGCGCTGAGCTTTGCTGTGAATTTCGGATTGATGCGAGACCTTGTGTGTTGTTCGTGCGTTTTTTGTGTTTGTTTGCTCTTGCAGTGCGGTGAAGTGGGTGCGGTTTGCTGAGCCAGAAGATGGTTGTGCAGAGTTTTGTGTGAGTTTAAGTATGCAGAGATTTGAGCATAGGGTTAGAGGGTTATATATTTATTAGTCCTTATAAATCTTGTTGTATGTGTCTGTTTGCCCTATCGGTAGGCAACATTTCCAATTTTCTTTCCTGTCCGTCTAATTGTTATGGGAAATGTTGTGGTATGTTCCCAGCTGTGTTGTTTTGAACTTAGTGTGATAGGAAGAGGCGTCTCTTGTCCCCCACTCTGGTATTGGTGCTGTAAATTAGCAGTCACCCACTCCCTCGTTACCTATTTTCTGTTGGTGGTCCATTGTTGCCTGTATGTGATGTGCAGGCCAAGGTGTTATTGATATATTGTCCTTGCCCTTCCATCCCGGTCTGTATCCTCCTATCATATCTATCTCTCAAATTGGTAAATTGATATGCCCTAGGTTGTTCTTCCTTAACCTCCTTAGCTTAGGAGGATCGGGGGGATCGTAATCTTCACTCAGCATTGTTTCAGCTGTGTCTATGTGCCCATAGGCATTCTTCTAGTTAGGGGGTGAAAAGCCATGATTTGAGGAGTTTCCTGAATAGTAAGTGGTTTCTTGTGTTACATATCTTCTTTGGTAGTTCGTTTCAGGTTTTTGGGGCGAGGTGAGAGAAAGAAGATCCATGCACCCCCACCACGCCCAGCTTTACTCTGCCCCTTCATCAGGCTCCATTCTTTAGCATTAAAGGAAGGCCCATGCCACTGTGAGGCTTGATAATATATGTACGACCATTTGTCTTTGCAGTACCTGTACCGTCACATTGTTTTGTAATATTTGTGCCAATGTATGGGTTATCAAAAGCGGCCTGTGGCTTCCACCTGCATCTGTCCCCGTAGGCGTCCAGGTGGTGTGCCAAAACTTCACAGTTCATCGCCCCATCCTCCCCCGCTGGTCTTAAAAGTAAGGATTTGTCATTTGTGAACCTGTAAGTGGACTAAATCCAAATTCAGAAAAGGGCAGATAAATCCCTTTTAGTCGATATTAAATAAAGAGAAAACATAGGAGTTATAAGTGCTGATAAAAAGCAAAACTACTGGCCCCCAAGCCTAAGGGGCAAAGAAGATACTCCCAAGATCTTAATTTACACCACTTGTAGACAGAAATCCATGTTAAACCTCGTGGTCTCTAAAACACAAACTTTCAATGAATTGCTAATAACACAGCATCCTGAAGCGGCAAAGCTAGACACCATTTTATACTCAGCCTTGCCTGCCTTTTGTACAATGATAGCTCAACTGTAAGATGATCTAATAGAGTCTGATGTCTCCAGTTACCTCTGTGCTGCTAAAGAGCTGAAAGTTAAATGCAGAGAACGAGTTTGCATGAAGCACAAACGAAGTTGGGTTCAGCTGCCTTACTTTGGGCCTTCCAGTGATGGTGTGGAAAACTGGGTCGCACGGGTCCCCTCCAGAACCAGGACTGGAAGGTAGCCCCACTAAGAGCAAACGCTGCAGCTCCCCCGGGAAGAGACAGCTCCCCCCTCACTGCCGTGAAGAGCGACCTGTAAGGAGGAAATCACGCAGGCTGTGGCGTGACATCATGCCACACGGTGAATCGGCGGCCTAACTGCCTTGCACAGTCTTTCAACTGTCCTTCAATTTAATACATGTAAAATTCAATGTGAATAATTGAAGACGAATGAATGCATATGCTGCTCTAACTTCAAGCTGCCACCCTCTTTGGCCTTACTGGAAATATGCCAGTGGGCAAAACCTATTCTCTGTAATATTAATTGAGACAAATGTTAGACACTAATGGCACTCACCCAAGCGTAACCTTAACTACTAGGGGTGAACAGGTGTCAGTACCAAAAACAGATAATTTGGTATCATTAGAACATTGTGGACCTGAATGAAGATTGGTGTAGTTACATAAGGGGATTTCAAATTATATGCTTACAGGAAACCTGGGCCCTGGCTGCACACCGTCTTCAGGGCTATAAACCTTCCCATGTACCTGGGAATAAGGGATCCAGTGACATGCCCTGGGGAGGCATTATGGTATGTGTGAGGTTTTGCATGGGGCCTCAAACCGCCGTTCCTGCAGGGCCTTGTGGCGTTGCTGTGTTGCTGCGTTGCTGCACGTGCTGCTTCCACGTGGGGCACATGCTTTGTAAGAGCCGCGAGTACTCTGTGGCAGATGTGAGTGCGCCTCTTCGCGCGTAGGGTCGCCGTGGCAGGCCGCGGTGTGCCTCCCTGACCTCTTTGAGGTTGGCTTTCCAGTCTCCGTGTCTCTGTGTCGCCTACCGCGGCGTGTAGAGGGTGGAGATGGAGAAGGGGGGGCGGGGCTGACACCCGCACCGAGTCGTGAGCCTGGTGGGCCTGCCTCGTGGGTTTCTGCACACACCCGACGTGGTGTGAAGGGAGGGCCTGCATCCGCTTTGCTCGCGGTGCTGGGTGGGCCTTCCTGTCGTGGCAGGTCCGCTCTCAAAAGAGGAGCGCCGATGCCCCACGCCGCTTGACCGCGGTCCTCTGCGTGCCTTCATGAGTGGAGGTGCGCCGACGCGCTGCGAACGCTCGACTGCGAGCCTTCCACTGGCACGGGCGGTGTCGTACACCCCTCGTCGCCAATTGTGAGGTTTTGCACGGGCCCTCAAACCGGCCGAAGCAATTATCACGCGGGAGCCTGATCAGCATATAACCTCTCTTTATTGTAACACGGCAGTAACTGCACGAACAACCCCTCAGCCCCCACCCTCGCCCAATGTCACTTCCCTTTTTGCCTGGAAGTAGGACCGCAATGGCGGTCCGCCCACACAACGATGTGGACGGGCTGTATGCCCTTAGAAACAACCTGACAGTATGGGTACACCCCACGTTTAATTGTAACACCATAGCTTATGATATAGGCGTGCACGATCTCCAGGAAATACAATTCTGCAGCACATCAGACCAGGCATTTAATCAAGTTATAATTCTTTTTAACATCTACAATCGGAGAGAGGGCAAATGCACGGTGGGCCTCCTTAAGGATAGCATTAGAGCAGTAACATCTTAATATTCTATAGAGCCCTGTACTGTTGCAGTGGGCGATTTAATGTGCAATTAGACCCCCTAATATCCCTGGAGAACGTGTTGGATGAGAAGGATACCCTTTAGGATATTCACAATGAAGTGGCTGACTATCCCCTAAGAACGCATGGACCGGCCCTTAGCACTACCAGAATATTAATCAATTTGGAATTAAGAGCCTGAAATGGAAGAGCTAAAAGTGATCAACCAGCTAAATGCCCTTCTTGTAGGTGGCAATAAATTATCCCTCATCGATCACGTTCTACTCTAGTGTAAGCGAAAGGACAATGTTGATAGACGTGTGGGTGGAAGATAGATACGATAGTGTTAGGCAGAATGCTGTGCAGTTCCCTTAGGGAGCACCACAGAAGATTAAGGGGGTAATTCATAGATTTCAGCGCAGAGGCAGCACACGCGAGCAGCGCAGAGAGGGTGCGTGCGCCAGCGTGCGCCAGCCGTGTCCGCTAAACAGCATTCTGGCGCACCGCGTATTCATGGAATTCCCAAGCCATTTTGAGCGCTGGTGCAGAGAACATCCCGCAGCACCAGTTACGCCCCCAAAAACGCCCCTTGCGCAAGGAAAAGGCATTGAAATCCCCAATGCAGCGCAAAGGGCCGCGCTAACCCTGCACCAGCTTACAGGGCCGGTACACTGTAATCGTGTGAAAATACTACGTGCACCCCGCTCACGGCACACAAAAATGTAAAAATGTACTGGTGCACCCCTCGGAATACACGTACCCCGCTCGCGCCAGGTAAATTGCATAGGAAAAGCACCTCCCTGTGGCGTGGGCTGCCTCTGGGGCATGCCCAGGGTGGATGGGCTGCCTGTGGGGCATGGGGAGGGTGAGTGGGCTGCCTGTGGGGCATGGCCGGGTGGATGCAGTGCCTGCATGTATTTCGGGGGTATGCAGGAAGTTTCACACGCGATAGGCCATGTGCGAGCGGGGTACGTGTATTTGGGGGTTGCGCGGGAAGTTTCACACGCGATAGGCCTTGTGCAAGCGGGGTACATGTATTTTGTGGGTGTGCGGGAGTTTCACATGCGATAGGCCTTCTGTGAGCGGGGTACGTGTATTTTGGGGTAGCGCGGGACGTTTCACACGTGATAGGTCTTGTGGGAGGGGGGTACCTGTATTTTGGGGGTGCGCGGGAAGTTTCACACGCGATACTCCAGGCGAGAGCAGGGAACGTGTATTTGGGGGGTACACGTGGAGTTTCACACGCGATAGGCCTTGTGTGAGCGGGGTACATGTATTTTGGGGGTGCGTGGGAAGTTCACACGCGATACTCCAGGCGAGAGCGGGGTACGTGTATTTGGGGGGTACGCGTGGAGTTTCACACGCGATAGGCCTTGTGAGAGCGGGGTACGTGTATTTGGGGGATGCGCAGGAAGTTTCACATGCGATAGGCCTTGTGGGAGCGGGGTACGTGTATTTTGGGGGTGCGCAAGAAGTTTCACACACGATACTCCAGGCGAGAGTGGGGTACGTGTATTTGGGGGGTACGCATGGAGTTTCACACACAATAGGGCTTGTGCGAGCGGGGTAGGTGTATTTGGGGGGTGCACATGGAGTTTCACATGCGATAGGCCTTGTGCGAGTGGAGTACATGCATTTGGGGGGTGCGCAGGAAGTTTCACATGTGATAGGCCCTGAGCGAGCAGGGTACGTGTATTTGAGGGGGTGCGCAGGAAGTTTCAGACACGATAGGCCCTGTGCGAGCGGGGTACGTGTATTTGGGGGTTGTGCAGGAAATTTCAGACGCGATTTGGCATTGTGGGCCCTCCCAGGTGTGCGGTTTCACCCCTCCCCATGCCATGCAGGCAGCACACACCACAGGGGACTACCCAACAACCTTCCCCATGCCCTGCAGGCAGCCCACACCACAGGGGACTCCCCTACAACCCCCCCATGCCCTGCAGGCAGCCCACATGGCACCATGCACTTGTGAGCACACTTGTGAGCCCTGACTCATGTCCCCCTGCACCCCCACCCACCCAGCAGTGACGGGCACCTGCCAGCAGGCCCCGACTCATGTCCCCCTGCACCCTCACCCACCCAGCAGTGACGGGCACCTGCCAGCAGGCCCCGACTCATGTCCCCCCACTCACTCACCCACCCAGCAGTGACGGGCACCTGCCAGCAGGCCCCGACTCATGTCCCCCTAAACCCCCTCGCACCCAGCTGTGACGGGCACCTGCCAGCAGGCCCAGACTCATGTCCCCTTACACCTCCACCCACCCAGCAGTGATGGGCACCTGCCAACAGGCCCCGACTCATATCCCCCACCCACTCACCCACCCAGCAGTGATGGGCACCTGCCAGCAGGCTCCGACTCATGTCCCCCTCAACCCCCACCCACCCAGCAGTGACGGGCACCTGCCAGCAGGCCCCGACTCATGTCCCCCCACCCACCCAGCAGTGACGGGCACCTGCCAGCAGGCCCCGACTCATGTCCTCACCCCAACACGTCATCATGATCCACACTCATGGCCCTATGGCCACCCAAATCCCAAACCACGCCACCCCAGTCCAAACACCCAAACAAGTATTCTATCCACCCCACATTGAAATCCCCATGTCATGATAGATCCCAAATGGCAAGTATGCACATCAATACATGTCCGTCACACACACACAATCGGTGCAAGTGAATGAGAAAACCCACATCGTGACATGCATAAAACCAATGACAGAATACCACACAAATGAAGTATGAAACCAAAATGTATTAAATATAAAAGCAAGGGAATGAAAGAAAACCACACAATAATAGGAATAATACACAAAAGGCTGCATGTCCAAAATAATAGAAAAAAAGAATATGAATGCAGAATACAAATAAATCCAAATCAAAATGGCTCCAAAGGGTTCGTCCATCAAAAGGAAATCCAAAAGAAAAAAGAAAAATGAACATCCATTGCTCCATGGTAAAAAATTGAAAAAATGAACTCTAATCCAGTCTTCAACTATATACAATGTACAAATCCAGGGTCCATGAGCCCACCAATCCAAATGAAACCTACAAAAAACCCTATCTAATAAACAACTATATACAAAAAGTTGGGGCATAGCCCATGCACCCCAAATTAAAGAAAAATGGAAAGGAAACCTAACACTAATTAACTATATACAATGGCGGTGGGCAAGTCCTACTGCTCACTTTCTGATGTTCCGGGCCAGGGCATCATCGAACTCCACGTCGATGTCCTGGAGGTGGGCTCTTCCCTGTCCTCGAGGTCTCGCAGGGATGCACTCATGGCCTGTTCCAACTCCCTGCGAGTTGCCTCGAGGCACTCAGCCCGCCTCAATGCCCTGCGCATGGAGTTCTCTGCCCTGACCATAGTGAGCCATGCCTCCTCCGCCCGCCGCCGCTCCGCATCTATCCGCTGGCCCAACCGCTGCCACATGGAAGACACTCCCATTCCAGGGTCCTCCTGCCCTCCAGCCGATGCCTGCCCCTCTGATGTTGATGGTCCCGAGCCATGATGCCTCCCACGTTGAGCCTGCCACTGCCTCCGACGCAACTGCCTCTGCCAGCACGACGGCATCCGTGCTGATGGTATCCACCGGCGCCGTCGTGCACGTGCCCTGCCCGATGATGCCGGCACATCCTCCATCTGTTTGGGTCCAGTTGCTGGGGTGTCTACCCCTGCTGGACCTCCGACTCCCGACTGTGGCAGGGATGGGATCTCCACCGAGCTGGCTGCGTTGGTCGGGGCAGGTCCACATGGGTCCCTCCGTGTGTGATGGACATGTATTGAAGTGCATACTTGCCATTTGTGATCTATCATACATGTCCAAGGAACTGTTGAAACATACATTGGTGGTTTGAAACTTACATGCATCAAGGGTCATACTGATCACATGCACACACATCACCGTAGTTTCATGCATCTGGCCTCATACACCCCAGACACAGTGGATACAAGGAATACTAGGCTGCATCAGTGAATCAGAACATCGTCAGGGACATGTGTCATGCATCCATGGCGTTTACAAGTCACACACACGCTACTCAGACACACAGACATGTACACCATACATGTCCATGACAGCAGCACCCATCTCTCACACCCCATCCATGTCCAAGAACTGAGACAGACATGCATTCATGTGTGCATTCCGCATGCTGCTCCGCATGTTGCATTGTAACACATGCAGGAAAGCAGCTGACTACCAGCACACTGCAACATGCCCTGTTTCACACAGCAATGCATGGCCACTTCCCGCTCGACTCCAGACGGGCCTGCATCCTGAGGATCTGGTGGTGAAGCACTGGGCGAATGCACTCCAGGACCTTCATCTGCTGGTTAGTAAGCTGGCCCCGGTGGCATCCGGGACGGAAGACGGCATGGAGAACGACTGGCGCATAGTCTGCACAGAGGAGGAGAGGGCCGTCAGAGTGCCCGACACATGTAGGAAACCCCGACCATGGCCCCTCCCAACTGGGCCACGTTGGCACGCAGCTCTTCGTGATGACATGCATGCTTCCCCCAGGAAGCACGCACATCATCACGAATGTCACGTGTGTGCAATGCGACACCAATCAGGACGGTCTCCATACGGTCACAACTCCCCTAGTCCGCAGGTAGGACGGGCCTGGGATGGGGCATCTCTGCTGGTGCATGGTGGTGCAGTCACAGTGTCGGGGACAGTGACATGCACAGGCCCCTCCATGGCGACCTGTGCTGTCTCCTGCCCCTGCCCCTGGACTGCACCACTTGCACCAGTGGTACCACCCCCACCAGGCCCCATGTGCGGCTCAGTAGCAGCCTCCTCCTCCTCTATGCAAACCACCAACCTTGATGGCTCCACAACGTCTTCCGCCGTCACAAGCCCCTGTGGGGGCTCATCCACCCCTTAGGCTGCAGCCGTAGTGGCAGACGCGGCACCAGTCCCCTCGCTCCCGGATGATGGTAATTCCTGGGAGGGTGACTGGGCCTTGCGTCGCCGGCCGGTGGAGGCATCCCCGCCGCTTTGCTCCACAGCGCTGTCTCCGCCCTCTTCTTCACTCGCCGCTGTGTAGAGGGAGACATAGAACACAAGCATTAGGGTACTGTACAATAGTCCCCTAGACAGGAAGCAATAGCCCATGAGAGGCACTGTCAAACATCACTTCCATCATGTCCCTCCACAACACATGGGTCAGTGCAGGCAACACACATGCAGAAACAGGCATGGCGCATGCAAAAAACATTTGCATACATGTCCAAGGAACTGTTTAAACATACAATGGTGGTTTGAAATTCACATGCATCATGGGTCATACTGATCACATTAAACACACATCTCCGTAGTTTCATGCATCTGGCCTCATACACCCCAGACACAGTGGATACAAAGATGACTAGGCTGCATCAGTGAATCAGAACATTGTCACGGACATGTGTCATGCATCCATGGCGTTTACAAGTGTCATGATCTCTGCTTCCAAAAGATCAGGACTTGCCCGACTCCCTTGGAAGCAGACCCATAACCCCGGTTCCGAGTGCCAGCCAGTCCCAATTGGGACCTTTTGGACCCTGTCCTGGCGCCAGTGGCACCAGGCTCATAAAGATGCCCAGTCCCAGCGCTGGAAGCGCCGGGCTCATAATGCTTGGGTGGACTTACCTGCAGCAGACCATGCTGCTTACTTACCTGCCAGTTGAACCCCTGATCCTCTTCTGTTTGGGACTACTTTTCCTGTTGGGTGGGGCAGGAGCCACTCCTTAGGTTCAGAACACTGGAACTCTTCTGGAAAGCAGGAACTCTTTTCTTAGGCGTGGCTGTGGAAGGAGACACCTAAGCACTACAGGAGGCTATTTAAACCACACCCGATGGATGAATCTTGCTTTGCGTTATTCTGCATTCTCTGCAGCAGAACGCTCATCGTGTCTTCTGCTTCTGATCCTGGGCCTAAGGGAACAAAGGCTTACCATCCTGGAATCCAGTCTTCAGCAGCACCTGTAAAGACAAAGAAAGAACAGGTTAGCACTACGGTCTTCAGTGGCAGCGCATCTCTTACCTGGTCCATCGGCTGTCACCAACGCCTCGCGCTGCATTCCGGCATCTGAAAGACAAAGGCTTACCTACTCTTCGCATGCTCCGGAGGTCTTCGCACTGCATTCCGGCATCTGAAAGACAAAAGCTTACCAGCTCTTCGCACGCTCCGGAGGCCTTCGGCGCTGCATCCCGCATCTGAAAGACAAAAGAAGGTGCGTTTAAAGACATTGGGCAACTTTATTACTCACGTGCCATTACTCCTTCCCACGCCGAATCCAGTGGGTATTCCAGCACCCTTCAGCTTCTCTAAAGCTCCGAACTTGTACCTGCAAGATAAAAGGGACAGTTAGTGCGCATCGTGAAGCAGGCTACAAGCGCTTACTTACGTGCTTCCAGGCGCTTCTATTCCTCACGCGGGTTCGATCCTCAACTCTCATCAGCCCGCCATCCGCCATCGCCGGAACCCTGCAAAACAAGAGATATCATTACAAAAGACTTTTAAGACATTTGAAGTGCCCAGAACTTACCGTTCGTGCAGTTAACGACGGACAGCAGTCCTCTGAGGTCAAGAGGCCTGCACCCTTATCCATGAAGAAACTGGTTACGGCACCCTGCCCCGAGGCAGATGGAGAGCTCGGCGTTCACTTACCTAAGACATCTTACTCTTTGGGTCAGACATACAGTGCACAGGGGTCCAGCCCAAAGAGCCAACCGTGTGTTACACAT
This sequence comes from Ambystoma mexicanum, assembly GCF_040938575.1. Classification (NCBI taxonomy): domain Eukaryota; kingdom Metazoa; phylum Chordata; class Amphibia; order Caudata; family Ambystomatidae; genus Ambystoma; species Ambystoma mexicanum. The sequence goes on from NC_090921.1 coordinate 1,458,456,600, forward strand.
CACCTTTGAAGATACGGCACTCACCCAGTCAAGACCGGCGCCTCTGCGGGAATCAGGTGAGCGTTACAGAACGCAAAGCCTATCGCAAAACTCCCACCCAGGCGCTATGGAAACCTCGGATACCGACCAGCTAGCCCAGTTACTTGGGGAACTAAGAGCAGAAGTGCATGCAGCCCGTCAGGAAACGAATGCTCTAAGAAGGGAACTGATTATTTCCAAGGAGCGAACAGACAATCTCGCTAGACAATTGCTACAGTCACAAGCCGGACAAACTCCGTTACCCGCATCAGGGGCAAATCTTCCTTCAACATCCTCTACGAACCCAGTGCAGATCAACCTACCTGGGAATGTACCTCTGGCTCCGCCCGAACGATTTTCTGGTGACCCAAAGAGGTTTGCAGTATTTATTAATCAGTGCCGGTTGCACTTCTTATGCCGGCCAGCAGCCTTTCCAACTGATCAAGCTAAGGTAGCTTTCGTGCTTTCGTACCTTAGTGGCAATGCGGCAGACTGGTCGATCCCTCTAGTTAATCAAGATGATCCGGTTCTCCATGATTTTCGAGCTTTTCAGCTCATTATGGAAAAACTGTTTGCAAGACATTCACAGGGGCAGGCCTTGGATAATGAGCTCCTTTCATTGCGACAGGGTAATCAAGACCTTTTGGCTTATATTGCGTCTTTCAACAGACTGATAGTGGAAACTCGATGGCCTGAGGACAAAAGGATTACGCTGTTTTATAGAGGTCTACGTGGAGAGCTCAAAGATGTGTTAGCCCAAGTAGTGAATCCCCCGCAAGACTGTTCGGACTATATTGACTTAGTCGTTCAAATTGACCACAGACTGCAGAACAGGAAGGCCGATCGTTCCAAGTTTGATGCTCGAGTATTTTCCAAACCACCAACTCCTACCAAAGGAGTAGACTCCGGGGAACCCATGCAAATAGGGGGCCTGAAAGGACCACTAACACAAAAGGAGCGGGAAAGGAGAAAACAGCTGCAATTATGCCTCTATTGCGGAAACTCGGGGCACTTTCTTCGAGACTGTCCGGTGAAACCAGCCAAGAAGGCAGTAGGAGCTGCAGTTACCAGGGTCACAAACTCTGAGCAGGGAAACGACCTCGCCCGACAAGAATAGAGGTCCTCTTGCCGAGCGTTAAAACCAGTTCCGTGACCTCGCATTTCGTGATACCTATGGTCCTCATTAGCCCTGAACATCCGGATCGATTACATGCGATTGAAGCTTACCTCGACAGCGGTGCCATCGGCAATTATGTGGATCATGAAATGGTTTTGAGGATGAATCTGACTCTTTGTCCAAAGGCTGTAAAGGACGTCATTACTACGGTGGATGGTACGGAGATAGCCTCCGGACCAGTAACGCATACCACCCAAGAAGTGACGCTAGTAAGTGAAGATGGACACCATGAGAAGATCGTGTTCGATGTGATCAAGGCCCCCCAGTTCCAGATTATTCTAGGAATTCCTTGGTTAGAGAAGCACAATCTTCAGATCGATTGGCGAGCAAGAACGGTTCCGTTTCCAGAATGTGTCTCCACTTGTCACCCTCGACCTGGTGTTGCACTGGCAGCAATTTCCTCGGAGGCTCCTCAGTTACCTCCTGAATACCTAGAATTCCAAGATGTTTTCCGGAAGGATCAGGCTAACTCTCTACCTCCTCATAGGTCTTATGACTGCCAGATAGACCTGATACCTGGATCTACTCCTCCTTGTAGTAGAATTTATGCCCTCACCGAGCCTGAGAATCTTCACCTCCGACAATACCTGGATCAATACCTAGCGAATGGGTTTATTCGTCCTTCCAAGTCCCCTGCTTCCTCAGCTTTGTTCTTCGTTCCAAAAAAAGAAGGGGACCTTAGAACTTGTATAGATTATCGCGCCCTGAACCACATCACTGTTAAGAATAGATATCCGTTACCTTTGATCCCTGAACTCCTGGACCAAGTCAGAAAAGCATGCATATATACAAAGCTGGATCTTAGAGGAGCCTACCACTTGGTACGAGTAAAAGAGGGCGATGAATGGAAGACGGCCTTCCGCACCAAGTATGGGCTATTTGAATATCAGGTCATGCCCTTCGGACTTTGCAATGCCCCGGCTGCCTTTCAATATTTTATGAACGATGTCCTCAGAGAGCTCATAGATGTGTGTGTTGTTGTTTACATTGACGACATCCTCGTTTATTCTTCATCGGAAACTGAACATCGGAAACACGTGAAAATGGTCCTCGAGGGATTGCGTCAACACAAACTTTTCGCTAAGTTGGAAAAATGTGTTTTCAACGTGACTGAAGTTGAATTCTTGGGATTCATATTATCACCTAGCGGAGTGCGTATGGATTCAAAGAAGGTCGATGCAATTCTCAAATGGCCATCGCCATCCTCCGTAAAAGGTGTTCAAAGCATGTTAGGCTTCGCTAACTTTTACCGCAGGTTTATCCCCGAATTCTCTCGAATAGTCCAGCCCATCACCGCCTTGTTAAAGAAAAACAAACGTTTTGAATGGTCTACCGAGGCGGAACAAGCTTTCCAGAATTTGAAGACTAGATTTATCTCTGCACCGATCTTAAAACATCCTCGCCCAGAACTCCCCTACATCGTTGAAACTGATGCTTCGAGCCTTGCCATGGGGGCAGTTCTATCACAAAAGGACCCAGTAACCAATCAGTTGCATCCCGTGGCATTTTGGTCCCGCAAATTCTCGCCTCCTGAAATCAATTACATTATTACTGATAAGGAACTTCTAGCTATCAAGTCCGCCTTTAAGGCTTGGCGGCATTATCTTCTGGGGGCCCGACACACCGTTACTGTGATTACAGATCACCGAAACCTGCTATATCTGAAAACCGCAAAAGCTCAATCCTCTAGGCAACTCCGTTGGGCACTATTCTTTGCCGAGTTTGACTTCATAATTACCTATCGACCTGGTACAAAAAACGGTAAAGCTGATGCCCTTTCTCGGATGGGAGTGGAAGAACATTTGATTAATCCTTAACCTGTACCTATTATTCCCGAACAAAGAATTCTAGGTGTAATCGCCACACAATCCATAGAGGAAGTTAAGGATAAAGCCAGGCTACTGGTAACTCCAGCAGACATACAGAATTGGCATCTGCAGGGAAAGGACTTTACGGTGAAGGACAACCTATTATATTTCCAAGAACGGTTATACCTGCCCAGCACAGATTTACAGAAAAAGGTAATCTCTTGTTATCACGATTCTTTAATGGAAGGACATCCCGGTATGACCAAGACCTCGGAAAAGATCAAGCGCTACTTCTGGTGGCCGTCTTGGAAAAAAGATATCAGAGACTTTATAATGTCCTGCGGAGTATGCGCCTAAAACAAGAGTCAAAAGGAAAAACCAGCTGGCCTCTTACGCCCTATTGACATCCCGCCTCGCCCTTGGCATACGCTTTCTATGGACATCATCACCGATCTACCTCCATGCTCCGGATACAATACGATCCTAGTAATCGTGGACCTATTCTCCAAGATGGCGCATTTCATTCGACTCAAAGGCTTACCAACAGCAGCAACTCTGGCCCGAGAATTTCTCGAAAACATCGTCCGACTGCACGGTTTTCCTTCAGTTCTAATTTCGGATCGAGGTAGTCAATTTATTTCTCATTTTTGGCGAAGTTGCTGTCGGTCGGCTCAAATTGATGTGAGACTTTCGACCAGCCACCACCCTCAAACCGACGGACAAACCGAGAGGACCAATCAAACTGTGGAACAGTATTTGCGCTGCATGCTACAACAAACTGAAAAAACTTGGAAAGATATCCTTTGGATAGCCGAATATGCCTACAATAACTCTGTCCACTCGGGAACTGGGAAGACCCCATTTTTCTTTTATACGGTAGTCACCCTCGAACCTCGGAGTTGGATCCACTCCAAGATCTTGGAACACCAGCAGTAGACCACCTTAATTCTACTATCACCCAAGCCTTTAAGGAAGCCGTTTCTCACCTTCAAAGGGCTAAAGAACAATACAAGAAAGGAGCAGACCAACATCGGAAGGAAGCCCCCCAATATCAAGTAGGAGATCAAGTCTGGTTATCCACCAAATATCTACCTCTAAAAGGACCAAGCACATTCAACCCAAGATACCTTGGTCCCTATTCCATCACTACCATAGTAAATCCAGTAGCGGTCAAGTTGGACTTGCCCCCTCACATGAAGATACATCCGGTCTTCCACGTCTCTCTATTAAAACCCGTGCAACCTCAAACCCGACTAACTACATCTCCAAAACCTATTCTAGTTGATGGAGAACTCGAGTTTGAAGTCAAAAGCATCCTGGATTCCAAGATCTCCAAATCTAAACTATTTTACCTGATTGACTGGAAAGGCTACGGTCCCCAAGAAAGATCCTGGGAACCTGCAGAATATGTCCACGCGCCTCGTCTAATCAAAAGATTTCATCGAACATTTCCTAACAAGCCCAAACCCCCGGAGAAGCCCGGTTTGGGAGGGGCCTTGAGGGGGGGTGCTGTCATGATCTCTGCTTCCAAAAGATCAGGACTTGCCCGACTCCCTTGGAAGCAGACCCATAACCCCGGTTCCGAGTGCCAGCCAGTCCCAATTGAGACCTTTTGGACCCTGTCCTGGCGCCAGTGGCACCAGGCTCATAATGATGCCCGTCCCAGCGCTGGAAGCGCCGGGCTCATAATGCTTGGGTGGACTTACCTGCAGCAGACCATGCTGCTTACTTACCTGCCAGTTGAACCCCTGATCCTCTTCTGTTTGGGACTACTTTTCCTGTTGGGTGGGGCAGGAGCCACTCCCTAGGTTCAGAACACTGGAACTCTTCTGGAAAGCAGGAACTCTTTTCTTAGGCGTGGCTGTGGAAGGAGACACCTAAGCACTACAGGAGGCTATTTAAACCACACCCGATGGATGAATCTTGCTTTGCGTCATTCTGCATTCTCTGCAGCAGAACGCTCATCGTGTCTTCTGCTTCTGATCCTGGGCCTAAGGGAACAAAGGCTTACCATCCTGGAATCCAGTCTTCAGCAGCACCTGTAAAGACAAAGAAAGAACAGGTTAGCACTCGGTCTTCAGTGGCAGCGCATCTCTTACCTGGTCCATCGGCTGTCACCAACGCCTCGCGCTGCATTCCGGCATCTGAAAGACAAAGGCTTACCTACTCTTCGCATGCTCCGGAGGTCTTCGCACTGCATTCCGGCATCTGAAAGACAAAAGCTTACCAGCTCTTCGCACGCTCCGGAGGCCTTCGGCGCTGCATCCCGCATCTGAAAGACAAAAGAAGGTGCGTTTAAAGACATTGGGCAACTTTATTACTCACGTGCCATTACTCCTTCCCACGCCGAATCCAGTGGGTATTCCAGCACCCTTCAGCTTCTCTAAAGCTCCGAACTTGTACCTGCAGGATAAAAGGGACAGTTAGTGCGCATCGTGAAGCAGGCTACAAGCGCTTACTTACGTGCTTCCAGGCGCTTCTATTCCTCACGCGGGTTCGATCCTCAACTCTCATCAGCCCGCCATCCGCCATCGCCGGAACCCTGCAAAACAAGAGATATCATTACAAAAGACTTTTAAGACATTTGAAGTGCCCAGAACTTACCGTTCGTGCAGTTAACGACGGACAGCAGTCCTCTGAGATCAAGAGGCCTGCACCCTTATCCAGTGAAGAAACTGGTTACGGCACCCTGCCCCGAGGCAGATGGAGAGCTCGGCGTTCACTTACCTAAGACATCTTACTCTTCGAGTCAGACATACAGTGCACAGAGGTCCAGCCCAAAGAGCCAACCGTGTGTTACACATCACCTTTGAAGATACGGCACTCACCCAGTCAAGACCGGCGCCTCTGCGGGAATCAGGTGAGCGTTACAACAAGCTACACACACGCTACTCAGACACACAGACATGTACACCATACATGTCTATGACAGCAGCACCCATCTCTCACACCCCATCCCTGTCCAAGAATAGAGACAGGCATGCATTCATGTGTGCATTCCACATGCTGCTCCGCATGTTGCATTGTAACACATGCACTATCCATGTGGTTCACGCATGACTGGTCTCACATGCAGCACCATGATGTCCCTGCACACACACATCCTTACATGGCCTATGTCACACATACAGGAAAGTAGCTGACTACCAGCACACTGCAACATGCCCTGTTTCACACAGCAATGCATGGCCACTTACCGCTCGACTCCAGACGGGCCTGCATCCTGAGGATCTGGTGGTGAAGCACTGGGTGAATGCGCTCTAGGACCCTCATCTGCTGGTTGGTAAACTAGCCCCGGCCTTCTTGAGGGTCCTGGACTTGTAGTCCTCCCAGCGCTTCTGGACGTGTTTGATGTTGCGGGGTGCCACCCTCTCCGTGTTGATGGCACCCACTATGTCTGTCCAGATCCTCTTCGGTCCTTCCTTGTCGGCGCACGATGGTGTGAAGAGGGCATCATACTGCCCCAGGACCTGCTCCACCAGGATGCCAACTTCATTGGAAGTGAAGCTGGCAGCCCTCTGCCTCTCTGGCTGGGGGTTGCCTCTGGTGCCGGAAGGTGTTGTGTCGGACATGGCAACCCCTGAGGCAGGTGTGGGTGGGCAACTGAGTCCTGGGGCTGGGCTGTGGAGCGATGGAATACCAGTCGGGAGACCTCTGTTTCAGCAGGGGTGGTCACATCAACTGGACCCCTGTAGATGGCAGATGTGCAGGCACCAAATGGCAGGGCACGGTGGCAGCAGGCAGGCAGGCAACAGCAGATGGCCTGTGGGAGGCTGCTCGGGGCTCTAGGGGGGCAGGAAAATGGCCTTCTGGGCAGGAGCGTGGTCTTCCGTGTGTTGTTACGTAGCCAGCTTGATACGGAGTGATTTGGCACGTGAAAAAACTGCACGTCAGCGTGTAATTCGAAGAAAGGGCCTTAGCGCGTAAGCGCGTATGTGACGTAACACATGCAGGTGTTTCCCTGCAATGGGTTGAGGGTCCCACATGGGTTTCCATTGCTCTGTATGTGCTTTTCGTGGAAAGCGGTGAGTGTGTTTTCCAGGCGTTGGGGTTCACACGCAATTACTTCACAGCGGGCGGGTGTTGGCTACGTGTTCTTCTTCTACATGCAAGGCAGACGGTGAGTCGCACATGCTATTTTTCCCAATGCGGGTGTCCCTGTTTGTCACGTACCCCTTTTTTTCCGCCCATACTAGTCTGCGTGTTGATCACGTACCTATTTTTGGGGTTCCTGGCTGCCACAGCGTACTGCATGTTTTTTAACATGCACGTGGGCTACAGGGGTCACTTATCTCTTTTTCTTGCTTTTATGGGATGTTGCGTGCCACGTCATTTCTCCTAGGGGGCCACAGAATGGGACATTCATTGTAGCTTTATGTACGTGTTTGTTGTTTGCTCACACTTTTGTTATGCGCAGGGACGCTACCGCCTGCCTTCGTGTGGCAGACGTGTTAGGCCTGTGCATGTATTTTTTGGCGCACGGATTTCCCCAGTTCGATTCCATGAATATGTGTTGTTAGTATGCGTGTGGGCGTTGCGAGCATTTACCTCCCGTACTTCCCCCGCTAATCACACATTTTCACGCGTTGTTCCACATTCCGCATGTTACGCCCGTGTTCCGCCCACTTTTCATGTGTGTGCTACACGTTGTGCGGTTTTCCCTGTGCGCTTCGCGCACGGCGTTTGGTGACATGTGAGCCCGCGTGCGCCACCCACGGATTTGGCGCACATCCCAGGTTTTACAAGCACAGCGCATTCCATTAATTGATGAACGGCTGCGTGTGCGGCTTTTGCACGCGTGCGCTGCGATTTTCACGCTTGCACTCCCCTTTTTGGTGCACATTTATTCCATGAATTACCCTGTTAGTTGGTAACCGTGGCTAAGCAGTTAGACTTATCTCAAGAGGGAGATGAGCAGTATTCAGGGTTTACACAATAGGGCCATAAGACTATGGTACAAGGAAACACTGACCAAAGCTCTGTATTAAAAAGAATATATATATTTATTTTATACACTTCTAAGTTAACACATTAATCACAGTTATTAAAGCACATTAAAATCAGTCAAGAAAAGTATACACAACTCCCTAGTTCAATTGCAGACAAGTTTGAGCAAGAGTGAAAACTTAGCAAAACGGCACAGTGAAAGCCAAACACAAATGGCACTCTAGCAATTTCTCACAAGGGAGGGAAAGCACAAGTTATGCAGAAATATATTCTTAGACACCTTTGCAATACTTCCCAGAAGTTTGTGAACAAATTTAGGCAAGGCAGTACTTTGGCATGTATAATACTTAAATGAAAACCGAGCACAAGTTTTAAAAGTGGGAAGAATAAGGTGGTTATAAGAGTTAGGTGCAGCAACACAGTTCTAGTGGAGAAGCAATCTAGAGAAGGCAGTTCTAACAAATTCAGCCAGAGTCAATGGGACTGTGCCAGAGTCAGTGGTACAGGGCAAAGAGCCCAGGAGGAAAATGTTCTTGTAGCTGCAGTCAAGTCTTTGTTAAACAATTTGAAAAGGTGGATGCAAAAGGTGAAAGTCAATGTTAGAGGATAGGGGCGGCTAACCCAACAGCTAGGTAAAGGATTTAAATCACCTTTAGCAGTACCACGCGGAAAGTGAGGCCTGGCAGAACAAAGTACCTTGAAATGTAGAAGAGGCTCCTGTGGTGGCGGTTGTTCCTGGCAGTTCCTGCAGTTCGGGGGATCCAGCAGAGGAAGAGAGGCTCTCGTCGTGGAGGAAGGTTCGAGTTACTGCACTGCCCAGGGATGAAACCAGCCGCGGTGCTGCCCAATGAATGAAAGGTATGCTCCTTTAAATCGCAGTCCGGGTGGACGGGTGCCTGGCTATCCGGTCTCCGAGTACAGGGTACTGGCGATTCGACCAAGGCAGGTCCAGGAAGGCGATTGGCAAACTGGTTGGCCTTACCAGCTCAAGGGAAGAAGGCTCTTGCTGATGAAGATCTTCTCTTGTCGTGTGGAGAAAAGTGGTGAGACGCTGCAGCAGGGCTTCACCGGTGGTTCAGTCGTTGCAGATGTCTTTGGCTTCTCTCCTCTTCGGCTTCTTAGTTCACGTGGCGACGTCTTGCTCTTCCAGTCCTCAAGTCCCTGCGTTTATGCAAAAAAGATCCCCATTCGTACATCCTAGCTGTCACTCACACAGTGGAGTGGTCACCCTGGCATGAGACCCTCCAGCCTATCAGGGCAGAGTGCGACATGGGTTGCTGAGGCAACCCTGTCCAGGTGTTCTACTCCCCCTCCCACACATTGGATCCACCCCAGACTCAGTAGCGCTAAAGGAGGGCTTCTTGGCAGAAGCCCGCCAAAAGGACGAACAAAGGATCCCCGACCTGGGTTAGGAGTTTAGAGAAAGACACGAGAAAGAATTTATATAAAAGTTCTGGCAAATAAAACCTACCAGAGTAAAGTTAATATAAAAATAAACCGGCGTTATGTTAGAGGCTGTCAGTAATATGGTAGCCTCGAACAATGGGAAAATCCATTAGGGAAATATTAGTGGTTGAATATTTTTGGGAGTAACCACTGCCACCAGCCAGAAATTTTTGAGAGAGGGATTGTACGATACCCTCTCGAAAATGAACATAAGGGAAAAACTATTAACCCTTGCCAGTACCTTCATAGTAAGATGGGTTGTACTGGTTTTGTTCATAAAGATTGACTAGTAAAGTCAATGGGGACTGTACATGCCCTGGGAGACAGTAGTCAGTCCCAGGGTATGGAGTCTATGTTTATGGGTCGCTATGACACCCCTGTGACTCTGCACGGAGGGTGCTGTGTAACACATGTGGATAAAGATGGTTCCTATGGGTGTGAGATAAACCCCATAGACATTAAACACACAAAAATAGTCTAGAACACACATAGCAAATATGCCTAAAAGTGGGAAAAAGAGTCCCACTGTTAGCAGGAGAAAAAGACAAACCCTTAAAATCCAGCAAAGCTGCTGGGGGACTCCATAGGTAAGGGAAATTAGCCATGGAATTAGAATTCTCCCTAACAGATAGTGACCATCATCTGCTCTGTTTGAGATTATCACTAAGGGAAAAACTGGCTAGTGACAGGGTCACAAACCAGCAGCGCCCACAAATTGCCATTACAGGTAATGCCAGTAGGAGAATTAAATGCCAGGATGTTGACACTGAGGAGTTTGAACAACTCATTTATGGTAGTGTTTTCTCTGAACTAGAATTCTTAATCCATAGTTCAAACTCCCAAAGTGATATAATTACCACTTTCTAGACAATGGTGGCCAAAATTGGCATCATTGTCACAAGATCTTGGAAACAAATAGCATTGTCTAGTGTTCTCCATAAGAGGTGTGGTTTGACAAGGATTGCCGTCTGCATAGGAGACTGTCTGCCCCAGCCTGTCGGCATCTGTCTGCTGCTAGGCCACCTGAAGAGTTCCTTGTGCACTGTGCAGTTGACTCTCCTGAAGCGGCCACTGTATTCTTCTGCAACCATTGTGATTCTCTTTCCCTCAACATTCTTCCCTCTGGTACGACCCACTCAGCCAGACACGCATTGAAAGCGCTCATCTCTGCAGACATTCCTATCTCTAAGCCACTCACTACACCTCTCTCCTGATCTGATCATGCTCTCTTCGCGCCCCACCCGGAGCTCCTGGGCTCCCTGGCAGTGTCTCTGTCCGCACTGCCAGTCTCCTCCTCCGTCATTCGACTGATGAAGCGAGTGTCAGTCGCTGGTTTTGCCACCACTTTCATCCCTCCTCCTGCCCCTGCTATTGATTCTCCCACTGACACAGCCCTTGCTAAATTTCACCTCAACATCTCTAACACCCTTGACACCCTTGCCCTTGTCATGGGGATCTGCATGAAGCCTGCCTACAAATGCAACAGCTGGTATGATTTCGACCTAGCCTAACAGAAACCAAAGTGCAGAGTTGCTGAACGGAAGTGGCAGGCTTTGGGCATAGCCATTGACAAACTGGCCTGTCACCTGCTCCAAAGGCATTACTGTGTCTCCCTTCGCTCCAAGAAGAGGGCCCATATCCAAGGCGGCATCTCTGGGGCCACCATCAATACAGCTGAATTGTCCAGAATCTGTAAGAAACTCGCTAATCCTGCTGCAGTTTCCACTTCTCCTCTTCCATCCTAGGCCCTCTGTACTACACTTGCCTCTAATTTCACAAGCAAAACACAGGTCAACCTGTCCTCACTTTCCTTTACCCCCTTCTTTACTCCCCCATCTGCTCTCAGGCCTCTCTTGGCCCCCATCTCTCCCTCCCCCACACTCTTCTCCTTCTTGCCCATGCCACCGGATGAGGTCTCTAAAGTTGTCCGCTCTATGAAAGTCTCCTCCAAACAGGTGCTCCAGTCCTGCTTCAGAACTATCAAGGACAATAATTCCTCTCCCCCTCCTGCCCTGGCTTATTTCTGTAACCACTCATTTGCCACTAGCTCCTTCCACTACACCTCAATCACTCCCTTGTGCACCCTCTCCTAAAAAAGCCATCTGCCGTTCCTGCCCAGCTAACTATCACCCTATCTCCACTACCCCCTTCCTGGTCACCTCCCAACATATCCACCACACCAAACTTGTTGGCTGTCTCCATGACCACCAGTCTGGCTTCAGAGCACCCAGAGCATGGAAACTGCTCTCGTGAACACCCATGAAGACCTACTCTCAGATTTTGATTCCATCCCTCCTTCCATTCTCATTCTCCTCAATCTTTCCTCTGCCTTTGACACAGTCAATCATTTCATCCTAATAAAACGGCACTGTGATACCCTTGGCATCATTGACCTGGCACTGTATTGGCTTGCCTCCTTCCTATCTAATCGACCTTCCCAGGTGCAACTGGACCCTTTTCGCTCCTCCACCTCACTCTCTACCTGCGGCGTTCCTCAAGGCTCTATCCTATCACTGTGGCTCTTCAACATCTACTTTGCCCCTCTGGTCCACTTGATCTCCTCCTTCTCTCCTCATTTCCAGTATTATGCTGATGCCACACAGCTCTCCTTCAAGCTTCCCTCCACTACCTTTTCTTCTTCCTCTCTCATTCCTGACTGTCTGACGGCTATTCAGGAATGGTGCACGGCTAACGATCTCTGTCATAATGGCACTAAGACTGAGATCCTTCTCATTGGGACTCCTGCTCCCTGTGTCCCCCACTCTCAGGCCACCTACCTTGGGTCCTTTCCCCATCTTGCGAGGCCAAAAACATTGGTTTGATTTTCGACTCCTCTCTCTCCTTCTCTCTTCACATCATGGACCTTGCCAAGAAGGCCCACTTTCAGCTTCATCTCCTCAGAGGCATTCTCCGCTTCCTCACCTTCCCTCAGAAAATCAATGTCTCAAGAGCTCTGGTCCTCTCTAGGCTGGACTGCTGTAACAGCCTCTTCCCCAATCTGCCTCTTTCCTTCCTTCGCCCCCTTCAACTAATCCAGAAAAGGACTGCAAGACTATGCTTGGCCTCAAGCCTAGGGAACGCATCTCTCCAAACCTAAAATCTCTCCACTGGTCCACAAATTCAAGAGCCTCTGCATCATCCCCAAGGATTCGGGGGCCTGGGACACCTCTATACCCAACTCTCTTGTCCTATATACTTCCCTGTGAGAGCCCTTCGGTCCTCTAGCTCCAACTCTCTCCAGATCAGAGGTTTTTCCAAGCAGAGAGTGGGGGGTAGGTCCCTCTCTTCAGAGGTGCCACCCTTTGGAATGGCCTCCATGCCCCTCTCAAACTTAAGCTGGACCTCCTTAAGTTCTGGAAACTTCTCAAGACCCTGCTTTTCTCTACTTCTTTCCCTTTCACCCTCCCTTGCTAATGTCCCCATCTGTCGCTGCGACTGGCAGCCTGGAACCTTATGAGTCTTACAGGTTACCTGGGCCTCCTTGACCAGTCTATACAAGCACTCCCCCAAATCAGCACTGCCCTTCCGAGCCCCCTCCCTGACTAGCCTGGTGGGTTGGGCATCCCTCCGCAGTCTGGTCCATAATGAGTTTAAATTGGTATCTGAAAGGAATCTTTCTGTGCTTAACTTCCCAATGGAAGAATTTATGATGGATGTGGAACAGCAAAGCTCAGTAAAGCTCCAGGTCCGGACTACATACCAGTAGATATTATTTAAGGGCATGTCTGATACATGGACCCCTGTATTGTACCATCTGTTTAGTGCAATCTCTGTCTCAGGTACCGAGTTCATGGCAAAAGGTGATCATTGTTCCCCAGTATAAATAAGGAGGCAGGGAGGACCCAGCGAATTCCAGGCCCATTTCCCTCCTTGATGCGACTGGGACAATATATGCAAGGGTTTTATCATCGCATCTAGTGTACTGGGTCAACGATAACAACATGATTAGCCAATTCCAAGCAGGTTTCCAAC